>NC_136060.1:458736356-459936356 GCF_964261635.1 Lissotriton helveticus | reverse complement strand
AACAAACCTGGGGCCTTCCACACGGAAACAATACTCTTCATCCTGGAAAGGCTGGCTTTGTTGGTGTGTAGGACGGCAGGTGTCTTTCCTGGGGGCTGACTTACTCCACATTGCGAATGTCTTATCGGAAACACTTCAGAAGTATTGGAGTACCGTTCGGTTCACAACCTCCATTTGACCTTTTCTGCAGGTCATTCTCAGATAGAGGGCAAACCGGTGGGCATGCACCCGGTCATCTGTTAGTATTTGAAAGGTATTAGGGTAGCGAATTCTCCCAATCCAAAATACCCCTCTCTGTGGGATATTTTTCTCTAGTTCTTTCCTTATTTGATAAATGGCCAACTAACAACAGGTGGACAAGGGATCATTATCGGTCAAACTAGCTATGTTACTATATCTATCGGTCTGTTGGCGTTCCTCCGACGTGAAAGCCCTGGACAATACAGGCACAGTATTTACTCCGGAAGTAGTTGTCCTTTAACATTAATGCCAGGACTAAAACTTTGTCTAGAAATGTTACATAATGTGCTTTCCAGCTATGCAAAATTGTGTGGTTCAATGCCTTAAGGCTTTCGAGGACTGTGCTCAGCCTTTACATCCTGATGTTCGACACAATTGTTGATGGCATTACAAGAACCTTTTTAAAACTTGTGCCTGCGGCTACTATGGCCAGGTGATTGACGTCAGTTATGCTAAAAACTGGTCTTGATACCCGATGTTTGGGGCACATTCTGTTTGTGGTGCCTTGGCATCTAGAGCTTTTATGTTGAGTTCTACTGTGCAAGACAATATGAGATCTGCTGATTGGTCTTCTAAATTTACATTTAAACAGTTTTATTATAAACCGGTGGGTGATATAGTTTCCGTTGTGTTTGTTAAGCGTTAAACTAGCATAATCAGAAGCCTCCAGTCCTGTAATAGAATAAAAAATTAGCTAGCATTCGTGCCAAGAATTTTCAATTCTATTAAGGACACGGAGGTGAGGATTATCCCACCGATTGTATTGCAAAGTTTGTAATGTTTGCCCACTCTTATATATTTATGTACTGTTTTAGCAGAAATTACGGGTTTCCTGTGTTTCATTACTTTCAGGTTCTAAAAAGAAGATGGAATAGAAGTACTTCTGGTTAAGAAGATATCTACGTTCCAGTTAGTTCTGTTTTTCTTCACGTTGAAGTCTGTTTGATTGGACTTTCAATTAATGTTATTGGAATAAACTGTTTGAACAAAGAAAGAGGATCAGCTAATGGGCAGGTGACTCTTATGGGGGCATACAGGAAGTGATGTATGGATAAAGCATCATGGGATACAAAAACATTTTGATTGGCTGCTGTGAGTGGCAATAAAATAGAAAGTGAAGCATAATCATTGCCTCCGTGTCCTTAATGGAATTGAAAATTCTTGGCGCGAATGTTATCTAATTTTTTATTCTTCTAATGTTAAGAGTGGCGTAGCAGGATGTTATCATGTTGTATCAAAGGCTGCTAAGAGATGGAGTGAAATTTGGAGGTATTTGGAGAATATTCAGCATCTGAGCCTGAGCTGCTACATTTTAGGAGAAACCCCGAAGGATTGTGTATGTATGTATTTATTTATTTTAATTTTTTTATTTTTTCAATGTATTTATTTATTGGCAGTCTTAAATAGGGCAGACCGGAACCAGTGGGCTCTGTAAATATGAACAGCTTTATACAAGTCCTGGGTAAATAGAATGCATAAAACAAAGTTCATAATTACCAGTCACATTAATATGATATAATAATAGTAATTAGGTATACAATGCAATGCATAGTAAAATAGAAAGTACAAATAAATGCTATAAATGTATAAGAGCAATCTCCAAAGATGAGTTCAGTTTTATTTCCGACTTTAGAGCAGTGACCAGACCTATGAGAATTGTGAGATGTTGATGAAATTTTAAATTTTTCAACGCTTTTCGAGGTTGTGATAAAAGGAAATTGCCCCAATGTCTGGTGAGATTGAGTTCCACGTTTTGCTGCATTTTATTTAGGAGTTTTTTTCATTTTTAAATGTTGATTGTATTTACTCAGCATACACACAAAAAACATATGAGTTTTTTAAGCTACAAGTTGATGTGTGGTGCAGTAGTGTTTCATTAAGGTCACAAGTAGTGTCCGATGTTACACGACCAGGAGTGAAAGGCCACACAATGATGGCTTTGCATAAAGTTCTGGCAAGAAACAGGTAGCTGTCCAAGTCCCTTCAGTCTGAGTAAATATTGTAATTATTGGGATAAGTGTTATCTCTTCAGAGGTGCCAAAGGCAGGTCCAGGAGGGATGATTCCTTGGAATGTTTTTTGGTTATTTTAGTGGGCTACAATAACATACTATTGTTCTTCATTGAACTCATACATATTGTTATTGATTATCCTGAAAAAGAAGCACAGATCGGGCTCTCCTGGTTCTGCTCTGGACACCTCTCTGTACTTGTGTCAATCTAATAGACAATTATTATAAATGGTTAACCTAAAAAAATGTTTTATTTTACTCAACAGTTTCCCTTTCAAATGCAAAAAGTGGGGGATCCAGAAGCCAACAATTGCTTTTAAGGATAGAACAGTTAGATATAATTCATGTTTAACTCCAGTTACCTGCCACACCAAGGGGAACGTTTACTAATATATAGCGCCCATAGAACGCCTCCTTAATGCAAAGAAGCTTGAAGTATTGCAAAGTACTATTTTCATTACTTTACAGGGTACTTTCTAGTAGAGTATATGCTTTATCAACACTTTGCACCAGTTTGTTTCACTTTTTGTGACTTTGCACCACACAAGTAGTGATAAACTTACCCCCCGCCCAAAGTGGTGATGCTTGCTTGTTTCAATTCTAAGTTTGAGTAAAAATGTACTTTTACAGAACCAAACCCCTTAAGACAATCTTTTCATGATGTTACACCGATAGGCCCTGGCTACTAATTGTTGAGATGCTCTTTCAAATTTTGAAAAATAATTTGTATGCTCCACTTACGGTGAATGTTCAATGTTAGACCTGTCAGCCTTAGGGTGGTTCTTCCCCAAAAACTTTTGTCTTACCCCTCTGTTTTTTCTGAATTCGTTTTTGTTGATTTTAGGACTGCCAACGAGTGCTAAAATACTTGTGCTCTCCCCTTTAAACATGGTGGCATTGGCTTACATCCATTTGACACATTTAATTTACTTGCAAGTCCCTAGCAAATTGGTACTTAATGTAACCAGGGCCCGCAACTTAAATGCTGCTAGTGGGCCTGAAACACTCTTTGTGTCACCCACTTAAGTAGCACTTTAAACATATCTCAGGCCTGCCATTTCAGCCCGTGTGTGCTGTTTAAAATGCCATTTGGCCTGGAAAAACATAATAATTGCCAGGACTGAACCTTCCTTTTTAATACATATAAGCCACCCCTGGGCTAGACACTAAACAGCTCAAAGGGCAGTTTTCTGTATATTTAAAAAGTTGGACATTTATTGTTAACTTTTATATTCCCTGGTAGTGAAAAACTCTTACATTCGTTTTTTAACTACTGCAAGGCCTACCTCTCCCATAGAATAACATGGGGTTACCTTATTACATTTAAAAAGTGATAATTTTCAAACATGAGCAGATAGTAAGGTCGAGTTTGGTGTCTAAAGAATTGTTATTTAAAACCCTTTTTAATGCTAAAGTTGTATTTTAAGTCACAATTCTGAAAATGCCACTTTTAGAAAGTTTGGATTTTCTTGTCCTAACATTTGGGGTCTGCAACTGTATCCTGGGTCACATGATTAGGTTAGCTGGCAGTTGGTTTTTGTGTATTGCTCCTGGACAGTGAGACAAAGGGGGAATTAGGGTTGGCAGGATGGGCCATCTCTGACTTGATGGGGGGTCAGAGCTGTCACCTACCACACTTGCACATCACAAAGCGCCTGCCTCAGGACACTTACCTATGGTTTCACACTAGTTGTTTGTGCCCAAAGACAAGCTCGGGCCAGGGCATGGAGGTAGGAAATTCCAAACACCTCCTGAGTGGAAACCTCTGTAAATGTCTCCTACTTCAAAGCTGACACCAAGTGTAAACATGGGATCCTCTAGCTTAACTCTTCGCATCACTTCTGGATCTGTGGACTCTGCCAGGAAGAAGGACTGCCCAGCTGTGAAGTCTGCTCTGCTGACCTGCTTGCTCACTAAGGACTTCTTAGTTGCCAAGGACTTCTGTTGCTGTGCCAGGCTTCTTCAACGTCAAGACATCTCCACACATCTTAATATAGCGCGATGCAGCCCGACATCAACTCCGGTCCAGCGCTACCCAACATGTCCTCGACGGCAGCACTTCTCATCACAAGTCCTCACAAGCACCGGCTGCTTTTTTGCCGGCAACCCAGCCCAAAGGAGACACCGGCTCAGTGCGACACATCTCGCCCCCTGTGCTGACGCATCGCAGCACTAGTCTCTGCAAGATCCACCGGCTCCTCGATGATGATGCAGGACTTGGCATTGCAGTTGCTCATTAACAGACATCAGCTCTGCTGCTGGTCTTGTTGCCAGACTTCACATTGCAGCTCCTCGTCGATGGCTCCTCAATGATGGTCCCCGCAACTCAACGCAAGGACTTAGCATCTCGAAGCCCAGGCCTACAAATTACTTATTAAGCTGACTGAACTCAGTCCTGTATCCTACCAGCGCACCATCATGGTCGGCCTGAACTTGTGACTTGAACTCGGTCTACCATGGCAGATAACCATGGTTGGAGCATTGTCCTTCTTCGCACTTCATTTTCCCAAAATCTTTAAAATTGTATAACCCTGATTCTACTAATTGGACTTTTGTCATTATTCGTGGCAAATCATTTATTACATTTTACTCTATTTTTCGATATTTGGTGGGATTTTCTTGCATTGTGTTTTCACTTTATTACTCTTTGTGTGCTGCATAACATACTTTATACATTGCCCTAATAAGCCTGAGTTTTGTGCCAAGCTACCAGAGAGTTGGGCCCAGGTTAATTTGGGGTTTGCTTGTGTTTCACCCTGAGAAGAATTGTGGCTGTTGCTTTAGAAATGTTTCACGTCCCTTAACTAGTAATCCAATTTTTTACATTCAGGAATTTCCCAAATAGTAAATTGTCCAGCAAATGTGCAAATGATGATTGCCATATCTTACAAGTGACTGCTTTTTCAGTCTGTTTCCTGAATATGCAAAAGTAGAGTTTGTTAACTTCCAACTGAGTATTGACATCTAGAGAATGTACAGGTTGAGCAACAGACCAAATAGCGACCAGCAAGTCAATTTGGTGTTCACTCTGCCTCAGATAAAATTCATAGCGACATGGTAACTCATTAATACATAATCTGTAAGACATTTCCAAACGATGATATTGCTGATGAAATTATACTTGTTTGCAGTGTACCCATTTCTGTTCAAAATAGGATTTCAAAAGGTTTGCTCAGTTTGGAGCAAATGTAGCACCCATGACAGTGCTTTTGGTTTTGAGGAAATACGTTATTTGGTTCTATTAATGATACACTAAACATAAGAATTTGTAAAGCACAGTTTCAGCCTGAAGTTTTTGGAGTTGAAACAATAGATGTTTATTGTTCCCTAACTCAATGGTAGTCATTTTATCAAACTGGAAAGAATGAAAGGCTGAGTTGACACACCAAGATTTAAGCCTGGGACAGTGAGGTCAAACACAGATTCTTATAGTGGATTCATTGGTCCACTGAGCCACCAGACTGAGCACAGAGGCTAGAGGGGCGAGTTCTAGAATGGCTGCTAACATAACGGGCTAGGATTCTGCATTGACATCCCTGAGTGAGTGGTGGGTGCCTAGGGATTATATATAGAGACTGGTAGTGCGACTACCAGTTACATGCAAGTGTGTGTGACTGTGAGGCTAGTCAGATCCCTTCTGGAGTGCCTCTGGTATTTCATGATGCCAGATGAAGGCTGCCAGGCACCAGATGAAGGCTGTGGAACAGACACCCCAGTCTTGCAATGTGTGATGCTGACCTTTTAATTTAGTATCAGACAGTAAGATGTGGGAAGATGGAAATAAGGCTGCTTAAGTATGTCACAGCAGAGGCCTGCTTATTGTCTCATCTTGTGCATGATCATTTTGCTTGATGGAGGGTGTGATGAGATGAGCCAGTGGTCTCCAAGCTAGCCTGGCTGATGACGGCTGATTAGCCAGACACCGGTCCCAGGATGCTTGTTTCCGGTCCAGGAAAGACAAGGCTTGGCAGTTTTGGCAGGACTGTTCCCATGAGGCACACAGTCAGACTGATTTGCATATGGCCATGTCTGAACTGGGGTGGGGGAGTGAGCTAAAAAATTATGATGGATTAAACCCAGATCAGTTGACTGGGGGTGAGTGCTTACAATGTTCAACAAATCTATCATTCCCTTTGGTCTCCTTTGTTGTACCAAGTGTCTCATCCTGGCAGGCCCTGCCCCATTGTCTCTCCCAAAAGCGCTACTTCAAAAGGCTAAAGACTGACAGGTGCAAGATCTATTTGCATGATTGTACACATGTTTTTGGAGCTCAAGTTTTAGACCCTCCTTGTCACTACCTGTTACAAAACCATCACCACAAACAAAGACTGTGTCTGCTCTGGAAAGAAGAGGTACACTGAGAATGGAATCCAATTTGAATGGTTTCCAGGAACCTCAATGTGGGCCCTTATGCTAGCAAGAGCAGGATTTCGAGGACAGTCCCTTCTTCCTATTTGGGTCTGCCTACCTCCTGTGTGGAACTGTATGAGATCAGGATAGTGAAGGAAACCTGCGTGCTAGGAAAAAAGAGTGTTAGGAAAAAAGACACTCATTTAAGCTGAATTAGCAGGAACAAAGGTCATGGCAAGGTGTCTTCAACAGAGTTGAGAGACTGTGACTTCCCTTATAGTAAGCAAGGAAAATCCAGTACACATGCATACCAAACAAATCAGGCATTTAGTGTGCCAAGTGTGGAGTTCAGGAAGACTGTAACTAGCCTTCAGGTATACTAGGAATGTTGCCCAAGAACTGAATCAGAATGAGAGGACTTTTAGCACTGGTACAGAGATGTCTGCAAGGAGGGAAAAAAAGCAGCAACAGCAAAAACAACCATCACAACTCAAGGCGATAGGGACGAGGGGAACCGAGGATGGAGAATAACAAAAAGTGCAGAGATGGAACTGACATGAAAGCGAAGGAGTCATGACAACTATTGTTGCCAGTCACTTTCTTGAGCAAGTAAAGGTTTTTATACCCCTCTGCCTAGATTGAACTGGAAGGGTACCTCACTATGGGCAGCCTTACAAATGATGCTCTTTGCTGGCTCGGCCAGAGAATGGAGGATAACCATGGCATCCTCAGCAGAGAAGGGTGGGCTCTTCACTTGTTTTGGAGGAGTGCTTTTGTTTGGGACATATTCTCCTGAAGGAGCCTGAAGCCACACCAGCTGACCAGTCACGGTCCGCGTGGAGGACGGCAGGGCCATCGCACAGGCACTTATAAATGAAGACCTCATAATGGGGACCTCACTGCTGCTATTGCTGTGGTAACTCATCAAACAGTGAGACATCTTTGGCTTTCAGAAAAGCTTTGGTGGTGTTGTCAGTGACTGGGGCAATGAAGGGCTGGCCTACTGCGCACAGGCACATAACTCTGTTTACGCTAATCACAGTGAGCCTGCACCTGTGAAATTATTCTATCCCTAATACATGTAGTAACAGTTATAGAATGCTGAGCCCAATGTCATTTTCCTTTGTGTGGTAGTTTGTATTGGTAGAATAAAGTACTTCTTTTTTAATGAACTATTTGCACTGCATTGAACAATCATTATTGATTGATACTGATAACTTTTGTCTAATCCTGTACTCACAACTCTACTCTACTTTACCGAGATGCCTCAGACTGCTCGTCCTGTGTACTTAGTATTCAGTTTTAGTGTCATAGTAGGTCAGGCCCTGGTGCTCTTCCACCCCTGCTTGCTGAAGGACCCTACATGGCTTCTGGCACCCATCTCTTCCTGTCAAGTGTTTTATTGCATGACTTCTGTTAAAGCTAACTCCTTTATGGCATGAAGTGTTTGCAATAGGGTTATCATCACGTCAAATCCTTTTTGCTACAATAAGCCTTGCTTTGTTCCAGCATGAATGTACCCATTGCTCCTGGTCTTCAGTATAGAGTGTACAGTCTAGGTTTCACAGTAGCATCCTCCTATAGGCCCGAGTGGACAACTTCAACTTCTCGCCACCTTCTCCGGGCAACCCTGGTGTTGCATATGTACATCATTACTGTGTGGATGTGATGACCAGGCACATTCTAGAATTGTTATGACTTGATGTGAAGGTAGTGGGAGACTGGTGGAATGTGTTTCATTAACTGTATGACTTATGACAAGAGAAGATGGATTAAACACTCCTGCTAACTACAACCTTGTTTGTCCTTATATTTGGATTTGATTACCACCCTGCCACTTCCCTACACCTGGGGTTCTGGATGATGAAGATAACCGGTCCACAATTTGCAAGAATCTGACGCCCAGTTGACAATCTTGATGGTGTTAGAATAGGCCCTTTCTGCAGGGTTACCCCAAACTTTTTGCCTTCCTCCTCCTCTTTTTGTTAAATTCTTTTCGTCGGCTTTAGGATTCTGGGCACTTTACCACTACTAACCAGTGCCAAAGTGCATATACTCTGTAATCTAAAAAATGGTAACATTGGCTTATCCGCAATTGGCATATTTAATTTACTTATACATCCCTAGTAAAGTGCAC
This sequence comes from Lissotriton helveticus, assembly GCF_964261635.1. NCBI lineage: Eukaryota > Metazoa > Chordata > Amphibia > Caudata > Salamandridae > Lissotriton > Lissotriton helveticus. The sequence goes on along the minus strand of NC_136060.1, from coordinate 459,927,619 downwards.
TATATGTGCCCAGGGCCTGTAAATTCGCAGTCAGCCTGAAATTTGGATTTTGACAGGTCCTTCGCGGCCTCCAGTAACCTTTTGACCGCCAGTGACTTCTAAGCACTGTTTTCACATTTAATCTTTAAATTTCATATCTTGAGTCTTACTTATTGGATTTTTGGCATTTTGGTCTTGTTTTAATCAGATAAATATTCTCTATTGTATGGAGTCTTTTTGTGGTGTTTTCATTGAGTTTCTTAATTATAGTGCACACAAATACTTTACACATTGGCTCTTAAATTAAGCCTGACTGCTCTGTGCCAAGCTACCAGAGAGGGAGCACAGGTTAATTTAGACTGTGTATCTGACTTACACTTACTAGAGTGTTGGTCCCTACTTGGACAGGGTGCATTCCACTGTCAATTAGAGACCCCATCTCTAACAGGTGGGATAACCAAAAAGTTGCTCCTTTTGCTGAGTCTGTTCTAAAACATATCTGTTCACTTTCTGGACGCTCTCACTGCAATTCTTTTAGCCTAAGAGAAGCATAATGATTTCTCTCCATTACCCTACATTATCGGGTGTGTTCTGTTAGCTGGTTGTCCATAGCCCTACAGTGTATCACAGGTTATAGTGCTGATCCAGTCGGTGCCCCTGTAATAGAAACATTCATCCACAAACAGCCATTAACCAGATAAGTGCCCACAAATTTGGTATCAATAAACTTTCATTGTAGGAACATTGTATGCCCCAGTGGCTCTTGGAACTTCGCTTTTTTTTACCTGATTAGACAAGCACCAATTTCCCTAAACAGTGTGTGTTTCCCCTTTTATTATCTAGTATCTAATACTGAACCCCAGGTGACTCCTGCTAGTCAAATGGCTAATAACAGAAACATTCTGGCAGGTGAAGCAGGGGGATCTTAAATGGAGCAGCCTATTTCACTCCCATGAAGACCATAGTGCTATACGACAACATGCAGCGCTTGAAAGCCAGCTGAATCAGTTCCTTCAATGGATAGGCAGGCAGGGAGGGGGAACAGCGTTTACAACGCAACTTTTACAACAAAGTACCTTTACGACGCAACCATTACAATGCAACTTTTACAACGAAGTACCTTTACGACGCAACCTTTACAACGCAACTTTTACAACGAAGTACCTTTACGACGCAACCATTACAATGCAACTTTTACAACGACTTGCGCTGGCGTGCGCTTTAGGATAGGGAATAGTTTTAATTTACTATCCAACACCTTCCCTACTATCCACGGGGATTGGAGTTGGAATAGTAAATTAAACTATTCACTATCCAGCGCCCCCAACGCAAGTCGTTGTAACGACTTGCGTTGTAAAACTTGCGTCGTAAAGGCATGCGTTGTAAAAGCATGCGTTGTAACGACGTACATCCGGCAGGGAGATGATAAGCTGAGATCACTGTGCCAACGGATAAGTGATTGTAGCGAGTTTTAGTCTGCAACAGCAGCACAGTCTCAGGTGCAGCAACTAGCATAAATAAGCACTGGAAAAGCCAATAGATCTGGCCTCGGTAACCCTGCACTTTTTGCAAACATATACAGTAGACATTAAAAGTGTCAAGTAATAACTAAAACAATATTGCTATCTGGAGGTGGCATGTATGTTTGCAAAAAACATTAAGTAACAAGTGCACCGCTGTAGAAAGAAATAACTATAAAAACAACTAAATTAAAGCAGAAAGTGACCTACCAGCCCTGGCACTGAATTGGACTAAGGTTTAGGAGGATGTACACATCTGTAAAAGTGAAATACCATCACTCATAATAAAAACAGACAATGGTTGAAGCGGTTGCCCCATTGCTCTATACTGGATGTTGACCTTGGTAAAATGTGACACTTGAACAGATCAATATATGAAGAAGCCCGAAAGCCCCTCTTTCATGAATGTATTTTTTTTATTTTATTTTTGAAAACATAAGGCTTGCAAGGCCATACCAGGAATGTTTCTGGATTCTGGAGTAGTAGTAGTAGTATCCCTTGGAACCAGGGAGTTAACATCTGGTCCAGTCCCTTTGTCCTTCACAGATAATCCTGTTTTTTTTGCAGCAGGGAGAAGAGGTAGTTGAGTGACCTGCCAAATCACTCAATCATCTTAGAGGCAGAGAGTACCGAGATGGTCCTTGCACCTTTCACAATGGTGCAAGGGATCAGGACATCGACGTCGCCTCTGATTCAGTCTCTTTCAAGGCAGACATGAAGCACTATGGAATGTGTGGCTGTGTTATTTACTAAGCGTTCCTTACTACAGCAAACCTTTCTTGAACTTACACATAAGCTATAGTTGTCCTCTTTTATTCAAGAATTTCAAAAGAGGGGGGGGGGGTAAAGGGATATGCTAGGTCCACTCTCCAATTCTAGTAGTAGAAACAAAAAATCCGAGATCTTGGATGAAGAACCTAGCTGTTAAGGTAGATTATCAACAGTGATGGATGTAATCTTGAGAGGAAAAATGTCCTTTCTAGAGTCCCCTCACTCACCGGAGTTTCCTCACTGTGACATGCTTCATCATAGGGGCCATCCCAACCTGCTGCAGGTTGAGGCGAGCTACAACTAGCGAGAATACGTAGGAGCACTCGTAGTGAGGAACTATGTGTAGTGCAGTGGTGTATATGGAGTGGAGTGATTTAAAAATACCTAACTAGTGGGCGTATTTATTTTATTCTTGCTTCTAGCTGATATATTAAAAGTGGGGTGGGTCTCTAGGTCAGCCTGGTTAGCAATGAGTCAGGAGTCCTAGTAGAGTGCCAACATGTTTCGAGCTTACCCCCAAGCTCTTCCTCAGGACATCACAGAGACCAGCCCTGTGTGTACCACTCCAAAGTGCAGTGAAACAACTAATCACAAAATGCCAAGTAATGAGCATTAATAGAAACCATATACATACGACATATGACGATGTTCAGTAGATATGTTTCATAAAGGCCATATTAAGCCTCATGGTCAAATCGAGGGACTAGACAGTTCCGCGATTGATTTGTGACGGTTTTCTCCTGGCTGGTTACCTACTCGGCTTCCCTCGAAACCGGATCTTTTATTCAAGCCCATAATGATATTAAAGTATCTCACAACATACATCCATGGGTGAAGATGTGCCCCCTCCCACCCCCCATCTCAATAGCACAAAGACGTGTTTCGGCCCAATCACAACACTGGTCCAGATGGTGCAGGGGCTTCTTCTGGACAGATTAGTCCAAAGTGGAAGTGTTCAGTGCCTGGACAGGCAACATCCATGATATAAGTGGCTTCTTAAGTGGCTACTGTGATGTGTAATTTGACTTGTGGGTTATAGTGGAACATTATATTACAGGGCCAACTTATGAAAAGTGCTATGTATCTCACTTAAATGGGAACAGCAATCAAAGTTCCTGAACTCTTGTCAAAAAATGAAGGGATCCAGTTTTGGTCTTATCTGTGGCATGAAAAGCCTCTGCTGCTAGGTTGAATATGATAACTCATGACTTTGTTTAATTAATAGTAAATAATGTTTGGCATTTCAAAAATCCTACTTATGAGCTTTTTTATTTTTAAAGAGGGAAGTCAGAATTTTTTATTCACAGCCACTTCAACAGATTGCCTCGTCAAAGGCCTGAAGCAAGCTTCACTTAAAGGAAACAATGAGGCACATTGAGACATACCCACTCTGGGAATTGAGCAATGTGGCTGGTCTCATGTTCAAGGTCAAGGGATTTGGAAAGGAAATACTGTAAACAAAGCAAGATATGTAGATATCCCTGTTCACAGCAGATGTATCCTGTCACAATGCTGCCACTTCTCACTTGTTGCTTCTGCGCCGCACTCCCTTTCGCAAGCATGTGTTTCGCCACCCCTGTGGCATGGTGCATCTCTGACCCCTGAAAGACTCCAATACACATACTCCTACTTAGCCCAGTGCCAATCAGTACAAATCTGGCAGCACTGTCGGCTGTCTCTTTGGAGGGCAAGGATTAATGTAAATGTAAATGTAAATGCAAATGTAGTTGAGCTTATATAGCGCACAGATACCCGCAGTGGGTTTCCCGGCGCTTGCTTAGGGAACCCTTCCTGGTATTCCCCTGTGAGATAGCAGGGTATCCACAAGGTGAAAGTCAGGCATCCCGCCGCGAGGGGCCGTTGTGGAGATTAAGCAAGCTATTGCCCAGAGTCGCAGAGTGTGAACCCGTGAGTCGAGGAGGCACCGGGGCGAGAATTATCGAGTCCGTGGAATTTTTAGCCCAAGACCCGCCAAGGCGGGGAATTGAACCCTGGTCCAGGACCGATCTCAGCTTCCGGGTCTGCTGCCTCTAACCCCTGAGCCACACTTCTCTAATGAAGATTTGAACTCATCCAGCAGAGTGGGTTTGGGAACCATGCGTAGATGTGGAATCTGCCTTGCTGTTGGTGACTTCAGCTGTCAGAGCTGTCAACTAACCTCATGTCAACAAGAGTGTCTTTCGCCATTCACAGAATTTAAGTTAGCAGGACTTTGCATGCTGGGACTGGAAGTTCTGTGTTTTTCCATCACATGCATGCAGCGGCGGCTGGCACAGGCAAACAAAGTAGGGCGTTGGGGCAGCCAGAGTTGGATGGAAGGTGGGAAGTCGACAGATGACGGAATAGGTATAATTAATGAAATAAATAATACCTATTCCATTGTTTGTCAGCTCCCCCCAGCCCGCCACACCCTGCCCTAGCTCACAGCGATTGCCTGTGCCGGCCGCCGCTGCATGTATAGGCAAGCACACTGTAGTAGGCTTAAAAGTAGGATTGGCTAAAGATGTTCCTGGTGACGTGATGAGATGACATCTATACGCTAAACCTCACATGCAACCTGTGGGACCCAGCACCATATTTAATGGGGAGGAGGGCATTCGGCCCTTTTTAGAGCTTTCTTTTTTTTTATAGAAACAATAGATCATCGCAAGTGCTGTCTCAGGCGAGATCTAAAAACTAAGCACAGGGACCTTTATAGCGTAAGCAAACTGAGGTGGCATAGTGGGCAAAAGAACGATGGGTTGGGATGCTACCACAAGTGATTGCCGGTGGCTAGACAAATTTATTTATTTATTTATTTCAATTTATATCGCGCATTATCACCCCAGGGTCTCTAAGCGCTTGTACAAAAAGAAACCAGTCCCACTAATGACAGATATCAAGACTTACAACACACCCCATGCTTCCCGGAAAAGTATTGTTTTTAACATTCGGCGGAAGAGCAAAAGATTGGGCTCCTTCCGAAGGTTAATAGGAAGCTTATTCCATGCTGTGGGAAGCAGAGTGGAAAAAGCACGTCCACCAACTGTGGACAGGCGGAAACGTGGGTTGACCAGAAGAGTGGCTTCGGAGGACCGTAATGCTCTGCCCGGGATGTATCCAGCCAGTCTGGTTTTAATATAGCTGGGCGCACTACCATAGAGTGCCTTGTGTGAAATACACAGACCTTTGAACAGTGTCCTCTGTCTGACAGGGAGCCAATGTAACTGATGCAGGAGAGGTGAAGCACGCGTTGTCCTTGGCTTCTTAAAAATCAATCTCGCTGCATCGTTCATGACCGTCTGCAACCGTGTCAATAATCGCTGGGGAAGCCCTAAGTACAGCGCATTGCCATAGTCCAGACGTCCTAAAATCATGGCAGACACAACGCTTCTTAAGGTGGAGAAAGACAGCAAATGAGAGATCTTGCGAATCTGTCTCAGAAGACCGACACATGTTCCTACCACTACCGACACCTGTTTACTCATGGACAGCATGTTGTCGAGGTGGATTCCCAGGCTCTTCACCACAGTTGCTGGTTCCGGTGTCTTGCCCAACTCCCTGGGCCAAAAACCATCATTCCACGGACTGCCCTGGATGGCTATGGGCAGCGCCTCGGTTTTGTCCGGATTGATTTTCAGGGAGTTGGCAGTCATCCAATTTACAGTGAACCTTAAGATGTTGTGCAGCCTGGTTTGGGCGCCAGGAGAATCTTCTATTTGGATAATGATCTGCGTATCGTCAGCATAGTTGAAAATCTGACAATCCATCCGATTCAGAGCTGAAATTAGTGGCTGCAGGTAGATGTTAAAGAGGAGTGGTGAGAGGGCAGAGCCTTGCGGCACTCCACAGGTAATGGCCGCTGATGTTGAGACTAGGTCGGACAACTGCACCTTCTGTGATCTATCCTGCAGAAAGGAGGTGAACCAACCTAGCGCGTGCCCCCTGATGCCCATGTCTCTCAGACGCGACAGCAGTTGACTATGACAAACCGTGTCAAATGCCGCTGAGAGATCGAGTAACACAAGGGCACCAGGGATCCTCTTATCAGCTCTGCACCTTAATTCGTCTAAAATAGACACCATCACCAGCTCTGTGCTGTGGTGCACCCGAAAGCCAGCCTGATTTTGCTCTAGCAGATCATTTATCTCCAAATGCTTGGTAAGATGTAACAACACATGTTGTTCCAAGACCTTTGCCCAGAAAGGTAGTTGGGAGATGGGTCTAAAGTTTTTTTAATTTTTTGTGTCCGCCCCTGGCTTTTTTAGCAATGGAATCAACCATTGCTAAAATTCCTCTCATCACATTTTGTTTGTTTACTGTACTGCCTTAAGTGGCAAGGGTAGGCACAGATGTGGTCTTGTGTTCACTGTGCCACTGGAACCAATCTATACCTGGCTGATGAGTCCTAATAAGGGTGAAACCTGTTCTAGCTTGCTTGTGTTCAGGTTCGGTGAGGACCTGACCTGGCAGTTGGTACCTGGACTGTGCTCATGAGGAACAGGGTCAGGGTTGATTTGCATATGGCTGGTTCCAAACTCAGGTGGCATGGTGGGCAAAGGAACGAGGGGTTGGGATGCTACCCAGAGCGATTGCCAGTGGTTAGGCAAATTGCAAGTATTCCTCCCATCTCCTTTTGGGTGTTTAATGAGGGGTCAATTTCAACACACATTCTGTGGTAATGTCATGTAGATATTCGACTCTATATAACTCCCCTCTATAAAAGTCAAACACACTTTATGGCACTCTACGACATTCTACTCCACTCTATGCCCAATCAATCAATCAATCAATCAATCAATCAATCAATCAAACCATTTGTATAGCGCACTACTCACCCGGGAGGGTCTCAAGGCGCTTAGGGGAAGGGGTATGCTATTGCTCGAACAGCCAGGTCTTGAGTTGTCTCCTGAAGGCGAGATGGTCCAGGGTCAGCCAGAGGTGGATGGGGAGGGAGTTCCATGTCTTGGCAGCCAGGTAAGAGAAGGATCTTCCTCCGGCGGTGACTCTTCGGATGTGTGGTACGGCTGCGAGGGCGAGGCTGGTGGACCGTAGCTGGCGGGTGGGCGTGTAGAAGGTCATGCGGTCGTTGAGGTACTTGGGGCTCAGGTCGTGGAGAGACTTGTGTGCGTGGGTGAGGAGCCGGAAAGTGATCCTCTTGTCGACGGGAAGCCAGTGCAGGTTCCTCAGGTGGCTGGAGATGTGGCTGCGTCGGGGGACATCCAGGATGAGTCGGGCGGAGGCGTTCTGGATGCGCTGGAGTCTTTTCTGTAGCTTGGCTGTGGTTCCGGCGTAGAGGGCGTTTCCGTAGTCCAGTCGGCTGGTGACGAGTGCCTGGGTGACTGTCTTCCTGGTCTCGGTCGGGATCCAGCGGAAGATCTTGCGAAGCATGCGCAGGGTGTTGAAGCACGATGAGGAGACGGCGTTGACTTGTCTGGTCATCGAGAGGGAGGAGTCCAGGATGAAGCCCAGGTTGCGTGCGTGGTCGGTTGGCTTGGGTGCGGTGCCCAGGGCTGGGGGCCACCAGGAGTCGTCCCAGGCGGAGGGCGAAGATCCCAGGATGAGGACTTCCGTCTTGTCCGAGTTCAGTTTCAGGTGGCTGTCCTTCATCCACTCGGCGACGTCTTTCATCCTTTCGTGTAGGCAGGTTCTGGCGGTGTCGGGGTCCCTGGTGAGGGAGAGGATCAGCTGGGTGTCGTCGGCGTAGGAGATGATGTTGAGGTCGTGCTGGCGTGCGATGGCTGCAAGAGGTCTCATGTAGACGTTGAACAGGGTGGGGCTGAGTGAAGATCCTTGCGGAACGCCGCAGATGACTTTGGTGGCCTCGGACTCTTTGAGTTCTTCCGGCGAGGAACGAGATGATCCACTCCAGTGCCTTCTCTTGGATTCCGATATTGCTGAGGCGCTGGACTAGGGTGCGGTGGCAGACAGTGTCGAACGCAGCGGAGAGGTCCAGGAGGATGAGGGCCACTGTTTCCCCCTTGTTGAGCCAGGTCCGGATGTCGTCGGTGGCTGCGATGAGGGCGGTCTCGGTGCTGTGGTTGGCTACAATGTACTACACTCTATGGCACTATACAACACTTTTTTATATGATACAGCACTCAACTCTACTGCAAGAAACCCCACTCCAATTTATAATAGTTTTCTACCAATGCTAAGCCAGTACGCTCCACTCCATGCCGCTCTACTCAATGGCACACCATTACACTCTATTGTACTTTACTCCATACTTCGTTACACCACTCCACTCCACTCAGCTCAACTCTACTCGACTTTACCTCACTCTATGCTACTATACAACAATCCACTCTACAGCTCCACTGTTTCACGTTACTGTACTCGATGCAACTCCACTCTACTATACTGAATATTACCCTCCAACACTTTTCTCCTGCCTATTCCCCTTCACTCCACTGTACAACACTGTATGTCACTGTACCACACTCTACTCCACTCTACTATACTCTAGTCCACTATACAACACTGTACGCAACTCTTTGTATGCCACTGCACTGCAGCACTAGACTGTACCCCACTCCTCTCTACAAATATCAACTACATTGTATGCCACTGGACTCTATTGTGGTGTACACCCCTTTCCAATACTATATGACACCCCACTATACTCTAGTGTACAACATAGTACTGCAATTTATGACACTTTACTCGGCTCTATGCTAAGCCACTCCACTCAACTGCACTCCCCCCACACCGCTAAAGTCTAGTCAATGACACACCTCTCCACTCCACTCTATGACACTTTACACTACCCCACTCCAGTGTACTCCACTCCAGTATTCTCCACTCTACTACACTTTATCCCACTCTGTACTATACTCCGCTCTACTCTACTGTATACAACTACATTCGGCAACACTGTTCTACACTCTATGACAATCTAATCCACACTGTGCCCAACCACTCTATGCCACTGTACTACACTGTAGGACATGCCACTCAACTTTTCTCTGTGATACGCCACTCCACTATATGCCATGGTACTCCACTTTACAAAACTCTCCTCCACTACACTAGACAGCACTCCAATAGACGATACTTGACTCTATGACACTCTACTTCACCCTACTCCACTCTAAAACACTCTGTGACAGTCTACAACACCCTACTCTACAGTCCGACACTCTATTCCACTGTACAACTCGCTGCTCCAGTCTACGATACTTGACTCCACTATATGAGACACCATGCCACTACACTATGTAACACTTTACTACGATACGCTACTACGCTCTGCTCTACTCCACTTGATTCCAATCTACAGTACTGCAGTCTATGACAATAGAGTTTATAACACTCTCCTCCACTGTGCTGTACAACACTCCACATAACAACCCTCCCCTTATGATACTGGACTCTATGATTTGAAACACATATTTATTTTTAAATAATTGAAAAACTTTGAAATTCAATGGTTAAAAAAACCAAAGCTTAAAGCTTAGTTTTAATTAGGAAAACGTATTTCCCTATACAAACCAAGTTTAAACTGCACACACTTAAAACATTCTAAAGTTATTGTTATAATTTTCATCTAAAATTAATCCACCACCTTCAAATTATTTTAAGTAGCAGAATGCATTACATACGCTTTACAGCTCATTAACCAGACAACTGTGGTGAAAACTATATAGATAACTCCACCATGTGTCGGACCAGGTCTTGCTGCTTTCTGCGGGCAGGAGGAGGGGGCGAGATGCATCTCCAAGATGCTGGAGCGCCATAAAACACAGCAGGGCGTCCCCCGGCGCGGGAGCCCCACCGTTTGGCGTACCAGGGGCCATATTACCATGGTGAAGTATTGCCACTTTTTCGGCGAATTGTGCCGAGAAAGCGGCGATACTTCTAGCGCCCTATTAACAACGCCTGCCTCAAGCCCACTTTGCATGTCAGCGAGAAACATCGCTAATGACATGCAAAGTGGGCGTTCCCACGTCCAACCACATGTAAAATGTGGTTGGAGGTGGTAACACCCTATTACCAAGGCGGGCGTTGGGAGAAGGAGACCTGCGATAAACTCGTTTATCGCAGGTCTCCCAACGCCTGCTCTGATCAGGTGTTAGGCATTGTTAACATGGAGGTGTGGATCATAAAGCTGAATCCACCCACCCATATTATCAAGGCACACATTAGCGCGTGACAACAACGCTTGTTTTCACGCGCTAATGTTTCCTATCGCCGGATTTAATATTGCCTACGTGTTGCGCGTAGATAATGACGCGCTAACACAGCGATAAAATCCGGGGATAGGGAAATGTGCGGTGTGCGTTTTTTAACGCACATCTTTTTAATATGGCCCCAGGTCTTGCTGCTTTCCGTGGCCCAGAGGAGGGGCCGTGATACATCTCCAAGGTGCCGGAGCACCATAAAACAGAGCAGGGGCCAGTCTTAGCCTGTCTGAGACCGGATGAGGCTGGGCCTCCCCACTTGGCATTTTGTTTTTGGGAAGCCCGTTGTTTGGTCTCCATCCCATCCACCGCATCTACCAAACCCAACCGCCAAACTGTTAAGGATTACGTGAGGCTGCAACTACAGCAGAGGATGCCAACATTGGTTAGTAAAGCATGACTTTTGATTACATTATGTTGCCTTGTAATAATCTCACTGCTTCTTGTAGCCTGTATTCTGCTTTCTTTACCTCCTCTTTTTAAATAGATAGTGCCAGCAGGGCTACACAAAAAATGTAGTATGAACACACAAGGGCCCAAAAGAAGTAGAGATGAAAGGGACAACCTTCCTGTCATAAATCTACCCCCACATTAGCTCAGTATGTAATTGTACTGACAGGTGCACCTGAAATTTAAAGAGGTCAGAGGGAAACCCAACTAGAATTAAAGAACAAATGTTTGTTTTGGCTGGCGAGGCATAGGCAGTTTGCCTATAAAAATGCAGGGGAAATATATCATTACTCGCAGGGTCAGCTGGTTGGGTTATAGACCAAAAGGCACGCAAGGGGATTGTGTAGTCATCAATTTTAAAACCCCTTGTTTTTCCACAGCCTCCTATGCAAAAATTATCTTTGCTAGGATATGGGCATGGTGATTAGGCCCTTTCCATTGGGCTATTTTTATATACCAAGCCAAATGACACCAATTAGGGCACAGAACAGCTCTGTGCTGGATTTGTGGATTAGAAACCAACCACACCCGGGACAATGGGACCAACTACCCAGACCCTTACAAGTCAAACTACTTGTAGTTAACAGATTTGGAGTTGTGGGAGAAGTAGATTGGCAAATAATAAGTCAAAATCGAGTCCAGGCGACTAATCACCAAGGGGTTCTAAGGGAGACAAGAGTATTTATTAGCAGCCAGCATAGCCCGAGCACCACCCAAGGGTTTGGGTTGAAGTAGCGAAGATGTGTCCCAAAGCAAAACAAAATGTCAAGGATAAGGGAGGTGCACAGGAAGGGTCTATGGTTATATGTCTGTCTCAAATTAAAAATACTAGGGGGCCGTTTATACGCTCCCCAGTAACCAGGGCTCAGACCCGTGTACTAGGAACAACAGTGTCCCAAGTCCCCTTTCTATAGTTAAAACCACACTGTATGGAGGAGTCCAAATAAGGCCTTTGGGGAAGTACTCTAGTGTTCACTCGAGGGTAAATCAGTCACCCAACACTGACATCTAGGTAGCCAAACCAGAAAAACACAAGGAAATAGCCAGGTTAAGGGTATTATCCTAGAATGTTGCTGGACTGAAAAGTGAATTGAACTGCCCTGACTGGGGATCCTTTGTGGACCAATATGGTGTGTGTATGTTCCAGGAAACATGGCTAAGGTAAGATGTATTGCAGATGGGGTTTGCGTCATTTAAGTAGCTGCTACCACCAGGAGAAAGGGTAGGCCCTCTGGGGGCCTTTGCAAATGGATAGGCACACATTTGGGCTGCACGGTTGAGCAGCTGGAGTCTTCCTCCAATGATATCCTGTGCATCCTACTTACCTTTGCACCAAAGATCAGCATTGCATTGATTAATGTCTACTCCATGCCTGTAAGCCTCAGCCAAGAATCTTCAACCATTGATCATTTTGCACTCTTTATTCCTACAATCACCACAAACGTAATAATGACTGTAGGTTGCGATTTTAATTGCCAATTTGAGCACCTTATTGATCCTAGTGGTGCAACTTCTTGTGAAGAAGATCTGCGCTGGGTAATCTCTTAACCACAAATTCCGCCAATTAGAGCCTGGACTCCATTGGCACCCCAGATCAAATCACTTCCACTAAACCATTCTCTAAGAGCTTGTAATGGTCGTACCAAATCTGACTCTCCAGGGAAGCAAACATTCAACAGAGTTGGTCAATCCTCCTTCTTAAATTACACCCTGGTAGAAACCAGGATGTGGCAAAGGGTCATTGATTTTGCTGTCTTGCCTCGACATGACAGTGATCATAACGCTCTGACTATGGAAATAGGCAACCTGGCCTCAAATACGCCACCAGATGATAGACTAACACTTACCAACAATAGGAGAAGAATAAAGTGGTCTGGAATTTAACATTCTCCTGATAAGCTGGCCTCCCTATATGCAACCATCATCCCTACTGTAATTGGAAAAGATCCTTAGCACTTTTACCCCTTTAATCAGAAGTGCAGAGCTCCGTGCAGCATTGACATCTAACTTGGCTGAAATATTGTTTCCAAAAGGATCTCCTAGGGGAATATTAAGGCCAACAGACCTTGGTTTGACTGTAGTTTCCAGGAGACCAAGTGGGCTCTGATAGACGCTATCAAATCCAACGACATGATCCAAATAAAAAAATAGAGGGCATCATATAGAGAGGGCATCACCCAAGCAAAATAAACCTGGGAGATGGATAAACAGGATGCACTAAAAAATCCCCTGTTAACCAATGATATGAAGGCCTTCTGGAATATGGTCAATTCAGATTCTAGCGAAGGGAAGCAGGCCATAGAGCCAGAAATTGCGGCAAACATCTGACATTTCCAGGCCGGAGGTAGAGGGTACCACCATAAAACTAGTAATTAGCCCACTCCAGACTTCCTATAGTGAGGCACCCGAGATAACCTTGCATTAAATAGCTGGTGCCATAAGTAATATACCCCTTGGCAAAGCACTAGGGTTTGACAAGATCCCAGGAGACCTCTTTCGTGTAGAACCAAAAATCTGGGGGCCCTATTTGTGGGTTTTATTTACTGCCAATTTGCAGGGAATGGCGATCCCTGCAACATGGGCTGGAACTGCAGTCTATATCTAATATTCTTGGATTTAAAATACGCTTTTGACTTGGTATCCAGGGACAAACTATTGTTGTATTAAGTGATCTTAGGGTTCCCACCTATTTTTGGCTCATGTTCAGGAGATTCCATGAAGGCAATTATGCACAAATTAGGAATGGGAAACATGGCGTACTTACCACCCCACTTGCAGTTAACAGAGGAGTAAGACAGGGTTGCGTGTTCGCACCTAACCTGTTTTGCTTATATATGCGAAGCATTGGTCGATCAACTAAATTGGGTGAAGGACGATGATGCCCCAAAGTTAGCACACAGAAAAGTGCTGTCAATGATGTTTGCTAATGACATTCTCTTGCTCTCCAAGACTCCAATGGGCATCCAGAGGATTCTTGATGTTTTGATGGAGATTAATACTCAGAAGACTAAATATATGGTATTCAATCCAGCAAGTACAACATGACACAATCCTTGTCTGGATGGCATCCCGCTTGAGAAGGTATCAGTATTTGAATATCTAGGCGTTACCCTAACAGAAAAAAGGAGTTGGGGGCCGCAAATAGCTAAAACTAGCCTTAAGTTAGCACAGGCAACAGGGGGGTTTGCTAAGTTATTCAGGAATTCTTTCCATAAACCCACTGGGCCAATAGTTGAGATATTCACAGTGCGAACAAGTGGTGCTGCAATGTATGGGGCAGAACTTTGGGGGCATTGTCCTCTAAGAAATATCAACAAGTCTGAGAACAACTTAATCAGGCAGCTATATCTGACTGAATATGTGACTGATAAAATCAGAACTTGGGGTCCTTAGGCCAAGCAGAGACTGCAATGTGATACTTTAAACTGATCATGCTTTTTATCTACTGGCGCCGCGGAAAGCGGACCGTCTGTATAACATGTAAAAGGCAATGAGGCAATGAACTTAATGAGGCAGCTATTTGGTCTCCCTCTTAGCACACCATTCACCCCACTGTGTTTGGATCTAGGGGTCAGACCTATCGCTGAGGCATCGCCTGTGGGTAACCCCGGAACTGGCCGTCTATAGATCAGAGTTAAAGGAGGTACAGGGTCTAACGGGCGCAGGGAAACTAGCAAGGTTTGCACATATCAGGGATGCACTCCAAAGAATAGGCAGAACAAGTTTATGGAGTGACCCCGAGGAAGCGTGTCCTGAAGTATTAAGAAATGAACTGATTAGGTGCTATAGGGTGAGTACATTTGCTCATTTACTGGAGAGCTCAGCCACTAGCTCCTTAACTGTCAATTTTATGAGAACAGGGACCATTATACTTTAGAGTCTTTCCAGGAGGATATTCAACCGGCACTAGCGAGGAAACTATATGTACAATTTAGGTATGGGTCTCTTCTGCTGCATGCATTTTCCAATAAATGGTCAGGTGCCCCTTTTTAGAGTTTCTTGCCTGTAGCTGTGAGGTGGAGACAGAACTGCATGTTTTTTTTAGTCTGGGAAATAAAAAATGACACCCAGGTAAATCGGTACTCACCTTACATTTGCCTCGGAATTGTGTGAGATTAAGAAATAGTTTTTTGTGCGGATATCCACCTGGGTGTGTGTATATATATATATATATACACACATATATATATATATATTTATTAGGGTCCTCACTCACAGGTACTACCTGTGGCTTGCTTCATCATTGGACCCTCACTCACACACATAATGTTTGAGAGTGGACTCAACGCGTTTGTAAGCGGAGTTCTGTGGTAACTGTGAGTGAAGGCAGGGAAACTTGGTGAGTTTAAAATAACCTCCGTAACCTAAAAATGTATTTAATGGCGTAGGGTTAGGGGCTAGATTAAAAGTATGAAAAGTGCCACTATATTAGGATATAATGGTCCCAAGTGTCTAATCGGGCGACATGTTACAGCCACAAACTGGCCCGAAAGGTCAATTGGCTTTCTTCAGGACCTGTGTTTTCCCTCCTAGTTATAATAAACAGCCTATTGGCATGTACAAATCACATCGTTTTTTTTAAAAGCATGCACATTTACATACAGACCATACTTTTCCTTGTATGGTCAACTGCTGAAACCAGAGAAATTCATAATCAAATTTGGGGGTCCTTACATTTTTAATGTACACCCATAATTTTGTGCCAAATAAGTGCTAAATGGTTGTTGTGTTGTATCCAGTGACATTTGGTAGCATTAATACACATGACTGACATACAACATTTAAAAATATCAGACAGACAGTGGTGTTTTACACCCGATAATGAAAATAAAATGGCAAAATAGAGTAAGGAATACCTACATGTCTAGGTCAATTTACCAACATCATGGGGAAATTTCAGGCATGGACCGTCCCTATTGTCACACACTAGGGGGAATGGACAATTCATTATTTAGATCGATGTTCTTACTCACAGTTTAGATGCTTCTGTTGGAATCAGAGATTTAGTAAGTATAAAGTTTTGTCTTACTTCGTCAAGGGTACGGGTCCGCTGAACCCTCAAGGAGTGACCCTGCCTCTACATGTTGGAGATCGAGTGTTTTACTTCCTGGTTTTAAGGACGCTCTTGATTGGTGTTCGGTAGCATGTGATCTCGCATCACGTGATAGAGGTCAATTTTTTTACTTGCTGGTTTTTAAGGACGCCCTTGATTGGTGCTTGGGATTAAGTGATACCGCATCGCATTGCATGACATCCAGATGCATTGTGGAACATTGAGTTAAGCTGGTTATTTTTAGGGAATCAAGTATATGTGTGCAAACGATATTTGATGTTAATGTCTCTTTCGGTAATATGTCTGAATACATTAGTATGTCACAGTATGTTATTCCAGGGCATCTCATCATTTAATCCTGTTGTGTATGTACAGAGTTTATACACACACCTCTGTGATCTTTTTCAAAAATAATCTTTTGAATGTTTCTGGTTTCTTCTGTCATGGGTTCCAGGACTGTCCATCTCATGTCTTTCTGGGTGTGATGATTGTTTATAAAGTGGTCTGACAATTTTGGTTGTATTACGTTTGCATCTTATGGTACTTCTGTGTTTTACAATTTGTGTGCTTATTTTTCTGGTCGCCATGCCTATGTACTGAAGGTTACATGGAGCAGAACCAACCCATTGGTAGGGGCCCTGCCACTACTGTGGAGTCCACACAGGAGAGCCTAAGGTAAAAGCTAAACGGGTTCTCCTAATGATACATTTGAGAAATATTTGTGCCTGAAATTTGCCCGTGGTGTGAGGGTAGTGGTAATATTTGCAGGCCGTCAGGATTACCAGGCTTCAGAGAATACACATCGATGGACAATGTGGCAGTAAAAGGAGCTGTGCCCACATGAATCCCGGTATCACAGAATGTGGCCATCAGATTTACCGGGTCCGATTCACAGAATGAACTTAAGACTCAATCCTAAATTTACTACTATTTTGGTATTCACAGAATGCACTTACTACTTTTGGCATTCACAGAATGCACTTACTACTTTTGGTATTCACAGAAGTTAGGATTTTGTCTTAAGTTTGTCTTAAGACAAACTTAAGACAAACTTAAGACAAAATCCTAATTAAATCTGTCTTAAGTCTGTCTTAAGTTTGTTTTAAGACAAACTTAAGACAAAATCCTAACTTCTGTGAATACCAAAAGTAGTAAGTGCATTCTGTGAATACCAAAATAGTAGTAGGTTTAGGATTGAGTCTTAAGTTCATTCTGTGAATCGGGCCCACTGTCAGGAAATGAGATTCAAAATTAGAGTCAGAGGACTGCGGATTCTGACCCACAAATCTGACGTGGCATATATATCTCAATCACACTTGCTGTGATGTACAAAAGACTGCATTTACGATGGCCTACTGAATCACCGAATGAGCCGGCTGTAATGATAATGAGTAAATGTCTTCCCGTGTTTAGTGACAGAACTGCCCCTGAACCTTACCCCACAAGAGTTCTTTTCACAGGGCTCCTATCCCAACTACCTCAGACCTCTTCAGCAGCAGTGAAATGGAGAATAGGTTTGGTTGGTATCTTTAGTTGCAGCAAGGGAGCGAGGGTGCTTGGCACGGTAAGGTTGGTTTGGAAGCAGGTGTAGATTTATTTGGTGTTGCTTTCATCTTTAAAGTTCATTGCTTCGTTTCCGGAGCCTGGCACCGTCTTTAGAATGATGAAAATGTCACTCGGCTGCAGGGGGGCCGCTTTTTAGCGTTGGTGGCAGGTGGTATAACAATCTATGTTGGTAGCCTCCAATGTCTTCCTTGTTCACAGATTCCCTCACTACTGCCCTTCATCTCTCCATAGCCCCTTTCTCACATTTATTTAATTTCTTTTATAGTGCTACTCATCCCTATGTAGGGCATCAGGGAACTTTACATTACTCATACATTATGCAGCAACAGTGTTTTGTGCAAGTGTATTAATGAATGCGTCTCACATGGGTGTTGCAAACAACCATGTCACCCTCCTCCTCCAGGTGACAAACTACTTATGCTGCGTGCAGTCTATGTTATACTGTGTGTAATACAACATTGAAATTAATGGCATACATACTCACTGCTTTCTGCCACAGGCTGTGCCCTCATAGCACCATAAATACAAGTCACTATTCCCACAGTGCACCAACAAGGATTCAACTCAGTGACCCTCCGGCTACAGACGCAGACATCTGAAATGATCAAATCAACCAACTGAGTTTCTTGCAGAGCAACACATTTCCCACAGATGACTTTACCTTGCATTCTTTTTGCATTTTAGGTGTGTGCAATCAGGCCGCGGTGATTGCTGGTGACAGGGCAGGGCAAGTAAGACCTGAGGAGCGAGTAAATGTGAGAGCGATCATGAGAACGAAAGAGAGGGAGATGAGTGAGAGTGTGGAAGTTAAAAAAGACGGGTACATTTTAGTTGAAATGGGGGAAACATCCTTTACAACGCAACTTTTACCACGCAGTGCCTTTACAACGCAACTTTTACAACGCAAACCATTACAACGCATTGCGCTGGGGGGCGCTCTAGGATAGGGAATAAGTTTAATTTACTGTCCAACACCTTCCCTAGTGTCCACGGGGACTGGAGTTGGAATAGTAAATTAAACTATTCACTATCCAGCACCCCAAAGCGCTATGCGTTGTAAAGGTTTGCGTTGTAAAAACCGTGCTGTAAAGGCATGCGATGTAAAAGCATGCGTTGTAATGTCATACATCCAAATGGGGAAGGTACTCTATGTGGAGATGAGAAATAAGGATTAACATACCTGATATCAGGATGGAATGATGGAGTGTGTCGAACGTTATGACGAAAAGTTGTGCTGTACTATTCGTGCCTGTCTGTGTTAATGTGTAGCTGTACTTTATTATTGTGGGCATTGTTCACAGTAAAGCACACTGCAATCATTATTAGCACCTACATGTGACAAAAAAAATTCTGCTTTTTTTTTTCATTCTTATTATGGCCGGGTTGTATTTAACATGGGCACTTGTCTAAATATCCACCATAGGATAATGTATTGTCAAGAGTAGCTTTGGGCTTTTTTACATATATTAGTAAGCTACAACCTACTTTTAAACATGCCTCTGCAACCCACATGAGGTCTTCTCTGCCTTTACATTGTTTAACGTACTACTTACCTTCGGTAACTCTCTTTCTGGTAGAGACTCTATCTAGCCGCAGATTCCTCAACTTTGTGAATATTCCCCAGGCGTCAGACTGTATATGAAAAATGGTAATCAGTACCTCTGCGCGCTGGTGGGTGGTGCCTTGCAGCTTCAAACTGATGCTGTTCTGCTCCGGAAATGAAGTGCGGCGCATATATAGGCACCACTCTCACCCTGATGTCAGTTACTTTTGACAATGTACATGCCCCATCAAGGTGGTGAGCTTCAAAACTCCCACCTCCTTTGACATGCAACCAGATTGCCTCCCAAAGTAGGAAACAGCCCACTCCCTGCCCACAGGCACATTTGCACCGAGACAAGTGGGAAAATTAGGTACTCAGAAGGCGTACACCCCCAGAAGGCTAGCCACACCCCTAGGGTGGGCTACCTGGTCTGCACAGTCAAGATGGGTTCTGAAATTTTTAAAAGTGGCAGAATAGAGGGTTCTGGGTAGAAAAGGCAGCACACTCCCCCAGAAGTGGTCACCTCAGGGGCAGATTAGCTGTTGTGGTTAGTGGCCCATTGGCTACTTGCACCCACACTCCTAACACCCCTAAAGCTAGGATTTAAGGGGCACTCCTGGCACCAGAACCTCAGACCAAATTGAATTGCAACCAAGGTCATAAAAGAAACCCCTTTGGATTAATGCAACCTTATAACACCATTCATACACAAACCGCCTCTCACCAGTAGGATAACAATGGACACGAGGGATGCAGTCAAAAAAAGATTGATCAAAGAAAGTACAAATCTTGAAAAATACAATTGTATTCATTATGAATATATTATGAATAAATTTGTATTTTTTTAGATTTGTACTTTCTTTTATGACTTTGGTCTCCTGTGGTATCCCTCCTTTTGGATGGTGGGTCCCTCTCTCTTATTCTGAGATGAATTGCAACCAAGGACAAAGAAGAGACCCAAGTCTGCGACTTCAGTACCTGCACAAAGCAAAGGCGCAATAACCTGCACCTGTGGCAACCACCCTGCAGCTGTACGACTGCGACTCGTCCTGGACCAGAGCCCGGTTCCAAAAGAAAGGAGAACTATTCTGCAAGCCGAAAGCAAATCCAGAACTCCCTTGGATTAGAGGTACTAGTCCCCTGCTTGGATGGTGAGGGTGAGGAAAGGGATGTAAAATCACAACAGCAGGGTCACTGAGGCAGCTGACTGAGGATGCTGCAGGATTCCCTTGAGGTGCAGCATTGAACAAAGGTAGTAGTAACCCGACTGGTCACCAACAAGCCATGGCAGTTGCAAGCACAGCTTACAGTTACTTCGACGTCCTGGAGTCTGTGGAAAATAATAGCCTCCCGAAACTTGTGGGGGGTCAGTCAGAACTATGTTTCCCACAATGTAATAGAACATTTACTTTGGGCGACCCCACAGTGTGCCCAATGGCCGGTGATTCTTTAGCTCCGGGACTGTGTTTTGCCTGCGGGCTTCAGGGGACTAGTACCTCTAATCCAAGGGAGTTCTGGAGTTGCCTTTGGCTTGCAGAATAGTTCTCCTTTCTTTTGGAACCGGTCTCTGGCTCTTCATTGTGGTCCCTAAAATTATATAAAAATCTGCTCTATTATTATAAATTGGTGTTGGATTTCTTCCAAGTCATATCATTTACTTATCATCCATGTTGTTACTATGAAATGCTAAACACATTAAAGTCCAGTACAGCCTGCCTGATCTGTGCCACACTACCAGGACTGACCTAGTAATTATTTTTTTGTGTGAATTCAAAGGACCTATTTGGGGTAACATGAAGATATTGCATAGTGAAGCCTAACTAGCCTCACTATATAATACCCCACTTTCCTACAATATTAATGGGGTGTGATGCACTGGGATTTCATATGAGGTCAGAGGTAGTTAGTTGAAGGATCTTGTGAAGGTGGAAGATGTGCGCTGTCCTGCTGCTGAATTTTTCTTTAGGTTTACTTGTAAATAAAGATGCTCAACATGGCTAGTTTCATCCTTGCAACGATTGGCAACAAGCTGTTGAGCCGAAGAGAAACCCACGCTGAAAGATTCCTACTATTACCGCGTCTCCCTATGCAGTGGTATCTATGGACTCTTGACTCACCGCCCCATTTTACGGTAAGTTGATGTTAATTTTTATGGTTTCTTTCATTAAATGTTGCTTACTGCTTGCACACAGCAGGGTCAATGTATCTGTTTCTTTCAGCTCGTGGCATAGGATTCAAACAGAGCTGTGACTACAGGATTTTGCAGATGCTGATGTGTGAAGGTAATTCTTACTTGGTGCTTCTGACAACATGCAGGGCGGCCTTGTGTAGCATCATCTTAGAAGGAGTCAATTCTTCCTAATATTGTCTACTACAGCAACATTGCAGTCTTTGACTTGCTTTCGCTCGGCGACACCTTTAGTCAATGATCACTTCGCTCCTGGCCACAGGATTAGTTGATTTCCTTTGCACAAATCCTGTTACGGGGAGGTTTATCAAGGTGTGGTGACGTGTGTTTGGATTCAAATTGTTATAGTACCACCACATTAATATTGTTTTGGCTGAACAAACTGACAGGAGTATGTCTTTACCTAATATAGCATCATTGTGCAGCTATCCCACAATGGATTGTGGTAGTCCTTGTGGTGGAGAAATGATAGTGCACTACTCCTACTTGGGTGAAGACTGGACACTGTGAACAAGACCACAATTGAAAAAGAGGTGTACACAGAATTTTACCATCAGTCCTCACCAACCATTCTGGACATCTGATTCTGAGCCTACTTTTAAATGGGGAAGTGGAAAGAGTATTTTTTAAATTACATGGCTGCTGTGGATGAACCAAGTTCTATGTCTGCTGAACAAAAGAAAATAATAGTATTGCATTCTCTTGGACCTCAAGGCTTGAAAGAGTATTCTCAAATGTCGAAAGCTTCTGTTGCAGGAGATGTTAATTTTCAATGCACCTATCCATGATTTAGATATATATTTTAAAGCCAAAGTTTGAACTGGCATAACCAGGTTTAAATGTTTCCAGCAAAAACAAGGGAAGAAAGAATCTGTTGATGATTATATTGCAGATTTTAAAAAACTTTTGATTAATTGTAAATTGGGTCTTTTGCAGGATGATCTCATATGGACCAATTAGTAATGCATTCTAGGAATCCTGCTATTTAGGAGCTTTTGTGGGTAATTGGAGATATTCTGTTGGATAATGTACTAGTTATAGTGAGTACGGTGGAAATTTCAAGCAGATGTGCTGTGGTTCTCAAGCAGGAAATGGAAAAAAGTGATAACGTTTGTAAACTTCCGCTTAAGATGAATAATAGAGTCTCGACAGGGTAAGAAAGGAGGAAGTTCAGTGATCAGGCAAGATGCTATCATTGTGACAGTAAAGAACATTTGACTTTTAGCAAGAATTGTCCTGCGGCCCAAAAAAAATGTAGCAATTGTGGCATTGTTGCACACTTTACGAAAGTATGCAGGAAGAAAAAGAGTGCTATCAAGTAGGTTCGTGAATACATGAATAGCAAATTGGTGAAGCCTGTTGAATGTGAGTGTGTTAGTGACACTAATGTTGCAACTTTGTGTAACAATTGTGTTCTGAACATTGACAGTAAAATGATTAAGAGCAAACATGAATGTTAGATTAATCCAGCGGGCTATAGGAAATATGTCATAAGCTACGCTACCCAACTCCACAATATACACCATCAATCAGTAATTAATCACAAGGCCCATAAATCTAACATGACATATTTTTACCAACTGAATCATGTGACCTAATTAACCTATTCACAAATTATATACATTTATATAGTGGAGAAGTGTGGCTCAGGGGTTAGAGGCAGCAGACCCGGAAGCTGAGATCGGTCCTGGACCAGGGTTCAATTCCCCGCCTCGGCGGGTCTTGGGCTAAAAAATTCCATGGACTCGATAATTCTCGCCCCGGTGCCTCCTCGACTCACGGGTTCACACTCTGCGACTCTGGGCAATAGCTTGCTTAATCTCCACAACGGCCCCTCGCGGCGGGATGCCTGACTTTCACCTTGTGGATACCCTGCTATCTCACAGGGGAATACCAGGAAGGGTTCCCTAAGCAAGCGCCGGGAAACCCACTGCGGGTAGCTGTGCGCTATATAAGCTCAACTACATTTACATTTACACATTTATATACAACCGCGGTAAATAAATTCATCATACTTTACAAACCCTACTAATTAATTAAGCCACTGTGGCGATAAATCTAGCTAATGGTAACCTAAACTCATGAAATAACAAGACCAGCTTGTTTTCCAAAGTAAGATTTTTATTAGCTACTCATTTGGAAAATGTTTTAGAAATTTTATTAAAGCATTTTTATTTGAATCATTGCAAATGGTTATGACAGTTTTATTATGAATCAAATATTATTGCAAATGGAAATTATCAGTTTGGCATTTTCAAAACCTAAGTCCCTAACTAATGCTAACTATAATAAAGAATTAAAGAATAAAGTCTTTGAGGGCTCTTACGTGTTCCAAGGAAAGTTCATCTGCACGACACCCTCATCAAAAGGTCCACAAAGAGAAGCGTCACTCTTCCACGGGGCAAGAGTTTTTATACCTTTCTACGCTAAGCTAATCTAAGAAAATGTATATTTCTCTGCTGAAATCGGAGTCCCATTGGTCCAAAAGTGACAGGCGACGTGTCACCACATTTTAGAATCACAGTTACGTCACGTTCTTAGAGACCATTGTCTCTAGCTTTTCAAACCACGCAGCTTCCTCCAGTTTGCAACATTTGATACAAGGAAAGTTTTAGCTTCCTCGGATACGTAGTTGTTTCAGGCCCTCTTGCCAGTTCCTGGCCTTGGCCTTGCTCGACTAAGGGATTGTCAGCTCAGCTCAGCACGACAAACTTTTTTTTCAGGCAGGAGAAAGCTGTTGCCAACACTGACTTTCTCTGGCTCCAAGCAGATTATTAGTAAACGTGAATTTTCACTAGGCCCAAAGCCTTTTCAAAAACTAGCATATAAACAAACACAAAAGAATAATTAATGCGAGTAATACAGTTCGTTCTGTTGCCACCCTCCATTTCTAATGATTAACCCATTAGTCTAAATTACCTAGCTGATAGCGTACAAATAAAGCAGCATTTTATATCTACCATTCTTCTTTTAATCGAGCAGGATTCTTTATGCACCTATAAGAATAGAGTGACACCACATAGACAGGGAAGCAAAATAAGCACATGCCATTTATTCTAAACAGCTGCGATTAATTATGACACAACAATAGACACGATTAATTTATTATTTTCACA
This sequence comes from Lissotriton helveticus, assembly GCF_964261635.1. NCBI lineage: Eukaryota > Metazoa > Chordata > Amphibia > Caudata > Salamandridae > Lissotriton > Lissotriton helveticus. Next base: position 459,903,271 of record NC_136060.1, on the reverse strand, counting down.
AACAAGGAAATGCAATATAATGCACGTTTATGAGCACACATGTTAGTAGCCCTTTATGTAATTTCTCGTGTATGTAACTTAAAACTAGGTTGGATTAATACACATACAGCACAATTGTTAGCCTTATTATTTCTTATTATAGAAGTGTGACTTCACGAGTTGAAATGAAAAATATTTCTGAATCTCGCTCCATCAACTCCCTCATCTGGTGATTCCCAAATCACCACACCACACCCAAAAATTTGGTAAATTTTATCTTAAACGAAAATGGTTCAATTTCACTGTGTTAGTATTTTCTAAAGACTTGTTTCAGCAAAATCCTTGCAATTGTCTTATTGAGCTCTGCGTAACTCCTCAAGCTCTACCTCCCTCTCTTGCTCCTTCTTGATTTTGTAAATTCTCTTCTTTTCCCTCATGTGCTTCTTTCTCTTGAGTAACATGCAACTGATCTTTGTCAAAACTTTCACAAAAATTATCACAAACAAAGGTGTTATAATCCTGCCAAGAACTGAACCACCAATTTCTTGAAACCAGGTTTTGATAGCTTGGAATCTTTTTGAAAGACGTTCTGAAAAATCATCCTCTTCTAAGGGAACTATTTCTGAGTGCATCTCTGTGATGTTTCTAATATACATTTCAATATTCTTACTCTCATCTGGAATGTAGGTACAGCAGTGCTGTACATGTAAAATGCCACAGACTCCTCCCTCTTTTGCTAGGAGTATGTCTAAAGCAAGGCGATTTTGCATCACCATCGATCTGACCGCAATGACCTCAACATCCACTAACTGAAAACCACCTGCTGTATCAGTGGACAATCTGTCAACAATTGTGGACAATTTTCTAATTCTTCCTGCATTCAGGGTTATACCTACTAAAGGTATCACTGCTTCAAAAATGTCTCCCAAAATTTCTGAGAAACTTTCTCTTCTAAACCTGTTTGCATGGCTACTGATTTCAAATGAACCTTCTGCATTCCTGTCAACATGAAAAATTTTGGGAAAAACAAGACCAACAAAACATGTCCCATACCAATGGTCCGGGAGATTATAATAAGCTTTATCTCCACAGACAAAATAGATCCCAGGAAAAATTGGATTGTTGCCACCTTTGAATCCCCAACCCCCCATGATTTGGTAAGTGTCCTCACAATTGCTAGCTCCTACGAAATAATTATCAAAAAGGGTATTGTCTCTTCTAATGCAAAGCTTGCCACTAATTGGTCTGTCTATGTGAATTGCAACATTGTCAAAAGACTTGCCATTAAGCTTATCATCCTCCTTCTGCCAAAACTTCGATTTGGTCTGTTTGACCATCTCATTTCTTTTATAAATCGCCCTTCTCTCCTCAACAAGGTTCAGGAAAGTCTTTTCCTCAGCTCTCAATTTGCAGGTTAAATTGTTTCTGTAGGCGTACTCATAAGTGAGTTCGTTAGTAACTAAAAAGAATTCCCTCATCTGTTTGGCTTTTTTATGTTTATTTAAAGCATTTTCTATTTTCAAGTTAGCAAAAATCTCGTCATAATTTGAATAATAGTACTCCAAGCGACCAGTTTGGTAAAATAGACTAGCTATCACACTACAGGTTATGCCATAAGTAAGAGGAAGCATATTGTATGTCACTCCCTCGGAGACAGAAGCAGGCAACTTTACACAGATGTAGCAATCTTTGACACTCATGACCTTAACATATTCTCCCAAAAGCCTCGAAAATGTATGGCTTGAAAAATCACCAACAGACCTATCCTGATGAACATCTGGTCTGTGATCAATAACCTTGTTAGCTTTGTGTGTTGCACTATGTTTCTCTTGACTAACTGAAGCTTTGCTTGTCATGTTGACCTTGTACCTCTCCTTATCGATCCCGAAAGGAAAGATGACAGCTAAAACTAACCAGAGCAGAATTAATATGAGCATACATATCAGAGTCATCTTACAGCATTTTTTGAAAATGGAACATTTTGAAGTACCACGCGTCAAAACAAAAGGCATTTTTTTTAGCCTTATTTACAAAAAGAGAAAACAAAAATTTTCAAAAATTTCTAAAACTTAACACCCCCCTTTTAAATTTTTTTTTTTTTAAAACCCTCTAACAATTTTTCTTCGACCTTGCGTCACAAGTTATTCTCCAACTAAATACAATTTCTTCGACCTTGTGTCACCTAACACAATTTCTTCAGCCTTATGCCAAAAACAGAAACCTAAACTTAATCCTAAGTTCTAACAGGTTAGTACGTCAATCGTTGTCACTATTGTCCTCAATTTCTTCCTGACTACTACTGTTTATCTCAATTACTGGTGGTATAATCAGATATGCCATTTCTGGAGATTTATATTTTTGGTTTGGCCTCAAAACTCTCTTTGTCTTTCTAGTCACTACTTCTATTTTCTTTCCTTTTACTGCTTTCCTTTCAGGATCCTCCTGACTAGTGATTTCGTTCACCTGCTCTTTCGATCTCTTTATTAACCTGACTCTCAACCCTCCATTTTCAGTTGGCCAGGTCTCTCCTTTTCTCAAAATTTTTCTTTTTGGCTCAGACACATTAGATTCTGTTTTCCACGATCTTTTCTTCACTCTTTCCCTCTGACACTCTTCATCACTCTCTCCAGAGTCACTGTCAGAAATTTCAATTCTTATCCCAGGATCTTCTCTAATCGGCAGTCTCACTCCGTTAGGAACAGCACTCTTTCTCCCATCACTGGTACTCGGTAATTCGTCTTCCTCCACTTCTTCAATCACCTTTAACTTCCCAGTTCCGGACTTCTTGTTCCTGCTTTCAGAGCTTGTTTTCTGCTTTTCGATACTCTCCTGGTCTTGCTTCTGAACTTGATCAGACTCTTCTGTTGTTTCCTTTTCTTTTCTTTTATCTTGATCAGGTTCTTTCACTTCTCCTGTTTCCTTGTCTGATTCTTCTGCTGATTCTTTGTCTAGCAGATTATCTTCATCTTCAGAATCTATTTCAATAATCTTTAAGTCTTTTCCAATCAAATCTCCATTCACAGATGGTTTTTCCAGATGTCGACCTCTCTGTAGATCTTCAGAATCTGGATTTCTTTCAGCTTCTTCTTCAGAATCTGAATCATCTGTTGTCTCACTTTCCTCGTCAGAGTTTTCAGGTGTAGGTATCGGAATAGTGTGACTGGGATGAATCCACCTTTTCAATCCTCTACACTTCACTGCATTTGTTGTCACGAGAATCACCTGCCTTGGTTTCTGCCACCTCGGGACCAAGCAGTTTCTTCTTCGATGAACTTTTGTTCTGACCCAGTCCCCAGGTCTCAGATCATGTGTCTGCACTTTGTCTTTTGATTGTATTTCAGTTCCCACCTGATTAGACACAGAAGTCACTACGTCAGACAGCCGTTTGCAATACTCCAAAATCGCACTGTCATTAATACTTAACAGCTTTCCCACTGGTACAAAAGCTTGTCTCATGACTCTGCCCATAAGAATTTCATGAGGACTCAGACCTGTCTTTTTATCTGGTGTACTTCTTAAAGTCATCAGAACAAGTGGAAGAGCATCTGTCCACTTTATGCCTGTATCAAGACACATTTTTCCAATCCTATTTTTGATAGTTCCATTAATCTGCTCAACTACTCCAGATGCCTCTGGTCTGTATGCACAATGTATCTTCTGCTCAATGTGTAATGCTTCACAGATCAATTTCATCAGTTCAGTATCAAAATGTCCTCCTCCATCACTCTCAATAGTGACAGGGAAACCGTACCTAGGTATTATTTCACGTAGAAGCAACTTTCCACCGTAATTGAATCACTGTGACGTGTGGGAAATGCTTCTACCCACCTTGAAAACAAACACACAACTACCAAAACATATTTCAAACAATTGTGTCTAGGCATCTCAATGAAATCCATTTGTAGTCTGGTGAAAGGACCGCCCCCCGACCTATGATTCCTGTTCCCACAACTGATTTCCTGTTTGGGTTCATTTGCTGGCAAGTCAAACACCTTTGGCAGAGAGACTCTGCAATCGTTCTAAACTTGGTATTGAACCAGGTCTCTTTGAAAAGCCTAATCATAGAATCTCTTCCAATATGACCAGGGCCATGATACATTCTGGCCATGTCAGCAATCATGCAATTTGGGGTCGCTCTGCTGCTTTGAGAGGTCGTAGTGCTGTGAGGCATTTTTTCACTCACCGCCTTTCTTCTTGCCTACTTCTTGCGGAACCCGCTGCGCGGGTCCCGCTGCGCTGGATTAACTCTATCAGGATTCCTGCTTGCCTGCTGCTTGGACTGAACGAGGGAAAGGCAGGGCTGCGAGCGGAGTGCTACTGCCGGCGAGGGACTACCTGTCCCAGAAGCACCGCCGGCCGGACAAGCTGCACCTGGGCTGCTCTCCCCGCCTGCCCCTTCCCTTTTTCTATAGTACTATATATTGATGTGAACAGCCCGCTGCGCGGGAGCGACCGGGAGAAGCCCGGGAAAAGGGCGGGACAGTCTGCGACAGTCCGCGACTGGCAGAGACTGGACTGGGCCAGGAACGCTGCCCATTTTGCCTGTAAGTCACTACCGCTGTAGGCGGACACTCCTAGACATTTATACACACCTGATGGTCTCTAGGGCTATATTATAATTCAACGTTAGTGGTGGTTGGCTGCATGCGGTAGGTTACCGTAGTCTGTGTTTATAGCTGCTACTGGTATGTCCAAACAAAAACAAGTTGTTGCCCCCGCAAACACCATGGATAATTATCTATTCCAAGTAGTCACTTCAATCAATAATAATAGAAGGGCTTCCCTGGGGACGAGTCCAACTAATCTAATTGACCAACCCGAAGCACACAGGGGTATATTACCAACAACTAGCGATAATTTTTGTCTCTAACTTGTTTAGAGACAAAAATTATCGCCGCACATCGGCGATTTTTATCGCAGATAAACCTTGGTATTACCAAGGTTTATCGCAAATGCGATAAAAAACTCCCGCAATGCATGAATATCGCTGAAAAGTCAGCGATATTCATGCATTATCGAGCAAATGCTCTTAGCCATGTTATCCACCTCCCATTGGATAACATGGCTAAGAACTGCTCAGGGCAGGTGTTAGCTTTTGGAGATATTCGCGCTTAGCGCGAATATCTCCAAAAGTTGGTAATAGGAGATAGCGATGTTAGCGACTGTTTCCAGTCGCTAACATCTTGGCACGCCCACTTTGCATGTCATTAGTGATAAATATCACTGACATGCAAAGCGGGGCCCAAGATGGTCGCTATCTCCTATTAGCTGTCGCTAACTGGTGTTAGCAACAGCTTGGTAATAGGGAGATAATTTTATCTCCGCTTTCTTGGCTTTTAAAGCCAAAAAGCGGAGATAAACCCCCTTGATAATATGCCCCTAAGTTCTGAGCTAGAAAACACTAGTGAAATAGTTGCACTTTCTCAGCATACTATTGAGGGCCCTGATGATAATGCCTCTCCATCATCCGCATCGAGCAAAGTGGAAGAGGTTGTTCAAGGTGGTGTAAATTCGGACATAGTATTAGTAGATGTTAATACCATAAGCCCCACTCCGGTCCCGGCGCCAAGGGCGGTAAAAGGGCCCACGAAGGATAAACCCAGGCGCGATGGTCTACGCTCTGGCAAGAATAAACTTATTACCCTTCCGCGTAAAAATAGTGTTGAAGATATAGCGGCTGAAGACGAGGGTACTATGCAATGGGACGAAGCCAATATTGGAAAACTATTAGGCATGTTTGATCAGAAAATGAAAGGGCTAATCAAGCCACTTTTATCTAAGATTGACCATCTCACTGATAAGGTTAACAAGCTTGAGGTCCTTTTGACAAACACAAATGTATGTGTGGGGGAACTGCCAAACAAGATAGTAGACAAAATAGAGCACATAAATCCTAGGGAAGAAAAAACCATAGGAAATGGAGACACTCTGGTACATATACAATCACCCATCCCTACCCCAGCCCCAACAATAAATAACGGCCTCCGACCAGATTCATTGACCAGTGGTGAGGCCAATGAAGACCTTCTGGGGGAAATAGGACCAATGGAATTAATTGTTGAAGCCTCCCCTTTAATTCTGGTTTTAGCCAATGTTCCAATTTTGAATCATGGCCAGGTAGAGTCTCCTCAATCACTTAAAACCAAAGCTCTATATTGGTTGTCTAATAATATGCACATCTCTGATCGGGGTGAACATATACTATCAGAGGAATTGTCAAATGCGAGAAGGGTAAAATGGATAGGCAACAGCCCAAAGAGATTTCCAGGCGACTGTGTTGTATTGCATTTTAGAGACCCGGAGGTGTTGCCTGAAATCTTACCCAATCTTCTGCCCCCACAACGCAGAACTGCGGAAATTGTCCCCCTTACACTCGACTTCTTTTATAGTAGGAGAGGTCTCATAGCTAGACCCAGTATTTTAAGGACCAAATGGACTACAGTGTCACGTAGAAGTGGTAGGGGTGGGGGTGGTAGTGGGATTGGTGGTGCCCGGAGATGTGACTGGGGAATAAACCTAGAAAACAGATTCACCGCCCTTTCAAACCTAAATGAGTGCGATTGACTCACGCAGCAACTTATTGGGTCAGGACACTACAGCCAACTGAGAGTAGATAATGATACCATTATAACAGAGGGTCCATTAGCCCAGGCACACCGAAGCAATTGTAAGCTAACACATAACACCAGGAAAAGTATGGCGAGATTGGTTGACCATGAAGGGTATAGTAACTTAATCCGGGGTAATGGCAGTGACCCAATATCCGAACTCCGATTGGATGAAGCATGTACTGCTCCTTTCAGAGTACCTCCAGAAGTCATGGATCGCGCAAGTTCCACCCAAACTGGCTCACATGGTGATATTCCACCGCTATCTTTTATTTCTTGGAATCTTGCGGGGATAGTGAGTAAAATGACATCAACTGAATGGTGTGTCTTTATCGATCTGCATGATATTGTATTATTCCAAGAAACTTGGACAGTAAGCCCTGTCCATCGGGTGGGGTACCTTAATTTTTTCATTCCTGCAGTGTCAAATGGTAAAGGTAGACCTTCAGGAGGCATGTTGATATGGATTCGCCAATCATTGAATTGTACGATTAGACAAAAAATGCTCCCAAGTGGGGACATTTTATCAGTTATCATTAAATGGAATAATGGAGAAGAACTTGCCCTTTTTAATATATACGCTAGGGGGGTCAAAGGGGGAAAGAGCTCAGAAGTAGTGAAGGTCCTTGAACAGGAGTTAGAAACCTTGCCCACAGACCAGTTTTTAATTATTGGGGGGGATCTAAATACCACCTTTGAACCCCTGGGCCAGGAGGATAAATTTCTTGCCGTAGAAGAGGATAGCAAATGGGGCATTCCACCGCTTGAGATCGCTACAGTTAAGAAATGGAGTACAGTTGCTATTCAAGTAAAGAGTCTTTGTTTAGCCAGGGGGCTTAGAGCAGCAAATGGTCGCACAGTTTCTGATCGAGGCGGAAACAACACATTTGATAACGGGCGGGCATCCAGTAGAATCGACTATTTCCTGATAGACATCAGGGTTTGGAGTAAACTGGTCGATATGTCCGTAGTGAAAAGATTGGAAAGCGACCATAATCCGCTGTGTATGGACTTTAAGCACTTCTCAGGGGAAAGGGGGGGTAGCATAGAGGACGAGAGAGTGACCTTGGATTTAGTAAGCTCTAACAACCAGCGCCACCTAAAATGGGGGAAGTTAGTGGAGGATGAGGGGAAGTTTGATGAACTTAAGAAAGTAGTAGGTGAGGAAGTAGACCGTTTAAATTCATTTTTAGGTAACATTAATTTTAGCGATATTATGATGGAGACCCATAATAAATTCTTCTCTAGATTACAAACCTTCTTTTTAAAACCAGCGAGTAGCAATAAGGGTAAAAACCATCAAATCCGCCAGGGGTGGTATGATAAAAACTGTAGACAGGCACGCCATAAACTTAGTAGCGCACTCAAATTGGGGAATGCAACAGTGGTAAGAGAAGCTAGGGATATCTATAGACGTGCCCAAAAGCAACCAAAGAAGACGTGGGATGAGGAAATCTGGTGCGAGCTTAGAACTGTTTGTGCGGCAAAAGATTCAAAATCATTTTGGTCTAAGGTAAAGTGGGGATGGGGGGGGGAGGTTGCCTCTCCTCAAAACCATGTTGCTATCGATGACTGGATAGCATTTTTTAAACCACAATATGCTCGCAACCAACTGTTACCCAGTGATGACCTCCCACTTAGTGTTTATTTTAAGCACAATGTTTTTGACGAGAACGATGTTAGTCTTGCCCTGGATTGTGTAACAAGGGGAAGAGCGCCTGGCATGGACGGTATACCAGCTGATGTTTACCTAAGTGATAGGAACTCATGGTGTAAATATTTTTCTTGTCTTGCCAATGCATTGGCAATGGGTGGTGAGGTTCCACTGTCCTGGAAAGGAGCGGAAATAATACCTGTGTACAAAAAGGGGGATAAATCACTCCCCTGTAATTATCGACCCATCAGTCTCATTGATTCTGCCCAGAAACTGATGGGCCGCATGGTTCAGAACAAACTGCAAGTATGGATTGATGAAAACAACATCTTGTCTCCATACCAAGCAGGATTTCGTCCCATGACAAGCTCAATAGACCAGGTATTTTATTTCATTACTTTATATTGGAGGAACGTCACCCTAAAGAACGGCCCTCTGTATGCTGTCTTTGTCGACCTAAAGTCAGCTTTTGACTTGGTCCCCAGAGACAAGCTTTGGAAAGTTCTGGCCGATGAAGGGATATCCCAGGAACTTCTCACACTTATTGTACGACTGCATGAAAATAATTATGCCAAAATTAGATGGGGGTCGCAGGGAGAAGTAACCGAGCCCTTCCCGGTAGAGAGCGTGGGGTGAGACAAGGCTGCGTCCTGGCGCCCACATTATTCTCAATATATATAAATGGAATAGTAGACTTTTTGAAAAAGTCCCCTTCTGATGCCCCAATAATCGCTGGATCGCGTGTCCCCGTACTTATGTTTGCGGATGACACGCTGATATTATCTCGCACCCCAAGCGGCCTCCAAAAGGCGGTTAATGCTTTTGGGGAGTTTTGCGATTTGCGAGGCCTAGAACTAAACACCAGCAAGACAAAGTTTATGTCCATGAACTGTAGAACAACATTCAGGGGGGTTATCACCTACAAAAGTATACCTCTTGAACAAGTAGATGCCTTTACCTACTTGGGAATAACACTCCAGGGGAATATGAAATGGAAGTCCCACGTAGACACCGCAGCCCTAAAGTTCAGCCAAATAACAGGAGCATTATTATTAAAACACAAAGCGTCCCTAACAAAACCAATAAATTGTGTGCTTGAGATATACCAAATGAAAGCTATCAGCGCCAGTTTATATGGCTCAGAATTATGGGGTTTTGGCAACCTAGCAAACTTGACCACATTAGAAAACAAGTTCCTTAGGGGACTGGTGGGAGTACCGCAAAGTACCCCTACTGTACCTCTAAAATTGGACCTTGGTAGGAAGAATATCGTGGACATAGCAAAGCTGCGCCCGCTGCTATATTGGAGACGGCTAATGGTAACCCCGGAGTTAGCCCATTATGCTACAGCATTGTTAGATGTTGTCTTGCTCGATGAGTTTCATACAATAACCTGGTTAAAAGATCTACGAGGGCTACTGTCAGAGTTAAATCTAGACCACCTGTGGGGCAATCCTGACGTGTCTTGTTTTCCCTCAAAGATCGAGATAAAACGGCTGTATTGGAAGATGACGAACTATAGAATCTTTGCCAACGGTAATAATTGCACGTTGTCGAGACGCTTCCTGGATTTAAAAATGATTCCATCGTGTGAAGCTTATTGGGATTTGATTGAGAAACCATACGACAGGAAATTGTATTTCCAATTTAGAGTTGGATCTCTCCCAGTAAATATGTTCAAAAAGAAATGGTCTACAGCATGGGATGAACATTGTTACCTTTGTAAAGATAAACCTGAGCACGTCTCCCACATATTGTTTTGCTGTCCCTTATATGTAAACCCAAGGCATAAATGGATAAGACCTCTTTGCCTTAATATGGGGACTAGGAGCCAAGTGGCAGCACTTAGAATACTGGAGACTGATGGTTCTCCATTATTTGCAATTGCAGTCGCAAAGTTCCTGGGCTGGGCCTGGTCCATCCGAACACGTACCTTGCTAGGAAAAACGCTGTGAAGATCTGTAGTTTTTATTCATAAAGTTTTTAACTATGAGTGTAATTAATGATGATTCAAATTTGGTTAAAAGCTTATTGTATTCGACTTATAATTGTATAATTCTTGTTTTAAGATTGTGTATATAGAATAGCCTTTTTTATGTATAGTATTAGGGAGGTAGTGCTTTTATGACTGATGTCGAAATAAAGCTTTGAAAAGAAAGCAATTTGGTAAAACCACCCTGCCATCTTTGTAAGTCCAAACTCCGTCCTCATCTCGCTGTCTGCATTCTGCTTTCAACCATGTGTTTTTCTCCTCATCATCAGCTTCATTTTGCAAATCCCTCATTTCCTGCCATGTCTCAACAACAGATGTTAGCATCAGTGAACTTGAACCAAATTCTTTGTTTTTCTCCCGATTGAGTGCATAATTATTCCTTGCACAATACTTTGCGATTTCATCCGCATAAGCATTGCCTCTGGTGATAAAATCTTCACCTTTTCTGTGTGCTGCACATTTTACTACAGCAATCTCTTTTGGCAGCTGTATGCCATCAATTAGTCTTTTAATAAATTCTGCATTTCTTATTGGGGAACCTGCTGATGTCATGTAGCCTCTCTGAGACCAGAGCTGTCCATAATCATGCACAACTCCGTACCCATACTGGCTATCCGTAATTATGGTGACTCTCAAATCTTTTGCCAACTCACATGCACGAATTAGCAATCAATTCAGCCACCTGTGCTGAACGAATTCCTTCAAGACATGATGCTTCCTCAACATCTGCTACTGTGCAGACTGAGTATGCTGCTCTCAAAACACCTCCCTCTGATCTCAGACAGGAGCCATCTACAAAGTAGACATAATCTGATTCAGGCAACGGTACATCTTTAATGTCCTGCCTTGGCTTGCTACAGTATTCCATGACATCCAAGCACTCATGCTCCACATCATTTTCGTCGATATTTTCAGTGTCAGGTAACAGTGTGGAAGGATTTAAATTCACACACCTTGCTATTGACACATTATCTGATCCCATAATAATTTTTTCATATTTTGTCAACCTGTTGCTTGTCAGGTGCTGCGTTTTACTCCTTGTAAGGAGAATTTCAACTGAGTGGGGAACATAGACTTTTACAGGAAATCCCATTATGATTCCTTCACTCTGCTCAAGGCTAACACTTGTTGCTGCAACTGCTTTTAAGCAACCTGGTAATGCTTTTGCAACTGGATCAAGAACTGCTGAGAAGTAGGCAATAGGTTTTCTCATGTTTCCATGTCTCTGAATTAACACAGACAAGGCACATCCCTCCCTTTCACTACAATACAGCTCAAAACCTTTCTCGTAATCTGGCATGCCCAGAGCTGGAGCTTCACATAGGCTTCTTTTTAGTTTTTCAAAAGCTTCCAACTCAATATCAGTAAGTACAATTGGATCTTTTACATCTGATTTTGTCAATCTCTGCAGTGGCTTCGCAATTACTGAAAATCCACTGATTCACTGACGACAGTAACCAACCATTCCCAAAAACATTCTCACCTGTCTCTGTGTTCTTGGAGGTTGCATTCCCTGAATCATTTTAATTCTCTCAATTGTCACCTGTCTCATTCCTTTTGCAATTCTATGACCAAGGTATTTCACCTCTTGTTTACAAAACTGCAACTTTGCAGGAGACACTTTATGTCCCTCATCTGCCAGATGATTCAAAAGAGTTATTGTATCTGTCACACAGCTTTCTCTTGTTTTTGCTGCAACCAACAGATCGTCAATGTACTGGACTAATGTCGATCTGCCAGGTAGATTCAAATCTTCCAATGATCTCTTCAATAACTCATTAAAGATAGAAGGACTCTCTGTATACCCTTGAGGGATTCTGCACCATGCGAGGGTCCTACTCTGGAACCTGAAAGCAAAGATTTCCTGGCTCTCTGGATGCAATGGAACAGTAAAGAACGCATTGCAAAGATCAATGACAGTATACCATTCTGCATCATGCGGAATCTGGTAAAGAATGACAGCTGGGTTTGGAACAACTGGGCAACAAGGAACAACAATTTGGTTAATCTTTCTCAAATCCTGAACAATCCTATATGTTCCGTTTGGCTTTTTGATCCCCATAATCGGTGAGTTACAAGGACTGCTCACAATTTCTTTTAAAACACCTTGCTTAATGAATTTTTCAATTACAGGAATAACACCCTCAATTGTTTCTGCTCTCATTTTGTACTGAGGAATGTTTGGAAATTCTATTCCCTGCTTTACTGTGGTTTTGACTGGATCGACATGCTTCATCAGACCCATTTAGTTTCCAGTCAAATCCCAAATTTCAGAATTAACTGTCTTTTTCAACTCCTCTGGTAAATTTTCTTTATCAAAGGTAGAAAACAATTTCGTTTCTTCTGCCTCAACCATTAGCATAGTCAGTCTGTACAACCCATCTTCCTCTATGGTTTGCAATTCAATCCCATCAGGCGAGCAATATATTCTGCAATTCATTTTGCATAATATATCTCTCCCCAGTAAATTCACTGGACTACTGTTACAAACTATAAATCTGTGTTTGTCCCTAAAACTGCCGATTTCCACATTCACAGGTTCCGTAAGGTCTGTTCTCATTTGCTGATTACTTACTCCGACTACTTGGACGGTATCCCCAGAGAGAGGTAGGTTTTCAATTTCCACTGATCTAACAGTAGAACGGGTAGCACCAGTGTCCACAAGAAAAGTAATCTCTACATTATTTACTTTTCCATTTACAAATGGACCTGACTGGTCAACCTCAAGAGTGGCTCCAATTACACACTCTTCCCCCTCTCTCGGGCACCGTCAGAAGCAGTCATCAGAATCGCTTCCTTGGTTTCCTGTTAACAAAAATTGTCCTGTTGCATTTTGCAAATTTTGCCTTTGAACTCTTATTACCTGTTCACCTCCGCTGAATCCAATATCTGGATTGTATTTCTGACCTCCCCCACAACTAGGAAAAGGAGCCAGTGGAATCTGATTCTGCTGTTGTGTCAACTGCTGTTGTAGCCGTCGCTGAAGACTCAGGTCATTTAGCTGACGCTGTAGCTGCAGCTGTTGTTGCAGATCAACGTCATTCTGCATCTGTGGGTTTAATGATGTATTTTTAAAATTTCGGGGTGGATTTTTACACTCGTTCTTCCAATGGCCTATCTCGCAGCAATTAAAACAAGGTAACTTCTGTTTTAATTCTTCAATTTTTGCATTAAACTTTGGCTTGTTAAAATTATTAAAATTATTTTTAAATTTTCCCTGACCCTGATTCTGGTTCTGTGCGAAGTTTCCATTCTTATTGTCAAGGCTTGCAATCTGTTGCTCAGCCACCTTCACCTGTGCCCACATTGCCTTTTCTTTTAACTTCTTTTGCTTGGCCTCCAACTCATCACTGCAGTATTTTGCCTTCCTCAAAATATCATCAACCGAGTTTGATTGCCATCCGACAATATTATTCCTGATCATTTCTCCAATTTCTGGTCTGAGACCATAAACGAATCTGTAAATAAAGTGGCTCATGTCCTTTTCATCTAATTTTTCATAGCCACTGTATTGTTTAAAAACCAGTAATAACCTTTCATAAAATGAATGAACTGATTCTTTCGGTTCCTGATTTGTTCTGTCTATTTTAACCCAATCAACTTCCTTCGGTGCAATTTTCTTTTTCAACCAGTAAATCACTTTGTTATAAAAATCCATGACCTCTGCTGCTGGAGCACCTGTCTCTTTAATTCGATCTGGTTCAGCTTTTGGCCAACTCACAGCAATTTTGCATTCTGTCCAAAGATCTGATGGGATGACAATGTCGAAGAATCCATCCAGATCAATCCACAGAACTTTTGAAACTTTAATAAACCTGTCTACCTGTCGGTACCATTCCACAGGCTTTTCTCTCAGTCGAGGGAAATCATTAGTAAAGAGCAGAATGTCCTGTCTTGTCCATGGTACATGTACATACCCTCCACCTGCAATTTCTCTCATTGGAAACTGTTTAGACAGTTGATCCAACTTATCCAACCTTTCATCTTCCCTCTTTTTGGTCCATTTCACTCTCCATTTACTCGTCACCCAATTTCTTGATGTAAACAATCAATTCTTTTATGTGTGTAATTCTCCCTCCTGTATTGAAGTGTCCAATGTCCTTCTCTGTACTGTAAAGTCTAATCTGTAGTGCTTTCCCAGGTTTTTCTGTTTGCTCAAATCAATTTCTAATTCTGCTGCCAGTTCTTCCAATTGATCGTATTTATTCTTTGTTTTCCATTGAATGCTTTTACTGATGAACAGGAGTTCATCATCTCGATAGAATTTTAAACTGTCAGGACCGATTGTGCCAATTACTAATTCTTCCAAATCTGCTTTTAATTTTGCAACATCCAGTTTAGGATTTGACTCAGTTTTCTCAAGAGAATCAGCATCTGACTCTGCACCCATTGGTGTCTGGTTAAAAGAACCTTGATTAAAAGTTAAGTCAGGCATTCTTGATTTTTCACTATGTATTTTAGATAAATCTGAATAAAAATTTTCAACTACTTTTTGAATTTCTGCATTTAATGGAATTGTTAAACCTGGCTGTTTAATTTCTTTTTGATCGAAAACAGGCTGAACAGGACCAATCGTTACTGGAACTGTCACTGCTTCCATGCTTTTAGTTATCTGCCGAATTAATTCCTCTTTTGATCGCAAGTATTCTGAATTATTTGCAACTTCCTCATTTCTGTCAGTTCTCATTAAATTTCTAGGGGCTTCCCTTTCCATTGGAAAACTTCTATTTTCAATAAAAGCACTACAATTCGTTCTTGTCTCAAACTGTTCTGGAGTTTCAAAAGATTCAGAATTATTTGGGTACAATTTTGGGGAATCATTTATTGGAGGTGCACTAGGAGTGGTTCCGGTAGAAACCATTGGAGTGGACCATGAACGAGGCTGTCTCAAAGGAGCATTCTTATTATTTGTCGTATAAATTTCTTCTAAGACTGCGTCTTCTGATTCATTTTCTACAACTGCATTATTTTTCTTTTCAGTTCTCTTTTCACCTGGAGACCCTAAAACCATTTCCCTAATTAAATAGAGACCATCACACATATCTCCCTGTCTCCACATACGCATTCTATCTTCATGCGTTTCCCGTCTGTAACTCGGTATTTTTGGAGGTCTTTTTATACCACCTGCTTCTTTCTGAAGTTGAAACATCTCATCCTCCCATTCAACTAAAGCTTCAAATTGTGTTGGTCTGGACTTCGGTACAAGAGCTAAAAAATTTTCTCTTAAATTTCTTAAAACCTTTACATTAAATGAACCATCATCCGGCCAAGCCAATACGCCGTCATCCTTTGTGTAATGCTTCCAAACATCAAACCACAGAACAGTATGGTAACCATATTCACCTTCCATATACGCTGCAGGTGTCTTGTACTTATGAAGTAATTTACCACCTCGCGTCTGTATTTTCTTGTCTGGTGAAATAAAAAAATTTAATTTTTGAAGTATCGAAGTCTTTTTCTCAACATGTTTATAATAATAAGTCATTTTTAAATCAAATCCGTTTAATCAGAAATGATCGTAAATGTTTCCTGGTTGTTCCGTAACACCAGCCAATCCGTGCGCGAAACACACCAACAAGCCAATCAGGTTCGAGCTACGTCACCACCCAGCTCGACCAGTAAAAACAGAGCTTCCCACAAAAGCCAATCAGCGTTCAGCTCAACAAAGTCACGTGAGCCAATCAGAGTACTGCTTGTGACGTATAGTACCCAATCACTGCGCGGACCGTGTGACGTACACAGCCGCTGCGGTTTCTCGCGTCTCACTCTCAGCGCTCACCCCTCCTTCACAAAATCTTTTCACAGCGCCATTTTAAAGATGCTTTTCTCAATGAAATGCGATTAATTAACAACAATAAGAACAAATCATTTGTCTGTTTCTCTAATGAAGTGATCGTTTTTACAGACACACAAGAAATTCTTTGCGAGGAATAGACAACGCTATTCTCACAGAATATACATTTGCCGATAAAGTCAACTTTTACTGTACCCTTCACACACGTAATAACGAACGCGCTTCTCTCTGAATGCACATAAAGTAGCAATTCAAAGTTTGACTCGAACGAAATTACAGAACCATTTACGCACTTTCAAGCGGAAAGTATCCCTAACCATACACACATGAAATCCTGGCAGGACTCTAACCCACCATAGATAACATGAATCGTCAGTAAAATAAACGACGTTATCTTACCCTTCACTCAAGCTCGAATATATTCTATTACTTTTCCCACAGAGAGTTTTAGAACGGGTACTTTGTCCCTATACTCAAAGCTTCGATTTCATAGACAATCCTCACTATGCATATACTCCATCTAACACACCTATATCCCTAACACGTGCTGCACGACGACAACACTTGTGATATACGACGATACCACTACTCTTGAAACAGATCAAATGCATTGTGTGACTCCACTCTCGCCACACTACTCTGTACCGGTACAACTAGGATTTTTCACACTGCAGGAAAAAACCCTTTCGACTACACGTGACAAAAGTGAACAAACTCAACATATGTTAAACATCGATCCTATGCAACTACCATGTAGCATGTCGGTTACCATAGCAACCATCAAGTCTGCTACCAGGAAATTGATCCAGCGGGCTATAGGAAATATGTCATAAGCTACGCTACCCAACTCCACAATAAACACCATCAATCAGTAATTAATCACAAGGCCCATAAATCTAACATGACATATTTTTACCAACTGAATCATGTGACCTAATTAACCTATTCACAAATTATATACATTTATATACAACCGCGGTAAATAAATTCATCACACTTTACAAACCCTACTAATTAATTAAGCCACTGTGGCGATAAATCTAGCTAATGGTAACCTAAACTCATGAAATAACAAGACCAGCTTGTTTTCCAAAGTAAGATTTTTATTAGCTACTCATTTGGAAAATGTTTTAGAAATTTTATTAAAGCATTTTTATTTGAATCATTGCAAATGGTTATGACAGTTTTATTATGAATCAAATATTATTGCAAATGGAAATTATCAGTTTGGCATTTTCAAAACCTAAGTCCCTAACTAATGCTAACTATAATAAAGAATTAAAGAATAAAGTCTTTGAGGGCTCTTACGTGTTCCAAGGAAAGTTCATCTGCACGACACCCTCATCAAAAGGTCCGCAAAGAGAAGCGTCACTCTTCCACGGGGCAAGAGTTTTTATACCTTTCTACGCTAAGCTAATCTAAGAAAATGTATATTTCTCTGCTGAAATCGGAGTCCCATTGGTCCAAAAGTGACAGGCGACGTGTCACCACATTTTAGAATCACAGTTCCGTCACGTTCTTAGAGACCATTGTCTCTAGCTTTTCAAACCATGCAGCTTCCTCCAGTTTGCAACATTTGATACAAGGAAAGTTTTAGCTTCCTCGGATACGTAGTTGTTTCAGGCCCTGTTGCCGGTTCCTGGCCTTGGCCTTGCTCGACTAAGGGATTGTCAGCTCAGCACGACAAACTTTTTTTTTCAGGCAGGAGAAAGCTGTTGCCAACACGGACTCTCTCTGGCTCCAAGCAGATTATTAGTAAACGTGAATTTTCACTAGGCCCAAAGCCTTTTCAAAAACTAGCATATAAACAAACACAAAAGAATAATTAATGCGAGTAATACAGTTCGTTCTGTTGCCACCCTCCATTTCTAATGATTAACCCATTAGTCTAAATTACCTAGCTGATAGCGTACAAATAAAGCAGCGTTTTATATCTACCATTCTTCTTTTAATCCAGCAGGATTCTTTATGCACCTATAAGAATAGAGTGACACCACATAGACAGAGAAGCAAAATAAGCAAATGCCATTTATTCTAAACAGCTGCGATTAATTATGACACAACAATAGACACGATTAATTTATTATTTTCACAAACAAGGAAATGCAATATAATGCACGTTTATGAGCACACATGTTAGTAGCCCTTTATGTAATTTCTCGTGTATGTAACTTAAAACTAGGTTGGATTAATACACATACAGCACAATTGTTAGCCTTATTATTTCTTATTATAGAAGTGTGACTTCACGAGTTGAAATGAAAAACATTTCTGAATCTCGCTCCATCAAGATGACTCGAGGCGGTGTGCCTTTCAACATCTTTGCCGACTCAGGTTCACCATTTACTATTGTTAAATGAGCAAGGTTGAGAACATTTTTGTATCCATGGAAGTCCAAGTTAGACAGAGCCTGCATGAATCCAGGTCCAGGAATTTGATAGCAAACATACGGGAGACCAAACTGCTTTCGTTTGCCCCAGTCAGTGGAGAAGAGATCAGGAAGCAGCTGCTGAGCATAAAGTCTGGCTCGCCTCATGATCCCTGTCCGGCAACTGTGGCAAAGCAGGCAGCGGCTCCGATAGCCGATTTCCTAGCCAAGTTATTTAACCAGCTATTCGAGACAGGGGATTTTCCATCTAGCTGGAAACTGGCCTCGATTAGACCTCTATTAAAAAAACCTAATCTGGACATCGCCGACCCCAACAACTATCGGCCGATTGCGAGATTACCACTGCCGGCTAAACTCATAGAAAGAGCTATGAACACCCAGCTCAGTGCATTCCTAGGAACCACTCATGGTCTCAACATTTCGCAGCATTAGACCTGGCCATAGTACGGAATCTGCCCTGATTAAATCGACGGAAGAAATAAGGAGAGTGATGGATTCAGGGGGTCGTGCGGCCTTGGTTATGCTGGACTTATCGGCGGCCTTCGATACGGTCCACCATACCATCTTCGTGGACAGTTTGGAAGAATGCGGGGTGCAGGGGAAGGCCTTAGACATCTTGAGAGCCTTCCTGACCAACAGGGTCCAGGTGGTGGCACTGGGGGAATTTGAGTCAAAACCTTTCCAACCACCTTGCGGGGTTCCTCAGGGATCCTCGCTTAGCCCCACCCTGTTTAATATCTACGTATCTTCCTTGGCCCCGGTTATCCGCTCCTATGGGTTTGAACTAACGTCCTATGCAGATGACACACAGATTGTGGTGTCTCTGCTTCCAGGGAAAGAGGATGACGTGGCCGGTAAGTTTCAGGAATGCATGACAGCAGTGAGCACCTGGATAGCCAGGAACTGCCTAAAGCTTAACTCGGCCAAAACCGAAGTGATATTGTTTGGCTCCACAGTCAACTTCTGGAGCCCGCGGTGGTGGCCGGAAGAGATGGGGATCCCCCCCATACCGGTTAGCAAGGTTAAGAACTTGGGGGTCGTGATAGACGATAGACTCTCTTTCAGACCTCATGTAAACGCCCTATCCTCATCCATCCAATAGACGCTGAAAATCCTTCCGAAGGTCCTCCCTTTCCTACCAGTTGACTGCAAAAAAACTGTGGTGACGGCCCTTGTGCTGTCACGACTCCACTACTGTAATAGCCTACTCCTTGAAGCCTTGCAAGGAGTGCTCAACAAGCTACAGATTCTGCAGAATGCAGCAGCCCGCCTTCTTACAGGCCTACCTAAGTTTGCCTCCATTTCGCATGAACTGGTGAAGCTACATTGGCTACCAGTGCGGAAGCGGATCCTATTTAAAACCATGTGTATTGTCTTTAAGGCAGTCCATGGAATTGGCCCACCTTTTTTTGGGCACCATTTCCACTGGTACAGACCAGGTAGACTCCTCAGGTCAGCCGCTCTTGGGCTGATTAAGACCCCACACATTAGGAAAGTGTGCTGGGGGGGCAGAAGTTTCATTCGAGGGGCCTCTCTGGCCTGGAATGCCCTCCCGGTGGCCCTCCGATTGTCCACGGACCTGATGACCTTTCGCAGAAGTTTGAAAACGTGGTTGTTTACAAAATAAATAGGAGGCTTAGCTAGGGGAGCTATCATTACAGCGCCAGGACACCGTTTGGTAACAGCGCGCTCTATAAATGTCAAAATAAAATAAATAAATAAAATTAATGAAGTGTTATGGAGGAATAAGTTTGTGGCTAAAGTAGGTGAATTTCTTCTTATGCCTGATATAAATCCGGAAGAGTACAGTGATGAATTAATAGACGTGCTTGGGTTCCGTTGACTTACTTTCAAATTTAAGAATAGGTGTACATGTGGAAAACTGTATGTGGCAAAAAAGAATACCCAGTTTTAGGGCTGTTTAACCATGAGAATTTGCATATAGTGCTCGATCCGAACAGTAAAGATCAGGTGGTGGTGGTGGAGGGAAACAACCTTTACATCGCGGTCGTTAGACCGCTATGCCTTTACAACACGGTCGTTACAACGACCACATTGTTACAACAGGATGCCATTACTGCACAAGTCATTACATCGACTTGCAGTGGATGGCGCTCCAACATAAGGAATAGTATAATTTACTATTCCAACACCTTCCCTACTGTTGAGTGGGCTGGAGATGGAATAGTAAATTATACAGTCCTAATGTTACGGCGCCATCTACTGCAAGTCGATGTAATGACTTGTGTAGCAATGGCATCGCGTTGTAACAATGTGGTCGTTGTAACAACTACGTTGTTAAATACCGTGTAGTAAAAGCACGCGTTGTAACATGCTATATTAATTTTAATAGCTTTTGTACATATAATTCTCTTGAAGGACAACACAGGATCCTTGAAGTGCGAAGAATACCTTTCATTGTTTGTGATGAAGTTTCTATAGAGTTGGAAAGGTTAGTTTTATTGGGAGTGATTGAACCAGTATTTGCTTCTTATTGGGTTTCCCCTCTATTGTGTCGCCAGGCATAAGAACGGTAAGATCAGGTTGTGTTGACCTGCACCACATTAATAACAACATATTGGTGATCAATTCCCCTTACCTAAAATAAACGAGATGGTGATGTGTTGGGAATGTTAAGTTTTGTGCAACTCTTGACCTATAGTCAGCCTTCCATCAAATGTACTTATCCCCAAAGTCCAAGAAATATACTGATTTTCAATCATTCAATCAATCAATCAATCAGGTACTTGTATAGTGCAGCTTATTATCCATGAAGGTATTCAGGTGCTGGGCTGCGGGATTCAGTCAAAAAGCCAGGTCTTGAGTTTCTTCCTGAAGTCTGTCAGAGTGGGTGATTTTCGGAGGTGGAGGGCGTTCCAGGACTTTTCAGAGAGGTGGGAGAAAAAGCGTCCTCCTGAGCAGCAGCGGTTGATGTGCGGGGTCTGTACGAGGGCGAGGTGGGTAGAGCAGAGGTTTCTGGATAGTTGGTGGATGTTCAGGCTGTGGTTCATGTATGCAGGTCCCTGGTCGTGGAGGGCTTTATAGGCGTGGGTCACTTGCTTGAACTGGCATCTCTTCTGGATGGGGAGCCAGTGGAGGTCTCTCAGGTGCTGGATGGTCTGGGTCCTTTTTGGCTGGCTGAGGATCAGCATGGCTGCTGCATTCTGTATTGTCTGGAGTCTTATGAGTTCGCTGGTGGTGCCTACATAGAGTGCATTGTCGTAGTCAACACGGCTGGAGATGAGGGCCTACCTTATAGTTTTTCTGGTGTTGATGGGGAGCCATATGAAGATTCTGCGGAGAATGTGGAAATAGGCCCAGGAGATGGCATTGACCTGTCATTTCATGGAGAGTTCGTTATCCAGGATGATGCGGAGGTTACGGGCATGGTCTTTCAGTGTGGGGGCGGGTCTGAGTTCTGATGGCCACCAGGTGTTGTTCTTTGGGGTGGTGTGTTTGCCGAAGATCAGCACTTCGTTTTTGTCCGTGTTGAAACTCAGGCAGTTGTCCTTCATCCAGGAGGAGACGTTTTTCATACAGTTGTGGAAGTTGGATTTTGCAGTGGTGGAATCCGCTGAGAGCGAGAGGACGAGCTGAGTGTTGTCAGCATAGGAAATGATGTTGAAGTCATGGGCTCTGGCGATGTCTGCTAGCGGCGTCATGTAGATGTTGAAGAGGGTACGACTAAGAGATGAACCTTGAGGGACGCTGCAGATGGTGCATTTGGGTTGTGAGGTGAAGTGGGGGAGGTGGATTCTTTGGGTGCACCCTGCGAGGAAGGATGCCACCCATCTAAGGCTGTCGTCTTCGATCCCGATTTGGTGTAGTCATTTGATGAGTGTGTGGTGGGAGACAGTGTTGAAGGCTGTGGAGAGGTCTTGGAGGATCAGGGCGACAGATTTTCCTCTGTCAAGTAGGGTTCAGATGTTGTCTGTTGCGGCAATCAGGGCTGTCTTCGTGCTGTGGTTGGCTCCGAATCCTAATTGGGAGGGGTCTAGCATGTTGTTTCTCTCCAGGTGTTGCGTGAGTTGGAGGTGGATGGCTTTCTTCAGGACTTTGGCAGAAAATGGGAGCAGCGAGATGGAGCTGTAGTTCTGGAGATTCCTGGGGTCTGCCGGAGGTTTCATCAGAGGGGGTCTGACTTCTCAGTATTTCCAGGCATTGGGAAAGGTGGCTGTGGTAATGGAGTCGTGGAGGGTGGTGGTGAGCTGGTGGCTGATTTCGTCGCTTCTTAGGTTGAAGAGTCCTGTGGGCATGAATTGGAGTGTTCTCCAGAGTGGATAGAGATCTTTAGGGCTGTAGTGTTCTGTGTGCTGAGCTGTTCCCATGCATTGAGCGGGTCATTGCTGGCAGTCCTCGTGGAGGTGGGGAGCCTGAGGAAGTCGGTTAGTTGGAGATCCAAGTTTCTGTATATGGTATTTTGTTGTGGAAGTGTTCTGCTGCAGTGTCGCAGAGTTCCTGTGAGGTAGGAATAGAGTTCTCGGTGGCAGATGGGCAGGTGAACTCTCTGACGATGGTGAAGGGTTGCTTTGTCTGATTGGCGCTGGCTTTGATGCGGTTTCCCAGGGCCTCCCTTGTTGCGTCTCTGAGTTGGTGGTGATAGGTGTTGGGGCCAACTTAAAGGTGGCTCGATCTGTGTTGTTTTTGCTGGTGCGCCAATTTCTTTGTAGGTGTTTGCATCTGCAATGGAGCACGCTGAGTTCTGGGGTGTACCAGCTGGCTCATTTAGTAAGTGTGTGCTTTTTCGATGGTTTGGTGGGGGTGACTCTGTTGGCGGTGCAGGTGATCCAGTTGTTGAAGTTCTCTACTGCTCGATTCAGGTTGGTGGAGAAGTCAGGCTGGGTGAGGCTCAGGGCATCGGTCCATCGATGTGCAACCCTTCCTCTCTCTGTGCAAAAGTATCTCCGTCTTTTTTGACAGTAAACTTCAGAAAGTATACAAGTCATTTTCAACAACTCCAGAGATAGAGAAATCTGATAGTAGAGAAGGTTGTATCCGATAGCAGTCAAAGTGATGGCACACTCTATAAAACGTGCTGACGCACATATTAAAATGCATGCCTTGCGTGGGGCACTTTCTCAGATATTTGGAAACATGCCACACTCCTTCCCCTGAGGAAAAAACTAAAAAAGGGGATCCAGGGGACGTGAACAACTACAGGCCTATCTCTCTGCTATCAGCACCAGCAAAGATGCTGGAAAAACTGGTGCAACAGCAATTGTCAAGCTTTATTGAGAGTAAGGGCATCTTACATGATACCCAATCAGGCTTTTGGTCTGGCTTTAGTACCGAGACAGCCCTTTTGGTGGTGGCGGAGTCGGTGCGACTGGCGGTGGATTCAGGGGCATCCGCCGTGCTGGTGCTTCTGGATCTATTGGCGGCATTTGACACCTTCGACCACACCTCTCTGTCAAGAAGACTTCAGGAGATGGGCATTGGGGGTATGGCACTGGCGTGCCTTAACTCCTACCTGAATAAACGCTCACAGAAGGTCGCGTTGCAACCCTTTGTGTCCAAACCAAAACAGCTTTGGTGTGGAGTCCCTCAAGGATCAGCGCTGAGTCCAGTCCGGTTTAATCTGTACCTGGCTCCACTGTTCTCGTTGATAGCCAACAGGGGGGTCAAAGCGATTTATTATGCCGACGACACCGGTTGGTCTTCACTTTTAAAGAGCAGACCGAGGATGCCTTTAAGAGTGTCAAGGGCTGCCTGAGAGATATAGCGTTGTGGATGAACAACAATAAACTTAAGCTCAACGCTGGAAAGACAGAGGTGATGTTCTTCGGGAAAGAGCCACCTCCAGCACCGGTCCTATGGTGGCCACTGGAAATGGGACCTCCCCCCATCCCTGCAGACTGCGTAAATAATATGGGTGTGAAGTGGGAGGCTGATCTGTCATTCTCGGCACAGATACACCAGGTGACAGCGACCTGTTTCTGTAAACTGAGAAACTTGAAGTAATTCCTGCATTTTTTGCCAAAAGAATGCCGAAAAACCATAGTCCATGCCTTAGTAACATCCAGATTCGACTATGCGAATTGCCTTTATATCGGCCTGCCAAAGTACCTAATTAGACAGATTTAGATGGTACAAAATTTGGCTGCGAGACTGAATAGGCGTGTCCCTTTCCACAAACATGTCTCTCCGCATCTAAAAGAGCTCCACTGGCTGCCAGTGGCTAAAAGAATCGAGTTCAAGGCCTTGACGCTTGCATTCCGAGCTACACATGGTAAATACCCCAGCTACCTAAAACAAAGACTATGCGGGTACAAGCAGTTTAGATCCTTAAGGTCCAATTCTCAAAAGCTTCTCTGCACGCTTTGTTTCAAGAAGGCTCACATGGGGGCCGATCCTTCACAGTCGGGGCGGCAAAATTATGGAACTCCTTATCAAGTGATTTCCTCAATATAGATACAGAACCACTTTTTAGGAAAATGGTTAAAACCTGGCTCTTCAGGGCAGAATAATTGGGATGGGGGAGTGGCTGTCGGGTTTGCTATCTACTGATCGCCTTAGCGCCGGGACACCTCTATTTGAGATAGCTGTCACGTTCTATAAGTGTCTGTATTATTATTATTATTATTATTGGTACTGAGTGACTTTGTCCAGCTGCAGAAAGGGGATCTGTGGTGGTTAGGGGTGGTCAGGCGCTGGTGAAGTGGACAATGGCGTGATTGGACCAGGTGAGTTCTGTGGTGTGGCTGTATCTGATTCTGTTGCTGGATGTGAAGAGGGTGTCTATCATGTGTTCTGCTCTGTGCTTGGGGTCTGAGACCAGCTGCGTGAGGCTGATGTTGTCCATTCATTCCAGGAGGTCAGTGGAGTTGGTGTTTGTAATGTTGTCCAGGTGTAAATTGAGGTCTCCCAGGAAGACGTAGTGGTGGTATTTGATAGCAAGTGCAGTGATGAATTCTGTGATGGCGTCGCTGAGGCCGGTTCGAGATCTGGAGTTCCGTGGGTGCCTTTGATGGTGGTATTGTCGTCTGTGTGGGGTTTGGAAGTTGAGGCGTTACTCATTTAAAAAAATGTTAATTTGCAGAAAATAGTGTTATTTACCTAGGTCATGTTATTGGAGATGGTGGAGTCAAACCGAAACCATCCCTCATTAAAGCTATTGAGAAAGCATTTTCACCTATATGTAGAGATGATGTCCTCTTCTTTACGAGATTGGCAGAATATTGTTCTAAGTATATCCCTACATTTAAAAAAAATAACATACCCTTTGAGACAGTTATTAAAATGCAAAAACAAATTTGAGCGGACACAGAATTATAAGGATGAATTTTGCACTACTAAAACTAATATTATGAAAGCGTCTCCCTTAATGTGCTTTGTATCACTACAGATGCTAGCAGCAGAGGGTTAGGTAGAGTTTTTTTTTGTTGTTGTTGAGTATTTTTTTATATAGCGCGAACTAGACCCGAACCGAATCAGGAATCAGAGCGCTTTACATAGCACAAGTTACGTTTTACATGAGGACACACACTTCCATTTTTTTTTTTTAAGCACGGGGAGATTAAGTGATTTACCCAGAATCACAGGAGGTTTTGGCGTCGTTACCGAGACTCGAACCCAGATCCCCAGGTCCAGCGCCTTAGCCGTTAGGCTAACTCCTCTCCCATGTTCTGTTCTTTCTCAGAAGGATGAAGATGGCAAGGAAATAGTAATTGCCTATGCTTCTAGATCATTGTCTCTGACTGAAGAAAAGTATCTGATCATTGATTGCGAAGTATTAGGTGGTGCGTGAGCCTTAAATCATTTTAGGGCTTTTGTGAGAGGAAAATCTTGTACTTTATGGTGCTATCAGAAATCCCTTGTTAAGCTGTTAACAACAGATGGTACAGTGAATGCTTCAGCAAGGATTGCCCGGTTGTCCATGCACATGCAACTACCAATTGTTAATGTGCCAGGGAAGGATAATGTTGTAGAAGATTTTTTTTATCGAGAATGCCAACACATTATGGAGCGTGTGCGGCTGAGTGATGGAATTAATTCCAAGTAGCATTTGTGCATGAATGTGGTACTCCTGCTGTGAGAGAGGATGAATGGAATGCAAGGGTAAGACTTTACAGTTGGTGTTGAACTATTTAAATGGGGGTTGGCCAAGGAAAAGTGTTATGGATGAGACTGTAATACATTTCTGGGAGGTCAGAGCTGAACTGATGGAGAACATTGGTACAATGTTGAGAGGTGAGAGAGTAGTTTCTCCGCAGGCTTTATGACAGGTTGCCATTAGCATGGGATATGAAGGACATTTTGGTACAGTCAGGACCAAATCTGCTGTGAAGGATTTATTCTGGTTGCCTGGTACGGATGTGTCTGTGGAAAGATTTGTTAGACAGTGTCTTAAATATAATAAGGCAAGCAAATCTTGAAATCTTTGGGACCTCCTATATTCTGTGGTTCAAGTCCAGCATAACCCATGGGAATTAGTGGTGGTGTATATTATGAGATCTATTGGGTCGCCACAAAAGTTGGTTTTTGATTGTTTGGAATTGTTTTCTAAGTGGTGAGTTATAAAAGTTGTGGAAAAAGCTGATACCGATTCTGTTTTGGAATTTCTTGATCAAGTTTCCACATCTGAGGGGATTCCTGCCACCGTAGCGAGTGATAATGGTGTGCATTTTATGTCTAATTAAGTGAAACTCTATTTTGAAAGAACTGGAGTTAAACATAGAACAACATAATTGTATAATCCTGCAGGGAATGGTATGGTGGAGAGGTTTAACTGAGTGGTCAAGGGGGTTATACAATCATCTGTGGCAAATAATGAGGATTGGGTCATTCTACTTGGCAAGTGTGTTTGGGGCTACAGAGTACCTAATAATGAAGCTACAGGTATGTCTCCCTTTGTTTTGATGAGAGGAAGGAGCCCTTGGACTAAGTCCTGGGTGGTTGTTCCAGAATGGCATTAAAAATTGGTCAGTGGAAGATGTTTGTGACAGAATTGGTGATGGAGAAAGGAAAAGTAAATCATATTGTGATTCCAAGAAAAGTACCACTTTGGGGAATGTTAAAGTTGGTGACTCGATGCAGGTTAAAAAGCCCGGATGTTTTCCCAAGGGAGTGAGTCCGTTTTATGAACCTGAAAAAGTTGTTGAAGTTTTAAAGAACACTGTTAAACTTAGCAATGAAAAGGTGTGGAATGTAAATCGGGTAGCTTTGGTACCTACTGATGTATGGAAGAATACTCAAAATAAGTGTTATAAATGGATTCAGAATCCACCAGAGGATAAACCATGATATCAAGGAGTCTTCTGTGTAGAATTAACCTAAGGAATTGTCTGATAGTACAGTTAATCAGGTTCCTGGATCTGATGTTGCTGATGAAGGAGGGGAAGCTGTGGTGACATCTGATAGAACTGTGTCTGGGGAAT
Organism: Lissotriton helveticus; assembly: GCF_964261635.1. Taxonomy (NCBI): domain Eukaryota; kingdom Metazoa; phylum Chordata; class Amphibia; order Caudata; family Salamandridae; genus Lissotriton; species Lissotriton helveticus. Next base: position 459,875,477 of record NC_136060.1, on the reverse strand, counting down.
TTGTTATTTTGTGGAAGAATCTATGGAAGCAGGAAACCACCTACGTGGTTAAAAGATAATGTGCATGATAATTTACGTCTACGAGAAATATGTGAAATTCTTCTGTAATCTAATATTTCATTTTTGCAAATTGTATACTTTTGTGGTATTTCTTTCTTAACTTCTTTATACATTTGTATTTTGTTTTTTAAGTTGGCTCTTGTTAATAAAAGATTGGGATTTGTTGTGTTTTTTTGCTTGGGTTGGAATTATTTGTGGGTAATAATGGGGTGTGATGTACTGGGAGTCTATCCTCTAGGGGCAGTTAAAGTGAAGGTGGAAGATGTGTCCTGCCCTGCTGCTGTATTTCTCTTCAGGTTTACTTGTAAATAAAGATACTCAACTCAAAAAGACCAGTTTAATCCTCACAATACCCCCTGTAGTTAGTCAGGAGTAAGGGCAGGGGAGACAGGAAATCTGTGCACTACAAAGAGAAACCTCCACCAACTCTTCAGTACACTTCTCGACCTGCGGAAGACTTTGCCAAGAAGAAGAGCTGCTGTGCTGCCGAAAGCACTGCCATTCTGCTGGACTGCTGTCCTGAAGGATTGCTGCTGCTGTGCTGACCTGTTGCCTGCCACCCTCTTGCCAGGATGAGAAGGACTGGACCTGTAACCTAAATCCATGATCACCTGAGTAACTCTTGTAACCACCACCCAAATTCAGCAACTGTGAGCCCTACCCTGCCAAGTGATGTCACCCCAGTCCTGGACCCTTGGATGTGAGCTTTAAGGTGCTCTACCAGCCAAACTGTGGATCCAGCAGAACCAATGCTTTACCTCTACTGAGTGACGCGGGCCCACACAGAATTGACGCATCACCTTTGCTGCAAGGATTCTTCAGCGCAAGAACTGTTGATTCACCTGACAGCCCTCAACTGCATCTGAACCGCCACTGCACAGCGTATCCCTGATGCAGGCCCTTGCATTGCAAACCTCTCGTCGACGGCAGCTCAATGACGATGCAGGACTTCGAGCCACATGCCCTACAGTTGCCCTACAGTCTCCACAGAACCAGTTGGTGCTCGACACATCCTCTGCGTAGGACCTCGCATTGCAAGCTTTCCTCATTGATGTCCTCCTCAACATTGACGCAGGACCTTGCATCGCAGCCTCACAGCTCCCCAAAACCGACACATTGCCTCAGCTATGCAACACATCCTCAATGCGGGACCTCACAAAGCTCCACAACCAGGATTTAAGGTACTCTTGTTCAGTGGGTCCAACTGGTTCTCTGTAGCTGGCCCACGCTCCATCGTTGTCATCCTGAACTTGTGACGCATTCTTCAAATATCATATGTGATAGCACCAAAATGTAAATGTGGGGATGAACCATCAATCCACGATCTGCCCCGGACTGGCCATAGCGGGCACCGGGCAATCCCCTGGTGCGCCGCAAGCGTGGGGGCCGGTTTTGAGCCTCTGGGGGCCGATTTTGTTACAGGGCCCGCGGCCCTGCAACAAAATCGGCTGAAAACCGGCCCTATCAAAGCACTCGGCGGCACCTCCAACCCCCCCGAGCACTTTGCCAGGGCCGGTTTTGGTTCCCAGTCCGGCCCTGTCCACGATCATGGAAAACTCACCCAGCCAGGTTCTATAAGAGTACTAACACAGAAACAGAACCAGGCAAGAGGGTAGAACTCAGAATATTCTACTGTGCCATGTTTAATGTGTTTAATATGTAGTAATGTTGTAAATTCTAATATCTACAGTAATTTCTCAACTTCCTGCAGACACATTTCGATATATTATAACTGTATTATATCAACTTGTAACATGAAATGCTAAATCCCAATAAAACAAATTTAAACAAAAAAATCCTGAACTTGTGACTGTCGCAGTCCTCCACTCCCAAATCTACAGTTGGTGCTTTGTGCTTTATTTTCACTTAAATCATTAAACCTGCATATCTCCGGTTCTACTAATTGGAATTTTGCTCTTTTGGGGCCAGATGTAGGTAGCCAAATACCGGTCGGTAACGGCCGAATTCGGCCGTTACCGACCGGTATTTGGCTACCGAGATGTAGGGGCAGGTAAACTGGGCAAATCGGTAATTTTACCGATTCTGTAAATATACCGGTCGGTAAATTTACCGACCGGTATTTTTACAGAATCGGTAAAATTGATATGTAGGTGGGACTCTTCTGAGTCCCACAAGGCCTAAGAAATCGGTATTTTACCATCAAATTCAATTTGATGGTGAAATACCGATTCAGGTGTGCATGCACATGTGTGCATGCACACCTGTGCCATATGACAGGCAGACCTGCCCTTAGGGCAGGTATGCCTGCCATATGGCCCCCGAACCTTTTTGGGGGGTGCTAGAGGGTGTCAAAGTGACACCCCCTGCACCCTTGCCAAAATCGGTATTTACCGATTCGGTAAATACCGACCGGTAATGCCCCATTCATTCCTATGGGCTTCAAAGCCCATAGGAATGAATGGGGCATTACCGGTCGGTATTTACCGATTCGGTAAATACAGATATTTACCGAATCGGTAAATGGAACATCTGGATGTTCCTACATACCCCCCCTTCTTATTTACCGATTCTTAATTACCGAATCGGTAAAATTCGGTAATTAAGAATCGGTAAATAAGTTTTACCTACATCTGGCCCTTGGTCTTGTATTTAGTACAATTTACTAATCTGGTGTGGAATCCTTTTTGTGGTGTATTTTTACTTTGTTACTAGTTAAAGAGGTGCACAAATACTTTACGCATTGCCTCTGAATTAAGCCTTACTGCTCTGTGCCAATATACCTGAGGGTAAAGCAGAGGTTAAATTAGGGTGTGCTTGTGATGTCACCCTGACAAGGATTGTAGTTTCTGCTTCAGCAGGGTTTTACCCCCCTCAACCAGAAACCCAAATGCTTGTATACCATACTCTCCATGCCCAATCTGGAGCCACTAGGATGACTTGGGACTGGTCGTTCCTGATTTACTTGAGATCTTAGGCAGAAGTTGCATTGGCTGAAAGGCATACAGGAGTCCCTGTGGGCCTGCAGGAAAGGTATATGGAGATCGGCATCTTGCCCGTCTCAAGGACCCAGGGTAGACCCGACCCTGGTCAAGATGAGCATTTTGTATTTCTCCTTCTGGTGGAAGGCATTGGGAAGGTGCAGGTCTGAAATAGAACAATAGCCTCTGTCCTTTTTGGGCACCAAAAAGTAGTGGGAATAACAGCCACATCCCACTGTTGTCTGGTATCCTCTTGATAGCCCCTTTAGCCAAAAGGGCTTGCACTTCCTACTGCAAAATGAAGAGAACCACCTCAGTCACTGGGGGAGTGTGGAATCAGTAGCAGCGAGAGAACAAAAGTAAGGGCATATCCTTGATGATCAACCTGCAGTATCCACCTGTCTGATATAATGGCCTGCCAACCTGGCAGGAACTGTCAGATCCTGCTTCCCATTGGGTAATTATCTCCACTAAGGGTATGCTAAAGGGGTGTGGCAAGCGGGCTGCAACAGGGGGCGGGAGGGTAGTGGACTGGGTGATCCGGTGAACTTGACCGCAGGAGCAGTGGGCTCCAGGTTCTCAAGTGCAAAACTGCTGGGTGCCTTGTGGAGATTGGATTGGTTGGCGGTATGGGGTACTCCTGCCAAAGCCACCAATGGAGTAGTAGGGCTGATATGACTGGTGAAGTGGGCAGATATGCCCAGGCAGCGTGCCGCAGCCCTGTTCTCCTTCATCCGCTCGAGAGCAGAGTCTGCTTTGTCAGAGTCGGAGCATGGCCTCAGGGAAAGCTTTGATCTGTTCGGGAGCAGCAGACCGCAAACGTGGGCTCTGCTGAAAGAAGCTGTGGGAAAGGCCCTGAGGTGGAACGAGATGAAGATGTGTGGTGTCACCCTTGCACTTTCTTAGGGGAAAGGTGTTGATTCCCGCCTTAGATGTCTTGTGTTTTTTTCTTAGATTTACCTGAGGATGAAGACTAACTTCTAGAATGACTGCTGAAACTTCAGGATCTAGAACTGGACTGACCTTTCAACTTGGACTGGCCTAGTTGAGGAGTCTTTTGGTGTTTGGTGATGTCTTCGAATTCATCGATGCGCAATCACTGAAGGCCTTTGGGTCGTGACTCGGCCACAAGCACCACGACGGACCGGTTGAGAATCTGTCACAGACATTTGTTTGCGATAGTCCTTGTAAGGTTTAAAACCTGTAAGTTTGTGAGGTGACATTTCCCTTACTATGTTTAGAAGAATCTTCCAAGGTAAAACGGTCTCAAAGAGAGGATCCACATCTGGTGGTGCGGAAAGAAAGGAACTGACATCAGCGCATGGCAAAGGCACCTATACAGACTACACACATCATTTACGGAGCGCAACGCCATCAGTGCAGAGCCACACGGTGCCACCTCATGGCACACAAAGGTACTGCTGAATAGTTTCCAGATCCAGTCTGATACCTGGGGGAATATTTATAAGGTGAGGAATCTGCAGCTATAAGTCTCTGTCAGAAATGGAGTACTTCTTCCACCCCAAGCTTTAGTGATTTGTAAACAGCGCCTCATAAATCTTTTAGTTAGTGATTGGTTTGCACTTTTTCATTGTTACAGGTTTAATAATTCTAGTGCAGGAGTCCCCAAGTAGTTGTGCTGGAGCTAATTGTAACTCGCCAGCGCTCTTAGAGTGGCTCTCAGAGGTCACGTCAAGCCCAGTATCTCTTTCACAGAATCTGTGCTCTGCTTATTGCAACACCCTATAAGTGACAGCCAGCCAATCCAATGGCAGCACCTCATAAAAGCACCCAAATACACACTGTGTTAGCCTATGGGGTCTACCACCTAACCACCTAACCATCTAACCATCTTCATCTAATCTCAATCTAGCTAAGTTACGAGGAGATTGGCCATATCATAGACCATGCATCATGTGTGTAAACAATGGACCATGAAAGAAGAGAGCTTGCAGTAGCCTGAGTACTAACCAGGGCTGACCCACAGGAGTCTATGACTGCTGGAGCCAGTGTGAAAACTTTTATTTGGGTGCATGATCAGCCCAAGAAATGAGGAGGGCATGTTATGGATCCAGAGAAGAGTAAGAACCACATGTGCATTCATTTATGTATGTGTCTGTGTGACAATGTGTCCCTCCTTATAAAAAGTGTTGCTCCTTTGAAACACTAAGCCTGATTCAAGGACTTCCAAAAGGGCATTCTAGCCCCTGTCAGAAATGTTTTATCTCTGGCACAATTGTGTCTGTTCAAAGCATTATAGTTGCATACTAATGGTCATTCTTGACTATTTTGGGCATTATTGATCTATTTCTGGCATACTAGCAGCCATCTCTTGCATATTATCTGTATGACTGGCCCACTTTAAGCCATCCATGACATAATGGTGACACCCTGTCGCAAAATAATGTCTATTTCGGATATTTGGTGGGCATCCTGGTTGTTATGGTGTCCAGCTTTGGCACAATTGTGCTCCTGGTATAATGGCAGGCATGTTTGCCATAATAGGGGCATCCTTGGTGTTATGGTGAGCAGCCAGGGCCTATTGTTGTAATACATGGGCATTTAAAGTAGAATCTGTCCATGTGAGGCATTTGTACATGAGTACTCAAAAAGTACAAGCTGATGTGTGAGGACTGTGTACTTTCTCAAATTGAAAATTGCTATTTTAAAAGGCAAACATTGTTTTTCAGAAAAGGTTTTCCTTCTGGGAAATTTAGGGGCATATTACCAAGAAGTGCGTTAGTAAACGCACAACGCACATCCCCATATCGCCGGCTATCGCCAGATTTCATCGCCGTTTTAGCGCGCAATTATCAATGCGCATCACGTAGGCGAATTGAAATCCGGCGATAGTCGGCGATATGGCACATTAGCGCATGAAAACAATCTTTGTTTTCATGCGCTAATGTGTGCCTTGATAATATGGGGGGGTGGAATCAGCGTTATGATCCACACCCCCATGTTATCAATGCCTTAACACCTGGTCAGAGCAGGCGTTGGGAGACCTGTGATAAACGAGTTCATCGCAGGTCTCCCTCTCCCAACGCCTGCCTTGGTAATAGGGTGTTCCCACCTCCAACCACATTTTACATGTGGTTGGACGTGGGAACGCCCACTTTGCATGTCATTAGTGATGTTTATCGCCGACATGCAAAGTGGGCTTGCGCAAGGCTTTAAAATGCCCTTGTTAATAGGGCTCTAGCAGTATCGACGCTTTCTCGGCACAATTCGCCGAAAAAGCGGCGATACTTGCCCTTGGTAATATGCCCCCCTGTTTTTTGCCTAGAATGACAAGTGGTAGACAAATATGTGCATTTTTTGAAACTGATATGCTGATGAACACAAAAGGTTGTGATTCCTAAACACATTTAAAGTTGATAGTTGAATGATATTTCAAGCTGAGCCAGGGAAAGATTTTGCTGTGGTTATGTCCTTTGTGTGAGAAGTCATGTGATTTTTTTTTAATGTTACTTAACTAGTCAGGTGGGGATATTCAATATTGATAAACTTTTCCCAGCATTTCTTCTGTTAACCTTGCATGGAATGCTTGTGTGGTCACTGCTGATAATCCTGCGTGCAGTGGTCATAGTGTAACATCAACAGATGTGGTCATATTTTACAGTGATATCATCTGTTTAGTAGCTCGGGAGAACTTTCCTTGAGCAGAAGTAGCTCTCCCTATGGAAAGTTTTGGAGAACCCTGTGTATGAAGTATTTTCATTACTTGCAAGAGTACATTATTGAAAGGAAATTGAGGGTTTTTCTCATCATATATAAAATAGTTGCAATTCATATTTTCTTTTAAATAGATAAGTTTCTTTTTTCTTTCTAGAACTGTTTTTAGAAGACAGCCCATGTTTTTTATATGAATCTTTTTATTAAGGTTTTATGCATTCCATATACAGCATTTTTAACGAAGATCACTTGCTCTTTAATATAATTGATATTGTGGCAACAAAATAAAACTGACGATGCAGAAACATAAGAAAAGGTTATACATTTTGTGGCCTGGTAATGCTGCCTCACTGAGCCTGAAGACAGGAACATCACCATCACATTGATCTACTCCTTCATGAGCTTCTGTTGTGCTCCAAAAACATATCTCTGACAATCATGTTCTGATGGGGCTTCGGGTAAGAGTGGGGGTCACAAACACACCCCAGAGACTGAACTGCAAAGTGTTTGGCTGGAATAAGAAGTGCAGGGTGGCAAAGGTCCACCAGAGTGTCTTAAAACTATCATGAGAGCCCCTTTGTGAAATGTTGTATTTATGTGGATGCATAGACAAAGATACCACTTGTAGACACACCCATTAAATGGTGGCTTCACCTATCAGGCTTGGGGCAGAGAAGTAGGGCAGGGATTCTGTAACAACTGGGGTCGAGATGCTCAGGGCGGGTACAGAAGATGGCTACTCTGGTGGCCAGCAACCTCTACACTCACCCACGTGTATGTTGGCAGTGCCCTGAGTCAGTCTCTTCACACTTGTACTTGCTTGAGTTGAGGCTGCTTTATATTTGGATGACTGATGCAGTGGTCAATCAATTATAAATAGGGCTCCCGGTTTTATGGTATTTATTTTTTGGACATTTCCATCTGTATTTATCCATATTTATTTTTTGTCAACTTTATCTGTATTTATCCAGATTCATTATGGAGTTTGTGAAAAAATGAAATCTGAAAGTGGTATATTTACACATTTATTTAACCAATAAATATGCAGTCATGCTTGAATGCCTGCCAGATTTCAGTGATATGAACACCCGCATAAGATAAATTAATGCACATATATGAAAATATGCACATTTCATTAGCAGCCATGTGCATATCTACTGCTGTTTAAGCCTCTTTCCTAAAATTCCTTTCTTTTTTAACCCTGTTACATATCAAACCACACAGTTATAAGCCTGACAGTCATGGCAACGTGTATTTAGAATCACTCAGAACGCACTGGATTGCCATTTTTATCCACTTTTAAATAAAAATACAGACAAGAAAATAAATGGTTTTCGCCTGTATTTACCTGTAAAAATCAGTAAAAACGGAAAACAGGGAGCCTTAATTATGAAGCAGTTCAGTTTTATAATGAGCAATGGTGACTCCTGCCCATACATCTTCAGAGCGCATGCCCCCCACTACCTGCCTGGACCCTTTCTGGCGTTCCTTGACACGGAGCAAGGCTCGCGACAGGAATGTGCATTTAATTATCTCACTGAGGAATCTTATAAATCACAGCAGACATTAAAGTCCAGAATGGGCTCTCAACTCCATCTGCACCCTGGTGCTACTGCACCAGCTGCACCATCAATAGCTATGCCATCACTCCAATAGGAACAGATGGAAACACAAGAGAACTGGGATGGGTTTCAGCCTTGTTGGGCCTCGTAAGCAAGGGGCAGCTTGAGTTCTGTGGCAAAGCAAATGTGGACCGATGTGTGTGCACATCCATCTCACTCAGTGTCACACTGAAACACAAAGCTAGGTGGACTTCTTGCAAAAGGTTTAGCCAGGGGCAATTGCTCAAATCTCATTCCAGTCCATCAATTTTTGCCCAGTATGCCACTCCAGACAGGGACCAGCAACATGCAAATCAGACTTGGTCCTGCTGCAATAGGTACAGTATATCCTCAAATACCAGGCCAGTTTTCCTGTCGGTGGGAACACAAGCAGCCCCTGAGCAAATTCTCCCAGGCCCAGGTTGATGGCAACAGATGCAGTCCCAGACAGGTTTTGGCCATTCAGGGCCTCACTGAGAAAGTGCATCTTGAGTCCTGTGGTACAGCAAACATAGGACCCATGTCTAAGGCATTTCCGATGTACTTAGAGTGTTGGCCTGTAACACAAAGCTCACAAAGCTATTAAGTAGAAAGCGTCCAATGGTCATTGTATGGCAATCGCTCCGGCCACATTCCAGTCCATAGTTTTATCTGCCATTATACTACTTCTGACTGGAACCAGTCAAATTTGGTGCTGCTCCAATAGGAGCAGACCAGCCAGAACTGCCAGGCTCACTCCATTTTAGACAGAAACACAAACACTCCTGCCCTGAGTGAGAGGTGTGGTGCAGCGGCCAGGGCAGCTGACTTTGGAGCACAGGGTTCACAGTTCGATCCCCGGGTCTGGCGGCAGCTCAGCACCATGTGACTCTGGGCAATAGCTCACTTAATTTCCACGACGTCCCCCAGTGCCTTGAGACCCGTAAGGGTGAGTAGTTTGCATTTACAAATACAGGATTCATGTCCTCATGTAACGCAACTGGTGCTATGTAAAGCGCTCTGATACCCGAAACTGGGTCAAGTTCGCGCTATATAAAACTCCGTAAAAAAAAAAAAAAAAACACAAGTGCTTGAATCCATAGAGTCCGGAACGAATATAGATTGAGTCCCATAGAGTGACTCTACGGATTCACATACCTGTTGTGTTGGTATGTTTGTATAGGAGGTTGTGCTTGAAGTCAGGTTCTCTTATCCTCCCTATGTGAATATAGAGGGAACACAGACAACCCCAGAGTGGTTTTGTGCTGTTTCTCCTCATCAGTGAGGTGCAGCTTGAGGCATAAGGCACTGCGAGTACAAGACTCGTTTATGGGCAGCATACCCATCACCCTTGGGGCGTCAAACTGGCCTGGGTCTCTCAGCATTCTCTACAATAGGACTCAGACCTCAAGCTGCACCTAAACTAATGAGTCCCACCAGATGAGGTTAAGTCCAGTATCGGGGTGCTTGCATTCCCATTCGGGGGAACATGGCCTTGCAGTTCAGGCTGAACTGCCCCATTTGGAGCAGGGCCAAGGCTAATTTGCATATGAATGAATGACCAACTTATAAAGCGCAAACAATGGCCCTAGGGCATCAAAGTGCATAGGATTGCTCCCACCTGCCAGAGAGAAAGCCCCTTAGATTCAGGGGCTCAGATTACTATTCTTGGGGTATACATTTTTGGAAAAGCACTGATGACTTAAAAGCTAAAAAAGGTATGAATTACAGGAGTGGCTCTGCCATCTTCATCAGGCCCTAGCGCACTCAAATGACAACATACGTGCTTCATGGCTGTATTAACTTGGATCTGATTTCTGATTGGCTGGAGCGTGAGCGTTCCATCTCATTCTCAATCTTGCTTCAAGTTGGCAAGGTACCATGTTTCAGTCTTGGAAGGCCTCATGAAAACCTAATGCCTTCCGGGAGCCGTAATGTCACGTTTCCTTCATTGGTTTGACACAACCCATGGCAAAATGTGTTGCATTAAAGCAGAGAACTGAAAACGTAATGTTCTGCCTTCGTGGACAATGGTGAATTACGAAAAAGGTGATGCCAAGGTGTTTTTCTTCAAGAAAATTAATTCTGAGGACAAAAAATATTAATTATCTGTCTCATCACAACTTCAGTTGTATGATATATATCTATCATCTATTATAACGTTCATCCGATGGTTATTACCAACAATTACAAATACAAATAAATAAAGAAAAAAGCACAACAAAACAGTAATTCAGTTTGTGAATTATTTTTTTAAAGATCCTTTTTCATTTTATACATTCTTAATACAAATTAGTCAACCAAACAATATTCAATCTTGTGAGGAATGACATGCTCGAATCCAAAAAACAAATATTTTATTCTAAATCCAAATGGTCCAAATGTCCTATTGTTATGGACCTTTAATCCAAGGATTGTGTAAGAAGCCCGATGATTTATTTACAAGGAAAGTATGGCAGTGTCTATTCTTAGTCTGATTTCCTTTTCGAGCACCAAAATAACAAGGAGCAAAAGAAGCCAAACAGATTCTTGTGGCTTCAGAACCAAATGATGCTCCTGGGGAATATATCCACACAGTCTCCAAATCAGAACAGGTGTCGAAATTAATGATAACTGTCGACGCGTTTCGGCCTTTCAAACAGTTTTAGGCCTCATCAGGACAAAGGGCAACAGAATTCATTTGAATGATCCAAAATGTTATTATCCGAATAACAAAAACCAAATTGGGATATGGTCGTCCAATGTTGCGGATATGGTTAAAAAATGACACTCAAACCAGGACGAACTTCCTATATTGTGCACACATGTGCTTGTCCAAATTCCATTTAAATATGCCTACATGTGATCCAATCACCGGCATCCGCAGGGTGTCTAAACCCACATCAATATCGGGAAACGAGCCAGAGTCTCCTATTACTCGGCGTATATCTCAGTGTTGCATTAAAGCAGAGAACTGAAAACGTAATGTTCTGCCTTCGTGGACAATGGTGGCTGCTGTAGGGTTAACACATGGAAACAGAATTTAGTTGAAGCAATCCAAGATGAATGCATATATGCACTATAATTGACAGCTATTCTCTTAAGTCAAGAACTTGAACCTATATGCAGCAGATAGAACGCTTTGGCATCATCTGGTCATAAAAGTTTGGACACAATCTCAGAGGATTTAGACACAGAAAATAAATAGTCACAACGAGAAAACACAGCCACAACTGTTTACTACTTGGCCAGAGACCAGTTATCCTGCCATTTCTGGACACCCAGACTAGTAAACACACCTAGAGTGCAACACTATGACTGGACAAAGAAAGGTAAAATTCTGTTGGCATAACCCACAGAACAATACATTAATTCGAAGAGTTCACATTTTCTACACTGCCTGCCTCAGCAACAATTGTAACTATAACCTATATTAGAACATTGGAATGTTGGGAGCTCCATTGAAAACAATGGAGTGCTCCGGGCTTATAATGGCTGGTAGAAGACTGGAGCTCCAACATTCCAATGTTTCTTTGTTCACAGCTCTGGCTGTGAACAAAGGCTTCAGGGAGCCTGAGGGGATTCCAATCCCCTCACGCTCCCATAAGGCTTTGTTGTTTTTTTGTTAGAACATTCTGCCCTCTAGTGGCAGAATGTTCTAATAGCCTTATAGCCCTTTGTAGCTGGGCTATACATTAAAGTCCCTCTCCCTTGTTAAAGGCCCTCGCCGCCGGTATAGCCCTCTACGGCGGGCTATAAGGCTATATTATTCGAAGGAAGTAAAAGTGACCCTGGCTGCAATTTCAGAAGCATTGCCTAGTCAATTTCCAATCGATACCAAGACAAAAACAGGCTGAATAAAAGGCAGCCGGGAGTACAATTTACAAACAATGTTTTTTAACCAAGAATCACTTAATTTGAAAGAAAAGTACATTTTACGGTTTAGGATTGAACATATGAGCACCGAAAATTCACACTAGTGATCATTTTTAAGTGTGGTAGTAACATGTGGATACCCTTAGTCATTCTCAGAACGGTTTGTCACACTCATCTTGTATTTTAAAAGGTCCGGTGAACATTTCTACAATACCCCTTTATTTGGTAAATGATATTTCCACATGCAAAAATAAAAATAATAAGTACTTATTATTTGAAGAGATAGAGATCAGATAAACTTACTTCTGTGGCTTGTTCAACTCATGGCAAACCATAGTAGGAGGATTCATGGAAATCGACATGGAAATTCCCTGGCAAACTTTCAGGGATTTCTGTGAATTCCCTAAAAAGCATAAATATAAACCAGACTTAGAGGGAAACCTAAAAAGACTGTCTTTCTGCATTTTGTTTTTCAGGTATATTGTTAAAAAATTAAAGCAAAATTCCACATTTTTTCAAATGTTTTATGAATTAGGCCTCAGATATGTATTCTTAAAACACTCCAAGGAAAGGTGAGAGACGGGCTAGAAATCGCATCTACAGTTCCAGATCAAGTTAAGTTGCCATAGCAGATTTTCCTGCTGGGGGATTTCACAGCAGAGGCAGCGCTGAAGAAACCGAGCGCTGCTCTCCTATAGACAACTGCTTGAAAAAGCAAAGTTTCCGTCCGTTACATCATGCCCTGGAAATCCCCTGTTTCTGCACTGGGAAATTTTGGAGAGAAAAGTATTTTCATGTGATGTTTACAGTATTTTCTTTCACACTGCCTTAAGGTCTTTCCATTGTGGGGGGAAAGCATGCAGCAAAGCGCATGATCCGAACAGGGTTGTTTGACTGACGTGAGCATCTATTTTTTTTCTCAAAATAGCAGAACAATCTTCTTTGATTTTGGTAACAGGGCCAAACTTCAGAAGAAGTTCAAAGGATAGCGAGCCTGCTGTAAATGAGTAGGAATGAACCACTTTCAAGCAAACCAAAGTCTCATTTGCAAAAAAGGTAAAACAGAAACATTTTCGGAATAGTTGCTTGCAATTCAGCTTGCTATAAATCACTGACAAATGAGAGAAGCACCAAAAGTTTGTTTTTGACGCTCACGCCTTAAAGCACTTTGAAGTAAAGAGTCATAGGATGAACCGGTCTATCTTGCTTACAGGGTCAGATCATACATAGCAACAGTGGCAGGTAAAGTGCATCTCCAAGCAAACCAGCATTCCAGAGGGTACACAGTCACTCTGGTTGCCATGGCGATGGTGGGCCAGCCTCCCAGTTGGTCCACTGGGTTTGTGTATGTGAGTCAGACCCTAGGTCAGCCAGAGTGTGCATGGTGCAGGACTGAGCAGAGGATGTGGGGGTTGGACAGGCAGCCCAGCTACCTTTATGGGCTATTTTGCAGTAGCCGGGCTCTGGGCCACAGTCCCTTTGTTGGTGGATTTCTTCTTTAAGGCCACTAGCTGACCTACTGAGTTGATTAGAGCCAGGAAAGGTGAGCACAAAGAAGCCATCCTATCCAATTGAGGATGATGTGAATTTAACCTATTTTAAAATGGCAGCTGAAAAGAGGAGGGAAGACAGCATATTTCTGGAGACCACTGATTCTTTGGGGCGTCTCATATAGTACTTTTAATACGCACCCTCATTTCCGGGGGGCTCAATGGGCCCCAGTCATGGCACACATTATGGATTTTACCAAGGAGGGCTGATAGGAAGTCTTTCCAACTTTGGGTGTAGGGAAAAGTCCTTTACCCAAAGTTGGCCATTAAGCTGCCACCGACCACAGCCGTACCACGGCCAGAACATGGGGGTGGGAGTAACCCATGTTAAAGGAAAATTCCCTTTGGGTGGATCACTACTATGTAGAGTAATCTAGACCTCAGCTTGGGAGAAAGAAAAAAAATTATGTGATGCATTGTACCTTCCAGGGAATCTGTGGCACAAGTCTACTGGGCAGAAAAACACACCAGGTCTTTCACAATGGTTGATTGTAGAAGCAAGGTGGCACGTAGCTACTGTGACAAGGACTTAGGTCCTGCCAAGAAGCACACCAGTGGAAGAAAAAGCTAAAGAGATATAGGGGAAGGACTGTGTAACTTTTATTCAGACAGGTCCACAAGGGATTGGGACAAAAACAAACGGCCAAACAACATTTCATAAAATACAGTATAAGGTTAATAAAAAAAAAAGATAAGGGGCTACCATTTAAACCCAGATCATATGGGTATGAAATATGTAATATGTTCAAGTGATTGGTACTTTGAGTGGACAGAACATTTGATTGTGGGTACTTAGTTAGAGGTGAGTACGAGACATAGGATGTGTATATGAAAAATAAGCGTTCTGGTGTGCGGGAAAAAGTCTGCTGAAGTACATTTTCTGATGGAGTGCTGTGTAAAATAGAGGGAAACGTGATGTAGGGACTTCTATAAACTAGGCAGTGATAACATTAGAATTTAACTGATGTAATAGGCCACATGATGTAACGCTGTTTTTTTAAACATTTGCAGTGAAATCCCTGATGAAGGGCAGATAAATTGCACGAAATGCATTGGATTAAGGATGTTAAAATGTACTTGTCGTGTTGCAGGAAGAATAGGCCTGTATGGGTAAACTGCATCATTAGAAAAATTGAGAATACATTGAACTGTCCCACATGTGATTGTCACCTCAGAACTACATTGTCTAAAGGATTGGATTTTGGCAATAAAGAAAAAAGTAAATGAAAAAATGAAGTTAACTTTTTTAAGGTATTCAGCTGTGCGTCCGAAAAGGCGTGCCAAGACGCTCCACTCTTGCTTGGAGAATCATTTCAGAACAGTTCCATCGGCTCCGATACACTTTATTAGAGCATCTGAAAGTAACTTATAATCCACTGTATCAAAGGCCTCAGATAGGTCAAGGAGGACGAGAAGGCAGCAATTGTTTGAGTCAAGGGAGTTGTGAATGTCATCTGTTATACTCAGCATAGCTGTTACAGTGTGGCATCCCTTTCTGAAACCTGATTGTGTGAGTCAAGTAGGTTGTTTGAGTCCAGGTGTTGGTTGAGTTGGGAGAGAGCACATTTTGCGAGGATTTTTGCTAGGAAAGGAAGTTTGGTGATGGATCTATAGTTTTTGGCCTCAGTTCGGGTTAGCATTAGGTTTTTTCTTGTTTTTTGTTTTTTAGCAGAGGGGTGACTTGGCCTTTTTTAATGGAGTCAGGATTCACCCCGTTGTTTAAAGGAGCTGTTGATGATCTTCGTCCATATAGGGGTTAAGGTGAGGTTGAGGTTTTTAGCCAGGGAGGCAGGTAGTGGGTCTGCGTAGTGGGCGGAGGGTATGGGTTGTGCCATCACCATGGAGATGCCCTCTTCTGTGAGAGTTTTGAAGTCCTTCCAGCTCTTGGGTGAAGAGGAGGGTCTTGGGTATGAGTTTATTTTGGCAGTTATTGAGGGGAGGAGGGGGAGTCTCGGCTTTGGGGATCATGGAGTGAGGGTTTATCTTCATTTTGGGTGAGGAGTTGCCGGGTTGGGATTGAGGGTGATAGTCTAGGGAGAGCTCAATTGTGGTGATTTTCTCATTGAAGAATTTAGCCAAGTTGTCACAATGTAATTCTGAAGCAGGGGGATTTTCCTTGGCAGGCTTGGAGGTCTGAATTCAGATGATGTTGAAGAGCTCTTTGGAGTGATTTTTTAGCTTTGTTCAGTGCTCTCTGGAAGAAGGTGGCTTTCTCCTTGAGGATGTGTTTTTTGTAATTCCGGCGTTCTCTTCTGAGCTGGATGGGGTTGGTTGTGGATGGGTTTGCTCTCAAGAGTCTTTCAACGGCTCTTACTTGTCTCCTTTTGGAGTTGAGATCTTTGTTGAAGCAGGCTCTAGATGGGGTATCTTTGACCCCTTTGTATTTCATGGGGGCTAGTTGGTCATTAGTGGCTTTTACTGTTGCGTTGTAGAGGGTAGTGAGGTCGTCCATATTGAGGTTGTATGTGGTGGGCGGGAGAATATTTTTTCTTCCAGGACATAGAGAGGGATAGGATTGAGGTTTATGTGCCATTGATGGGTAATTTGGGATCTGACTGGTGGCGCTGCAGTTTGGTTAATGTTAAACAGAATGATGTGGTAGTCTGACCATGCGATTGAGAGAATGTTGTTGATGCTTATTATTTCGTTTTTGGCTATGATAGCATCTTCGGTAGAGCCTTTGTTGTGGGTTTGTCCCTTGCAGTGTTGGGTGAGATCTTTGGTGAGAATGATTTCATTTAATGACTGTATTAATGTGTACTTCTCATTGTTGGTGATGCGTCGGTTCCAGATGT
This sequence comes from Lissotriton helveticus, assembly GCF_964261635.1. Taxonomy (NCBI): domain Eukaryota; kingdom Metazoa; phylum Chordata; class Amphibia; order Caudata; family Salamandridae; genus Lissotriton; species Lissotriton helveticus. The sequence goes on along the minus strand of NC_136060.1, from coordinate 459,859,023 downwards.
GTTGTGGCGGTTCTGAGTGCGATGCGCCAGGCCGGTTCCCGCTACAGCATTGATGCGTAGATTCAGCCCTCGAAGCAGAGGATGCGTCGGTTCCACTGGAGCAAACCCTTCGGTCCACTTCCAAGGGTTCAGGACTGGGGTAGCACCACTTGGCAGGACAGACTTGCAATGAGATGAACCCAAGGGATGGAACAGGAGTGTTCCAAGTCTTTATGTCCATGAGACTTAGGCAACTTGAGTCACTCTGGGCTCAAATGATGTACGTCCACCCCTTTTCACCCAGGCAGGGGAAAAGCAGGCAAGTGCATAGCAATGCAGAGTTCAGCAAAGCAGCAGTCCAGCAGAGTGGTAGTCCTTTCAGCAATTTACATTTTCTCAACTTCAAGGTTACACTTCTCTTTTTCAAAATGGATAACACTCTAACCAAAGCCCTATCATGAGCAACCACATCCTTCCCATATACCAGAATGCCTTCTTGAAAGCACTTCACATTTGGAAAACCCTTTAATAAGGCCTCAACAACACGTTGAAAAACAGATAATGCTGGACCCAATCCAAAAGGTATGCGTCTAAACCTAAACCTGGTATCTTGATCTCGACCCAATCTCCAACTTTGAGCGTCAACTGACAGTAGCACACCCATCATTCATACCCCATATTTCTTTTGTGCAAATTCTCCTTTACACTTAACAGAGGATAGTTTTTCGTTCAAACCACCTTTCTGCCCTTTCAAGATCACACATGTTTGGTAGAAGGCTTGTGTCCTTTTAAGAATCCACAAACAAGACCAGGGTCCTGGGACTTCGGAGATCTTACTGTGTCGTATAGTCCTATTAGTGATTTGTAGTTTTCTACATAACACTCTGTATACTCCGTTTTGTAGTAGTCATATATAGCTAGTCTATATGACTACTACAAAACGGAGTATACAGAGTGTTATGTAGAAAACTACGAATCACTAATAGGACTATCTTAAGGAGATACGACACAGTAAGATCTCCGAAGTCCCAGGACCCTGGTCTTGTTTGTGGATTCATGATTTGAGTGGAGGGCCACCAGGGTCCTTTCTCCCTCTTTGCTCCATAGAGAGTGTGTGTTGTGTCCTTTTAAGAAATTATACAGAGAGAGGTCTATGACAACACGCTAAGGCCTCACACTCTATAACAGTATAGGTTACCTCAGCTCCACTCAGAGCACAATAAACAAATGTCACTACCTCACCCTTTCCACCAAGTGTTTGAAGCAACACTGCCCCCAAACCATTCTAGTTCGCTTAAGGAGCCATCACACAAGGCTCATGCATATTGAACGGTTTAAGAGGAATAGCATTGGCAGTCTCAACTTTTATTATATCAAACTCCTCTTTGACTTCCTTGGACCACCCAAATGTAGCTTTCTTTTTTAGTACAGCACGCTTGTCATGAGTTTTCTTGGCACACCTTGGAATAAACTCTAACATCCCAAAAAATAACTCCAACTGACCTTTATCTACAAGTGTTGGGAACACAGCTATGGCTTCCATCAAACTTTATTTAGGCTCAACTACCTGATCAGATAATTTATATCCCAAATACTTCACATGGTCAACTGCAAGGTTACACTTCTCTTTTTCAAAATGGATAACACTCTAACCAAAGCCCTATCATGAGCATCCACATCCTTCCCATATACCAGAATGTCATCTTGAAAGCACTTCATATTTGGAAAAAACATTGTATAAGGCCTCTACAACACGTTGAAAAACAGATAATGCTGTTGTCAATACGAAAGGCATGGGCCTAAACCTAAACATCCCTTTCGGAGTGACAAAAGACATCAAATGTTAGAAATCTCAATGCAAAACTATCTGGTGGTATATCAACGTCATGTCCAACGTAGAAAAACCCTTAGCAGCTTTCAGAGAGGCAAGCATTTCAGAAATGTTTTGCAACGGATGAAAGTAAATACAAATTCACTCATTAAGATCCCTCAAATCAATGCACATCCTCAAAGACCCATTGAGTTTCCTAGCCAATACAACCGGAGATAGCAATTTCAAAATCTCAGTGGATTTGTTAATCCCTTGCACACAAACTTTCCAATACTTCTTTTTAACTAATCACCCATTGATATGGACACATGAGCACTTTGCGCACCACTGGATGAGCTTTGGACTTTGATGTGTAAAACCCTTGATTTTACCCAATTTTTCAGCAAACACCTAGGAACACATATTTACCTATGTACAATAATCCACAGTCATGACAGAACCACACTCTCTCCTCAACAACTCTTATTCTGGACTCCTTGGATGCAATTTTATTCCCAAACTCCGTTGTTCCACCCAGCCGAAAAGATATGAGACAATCTTGGGCACAAAAACAAGTACCAATTCCCTTTGAAACTTAAAATAGAATCAAACTCCCTCATGACTTCAATGGGTTTGCCTACATACACCACAAGTTGAACACTGGAAGTTCTCAATGCAGTGCTGGAAAACTTCTCCCACTCCTTAAATCTGATTAATGTGAAAAACAAACCAGAATCCACCATCATAGTAATGGGTACTCCTGTGATATTTATTAGACAATATGGTCTATTAACAACCACCGACTCAACCTGAGAATCATGTACACTCACATTCCTCGGAAATCACCTTGTGTTATGCAGATACCTTTTCCACACAAATAACTACATGGTCATAATCAGAATCAGACTGTGCAACATTTTCCATTCCAGCCCCACCCTCCCATCCTGAAAGTGATGGCCCATCCATTCACACCTAAGCTCCATTTTGTATGGCTATCGAAGAGGACTACACAGAGCTCAACTGCCAATTGCACCCAGTCATGTGACTAGAGTCAGGATGCAGGTACCAAATGGCTACAGCAAGAAACGCCAACTTTCTAAAAGTGCCATTTTCAGAATAATTCAAAACCCAACTTCACTATAAGTTAGGAATTTAAATTAGTATTCCAGAGAAACCAAACATGAACCAGTACACTCTTCCCATTTGGAAATTACAGCTATAAAATCATATAAGGGGACTTCAATGTTATCCTATGGGAAAGAGAGGCCATGCAGTAGTTCTCACTACCTGGACACATAAAACTTAAAAGTACATGCTCAAATTTTTAAATACACTGCACCATGCCCTCGGGCTATCTAGGGCCTACCTTTGAGGGGGATGTATATGCATTAAAAAAAGAAGGTTTGGGTCTGGCAAAAGGTTTATTTTGCCAGGTTGGCGTGGAAGATTGCAACTGCACACACATGCTCTGCAATGGCAGGCTTGGGACATGTTTAAGGGCTACTTAAATGGGTAACAAAATCAGTGCTGCAGCCCCTCTAATAGCATTTAATTTACTGGTCCTGGGCCAATGTAGTGCACTTTACTAGGGACTTATAATTAATTGAATATGCCAATTGGGCACACGCCAATGTTAGCACATTTCAAGCAGAGAGAACATGCACTTTAGCACTGGTTATCAAACACAGTGTGCAAGAACAGGAGGTCTGAAGGCAAAAAGCTAGTGGGGAACCACACCAAGGATGCCAGGTTTAACAGTAACTAACATGTAACTATGTAAAATACAATTGCTCATGTACACATGGATGGTTTTGTTGCAGGTAAACATGTTCTACTAGTTCCATAGTTCAAAACTCCCATAACATCTAGTATTTGAAAAGATCTCTTTGCTGGGAAAGATGGGCTTGTGGAAAAAATATGTTAATGAAATGTGTTGTCCTTCCAAGACCTCCCAAGATGAATATCAGTTGTATAACACCCAAGATTTAAATATTTGCAAGTGAACCACACCTTACAAGCGGGCGTCAGAGTGGGAGAAGCTAGAGCAGAGCAATCCCACTGAATGCAGGATACTCGGTGGAGATGACCAGGAAGGTCATTTTACAAACATATAGTACACTCAAACAACAGACCAGATAACCTGCGCCCTCTCAGGTCCTGGTGGGAGACAGATCTAGTTTAGATGGAAGATATAGACTGGGGCACGGCTCTGATGCATCCCTGGTAGGTGGCGATCAAAATAAGTCTGAAGCTCATTCAATTTAAGATCCTCCAGAGAGTTTATTACAATGCACCTTAGTCCTTAGCTATATAAGATGGAGAGGGCTCAAACCCCTAATTATTTCCTTGTAATAGACACTAGAGTGTCTACTTTATAGGAGGTGCCTGGCCCATAACCACTCTGCTGTATGAAATGGGCTAGACCTGGGGATTTTTGAATTTATGGGCCTAAATCCAGGTGTCAGGGGTAGCTGGACCCTGGTGTATTGCTTATATTTGCCCAATTGTTTTTAGATTTCAAGCACTGACTCACGCTCAGCCGAAGGCCATGCCCCGGCCACGCTAGACTTTAAATCCGGTTGCAGAGCTCGTTTGTGCAGCATCTGCAGTTGAGGAATCCTGAGATTTGTTCAACTTTTACTTCCTTGTAATAGACACTTAAGTGTCTACTTCATAGGAGGTGCCTGGCTCCATAACCACTCTGCTGTGGGTTAGATCTGGTTAGTTTAAATGTATGGTTTCTGTTACCAGTAGGTACCTTATTCAGGGAGCCTGAATCCAGGTATCATGAGTTGATGGACTCCGGTGTGTTGCTCGCGTTTGCCCATTTTAAGCGCTGACTCACGCTCTGCCTCTAGACCATGGCCCTGGCTGTGCCCCCATGCCAGCTTTAAATCCAATAGCAGAGTGCATTTGCGCAGTGGCAAGATAGTCTGTGGCTGCCCGCAGCCGGATCACAACCTGCACCGGGACACCTGCCAAATTTCTTAAATATTCAAGCGAATAACTCCTGTAAATTGAAGCTTTTGGTAAGTCATCCTCGCTATGTCCCAAATGTAAATTCAACCTGGAACTTAACAATTTTGTGTGCTGTAACTGTCAATACTCCTGTGGTATTAAACCTCTCCCATCCTTGGCTGTGTCTAATCAGGACTTCTCTGGTCCCCCTCCAACAATCAAACTCATCAGGTCCCAAAATTAAATTGTAACACTCGTTCAGCTATTAAACATAAAATGTAACTATTTATTCATCTGGACTTGTACGCTCCCGCCATTGCTTACTTAACAGAAACATGGACGGATAGTTTTTCTGATCCTGACATGGCCACGATACAGCCTCCAGGCTATGACTTTATTAGGTTAGACGGGGAAGGAAAGCGAGTCGGAAGCCTCCCAGTAATTTACCAAGTGTATCTCAGCCTTACCGGAGACTCGTCCAAAATACAGGATTGTGAATTCCTTTAAATACAAAGTGGATTATAACTCCATGTTTTATGGGCTCCTACCTGACAGACCCTCAGGACCCAAAGTGACATTTCTAGAATGAGTTCTATCATAACATATTGAATCTACCATTCAATATGTAAACTAGACTATTATAGGAGACTTCAACTTCCATCTTGAAGATCTAGATGACAGATACCAAAACCCTGATTTACAATCTGACCTGTTTTAACCTTTCCCAATGGGCTAATACTAATGCCATACTCTGGATGGCATTTTTACAAACCATCCAGATTTATAGCTGGTAGATATCCTTCCCCTTACATGGTCAGATCATACGGCAGTGGGTTTCAGCATTAATTTACAATCAGGCTTGGGAAAAAAAATTTACTTGGGAGAGTTTAATCACACCTTTGAGTCATCTCAACCATCTTTGAGAGGTGACTTCAACATAGCTGCTGCCAAATATAAGGAGTTGATTGACTTAGCAGCTAATAAATTAGCTCTGGCTAAATCCATTAAATGCTTTTCTACTGCACCTTGGTTTTCCCTCAATCTTAAAGAACCGAAAAAGAACTGTAGACACAGGAAAGAGTCTGGAGGAGAAAATAAAATATAAACAATTGATTTTGAATAATAAAAAAAATTTAATGAAAAAACAACTTTTACATAGAAAAAATGAATAGGGCAAAGAACTCTACTCGAAAACTCTTTAAGACGGTTCACAAACTCACATTTCCACTGCCTATTAGTTTGCTCCTAGCCAAAACGTGTGCAACAGTTTAGCTGACTACAAAGTTGTCTGTATACAAGGTTTTTGATGCTATGTCAAATTCTGGCACCTTTTAAGTTGAGAGCATACCAGCAAAGCTGAACCATCCTAAGCAACTCAACCTTCCCTCCCTCTCTAGTGAAAGAGTGCTAGGTTTGATTAAACAGATTAAATCTGGCGCCCCCTCCAAACCCTGTCCATCTCAAATACTTCAGGAGATAGATGATCTAGTATCCCTCCTTTTACTTCAATACTTAACCTGATTATTAATATGAGAATGTTCCCATTAGAGTGAGAAAAAGCCAACATTATTAATGAGAAGACCTAAGGTCCCATTTCACGCCTTCCCTTTTGGGCGAAAATATTAGCAAAACATGTTAATATTGCAGTGTCAGAATATCTCGATCAAGACGAGATTCTGGACGGAGCGCAATTTGGCTGTAGAAAAGCTCACAGTATAGAGTTGGCACTAGTAGTAGCTTCTGAGGAAATAAGGGACATCTTAATTATGACTGATGGTATCAGGGGAATCTGAGGAAAAGCATACAGGAATTTCCATAACCAGTCTATCAATACAGTCCTCAAAGGAGTGTTACCTCTTTACCAATAAATCGGAAAGCTATGCTTGAAAAGGAAAAACTGTTTCAATATGATCATGAAAGGGACGAATTTCGGTAGAACAACCATATTACATACCTTATTAAAACATGCTGTGACAAACCTGGCACACAAAAAGAAAGTGTTTAACATTTTATATATTTGTAAACATATTGCTCTCTGCAAAGTGCAAAACCCTCACCAATGCTTAAAGTAAATCACACGCAAGATAATTGGCACATGTGCTATACGGTACACAAGGCAAATGAGACTACCAAGGTGGTAGTACTAGCAGGTTTTTTTAGCTGTCGCCCCACACATCTTTGTTCCTATCAGACTGAGACTGAATTGTGTAAACAGTTACATGGAATTTCCTGGCAGCTGACATGTTCACAGAATCCGGTTGCTGGTCAGTCCGAAGGAACAGAGGTTCTTGTCCAGAAACATACTTTTTAGCATCTTGGCCGGTGCAAATTTGGCAGATGTGGGACTGTGGAACAGTTGCATTGATGGTTCTAAAAGGCCTGGCACCAAAGGCAGTTAAAGTCTGGAGGCAGATTTGGGGATGTAGTATTGCAGATATGACTGATTTAGTTGAAGGGTGTGCAGACTTATGGTGTAAATTTAGACTGCATGGTAGCCTCCAGTGCAGTCACTCCAACTGGCTGGGAAACTGGCAATGTGTGACCACTCCAGAAATAGGAGAATCATCCTGGTTCTTCTGTAAAACATCTTAATTATGACCGATGGTATCAGGGGAATCTGAGGAAAAGAAAAGCATACTTAAACTTCCATAACTAGTCTATCAATTCAGTCCTTAAAGCAGTGTTAATTCTCTACCAATAAACCGGAAAGCAGTGCTTAAAGAGGAAAAACGGCATACCCATGGTCATGAAAGGAATGCATTTCGGTAGAACAACTATATTACATACCTTATTAAAGCATGTTGTGAGAAATCTGGCACACAAAAAAAAGTGTACACCATTGTATATATATTTGAAAACATATTGCTCTCAGAAAAACGCTAGACCCACGCCAATGCTTAAAGTAAATTACACAAAGGGTAATTTGCACATGTGCTATATAGTATTCAAGAAAATATTGCAATCTATATTAAATTTTGCTGTTCCTCTAATTAAGACCTCATTGAAGTCATGGTGTCATAAACTGGTGATACACTAGAAGGCACATATTACATCAATGTAGGGGAAAAGTTTAAGATGGAGGAAGGTGACATTGTCCTCAAAGTGTGAGATCACAAGGAGTGTTGGGGGCATTCTAGAAAGCGCAGATTATTTTGAGTGTAAATATCAGGAACCTGGAAGGTGATATATGACTTTTACGAGGACTCTTCTGATATGCTTTTTCCGAGGTCATAGGGATCAGCTATGGTGTAGACTGAGTTGGTGTCTGAGGAACAGCTGGAGGTGTGCAGGCCTGTGGAGACCCCTGCCTTCTAAAGTTGTTCAAATGCGCCCCATCCTTTGTGGAATGCATCCGCTGTTATGGTCTGCCTGGAAGTCATTAACTCAAAGGGTTTTCTTATGGTTACATTCCTTCCCACCATTTTAATTCTTTCTGAACCTTTGCAGTGTCAACCACTACATCCTTCCAGCTCCCCATGGCTAGTAACCATTTGTTGCAGAGCCATTCCTGAAAGGGTTGCATGTGCAGTTTTGCCTGCAGTATGAGTGGGATACAAGATTCCATCACCAACGCACAAGTTACTACTTGTGTAACGATATATCTGTAAGAGACATTAGTTAGTATTAGATTCCTTACCTTAGAATATCCCCAGGCGTCAGACTGGATCCGGAAACTTTTGCGTAGCAGTACCCTTGCGCGTCGGTAGGCGTCGTCTGCGGCTCCGCGTCCGTCGTCGGCGTCGTGGGCACCGTGATGATGTCGTCGGAGTACTTAGACGCCGCCTCCGCGTGCTGACGTCAGTTCTTAGACACAGCTTTTCCGCGCCAGAAACGCAGAGCCATGTTAAAAACCAACACTGGTACCATTGAAACTAGGGCCCTGAAAGGGGGTAACCCTAACCCTAGATATTGGTTCGCAGAACGGGGAGGATGGGTGGGTCGGTAAGGAATCTAATACTAACTAATGTCTCTTACAGATATATCGTTACACAAGTAGTAACTTGCGCATCTGAAAGAGACACGTTAGTATTAGATTCCTTACCTTAGAATAGACACCCCAGCAATACCAACCCCGGTGGTGGGTGTGCGAACTAATAATCACACCAGAAAGTCCTGGAGGACGGAACGGCCAAAGAAGCCATCCCTCCGGACTTGGCTGTCCAGGCAGTAGTGTCTTGCAAACGTGTGCAGCGATGCCCACGTAGCTGCCTGACAGATGTCTTGTAAGGGCACACCCCTGCCCAGGGCAGTGGTAGCCGCCGTTGCTCGAGTAGAATGAGCCCGCAGTCCAACCGGGGGCTCCTTCCTAGCCAAGGAGTAGCATGCCTGGATACACAGGATGATCCACCGGGAGATGGTCCTCTTGTGCACCGCTTTCCCCTTCTTAGCGCCCACGTAACCAACAAAGAATTGGTCATCCGCCCGGAACTGGCGTGTGCGATCCAAGTAGAATGAGAGCGCACGTTTTGGGTCCAGACGGTGGAGCCGCTCTTCCTCTTTAGAGGGATGCGGTGGCGGGAAGAAGGTTGGCAAGGTGATAGACTGCCCGATGTGGAAGGCGGTGACAACCTTGGGCAGGAAAGAAGGTTTGGTACGCAGCACCACTTTGTCCGGATGGACAGAAAGGAAAGGTGGAGTACAAGAAAGGGCCTGGAGCTCACTCACTCTCCTGGCAGAGGTGATGGCCACCGGCGGGGCGGACGGGAATGCGGTCTGGGAATTGGAGGCCTGGATGACCAGGCTCTCGGGGGTAGGGTGGGAGGACAGGAAACATGGGTCACCCGGGGCTGGGCGGTGGCGTCTGGCCACGTTCCTATCTACGGGCGTACCCGTAGCGGGCTTGGACCAAGTGCCCAGAAGAACGTCGGTCAAGGCCTCATTAAAGGGCAGCAGAGGCTCGGCGGAGCTTGACTGCGGTTTAAGGACCTCAGTGAGGAGGTTAGTCCTCACGGCCGCGACGGGGAGCTCAAGGCCCAAGGCCTTGGCAGCCCTCATCAGCACCACACTATATGTTGCCCCCTCCTCCGAAGCCACGGTAGGAGGGGAGACAAAACCAGTATCTGGAGAGGTGTCCAGGCCACTGGCCTCCCCAAGGTCTCCTGACACTCTCTGGTCAGAGGGTCCTCAGACCCCTCCCAGTCCTCTTCATCACCCATCTCCTGAAACTCAGGGTTCTCAACTAATGGGGCCTGTTCATAGAAGTGAAATTCTCCAAACGACGTCTGGAGCGGCGCCCATCGGGGCCGTCCCGGCGCCGGAACGAAGGTGGAACCGGGGACGGCACCGGAGGCGACACCTGAGGGTCCGACGCCGGGGAGGCCGTAAGGTCCACCGGCGACGAACCAGATCCCGAAGGAGGTCCAGCGGCGTCCTGCGGCGCCGGGCCCGAAGGCGCCGGCGGCGCTGGAACAACTGAACCCCTCAGCGCCGGGCCCGAAGGCGCCGGCGGCATCGGGATAACGGGAACCTGCGGCGCCGGGCCAGAAGGTGTCGGCGGCGACGGGGCGGAAGCACCCGACGGCGTCGGGCAGAACCCGACCCGCTAGGGGTCCCAGACGGGTCCGCTGGGCCCGAAGGCGCCGCGGAGCCCGTCGGAGGAGAGAGTTTCCTCATGGCCATGAGGAAGCGCTCGATCTCCTCCGGCGTCGTGTTGAGCCCAGGGACCGTAGGGTATGGGGCTGAACGCTGCGCCCGCGACTCCGACGGAGCCGCGTGGGTGGTGTCACCCAAACCCCGGCCGCATCGTGCGAGCGTCGGGGGGAGTCCGAAGAGCGATGATGCCGCTTGGACTTCTTGTGCCGCTTACCTGACGACTACTTCGACCCGGAGGAGTGCGGCCTACCCTCGGAACTGTGGTGGCTCCGAGCCCGCGACCTGTCCCTCGACCTCCCATGGGATCGGGACCTCTCGCGGCGCGGGACCGACTGCCGGAGTTCGAGCCGCCTGCGGGACCGCTCCCGTCTGGCTTTCGAAGAGAGGGCCCGGCAGTCTGAGCAGGCCTTGTCGTCGTGATCGACGCCGAGACAAGAGAAACACACGCGGTGAGGATCCGTGACCGGTCGCAATCATCGCAGTGCTTAAAGCCGGGCATCCCTACGGCGCCGTCGGAGTCGATAAGACTTCGAGAATAATAAAAAATGATCAAAAAGTTAGTAAAAAAATGACTAGGGTTACTGCTTTTTCCAGATCTGCGCTTGCTGGCGCGGAAAAAAGAAGAACTGACGTCAGCACGCGGAGGCAGCGTCTAAGTACTCCGACGACGTCATCACGGCGCCGACGACGGACGCGGAGCCGCAGACGACGTCTACCGACGCGCAAGGGTACTGCTACGCAAAAGTTTCCGGATCCAGTCTGACGCCTGGGGATATTCTAAGGTGAGGAATCTAATACTAACGTGTCTCTTTCAGATATGCCCATTAATTTCATAACATTCCTCGCTGCTAGAGACTTACCTTTCTGATAGAGGCAAGCTTGCTGTTAAGGTTTTTATCCTCTTGAGCACTGGGAAGGGATGTGCTGTCTTTGAATTCAGTGACTCTCCCAGGAATACTTTCTCCTGCTCTGGTTGTGGAGATGGAGATTAATTCTTGTGGTTTATGGTGAATCACAGCTTTTGTAGCGTGGAGATGACGTTTGCATGTTCTGCAGGCACTTCTGCCTCTTGTCTTTTCTAGCCAGTCATCCAAGTATGAGTTGATCTGTCTGCCCTGCCTCCTCAAGTGAGCGGCTACTACCGCCAGGCAGTATGCGAATACCCTTTAAACCTAAGGGTAGCAACTTGAACTGGCAGTGTATCTTGTGTAAGACCAAATATGAGGTACTGATAGTGCCCTTGGTATGTGTAGGTAGGCATCCTTTAGGTCTTTGGTGGCCATGTAGACACCCATCCTTAGGGCGTGGGATTACCTCTTGCAGCGTTGTCATCTTGAAGTGTTGTGTGCATATGAATTTGTCAAAATATCTGAGGTCTAGTATTGGTCTCAGCTATAGATCCTATTTGGTTCTAGGAAGTACACTAAGTTGATGCCCTTCCCAGCCTCTCGTTATGGGTCATTTTTTTTATGACCTCTTTGACTTTCTGCCTCAGTTGTACGAGTTCTTGTCACCTTAATGGTCTCTTTGGGGGTGGAGGGGGAGCAGTTTCTCAATGTGTTCTACACAGTAACCGTGCTTTATTATGTTCAGTATCCAATTTTCTGCAGTGATGGATGACCACTTCTGGCATAATCCCCTTATTGTTCCACCCACTGATGCTCTGTGGCTGGGTTGTGGGCAAAGAGTCATTTATTTCATAGGATCCCCTTCCTGTGGGTTGGCCTCTCCCACTTGGCTTCCCACAAAAGGAGTGTCTTGCCGGGTGCTGCCTCTGCTGTTGGGTGGCCAGGTGCGTAGCGTGCTGGCTAAAACCTTACAGTTCTGTTGGACAGACAGCTGGGAATCCTCCCCTGCCTACTGGCCTCCTGGTGGGCATGCCTCCTATTTTGAAGCATCCCCTGAACTGCAATATACCCATTACTTTTTCTGTTTTATTATCTTTTTTAAATTGTTGTAGTGCCCGTCCACAGCCAGTCTGAAGAGGACTTGTCCTGTAAAGGTCATGCTGATTATTTACGCCTACACCTCCACCTTGAACCGTGAGATCCTTAGCCAGTGTGCCTCCTGAGCGTTGTGCCCATGCACATCTGCCTACCACTGTGTCTGCCTTGTTAACTGTTGACTCTAAGCAGGCATTGGCAATGTTGTTGCCATCTTGGATGACTGCCTTGGCTCTCTTCTTAAACTCCTTTGGTAGGTGTTGCATGAGGCCCTCTATTTCATCCCAGTTCTAGTGGTCGTAGAGATTGAGGAGGGCGTTGGAGTTGTCAATTCTCGATTTCATAGCCATGTCCCACTCCATCTTTCTGCCCACCAGGTCTATCCGCTTGCTCTCTTCTCTGGAGGTGGCCTGGTTGGCGTTGGTGCATTTTCCCTTTCCTGGCAGTTGCCATGATTATGGAATCTGTCACATTTCTCTTGATGTATTAATGGTCTTGTATGGACTGTTTAGATTTCTTTTCCACTCTGGAGGTTACAGCCCTTGTAGTGGCTGGCTTCCATAAGCCCTTCTTACAATGGTCCAGCATAAGGGTAGCATAGTCTGGTACAGGTGTATCTGGTCATGATAGGAGTATTTTGAAAGAGGAAACATGGGTGTGTCCTCATGAAACGCAACTGGTGCTATGTAAAGCGCAGATATACAAAAACAATGGAGAGAGCAAGGGTTATGTTCACCAGAGTGAACGGGGAGTACTCCTGTACCCCTGGATACAATAATAGAAAAAACAAAGATGAAGGAGTACCACCAGTGGGAATTCACAAGTCACTGTGTTGGTGGATGGTTTTCACAAGATGGAGGAAAACTCTTTTTCTTAAAAACCCCTCACTCATCACCTAGTGATGACATGCTTCATCATCGGGGTCCACCCTAATGGCCTAGCGTCATCAGGGTGTGCTTCAACACCTGATTACAGTGGAGCAGGTTTGTGAGTGGTGGTGTGTGAAAAATGAAAAAAATCAGTGAGTTAAAAATTGTCCTGGTTTGAACTTGAAAAATAAAGAGTTTTTATTGGCAAGCAACTGGACAATAATAAAAAATAGTGGCGAGATAAAATAGGGCAACAATGAACCCGTGTATCTCTATAATTAATAGGGTCTAAGTGTTGGGTCTAGGTCTACATGTTTCAACCTTAATGGTTAAGGTTAACCAGGTTTTCGTCAGGACCATACAACCACGTAGTGGACGGTCTGCGTCCCCTAGAAGACGCACCCAATCCTACCACATGGGACCACTGGATGGCGAAAATGCGCCCGTGTAAGGCGCTCTGATACCAGGTACCGCCTCAAGTTCAAGCTATATCAAACTCTGTAAAAGAAATAAAATAATGGGTCCTCCTTCTCCAGTTGGACCCTATATGTCTGCCACCCTCTTCATGGTCTGTTGTTCATTGACAGATCATCCAGTGGTGAGAGTCTGGAGGATTAGTGGTTGACAATCTCCGGGTGGTTGGAAGGGGGTGGGAATGGATAAAGAGTTGGGTTTGAGATCCTCCCATATGTCATTGTGTTGGCTCTTGAGTGCAGTGGATTTGTCTTTGTCGTAATCAAAGAACTCCTACTGCTCCTCTTCATGTGGCTCCAGCATCGAGGGTACCTTGATGTCTGGTTGATCGGCTCCAGTTTCTCTCTGCTCCCATGGTTTCGGTGAGATGCAACTCTCCACTTACTTTTTTTTCTTTTGTAGGAGTGCTTCCATTTCAGCTACAAGCCATTGTTTCTTCCACACAACCTTGAGTGCTCATTGCTCAGCTTCAACCACCAATGACAACTTAGTCTTTGAGGTCGGCAACTCGTTGGCCTTCAGCTCCTTGTCCTTCATTCCCTCATGCACCTGTTGTTGGTTAGAAAACTTGCCCCAATCGGTGTTGTTTGGTCAGGACCCGTGCTGCTCTTTTCATGATGACCTTCTTCTGTCGAGGGTATTGACATCAGCATGGCTGTTGAGGACTTAAGAGTCCGCACCTTTCAGCATCTTCGTTACCTTTTGCTGCTTCTTCTTTTAGGATTTTCAATATTGATGACATCTTTCGGAAGACCCTCCTCCCTCTGCTGGCTCAACTTCCTCGATGTTCTCCTGTTCTTCTTTGCTGGAGAAGCCCAGGTCCTTCAGGGACTCCTGTGTCCTCTGAATGAGACCAATGTATGAGTCTCGCCTTCAGTGTCCTTGAGACAAATTCATCGCAGGCCTGGCGGACTTCAGTGCTGTGGTCCTTCGAGAGGCACAAGTTGCAAACCTTGTGGGGCTCTCTCTGCTGGAATATTTTATGGAAGAATTTAAAAAAAGTCTTCTCCATGTCCCCTTGCTGTTTCCCGCAGCATTCTTCGATAATGTGGAGTTCACTGGCGTAGTCTCCCGTCGAGATTAAGAAGGGTCCCCATCTCTGTTTGATTGATCAATCATGATCTCTGGTGATCTTCGGTGTTTTCGGTGTAAAAAAAAACGTGGATTCTCTGTTGATTTACGGAAATTTTTTAAGCTTCTTTATCGTGCTTATGGACCCAACAGTGGATCTCAAGATGGTGACGACACACAGAAACTTCTGGGGTGTATCTCTGACCTCAGATGGGGAAGGAAGTAACACAATATGGTGGTCAACGACACCCAGAGAGGGGAAAAAAGAACGAGAAGAAACAATTCCGGACCCAAACTTGTGATAGTGGTGAATGGGAAGGCGGATGTGTCTGTAGAATGAGAGGGAGGGTGGATGTGAGTGTAGAACGGGAGGGATGGCAGGTGTGAGTGTAGAAAAGGAGGGCAGGTGCGAGTGTAGAAAGGGAGGGAGGGCGGTTGTGAGCATAGAACAGGAGGGAGGGCGGGTGTGGCGGTGGGAGTGTAGAAAGGGAGGGAGGGCGGTGTGAGTGTAGAAAGGGAGGGAGGGCGGTGTGAGTGTAGAAAGGGAGGGAGGGCGGTGTGAGTGTAGAAAAGGAGAGCAGGAACGAGTGTAGAAAGGTAGGGAGGGCGGTGTGAGTGTAGAAAGGGAGGGAGGGCGGTGTGAGTGGAGGGAGGGCGGTGTGAGTGGAGGGAGGGCGATGTGAGTGTAGAAAGGGAGGGAGGGCCGGTGCGAGTGTAGAGAGGGAGGGCAGGTGCGAGTGTAGAAAGGGTGGAAGGGCAGTTGTGAGTTAAGGGAGGGAGGGAGGGCGGGTGTGAGTGTAGAAAGGGAGAGAGGGCAGTGTGAGAGTAGAAAGGAGGGCCGGTGTGAGTGTAGAAAGGGAGGGAGGGCGGGTGTGGATGTGTGAGTGTAGAAAGGGAAGGCGTGCGAGTGTAGAAAGGGAGGGAGGGCGGGTGTGAGTGTAGAAAGGGAGGGAGGGTGCGAGTGTAGAAAGGGAGGGAGGGCGGTTGTGAGCATAGAACAAGAGGGAGGGCGGGTGTGGCGGTGTGAGTGTAGAAAGGGAGGGCGGCTGTGAGTGTAGAAAAGGGCGGGTGTGAGTGTAGAAAGGGAGGGAGGGCGGGTGTGGTGGTGTGTGAGTAGAAAGGGAAGGGGGAGTGTAGAAAGGGAGGGAGGGCGGGTGTGAGTGTAGAAAGGGAGGGAGGGCGGGTGTGAGTGTAGAAAGGGAGTGTGAGCGGGTGTGAGTGTAGAAAGGGAGGGAGGGCGGGTGTGGCGGTGTGAGTGTAGAAGGGGAGGGAGGGCGGGTGTGGCAGTGTGAGTGTAGAAAGGGAGGGAGGGTGGTGCGAGTGAAGAAAGGGAGGGAGGGCGGGTGTGAAGGTGGAAAAAGGGAGGGAGGGCGGTGTGAGCGTAGAAAGGGAGGGCAGGTGCGAGTGTAGAAAGGGAGGAAGGGCAGTTGTGAGTGAAGAAAGGGAGGGAGGACGGGTGTGAGTGTAGAAAGGGAGAGAGGGCAGTGTGAGTGTAGAACGGGAGGGCCGGTGTGAGTGTAGAAAGAGAGGGAAGGTGGGTGTGAGTGAAGAAAGGGAGGGAGGGTGGGTGTGAGTGAAGAAAGGGAGGGAGGGCGGGTGTGAGTGAAGAAAGGGAGGGAGGGCGGAAGTGAATGTAGAAATGGAGAGAGTGGGTGTGAGTGTAGAAAGGGAGGGAGGGGGGTGTGAGTAGAGAAAGGGAGGGAGGGCGGGAGCGAGTGTAGAAAGGGAGGGAGGGCGGGTGTGAGTGTAGAAAGGGAGGGAGGGCGGGTGTGGCGGTGTGAGTGTAGAAGGGGAGGGAGGGCGGGTGTGAGTGTTAGAAAGGGAGTGAGAGCGGCTGTGAGTGTAGAAAGGGAAGGAGGGCGGGTGTGGCGGTGTGAGTGTAGAAGGGGAGGGAGGGCGGGTGTGGCGGTGTGAGTGTAGAAAGGGAGGGAGGGCGGTGTGAGTGTAGAAAGGGAGGGAGGGCGGGTGTGAATGTGGAAAAAGGGAGGGAGGGCGGTGTGAGTGTAGAAAGGGAGGGCAGGTGCGAGTGTAGAAAGGGAGGAAGGGCAGTTGTGAGTGATGAAAGGGAGAGAGGGCGGTGTGAGTGTTGAAAGGGAGGGCCGGTGTGAGTGTTGAAAGGGAGGGCCGGTGTGAGTGTAGAAAGGGAGAGAGGGCAGGTGTGGATGTGTGAGTGTAGGAAGGGTGGGAGGGCGGGTGTGAGTGTAGAAAGGGAAGGCGTGTGTGTGTGTAGAAAGGGAGGGAGGGCGTTGTGAGTGTAGAAAGGAAAGGAGGGCGGTGTGAGCGTAGAAAAGGAGGGAGGGCGGGTGTGAGTGTAGGAAGGGAGGGAGGGCGGGTGTGAGTGTAGAAAGGGAGGGAGGGCGGGTGTGGCGGTGTGAGTGTAGAAAGGGAAGGCGTGTGTGTGTGTAGAAAGGGAGGGAGGGCGGGTATGAGTGAACAAAAGGGAGGGAGGGTGGGTGTGAGTGTACAAAGGGAGGGAGGGAGGGCGGGTGTGGCAGTGTGAGTGTAGAAGGGGAGGGAGGGCGGGTGTGGCGGTGTGAGTGTAGAAAGGAAGGGAGGGCGGTGTGAGCGTAGAAAAGGAGGGAGGGCGGGTGTGAGTGTAGGAAGGGAGGGAGGTGCGAGTGTAGAAAGGGGGCTCAGGTGTGAGTGTAGAAAGGCAGGAAGGGCAGTTGTGAGTGAAGAAAGGGAGGGAGGGCGGGTGTGAGTGTAGAAAGGGAGAGAGGGCGGTGTGAGTGTAGAAAGGGAGAGAGGGCGGTGTGAGTGTAGACAGGGAGGGCCGGTGTGAGTGTAGCAAGGGAGGGATGGGCGTGTGAGTGTAGAAAGGGAGGGAGGGCGGTGTGAGTGCAGAAAGGGAGGGAGGACGGTGTTAGTGTAAAAAGGGAAGCAGGGTGGGTGGGAGTGTAGAACAGGAGGGCAGGTGGAAGTGGAGAACAGGAGAGCTGGTGGGAGGGGAGAACGGGTGGGAGCGGAGAATAGATGGGCGGGCACTGTGGAGAACAGGATGGCAGGTAAGACAGGAGAATGGTAGGGCAGGTGAGAGTGGAGAACGGGAGAGCGGGTGGGAGTGGAGAACGGGAGGGCGGGTGACAGTGGAGAACGGGAGGGCGGGTGACAGTGGAGAACGGGAGGGCGGGAGGGCGGGTGACAGTGGAGAACGGGAGGGCGGGTGACAGTGGAGAACGGGAGGGCGGGTGACAGTGGAGAACGGGAGGGCGGGTGACAAGGTGGGTAAGAGTGGGGAAGGGCAGGAGTTAGTGGAGAATAGACGGGAGGTAATGGAGAATGGGCAGGAGGGAGGTAGTGGAGAATGAGGTAGTGGAGATGGCCAACCGGGTGGGAGTGGAGAACAGGAGGGTGGCTGATAGTGGAGAAAGGGAATGTAAAAAAAACGCTATAAAGTTGTCAGTGCTGGCTGCATCGCAGAGCTTTTTTACTTCTGTTTGTGGGGGGAATAAGAAATAGATGGGGTAGGTGAGAGGGGAAGGAAAATAAAGAAACATGAATGCAGTTGGTGGGAGGGCGGTGTGAGTGTAGAAAGGGAGGGAGGGCGGTGTGAGTGGAGGGAGGGCGGTGTGAGTGGAGGGAGGGCGATGTGAGTGTAGAAAGGGAGGGAGGGCCGGTGCGAGTGTAGAAAGGGAGGGAGGGCAGGTGCGAGTGTAGAAAGGGGGGAAGGGCAGTTGTGAGTTAAGGGAGGGAGGGAGGGCGGGTGTGAGTGTAGAAAGGGAGAGAGGGCAGTGTGAGAGTAGAAAGGAGGGCCGGTGTGAGTGTAGAAAGGGAGGGAGGGCGGGTGTGGATGTGTGAGTGTAGAAAGGGAGGGTGTGAGTGTAGAAAGGGAAGGCGTGCGAGTGTAGAAAGGGAGGGAGGGAGGGTGCGAGTGTAGAAAGGGAGGGAGGTTGTGAGCATAGAACAAGAGGGAGGGCGGGTGTGGCGGTGTGAGTGTAGAAAGGGAGGGCGGCTGTGAGTGTAGAAAAGGGCGGGTGTGAGTGTAGAAAGGGAGGGAGGGCGGGTGTGGTGGTGTGTGAGTAGAAAGGGAAGGGGGAGTGTAGAAAGGGAGGGAGGGCGGGTGTGAGTGTAGAAAGGGAGGGAGGGCGGGTGTGAGTGTAGAAAGGGAGGGAGGGCGGGTGTGAGTGTAGAAAGGGAGTGTGAGCGGGTGTGAGTGTAGAAAGGGAGGGAGGGCGGGTGTGGCGGTGTGAGTGTAGAAGGGGAGGGAGGGCGGGTGTGGCAGTGTGAGTGTAGAAAGGGAGGGAGGGTGGTGTGAGTGAAGAAAGGGAGGGAGGGCGGGTGTGAAGGTGGAAAAAGGGAGGGAGGGCGGTGTGAGTGTAGAAAGGGAGGGCAGGTGCGAGTGTAGAAAGGGAGGAAGGGCAGTTGTGAGTGAAGAAAGGGAGGGAGGACGGGTGTGAGTGTAGAAAGGGAGAGAGGGCAGTGTGAGTGTAGAACGGGAGGGCCGGTGTGAGTGTAGAAAGGGAGGGAAGGTGGGTGTGAGTAAAGAAAGGGAGGGAGGGTGGGTGTGAGTGAAGAAAGGGAGGGAGGGCGGAAGTGAATGTAGAAATGGAGAGAGTGGGTGTGAGTGTAGAAAGGGAGGGAGGGGGGTGTGAGTAGAGAAAGGGAGGGAGGGGGGGAGCGAGTGTAGAAAGGGAGGGAGGGCGGGTGTGAGTGTAGAAAGGGAGGGAGGGCGGGTGTGGCGGTGTGAGTGTAGAAAGGGAAGGCGTGTGAGTGTAGAAAGGGAGGGAGGGCGGGTGTGAGTGTTAGAAAGGGAGTGAGAGCGGCTGTGAGTGTAGAAAGGGAAGGAGGGCGGGTGTGGCGGTGTGAGTGTAGAAGGGGAGGGCGGTGTGAGTGAAGAAAGGGAGGGAGGGCGGGTGTGAATGTGGAAAAAGGGAGGGAGGGCGGTGTGAGTGTAGAAAGGGAGGGCAGGTGCGAGTGTAGAAAGGGAGGAAGGGCAGTTGTGAGTGATGAAAGGGAGAGAGGGCGGTGTGAGTGTTGAAAGGGAGGGCCGGTGTGAGTGTTGAAAGGGAGGGCCGGTGTGAGTGTAGAAAGGGCAGGTGTGGATGTGTGAGTGTAGGAAGGGTGGGAGGGCGGGTGTGAGTGTAGAAAGGGAAGGCGTGTGTGTGTGTAGAAAGGGAGGGAGGGCAGGTGTGAGTGAACAAAAGGGAGGGAGGGTGGGTGTGAGTGTACAAAGGGAGGGAGGGAGGGCGGGTGTGGCGGTGTGAGTGTAGAAAGGGAGGGAGGGCGTTGTGAGTGTAGAAAGGAAAGGAGGGCGGTGTGAGCGTAGAAAAGGAGGGAGGGCGGGTGTGAGTGTAGGAAGGGAGGGAGGGCGGGTGTGAGTGTAGGAAGGGAGGGAGGGCGGGTGTGAGTGTAGAAAGGGAGGGAGGGCGGGTGTGGCGGTGTGAGTGTAGAAAGGGAAGGCGTGTGTGTGTAGAAAGGGAGGGAGGGCGGGTATGAGTGAACAAAAGGGAGGGAGGGTGGGTGTGAGTGTACAAAGGGAGGGAGGGAGGGCGGGTGTGGCAGTGTGAGTGTAGAAGGGGAGGGAGGGCGGGTGTGGCGGTGTGAGTGTAGAAAGGAAGGGAGGGCGGTGTGAGCGTAGAAAAGGAGGGAGGGCGGCTGTGAGTGTAGGAAGGGAGGGAGGTGCGAGTGTAGAAAGGGGGCTCAGGTGTGAGTGTAGAAAGGCAGGAAGGGCAGTTGTGAGTGAAGAAAGGGAGGGAGGGCGGGTGTGAGTGTAGAAAGGGAGAGAGGGCGGTGTGAGTGTAGACAGGGAGGGCCGGTGTGAGTGTAGCAAGGGAGGGATGGGCGTGTGAGTGTAGAAAGGGAGGGAGGGCGGTGTGAGTGCAGAAAGGGAGGGAGGACGGTGTTAGTGTAAAAAGGGAAGCAGGGTGGGTGGAAGTGGAGAACAGGAGAGCTGGTGGGAGGGGAGAACGGGTGGGAGCGGAGAATAGATGGGCGGGCACTGTGGAGAACAGGATGGCGGGTAGGACAGGAGAATGGTAGGGCAGGTGAGAGTGGAGAACGGGAGAGCGGGTGGGAGTGGAGAACGGGAGGGCGGGTGACAGTGGAGAACGGGAGGGCGGGTGACAGTGGAGAACGGGAGGGCGGGTGACAGTGGAGAACGGGAGGGCGGGTGACAAGGTGGGTAAGAGTGGGGAAGGGCAGGAGTTAGTGGAGAATAGACGGGAGGTAATGGAGAATGGGCAGGAGGGAGGTAGTGGAGAATGAGGTAGTGGAGATGGCCAACCGGGTGGGAGTGGAGAACAGGAGGGTGGCTGATAGTGGAGAAAGGGAATGTAAAAAAAAGCGCTATAAAGTTGTCAGTGCTGGCTGCATCGCAGAGCTTTTTTACTTCTGTTTGTGGGGGGAATAAGAAATAGATGGGGCAGGTGAGAGGGGAAGGAAAATAAAGAAACATGAATGCAGTTGGTGGGAGGCGAATAAGAAACAGACATGGCATAGGAAGGGAAGAAGCAATAGGGGAGGCGTAGAAGGGGTCTACGAAGCAGCACACAGCAGGAGTGGGAGGGGAAGAAACAACAAGGTTAGAAAGCAAAAACGAGGGAGGTGGGAAGGGAAGAAGCAACACAGAGTGGGTGGGAGGGGAAGAAGCAACACAGAGTGGGTGGGAGGGGAAGAAGCAACACAGAGTGGGTGGGAGGGGAAGAAGCAACACAAGTACATGCATTCTTGTATGTGTCCTTTGTCTTGACCGGCCACAATGTGTTTGTTTGCAGACCCCCTGATGATAAAGTCTCTCTTGGCGGTAACTATTTATGGTGCCTAACTTTAAAGACACATTAAAAGAACTTAAAGATTTGTATTCCTCAACAGAGAAAGGCAGAAGCATATGAATAGGTCATTTTTTAGTTAATGAATGAAGAATGGCTCTGGGTAGGGTATAGATTCGGAGGGGAAGAAGCAAGAAATGCACAAAATAGTACCTCAATCACAGCACCAGCAGCAGAAGGACCCTAATGCAATTGAAGCTATCAGTATTTGGCCCGGGCTCCAGCCAAAGGAAGAAGTTAAACCTGCTTGTGCAGACCAATTAGAAAGCAGCAAATCAGAGTGACAATTAGCACATGAATGCAAAGCAATGGGCGAGCTTAAAGCTCCGTGCTCAATAAAATAACTCTAGCAAGCGAAAGCACTAGCGCATGCCCACACCGGCAAGACAAACAGTAGCACGTGAAAAAGGAGCAGTGGAAGAACGCAGGTAATGCGTCCATGGTCCAGGAGAGAGACAAACACAAGGAGAGGAAGGAAAACCCATGCATGCTAATGAATAAGAAGCACGCAAATTAAAGTGACAATGAAGCAAATGATTGGTAAGTAATGAATGGGCGCTAAGCCGGACTCCAAGCATGTACTGTCTAGTAGGTGAGACCTAAAACTCACCAGGAATTAAAGTTTGTTCTGCACAGCCTTCATACTTGCTATACAAGTTCTTAATTAACACCTTAGCAAAAGACCACATACAAACAAATGCTAAGCATTTTGTATTATCAGGACACCCTCTGGTGAAAGAACAAGTCATCTGTAACACCAATGAGGATGAAAAATCTATTCCCAGTATAGGAGTAACTGTCATAGCAGAACGCTGGCAAGCCAGTATCTGCTTTTATATTACTTAGCCTGCTTGTTTAGAGATTGGGAGTAGGTTGTCTCAGGGTATCAATTGGCCTGTAAGGCAGTTGCCTGTGTGAGTGCTGCTATGAAGGATGTTCTAGTACCTGAAGCAGATTAAATCACCAATATTATGTGCTGAAGTGAAGAATAAGTGAGGAAATTGGGAGTAGGGAGCTGGAGAATTACAAGTCAGGAGCAACCCGGGGAAAGGACAGAGCGCTGAAGCCAAAGATTCATGCAGGTAACCCAGATCGAGGCTTTGCCCAGATAAACACTGTGGTAGGTTATAAATTAAGAGAGTTGCCCACTGCCTCTCTTATAATGAGAGAGAGGTCCCCAGTTCCTAACCCCTCAGCTATTTTTAGTGATCCAACCAAACATCCTAAGTAGAATTGCTGCAGATGAGAAGCTATTACATCACACAAGGTAAGCCTGGTAATCTTCAGAATCTGGGTTTACTAGATACACATTTACAAAGTGATTCTGTTGGGAAACCAATTTGTTTAGAAGAAATAACAGGGTTAATGAACTTTGAGGGGGATTCCTTGAATCCTTCTTTTCCAACGTTATGCACGGACTACCCACAAAACTGCATGCAAGAGAAGCAAACTGCGTTAAGCAACGCAAGGCAAGCAATGCATTACTTCAGCGTGTCCCACAATGTGAAAAACGGCACATTTGAAAGTGAAGGTGATGCCACAGTACAACATATAAACAACACGTTTTAACTCAAAGAAAAAGCTTATGGAATATTCTAAACACATTCAATAGGGCAAAGTATAAAAATAAAATAAATATATATAATATTTATATTTATAAATAAATATTAAAAAAAAAAAATTATCACCCTTATATACTGTACTCAGTTGGTGATAAATGTTTCAAATGTTAACTTTCACTGGTAAGTGAAATAATTGTGCAGGCTCATACGTGAACATCCTAAGAGGGTCCAAGCATACCGCAAGCTACGAGATGCAGACCATGTTCACTTCCAATACACTCGTTATTTTGCCCTGAGGCAGTCCATTTACTTCAGTGTTGATGTTTCGACCCATATGTATACAATTTCTGGAGCCAGATCTTAATCAGGACAACGGGAGGGGATACACTCTAAACAAGGGGAAACAAATTAATTAGGTTCGTGAGTGAATGTGGGTTGTGGTGTATCACTTCTTAAAATGCTTACCTCCCACAATGCACCCATTAAATGGAGGGTTGGAGTACTTGTAGGGCTTTCGTATGGATAGTCAAACATGAATAAAACCTACAGGAAAAACCTCAGGGTTGTGTGTACTTGTATCCAATAGTTGGGATTGATACTGAAGGGCGGTGGTACTATATACCATCCGCTGTTACAAGTATCTGGGTCAGTGGACCTCGAAGATACCCTGAGAGTAAATAAAACACTGAAGATAGAAAGCCTTACTGTAGCTACATCACCCTTATATACTGTACTCAGTTGGTGATAAATGTTGCAAATGTTAACTTTCACTGGTAAGTGAAATAATTGTGCAGGCTCATACGTGAACATCCTAAGAGGGTCCAAGCATACCGCAAGCTACGAGATGCAGACCATGTTCACTTCCAATACACAAGTACTGAGGCTTGACATACTTCGACTGCCCGTGTTGTCAACTCAAAAAAGATGTACGAGTGATTACTTAGCCCAAAAGATACGTTTATGACTGCCTGTAGGCCCTCTTATAAAACATCCAGCAAAGTTTAATACGCTTTCTGAAATGAACGTATTTAACCTTTACATGAAGCGGACTCATCCCATCTACTGTACTCAGTTGGCAATCACTAAGCAAGTTGCAAGTGTTAACTTTCACTGATAAGAAAAGTACTTGTGCTGGCTCGTACATAAACATACTAAGATGTGCCAAGCTTACTGCGAGCCATGTACGCACCCCTACTGACTATACGTTATCCTAAATACATAAACTTATAATGGATCTACCAGGCAGGCCCATCATATCAAGATGTGGGCCAATACTTGAACCGGTGTGTAAGTTGCCAAACCGTTTTTGACACGATGGAAATTCTAAGAACCTCTGAGTACAGGAGATAAGGGTGATGTAGAGGCAATAAAGCTCTCTATGTTATGATTTTGAGTTTCATTCACAGTGTATCTTTGAGGTCCATTCATACAAATACCAGTAACAGCGGATGTTAAGTAAGTACCAACAGCCTTCAGTAACAATCCTGAGATACAGGAACACGCATAGCCCTGAGGGTTTTCCTGTAGGTTTTATGCATGTTTGCCTATCAATACAAAGGTCCCACAAGTATGTTTACCCTTCATTTTATGGTTTCAAAGTAATAAGTACACTTGATAAAGAACCCTAAGAAGTGATATACTACTACTCACATTCCATCATATGCATATTTTATTTGTTTCCGTTATTCAGGGAGTATCTCCTACTGTTGTTCTGAAGACGCGGATCCGAACATTATATACACATTGAATTTTCTCTGAGCTTTATGCATATGGACTGCTAAGGGGCAAAATAAAGAGTTTACTCTTTGTCCTAATGTGTATAGGATAATACATAAACTATTTGAGTTAACATATGGTGTTTATATGTTGTATTGTGCCCTCACTTAAACTTTCATTTCACTGTGCCGTTTTTCACATTGTGGAATACCCTTATATGGTAGGTGCATTGTTTGACTTGCATTGCTTAAAACAGTTTACTGCTCTTACATAGAGTGTTGTGGGTGGTCATTGCATACATTGAGGGGGATTGCTTGAACCTCTCTTTTCTGAGTTTGTTAACCATTTTATTTCTTCAAAACAAATTAATTCCCCCACAGAATCGCAGACGAGTAGTGGTCCTTCTGGCATATAGTAAGTACTCAGGTGATCGAACAGCCTTGCATTTCGTACTATGGGTTGATATACATCACAGTTTCAAACTGACTAAACTGCGCAGTATGTTTTTTATGTTTCACCCACAGGTCCTACTGGTGAATCAGTCCTTTTGAATTGCCTGGATCGCTGGTTTAGTATTCGTACTCAATACGCTGATGCAATATAATTGTTCATGTTTGTTGTTCACTTTACACGGCAGTAGCTAACAGAGATCCTGAAGAAAGCCACGATACTGACAAGGGCATTGGCTGAAACATGTTGATCACTATTCAGTATGACTGTATCTAATGGTTTCAGTCGTATCTTTTGTTTTTTGTTATTAACCTTAGCACAAGGTAGCAAGAAGAAAGGTCAGGAAGCTAACCTTGTAGTTAGTTTTAACTCACTCAAGTACTTGCACTGCACTTCTCCCATCACCCAACCAGCTCACATTGGGTTTTAGTAACAACCCCTCTAATATCAAAACATCCCGGAGGTCCTCCCTTGCAGCGAGGGGGTTGTAGCTCGCACCATGACTAGGCTGTATGGTGAGAGGAGGATTCCCAATGATGAAGCATGACACCATTGGTGTGTGAGGTAAACCGTCCCTAAAAAGGACACCCCCTGTAGTCAGTCCCTCTTTTGCGTCCCATTGTTGCATCAGACCCGAGGGCTCTGTGTGTATTGATCAAACTGGATCCACATATAGATTAGCATTAAGGCAACATACTTCTTTCTGTTTCTTACCTCTCCAGGTGTTCCTTTCTTGCATATTTTCTTCAAGCTCGGTGGCTTGCAAAACAATACACAAAAGGTATTACATTAAATTTTACAACCAAAATGGCAGGAGAACGTAGATCTGACCAAACTAATTCATGGATTAAGGAGATTGAGGTCTAAAAGTTACATCCAACAGGAGTAAACATACATGTCTACTCTGCAATGCAAGGACGGTTGTAGAAACTTCGCTTTGTCAAGATGCATCCTGTTGGACTTGAGCACATGAAAAGTCACAGATGAAAAAATACATTTCAGCCAGATTACCTTTGCAAGGGGATATCAACCTAAATCATTGCATACATTCTCCTAGAGTGTGAATAGTTTTCCAAGAGAAGAAAGACATTGGCAAAAACTTTGACTGCTTCATTTAGAAGACCACTAGAGTACTTCATCACTCCTTCTGGAAGTCACTTCCTTGAAACAACAGAACAAGTTGCGGCTTGAAAGTCTGGAAAACAAGCAGCACAAAAACTGCTGTGATAGCCACCACTCCACCGTAGTAGAAAAGCTTTTTGAGCGGGGATGCAACACAAAGGCCAGGATAAGCACTTGCAAGTGGCATGGCTGCTCCCAATCCTACTCGACTTTACTCCACTCTTTCCCACCATGCACTTTATCCTTAACCCTAAGAGAGGGAACCCACTTTACCAATCTCTGAACCGTAGCGCAAAACAAAATAAATGGTCTTGTAAAAGAATAAAGCTCTGCTCATTAGACCACAGGCGGTGCTATTCAATGCGGACACACTGCATAGCAAGGCTGTGTAACCTTGATTCAACCTCAACCTCTTCAATCCACTACCACTCCCTGCCTCTTTATCTCATGTTTGCTGGTGCCTGCTTCATCCCTTGGAGACAGTTCTTTCCATCTTCCTACTTTGTGTGCTTTCCTTTGTTTCTTTCGGTGAATGCCGCATGTAGAAAAATAATTATCTGTAAATCCAAAAGAATGTTTCCACCCCAAAGAAATGAAGAGAGTCAATTGTTACTGCACCAAGCCCCCTGTGTTCAATAATGATGCATTTGTCCCTCTTTCACAGAAAGAACACATTTTAGCACATCAATGTGCAGGCATTATACCAACATTTATATTAAAAGTGTAAAACTTATTTTACCCCCTATCACCTTAAGATTACTTTTTTTTAAATGCACACATTACTATAAAGTTTAACAGTTCAGTGGGAAAATCTAGCATAAAGGCTACAATGCCACGTACAAGAATTGAGAAACCTGCTGCACATCCTTCAAAGGTGCTCTGGCAAATCTAAGTGGCCTGTACGTGGACTGAAATGCTAAATTGAGATGCACATAATTGTGGCTATTGAGCACAAAACAGCAGGGGATTGAAGAATGTGAAACTTGGAGCTCTTTGTCATAAAAAAAAATGGTTAACAGGAAAACTCTCTGATATAGTTGATGCACACCTGAAAAATACTGCTGATGTCTGCTAGAAGCACCTCAATTCAGCACTCGCTAATGTTAAATGCTGACAACGGAACACTAAGAACCCTGTGTATAAATTGAGCATCTGAAGCATTGCTTTCGGCATGGAGCAGCATCTGAACTCCACCATTATCTGCTTACAGTTTATGCATTTTAAATATCACATAGGGGAGATATGAAATAGTTCTTTTAATTAATATATATTTAGATATACATATAGCTTAGTACAAAATAAGTGCTCTTTCAATTGTTAACACTTCACCTCTGTTAACCGAAACACTTTATACAAGAAACAAAATTGTCATCAGTCGGATTCTGCGGGATACAAAGTCTCAGAAAATTTGGCACGAGAGCCTTGTTTTTCAGTGGCCCAGTGGATTCCATCGAAGTCACTGGCAATACTAGATTTTGTTGGGACAGTGGAAACGTGATCAAGGGTATTTTTTCATCCGCGCAAGAGGTACACTGGCACAGAGTGTTGTTTGCATAGCAATTCACTTCTGCCGTTCTTGGCTTTGGCGAATTTGTTTATAGTTTTTGAGTTCGTTAAATGAAATTAAGGTTATCCATCCAACTCAACAGACGTTCGTATGCACTTAGAAGTTCCTGTGCTATCAATCCGTTTTCAAGTTTCGTCGAAGGGTGAAGGCGGTAAAATACTTCACAGTGCTCCTCCAAGCACGTCTTATGTCCTTGGGTCGCCATGCCATTGCCCTAAAGACTGTAAATCCATTTTCACATTTATGTTCTATAAAACTCCACCGCAGCCATCAGGAGATGTATCAAATAGGACGGCGGCATCAATTCTCAGCACAGGCGAACCACTGTCTTTTTTGCTTCCACAACTGGAGGTCAACACAGTAGACTATACAATGTTCTCAGCCCCGGGGAGGGGTCCTTGAGGAGGTCCATGGTCCTGGTTACTGTGCAGCTGTGCTAGCTGGAGAACGGGCATGTTACACAGCGGACACACCTTCCGGACTTCCAACCACTTGATGAGGCACCTGGAAGCAAGAAATGGAAAAGAACATTAAAAGTACATCCTTTTACACTTCATCTCACTTACTAGTGTTTGCCTTCAACTTGTACATCACATACAACATGTCCTAACCTGTCTGAACTTCCACACTCAAAGAACCACCGCTGCAGCAGAACTTTCAGTCCCGTTTTCATGGTTGAAAACATGTACATAGTAGGTATTCAACTTTCACAGCACCCTGCTTATGTAGACAACTTGTAGATGAAGAATGGCATACAATGTACGATAGCGATTAACATAATCGATAAGTTAATGTGGCCCGGTTTGGCTACCAGTTAAAACCAAAACATAACATTGAGCATGACAGTGAAGCGCAGCACAGCATCCATACAAACTCCATACGAACACATCCAGCATACCCATCCGGTATTGTGACCTAAGTATGTACCCGAGCATGTACCCGACAGGTGACTTTGCCAATTTACTTATGGTAGCATTGCCCAAAGTTGGTTTAAGATAGCAGACATGTTGATTCACAGATTTCCTCCATCTATGTTAAAGACTTCGATTTAAATCCATTTTTTTTACATTAGTCTCACAAGGACTGCCTAAAAATCTGGCATTGCGCTAGCTCTCAAGCACCATTGTTGGACACCGTTGATTTCCGATACAAAGTTTCAGTTTAGGGTAATTACAATACAATGTCTCCGCTTCACAACATTCTCCCACGTCGGCTAGCAGTACGTTTTAAACGTAGCCTCACCATGAAGGCAATGGTTCGGGTTGCTGCTCGTGTTTGCAACTTGAGAGCGCTCCACAGGGTGCAAAAACGCATCTCTGAGCCGGTTGTGCTGGCCCAGCAAGCCTGGTTGACAACCCCAAACCTCTTGCTTCTCATCAGCCTGTGTGTCCAACATTCCATCCGTAAAGCCATGATTTAAATAAACCACAGACATTGAGTGAGCCCAACAAACCCTGAAAACGTGCTTTAGACCCTCAATCACAATCTATCAGGGAGTTCTGTTTCAGAAAAGAGTGTGATATCTGAAATGACCAGGATGAATTCAACAGTCAGAATTAAGCATACCAGCATAAAGAAACCATCAGGCTTAACACATCAAATAGACTTGATGTAACAAAGGCAGGATGCAGAAACAGGACACCTGTGTGTATAAGTAACAAAGCAACGTGTATCTCCCTTACAACTGAAGTTTGTCCTAGAATAGGAAGGAGAGAGAAAGATGGCAACTTTCAGGTGCTAACTTTCAGCGGTCCAAGCTGGAAAAAAGGAACTAACGTAACATTGGGGAAAAATACGGCCAATCGATGAAGCTGGAATTTTGAAAGTGTAGGGTTTAATGTTCCCTTTTAAGCGTCAAAATAAGCATTGGTACTGAACTCCACTGCCGCACGGAGGGAGGTGGCATTAACAGCTTCACGGATACAGACAATGTGCAAAAAGCCTAGAGCCTGAATGAACTAAAAAGGAGTTAATGCACTAAGAGTTAAATGCCATTTAGTCTCGGTTATTTTTGCAGTACATCAGTCTCTTTGGCCCATGTGTCTTTTTTATATTTCCTTTGCATCTGAATATTTAATTTTTTTCTGTATAAATGTTTTATAAAAGCAGAGTATGCAGGGATTTGGAATGCAGACAAAGATAACGAAAATGGATTGAACAAGGTTCATAGGAAAAGGTATCGTCTGGAATTTAAGTATCGGAAAAGCACAGATTGGACTTGTAGGAGTGTGTGGACACCTTACCATGTTTCAACCAACAGGCCTTCAACTTGACACCTCACTGGAATTCCCTCCGCAGCTGCCTCAAGCATGGCCAAAAATAGAACAGCAGAAAGCCTGGAAGCGCTATTTAAAGCTGGGTCACAAGTGACATTGTGCAACACATTACCGAGAACTTCTTTCGAATCCTCGTATTATTCTGAAGACGTAATCTGGAAAACCTATGCACTACATTTACACCTATATTTACCCCCTACTATTGCATTGATTGTTTATTTATATGTTTAATACAAATAAACCTGTCATTGTCGAGGACTGCATGCTGTGGCTGCTGTGTCGACGATCTAGAAGAAACAGTGACAGGGTCTGTCACAAAATAGCAGCCGAGTAGAAATAATTTTGGCCTTGATTGGTTTGTGAAAATGACAAGTGCCTTAATTTAACATTCACACGGGTAAAGCTCGACACTGTGTGCTCTGTAGAAGGTAATGGTGCCCTACAATAGCGGTGTACCTCTGGTGTGCCCCGGCTGAGACTGGCATGGAGCCGGTCCACACGCGCCTGCTGCCTACGTAACATTCTACCATCCAAAGTTGTTTATGGTTTGATGATGTGCGAGGGAAGTCCAGTTCCAGCCCAACCAAGCAGGTAGGCCTCAGTTGGCTGAACTGGCACACACAGGGTTTGCCGATGTACAGATAAAGCATGATAATGCCAAGAATAGACAAGACATAGCAGTCATTTCGCTTACTGATAACTTCATATCTTTATATTCTCAAACTAAAACAGAGCAGAGGGTGTATTTCACATCTTGTTGAAATCAAGATAGCATGGATTCATTCAGATGCCAATCGTAATATGCTGGCGGGAAGATTTAAAAAAAAAAATCTTTCAACACCCCACAGAAACACAAAGGAGGCTAGCTAGACCTCTGGAGCCAGTAACAGAGGGGCTGCTTATTAGGTTTTGCCTAGCCAATGCGTACGAAGTACGCATACGCTAGCAAAATCTTATGTTTTCCTCTGTGGGGTCGGGTATCGGCCCCCTCCTCCCATTGGCTAGCTCCATAAATGGAGGCTAGCCATTGGGAGACGGCTCTGTCCGTCAATCCCGGACCAGATTCGGGGGCGTTCCCGAGAATTTTTCCCTTTTGGTGACGTCAGCCGAAAGCCTGTTCTCGGGAACGCCCCCGAATCTGGTCCGGCATTGACGGCACCCGGAAGAAGTCCAGGTGAGTGCTTGCTTTTTTTTTTGCCCGTTCCCACCCCCTCTCCCGCTCTCCGTGTCTCCGGCCCCGTTCCCGCCCCCCTCCCGCTGCCTCTCACGCTCTCCATGTCTCCGGCCCCGGTCCCGCCCCCTCTCCCGCTCTCCGTGTCTCCGGCCCCGTTCCCGCCCCCCTCCCGCTGCCTCTCACGCTCTCCATGTCTCCGGCCCCGTTCCCGCCCCCTCTCCCGCTCTGCGTGTCTCCGGCCCCGTTCCCGCCCCCCTCCCGAAATGAAAAACAGCAAAATCAGGAGGAGACGAAGAGCGGTTTGCAAGCATAAGATTACACGTGTACATTATCTTCATTTCTACGAACACAGGGATGAGAGAGCAGGCGCTCAATTATACACTGAACATGCCTTTCACAGCTCAAATGGAGCACACACCCAACTCATTTGGCTGGAGGCAATTTAGTTGGAGATGGCTGCTTTACAAGCTCTATGAGGGGATTGGTACCAAGCAGTACAGGAGACATGCCCTCTGGCAGCAGCTCCCTGCCTTCTGTCTCCATCCAAGCCCGCTGAGCTCTTAGCCCAGGCAGGATCGCCACGTGAGCGAGCCTTGCCGCATGTCTAGTGGTGGCAACGCCCAACACGCCCATCCCCATGTCTGCAGAGGGGCTGTGCCCTTCCAACACAGCCTTTCTAACTGCTGTCAGAAATAGGCTAGAGCAGCTAGTCAGAAAATAATGCACGGAGGGGGCTCAGTAGGCAGCATCCAGATGTGGGGTGAAGGAAGTGCTGCACCATACCAACAATAGTTCATACCCATCAGCGTTGTTTTTACCAGTCTTAATCCGAACATGCAAAGAACTTCACCATCAGTTTTCAACTGTCCCTTCTTTGCTACTCCAAGGTGCCAAATTTGTTGTAAATCTCAATTTTCACCACCTGAGATGTTCATTATAAGGATTGTCCCTCATCAGTCATCAAAAGTAGTGTTACTCACCACTGACCACCAAACAGCTTCATTATAGAAGATGCTTTCTCACCAGTGACCAACAAACAGCCTCTTTCGAAGGACTGGTCATAGCAGCAACCAAGACACAGCTTCTTTAGAGGAGGCAGCACTCAGCAGTAATCGACACAGAACCTGCTTAGAAGCAATGGCCCTCACTATCAACTACAAGTTATCCCCCACCACTGATCTCAGCAAAGCTTCAGTAGAAGAGGTGACCTCCCTAGTGTATAAAATGTATCTCATAGTTGACTGCCTCAAAAATACATTTTTAAAGGATGCCATCTCCTCTGATGCCCATTGAGGTTTGTTACATAAAAAGATGCCCCTCACCACTGTTCACCACAGATCTTAGTCGAAGATGTGGCCCTTAACAGTGACAAGTTGTTGCTCACCACTAATGGCCGCAGATTATTCGTCATGAGGTGGCTCTCTGTACCAGGTCTTCATTAGGAGACGCCCGTGACCTCTACATCTCTTTTCATCAACACCATCACTTATGAGGGCTATCCCTCAGCTCTCGCTAGTGTGTCACTGTCACCTCCAGGAGTGTTTTTGATGGGAGGTGTCTCACACCACGGGAGCTTCATTGTGGGAGAAGTTACCTTCCACAGATCTCTAGTGTAAGAGG
Source organism: Lissotriton helveticus (assembly GCF_964261635.1). Classification (NCBI taxonomy): domain Eukaryota; kingdom Metazoa; phylum Chordata; class Amphibia; order Caudata; family Salamandridae; genus Lissotriton; species Lissotriton helveticus. The sequence continues at coordinate 459,826,073 of NC_136060.1, read as the reverse complement.
TCCCCGGCCACCAGACCTTCGTTGTGAGAGGTGTCCTTCACCACAAGGTCGCCATTGTGAGAAGTGCCACTCTGATAAGGCTTTATTGTGGAAAATGTGCCTCACCAGTTTTAGATTTTGAAGTGACAAATGACAAAATAGCTCAATGAAAAGACTCCTTCCTCGCTGGTAAACTGCTGCCCTTACTTTATACTCCTTTTTTTCATGCACTTTTTGAGCCAATGCACTCTGTTGCTCTGAGGTTTCAGGAAAAAAAGATGGAGGACGAAAAACCTTTAACAAGAAAATGGAGATGCGCCACAACAGCCTATTAGACATGAGGGTGCCTCAGAAGCAAAGAATGCTACCAACGAAAAGCATGAACCAGGCATTTCAGACCGTCTATGTGCATTTAATCCAAACATATGAATTGTTTGTATAGAAAGATTAACACCAGATTGCCAATAATGATATTAAAAAATATATATGTCGGAGGATGGCTACTTTCATTTAGACACATTATGCTACTTTTTATTAACCAAGTGGATAATTACAAAATCTAAAAATTACAAATGCAATGTATTAAGACTATCCAAATGTATAATTTCCTGTTCCTTCGCACTTTATTCTGATGATGTTAATCCTGGATTTTTAAGCTGGTTTCCATCTCTAATAGATATTATCCGACATCTTTCTTTTAAGGGAAGTACGCATTTCTTAATAGAAAATCACACTCCGGCTCACTATGCACTACAAAAAGCACATTCATGCCATTAACATACATCCCTACATGCGTATGCGATTGATAGGGATGTACCCACCCCCAGTCCTTCCCCCTTACTGCCCTGTCCTCTCGCAGCCTGCCCTCTCCCAGCCTGCCCTCTCCCAGCCTGCCCCCTCCCAGCCTGCCCTCTCCCAGCCTGCCCCCTCGCAGCCTGCCCACTCCCAGCCTGTCCTCTCGCAGCCTGCCTGTCCTCTCGCAGCCTGTCCTCTCGCAGCCTGTCCTCTGTCCTCTCGCAGCCTGTCCTCTCGCAGCCTGTCCTCTCGCAGCCTGTCCTCTCGCAGCCTGTCCTCTCGCAGCCTGCCCACTCCCAGCCTGCCCTCTCCCAGCCGGTCCCCTGCCTGTCCTCTTCCAGCCTGTCCTCTTCTAGCCTGTCCACTTCCAGCCTGCCCTCTCCCAGCCTGTCCCCTCCATGACCTTTCCCAGCCTGTCCTCTCCCAGCTTGTACACTTCCAGCCTGCCCTCTCCCAACCTGCCCTCTCCCAGCCTGTCCCCTCCCTGCCCTCTCCCAGCCTGTCCCCTCCCTGCCCTCTCCCAGCCTGTCCCCTCCCTGCCCTCTCCCAGCCTGTCCCCTCCCTGCCCTCTCCCAGCCTGCCCTCTCCCAGCCTGCCCTCTCCCAGCCTGTTGTCGTGTCCCGGCGGCAGCAGGCAAGAGTGTGCACTGCGTCCCCGAAGTAACAGCCCTAAAGCAAGCAAGAAGTACGCCCCCCCTCCCACCAATCCCTGTTAGGTAGTGGAAACTGTCCAAACTGGGGTGCAGACAGCCCCTCTCACCTTTCGGCCTGGTACCACTGCACCAGCCGCACTACTTCCCTACTGACCGTTCTCCACTTCAGCCCCGTCTAAATTACAATTCCTGCTTGTGACCCTTTTGCCTGCTTGTGTTTGTTTTCGTGACCCTGTTGCCTGCTTGTGCCTCCGTGTGCCCCTGTTGCCTGCTTGTGCCTCCGTGTGCCCCTGTTGCCTGCTTGTGCCTCCGTTTTCGTGCCCCTGTTGCCTGCTTGTGCCTCCGTGTGCCCCTGTTGCCTGCTTGTGCCTCCGTGTGCCCCTGTTGCCTGCTTGTGCCTCCGTGTGCCCCTGTTGCCTGCTTGTGCCTCCGTGTGCCCCTGTTGCCTGTTTGTGCTGTATGGGTGTGTGTGGAAGGCTCTGTGTGGGTGTGTGGAGGGCTCTGTGTGGCTGTGTGTGTGGGGGTTCTGTGTGTGTTTGTGTGTGTCATTTGCGAGAGATAAAGCTAGTGGCATTGTAAATAACAATGCCATTTATTTATGTTAAAAAAAACATAAATAAAAATAATGTCAAGAGCAATGCCAATAGCTCTAACTTTAACAAAGGCAAAACCATTGCATTGTAAATGCTTGTTTAAGTTGGAGGGAAAGGACAAGGCAGCTGTGGCAGTTAGGAGGAGGACTTCGCCGTCAGAGAAAGTCATTTAACGGGATACTTGAAGGCACCGTCTTGGAAATTCCCAAATGTGATGCAGGAGGATTGGTTCAGGGGTGGAATGATGTGTCACTCTAGGATTAGCTTCTGGAACTCTCCCCACCCCTTCAAATACAACCCTTGCACAAGTAAGAGACTTTTTAGAAAAGTCTGTACCGGGAGTAAGCGACACTGGAGAATGTTCAGCTAGAGGAGGGAGGACACCTGGCCCCACTTCAAAGGTAGACTCAATAACTTCTTATTTCAGTGGGCACTTACGGACTAGGACTTGTTTCTCCAGGGCCAGTGGTGCTGGCTCCTCTACACAATCTGAGGACAGTAGATAGATGGACCTGCCACCGGGTGACACCAGAGGGTTCCCTGGGATCTTCTGCGGACTGGTCCAGCAGGAGGTGATCTCCAGGAGGGCAATGACAATGACAATGATTCTTTATTTGTGTGATTAATAAAAACCAATACAAAAGAACGATCAATATAAAAGGGATAGTTAAAATAGAATATTATAATGATATATATACACGTCTTATTCCTAAAACCATCATTTGGTGTTTTGTTTTATGAAATGCAATAACTGTTAGCCCTTTAGAATCGCCGGGCAAACTTTCAGTGGGATCCAGACTGCATAGGACCCCCATTCCATGTGGTGCCAAGGTTGACCTGTCCTTAGGGCTTGACGGGCGCAATAGATGAACTTAACAACATTGACCATATGCTTCACTGTGTCCAGCAAATATAACTGAAGGACGGCCTCCTTTGCCGTCCGCGTGCCCAGATGGAGGAGAAGGGGCCTTAGATGGATTCGGCGGACTGGCAACAGGGCAGGACAGCATAGTAAGCCCCCGTCCAGGAGGGGGGCTCCTCATTTCCGCTGACCATTTCTATGCAAGTGGCCAAAGGAAGCTGTGGGGCCTGGAGGGAGCAGGCAGGGTGAGCACTCGGACTTGAGGTCCTCGAGGTGCTGCTGCAAAATGCTTCAGGCAGCAGAACTGCCAGGCACCCAGATAGGAGACAAGTCATTTCTGTGGAGGGAGAGGAGACCGGTCATGTGTGGGGAGGGAGAGCAGTAAAAATCAGGACTTCCAAGAATTACTAAACTTAGAGGCCTGAACAGGAGTCAACTGCTACAAAGGGGTACTTGGTTCCCTGCTGACAGAAGATGTGGACTTATTACTTAAGGAGGACTCACATCCTTACCAACTGGCAACCTACTTTCTTGCAGACGTTCTTGAAATGACCCTGCTGTGTTGATGAAATCTGGGAACCTCTTGATTGTAATAAAGTTTGGGTACAAATAGGCTATGAAGCCATACTCACGATTGGCCAGTGGAATGGCTATATACTGAATAAAATGGCTGAAACGTAATGGTCTTGCTGGAGGCTGTATATTAAATCCTTGGTTTTAGACAGAAGTAAAGGATGTGAAAATGCTTGCTGTCTACTTCACAGAATGACCAGCACCATCTCTGTCCCTCACCACTGACAGACTCGAGAAGAGAAAAGATGGGATAATCGATTGTCTGGAATCACACAGCTTGATTCAGTCACTGATCGTCTCTGACATAGCAGTCACCCGACAACATTAGATCAGCTGCCAATAAAACCACTTGACTGCGTAACCAACACACTCTCTTGTAGCATGGACTTTTAATGGTATTATGTATTCACGATCTCACATGTTCTCTAAAGATGTTTGATGGATAGCCAAAAATGAATACGACCTACTTTTTCTTTTGGAGCCAATGCCTGCCAGATGTCACTTTTAAAGTCCTTTAGCTAGCCTAAAAATAACTTTGGGTCTGTCAGAGTATACTAAAAATGTATTTCTATCAATCAGACTAGAGATCATTGCACTCCATCTGGAAACTACTTACTATCTCCCCTCCCACCCCCCAAAAAATGTATGTGGTGCAGGAACAGATGAAAGTGCATTTCTCTCCATAGCCAGAGTAGTGTGGAATACACTGCAGGAACAACTAAACCGGACTGAGGAGTTACTCCCTTTGAGAAAGGTGCTCACGGCCATCCTTTTTTTTTTTTTACTTCTGGAGGGAGTTATTGGTGTTTCCAGAGTGCTTTGCTGTCTATGGGTAATCCGTGCTATAAAACTACAAAGATGTTGATGGATAAATATAAAAAAAACAATCATAGTAAAAAAAATCTGTACATCAAGTTGTAAATGATACACCTATCACTTACTTCCTGTGGAAGGCGTGTTTGCACGGACAGATGCCCAACTCATCCTTGGGCTTGAACTCCTCCAAACAGACTGCACAAATCTAGGAAATAAGAAGTGAAAAAATATTTTTTAATGGACAATGATGAAAATATATTCTGTTTTTAGATTGATCACTTCTAATACAATACTGAAGTTGGTCTCAAAATAGGGCTCCTGCAATGTGGGATTGAATCCATCCAGGCAGAAACCATGTCAGCCAAGTATTTTATAAGCATATTGCCCTAGAATCCACACAGCATCCATCGCCACAAAGCAGGATACTTCAGAAGAACAGGAAAGAAAAGTGACACTTCGACAGTGTATTTATTTGCAGGTTTTGTACAGCAAACAGACTCATAGTTCTGTATGTTCTGTACACTGATTGTTGATCAATCCAGGATGACAACCCATACATTTGTGCCCTCAGTTAGAAAAATGTGATTGACACCTGTAGCATTAGGTTTGCAGCTGTCAGTTTTGCAGATTCACTGCCTGAGCAGTTGCTTGCCATCCAATGTTGGGCTCCAAATATCACAACTTTTGTTCTGCCAAGCCTTTGCTTCAGGAGCCCTTTGAATACCTTGTCATCACATCCCCGAACACTCACAATGCAGAGGGACAAAGACTGTCTTGATTATCACAGCTAGAGTCAGTAATAGGGAGACTCTCGCATAGCAGTCATCCAGCATTAAAACCTCTTGAATGTATAACCAACACCAGTGGTCTTAACCATTTGACTTCTGCGGTCCCCCACTGAATCACATCTTAAAACCAAGTACACCCCCACCCTAAGCAAGTTCTACAGTTTGAACCTCAAAATACACATAATAGAGAAACAAGTTTACATCAAACAAGAACAAAAGTTATATATTATATCTATATATATTATGTATATTGTGTTTAATTCACAAATCAAGAAATAGACAAAAATGAAATTTTAATTTGGGATTTGAAGGTCACGGTTTGATCCCCGCCTCCGGCGGCAGCTCAGCTCAGCACCACATGACTCTGTGCAATAGCTCATTCAATTTCCACGATGGCCCCCAGCGCCTTGAGACCCGTAAGGGCGAGTAGTTTGCGCTTTACAAATACGGATTTAAGGTGAGCATGCCGATCCGCAAGTCCAGCGGCAAGGTTTGAGCTTTTCAAAACTTTATTCAATTTTCAAAAGACGAAGCAATATGCTTGAGTCTAACATTATCACAGACTTTTTTGCTCTAAGGCATTGTCTTTCTGTTGCCGCATACCAGAGCTACATTTGAGGTCGTCAACCATCTAAAATAGATTCTGTTTCCTATATTTGCACGGCTCCCTCAAACTGAACTCAGTATACCGACTTCATTTTTAGCCTCCCATTTCAAATTTGTTCACATTTAGAGGTCATTCTAAAAATTTTCTTTTCGATGAATATATACTTTCTTAATTTACGAATATGATTTAATATTCTAAACGGTTTCAGACCACCTTAATAGGCACTGCGGACTCCCAGGGATTCTCGGACCGCATGGGGAGAGGAGTTGGCCTAACGGCTAGGGCAGTCAGCCTCAAATCTGAGGAACCGGGTTCGAATCTCGGCAATGAGGCTGAACATCCTGTGATCTTAGGCAAACCACTAAATCTCCCTGTGCCTAGAAGAATGAATGTGTCCTCATGTAACGCAACTGGTGGTCGTGTAAAGCGCTCTGATACCCAATACCTATGGGTCAAGTTTGCGCTCTATAAAATCCGTTAACAAAAAACACCATGTTACGAAATTCAGGATTAGACCACAGAATATTCATGCTAATTGCCACTGGGGTTCGTTTCTGTAGGTCGCGGCACAAATTTGCCAGTTTGATTGAAGCAGGTACTTTGTTGGCAGGAAAATGGGAGCAAAGAAAGTAGCAACACCTGTTCCTAGTATGGAGGTTGGGGCATTCCCCTCACTAACTGGTGAACATGTAGAAATAGTTTATGGTTCTCAATAAGTACCAACTAACAGAATTACAACAAATTCCCCCTATGTGGTGTACGTCACCCTGTGTTAGATGTGATTTTATAGCCAACAGCTCTTTGCATTTTGGGACTTGTCGTTTGGCTTTAACATCGAAAATATAGGAACCACAAATTGCAAACAACGGTGTCTAAACAGCTAGAACTAATTGAAGTGTCACACTTGCGGTGGGTCAATGCTATTTAGTTTTTGGGGAAATTGTGAATGTGTTAATTGCAGTAGAAAGTATATCCCTCAAACATACACCACACGTCTTATATTCAGTGTCTAATAGATACAACAAAAATTGCTATTGGAAGTGTAGCACAAGAGGTTCCGGTAAGTGCAAAGATGGTGACTTGAGTCATCGTAAAGGACTGTAGTAGAGCTCACCTACTAGTGCTGCCTGGTGCTTCTTATGGTGATAGAGTAAAAGGCAAGTTATCCGATGACCCTATCACATGAATACAGAAAGCCTCCTTGCCTCCTCGTCTCTGAGGCCTCCCATCATTTGAGAACACAACATAGAAATAAGTTACTTCACGTAGCTGCAATGCTCTCAGTTTGTAGACGAAAGAACATAAATTAAGTGGAAAACAAAGGATTGCTGTGAGAGGTAACTTGGCCCAAAGTAGTCTGTTTCGAGAAGTGATGCCACACGTCTGCATCATCGTGATGACATCACAGGAAGTGACATCACATGTTTCTGGCTCTCTGAAAACGTAACAGGAAGTGACATCACGCTACTTCTGACACACAGAACATGTCACTAGGTTTTTCGAAACCTGCAGAAAATTAAATACGTCTAACTGCACCAACACAGGCATAAAAGTCAGCTAGAACTAAAGCTCTATTGACTTTTTTGTGTGTTGAAATTGTTTATTAAGAAAATTTCAAATAAGTCACAAATGCAGATATATATGCAGAGGAAGAAATGGAACACAGTATAAATGAGGAAGTTATTCATAAAATATAACAAAGGAGGCATAAAACAACACATCCTCTAGTATTCATAAGGCGAAATTCAGGGTAGAAAAGAAAAGAGGAAAAGGAAAGAAAAAGAAAGAGAAAGGAAGCCCCAGAGTAACAAACTAGTTGTGAAGAGAGATGTAAGCAGGAAAAATAATAAGAAGCGGGAAAGAGAGAAGGAAGAGAAAATAAGCATGTTACAAGGAAGGTGAAGTTAAGGAGGTAGAGTAGTCGCAGAAGAAGAAGGAGTAGAGACAGAATCATTATCCACTGTGGTTTCCAGGAATGGGGACCATACTTGAAGAAAAATGGAAGCTTGGTCCTGTAGACTGTAAATTATACGTTCATAAGAGGCTGTTTGTATCATTGCCACCAACCATTCCTCCTGAGAAGGAGGTAAGGAAGATTTCCAATGACGCAGCTATATTGACTTTTAAAATCTCTTTAATAAGACGAAGGTGCTAAAGTGGTCTAATGGGGTTAGAAGCAACTACAGAAAGCCAGGAGCAGCAAATATCAGCTACCCGTAAAATGACACCCCTGCATCTGCGCGCCCCCTCGCGCTGAAACCCACAACACCTGCGCTCCCTTCTACATCCGAACAAACAAGACCCTTGTGAGACGCCCGTGGGTGCCAAGGATTCGAGCACGGGGCTGGGTGGAGCCTCTGTCTGTTAATATCAATGCGAATGAGAAGCGGGCAGAAATCGGGGCACAAGTCCTGAAAAAAAGAAGTGGGGGGAGGGGGACGCTGACGTCACAACAGGAAGTTACATCACGAAAGGTGGCTTGCACTCAGTTGCAATTTATAGTTATCGAGCTCCCGGTAAAATAAGTGGGGGGACGCCGTCCACCCGCGTGGTACCCCTACTAGAGCCCTGGCAGAAATCAAACGGAGCTTCCTGACTGAACTCTCTCTCTAGTGCTCCCGTCTCTTCGGAAAGGTTCCTCTCTTCACGGGTAAGAAGGGCTTGCAGTGGGCCGGGGTTCTAAAAAGCAGGTGCTAAGACGGGTTCCTTTCGGGCTCTCCATTGCTGCCCTCACCCTCTGGATGAAAAACAAAAAATGAATATGCTACTTACCAGTATGCATCTGTTCTTGGCATGTAGGGCTGCTAACATTCATATCTATTGCATAGATCGCCGCCTAGTGTTGGGTCCGGATGATTGCACATAGTTGTCCTGGAAGAGTCTTCGAAGTATCACCAGATAGGTGGCTCCTCCCCTGGACTACAGTGCGCATGGGCTTCGGCTCCATCCCCAGATTGTTTTTAGCCATTGTGGCAGAGATGGAGTGAAATAGTGTAAATGATGTCCATGCTAATGATTGAATGCAAGAAGGATCTGCAGCCGCTTCGGGCACCGGGGAGGAGGGTGGGCGATATGAATGTTAGCAGCCCTACATGCCAAGAACAGATGCATACTGGTAAGTAGCATATTCAGTTCGAGGCATGTGGGCTGCTAAATTCATATCTATTGCATAGAATACATAGCAGTCTCTCCATCAACGGCGGCTGCCCGTGCCAGAAGTCTGAAAAAGTGTTTTGAGAACAGCCTGACCTACAGCTGCCTGCTGCTTGGAATGCACATCAACACAGTAATGTTTTGTAAACGTGTGTGGTGTAGACCACGTGGCTGCTCTACAAAGGTCTTCCAAAGGAATGTTCCCCAGGAAAGCCATGGAGGCCCCCAACTTGCGTGTGGAGTGCGCTCTTGGGGGGACCGTTAAAGTACGTTTAGCTTTTTGATAACAAATCTGAATGCACTTAACGACCCATCTGGCTATTCCTGCCTTGGAAATAGGGTTGCCTTTGTGCTGGGCTGAGAAGGCAACAAAAAGTTGCTGTGTCTTTCTAAATTGTTGTGTTCTGTCAATGTAGTACATGAGTGCCCTTTTTACGTCCAACGTATGGAGCATTCTTTCCGCGACTGTTTGTGGGTTCTGAAAGAATGCGGGCAGTTCAATAGTTTGGTTGACATGAAACTGTGACACCACCTTCGGAAGGAACTTGGGGTTAGTGCGAAGCATTACCCTGTTTGAATGAATTTGTATGAATGGCTCTTGTATAGTGAGCGCTTGCAGCTCACTAACACGCCTGAGAGATGTAATAGCAATGAGAAAAGCCACTTTCCATGTCAGGAACTGAATCTCGCATGAATGTAGCGACTCAAAAGGTGGGCCCATCAGTCTAGTGAGGACCACATTGAGGTTCCACACAGGAGCTGGTGGTGTTCTGGGAGGAATGACTCTTTTCAGTCCCTCCAGGAAGGCTTTAATGGCAGGCACCCTGAAAACGGAGAGATGCTGCCTGTTCTGGAGATAAGCCGCTATGGCGGATAAGTGTATCCGAATGGAAGCGTAAGCGAGATTGCATTTGTAAAGATGTAACAAATAGCAGATGATGTTAGGAATGGATGCATCAAGCGGGTCAATGTGATGTTCTGTACAGTAAATGACAAACCGCTTCCACTTAGCGGCATAGCAAGCTCGGGTAGTGGGCTTCTTTGCCTCTCTGATGATGTCCATGCATTCAGGAGGCAGGTTGAGATAGCCAAATTCAAAGACCTCAGGAGCCAGATTGCCAGATTGAGCTGTTGCGGATCTGGATGCTGAATGTCGCCATGGTTCTGCGTCAATAGCCTGGGAGTGAGATGCAGTCTTTGATGCGGTACCACTGAAAGGTCCAGAAACGTGGTGTACCGTGGTTGGCGTGCCCACGTTTGAGCAACCAGGATGAGCGTCGAGTGTTGCTTTAGCTTTCGTGCCACCAGCGGAATGAGAGGCGCTGGGGCAAAAGCGTACGCAAATCTGCCTGACCAGTTCATCCATATCGCATTGCCCTGCGATTGTGGGTGAGGGAACCTGGCGGCAAAGCTTTGGCATTTTGCGTTTTCCCTTGTGGCAAACAGGTCTATCTCCGGATGACCCCACTGCTGGAAGTACGGGTGGAGTACTGATGGATGTATCTCCCACTCGTGCATTTGATGGCTGTACCTGCTGAGCAGATCCGCCATCTAATTGTCCTTGCCTGGGAGGTGTTCCGCCATGAGGAAGATGTTCCTTTGAATGGCCCACTTCCACATGCTCTGAGCCAGATGAGACAGCTGTGGAGAGGGTGTCCCTCCCTGCTTCTGGATGTAGTACATGGCTGTCATGTTGTCCGTCCGGATCAACACGACCTTGTTGCACAGATGTACTTTGAAGGACTTGAGCGCCATGAAGATCGCCATCAACTCCAGGTAGTTGATGTGCATCTTTTGTTGCTGCGTTGACCACAGTCCCTGCACCGTGTAGTGGAGCACATGAGCTCCCCACCCCTGGAGAGATGTGTCCGTCGTTAGGATAATCTGTGGCACAGGCTCTTGGAACGGTCGGCCCTTGCAAAGGTTGTGTGGAGTCCACCAATGCAGAGAGTTGTATGCCCGACCGGTCACCAACACTAGGTCTTTCAACTGTCCTTGAGCCTGAGTCCACTGATGTGCCAAGCATTTTTGGAGCGGACGCATATGCAGCCTTGCGTGCGGGACTATGAAGGATATACAGGTTGAGGGGGCGTAGATCCAGAATGGGTCTGAGGCATCCGTCCTTTTTCGGGATGAGGAAGTACAGGGAATAGACCCCTGTTCCTTCCTCCTCCACTGGTACGAGCTCTATTGCGCCTTTTTGTAGCATCACAAGAACTTCCTGCTGCAATAAGTGCAAGTGCTCTTCCGACATAGGACGTTGTCTTGGGGGAATGTTGGGTGGAGTGGATGTCAACTCTAAACAGTAACCGCATTGGATAAGTTCTCTCACCCACCTGTCTGTGGTGATGTCCAGACTGGCAGGAAATGCTGGAATCTCCCCCCGACAGGTGTTGGATGGTCGGGGGGCAGTGACAGAGAGTCACTGTTTGGTGGCGGCAGAGGAACGGGAGTTGTTGTTGCCTCTGCCCCTGCCCTTGGCACTGTTTCCTCTGTAACCCCCTCTACCCTGCTTGGGGTACGATGACTGCGCGCCACCTTTGGTGAAATGCGTCTGCTGTGCCAAGTGTCCTCTGGTAACACCACGGGTACTTGAGCGACGAAAAGTGCTCCCCCTGAATTGCTGAGACTGAAGCGCCCCCATGGATTTAGCGGTCTCATTGTCTTTTTTAATCTTCTCGAGGGTGGTGTCAACGTCCGGGCCAAACAGTCTGTCGGGATTAACGGGCTGGTTGAGTATTGTTGTTTGAATGTCAGGTTTAAACCCTGATATGCGAAGCCATGCTTGACGCCTCAACATCACGCTAGTGTTAATTGCTCTAGCCGCTGTATCTGCAACATCAAGCGCACGCTTAATTGCAGCGTTTGAAATGAGCTTGCCCTCCTGTATCAGCATCTCAGCTGCTTCTTTAAACTCATCTGGAAGGTGTTGAAGGAGCTGCTCTAGGGTGTCGTAATGCGCCCTATCATATCGTGCCAACAGTGCTTGTGTGTTCGATATGCGCCAGATATTGGCTGCCTGTGCAGCCACCCTTTTACCAGACGCCTCTAGCACTTTCAACTCTTTGTCTGGGGGAGGAGCTTCACCCGTCGTCTGGGAGTTCGCCCGTTTGCGGGCATTGGCGACCACCAAAGAGTCTAGAGGCAACTGTCCCCGAATATATGCTGGGTCCCCCGGTGCCGGTCTGTATTTCTTTTCAATACGTGGGTTCACCACTCTAGCCCTGGTTGGTTCCTTAAAGATTTCCGGTGCATGTTTGAGGACACCTTTTAGCATTGGAAGCGTTTTGACAGTTTTTTCTGCGGCAGAGAAAGTGTCAAACAAAAAATCTTCTTCCACCGGGTCGGCATGCATGTCCACATTATGATTTGCAGCCGCCCGTTCAATCAAGGCATTGAATGCCGCTGAATCCTCAGTTGGGGATGTCCGTACACCATAAACCTGGGGGTCCTGTACCACCTGTTGGCCTCCCTGGTCACCAGTGTCCACCCATGAGTCCTGTTGCTCATCAGGGTCATTGTTATCTGGGAAATTGTACTGGTCATCCTGGTCATCGTCATCTCCCCCTGAAGCATTGGGAGAGGGTGATGGGCTCCTCCTTGGTTGAGGATGAATAGTTTCAACAAGGGCAGGAAGGTCCTGTGCTGGCCTTTTCTTCTTCAGAGGTATGACATATGATTCCAATGGTTGGGAAGTAATCTTTCGCTTACAGAGTGTCAATTTTCCCGTATCGGCGTCGATATAATGTTCAGATTGGTCTTCTGAAGCTTGATGTCGACTCAAATGGCCACCTAGCATCGAGTGTTGTGAGGCCTCTGTGTCCTTTGACACCGACCGGGGTGCAAAGGCCTTCGGTGCCACCCTTGGCGGCAGAGTGTAGAGGATTTGCGTGGGAGTCTTCTTCTGTGCGTCCACCAATTTTTTGGCTGACGGCGTGTGAGTCGTCCACGGCAAAGTCTTCTCCCGAATCCGTTTGAGGGAGTCGGTGACTTGCTTCGTGAAGGAAGCGGAGGGTTTAGTTACCGATGACCCATGCCCGTCACCATCGGAGGACCCCAGCGTCGACGAGGTGTCCGTGCGTACTGGAGCCTTCGACGCATCTTCGACCCCAATGGTTCGGGCCTCCTTCCTAGGCTTATGCGCCGATGCCGTTGGTTTTGGACCGGCTTCTTTGTGCCGTTGCGTAGGGTCTCCGGACTTCGGCTCGGGGCCCTTCGTCGACTGCGCTTCGACAGGGAGTTTGCCTGTCGGTGGCGCAGTCGCGTCCGAGGGTTGTTCGGCAGCCGTTGTGGACTTTGGTGGAGCAACCGTGCTCGACACGTGGTCGACGACCTTCTTTGAGGTCGGCTCCTTGGCCACCGTATGTAGCGGTGCCGGCTCGACAGCCTTCTTCGGTTTCGGAGCCACTGAAGGCGACGGAGCCGATGACGTAGCAGGCTTCGTCAGTTTCGATGGTACGTCGGCCATCTTTGTTGTGGTCGAATCCGAAGGTTTCGTTTTCGATATGCACAATGGCGGCTCCGCTGATGTGTCCGTGGCCGGGCCAGAAGGCGGGGCCGGGGATTGCGGTGCAGGGTCGTGGGTAAGGCCGAGTGGCGATCCCATGACCTGAGCCTGAGTCATGTAACCTTCGGGGCATAGCTCTTCCTCCGAGCTATCTTCCGCGGCCCCATAAACTTCTTCGTCGTCCCCTACCTCCTCAACGTATTCCAGGTCCTGGCCCTCAACGGGTTCTCCGGAATCGGCCTCGACCTCCGTCGATGGTGGTGAAATCTGCAGACGATGGCTTGGGCCTTCTGCCTCGGGGTCGTCGAAGATGTCGTCGGGTGCCGGAGCCGCTCGCCGGGCCTCAAGGTGCGCCGCGCGCCGAATCTTGAGCGCCTTCTTTGACCTGAACTTCGAACAGGCCATACAGCTGGCCTCGTCGTGTTCCGGCGAGAGGCATTTGTTACAGACTGGATGCACGTCGATGTGTGGGTACTTTGAACCACACACGGGGCAGAACTTGAGCGGACTCCGTTCCATCGTAGTTTCGTCGGGGTCTTGCTGCGACGACAGGGCCTCGATGTCCGAAGAGTTACTCGACTCCGCAGAAGACCGACTCCTAGAGTCGGATGAAGCACGAGACCGAACGCGAACAATACCGACGAGGTAACAAAGGCCTTTTGGCCCTAGAAGTAGTTTTCTTCGATTCCGACTAGGAGACGTCGAAATCACATCCGAACCCAATGGCGGATAAAAACAATCTGGGGATGGGGTTGATGCCCATGCGCACTGTAGTCCAGGGGAGGAGCCACCTATCTGGTGATACTTCGAAGACTCTTCCAGGACAACAATGTGCAATCATCCGGACCCAACACTAGGCGGCGATCTATGCAATAGATATGAATTTAGCAGCCCACATGCCTCGAACTCTTAACTCCGCTGCAGTACCACCCTTGACTGCCTTTGATGCAACTTCAAAGAGACTCGTTATAGTTCTGTCACAGTCTCATTACTTCAGAACTGAAGCATTTTCAATATTCTGTACAATGAAGCCATAGTTGTTGCTTATTTAGCTTACACAACTAACAACCACTGGCAAAGCGAATACTCATGGTTTGTTGTAGGTGTAATGTTAATTGCTGTATTATATACCTGGATGCAATGACAGAAGCAGCAAATTACCAGTCAGGTGGCACACTATGCTAAGCACAGATTTGTAGCTTGTATGTTTTAAGCCACGCCCTAATTACATCGACCACGCCCCTTTGAGAAGTTTTTTCATCCCACTTAAAGCCCTGCAGATAAGTAATTGAAATGCATTACACATACCTCCTGTACTGGGCGCCTTTCCCAGGAACCTCCAAGAAGCTCAAAGAATGAAAGCATGGCAGAAGATGACCAGCTCTCTAGTCCATCAAGCTTGCCATGTACATGCACAAAGGCACACTCACATTCACACGGACACACAGACAAGTACACTTCTGTCACAGAACAGTGGTGGCTCCATTTGTTTGTATTCCAGCTGGAAAGCATGGCCCAACCACTAGACATTTCAGGAGCCACCCATGCATCTTATTCACTCTCCAGTAATAAGGGGGGATGGGCAAAAGTACCCACTTCCCCATGGTGACCATTTCTGCCAAAGTCCTGGGAAATGTGGGATTTATTAGACATTTCTGCAGAACAGAAAATGCTTCTTTTGCTATTTCATTTGTGTGGGTGGGAAATGACTTTCAAAGAACTGATCTTGCCCCGCCATGAAACCGCATGACAGCCTTCGGCGCGAAGGTCTTGAAATATGGGTTTGAGAAGAGCTGCTTTAGACAACATGAAAACCATGTTCGAGACAGCGGGGTCGGTTCCACTTAATGGTAATGGAAGGACTCCTGAGGTCAACCTGGTAATAGAACCTTCGAAGTCAGATTGCGATGTTGGGACTGGGCTCACAGAACAGAAACTGAGAAATCAGGAAACTGAAAACACTGCAACCCACCTGGGCCTGGGGCATCCATTTAATCTCCAATAGGAGTCAATGATGGCCCCACAACACCCCCAAATCGAAAATACTCTAGAAGCTTCCCACTACTGACCCACCTTTACCCCCCCCCCCCCGAAGTTTTATAGATCGCAAACTTGACCCGAAAACGGGTATCGGAGCGATTTACCTGAGCAGCAGTTGCGTTACATGAGGACGCATTCATTTTAGTTCGGCACGGGGAGATTAAGTGATCTGACCAGAATTACAGGATGTTGAGCGTCATTGCCGAGACTTGAACCCAGTTCCCCAGATTGGAGGTCCACCGCCCTAGCCGTTTGTTTCTAATTCCCAGATGTAAAGGGGAGAGTATGTAGCCTAACTGAAAACCACAAATAGCAGCCTATCACTTACTGTCTTACATTCCCCCACGTCCGATAGACACAAATACTTCTTACCATAGGGCGGCTAATTAATTTACCTAAATGACAAGGTTTGCTGTGTGGTCAAGAAATGACCATTTGCTGTATCGTTCCAGGGTGGTCAACAGACGGGTAAGCACAGCAACACCATAGTAATAATGGTAGTGGATCTTCCTTGCAATCTAAAAAGGTTTGACTCATGTGGGAGTTAACCTAATGCATGGGTACTCATAGTACGGCCCGCGGGCCAGGGGCGGCCCGGCAAGCCTTCCCTGGCGGCCCGCGGACCTTGCAGGCATCCTACCAATGTATTTTTGTTTTTTCTTTTAAAGATTGTCTACTGCAGTGCGACTGAGAGTCTCTGCTGCTCTGTGGGGGCCAGGGTCGGGCGATTCTCACTTAGCCAGAGTGGAGCTGCAGGGGCCTAAGAAGAGGTGGAATACAACAAAGCCTCATAAGGATGCAAATGGCCTTTAACGACCTGTGAAGTGCTTGGGTGCAGCTGTGTGTGTTAGGAAGCTGTCTCACCGGGGCTGACACACAGGCTGGGTGAGATGAAGAGGGGGACAGAGGGAGGTCGAGGGACAGAGACGGAGGGAGGGATGGAAAGAGAGGGAGACAGAGGGAGAGAGGGAGAGAAAGGGGGAGAGGGGAGAGGGAAAGGGAGACAGAGAAAGGGAGAAAGAGGGAGGGCAGCAACAGAGGAGGACGATGGAGGGAGTGAGGGTGAGGGAGGGAGGGCGACGGAGGGAGTGAGGGCGAGGGAGGGAGTGAGGGCGACGTAGGGAGTGAGGGCGAGGGAGTGTGTGTGAGGGCGAGGGAGTGTGTGAGGGCGAGGGAGTGAGGGCGAGGGAGTGAGGGCGGGGGAGTGAGGGCGGGGGAGTGAGGGCGGGGGAGTGAGGGCGGGGGAGTGAGGGCGGGGGAGTGAGGGCGGGGGAGTGAGGGCGGGGAGAGAGAGGGGTAGTGAGAGGGGTAGTGAGAGGGGTAGTGAGAGGGGTAGTGAGAGAGGGAGTGAGAGAGGGAGTGAGAGAGAGAGAGACATGGAGGGAGACCGAGGGAGGGAGAGAGCGGGAGAGTGAGAGAGAGGGAGTGAGAGAGAGAGAGGGAGTGAGAGAGAGAGAGGGAGTGAGAGAGAGAGAGGGAGTGAGAGAGAGAGAGGGAGTGAGAGAGAGAGAGGGAGTGAGAGAGAGAGAGGGAGTGAGAGAGAGAGAGGGAGTGAGAGAGAGGGAGTGAGAGAGAGAGGGAGTGAGAGAGAGAGGGAGTGAGAGAGAGAGGGAGTGAGAGAGAGGGAGTGAGAGAGAGGGAGTGAGAGAGGGAGTGAGAGAGAGGGAGTGAGAGAGGGAGTGAGAGAGGGAGTGAGAGAGAGGGAGTGAGAGAGAGGGAGTGAGAGAGAGGGAGTGAGAGAGAGGGAGTGAGAGAGAGGGAGTGAGAGAGAGGGAGTGAGAGAGAGAGAGGGAGTGAGAGAGAGAGAGGGAGTGAGAGAGAGAGAGGGAGTGAGAGAGAGAGAGGGAGTGAGAGAGAGAGAGGGAGTGAGAGAGAGAGAGGGAGTGAGAGAGAGAGAGGGAGTGAGAGAGAGGGAGTGAGAGAGAGGGAGTGAGAGAGGGAGTGAGAGAGAGGGAGTGAGAGAGAGGGAGTGAGAGAGAGGGAGTGAGAGAGAGGGAGTGAGAGAGAGGGAGTGAGAGAGAGGGAGTGAGAGAGAGGGAGTGAGAGAGAGGGAGTGAGAGAGAGGGAGTGAGAGAGAGGGAGTGAGAGAGAGGGAGTGAGAGAGGAGTGAGAGAGGGAGTGAGAGAGAGAGGGAGTGAGAGAGAGAGGGAGTGAGAGAGAGAGGGAGTGAGAGAGAGAGGGAGTGAGAGAGAGAGGGAGTGAGAGAGGGAGTGAGAGTGAGAGAGGGAGTGAGAGAGAGAGAGGGAGTGAGAGAGAGAGAGGGAGTGAGAGAGAGAGAGAGAGGGAGTGAGAGAGAGAGAGGGAGTGAGAGAGGGAGTGAGAGAGAGAGAGGGAGTGAGAGAGAGGGAGTGAGAGAGAGGGAGTGAGAGAGAGGGAGTGAGAGAGAGGGAGTGAGAGAGAGGGAGTGAGAGAGAGGGAGTGAGGGAGGGAGGAGTGAGAGAGGGAGTGAGAGAGAGAGGGAGTGAGAGAGAGAGGGAGTGAGAGAGAGAGGGAGCGAGAGACAGACAGACAGGGATGGAGGGAGCGAGGGAGAGAGAGAGGGATCAAGGGAAGGAGAGAGGCAGCGAGAGAGGGAGGGAGAGAGGGAGAGAGGGATGGAGGGAGAGAGCGAGAGAGGGAGGGAGCGAGTGAGAGAGAGCGAGAGAGGGAGCGAGGGATGGAGAGAGCGCGGTAGCGAGGGATGGAGAGAAAGAGGGAACGAGGGAGGGAGAGCGAGGGAGAGAGAGGGAGACAGAGCGAGAGATGGAGGGAGGGAGACAGAGCGAGAGGGGGAGATAGATGTGTGTATCGCCGGGTGTAGTGGCGCAGTCGAAGAAGGCATTCGCTGCAGGGTCCTGTGATCAACCTCATGGTCATAGTTTTTTTTGTAGATCTAGCCCCGCTCCTCCCCCACTGACCCCGCCCCACCGGTGCGGCCCTCGGAAACAAACCACACTGTAAATGTGGCCCCCGAGAAAGTTTGTGAGTACCCATGATCTAATGCAACTTGGGTGTTCTTTTCTGTGAAAAGATCCTGTTCTCATTCTACCCAGTGAACACTCTATTATTCCTTGCTATTCTATATCATGGGCTTTCCATAGTCTATAAATAAAAAAGGGCCACTAAACATTCTGGTGAAATACTCTTTTCACATGGCTTCAGAAAAATTGGCTTCAATATTTAACATTTGCAGTTAATGACCCGTGCAAATCACTTTATGTTTTCACACCACTGGGTTAAACATTATACTTCTGTTGAACTTGGGCCTCTGAGTTAGGTGTATCATGGATAGAAACACAAACAAATAGAAAACATCTTTAAAGTTAAACATTGAGTGGCCCTGTGAAACTATTACAGTTTAGCTACTAATCGGTAACCGACCTATCATCTGAGCATCTACTGTTCAGATCATATAGGTCTTTGTAAAGCAATACTTGTAATGTAATCATTAGACTTAATTTTAAATGCTCTGTGAGAACCACTAGGATTAACAGTTCCTCTACTGTGGTAGCATGCTTTGTACACATAAAGCGGGTTATTTTTAGGGATGGGCGTAATTTGCGTAATCGTGTTACGCAAATCTCCACGAAACGGTACAAAATCTCTGCGAACACATAGAAATTCCGCAAACACGTGGAATTGCTTGTTCGCGATGCTTTTTTCCTGTTCGCAATTGCTGTTTGCGGGCTCGGGGGGAAATATCTCACGAACACACATTTTGAGAACACGTACATGCAAAAAAAAATTCCAAAGTCGCGGAAAGGAGAATTTTGGGCAATTTTGCGCTCTCCGTGGAATTACCCGTATTCCACGAGCGGAATGGAATTTACCGCCCAGGCCTAGTTATTTTTCATGCATCTGCACAGATTCCGCAATAAACATTTCAACCTATTTTATAGTGGAATAATATCCAGTAAGAGAACATGCCTGTCCTGATCCTTCAGCGATAGAATACAAAACGTATTCTCTATTTCATCTCCTTACTAAGTTAAATAAAGAGGACTAAATGTTTGACTTGTTAGAAATGTAAAAAGAATTGCTACGGTAACACCTGGGATTCTGCCAATATCACCAATTATGCCAGGTCACACCCATTAATAACTATTTCTGCTAAGTAAATAAAGTAGATACCGCTGTGGATTTCTAGTCTAAAATGGATTTCAAAAGTTCATTTACACTCGATTTATTTTCTCCACTAAGAAAATATTTACTCCATAAAGAAAGCATTCCCTTACAACCCCTCTGATTTCTGGGATGTGGCCTCTCCAGTCCTATCTTAAACAAGCATTGGCAGTGCCAAAGGGTCTGGCTCTAAAGGAATGTTGTATGGTAATGTGATGCTTTACAAGTAAATAGCATGGTAATGGACAGGTACTTGTGTGGAAGCAAAGAACTGTAAAATAATATTGGATTTGGGATATCAGGTGACAGTTGTCCTGTCAAGCTAGACCTACAAATCCATGTAAATTAATGACTGTAATCCTCCTATCTGTGCTGCTGCCAGAGAAGAACATAAATTATCTACTTATCTAAGACACTTTAATTGCTTTCCCTTGAAAGATGAAGCTTTGGCAGCTGAATAAATAAACATATTGATCACAGCTAGGGCCTTTTCTGGAAGCAGACAACTTCTGCCCAGTCAAAACATGCACTCCTAGATCACAACATGTGGGCGGAGCCAATGTCCCTCTCTAGTGATGCTCACATAATTGTTTGGTGACAGCTGTGCTGTCAAGCCGGACCATAAAAAAGATTTAAGCATAATCACAAGGATATTTTGGAGCACATGAAGTGTAAGCTGTAGTGCTCATCTACATAAATCTGTGAATTGACCCCAAAACATCTAAAATTGAACTGAAATTGGAATACTCAGAGAATACCCATATACAATTGGCACAAATGTAAAGAACTTAGCTCTCTTTGCACTTTTACTAATAGGAAGTAGAAAGTTTCGTGACAATTCACAAAGGCAAGTAAAATAAAATACAATGTAGAAAACAAACAGGCATATAAAATAAAATGTAAGTAAAAGAGTCCTCCTGTAGTACTACTTCCCATACTCCTATATGCTTTAGTGAATCAGCCTATGGATCCTGTCCTTCCTGGACAGGAGTAAAGCTATGAGCACTGTCAAGGTTGATAAATATGCACAAACGTCAACGTTTTTGGAGTGGACTGTATTTTTCTGTTTAACCCACCAGAATGTGGCCCACAAACACAGCCACCTAAAAGGTAATTTGCTGATATGAAAAGTTTATCATATTGATGGCATTTCTGTCGAGGAACATGCTTAAAAATTACGCTTTTTTACACATGCATTAAAATATTAATAACATTTACCCAGTTCTAACAAAATAAACAAGATAGTCAATATGAGCAGAGGAAAGATAATATTTTAGAAAGTCCTACCTCATGGAGGTTTAGTTCTTTCACTTTTTCTTTTAGTATAACCTACAACAGAAGCAGACACAGTGTTAGTTGAAGCTCTACATTTCCGCCATACTCACGATTTCCATCTGAGAACATGCTTTAACTTTGATTGTAAAATGCATAAAACAGTGTCACTATATAGGTTACACAGTGTTTGAAATTAGATTACATAGACAGGGACTACTAAACATAAAGCTTTTTTATTTTATGAAGAAAGATACTCCACAGAAAAATCCTTCTTGTGCTCAATATCACTATGAAATCGAAGAATGGTGTTTCTTTCTCCACATGCGAACCCCTGTGCCCTCAAGCACTTTTACCTCTCTTTGTTTTTAAATCAAGTTATGTGTAGTTTATCTATGTATTTTTTTATTACAACACTGGAGTGTTGAGTGCTCCAATTTAAGACAATGGTGTGGCTCCGGGCTTACAATTGCTGGTATAAGCCTTCTGCTCGAACATTCTAATGCTATGATTTGTGTTTCTCCCTTTTAAATGTAGAACATTATAACCTTAGTGGGTGGAATGTTCTAATAGCCTTATTGCCCTTCTGCCTCAGGCTATACTGGTTGCGTTCAGGCCTATAACTTGGGTTCAGGGCCTTTAACGACCTGTATAGCTCTCGACAGCGGGCTATATGACTATAATAATGGATGCATGATGTGGTTATTGTCACTCTCTCTTGATTTCAGTTCTATCTTGAGAATAGGTAAGTGTTATAACTTAACTCACTGACAAAGAAGTTTGGTGTGACAGGGGGCATTGACCTTGATATGTTGAGCATACCACTTCAGAGCTGGCAGTGTAGAAAAGATCGCCAATGTGATTTATTAAATCAGTTTCTTTACAGCTTACTTGAGGCGTTTATACATATTAACCCGAAAACTATATGATCTCAGTTTAAATAAATAAATAAATAAATAAACACTAATGGCATTTTGGTCTGTTTATCCAGCAGGAACAGTCCTGCCTACATTAAGTATAGCCCAAAGCTTGCCCAAAAGGAACACCAGCTCTGCCACTTTATACAATTTCGGAAAGAGCTGGGGTAGCTACAAGACTTTGTAATGGATGAAAAAAGAGGCTGCAGCTGATGTTTACATTTCATCTCCAGCTGACAAAGCTTGTTTTTGACAATTACAAATACAACATTTTCCCCAAATGAATAACTCAGAAATCATCAAAAGACTGGTTCATTTTGTCCCACTGGGCACCGTCGAAAATGTAAAGGTATGCTACATTTAGCTGTGGATTTCGTTATAGAAAAGGTCTGTTATTATCTGTGAAACACCAGGATGAAATAACATGCATAAGTATGTTCGACAATCCACATTTCCTGTATGTAGCCTGATAAAATTGGAGGAACTTAGGAAGAACCACTGGAAAAAGAGTTATGGCTCTGCCCCGTAAAATGTGCTTTAAGCAATATTCAATTATGTCTCAAGGTCAGTACAGAAGAGTGACCTAGGAAATGTAAGGAGTATACCTTAATAGCATTATCTCTATAGTACATAGAGCGTTTTCTCAGTATTGAAGCCTGTGTTATTTGCCTTTTCAGGAGACTTCTAGTGACCACATGCAGTCTATAAATCCACCACCTCCATTTTCACAATTTCTAGGTGAACCTCCTATTAGATGTAAAGAATGGTTTGGGGCTCTTGATGCTTATCTTGGGGCATTGATGGTTTTGCTAAAGTATTAAATAACTCGCAGGAAGAAAAAGAGACTGTGGGGCCAAGAAAAGCAAAGATGAAAAAGTGTTCATATCTAGGAAGAAAAGTGTCCATGGTAGTGATGGTGCATGTTTTTGGTGTGGGTCAATAAACCATATTGCTTCTTTTAAGATGTGCCCTGCGAAAATGGAAGTTTGTATCAAGTGTGGTGTAATTGGAAATTTCGCTAATGTGTCGTAATTCCCGTGAAAAGAGGTTTGTACAGTTAGGAAGGTGCACCAAGGAAAAGTAAATTTTCTCCAAAAGTATGTCGAAAGTATCTTTATTGTCGTCAGTAAAAATTGGACATCAGCCTCAGCCAACGCGTTTCGTTCCACCGACGGAACTTCATCAGGGCTCTTTCAATAAATAATGGCGAAAGTTGCCCGAGCTCAAAACATGCTATGGGGGTATCTATCAATGTTGTAAGCAAACGTCCAAACAATCTAAGAAGTAGATTGCTTGTGCCTAAACCTTCAGACAAATCCGTCTCAGAATAGGTTAATCACACGATATCGGTAATGATGATAACCAATGGGAACAGCCAGTATCCTTGATAAGACACACCGACGGTACCAACGATTCTTCGTTTACAAGTATTCAAAGCTTGAAGGTCTAGGCACAAGCAGTCTACTTCTCAGATTGTTTGGACGTTTACTTAAGTTGGCGAAGGCTGATGTATAATTTGTACTGATGACAATAAAGATACTTTCAATATACTTTTAGAGAAAATTGACTTTTCCTTGGTGCATCCTCCTTACTGTACAAAGTTTGGTATCTGGTTTCCAGTAGAGCTGAACTGCGGCAAGCTCTGGAAGTAGCTGCACAAGATCCTCACTATTTAAGAAATTTTGGGATTGGACGTGCTGAACCTTGGTCAGCTGAGGTTCGAAGTGTTTTCGTTACCACGTGAAAAGTGGTGTTGAAGAGTTAATGTTGTTTCTGGCGAAGAGGATGAGCAGTTATTAATCTGGGACTGTGTGTAATTGTTCATGATGATGGTGTACCCAGATCTAAAGCTCCCATTGATGATTTATGTGTGGAAGGTGTGATGGTTCTCCTCATTCTAGTAGTTTTAGTTTATGTCCATTTTAATGGAACTAAATTGACCAGCACACCCGATAATGATGGGTAAAAGCCATAAATGGAAAAATGGTGGTCCCGGTGAAATGGAGTCATCTAATCGCCTTAGGAAGGGATCACATTCAATGAAGTAAGATGAACACAGCACTGACGATTACAACTCCAGTTCGATCAGCACTTTTATGAGAGAAGCTATATGTACTTTGTCTTAAAAGCGAAACATTGCTTGAAGATTCTAGAACCAGTAAGCCATAGAGAATGGAGTACATATGCAGACACTTTATTAATGTGTAGTTAAAACTCTGCCACAAGCGGATTCGCTACGCGTTTGTGTCTGAAGCCTGCTGCCTATCAACAGGCACAAAGATAAGTGGTTAAGAGCGGAGTATTTAGAAAAAAGTTGAAATACCAATGAAAAAAGTGTATCACGTGCCGCAGTTCACACCCCATTGGTTTAGTAAGTAAATAACCCAGTGCTATTGACACATGGTCTTTTTTTATGTTTGCTGGCCTGAGTTCAATTCTCAGTAGGCAGGTGTTAAGCACCATTAAGAGCTCACAAAATGGCCGCCTTGTTAGCAGTCTGCCGTCAGACGTCAAAAACTCTTCGGAGACAGACAGGAAGGTTTCGCTTTTTCTTCTTTGTTTGCTAACAAGTTGCACAAGGGCTCTGCAGTGAGAGCACTTAGGAGAAATTGGAATAAAGTTAGGAAATTGAAATATTTTTGTCTACGACGTTAGGTCTGGCTTTCAAAACCAACTGTCACTTCTATGGTGTATATAAAAAAAAAATCTAAATGGAGACGAGATTCATAAGAATAATCTTATCCTTTTGAGGAAATTCCAGTCCATTCTAGTCGCAATTTGGAACTGGCTTGCAATGTTGTGTGAACTGGTGTAGAAATCGCCACATTGGTTTTAGGAGTGTGCAAATTCATGCTATTTTTGTTTTCTGTGAAAATTATGTGAAATTATGCGAATGGCATAACATGTGGTATGCTGGTATATTCAAGCAATGGAGGCCTAGTGACGTGTAAAAATGGCACACAATATACCGAAAATTGAGTGGCTTGAGCAGAATAAGCCTCCTGGTGAAACACTTAAAACTGCATAATGGGGCACTGAGAATGTCACTAGTTTTGTGAATGGTTAACGCTGCAAATTTCTCATGGGTATAATTGGTTTCAGGTGTTATTTTGATTAAACAGTAATTTAAAAGTGTCCCAAATCCCATTACCTACAAACGGTAAAGAAAAATAAAAAAACACACAAAAAAACAAACATAACTGTCAACTGAACTTCCGGTCAGGCATGCATGATCTGGGAGACAACTTTCCAACGGCTGTCAGATAATCCAGCAGTCTTGGGTGCTGATGGTTTTGTAATATGCTACTACAAATTCACAGTAAAGCCACAGCTGTATTTCTAGGAGGCAAAACTAGGTGGTTGAAATGCATAACCTTACCTGCTTGTACGCATACAATTCTTTGTGCGCCTGGTGTCTTAGTCTGAAAGATAAAGAAAGTAAAAATAATTACTTGGTGTGGAATCCTGAGCGTCTGCGTTTAGAGGGAATCACAGTAAATAACTAACAATCACCGCACACTATAGAATACATATAAACTGTAAAACCGTATCACAAGGCGATGCCTGTGTAAAGTACAAGGTTAACAAAAGTTATTTTCTTTGCGTGTGGAAATAAAATAACCACAAAGGAGGTCGCAGTTCACGGTGTAATTGGAAAACTGTGGAAAAAATGCCTAGCAGTAAACCACGCCTCTTCTTATTTTATTTTTTAGATTCAAATGCAATTTTAATGCAAGGCTTTGCCGAGTTAGTGGTATACAAAATCCAACAAACAGAAATAATACATAAATGCAAATCCAGAACAATTGTCATGTAGATGGAAAGGGCAGTGCAAGCTTTGCGGTAGATGTACCCACAAGGGAAACTTTCTCATTATGCACGCCAGTGGTCTTCAAACTTTTCCTGCTGAACTTCCACTGAGGGAAAACAAATCCAGTTTGATCGGCCCACCATATAAAATAAATTGTCAAACTTTCCAATGTTTTTACAAGTCTTGCAGCCCTTCACTCCCTCCAAAAAAAGGGAACAGTCCCAGAATTTGAAGACCACTTAGATACATGTTTGGTCTGATAGATGATGGAATGGTTGAGAGCAAGGTTTAGAGCTAGTGCTTTTCGCAGGCATCTATATGACCATAACTCGGAGCACATCTGCTGGCTTCCACTGAATCTCTCTGTCACTTTTTCTGACTCAACCCTCTGTTGAGAGCTCTACTGGACAAGACGCGTTATGGATAGGATTCAAAAAATGTGTTCAAAGCTTTGCTGGTGGTGTGCAACTCGTGAGATCATTGCCACCTCTTCATCAAAACGTTCCTTAAGTTTAGCAACCAAGTCCACTCTTATTTCTAGGTTTCTCGCTTTATCGGAGTAATGTTAGAAAATTATGGTGAAGACAGAATTATCCAGCTGCAAAGTGTATCTAGGTGCCACACCAAAAGTATTAGTCCGCCCCATGCATTCAATGAATTTAGTTACACAGCTTAAGGTTTTCATCAGCATCCATTTTACAAATGAAACACGTATGTATGTTCCAGGTGAGGAGACTGTTTGCATGATTTAGTCCTGAAAAACAGCCCTCTCAACAGAGTTAACTAAAAGACGGAGTGTTACGGATACGCAAGACGTTGAACCTTCACTGGCGTCCACCATGTTCAGCTGTTTTTTCTAAGGTCATGGTCCATTACCAACAAGAGAAAGAATTATTTTGCCAACTGATCTGCATGTTGTTTTAATCCACTCCTACATGTAAACAAGCATTGGTAAAGCCAATAGGTCTCGCCAATGTTTACCAAAAGTGACACCGTTGAAGGCTGCATGAGGCATGTTATGCCACTTACATGAGATGACTACTCAGGGATCTTTAAAATACCATAATATTAGAAATATATAATTAGATCCCGAGATGTGGCTCATATGGTCTTTAAAAAGCAATTTTACTCGAATGCAGTTGCTTTTGTTGATTAGGTAAGTTGTTAAAGATTTCCAAGATAATTTGTCAGTTGCTATAATGTCAAATTACCACTGAAATCATTAATTAATGCAGATGAAAATGTGCATAAATAATGTGCAAAGTGTCTCAAAACCAAAAACACTATATTGTGGTTTGAGCAATACATTCCCTCTTGTCCCGCTGCACATCTCTCGCACAGTAACACTGCAGAAGCAATGTTTCAGAGCTCTTGAGTGTCCTGAAGTCCATGTGCGAGGAGGCCATCCAGTCTACGTTTTCTCATTACATTGTGCAATTTGCAGCCTTGGTTTTATACTGCGATAAAAATACTTTAAAAACTGAGGGATTTGAAATGCAAAATTACCTTGTTGTTTATCCCAAGAAGATGCTTGACTAAAAGGAGACTTAACAAAAACAGCAGGATAGGCAAGCGCACTTTATAAGAAGCCGCACTACAGTAGTGCGCTTCACTTGCTGAAGGTCTGCTGCAGAACAAGAGAAGGTAGCGCCGAATGCTGACTCATGTGGATAAAAGTACCGAGGGGGAGCGGAGAAAAGAAGGAACGAGTTGCCCTGAGGTCAGTGATGAAACATGAACTGGAGTAGAGGAGGAGCAGGGGACAAAGAATGGGTGCACAAAAAGAGGAGCAGAAATATCGAGATGAATGTAGAAGAGGGGGAGCCGAAAACGAAGAGGTGAGCAGGACATCAGGGGACATCGCTTGACCTCTATATACCACAAGCATCTTGAATGCTCGACTTAACCAGAATGTAGACTGGCCAGTTGTAAGGAAAACGATAGTCCTCTGAAGTTGAGGTGTATGCATCACTTCCCGGATGTCATTGGAGCAGTGATGTATTCAAAGCTAGAGTAGAGTACAGTCCTGGTGGCTGAAATCAGTTTAATGCACCAAACACTGTTCAACTGAACGGGAGGCTCGCTAGAGCCACATTCAAAGCACCTGCCGTGGAACCTAGAATAAATCCGTCTCCATTAGAGATAAGCATACACATTTTAGGGAGCGGACAAGCTATTTTTTGAGTTGTAGAGCTGAAGCGTCCGGCATGCTGACGCCTAAATAAGAACAATAACCCTGAACTGTAAAAAGCCACGTTCAAAGCACCCACAGTGGAACCTTGAAAAAAGAATCGCATGAGCGCACATACGCGTAAACAGCCATGTTGAAAGCACCCACTGTGGAACACAGAAAAAAACGATTGCATGATCGCACACAAGGGTAAACAAAACAAGCCAGCGCATGAAGTAAACATGAACACTTCTCACCACATGAGTGGAAACAGGCCGAAAAAAAATAAAACAAATAAATAGAACTACGAAAGTATCGGAAATAACAAGTGTAAGAGCACATGTAACAGGGGCAGTGCATATGGGAGGTTACAAAACTTGAAAAGGAGGGATTTATAAGCCATTTCACCAATCGAAAGCCAGAATTTAAAAGGACAGTAAGAGGAACCAATGAAACAGATGGGCGGTGCTTGAAGTCTATATTGTAGATACAGCATGTCTCAAAAAGACAGGGTGCATGTGCTGCCTAAGTGTGACCTAAAAAGGACAAGTTACTTACCTGTGACAACAGTTTTGCAGCTCAATCAATACTCGCCATAAATACCCTTGTTTTGCACACTCCTGAAATCTACAGGTGCAGGTCAAAATATTCTGATGGCAACCTTAAGGGCTTCAAATTGAGGGAAATGCATGAAACTAGACCTTAAACCTTGCGGGTTTCAAAAGTAACCAGACTGCCCTTTTATTCAACATATTCTACTTATTACACTGTCACCACCTGAAAGCATTAGGGGGGGAAGGGGGTAGAGAACAGCTCCTTCTTTATGTATGACTCTTCCCATCGTACCTATTAAACACATCCAGATAAAGTAACTGTAGCCAGACATTAATCTGGACTGGTTCACAATGCAAATGTACAACCATTCTGACTCTGACCTTTTCTTCAGAACTCATGTTTCCAAGTATTATTATACAATCTATACCAGACCTCTTGCCTACTCAGGCTTGAACTTCAGAAGAGGCATCGAAGAAATGGTCCTTGCAAGAATGCCACCTGCTAAAGTCCCAATTCCACTTTTGCTGCACTGAACAGATTACAGTCTTCTTGCATGCCACTACCTACCTCATCAAAAGACTAAAGTACCACCACATTACTCACACCTAGTGCCATTGGAAACTGTATTGGCAACCCGTTCTGATCAACAGCTTCAAGGCCTGCTGAATCCCCTACAAGGCAGTAACAACACGCTCACCTCCATGCCTGGCAAAACATCGGTTATAATTATTCTTGCTGGGCTAGGAAACGGGCCGGTATGCAGATCCTGGTATTGCTCCACTAAAACTAGCTTTGCCTTAAAACCTTAAAATTGGTACTGTATACAGGTAGACAAAATAATTCTTACATTAGCACAGGCCAAGGTTACAGTCTAACTCCAAAGAAGCACTTGGTAAGTGGGGAAAATAAAGAGAAAAAGTAAAGAATAAAGAGTCCAAACTACTTTAGAAAAATTGAAAATAAATGTATTAACTAAAAGCCAGAGAAAGCTTATCAAAGTATTTTAGGGACTTTAGTGAAAAGAGATGCCTGTGTGCCTCTGAACAGGGTGGTGTGCTACGTCCACTGAAGAAAGGTACGTCCAGTCATAGACATTTTTATGGAACAAAGTCATCACCACCTGGATGGGGAAGAACGCTTCAATAGAAAAAGTAGTCTGAGGTTCAGTCCAACTGAACCTATACACAGGAGCTAGACGTTTCCTTTCTTTAGCAGTCAAACACTATTCGGGCTCCAAAACGTATTCAAAGGTCTGAGGTCCCCATTACGATAATGTGTTCGTGAATAACTACTCGATAGCCGTTTACTTTGCAACCTTAAATTCCATCTTAAATGTCTTGAAAGTAGGGTAACCTAAAGTTTTGGGTAAAAGCGCTTTGCCTCTCTTCCTAGAATGTGCAGTTCATCAGAGGAACGTCTAAAGGCAGCAGAAGAGACCCCCATGGCATGTTTGAGATTTGTACCTATATAAACTTAATAACCCGCACACTCCTCTTTTATCTTTTATATTCACTATCTTTTACCAATTATTCTCTTTAGATTATGGTGGTGTCTTTAAAAACCGACTGGCTCCTGTCAGTTATAACATAATGTACAAGACAACTGTTAACTGTTAACTGTGCTTAACTGATTTCTCATTCCAAAGTAACCATACTCGTTATATACATAGAAGAAACTGATGCGACAAAAACAAACAGTACAAAACAATCTTTTGTAAGTTCTTCTTGTTTTTTTCTTTATTCTATTTTCAGTTCTTGTTGCTGAATATTTCCAATATCATTCTTGGTTCATTACTTCATGAATCCTTCATATTTACACTTCCTTCCCAATGCATTTCGGTAAAATTTACCTTCATCAGGGGAATGCTGTGTAAAATATATCAGAGTTGCCTTAGTCGTTGTCAGGAACAAATATTTCATTCTCTATTTAATAACGCCACTCTTGTCTCACCACACGTCGTAAATGGCATCCGCTTTAATGTTCAATATTCACGTCCCAAACGCTGACTCGGTAAGCAACTCCTGCCGATCTCTAATCATGTTTGAGATTTGCCCAACTTTGGGCTGTTCCCTGCAGCCACAAAGAAATAATTACGTATTTCATGGTCGAGAAGTGGTATTCTTGGACAAAAACTAAACTTGACATCAGCACATACTTTCTCAGGGATATTTACCAGCATACCTAAAAGTCTACGGCAGAAGGATCCCACACAACTACTTGGGTATTTACTGAATACTGGAACAACATCCGTAACAAAATTATAATTTAGAAGCATGACCTACGTACTGCACTGTCACCCACTGGAAGTTATGAAATAGCCACTAAATCAAAGAGGTTACATTTTAAACATTAACTCATAGGGAGCCAATGCATAATTATTTTTATCTCGGTCCAACCCAACCGCAGACACAAGGAAGTTGTGCTCTTTGAAAAAAGTGTACACTTTTGAACAGAAGTAGCCCAGCCTTCGTGTGAGATATAGGTTACACATGCTCGCTTTGTACAAAAAAAGTGGTCTTATTCCCACGGACTTAAGCTTGCCCTGAAAAGGATTGCATTTTGAGGTGTGAAACACAGTGAATGCATTACTTGAACTATCTCAGGAGGCAAAAGCAACTTGAAACCATAGAGGGAAGGTTAAATCCAGGAGACCAGTCTTCTCAATCCATGCACCTATGATCTGGACAAACATCATTCCTCGGATCAGGATTGGCCCATCGCGTTGCACTTTAGAACGAAGTTATAAACATTCCCCTACCAATGGGGTCTAATCATCAGTGATCTGAAGACATGCTTCCACAGGCTCAATGCTCTAAACGTGACCTCACTCCCCCACTTGAATAATTCAGAACATCCTCCCCGGATAGGTATGGCTGGATAGGCACTAAGTCCCAATACCTGTGTTGGGTTTTTTGGCGTGGAGCTTTGAAAAGAGTGCTGGTCTACCCACTGGAACTTAAACGTGGTACTTTTCCGCTGCTTTGTACAACCAAGAGTTGGGTTGCTGTGCATTAACAAGCATTAGAAATGCAATAGGTCTCGCAGCATTAGAGTTAGTGCTTTTAGAATTGTTAATGGTTTTTTTTGTAAATCTTTAGCATGAGGTTGAGGGTGAGTGAGGGTGAGTGAGGGTGAGTGAGGGTGAGTGAGTGAGGGTGAGGGTGAGTGAGGGTGGGTGAGTGTGGGTGTGAGTGAGGGTGAGTGTGGGTGAGTGTGGGTGAGTGTGGGTGAGGGTGAGGGATTGAGGGTGAGGGGTTGAGGGTGAGTGAGGGTGAGGGGTTGAGGGTGAGTGAGGGTGAGGGGTTGAGGGTGAATGAGGGTGAGGGAGGGTGAGGGGTTGAGGGTGAGGGGTTGAGGGTGAGTGAGGGTGAAGGTGAGTGAGGGTGAAGGTGAGTGAGGGTGAGGGTGAGTGAGGGTGAGTGTGGTTGAGTGTGGGTGAGTGATTGAGGGTGAGGGGTTGAGGGTGGGCGAGGGGTTGAGGGTGAGTGAGGGTGAGTGAGGGTGAGGGGTTGAGGGTGAGGGGTTGAGGGTGAGTGGGGGTGAGTGGGGGTGAGGGGTTGAGGGTGGGTGAGGGGTTGAGGGTGAGTGAGGATGAGGGGTTGAGGGTGGGTGAGGGTGAGTGAGGGTGAGTGAAGGTGGGTGAGGGGTTGAGGGTGAGGCGTTGAGGGTGAGTGAGGGTGAGGGGTTGAGGGTGAGTGAAGGTGAGGGTGAGTGAGGGTGAGTGAAGGTGAGGGTGAGGGTGAGTGAGGGTGAGGGGTTGAGGGTGAGTGAGGGTGAGGTGTTGAGGGTGAGGGGTTGAGGGTGAGTGAGGGTGAGGTGTTGAGGGTGAGTGAGGGTGAGGGTGAGTGAGGGGTTGAGGGTGAGTGAGGGTGAGGGTGAGTGAGGGTGAGTGAGGGTGAGGGTGAGTGTGGGTGAGGGTGAGTGTGGGTGAGGGTGAGTGAGGGTGAGGGGTTGAGGGTGAGTGAGGGTGAGTGAGGGTGAGTGTGAGTGAGGGGTTGAGGGTGAGTGAGGGTGAGGGGTTGAGGGTGAGTGAGGATGAGTGAGAGTGAGGGTGAGTGAGGGGTTGAGGGTGAGGGGTTGAGGGTGAGTGAGGGTGAGGGGTTGAGGGTGAGTGAGGGTGAGGTGTTGAGGGTGAGTGAGGGTGAGGTGTTGAGGGTGAGTGAGGGTGAGGGGTT
Organism: Lissotriton helveticus; assembly: GCF_964261635.1. Classification (NCBI taxonomy): domain Eukaryota; kingdom Metazoa; phylum Chordata; class Amphibia; order Caudata; family Salamandridae; genus Lissotriton; species Lissotriton helveticus. The sequence continues at coordinate 459,793,707 of NC_136060.1, read as the reverse complement.
GAGGGTGAGTGAGGGTGAGGGTAGGTGAGGGGTTGAGGGTGAGTGAGGGTAGGTGAGGGGTTGAGGGTGAGTGAGGGTGAGTGAGGGGTTGAGGGTGAGTGAGGGTGAGTGAGGGTGAGTGTGGGTGAGGGTGAGTGAGGGTGAGTGAGGGTGAGTGTGAGTGAGGGGTTGAGGGTGAGTGAGGGTGAGTGTGGGTGAGGGTGAGTGAGCTACATCTAATGACTTCAGAGGACTGCTTATAGACTGTTTAAATTACAACCATTGTCGATAGTAAGTACTATTGACCCTGATAACGAAAACACACAACACCAGCTGTCACGGCAGACTGAAACACCCCTCTAACGCACGCTGGTTAATAAAACGAGGCACAACACCGAGGAATATTGACCAGATCACTAATAAGATTGGAGCGCCAATTGATTTTGAACCAAATCAACAGGAGATTAACACAATATTTGTAAAGCAGTGGAATGTGGTGGGGACGTGGCGCAAACAATAAGTGCAGCTAGATCATATACTCAAATACATCCAAGATAGGGTGTTAACGAATAGCGGGTAATTTAACTGAGTGATGCGGCTTCGCACTATGTCCTCAAAGTAAAATGGAGATTAGCAAACTGGAAAATCTGGAGGGTTACTTACATGCCGCTGGTACCAAAAGTGTCTGCCCGCTTCCCTCGATGTGTACACGGGCTTGTCTTGGCCGATTATTTTTAAATAGGTAAGCCAGAGCGCGCCAAACCAGATTGCTCGGTATTTCCGGGTCACGTGATCAGGGCATTCAAGTCTACACAGTGCCAGACTCTATGGTGCGTGCGTGCTGGTACAGCAGGCAACACTAGAATGCTGACCCTTAAAAACAAATCAGAAGGCGCTTCGTGAAATCGGCGACACAATAATCTTCGGCACAATAGTAAAAGCAAGCACCAGTAGAGGCGTGTTTGGAAACCGAAGACTGGGTAAGGGGAGAGATGCATGGATTGGAGAGATGCAGGCTGTACTATGCAGCCCCATTAACGATCCCGCCCAAGCAACCATTTTGTATTTATTTACCTGGACAGCCGCAGTGGCGGACTGAGGAACGCTCGCGATATTTACAGGCAGCGCTACTGGATATGGAGCCTGCGTGTAGAAATAATTGGAAACAAGGCTAGCGGCAGGCAGGCAGGGGAGGAGAGGAGGAGGGGGGAGGAGAGTAGGGGAGGCACGGCGGGAGGGGGCGGTGCGGGTAAACAAAGACGGACATGCACGCGCCCGTGACTTTTAAGGTCAATGCGCATGCGCATAAGCTTAATGCGCATGCGCATTGACCTTAAAAGTCACGGGCACTGCAAGGAATCGCCACGATTCCTTGCAGTGTGGATAAAGAGTGGATAACTCGCAATACTCTCGCCTTGCTCGATGCGCATGCGCATCGACAGGCGAGACCTAAAAAGGGGGTTATCCATACAGGTGCTCGAGCTGCATTAGGACACATCTGGGACAGGGGCTCAGAAGGCGAATGGGACATGTTGCTTAACATCTCTGGCACAGCAATCAGAAGGTATGTGGCAATCAAATGAAGTCTTAAAGGCCCTACATAGTAGGTCATTGTCGGCTTAGGAACAGTTTTTGTGGATCCTTGGCGCGGAAGTGCCTGAAACTGCTCACTTGTGGAATCAGAGTTACAGGTGCCAGCCCACTTCAGATATTTTTACTCATTCTCAATCTACTAAGTAGCGTTGATATACAAAGCATGTGAATTTTACAACAAAATACCTTGAATCTTTTTACTGAACGGTTTTAGCAGCAGAGTGACATTTAAGATTGGATAAAGAGCCAATGGCGTGTGTAAATGTCAAACTTTTATGTTTGCCATAGGATCATACCCCTGGGCACCATCACCAAGCATGCAGATTTTCTGTAGTCGCATGGCAGGTGTAACAAAGGGAACAGGAGCAGGTATATCTAGTGCCATTTATTGTTGGAGTAAGTGGGCGTTTTGAGTGATAAAAACACTCAAACGTCCCTATAACTGACAAGGACTTTCTTTAGGAATAGGGATTTTCCACCTGAAATAATATATTCAGGTCAAAACAAAAACGGTTACAATGCATATTTCCGATGCGATTGTATGCATTGAAATCTATGATACTTTGAGCTTTCCATGTGTTCTGCTGGATATATCTGAAGAGCTAAATGTTGAAAATCTAAACAAAGAGCAGAACAGCATCCAGGCTTTTTTATAAATCAGATCCCAAACAGGTAATAAAAAAGCAGGATATTCCATTCTCCCTTCAACTTTTTGAAGTATGGAGATACAAAATCTTGCCTAATTAACCTGTGTGAACGTGAAATAAATTAATACTGTGGGATATTTCTTCTCGGCCAAATAAAGGTTGGGGGGGGGGGGGAATATGGGAGCGGGTGGGGCGGGAGTATGCCACCCTTTAAAGCTTGTTTGCAGGTCTGTGCTGCAACCTAAAGATAAGATTACTACTGTATCTTGTCGACTATCAAACACGTGCGGATTTCAACATTAGGCTCAATATACTAGAATTTTTTTTGTGTCAAGATTAGGTCACAAAATATACATTTACACTGTGCAATAAACACGCCTTAAATGTAAGGAAAATGTTCATACTCCAGTAGAACAGCGGAATCACATACAAATTGAACAAATAGTATGTTTAAGGGAAAATAATTTGTCTTAAGAATCAAAACGGGTGATTTATCACAAAATAAGTACCCTTCTACAGTGATGGTAACAGGTTATAACAACATTATAAATGATAGGGAGTGGGGCTGTGGGCAAAATAACATTCTGTACATTTACCTCCGTTATTAGAAACCTTAGACTCTTGGCGATGAATGACTGAAATCTGTAAAACAGGCAGCACAGTCTAGAAGAAAAAACCTCATCAAAGTCTCACATGTAAACAACAGGATATCATTTAAAGATGCAGTGTCTCTTTCTCTACTCCAGTTGTCTGAGACTACCACTTTTGTTGTACATTGGTACCCTTCTGTCCAAATAATGGCCACCATTGGTAAGCACCAGGCGATCCATCATGATCCCATTACGTGCTGGTGCATGAGACATGCACAACCGTTTTTGAAGAATTCTAGGTGTCTACAACACATGGACAACTTGGTGACTATACAAGTTGGCACATGAGCTAGGGAGAGGACATGGCACAGTCTTCTCCGTATTTCTGAACTAGGCGGCCCACTTCCGCTATACACAGTGCGATTTCTTCAAAACCGGGCACAATTTCCTCAGGCACCTGTTCACAGATGGATCATGGGATCACTTTGCTGCTTAAGACTGGCTCCAGGCACTACCTTAACTTATGCCTTGCATCCCTCAGCATTGAAATGTTATAGGGCAGATAATGCTGTACTAAGAATGCAGCCTGCTTGTCTCCATAACTAATTTTGCTAGATGCATGTTCCTCGGCCAGTCCATCCCAAGGCAAACCCCTTTGAATTTCCTGGCGTTGTCTCAGAAATTAGGCTGTTTATCAAAACAGCATTTACTTTTGCAAAGTATAAAACATTTGTTTGTGAATCCACCCTTAAATGTGGAGGTTTTTAAAAGCAAAAATGACCTTATGGCACTATCAACCCCCTTGAGCGGCGCTCAGCATGTGGAGCAAGAGAGAGAGAGAGACACTGCATCCTTACCCCCTGCATTTTCAAATGACAATAAGGACCTTATTTCATCTGAGCAAAATCGTATCTCTTACAAAAATGATATCCTTCAATAAAGCACATACTTGCATGGACTGTGTGGAAGATGTTGGAGGCTTTCCCGACTAGGACTTTGCATGACCGTGATCGGAGATATCCAGTCGGAAATTTGGTCTCCAAACAGAAATGCTACAATACAAATCTACAGATAAGTATCTTTGGTAGCTACATATCACCCCCCTCGGACAGAACTAAAGAAAGTAATTAAGGGCCTACAGTGATATCGATCAGTGATGAGAAATTAAAATACATTCTCATCGAAAATCCATTATTGCTTATAAGCACGAGGAAAATCTGGCACAGTCCCTTAAGTGATGCATATTTCCACTGAAAATACAACAAATTAGAAAATAACCCATAAACACCGCACACAACAGAGCAATACGCGGGTTCACGGGCATACTGCACATCAAATAATGCTGCGTACGACATTCGATGCACAACGTGGCCGACCATAAGGACACAAAGTAGGTGATATCTGCTAGTAGATGTATTGAAGAGTGCATAGGATTAAATTATCCAATCACAAAATATAAACACAGATTGGACACCTCTTATACACAGGAAAAACGTTTTACGAGGATGGAGATCAGATGCATATGTCGGTTGCGTAGGCCAGGACTCTCTGGTGATGGCAATGTATCCCTCTAAAGCATTTTCCACAAAGGATGCATGTTTGCAGAAATGGTACTGGTAGGGAAGCACAGAGTCAATAGAACTCTTCCACTCTGGATATATATCTTTTGAACCTCTGACATATTAGTTAACTTACACTGGACCATCAAGTGACACTTTGAATTATGCTTTGAATATCACTTGTGAAATGTGATGCTGGGTTATTTCTGGTCTACAAAATGACTTGCTTTACGTATATATTTGGAGACTTATTAAGAACCTGTAGGATTAACCCAGTACGTCAGTTGATTTTGACATTTTAAGCTTGCCATACGGGTCTGCTGCTTGTTTGAATTTTCCATCTATAGAGCCAGTTATGTCTCTCCAAACACAGGCCAACAAAGTAATTTTGCTTTAAGATTTATTATGTTTGAGATAACAAACAAAGGCAATATAATTTTAATTAAATGCCTTTGTTTCGGAGTCAAAACAGTAAATATTTTTAGAGTGCTTTAGACAAGAGCTTTGAGCAACAGCTCTCAGAGCTCATTGGATAATCTGTTCATGTCGTTGTGCCTTTCTAGTGAGCTGTAAAATACATGTTCAGTGACATATCGTACATCAAAGGCCGTATTATACATTTAGACAATAGTATACAGTTTCTGATTCAAAAATGTAAGATATGCACAGGTAAGATTTCATGTGGGATCCCTGGATGCAATGTATTGAAAACATTGTTCTACTTTGGGCATTTCGGTTTTGAGCAGTAGGTTTTGAAGTGAAGTCTGGTGATGTGTTGGCTCGCTCCCCATGGGCAATGTCCAAGGTTAACAAGCAGGCGTTCCTTACCTTCCAGCAAATTTTACTTCCATGTCCAGAGGCCTTTATGGGACATCAGTGGTGACCATCCAAACTCTGCGAGCTCAGGCAAAGTTAGTAACAAAACAAAAAAAACACACAGCAGATATGTACTACGTATGTTTTATAAACTGGAATACGATAAAAGTTAAATTAAAAAATTAACAGCAGATACAGTCTCTTTGAATTTTCAGTGTGCAAGAAATATTGTGCTCTCACATCAGACAAAATTTCCTTTGCACTCAAAAATGATTGCTAAATTGTTCACTAATGGATTATTACAACAAATTAGGTGACAAGTTTCCATTTGTATTAGCTGGGACTAGGATAGCATTCCTATGTATCTAACCCAGGGTGATTTAGCAAATCAGGATACATTTTATACAGCACTTACTACCAAGGATTTCAAAACGTTTGGAAGACATTCACAATAAAATTGTGCATCTCGGCACACAGGGGTGGCCAAGCACAGGGATCAGAGATTCACTACTCTTGCCCTCACTAGAGAAACAATCTGAATTTCACGAATCAAGATCTGGGCAACCGGTGGAGACTGCTCTATAAGCAACCAACAGACAGCTCTGCAGACAACCGGCAGAAACTGCTCTATGGACAACAGACAGAGACTGCCTGACAAGACTACACTGGGGGTGCGTCGAAGAACGTGGACCAGTGAGTCTAAAGTTTCAAAGATTCAAAAGTTTCAAAACTCAGTAGACCATTTGAATCCACAAACCAACTGAATAACCACATTATGTGGAAATGTGGAGCGAAAAATAGCTGGTTAAACTTGTTCAAGAACTTCAAAGGAAATAATGGACATTTGTTAATTAGCTGCCAAAGAGCTAACGCCGCACCAAGCTCCTTAACATACCCAGAGGTTCGTTGGTCAGAAGATACCAAGTGTGTTAAGAGTGAACAATTATTCAGCTTACATTTCAAAAGAGAGGTCCCTGGTAGTGATAAGAGGCACTACTGTTACCCAGCACCATTGCAGCAGGGGGACTTTGGCATCTTGAAAACCCAAGAGCCTCGCATTGGTTTCCTTGACATTTAAACTATAATTTTTTTTCTCCAACTCTCTATGACCAAAATTGGGAAGACTAAGAGTGACGTCACAGGTAGTGAATATCCGCAGGGGAAATCAACTAACACCCATAAATTATAGGGATCTCAATTGTATACAACTTTTCAAAATGACTGATCAGAATGAAAGCGTCCACGAAAAATGTAAATTTGGCACATGTACCAATTTGCTCCATGAGGAGGCCTGGCCTTAGCACCGGAGGCGTGAGCGATTCCAGTACAATCGATTAACATTTTCTGAGTAATCACAGGCACAATTTAGTCCATACATTTCCCTCACCCACCCTAGAAATTGTTAAGTGTAATAAAGCAAGGGTTACTGTGACTTGAACCCTGAGTAATGTCTTGCCACTCCTCTGCTTTTTACAATATCGCAGCCATGAGGTTATATAAAGCAGAAAACTCTAGTAGTGTCTATATGGGTTTCCCAAATATAGTCTATGCCACCTACAACAACAGCTACAATGTGTGGTGGCCAATATACTATTTCCCCTGGTATGGGAATCCTCGTTTTCCATCCATGGACGAAAAATATGCTATGTATCGTGCATTACGCCATACATTTTCAGGGTCATACCTCCTTTCACAAAAAGTTTAGTGTTATTTCCCATCAAGATGGTTAGATAGAGCTCTGCTAGATGATTAAAAATAGATGAAAACCGTACAAAGCAAAGGACGTTTTTGCATACCGATCGAAAGGAGTCTATGAGACGGTCAACGGTGTTAAATGCGGATACAAGGTCCAACAGCACCAAAGCTGGAAGATTGCGTCCATTGGCACGCCTTCTCAAGTTATTTAGGGCTGTCATAAGCACTGATTCAGTCATCAGGATAACATAGTTACCAAGAGACGTACAACAAAAAGCATAGCTAGTCTGTTTAATCATGCTCTGCTTTATACGAAAACCGATAGTACCGACATTTTGAAGGCTTAAAGTTTAACCATACTTTTAGACTGCGGAGGCTGCAAAGCACACATTTTGGCGCAAAATGCAATTTTTCATTGGGATTTTAAGCAACTAAACTGATGACGTTTTTTCAGGAGATTTTAGTTGACAATCCTGCAAGTCTTGTGGAGGGCTATACTGCATCTACAAAACCCCACAGATGTCTCCATTAAGTAACAGTCTCAGCTTATCTGTCGAGGTATTTGTTGTTTATCAGATTGATGCTAGTGAACTCAGGCTGTTGAATATTATATTTTTCCAGTTTCTGCAAACATTTGCAAACAAGCTACAAATTGAGGAATTTCTGAAACAGACAATTTCACAATCTTGTTTACATTTTTTTGTTGCAATATATCCATCAATGCTCGCGTGCTAGGCATTCTCAACAATATAATCAAGATTTTAAAACCCTACCATCCGGAGGCCACAGCCATGATGCGTCATATATAATGTGAAAACAATAACAAAAAGAAATTACCTAGTGGTTGGCCAACCTTACCCCCAGTGCTGCCCAGGAGATGAAATAGGAATTTTGATCATTATCACAGAATGAACATTTTCCAAACCCTATAATTCTGAGTATTTTAAAATATTTTTTTTATAAAAAACGTATTTTCTTACCTCCTCCTTGGTACTACCTTTGGCCCCCTTGCGATGAGCATCTTGCATCGTCAAGCGACTGGGGGCATACTATCATCCCAAGCCTTCTTTACAGCTGTATGAAAAGATTTTAATTTCGGGTGGCAATAATGTAGTTTTAGTAGACAGTTCTGCTGCCATTAATTGTTCAGAACAAAAGAATACAGAGCAAAGAGACCCAGTCATAAAGACAAACTGCAAATAAAATGCCCTTATATTTGGCAAAATAAACGGGATTGAAATTAGGAAAAAATATTCTTGTCTAATCGATAAAAATCTGAGTGCAGAAAGGAGTATAAAAAAACAGGAAACCAAGCTGAAGCTAAGAGCACAAAGAGATATCACTTCACACACCAAGCTGAATAAACCAACTGTTACGAAAAGGGGTGAAGTGAGGCCACACATAGGTAATGATGGTTGAGATTTCCCATTATGCAGAATATAAACAAGAATATCTTACATTTTAAATAAATTTACTTTTCTTGAGAATGCGGTTAGACATTCAACCCCATAGACCAGTCTGCAGTCTTCAGTCCTGGGTTTGGATTTGAGGACAACATGACTAACTTATGCAGAGAAGTACACAGGTGCACACTTCAGATAAAATTTTGTCAATCACCCCCCCCCTCCAAACATTTTGAAAAATTGGATATAAATGCACACTCCTCTCCATGGCACAAATGGCAATGTCATACTGCAGTGTGACACTACAACTGACCAGCCAGCTTTTTAGAACCAATGATCACTCAAGTGTAAAATCTAGTTTTGTGGTAATGGCTCATAAGAATCCTTTATGAGAATCTACGTTATGAGTAAAGATCTACCCACTGGCATCCAGTGATTCATTTGAGAAACAATATAAGAAGAGAGAAAAAGGTTCTCAGAAGCTGGCTGCTGAATGCTGGGGTTGCCGAATACCAGAGTTGCCTCATCTTGATTCCAACTCATGCCTCTGCTTTCCACCACCCTCTATACATTTTTTTTAACATCCCGGTTTCTCCCTTGGTCACTTATTTCCTATCTTTCAATTCCTCTTTTTTTCTCACTTTTCTGCCTTTGTCGCTTTTACTCTGGATCAAAGTTAGATGATGTCCTGGTCCCAAAAAACAAGTGTCGCCCGCCCGCACTGGCTACTGCAGGAGCACGATAAACGGTAGCCACCCGGTGAGAGATCAAGTTAGGCAAACATGCGCGCATAAGGTTCTAAAATAGCCTAATCAAATGGGATCATTAAGTATTATAACAGAGTTTATAAAATTATAGAAAAATGATAGGAAAAACAGAACAAAGGTAAAGAATGAAAAGAATAAAAGTATAAGAAGAACAGAATTTGTCTCTCGAATTCCCTCAAGCATGGTATTTGTGTCTATAGCAGAAAGACACCAAGTGCTTTACGGATGGAGTTACACCCAGTCAAATGCAAACAAGAAATAACGGAAATCGCTGTCCACCTCTAGTAATGAGAAAGCCTGTAGAAACAAGCATATAAACACTTACACAACTGCAGTGCCATTCTTTCAGTGTCAGTTTTACGCAAAAACAATCTACATTTACTTTTTAAGTCAAGCTTATGAAGGCCTTCTTTTACAAAAGAACTGTACCGGTCCTAGAAAAAAAATAGGCAGTACAACCTTCTAGCTCAAATGAAAATCGGACAAGGAATTATTTATCACAACGAAAGGTGGACACAGCAATTCTAATGCACAGATTCTCTGCAGACAAGTCATAGTGAAAAGAAAAGGATCAGGTGGAATGCCACTGGGTCAATTTGCTGACATGGCGTCCATGACAATAGTTTAAAAGAACTAAATTAAGTTCTAGATACAAGCCCAACGATACGGATTAGATATCTCTGCATTGGCCTGGTAACCATTTAACGCCTGTAGTCTGTATAAGATTAGACATTAGTATCTTAGAGTCCTAGAAATGGTAGCATTCAGCCTAAATATGACTATAAATAATCCGAAGGTAGAAGTTTTGATGTCGGTCCTAGCTTCCGCAATTTCAGTAGGTACTGGTTCTGTGAAAAACAGTCTTGTAACTTGAACTAAGACCATGCCTGGTTGTTAACGGGTACAAAGTAATGCTCACCAGCAGCCAATGACACAGATGTGGAAGTGATGCCTTCGTTGTAAGAAAAAGAGTACACTAAATCATGAACAGTTACAGTAGGTTCCGAAGCAGCGTCTATTTGGCACAGCCCAAAGTATCTCACCACGGGCATCCTCAAAGAGCTGTAGAATGTGGTCCAAGATTTGCTTGTAAAAGGAGAATGCTTTAAAGCATACAGATGTTAAAACTACTAATTCGGAACAGAGCTTCGCCCAGTTATCTCTTTCGCGCTTTGAAACTGCCGACATGTGTCGTTGTTATTATTAGTGTTTGAGGTAGGATCTGGGGCGGATCTGCTCAAAACTTGAATATGCGCTCTATGAGAGGCTTAAGCATCCATTTAGACCATCGCTCCATTTATTCAGTGCTCCGAGAAGTGAAATATTAGAAGGAGATATCCTGAGAAGACATTTCATTTGTCAAAGTCTTCACCTCAATGAAGAGCAAAAGGTAGGCCATTTTCTCTGGGATGCCCTTCATACATGTGGGTGTAAAGGGAGGAGAAACACCGGTTAGAAGGAATAGCCCTATTTTTATCACAACTGTATGCCAGTGATAAGCGGCCAACTATGACTAGTGTTGGCAAAAATATCCTTCATTTAAATCACGGTCAGCTATAGGTGGAGTTCAGAAATCTCCCAAGCCTTTTTGTTTTGTCTCTCAACCCTAGTGGAGGGCAAAGAGAAGCGAGAACCCAAATGCTAGAAGGTGTCATCTTTAGATGATGATGCACAAGTTTCGACTTGCAAAAGTTCTATGTTTTAGAATTCATCCTGAATATCTGGTGGAAATCATGTAGTCATTTCCATCTGGTACGATAGTACAAAACTCTGCAACACGTCTGCTCTACCATCCTTCTATTGCCACCCATCTTTGTCCTACTCATTGGCTGACTATCGAGAACCACATTCATTTCAAAGCTTTACACTTCTGCATTAGGCTTTATATGGTGGTGGCTCTCCTGATCTCAGGGCACTGGTGAAATTAATACCCCAAACACCCCTGAGTGTTCTCTTTGCTCTAAAATCAGCTCTTAACTATCAGACCTCGTTATAAACGTGTAAGGTAGGGAGGCGGGTCTTTACCTGTCTTGGTCCTACTTTATGGAACTCTCTCCCTTTAGAATCGATATTTGCCTAGCTATTGTAATGGTAAGTTTGAATTCTATTAAGGACACCGAGGTGAGGATTATGCTTCTTCCAAACTTTTACTTCTTTTCTGGACTTCCGTAGATTGCTGAACACCGGCAGAGTTTCCTGATGTCCATTCCTTCACTACCAGCGCTGGGAAACTCTTAAGTAGTCATGCACTTTAGAAATTAATTGATAGATCTGGTAGGATGCAGATCATCAGTATCCATTTACTTTTAACTGGTAAAAGAACTTGACCCAGGGTCGTGATGGACAAACTCACATTTACAGAGCAAAGCAAGCTCACTAGGTTCAGTCTACTTTTCGCCTAAACCTCCACAGGGACTGCCTGCAGGTTCTGATTTTTGTGCAGCTTCAAAGGCTGAGACTTCAAAGACTGTGAACCTCACTGCAAAATCTACTGTAAGAAACCATGGTCACAATAAGATTATAATTACAGTAACCTTGGCATGGTGTATAAGAGGACTTATTACACTTTGTGACGCAAGCCCTATTCCACTACAGGAGAGATTTGTATGGTATAATCCAAACAGGCAGCTCCATTCTTCTAATGTAAATCTGATCAAGACCACCAGATTTAAGACCTCCAGAATGGGGGGCAGAGCGTTTGGCGTAGCAGCCACACGACAATGGAACGATCTACCCCAGACCATTAGACAGGCCTATGTGCTGAACTGTTTCAGAAAAGAGCTGAAAACTTGGCTGTTCCCTAGGATGGAAGATTAGTTCTCCCACTATCAATGCTAGGCTGTTAACGTGCGGTTTACCATCAAGGTCAAGCGCCAGGATACCCGTAGGGTGACAGTTTTCATGCGCAATACAAATACTCAATACAATACAATACTACAATACAATAAGTCACACCTTTGGGTTGGTGCAGAAAGAGGTTCAAAGCCCAGTGATTGGGTCATGTGCAAAGAAGTTGATGAAGTACGTGGACTTCAAATGGCACAGGCAGGAGAAGGGGCCCTTTGGAGTATGCCGCAGGCAGAAGGAAATGGCCTTGAGTATCTGAAGCGGTGACATTACTGGGTGAACAATCGTACCAAAGACCGGTTCATACTTTTCGGAGAAATCGTTTTGGTTAAGCCTAAGCCAGTCTCACACCTTACGTGGTAGTGGCCTCTCTATGCATACAACTTATACATGATACACAATTAGCTACTAAACAAAGGACAGCTATGCACGACCGGGTTACATACTGGGTAGTGCACAATGAGAAGCAGGGATAGACCCCACACCTTCACGGTCAGGGTGCCAAAATTATTTGGTACCCCCACCCACAACACTGACTCTTACAAGGACTATATCTAGTATCCTTGGTACCACCAGCCCCTCAGCATCTAACAAGGACAAAGAGTAACTAGGTAGATTTCGCGAGGTAGGCGTACAAGGATGTGCAGAGACGTAGTGGGGGAAGGCACTTAATGGGGGTTGGGCGTTAGACTGTTAGTGTATTAGCGTGGCCACATTTTATGCAGGGAGAGGCTAGGATGTTTCACTGATGCTATCACAGACCTGTTTTATTAAAGCTGCCTTGCGCACACACGTCTGCCGGTACTGCACCATCTGACCTGATAAAGCGGTATTAAAAGCCGCGTCTGTTGCCTTAGTGGACGAATCCATCCACTGTAGGGGCCTGTGTTCGACCTCCTGGTCACAGGTTAAAATCCTGGTGGACCCACTCAGCTTTTCATCCTTCTGAAGTCGATAAAATGAGTATCATTGAGTTGGGTAACAATAAACATCTGTTATTCAGCGTCAAGATACCCTTGGGTGAAAGTGCGCTTTAAAAGTAAACGTTATGTTATGAATAGGAAATCTTCACAGAGCTACCAGCAGTGAGTCAACTCGGTTTGTTAAAGTCTTCGATGACGTACTGGCACGGTTAGAAAGTTCTTTTGTGTGGCAAGGAAAAGGGCAGAAGCATGCCCACCCAGGTCCTGGGAGGCAGCTGGCATCCAGGGACTTTGATCGACTTGCCATTCTGTTACTCGAAGGCAGATATTAAAAAGAAAGCTTTGGCCGGACACAGCGTTGAAGAAGAAAGAGGGGCAGGTATCAACAGTGCAACAGGGGCAGTGGCACGGGTTCCCTGGAGGGCAAGGGGCCCAATGCACTTGAACTGCTGCTGTCGTTCACTACCAAAGCAAGGCCCAGTGGGCAATCTTCCTCCCTCAAAGCATCATGCCCTATGGCACACTTGCTGTGCCACTGACGAGACAGGAACCTTGTTCTAACAAAGGTTTATAACAGAAAATGAAAAGGGAAATGGGAAAAGGTGGATGAGAGAAGAGATGATCAGCCAAGAAAGGGATGAGGCCTGAGGAGAAGAGGTGAATTGAACAAGCTTTGATAAGGACAATAGGTCTGGCTTTCACACTGAATGCTATTAAACCATTACATCAAAAAGCCTGCTGCATTGGGAAAAAAAATCCAAATCATAAACTATTTCTTTCTGAATGCACTGCAAGTATGAGATAAAGAATGTAAGGTGATGAATCGGTGCGCTTTTCAGATGCCAAATAGTCCCTCACACATTCCAGTGCAAGCACTTTATAGGAAGGGAAATAACACAAAAAAACTCCCGCCCTCCTGCAAGGAGTGTGTGTGCCAAGCGCTGGGTGTGGTTGTTGGGACACAAAGAGGCGCTTTGTCTCTGGCCGGTGGGCGGCCAGCCTCCATCCGCGTGTGTTGCTGCTGCAGCAAAACGCAGACGAAGGACAACATTCCCGAGCGTGGCCTTGTGTCGCCGCTGACGAGGGGGAGGCCACTGTTTACCACAGACGAGCAACACGAGGCAGCGCGCGCTCGAGCCCCGCTGCACGTCGGCGCGAGGCGGACGCAAACACGCCCGCGAGCGTGCACCAACGCACAGCCAATGGGTGTAGGGGAAAGTGCGTCATCAAGGTGTCGACGCAGGTCACTCGAAAGGCCACTGAAAACCGCAAACACCGCTGTTGTGTATTGTGACTTAGTCTTATTTCTCCTATCATTCATCCTTTTTACGTTCATTATGGAAACCCTATTAGTATGTTTTCCCTTGTAGTTATTCTATCATACGTCACTATGAGTCATATTAGAATCTTCGGAAACTATAACTGTGACGTCACACGTACTGACACGTCAGACGCCGTTACCTTTTGACCTGGGCAGTCCGTTATGCTGTATTCCCCTGTGGGCATTTACCGTTATATTTTCTAAATACAACTGAAAAGGAGTCGTGCATTCTGGAGGCCCTCTGACGTTGAGAGCAAGAAGAAAGGCAAATTAACGAGTTGGATACTTTAAATTACTTGTAACGAGTCCAACTCTCCGCGGATTGCTCCCAGAGTTCACTACTGTGACCAGTCGGCGTAGGAGCTCGCTTGTGACATGGGTTTCCACATTTTGAATTGACTGGGCCACAACAGGGTCTCGAGTTCACACAATAAATTCAGGATAAATGACTTGGTCTCATGAGGCGCATCGAAAACCCCGGTTACCAAATGATGTGCTATGCCAAAGACAGTCAGTTTCTACAGACATATATAGACCTAAACACCATGACAGAATATCCAAAAATGCAAACACGGGAGACATGGAAAGAGCTTCACAAGCACTGTGAGCAAGGTATAGGGTTTAATGCTAGTGACTAGCAGGGAGTGGGAGACATCAATAAAGGGGGCACCTGGAAGGAAAGAAAATAAACTAGAAAGAAAGGTAACTCGAACCCCAAGAAAAAATCTAATACAGCCACCTTCTACGATGCAATGCATGCTGGGAATCGGAGTCCGGAAATGGTAAGGTCTCTGCTCAGGGGTACGTTGAACGGAAAATGCATTCCGACAATGCACTAGTGGGTACCAGATAGTGGTGCTACTATTTGAAACCATAGGAGGCAGCAGGTAGTGATCCCCAGGACCACTGCCTATTCCTCCTGAGGCTGTTAACACAACTCATAGTGTAAGGTGTCCCAGTGGTACACCTTCCTCTTTGCCAATTAGTTACCATCTCCTCTGCGGTGTCCGTAACTTATCAATCGATCAACATTTGTAAGGCGCACTAATCACCCGTGAGGATCTCAAGGCACTGGGGGGTGTCCAGCTACTGCTCGAACAGCCAGGTCTTGAGATGTCTCCTGAAGGTCAGCAGGTCCTGGGTCTGTCGCAGATAGATGGGGAGGGTGTTTCAGGTCTTGGCAGCGAGGTAGGAAAAAGATCTGCCGCCGCTGGTCGTCCTGTGGATGCGTGGCACGGTGGCGAGGGCGAGGTCAGCGGAGTGAAGCTGGCGGTTCGGGGTGTAGAAGGTGAGTCGTTTGTTGAGGTATGCTGGTCCGGCGTTGAAGAGTGCTTTGTGGGCGTGGGTGAGGAGCTTGAAGGTGATCCTCTTGTTGATTGGGAGCCAGTGCAGGTCTCTCAGGTGTGATGTGATGTGGGAGTGGCGGGGGATGTCGAGGATGAGGCGTACAGAGGCGTTCTGTATGCATTGTAGTCTTTTCTGGAGTTTGGCCGTGGTTCCTGCGTAGGGGGCGTTGCCGTAGTCCACTCTGCTGCTGAGTGACCGTCCTGGTTCCTGTGGGGATTCATCTGTAGATCTTGCGAAGCATGCAGAGGGTGTTGAAGCAGGAGGAGGAGACGGCGTTAATTTGCTGGGTCATTGAGAACGATGAGTCCAGGATCAATCCCAGGTTGCGTGCGTGCTTGGTGGGTGGGTGTTGGTACGGCTCCCAGCACTGACGGCCACCAGGAGTCGTCCCAGGCAGAGGGGGTGGTGCCGGCCGAGGATGAGGAACTCTGACTTGTCAGAGTTCAGCTTCAGGCGACTGTTCTGCATCCATTCGGGATTTGGCGGTGGTGGGGTTCTTGGTGAGTGAGAGGATCAGCTGGGTGTCGTCGGAGATGATGTTGAGGTTGTGTGATCGGACGATGTTGGCGAGCGGTGCCATGTAGACGTTGAAGAGGGTTGGGCTGAGGGATGATCCTTGGGGTACGCCGCAGGAGATCTTGGTGGCTTTAGATCGAAATGGGGGGAGGCGGACCCTCTGGGTTCTGTAGGTGAGAAAGGAGGTGGTCCAGTCCAGGGCTTTGTCACGGATCCCTGCGCCATGGAGGCGTGTAAGTAGGGTGTGGTGGCAGATGGTGTCGAAGGTGGCCGAGAGGTCCAGGAGGATGAGGGCCGTGGTTTCACCGTTGTCCAGTAGGGTCCTGATGTCGTCGTTGGCAGCGATGAGGGTGGTTTCGGTGCTGTGATTGCTGCGGAATCAGATTGGGATGGGTCCAGGATGTTGTTCTCCTCAAGGAAGTGGGTCAGGTGCCTGTTGACGGTCTTCTCGAAGACTTTCGCATGGAACGGGAGCAGGGAGATGGGCCGGAAGATTTTGAGGTGTTTTGGGTCCGCTGTGGGTTTCTTGAGAAGGGCGTTGATCTCGGCGTGCTTAAAGCTTTCCGGGAAGGTGGCGGTCTCGAAGGAGCTGTTGATGATCTTCCGGAGTTGGGGTGCGATGATCTGGTTTGCTTTGTTGAAGATGTGGTGAGGGCAGGGGTTGGATGGTTCATGGTTTTGATGGTGGTGTTGTAGTTGATGTGGGTCCAGGAGAGCAGGAGGTTGGTGAGGCTAGGGGGCAGTGAGTCTGCAGTGTCGGTGGCTGTCGGGAGGGGCTGGGTATTGAAGCTGGCGTGGAGGTCTGCAATCTTGCGGTGAAAGAAGGTGTGTAGGGAGTCGCATAGGTCTTGTGATGGCGGGATGTCGCTGGAGCTGGGGTTGGAGAGTTCCTTCATGATGTTGAAGAGCTCTTTGCTGTTGTGTGCGTTGTTGTCGATGCGTTCCTTGAAGGAGGTTCTTTTGGTGGCTCGAATGAGTTGGTAGTGCTTGCGGCTGGCGTTCTTGAGGGTCGTGTGTTGTCCAGTGTCTGTTCGTGGCACCACTTTTTCTCGAGTCTTCGGCATGTCCGCTTGAACTCCTGGTGTTTGGTGGTGAACCAGCTGGCCTTTCTGTCGGTGCGTCTGTTTGATGGTTCTTTGATCGGGCGAGAGTGTTGGTGCAGTTGTCGATCCATTGCTTGAGGTTGCAAGGGGCATTGTCGGTGTCAGTTGGTGGGTCTCGGGCGAGGGTGGTGAAGAGCTGGTCTTCGGTGACCTTGTTCTAGCTGCGGTGGGGGATTCGTTGCGGGTGATGGTGCGTTTCTTGAAGGTGAAGTGGACGCAGCGGTGGTCGGTCCAGTGGCGTTCGGTGGTGTGGTTGAAGGAGATGTGGTCGCTGAGGGAAAAGATGGGGTCGAGCGTGTGTCCGGCAGAGTGGGTGGGAGTCATGACAAGCTGTTTGAGTCAGAGGTTGGCGAGGTTTTGGAGCAGGGCGATGGAGTTGCTGACGTTAGTGTTCGAGGTGGAAGTTCATGTCTCTGAGGAGGATGTAGTCTGTGGAAGCAAGAGCGTGTGTGCGGACGATGTCAGTGATGGAATCGCTGAACTGTGGCCGGGGTGTCTGTACACGAGGGTTCCGCTAAGGGTGATGTTGGGGTCGATGAGGATCTGGAAGTGCAGGTGTTCAGCCGTGCTGAGGGTGTCTTCTGTGCTGGTCGAAATTCTGAGGGTATTCCTGTGGATAATGGGGATTCCTCCTTCTGGTCTGTTGGTGCGGTCCCTTCGGGTGATCTTGTAGCCGTCCGGGAAGGCTATGGCAATGTCGGACGCAGAGGAGGGGTTCATCCAGGTCCCCGTTAAGAAGGCGACGTCCGGGGAGGGTGAGTCGAGTAGGTCCCATAGTTCGATGCATGCTTGTGGACGAAGCGGGTGTTGAGTAGTATGCATCTGAGATTGTTGCCTCCTGCCATGGCGGGTGGGGCAGGACGTGCAGGTGTTCGGCGACTGGAGTAGCTGCAGCTGCGGCAGGTGAAGGCCTGGAAGCAGTCATCCAACTGCTTCCAGGCCTCCCCGAAGCTCACCCACGGACAGCTTCGGGGAGGCCTGGAAGCAGTTGGATGATCGGCCGGCGTTGAGTTCGTGGAGGAAGTTGGTGTCGTAGCGGCATCGGGTGTCGTGGCTCTCGCTGGGCCCAGGGGGCCTGGCGCTGGGCGCGAACGGGCATGCCTTTCGCACAGCGATCAGCATGTAGTAGGGAAGGGGGGCAGGACCAGAGGAGGGGTGGCGAGAGCGGGTCTGAATTGGGGTGGGCGGGGACGCAGGGGCAGGAAAGAGCAAGCAGTGTAGGGTCAAAACAGTACAATAACAGTAACAACACACAGTGGCCTAAGCAACACAAAAGAAGTAAAAGTGATAGCACGAAAACAGTAATGGGAGTCAAGAAATGGAACAGACACCTAAGGCGCACTGCCGGCACGAACCCTGCTAAGGCGGGGCTCTGAACCGTAGCGAAGCTACTGTGAGCTGGAGCTGCTGCGGAGTCTGGCCTGGACCGGAGGCTTGCGAGAACAACTGTAGTAGCAAAGCATTGAAGTTTATCACTGTAACTTGCACATAGGAGGGGATGCCCATTTCACAGCCCCTCCTAAAAGCAATTTGGAATAAAACTCGCCAAAATGATACCAAAACGTTTGCTGTTGAAAGCGAGAACAATTTTGCCAATAAACCAAACTGGTTTCAACAAAGGTACAGGTACTATTAACAAACTTATTAGCTTGGTCATTAATCATCAATAATGCTAAGGTGACAAATGTCTCTCTGTATGTCTGCTTTGTAGATTTTAGTTCTGCGCTTGACAGAGTACCAAGGAATAAATTACGGGGAAAACTGAAACACTTGGGGCATTCTTGCAACTTTGCTCATAGCGATGCAACTTAATGTTATGTATGCTTATAAAGCGTTCAAATACCAGATAAGGCGTCTCGACTTCTATACAATAGTACTTGGATACAAGTGAATATCGGTTATGGCTACAGGGTCTTGCGCAGAATTCAAACTTCTATTAGGCTGAAACAGTGGTGTATTCCCACTTATTCATCTCCGACCCTTCCAGTGCCGGATGGGAAACCATTTTCTAATACCGTGCACATGGATGACGTGGTTCTTATAAGTAAGATACCAGTTGGTCTGCAGTGTTTGACAAGCTACACAGCACCCAACAAACTAGACAAACTTAAATAAAACAAAAACAGTAGTTATAAAAGATTTTTTTTTTAAATGAATAAGCGGGGGACTTGGTTTCGAAACAACACGCGTGTTGATGGGAACAGAGAATACCAATAGCCAGGACTAATGATCCACGGTAAAAGATCATTTCATGCGCATAAACCGCACAATGAAGCTAAGTCCCAAGCCTTATTATCAGCATTTATTAAGTTATATGCCACAGTGAAGGGCCCATAACTAGACCCAATAGTGAAAGTCGTGAATGCAAAACTTTTACCAACTATTGACTATGGAGGTGAAGCCTTAAGAGGAAGAGAAGCACTTACACCAGACAAGATTGCAACAAGAAACTTGTGAATCAAAGTCAGATTGGAGTTTAGTGTGCTGAATCAAGTCAGCGCAAGGCAAGGGGCCTTTCTCATCTTCTGTTATGAACTTAAATCAACAAAGGTCTATTCATTAAATGTATCGATCTGGGGCATCCTGACGCTCCCGCTCGCCTGCATATGGAAAGAGCTTGGACAAACCTGGGAGCGTGAGGTCGCTGGAATGCACCAGTCACTTTAAAAGTTTTTAAGTAGTATATCAACAGGAATATGAGAATACTGTCAAGCTCCCAGGACCAACTGGTATTAATTAAACTGTCTCACGCATGCACTGTGGTAAATACTTATACAGCATTGCGTAGCCAACCATTTTTGGGAGGAACTACTAGAGTCAAATAAAACATAAATTTAAGCAAAATCACTTAGTGTATTTGCAGACTCATGCCCAATCTCCAAGAAGGTCCAATGATAGGGAAAACACTGTGCAGTTTATGTAATAAGTCAGCCATCTCTTGGGTTCATCTAACTTGCATTTGCCAATGCCTCTTTACAGAAAGTTGGAGCCTTCTAAGGCAACTGTTCGACTTAAGGTGTATTCAAACACGCCGGCAAGGTGTTCTACATGCATTAAATCCGACTATCCTATTTTAATCACACGTTTGGTGACATTTTTTAGGCTGGTAGAAAATAAACTAATGGCATAAACATCTAAGTATGGAACACTCCTGGGACAGCAATCCAGCCACTGGACTGGGAAGATATTTGCGGTGTCACTTTAGTTCGTAAAAAGTTTTGAGGTAAGTGAATTTTCCTGTTTTTAACCTAAGATATTATGCACTGCACACTTTGTTTATATTTAAAATATTCAATGTTTTAATTAACTAAGCAGGAATGAGGATCAAACGAATATGCAGGAATGAGGATCAAACGAATATATCGCAAAACTTATTCTGCGAGTTGGAAATGCTTTCCCTAAATTGTAAAACGAGTTTAACCCAAAGAAAAAAGGGCCACATGCACAAAGACATTTTCCCATAGACACAGAATGGGTAAAACCCTTTGATACACCTGGCCTTTTGTGGTCATGAATCTGGTCAACTGAAAACTGCATGGTTAAGACTGCAAAAGGGCTTTGTACATCTGGTCCAAAGCTAGCACATAAAATCAAGTACTGACAGACAGAAGCATGCAATATGTAAGAACTGGCACTTTTTCAAGTAGACAATTCTCCGTGCATACCAGCTTTGGTCATACTGGTAGAACACTGCGTACAAAGTCGTAGCAGGGGCGCAATAAACACGTGTAGCAGAATCTAATAAGATAAATGACTGACACTCAAAACATTGTCTTACTTAATGTAGCATGCTCGGGGGATTAACTTTCTAGCATTTTCTAAGTGGCAAAACATCTCGTCTTCCTGAACACGCAGTGCATTTTTAGGGTGAAGAAAAATACTGTTTCTGAACCTCAAAATGGCACAAACAATAAATTTTCACAGTTGCTGATTAGGAGATAACGAAACAAAGATAAAAAATAGCTTTAACATAATATTTATTTTTACGGTCTCTTTAAGAGCATGTGGCATCGTTAACTCACATAGGGAGCTTTAAGAGAAAAACATAGCTCATGGCACCCCCATCCCAAGGTAACCTTTCCAGTCCCTAAGAGATGTAATTTAATATTTTGCAATAATTTTTTCTAATATTTCCTATTTTCTGATCCATACATAAGAAAAGGGCAATTGTATGTTTAGTTTTGAGAGTTTATTGTAGTCACTGTATCAAAAAGATTTGAAATTTGTGGCTTTCTATATCAAAACAACTTAAGTAAAAAAAAAATGTAGTCAACAATTTTGAGTGGGTTCTGATGAAAATGCAAAAGCTTTCTCTCAATTCGTAAGTATTGGATCACCAATGGTGGTTGTAAGGAAATACCTCATTTTGTAGCGTCACCCCTAAGTGTTTGAACTGATGCTGCTGGTTTTTAGACTCAAGAGCGCAATGAGGCCTGCCAACCAGTCCTCAAAACCAGTGCCCTGACCCTAAAAGGTGTATGTTACCCAACTGGCATAAGCTAGCTTACCTAAAAGTCCCTAGTATATGGCACCCAGGTCATGTAAGTTAGAGGGTCACTCCAGGGACTGCAACACTGGTTGTACCACCCTGGGTGTGACAAGGGTAAATGAGTCTCCCAGTCCGTCACTGCAGACTGCAAAAGTAGTTTTAAGGTGCTAGCCCGAATTTGGCAATTACATCGATGGCAAAGTCAATGCTCCCTCTGAAATATGTATAAGTCACGCATAAGTGCAGCCTATGGCAGGCTTATAGAGCTCTATAACCGGGTGCACCATGTGAAATACGTATTCTGCCAGTACGTATTCTGCCAGTAAAAACGTGCAAACTGTTGTTTATATTGTAGAAAGGCTTGGTTGCCCCTTTGGGGAGTACAGGGTTAGACGCTGACCCCTCACTGCGCTAACTCCTGAGGGATTCGACCAAAGTGGAAACTTCAAGGACTAGATTCTGTAGTCAAAATCAATGTACCAAGTCGTGGTCTGCACCTTTTATAAAGTTGCCGCTTTGTTGCCTCCAATCTCTAGTGCCCTTAATGGTTACACAAGGAACTTGAACCAGAGACACTTTGTCCTCCTACGGTGACGTGCTAACGACTCCCAGGATAGAAGACAATAGAGGTATGAACTGGAGCGAGGTGCTACCTCCCTCCCACAGGTAGCCATGCTGGTGTTGGCCTAAAAGGCGAGCTTCAAAGCTGAAGCGCCTTTAACGATTAAATGGGGAACACTTGGGAGAGGGGCAGCCCTATTGTTTACACAGACTAGCTGGCACCTGGGAAGGAGAGGGGGAACCCATTGTCAAACTGTTTTTTCTGGGGAGTGTAGCCCCTTCTGTAGCCACACCAATGGGTTGGGCTAGGGATATTTGGACGCTGAGAGAGGGGTTCTGCCATGTTGGAAGTGGGCAGAATAGTGCATCTTCGGATATCCCGATGCCACACTTCCCTGGAAGCGGCCATCAGAGGGTAGGGAACCTAGTAGCCCATTGGCTACTGACCGTGACTAACCCTGAGGGCACTTTGTGAACATAAATAGGATACCCAGAACTCAGATCTCGACTCGAATGGAAGGAGGACCGTAGGAGGACTGCCCTGCTGCACCGAGGAACCGACAAAGAGAGGCTACACCAGCGTGGACTGCACCTGCTGAACCTGGTGGATGGCAAAGAAGAGGGACTGTGTCTACTGTGTCCTGCTTATGGGGACGTCGTCTCCGGAGCCTAGCCAAAGCAAAGAGACTCCAAGGGTCAGTTGGTTGACCTCCTTCATAACACAGGGCCACAATAGAGGAGAAGCCTGCTGGGGCAATTTGATAACTCAGGTTCTACAGACAGCTGCTAACTGCCGCCGTACAGCACCAGAGACCAGGACCTGATTCCCAAAGTTGCACCCTGGATTCACTGAGCTCGGGAAAGCTGTCTGAGTGCAGCCTGGTCACCCAGAAGCTGAGTTATCATCTAAGGAAGGACTTGGCTGTGCACACGATACAGGGTGACTGGTAGCCCAGTGGCAATTGGACTTCGACCAGTCCACCTCCGAGGGACATCAACCATGTGACCGTGGATGCCTCCCCCTCTTTGTGGACCGAGGAATAGCCTCCGGAAGAACCCCGTTGACCACATTCACATCATCCTTGAGCACTTCTCGTATCCCTTGCATCAGGACCAATTACATAGGACACCACTGCAACGGATAAAAGTGCCTGGAATTGACGGAAGATTGCTTCACCTGCTTAGGTAACTATTTCTGAGGATGGTGCTGGTCCCCCGACTGGTTCCCTACTGGAGTTGGTCACCTAAAGTGACTAAATGACCGCAGTTCAATTAGCCCAACATTTGGATGAAAAGGTTTCTAAGCGTCAAATCATTGAATTTGCTAATGCTTTTTCATGGTTGAGTGAAATGGTCCGATTCACTATACCTTGTAAATTCTATATCTCCGGATCCCTACGGTGGATCTTTTTCATTGCAGTGTCTAAAAATACAGTCTATTTTTATAAATTGCGGTCTAATTTCTTGAGTGTCTCGTCTACTTCAATTGTTTTGGTGCTGTTTAAATGCTTTACACTTGTTCCTTTGTGTAAACCTTGCTGCTCAGAGCCACAGCTACACAGGGTTGAGCTTAAGGTTAAAAAACTAAACCCACTAGTTCTAAAGGGGATGGTAAGTATTACATGGTGAGGGCGCACAAGCTCACCATGTAATACACACAATTTCCTCAAAGTGGTATTAAATGTTGTGAATAGCGTTCAATGTTAGATTACAGGGCCGGCTCTAGGCCAGTGCTATAGGTCTTATTGCACCGGGTGTTAACTTCAGGGGCCACCATGTTTGCAAGGTTATTTTGGTTCTAAAAGCACCTGCTGCAGCGTTTTATTTTGGTTTTAAAAGCACCTGCTGTCGAATTCTGTGCCTACAGCAATTTCCAGGAAACAATAAAAATGTAAAGGTAACTCTGTTGATTAATGTTCTTCCTGGAAGGAGATCTGAGTTTCGGCAAGTTGAGGTTTTGACGGATCATAAAATAGCACAGAGGATTGATATGCCTGCTGCAAAGAAAGTGTACCATCCAAATCACTAAGTGCATATAATGTAAATAGGTCAATGGGTTACTGCTTTTCTAAGAGAGATCCTTTTGTTGCTGGCAATTTATAAGCTAAAATCTGAATACACAACAGTGAATTGTTAAATGTCATCAAAAAAACCACAAGCACGCTGCACAGTATAGAATAGAGCTTAGAGATTAATGTTGCAAAATGGGTTCAATTGGGTAGATATACATTTTTATGACTAACCCCAACTATTGTGTTACATTTTCAATTCTTAGTTTGGGCTTCTCCATACCAATCACTCAAACTATACTGCCTACCAGTTGGGATGACATGTCACTTCTATACCTTGTAGTCCTCTGGCTTATGAGACATTTCCTATCCACTGATTTACACACTGATGATTGATTGTCTTGGTAGTGTGTGTGTGATGCAAAGCGCTCTGACACCCTACAGTTTTGTGAGTGGCGCTATATAACTTATTTAATGCATCTGAAAGAGAGTAATTATGGAGACTTGAACAACACTGTTAAAAGGTGGTGGTGAGGGAATCCTTGGTTAAGAAGGTCACCACCTCCACCACAGATAGGAGGCACCATCAAACACTGTCGCACCGGTCGCCACCAGCACTAAAGCCGGCACTGTCAGATTACACTAAAAACTGTAAAAAAAAAATTACATTTAGGGGAAAAAAAATCTTAAACTCCTTTTTATCAGTCTATCTGCCAACATCTAGAACTCAACACAGAGACAAACTGTGCAATACCTATAGATTTTATAAATATAAATCAATAATAAATATCTTATTTTTTTTTTATACCGCGGCAGTCGCTACAGTGTAGCTACGGTTCAGATGCACTTTTTATTGAAAAGGACATAAGGAAGAGCCTAGAATTTTGACCCATGAGCAGGTTTGCACACAATCCAGTAATTCGCTATGTTTGTCAACTAAGGTCCAACATGGCAATGTCCGTGCATATCTGAGCAGGGGGGCACAATATAGAAGGGGGGGGAAGAGGTGTGGGAGGGAGCTGAGGTGAAAAAATAAAAGTGATTTCAGTTTGCATAGGACATTTTGCTCTCACCTACAGCCCCAATCACTGGACAAATGTACACCAAACTTTGCAGGAAAGTAGAATTGTACTCAGAAAGTGTGCTGGTGTGGTTTGGTGTAAATTCGTTCAGCAGTTTTTGAGATATTAGTGTTTTAAAAGTTGCCAAACAGGCTTGCTCAGGCCTCTGGAGAGTCCGAACACTCCATTCCTGTCAACCACATTTTGAATCCTTTAAGAACTACAATTGGCTGGGTAAGGGCTCTAAATTTATTTTTCACCCAATTTCGGGCAAATAGTGGTTTTAAGCACTGGAGCCCGAACCATACTGTACACAACTAACATTATCTGCCAAGTTTCATTTCTGGTAGCCTGCTTTTTTAGGTCTCGCGACCTATCGATGCGCGCATGCGCATCGAGCGGAGCGAGAATTCAAGCGGCGAAAACATCATGAAACCACCAGCTTTTTGCTGGCGTTTTCATGGCGTTTTCATGCAGTTCATGTGAACCACGTGTTCAAACATGAGCGCGCGTCAGCCTCCCTCCATTTGCCGCACAGCACATCAAAGGGCTTCGCCCAGCGTGCGCTATGCGGCTTCTCCTCCCCTAATTAGTCATTTTCGCCGCCGCCGTCTCGCATTTCTCCTCCCCCCTCCCCTTCTCTGCCTTCCTTTCCAGGCGCACGCATTTTTCTTCAAGCATTTCTCCTCCCTCCTCCTCCTCTACAAGACATGCACGTCACATATCGTTTGCTACCTCTTGTATTTTGTTGCTCTTGATACTTGCACAACTGTCACTATTGTCTCATGTAACGTTTGCTTTTGTAACATGCTCGCTTGTTTCTTTCGTTTCTAGTTTTCGATTCCCATCGTTTTCTTGTTTTCCCCCTCCCTTTCTCATCACGTTGCTCGTCATTCTATACCTTCCCGCCCCCCCACCAGGCTCTCCCGCCCCCATCCGGCTTCCCTCCGCGCAGCCATCTGCCTGCCACACTTCTCCCCTCCTTCGCATTCCCGACCCCCCCCTCCCCCCCCGCGGCTTCCCTTGTCCCCTCTGCTTTTTTTTTTCTTGCTTTCCCGGTTTTAGCTTGTTTAGGTGACCAGTGTCATTGCCGTGTAGGGGAGTAATCATGATGTCACTACAGTTGGATAGCAAGAACATTTACTTTAAAAGGAAATGTTTTGCTTTTGGTTGCCTCTTTCGTTATGATCATGAGAAAAAGTGACCGGCTCTTAAGAGCTTTAATGACACTATATGTCAGACTGCAGAGTTTGGATCGCAATCCAAGCCCTTAAAGTAATGGGGTGACTGA
This sequence comes from Lissotriton helveticus, assembly GCF_964261635.1. NCBI lineage: Eukaryota > Metazoa > Chordata > Amphibia > Caudata > Salamandridae > Lissotriton > Lissotriton helveticus. Next base: position 459,767,190 of record NC_136060.1, on the reverse strand, counting down.
TTTACTCATAGGCTGGGGTCTCGTGATGGTTTTACTGATCATTTCATTGCGACATCCTTGTGCAAGAGGAATTGCACAACCGTCTGCATCCGTTCCAGAAGCAGAGCATGAGTTTAAGGATCAGGATAACCACCAGCACTGGGCAGCAAGCAAGAGTGGGCAACTAGCTTGTAAGTGAAAGCGGACGAAGCTTACTTTTGTTATGCAATGTATTGGCACATTTTAAAATATCACGCGGAAGTCATGGCTGACTTCTTGATCATATCCTCCCTGTGTGCAGTGTTGCAAGTGTCTCATAGCTGATGCAAGCGCTAAAAGAATATGCACGGACCACATAATCTTTCATGCGCTACAGTCTGATTTTTAGGAATGCATATATGTTTGTGTTTCTGTGATTAGTCTTCCTTCTCATATATATGTGTGTGTGCCCAGAAGGAAGTGCGATTGCTGAAAGTGCACTGTTCAGCGGAATATGAGGCAAGCAACCTGTTTAGAGTCTCTGTAGGATCCTGATCTTGCATATTCTTCTAGAAGGAAGGTTAATGCAAGCGTTGTTAATGTTAGGGATTCCTGAATGGATTAACAATGACGTCAATGGTCATTTGGCTGGCTGTGTGCACTGGAGTGTATGGAACCTTATTGTAATCGAGGGCTGAGCCCGATTACAGTGCTTGTGCGTACTGCGGCCCCTTCATGCAATGCCCAGCATAGGTGCAATGATGGAGACAGATCGCCTTGCAGTAGACACCTTGATAGTGGTCTGCTGAGGTGGCAAGGTGGCCTTACGCCCCCCAGCCACTATCACGTTCCTAACCGCTTCCCTGATAGGCTTTTTAGGCACAGCCAAGAATGTACATGTGACTCCGAGGGAAATTCACAACTGCTTCCACTGTATATTTGCCACCTCACTAGTTACTGAACTGCTATAGTGCACTCGTGATTAAACCAGGATGACCACTGGTGTATGATGAATTATGCCAATGAATTACACAATGCATTTCCAACTTCATTTGCTAATACTGCTTCTAATCTATTTACAGGTCTTGAGGCATTGATGATCCATATAAAAAGACAAGCACTGGCGTTGCCAATAGGTCTCGCAGTAGGAAAGTTGGAGCTATTACAATTGCAAATAACAATGCCTTTTATTTTTGTTTTCATTTTAAAAACATAAAGGCCTTTGTCATTTACAAAACCAATAGCTCCAACTTTCCTACTGCGAGACCTATTGGCAACGCCAGTGCTTGTTTTCCCCTGCGCTGTTGGCAATGATTATTTTGGCAATGGTGAGTGACAACAGTAATAGCGTGCAAGCGTGTGCAATGCAATCCATCACTGGCACAGTGGCTTTACGCATTGGAACCATAACTCAATGTTAACTGTTTTTCGTTGAATTTTAAAGATTAGTTTTGATAATACACTTTATTCCCAACCCCTGCTGCGCCTGGCCATGGCCAGGCCCTACGTCCAACTCACTACAGGTAGCCAATCCCTCCTGTGCATTTGTTGGGATCATTTGCACCAGAGGTTGGCTGCAGTGCATACCACTGGCCAGGCCCAACTCCCCACCACCACATGCGTCCTACCCTGCTGTGCAAGGCTTTTGGGCTCTCACCCTTCTGTCTTTTTTCCCTGCCTCTCTTTATCTCTCCGCCTCACACTCTCTATTTTTTTAACCGTGACAGTTGTGAACTGAATCGTGAAAAGCTTTGAGATCTAATGGGGCTGCTTGCGACCTTTCGATGAGTGGGAGGCAGTAGCATAAATTGATGCAGCCTTTACCTGCATACTCAGAAAAGGTGATTCACACATTCCTAAAACAACTGCTCCCAGAAGAGGGGGGCTATTTCAGGTGGAAGTGGGGCTGTGACTAAGCAGGAGGATTGAATATCTGTAAAACACCGTATAGAGCGCCACCTCGAAATTGTGGGTGATTTTTGAAAGAGAACACACAAGACTAAGAGAGTGCTCAGCACCAGTACTTCAAAGAGATACAAGTGTTACCAAAATCCACGCGAAGTGCAGCTTTTTTGCTTTTACATATTTTACAGATGCTTTAAGGGTCCTGCTAAAAGGAGCAAGCAGTACATATGAGATTGTAGCGCATATGATTTTTAGCATTCTTATAATAATTCCATTTCAGAAAAAGTAATTTACAAACTTTCTTAAAGTCCTTAATCCAACGGTTAAACAAAATCCACAAACTTCCCAGGCACAAGGCTATGCTGGTCTGGACCATCAGGTCAAACCTTGTCAGAAAGCAAAGTCCATTACAGAGTATACTATCAAGTCCAAAATTGCTACATTTATGCTCTGTGGAAGTCACATGTGTGTCATACAATGGCCATATGTATATAACCAAGGGTTTACACATGAGCCGTACCCAAAAATAAGTAAAGCCTGTGATAAAACATTCAATAGCATCTTATCAATCGTGTACGTAGAGAAGCATTCAATATGCCGCCATTTTGTGTACACTACTTGTTATTTATCCATATTGCGAGTAATTTTCAGACATTGCCACAAGCAAAGGAGAGCAAATGTTTAGGTAACAAGAAGACTGTTCATTTTCAAAAGTTTTGCAAATTCAGCTCCAGGACATCAATGCAAATGGTTTGGGGTGAAGGTAATGGGGCAGCGGAAGGAAGGTCCCGTTTGGTGCTTTCCCCCCTAAAACCGCACAGTGTGCACTGCAATCCACCAATGTGACTGTGGGACAAAAAGAAAGAGGCAGGAGACATTTTACCTGATTAAGTAGCAGCAGAAGAGTAGGCTGAGGATGAAGACGAATATGGCGGTACCAAACACCACGATGTATATGTTGAGGGGCAGGTTCTGGAACCCGATGTTAGGCATGGTAAGGCTGCAGCTGTGCAGGTCTGAGGTCATGGATAGGCTGCAAGAGAGGAGAGAAAATAAAAGGTAAGAAAACTGAATGAAAGACAAAACGCGTCTACTGAGATGGCATAGTGTTAGTGTTGAACAGCAGTGAGATCACGGATTTATTTCGTGTTTTCCAATTCTTTGACCAGCCCCTCGGTACGTCGCAATGATGCACATGTTAGGACAACGTAAAACAGAATATTGTCCAATTGTGAAATGGTGACAGCTAGTCAAGGGGAGCAAGCCAAGTCAGTTTCAACATATTGCAAGGGAAGGGAGACCATATGAAAGGGTGCAGGCAAAGGACCACTCTACACAAAGGCAGTGGAAGGACAGCTCTGTACTGGAATCACTCCATGGGAGCAGACATGGGAGTCTACACAAAAGGTCACAGCCCAGGGTTCCCTCTCAAACAACATAGTGGGAGGACAGCAATGCTGTGGAAGAGCACCAAGCCTGATGCCACAAGCCACACTAAGAAGGAGACTAGAAAAACGTTTGCAGCCTAGGTTTGCTCTGCATCAATGTGACTGGGGGACATCTGTGCAAGGGAGGTGCACATCAGATGCAATATAATGAACTGTAGGCAAACGTCGGACAAATGGTACCTTCTACGGTCCATTATTCAACAAAGCAGTCGGCGACAACTGTACATTAGAAGCCCGGCGGACAACTGTACAGTGGAAGCCCGGCAGACAACTGTACAGTGGAAGCCCGGCAGACAACTGTACAGTGGAAGCCCGGCAGACAACTGTACAGTGGAAGCCCGGCAGACAACTGTACAGTGGAAGCCCGGCAGACAACTGTACAGTGGAAGCCCGGCAGACAACTGTACAGTGGAAGCCCGGCAGACAACTGTACATTTGGAAGCCCGGCGGACAACTGTACATTTGGAAGCCCGGCGGACAACTGTACATTTGGAAGCCCGGCGGACAACTGTACATTTGGAAGCCCGGCGGACAACTGTACATTTGGAAGCCCGGCGGACAACTGTACATTTGGAAGCCCGGCGGACAACTGTACATTTGGAAGCTCGGCGGACAACTGTACATTTGGAAGCTCGGCGGACAACTGTACATTTGGAAGCTCGGCGGACAACTGTACATTGGAAGCCCGGCGGACAACTGTACATTGGAAGCCCGGCGGACAACTGTACATTGGAAGCCCGGCGGACAACTGTACATTGGAAGCCCGGCGGACAACTGTACATTGGAAGCCCGGCAGACAACTGTACATTGGAAGCCCGGCAGACAACTGTACATTGGAAGCCCGGCAGACAAATGTACATTGGAAGCCCGGCAGACAACTGTACATTGGAAGCCCGGCAGACAACTGTACATTGGAAGCCTGCCATGCTGTTCCTCAAGCACACCAATCTACCACTGGGTGGCCTCCATGGCTCCCTACTCTTGTCCCTCAGCTGAACGCGCTATAGCATATCTCACTGGGCGGACTCTAAGATCAATTTCTTCTATCACCTACTTATAGTTAATGGCACTGTCTGTACCTTTCCTAACCAACTCAGTTCTGTTACCACCTGCTCTCTGCCATTGACATGCTGTTAAATGCCAAATTTAGCCATTACCAATATCCCTCTCCCATAGCACTCAAAATCTTTCCTCTTCGATCTCTAGGCACCTGAATGCAGTGACCCTCAGCTTATATGTCAATGTTCAATTTATGTGAAAAGCTCATGGCTAGTGCCTCTCTTCGGCCCATGCTTTGGCACCACTGCCGTAACTTGTGGTCAACATCTGCAAATTCTACTTACGTCTTAGCTTTCACTATGCAAAGACCCTGATTAAAGCACTAGAAATAAATACATCCATATATATCTTTACCCTTAAAAAAGTAAAATCAGTATATCAATAACATATAGGGAGTATACTTATGGGTTTATTATTCTATAATAACACATCTGTCACAGTGTAAATAGGATTATAAGAAATGTAACTATAATTGCTCGTCAAGTGACATATTTGGTGATAGAGGGGTAATTGTGAAATGTATTTATCAGCGGCAAAAAATTGAATGTCAGAGTTTGTAAATTATTTATCCATGCAATTTTAGAATTCTAGATTATCTTGGATATGTGTAATATGTTAACATCTCTAAGTATGTATATCTTCTGTGTGGGTACGTATCTATATTTAAATATTTTCCACCTACTCCAACTTATTCCAAACCTCTCCAACTACTATGGACTCCCAACTAACCCTCTCGAAGCCCTTCCCTCCTATTTCCTATTCATCCCACTAACAGGCCCACATGTCCACCATTCCCAATATCACTTTACATTATGCCTCTACTAATACATCACTAATCCACCTTGGGTTCTGGATTAATGCTTCAGCATCTAATATGGGTTAGTAAGAGCTATATAAATAAAATTTACAATTTATTAGTCCTCAAGAAGCAAAAACACGTGTACAATCTCCTTCTCGCCAGCTCCCACTGGGCATTCACCCCTTTGACAAAGTACTCAAAATGGACAGCTGCACCCAGGTTATCCTTTCCATGAGCCAGCGATACCAGACATCTAGCAGTCAAGCTTAAGCTTCACCACAAAAGTTCATAAACAACTTGCGAAGGTCATCTCACTGTCAACCAACCTCAGCCTCAGTAACCCTGAAACATCAGCGCCCGGTCCAGTGCCATTAAATGTGTGGCATCTTTCCAGCGGAATGCCCAGCAATCTGGATCTGAAACGCATCACTTCTCTGACCACTTTCAATATAGACTTATAGACTAGTCCAGTGGAATTATGCGTTTGTGTGACTACCGCGTTTTTTGCATAATTATAGATTTTCCGCATTTGCCACATATCATCTGCTGCATGATATGCAGATTTTAACTGAAGAAAAAAAAATTCTGGCACAAATGATTCAAAAGTTTAGTAAAAACGCAGTGACGCGTGTTGCTGTGCAGTCGTAGACCCTTTGCAAAGCTGGACATGTCACCTTTCTGTTGATTATTACTGTGTTTGGGTGTTAAACTGGTACTAATGAGGTATAACCAATGCCAATATAGTGTTGACACGTGTAAAAATGACAATATAATGAAGTAATACTATCACAAAAAGTGCCACATTACGTCACATAATTTGCTTTACTTGCTGCATAATTTACTCAACCCTAACACATAATACGGCCCTCCCTTGTTGCACAATTCCAGTGAATCGGTTTATATAACACGTCCTACATCTGGAGAGTTCCCTCGTCACCACCCCCCCACCCCTGTGTATCTTCCACCCACTTCGCGCATAAAATATATGACAAAGAAGTTCATTGTAGAGACTTGGATGGCCTGGCCAAGTCACACATGTCATCTGCCTTCCCAAGCAATGTTTACTCTTGCTACTACTGGTGATGTAACTCTGTAAAACAGGTTTTGTGAGATACTAGGTAAACAAATAAATGCATATATTGCTGGCAGTTCAATACTCACACAGTACAGTTTTAAAAGTGCCGATGGAGTACAGAGCAAACTGTTCCCTAAACATACGTTCAAGGTTGGGATAGTAGTCAAGCATAGTTCTCTTTTAACCTGTATTACCCTCAAAAGACCCCCTTTCAAGTCCCAGCGAGGAGGCTTGGGGAATTCCCCTTCACGTGCTTCTGAGCTCAGAGGAGACCTTGGCACAGCAGATGCCCACAGCCCAGGCCCTGTTTCACTATCAATGGCCATTTCTTCTCTCCATGGAAATTCCCACTGGAAAGTTTCGAGCGCGCTACATATTTGACTGCAGTCCAAAGGCCTTTCAGAGGCCTCCTGTGCTGGCCTGGAGGGGCTCCTCTTTTAATACCGCTCTCCCAGTGAAGAGCTTCAAACAGCAGCTCCTGCAGCCCTCTCCTTCCAACCTCCACCAAACCACCTTGTGGACTACCCTTATGAAGACTCCCAGAAATCCTATCCTCCCCAAAGAATCACACTGTTCAACTTAAAACAGAGCAACAGAGCCCTGCACCAGTAACCAAAGAATTGGATACAGGAAGAATAAAAGATATTTACTGTCGATGAGGTTCACGTGACAATATAGACCTGTAAAGCAATGCTTGAACCAGCTAGGTCAGTCTGATGTCAGAGATGGAAGACATCCCCTTGTTGTTCATCTGCCCTGCAACATCCTTTCCTCAGGCTCGTGCTGTCCTTATGAACACGGAAAGGGAGGGTCATAAGATGCATCATTCAGCGGTCATATGTCCCTACTGTCTTATATAGAGTCCTACCCTCCTAAACAACCAACCCAAACAAGCATTTGCATTGCAATCGGTCTCGCTTTTGGGACCTTATATGTATTTAGCTATGCAGTACATTAGCCTGGGTGCTGGAACATCTACTGTTCTTTAACATGGAGGGAAAGTAAGCACCAACCTGCGTGACACGCCAAGTATGTAAACACATGGAGAGAAATATTGCCTTTCAGCGGGAAATGGTATAGACCAAAGCTCTGTTTTTAATATAATCTCAGGGCCTTCAGGTTTGCCAAACACTTCCAAACCATATCATAAACAAAAACTTAGTGAAGCAAACCAACATAACCTTGAAGGATTGATTTTACAAGGCCACTCCAGACATTCAATCTTAAGGACGTGGAACCCTCACTCCCTAGTGGTGGCATGCTTCATTGCTGAGTTCGCTCCTTCTGAGGAGAAATGTGTGTCCGAATGGGCTCCACCGGACAGAGGAGAGCTGCCTAAACGTTGCTCTATTTATCTAAGGTAAATGTGGGATCCAGAATTTCAAAGCACTTAAAGGTGTCCTTCGTCAACCTATCAGACTTTTATTAAGCCTCTGCAAGATTTAAAAAACGCAGGGTGTGCAGAAGTGTTTATATCCCACCCGTACCACTTCTCTCAGCATTGCCACCAATATATAAATGTATTCCTGGATTAGTCCCGCCCCTCTGTGCCATCTCCTCGCTCCCTGTGTTCAGTGCACCCATCAGCATTTTCAATGCCACCTACATATAAAAGCAAAATTCAACAGCATTCCATCCTTGTACATCTCCCTCAGTCACAGCTGCCATGGAGTGACAAAGCTTCTGCCTTGCATGGTCATTCTTCCCCTACTTAAGGAAAATGGGGGCTTGAAGCAGGAAGTGACTATGCATATTACCGGTCTCCTCTATTCCAATGGTGTCTTTAGAACAAGAGGAAGTGATGCTGCAGCACTCACTTCTCTTCTGCTTCCACATTAACAGGGAAGTGGGGGCGGTACTAACAGCCTTTTCACCCACACTTTACTTTTAGCTGCCATTTGGAGACCGTTCAAGACAGTAGCAGGCCCCGTGACACCATGCCTTTATATATTCTATTTGATCATACTTGTGCAAAGTCAAAGCAGTCGACAACACGGCACAGTGGCTTCCTAGGAATATGTGTGAACATCTTTGGTTCAGAACCCGTGCTTTACACCCCCTTAGCATTGTGAACGGCGACTATTAGAACATTGAAATGTTGAGTCATCCATTGAAGACAATAGAGTGCTCTGGGCTTCTAATTCCTGGTAGAAGCCCAGAGCATCAACATTACAATGTCTGTTCACAGATGTTGCTGTGAACAAACGACTCAACGAACCAGAGGGGATTTCAACCCCCTTGGGCTCCGTGAGGCCTTTGTTTTACAAATTAGAACAATCGACCCTCTAATGTCGGAATGTTTTAACAGCATTAAAGACTTCCATAGGTGGCTCTACCAGCCATTATAGGCTCACTATCTTGTTAAAGGGTCTCGCCTTTGACTCAAGCGTTTAACGCTGGGGCGGGCCTTTAATGGCCGGTAGAGCCTGCTACAGCGGGCTCTAAGACTATATTAAAACCTCTTGGGCGATAATGACAAGCAGTGCTGCATAGAAACTCTTTCTAGGTATGTGGTACAATCATGCTAAGTTGAGATACTACTCACAAGTCTAGGCTACTTATTTGTTTCAGTTGATAAACACAAGAATGACACCAGTTTACTTAGGGGCGTGTAAGGAACTTAAAATGTTTTTAGCAGAGGAGGATTTCAGGCTGATGGTGAAAAAAATTGCAAACACATGCTGTGACCTGGGCAGGCAAGACAAAGTTCACACACTGTCGCACAGGCTATTCCTAGATTAGCACACTCCAGCAAACAATTACCAAACTATTTCACAAGTTCAAGTTCTTTCAGTCAAAAACATCACAGGAGTCACATACACAGGAAAACTAGTACTGCCTCATCTGTTTTCGAATTCAGCATCCATCCAATCCCTGGCTTGGCCTCTTGCAGGTAATCGGTTCCTCCCCTCCAAAGGGTACAATCCAGTGTGAAAGGGCAAAGGTTACTCTGGGTTCATTATTCCACGTGGAGCATGCGCACTCATTTCACAGGTTACACTAAGAGTAGAGCTGCCTAGGTCTAAAAATCACAGTTCGACGCTTAATGATTGTATTGTATGTAGCTCAGGACTTTAAAAAAAAAATGCTCTTTTTTCATATATCCACTATTTTTCAACAAAATATACGAAACACTATAGCAATATATATTAAATTATATGTTGATCTGAATTTTAAATCATAATTATATATAACTGCTCTCTGTTGCTGCCAAAACGTGTCGTCTTGGTGCACAATAAAGGATTGTGCAAAGTCCCCTGGTGTGCCGCATTGTTATTAGTTCTGGAGCGCTGGAGGAGATAACGTGTGTGTGTGGGGGGTGGGGGGGGAGGAAATCCACATTTTTGTAAAGCGCACAATCACCCGCAAGGGTCTCTAGGCGCTGGGGGCCGTCGGGAAGATTAAGCAAGCTATTGCCCAGAGTCACATGGTGCTGGGCTAATCTGCCGCCGGGGATCGAACTGTGATCCCCAGATTCCAGAGTCAGTCGCCCTAGCCACGGCGCCACACATATATATACACACACACACACATTTTTTCCATTCAGATCAAATGTGGAGCAAAGATATTGAACAAAGAGTAGGGACAAACCCTACAATCAGATTTTTTTTCTTTTTGTACAGGGACACAAAGTGCAGATTTGAAAACCGATTTTCCCCTAGTGCCCTACTGACCCTCCAAGGCCAACACAGAATTCAAACAGGGTTAGACTTACTTACACCTTACTCGGTTCACTCTATTAACGATGCTGGCATAAAGCAATAAATACTACAGGCACATCACCACCCCCCAAACACAACTGTCCACCACCTCCCTCCCAAGAGACTCAACAACCTTTGTTGCCCCTTACAAGCACAATGCCAACCTCCACTCACATATCCGTCTGCCATCAATGTTCGTTTAAAAAAATTCTGCAATATTATTTACGCTTTCCATGGTCGATATGTTCCAGTTCAAAACGACAAAAGCACCCATACAGCTGCTTGCCAGCCATGTTTATTTTTAAAATATATATCTAATAATATTCACGCTTCCTAGAACATACATATGTATTGGCATTACTTTGCCTTTTACAGAACTGTGCATTTTTAAGCATATTTTTTAATATTTAACTCCCTTTTCCGGATTCGAGAAACCATTTTAAGAAAACATTATTCAATTTAATTACCTTTCCTCCAAATACTATTTCTTTTTTTTTTATTTCAAGATATTTTTTTTAAAACAAGTACATTCGTATTTTCGAGCAATGTGTTTTTTCTCTCCATTTGCCATTTAGTGACAGGAAAATAATCCTCCCCGCCCTGCATCGCACGGAAAATGGAGGGGTGGGCAAGATAAAAAGATGAAATGCAAACTCAATGTCCGGTGACATCATCCCACATTGTCGCTGGCCAGCCAATCCCCGCTGGGATACGTGTGAACTGCCTCCAGACAGGTTTCGCAGCATCTCATCACCCAAGCAGAGGCGAGGAAGGATTCCCCGGCAGACAGAGGACCTGACCCCGGCTCCCTGCTCGCTGGACGTGAACTTGGCGCTGCATTCCTCTGGCATGAGCGCAGGGCGTGCGCCTTTACGCGCAGCTGCATCCAGCCAACACTTGGCCACTGGATGGAACGCCTCTGGCTGCCAAGGAAGAGGCTGAAAGGAATTTCCCGACAGACCCCGCGCTCTTTCTCTGGCCCGTCTCATGTGTCCTCTGGGAGAGCACAAAAAACCCCAAGAACCCCGGGACAATCACAGGAAATTGCTGAAGCTGGGAAAAGACGCATGTCTGGACATGCCCGGATAGATGGAAAAAGGCACTCAGTTATAATAAAACATTTAGAGAACGGGGTGAGGGCTGGGGCGAGCGACCCCCAGAATGACAGTGGGTTATTGCTATTAAAAGGCAGACACGAATGAGGTTTGAAAAGAATCTGAATGACGCATTAGAGAGGCGAGGACGCAGGGGCGGCTGGTGACATTTGAAAGTGGTGAGGCGTAAACTAATTTGCATATTGCACCGCAGCGAGCGCAGCGAGCGAGCTCGAATCACCTTGCATCCATCCATACATCATTCATGCATCCATCCATCCATCCATCCACCCACCCATCCACCAATTCTGCATCCATCCTGCATCCATCATTCATTCATGCATCCACCCATCCATCCAGCATCCATCATTCATTCATGCATTCACCCATCCATCCATCCTGCATCCATCATTCATTCATGCATCCACCCATCCATCCAACCATCCACCCATCCATCCTGCATCCATCATTCATTCATGCATCCACCCATCCATCCATCCTGCATCCATCCATCATTCATTCATGCATCCATCCATCCACCCATCCATCATCCATCCTGCATTCATTCCTGCATCCATTCATGTGTCTACCCATCCATCCACCCATCCTGCATCCATCATTCATTCATGCACCCATCCATCCATCCACCCATCCATCCTGCACCCACCATTCATTCATCCACCCATCCATCCATCCACCCATCCAGCATCCATCATTCATTCATGCATCCATCCATCCACCCACCCATCCATCATCCATTCCTGCATCCATTCATGCATCCACCCATCCATCCATCCTGCATCCATCATTCATTCATGCACCCATCCATCCACCCTGCATCCATCATTCATGCATCCACCCATCCTGCATCCATCATTCATTCATGCATCCACCCATCCATTCATCCACCCATCATTCATCCTGCATCCATTCATGTGTCCACCCATCCACCCATCCATCCACCCATCCTGCATCCATCATTCATTCATGCACCCATCCATCCATCCATCCACCCATCCTGCATCCATCATTCATTCATCCACCCATTCATCCACCCATCCAGCATCCATCATTCATGCATCCATCCTTCCATTCCTGTATCAACCCATCCATCATTCATTCATGCACCCATCCATCCACCCTGCATCCATCCTGTATCCATCATTCATTCTTTCACCCATCCTGCATCCATCATTCATTCATGCATCCACCCATCCATTCATCCACCCATCATTCATCCATCATCCATCCACCCATCCTGCATCCATCATTCATTCATGCACCCATCCATTCACCCTGCATCCATCCTGCATCCATCATTCATTCATCTACCCATCCACCCATCCTGCATCCATCCTGCATCCATCATTCATTCATGCATCCACCCATCCATTCATCCACCCATCATTCATCCTGCATCCATTCATGCATCCACCCATCCTGCATCCATCATTCATGTATTTTTATGACCATATAACTTGCACACAGCTTGTCAGTGTTTAATACCAGTCTCAAACCTTGTACTCCAGCACCAATGATACATGATTAATATTAATTGTTTTTAAAAACATGTATTTATTCGACACCAATTTCACACCTTAATCGGAACATCATTTTTATTTGTTTTTTAAAATATCTATTTATTTAACACCAAAGTAAGTCATGTATACATTTTTATGGTTAGATAAGAGGCTCGAACCTGGTTTCCCAGCACCAAAGTCGGCCGTACTATCCGACAGGGGTTATGTAACCGGGCTATGTATTGACCAGCCAATCCTGCGCCAGGATTGGCTGGGGGGGCACCATGACTCCTCGCCCAGTCGCCCTGTGTAACCCCGGGGGCTGCGGCCCGCCCCCTGGTCCTCTCTCTAAGGGGGAATTCACAAGAAAACGATCTGCGCATGCGCGGGCATGTTTGTGCCCAAAAATACACTTGCGCAGCTGCAGCAGCCCGATCCTTCCCCCCCCCCCCTTGCGCACTCCGGGAAGGTCGGGTGTCTCCCGGTTTCCCGGTCGGCAGATAGCGCGATTTTTTAAAATAATAGTGACGACGTGGTGGGTCCATGGGGCTTAGTGGGGCTTCGCCCCTACGCCCCAATGGACGCACCGCGCCTGCGAGGACGTGGTCGTGTTGGTTAAAATGCTTGAAGGGTGGAGGCGTGGCGAGTATCTGCGCGGTTTCACTTTTATTCTTACAAGACAAACAGTGTCCAAACGGTTTCGTTTCTCTATGAATACTAATGCTGGGAACGTGTTCCTTTGACTTCAGTGCAATGTATGTCATCTTTGAGATTAGCTAACTATTGTCTAGAATCTGGAACCGTCATTAGCACGCCATTGCAGTTGGCTTGGGGGGACATTGCCAGTGTATGTATGTACTGCACCCCTTAAATTCTATAAAACAGTTTGACAAAAAGATGTAGTAAAGTGTTTTACATGGCACTCTTGCCATTTCTCAGCCTTTAACGCGTGTCATTGTTCCCCAAGTTTATGGAACTCAAATTATACTTTGAAGGATAAAGGGCTGACTCGGCCCTGCTTGGATTCGAACTGAAGACCTGCAGATCAGCTGAGAGGCCAGCCAGCACTCACGGGGGCGTCCACTCCTGCAGGACATAGTAAAGACATCTGTGTCTGGTTCTTCTGCCAACTCAAGGGGAATGAAGGCAGCCATTATTTCCCAAACCTGAACCCGGGAGGCGGCTTGGCTGGGTGGCACCAGTAACAGGGTTTAGCGGTGAACCTGGGAGCCGGATGTATGACGTTTCAACGCATGCTATTACAACGCATGCCTTTACGACGCAAGTTTTACAACGCAAGTCGTTACAACGACTTGCGTTGGGGGGGGGGGGTCGCTGGATAGTGAATAGTTTAATTTACTATTCCAACTCCAGTCCCCGTGGATAGTAGGGAAGGTGTTGGAAACTATTCCCTATCCTAGAGCGCCCCCCAGCGCAAGTCGTTGTAAAAGTTGCGTTGTAATGGTTGCGTCGTAAAGGTACTTCGTTGTAAAAGTTGCGTTGAAAAGGATGTTCCCCCTGGGAGCCACACAAACCATCAACATGCTATAAGGGAGGAAGAGGTTAACAAGAAAGTTTACCACTACAAATAGGTTTTGTTTCAAAACAAATGAGAAGTTCTAACCTAGCAACCACAGCAATAGAAAAGCAAGCATGGTCAATGCGAATAGGTCTGGCATTGAAAAGCCTGCTTTGTTTTACTTTTATTTTTTTTGTCAACACATCTAATAGTCATTAAAAGTTTAAAACGAAAATGCAGGCAACTGAAGGTCACGTGCATTCATATAAGGACAGACCAAAAAAGAACTATCCCCGCCTTTAAAAGGCGGTGAGCATGTGTAAAAAAGAAAAAGAAATAACAAACAAAGAAAAAGACCCATCTCAAAAATGTAATAAACTATGAACTGAAAGCAGATATTTGCACACCAGTCCTAAGAGAATGTGCACAAGTCGTTGAGCGAAATGCCGTCGCTGGCAGGGAAGAAAGCCAATGGCTGAAGTGGATTTGCTACTGCCAATATATAATTATTTTTTATATTATAGACACACTACATGTAGTACACATATTTTGAAAAACATGACGTTGGGTAATGAAAACAGCCTAAGCTTCCTGTAGGTCATACCTAGAAAAATATAATTGTTTTGCACACTTTGGTTTCTGTTGGAACTCCTACAGCAGCGTTACAAAGAGGTGGCATGAATGAATCTAGTGCAGTGCACCGGGGATGTGCATAGTACACCTGGGCGCCCATGCAGAAAGAAGCACAAGACATCTACAGGCAGTAACAGTGCTCAGGAAGTCATCAACCAGGTGGGACATTAAGTGCAGTTCACACAAGTGGGTAGTTAAGCGCTGAGTAATACATAACTAAACCTTTTATGATGCCATCAGCTACCACCTCGAGTTGCACTATGTAGGCCTATGATGCACACCTGAAAGGGCATGGGAGCTCAGAAGCATTCATTAACCAGTAAGGTGCCGCCGCCTCTTTCATTTGGCTGTTACTGACATTTTTTTTTCATTTTTATCGTCACAGTTTTTAAGATGAAAGCCAAAATGTGAAGCAACTAGCCCATCCTACTTTGTACAGACTCGGGGACATCGCCAGCATTACCTCTGAGCCCAGGTGGGACGGGAGTCCCAGGGCACACACACGCCAGTGCATCTTGAACCTCAGAGGCATTCACTATCCAGGCAGGGGACTACCTGTCCCAGCGTGCCTTGCTGCCTCCACGGGTGCCGCCAGTCAGGGGGAGGCGCCAGCGCACCATCACGCATAAAACGATGCATGTCCCCTCATGGCACGCGAAGCCCGGGCAAAGGGCGGGCCTGTCTGCGCCCGTCAGCGACTGGAAGAGGCTGGGCTAGCCCCATTGGCTGTCTTATCGGGCATCATCACTTATGGACCACGGCTATGGAACAGGTTCTGCAAGTGCAAGGCGGTGAGACCCAACCCTTAATTCTCTATTTTACGTTCACAGTCATTTGCTCTTGTGACTATTAGCTCCCTACCATCATCAAAAACCCCGTACACTGTCCACTCAGAGGGGGTCATTTTTTACAGGGTGGACTAAAAGAAACTGTTAAATGATGTTTCGTTTTTCACTTTTTTAATTTATTTTTTAAGAGTTAACGGCCAGGTATTTGACTGCACACCTATATTTTAGTTTCTCGTATACCTTAGCCATATAGGACTTTTAAAGGATTTTAAGGTCCATGGTCACCCGGTAGTGTTCAAAGCTTTGGTGTATTCGTTCTCTGGTAAGGTTTCTAATTTTATAAGATTTAAAATTTTAGATTCGATTTGAAACAATTCGACTATAGTATTGAATGATTGGCATGTAGGCGGACCGGACCGCCTTACCATAGATACTGTTATCTGGCACCTCTGCCAACCCTGTGTAGATCCATAGTGTAGCCTATATTTTCGTGCACTCTCGCACTTTGCTTTGCTTTCTACGCTTTTGAACTTCTGCCTTTTGCACTCTGCGTCTTGCATATTTGCACCTGCGCTCCGCACTCTGCACCTTGCGTCTGAGCACTTGCGCACTTTGCATCTTGCACTTGCTGTCTTTCAATCTGTTTCCCGTTTCCTGAGACAACCATTAGTGTAACAAGTAGTGCTTCCCACTGACAAAGTGGAAGCATCCCCCGACGCACAGCTGTAAAAATCCTACTGGGAATGACCCAGAGTTCCTCTAAAGTTTATGAATACACAAATTTTCAATGTTCATGCGTCTCTTTATTTGTCAAAGAGGTATTTTTTGATTCAGTTCATCAAATTCATCATTTAGAATGCGTTTTAATTGTACTCAAGTCCAATGCATTTCGGTCAATTAGACCTTCATCTGGGACCACATGAGATTTGTTGTACTTGATAACAATTTACGTGTTATGCTATTGCCATGTTAGCGGAATTTCTCGACGCATTAAACGGCGTCTCCTCTCTCCTGCTCTCGGTCAGAACCGCAGTCGGCTCAAGCCTCACTCTATTTCAGTTCTGTAACAACCATTAGTGTCCCAACAAAATATCCTCCCAACACAAGATATGTTACAAAATTGAAGGATAATGGGCATACGTATGTGTGCCGAAAAGAAACAACAGGCACCTCCCAAGTCAAAAAATAAAGCCCAACCGACCTCTATGGATAGGATGCAAGGAAAGGCAATAGGAGCGGTGGCAACTTAAATTGAGCGGACAGAGAGACCATTATCATTAACTCCAAATCTGGAATTCTCTCTGGTAGATTTAGACACCTCGCAAGCTTCAGGAGCCCTGCCAAAAGATACTCCTGGGGGCCAAACATCTGCAGTTGAAGTAACCAATACTGAACAATGCAGGGGGGAATCTCCCATTCAGCCCGTTACAAAAGGGAGATCCAAAATACAAGTTATAACAGTGGCAAAAAAGGAAGAAGGTTACGGGAAAGAAGATAGATGATAGAAATACTGGGATGGGAGGAACAGCAAACAGTATTGAAACGGTCATCGAACAACCGGTTTGGGTCACCAAGTTAGTGGTGGATCTGCAAACCCAAGTAAGGGCTATAGACAAGCTTAAATTACTTGTAGAAAGGGTTGACAAGTTGACCCCGCTGCTCAATGAACAGACAGGTGACAGGGGGGGGGTAGTAGATGGGAACACTGGTCCCGATACTGGACCTAAAGTCCAGGCCGCTACTAAAATTATTAGGGCCAACCAGTCCCTTATACAGAATGATCCCCGGCTTTTCATGTACCAAATTCAGAGAGAGCAATCTATAGCCCTCAACAGAGTCAATTTAGAGAGACAACCCTCCTCAACCCCCAGAAGAGCAAATCCAACGCCTCCACACCAACAGCCCATCAGGCAATGGCAGCCCAACAAACAACGGGTAGGGGTAGAATCTAACAAGCGCACAGAAGCCATTGAAGAAAACCTTCCCCTCCCCGTTATAAACCTACCACCCGCTTCACCTCCATATGTTCCTGTTCTTGCAGACATCCCTGAGCTTGGAGTGGGCCAAAACAAATCACACCAGGAATTAAAAAAATAAATGTATGTACGGGTTAGCAAACCATAGACAATTCCAGTATGACTATTCAGGAGAGATCCTGAAAACACACAGAGTTGGTTGGCTAGGATGGGGACCCAAGGACAAGCAAGGAGACTGTATAGTGATAAACTTCAGAAACCCATGTGTTGCCCAAGAAATATTAAATAGAGATGATGGGAGACAAATGGGCACTATTAGAGCCCTTCCGTTGGGTTACTTTTATCCTACAGAGAGAACCCATCAAGTTAGAAGGCAAATCGGGTGGGGATGGAGACCCGAAAATCAAAGCCACAAAATAGCTGCTTTAGATCACCATTGGCCTAGACAATCAATCTACAATATTCCCACAGCAAATCGATTTAACAGTCTAGAAGGAGTAGATTGACTCGAGATCCAGGTCATAGGACCCGATGTACAGCTGGGCGAGTCTCAGGTGGAAATCGTTAAACCTAAGGAGGATGTAGGGCATTGATCGATACTAGGGGAAGGAGAATCCTGTGGGAGCATTAGCGGCTCCTCAGGACACTAAAAAGAGGGACATAACATGGCCTTGACCAGCAACCAATTCCCTTCATTAAATAGTGGGACTGTCACAAAAGCGGTTTTGGGGGACCTCGTCCCCACCTACCTCTCCAGTTGTCGCCAAAACAAACGTCCCGGATCCTCCACGGTTGCGAGTCTTATCCTGGAATGTAGCCAGTTTAAACACCAAGATAGATAACCCCTGTATATACCAGGAGACGTGGGTAAGAGGGGATGCCTTACAATTAGGTTTTGCCACCTATAACATTCCCGCAGTATCAGGTGGAAAAGTGAGGCCCTCGGATGGATTAAGCACATGGGTGGGAGTCCACCTAGTCTGTATAGCCAAACAGATACAAACATCTTCAAATGATATTCTGTGTGTCTTTCTTCACTTTCTGCCTAAGACTACTATTGCCATAATAAACGTGAACTCAAGACCAGTCAGTCATGGCCAGGAGTCAAAAACACTTGAGGAACTGATGTCCTTCCTAGTCACCATCTCAGACAATCAAATGGTGATTATAGGAGGGGACTTTAATTGCAAGTTTCAGTCATTAGAAGGTTTGCCCAAGGACAGCCCCTGCGAAGAAGATGAGTATTGGGCCATCCCAGGGACTATTTGCCAACCAGTAAAAGTCTGGTCCCCTCTGGTGATGCAGATGAATTCCCTTGCTCTAAAATACTCTCGAAGGGCATGTAATGGAAGAACAAAGTCTGACACATCCAGTAAATTTACCTTTATTAGAAATGGGCAAGGCTCTTTACTAGATTACATTTTAATTGACTCAAAATCCTGGCACAGGGTATCCAACTTTAAGGTCATGACACAGCACGAAAGTGACCATAATGCCCTTGTTCTAGAATTATATGAGTTAAACCCCGGGAATGCTTATGGGGAACATGCTCCAATTGATGCCAGGCTGTCTCTCACCAACTGCAGGATGACAGTCTGATAGGCAGACATAAACCAGTCACAAGAAAGGCTAGGCTCCCTGTATGAAGCCATTATCCCGGTCCTCTGGACTGGAACCAAATCTGTCCCCACTAGCGGCACCAGAATCAATCTTCAGATGGTTGCCCTGAACCATACTAGGCTAACATCAACCATGGTCGATTTTTTTTCCCACGAAAAACATCAGGCCCAATAGGAAACCTCCTCACCCCTAATAATGACCAATGCAGAAAAACTAAAACCACCTTGATTATATCTATCAAGGCTAATGACCACCCTTTAATTAAAACAAAGAGTGGCCTATAAAACCAGTGTTATTGAGGCGAAAAAAGGGTGGGAAAGAGATAAGTGGGACACTTTGAGAAGCTCCATGGCTTGTAACACGAGGACTTTTCAGAAGGTAGTCAATACAGGTAGCTCTGAGGCTAAATCGCCGATAGAGCCAAACCTAGAGGCAGATGTGTGGAGGGACCATTTCGAGTACCTCTACTCGAGGGCAGAGATAGTGGACGACTCGGCTCATAAAGGCCACTGCCCACCGGTTGATTGCCCGATTCCACCCATGTTTACCCCCAGGACCATGGACGACACCCCGTCAATAACACTCAAAGCAATAACGGGTGCTCTATGCAAAACAGCACCGGGTAAAGCGCCAGGATTAGACAAGATCCCAGGGGATTTATTCCGCAGTGAACCTACCATGTGGGCACCATACCTTTGGGTCTTATTCAATGCCATTTTACAAGGCATGAAGATTCCCGTTAGCTGGGCCGTAGCCGAAATAATTCCTATATATAAAAGGGCTCCCAGCTGCTACCCACAAATTATAGGCCTATAAGCCTCATAGATATTAGTCAAAAAATCTTTGCGCGAGTGTTGCTGGTTCGGTTGCAGAGCTGGATGGAGGAGAATAAGATACTCAGACCTCTCCAGGCAGGGTTCAGAGAAAAAAGGTCCACACTGGATCAGATCCTCAGGCTACACATATTACATTGGAAGATCATGTGTTTGGAGGGTGGCAGCCTCTACTTAATATTTGTAGACCTGAAATCTGTGTTTGGCCTGGTCCCAATAGACAAGTTGTGGGCAGTTCTCCGTGAGATGGGGGTCCCGATATACCTATGCCAAATCATGAAGCGGTTACATGAGGGTAACTACGCCCAAATTAGATTTGGCAAGGAAGGAAAACTCACGGCCCCCATTCCTGTAGGTAGATGTGTCCTCCAGGGATGTGTCCTTGCCCCGACTCTTTTCAGCCTGTTTATAAACGGGTTAGTGGATTTCTTTACTCAGTGAGAAAGATCTGGACATCCCCAAGCTGGCATCACGCAAAATTCCAGCTATGACGTTTGCCGATGACACTATTATTATCAA
The DNA here is from genome assembly GCF_964261635.1 of Lissotriton helveticus. Classification (NCBI taxonomy): domain Eukaryota; kingdom Metazoa; phylum Chordata; class Amphibia; order Caudata; family Salamandridae; genus Lissotriton; species Lissotriton helveticus. The sequence goes on along the minus strand of NC_136060.1, from coordinate 459,746,743 downwards.
AATCTCCCATGGGGTACAGAGGGTACTTAACAGATTCGATGCCTTTTGTAGAGAAATAGGGCTTGAGATTAACCTTCAAAAAACGAAATTCATGGGGTTTAACTCAGCCAAAAGTACCCGACCAAATCCAAGTTTAAATGGTAAACCCCTATAGAGAGTATCTGCTTTTCATTATCTCGGCATAACTATCACAGAAACAATGGATTGGGGAGCTCTAATTAAAGAAATCAACCTTGAAATTGGCACAAACATCAGGGGACTTAACAAAGGTCTTTCGAAAATCCAGCCATAAACCTGTGAGCCCAGCAATAGAAATATATACGGTCCAAGCCAGAGGAGCGGCGTTGTATGGCGCAGAAATGTGGGGTCATCGTTGTTCTGACAATCTCACACAGACAGAAAACACCTTTCTCAGGCAACTGTTTGGCCTCCCATAATTCTCAATTCCACAGAGCCCAGCAGTGAGCTTTGTACATTAGCACCTAGCATCCTTCCAAACGCCACCTGTTGGGATTGCCTCTCGCATCACGCTTGCCCCTGCATGATGCTTGTTGCCCCTGGCTGCACCTGGCTCTCCACAGTCTGGTCCACTAGATGCCCACTCCGGTGACAACTGCTAGCCAAAAATCCTACAAATGCAGCCAACAACAGGAACAACGTATGTAAACCCACCCAGCGCAGACTATACAGAGACACTAATACACCTCCCACGACAACTAACACACAGAGCTGTACCTGTAACTCATTCCAGCCTCTCTTTGGCAACGCTGACCCCTCACAAGCCACTCTGGCCTTTCTCCAACCCTCCAACAAATGCCAAGAAGCCACCCAGTGAACTGTGTAACCCTGGTTAAAACAGACAAGACCACAACATTCCAGTCTGGTGCATATCAGGTGAGTAATGACCAAACGCTGGCCAACTCACAGAATGCACAAGACCCAGAAAGTGGTCACTTTGTTCTATCGCCACCACATCAAAGACGCCAAGGGGCTTGGAGTTTCAACCCACAGCACTTTGCATTATAGGACTGTCACTTTTCCTAGTTTTAAATAGGTCCTTGAATATTCAAGCATGCAAAAAGTTGTTTACAAATATCTGCAAATATACCAGGGCTGGCTGACAGTATCACTTTTCGCATGGGGCCACTTGCCAGCTAAACACCATTTGCCAAAAGTCCCTGAGGGAAGACAAAGCGGCCTTTCTTCCCCTGGGCACCCTCTGCAGAGCCGCATGAACTCTGCAGAGCAGCAAACCGCACACTATCATTAACGCTTGCTGAAGAGTAATACAAACCATCACAACATCAAATCAGCTGCAGCAGCAGCACACTCGGGAAGGCTATTTCTGGCTTCCCAATTGGAATTTCAAACCAACAGCGTTCATCTAATTTTACTGAGACCACACAGTGCAGCCAGGCATTTACATTTTCTCAGCTCTGGTGCACTTCATGTGCCCTCTTTTTGATCCCTGCATAAATTAATTAGCAAAAAACAATTAGCAGTCGAGACAAAAATCAATCACTTCTGGGGACGCCTGGGTATCCCTTGCCCTCCGGGTCTTTTTTCAGTAATCCAGTAGCCATGTTACAGAAACTTTACAGTAGTTAAAAACATAGCAACACATTTCCTATTACTGTGCACGAGGTGTAACTGGAATGGAGCAGACATATTTTGCTTCAGTCCATATTACATAAAAGGTTTTTGCAGGGGTGCAATTAAACAGAACTAGATTTCCGAAGCTTTTTAAACATCTCTCACTGATTTATTACATGTAAATCACGTTTCATCGGTTTGCTATGTTAACACAGTTAAATAGTCTTCGGACATGCCCGGCCAGTGTTGTCCACAGGGCCTGACTGCGCCTAACACACCACAGGTAGCCAACTCCTGCTTGGGCCAATCAAGTAGAAGGCTGGACCCATTTAATTTTTATTTTTATTATTATTATTTGATTTTTTTGATGGATTTCAATAGGAGTTGTGATCTCCTAGATTTACACAGACCCTTTCTGCACTCCCTCTGTGGTTCGCATACCCAGCCCTGGGTTTGTCAACCCAAAACTGGATCTAATCTTTTTTGTCACAAGTTCATGGCGTCAAACCAGGGTTCGTGAACTTCACCGGTGCTCTAGGTGTGCAAAACCTGTACAAAACGGATAACAAAATATATATATACAAAAAGATTACTTCTTTGGTCCTTTTGGGCACTCTCGACCTGAGCCAGGGTACTCACTGCATACCTTATGGCTCCTTTCATTTTAATCCACATGCAGGCCACATCACTCGGACTATAAAATGTCTATTCTAGAACGAACATGTGACAAGGACTATGTTAGCGGGCGGGTGACTCAGTGGCAGTGGGTCCTTGCCTGTGGTGGGAGTAGCGGATGCACTTCTTTTCGAAGCTGTTAGCAAACTGTGCATTGTGTGGATCATTTTATTAGCGCTTTGCTGAATTAAGAGCAGACGCGCGTTATTTTTACTAGGGAATTTTTGTTTTTCTTTTCTTAGCCTCACTAACCTCCCGGCACTTCAAAGTTTATGACAGGACACTAACCTGCTTTATTCTTTCAGGGAGCTCCGGCTGCCGGCTGTGTGCCGATCGTCCCAGCGGGATCACAGCGGCCGTGGGCGCCATCTTGGGGTGGGCTGGTCAGGCGAGTGACTTCATCGCCACCCCCCCCCCGAGATCCGGCCCTATTTAAACGTGCCCTATGTGTCAGCGCAGCGGGCGCGACGAAGGCGCGCCGGAGTTGCGCCGGAGTTAAGCCCGTCTGCGCCAATCCGCTGCCGACCGGGGCACGGGGCATGTCATTCTGCTCAAATCATCACCTATACATCCTTCCAACTGCGCAGCCTTCATGGCTTGTGGCCTTTGCCCGCCTCCACGCGCTCACGCCTATCCAACATCGACCTGCTCCCTCCCATGCCGCCTCCCCGTTCTCTTGCTCCCCCTATCATCTCCGACTCCCCAAGGGAGGAAGTTAGCCCAGCTCCACCAAGGACTCTCTCGGCCTATTATCTTAACACCAGGTCGGCAGTGGCTCATTCACACGTACTGTCGGTGCTGCTGGACCTTTATGCACCTGATCTCCTTTTTTTAACAGAGACTTGGTTGAGTGACGACTCTCTTCCTGCTTTACTGGCCACTCTCCCTGCTCCGTACTATGCACTACGTGCAGATCGCCCTGCTGGCAGGACTGGGGGTGGCGTTGCCGTCATTACCCGGTCCGATCTTCCGTTCCAACTTCTATCTTTGCCAGATATTGCCACTACCGAGTACCTTGCAATTCGAACAACATCCATTACTCCCCCTCTTACTTGTGTTCTTATTTACCGCCCTCCCCAGTCACCCCTACTGTTCCTTCCTGATTTTCAGGATGTGTTGGCTACACTTACGGTCAATAATTCTTCCATTCTAGTACTGGGAGACTTTAATTTTTGGCCTTCAGATTAGGCGGAATGCCCATCTTCAAGAGAGTTTTCAGACACACTTCACTCCCTCAATTTTGTGTCACTAGTACATTCCCCCACTCACGTTAAAGGACACATTCTGGATCAGATTTGGTCTCTGAACTGTCCAGTAGACTCCCTGTCCATTTCGCCCTGCACCTGGTCAGATCACCATTTGATCTCGTTTACCCTCCCCATTAACTCTACTACCAGGCCTCCGCTCCCCAAGAATGTTTGGGCCCGCTCATGGAGCCGAGTGAACCTGGACAATCTATCCTCCCTGTTAGTTGCTTCCTGTCCTAGCCTACACGGCCTATCTACCTTCTCCCAGGCCAACGCCATCAAACACTGGCTTTCCTCGGGATGTGACCCTATGGCCCCGCTGAAGCGACTGTCTTCTCGGCGGGAGAAGGATGCCAACTTATGGTTCAACGAGGATCTTAAGACCACCAAGCTAGCGGTACACCGAGATGAGCGTGCCTGGAGGAGGAACTATTGCCCTGTTCTTAGATCTGACTACACCACTCTTTTGTCTCAATATAAGAAGGCTATTTTGGCCGCAAAAACGGCCTATTTCTCTTCGAAGATTCTCGCAGCTGAAAACCAGCCGAGGGAGATCTTCTCGATTGTACATAATTTGGCATTCTCTGATAGAACATCTCTTAAGCCCTCCCCTTCCCAGGATCTTTGTCATTCTTAAAATAACTTTTTTCTAGATAAGATCATCATCATCAAAGCCAACATTCCCCCACCTTCCCCGGCTTTTGTTGACCCTCAGTGCCCTCCATCCAAGGGACAGCTTGACGCTTTCCCTCTTCTTACTAAGGAATCCCTGCTCTCTATAATTCCCCTTGTTAAATCCGGTTCCCCGCTGGACACTTGCCCCGCTCACATTCTTCGTCACATCTATTCAGTTTGTCCTGGCCCCCCTCCATTTCCTCAATAGCTCTCTTTCCCAGGGGGTTGTAACCAATTTACTGAAAACAGCTGTTCTTGTTCCCATCTTTAAAAAGCCTGGTGCGGACCCTTCGGTCCCTGCCAATTATCGCCCCATCTCTCTCCTGCCATTCTTGGCTAAAGTGCTGGAGCGCCATGTCACCAGGTCCCTAAGCACTTTTGTGGAGGAGTATGGGGTCTTGGCTCCCCGCCAGGCTGGCTTCCGCCCCGCACATTCCACTGAGTCCGTAGTACTCTCGGTCCTTGACAACCTCAGGGAGGGTATGGATACCAATCAAGCCCAGGCTTTGGTCCTCCTCGATCTCTCAGCCGCCTTTGACACAGTCGACCATACCATCTTGCTTTCCCGTGTCAGGGCGGCGGGGATCGGGGGCACCGCCCTGGTGTGGTTATCCTTCTTCCTGAGGGACCGCACCCAGGCTGTTCGCCTGGGTGGTTTTTCTGCGTACTTCCGGAAAGTTCAGTGCGGAGTCCCCCAAGGTTCCTCCCTCTCACCTCTCTTGTTTAACCTCTACATTGCCCCTCTTATTTTTTCCTTGCAGCAAATGGAGGTCAACGTATACAATTATGCGGATGACCTCCAACTTGTTTTCAATCTGTCTTCTTCCTCTGCTTCCATTTCTAATTTTCAGTCCATTATGATCTTTATCCGGGACTGGATGAACTACAACCACCTGAAACTTAACCCAGATAAAACCGAGCTGGTTTTGACAGGTGGTTGCTCCAGTCCCTGGTCCCCACTGTTTTGGCCCCCCTCCTTAGGTTCTCCCCCGGTCCCTTCTGCCTCTGTTAAAACCCTGGGCATTAAACTCAACTCCCAGCTTACCCTTCACTCCCAGGTTAGCTCCGTGGTGTCCTCTTCCTTTTTGTCCCCATGCACCATCCGTAAGGTATCCCGATTTTTTTCCTTCGATGCCTTAAAATTGATCATCTTGGCGATGGTAATTTCCCGCCTGGATTACGGCAACGCCTTATACGCAGGTATACCTGCATATAGTTTAAGGCGTTTGCAATTGATCCAGAACCAGGCGGCACGGTTGGTGTTTAATCTCCCTAAATTCCATCACGTAACACCCCTCCTCAAATCCCTGCACTGGCTCTCTGTCCGCGAACGCGTCCAGTTCAAGCTTGCTTCTATCATCTTTCAAGCTCGGCTGGGCGCGGCCCCGGCTTTTCTCTCATCGGAGCTCGTTCCCTATGTTCCAACCAGGGAGCTACGCTCATCTACACAATCCTTATTGTCAGTTTCCCGCTTTAGGAGGAAAAAATGGGGAGGATCGAAGTTTGCGACCCTTGCCCCAGTTCTGTGGAATTCCTTGCCTTTGGAGCTCAGATCTATAACTGTCTACCCCCAGTTTCGAAAAAAACTCAAAGCTTACTTATTTGCTAAAATCTTTTAAATAATGTTTTAGCTGCCTCTGTTCCATTTTCTCCTTTCTTATCCCCGCGGCTCCCGTACTAGGGACCTGCCTGCTGCAGCGCCATGAAACCGCTGGTGAAAGTGCGCTACATAAATATTTTAAACTCAAACTCTATGTTGAAAGTACAATATTCGTAGTTAAATAATTTATTCAGCAGTACCTGCGAGTGATAAATAACAAAGACATGAGTTACCTTAATGCTAGACACTTCCATAAGAATGAAGAGAATGAGAAGGTACTATCATACCAGGGAATATATTAGTCGGGACAGTAACAGAGAAGGTAATAGGAGATTAAAGCCAAAATGCCTAGAATGAAACTATATACTTGACTTGGAATACTGTATACCAGTGGGATTAAATACAGACGAGGAATTATTGGTACTCATTTAAATTAGAGGCTGGCTTTACATGACCTTCAGAACCACTGAACTTGAATAATCGTGGCAACTTTGGCATGGTTTTGGTAAACCGAATGGAAAGGTACATGGATGAAATGCATGCAGATTTCATATGATAGACTGACACACATGAAAGATAATCTTTTTTGCCACTTAGGAGGAGATGCAATATGTTACAATTTTACAAGATTACAGCACTAAGGCCCAGATGTAGGTGGCCATTTACCGACCGGTAACGGCCGATTTCGGCCGTTACCGACCGGTAAATGGGTATGTGGGATGTAGGGGCCCTATTTTACCGATTTGGTAAAATACAGAATCTGTATTTTTACCGATTCGGTAACTTGCAGATGTAGGTGGGACTCTTCTGAGTCCCAAAGGCCTTACAGATTTGGTATTTTACCACCCAATCCAATTGGGTGGTAAAATACCGAATCCAGGTGTGCATGCACATGAGTGCATGCACACCTATGCCATGTGACAGACAGACATGCCCTTGGGGCATGTCTGTGTGCCACATGTCACACGTGCCTGAATTCGGGGTGCTAGAGGGTGTCAAAGTGACAGACACCCCCTGCACCCTTGCAACATTCGGTATTTACCGATTCGGTAAATACCGAATGTTACTGATTCGGTATTTCAATTTCTAAAATTAGCTACATCTCCCCCCTTCATTTTTACCGATTCATAAATACCGAATCGGTAAAATTCGGTATTTATGAATCGGTAAATACGAATTACCTACATCTAGCCCTAAGTCTTTTTCATTATCTTTCAGTGCAGAGCGCATATGATGAATTGGGATGTGTACTTAAAGAAGTCACGTTAAATGTACATACTACACAAGTGAGTAAAACAAGAATAAGATGACCTTTTAACTAGTGTGTAGTCACACACAAATACCCATGGTCAATACTGCACTGAAACAGATGAAGTAATGGTCAGTATTTCTTAAAAGGCTAGCTTACTAGGACAAAATATGCAGCTGAAAAATTCAAAATGATTTTATGCTTATCCATAAGGATCTCTTCTCCATAAAACACTTAATGTACTATACAACGCATGAAAATTTAAAATGTTTTTATTTCAGTACATGAATGAGGTGGAACAATACATTCCCTATTTCTTAATGTACTACACATCTCAAGACACCTTTGGTGATAGTATTTTTTCTGATCATGTGTACTATATAAAATGTATTTGCATCTGTGTCTAAAATTTCGTGAACAGAGTAAAACAGACTGGTAGTTGCTGTGCTGTACGCATAATTCAATGTCCATTGAGTGTCCATAGTTTTTAAAAAAAAGTAAGTTTGAATAATTTACATACACACACACACACACACACACTTACTGAACAAAGAAGTCCAGATCCTTAAATAGCCCTTTTTAAAAAATAGGGCATATTGGTTTTGTATTATTTTTGATAATTTTGTGAAACAATAAGATTGCTTTGTAGCCAACACAATCATGCAAAATGAAAGACAGGAAAAGTCAACATCCAAAAGAGAGTACCTACATTTAATTCAACAGTATCCCCAGCTTTCATATTTGAAAATTTGATGATACATATTGTCAACACTTTAAATATGTAAACAAAGCCAATACTAATCAAGTCGAAACAATGATGCAAATGGATTTGCTCTGTTTTTTGGCACCAGTGCAAAGTTTCAATGCTTTTGAAGAAGCCAATGAGGTTTGGCCATGCCACTTAGAATGGCAAGAACGCGTATAGAGTTTCAAGATAGATGCCGCAATGCCTTCCGGTGCAAGCACAGTCTCAAACTTCCCTCAGGTTTCATCACTAACAGAGCATAAATAGCCCCGTGAAAATCATGCCACTTGGGCACGCGGGCTGTGCATGCCCCTTGGGCACGCGGCTTGTGCATGCCCAATGACTGGCAAAGTGTCTGAGCAAAGCACAGACTTTCACATTTCAGACCACAAACTGAGAAGCAGCACAAACTAGAGGAGTGGAAATTACAGAAGGCTGTAAGAAATAGTTTAACAACTCTACACTCCCAACCACTTGGCTCCAGTTGTTGGCACAATGTTTTCTCAGCGGCCACTAAACATTCCAAAACATTCCAACAGACTCTAGCTGCATCTTGAAATTGAATACTGGTGGTATGCAAGCTCTACTTGGGTAACTTTACCAGTATTGGAGGATGGAGAAGTGAAGAGAAAAGGTATTTTTACAGCGTTAAAAACAGGAGGACAACAACTGCAGCTAGAGTATTTAAAGGTGAAATATTACTAGTTTACTTTCTTGCGATTCATAAAAAAAACACAGTTTGACTATGTTCGTTTTTCGCCTTTAATGCTAAGGAACCTGGTGCCCAGGACCAGGGTAGTCCATGTTGTGACCTTACTCGTAAGTATAAGTAAGTAAGTGGTTTCTTTCCTTCCGCCCTTTTACAGGCAGTACTACCGGGATAACATAGGCTGCGAGCAGAGGCAAGCACCCATGATGGCCCTGCAGCTGGAGAGGGGGAAATCATAGTGCATGTCCCTTTTAAAAGTGAAAACCTAAAAAGAAGTCATTCTGTGGTCACCTATAAGAAAGAAAATGCTTATTGGAAACCAATCAGAAAGCTACACAACTAGAGTATGCGGATCGCCAGTGGGGCACTATTCTAGCCCACTGTTCAGTAAATGGAGGCAACCCTGCTGCCAACGCGTCAGAGCAGAGCTACTCCTGAAAAATAGCGGTTTTAGTACGACTTGTGGCTTTTTTAATATAATGCGGATTAATAATGAAACAAAGCGTTCCATTTGTAGATGCCATTTTCATACATGCCAACATCTTAGGACAGGGACGTGGGAGAAGAAAACATTTTTAAAAAATCGGGAGAATGAAAATTTTCCATTGACTTCCATTGTAGAAAATGCAATTTCTGGCAGGGAACAGCTAAAAGAAAGCCATTTTTGGCTTGAAGAATCGGTAGTCTCCCACAGGGGCGGCCTTAGGCATGTGCAAGCTGCGCACCTGCACAGGGCCACCAAACCCCAGGGGCCACCACGCCAACATATATACTTAATATAATAATCCTCTGAGGATGGATACATATTTGCGTGGCGGCCCCTGGCAGGGATTTGGCGGACTCCGGCTCTGTTCCACTTCCAAACACCCTGACCCCCCTCTTCACTGGCCTCCGCGCTCCGCCCCGCCCCGGACCCCCTCTTCCGGGGCCCCCTACCTACGCTCCCTGCCCAGGGCCACCATGAGCCTAGAGCCGCCCCTGTCTCCCACCTGAATCGGGTCTATTGGCATGTATGCATTTTTAGGCCACGCCTGGCAGGTGACCGGTGTGACGGGGGTATCTGCGAGCACCTGCGTTTACTGTGGTGCTGCAAAGCTCCCGCGCCACTTTGTCCCCGCTCCGCAGCCTGAAGCAGTTGGTGACGTCTGTGCATGAAAGTGCTGCAGAAACCTTTTCCAGGCGGCCCTTTCTGGGAGCCAACTTGCTTACACGACTTGAAATGATGTCAGGCTTGCGCAGCAGTTCTGCACGGCGCGCCGGTTTCATCCACAGCCTGCAAGGCACAGGGGGACCGCGGTCACTGCTGTGGCCCAATTCTGCACAGGAGCCAATTACAAATCATTCAGACCCCTTCTCTGCGTCAAGACCTGATGCTATAGAATTAAGCTGCGTCCCGGGGGCAGAATGGCGGATGGAACATTCTAGGCCCTTTCTATAAGAAGCTTTTCACATGGATTGCTCTGAACGGATAAAACACGGTCTCGCCAATTTTGAAGATGGAATTGAAGTTGCATTTTCAAGCACTTTAAAATCTGGAAACAGCGCTATCCCTGCAAAACGCGGTACCATAGGCAGGTGTTCTTAACCTGGGGACCTCTGGGGATCAGCCTAACATACCCAGGGAGTAAGTGGCTGCTTAGAAAAGGAAATCTGAATTACGGATTAATAAAGTGGATATACATTTTTTCAAAGCGTCCTGTAAATGTGAAGGGTTTTGAAACTGGAGGCTAGAAATTAAGGGGCAGATTTACAAGAAACTGACGCATCTGTAGAGATGAGTCAGTTTCCCTGTGCCAGCCTGCGATGCCCTTGCACCACCATGGAGGCACCGTATTTACAATATGGCGCACCATGGCGCAAGGATTTACAGATGTGTCCTACAAAAAAATATGATCACTAAGGAAATTAAAAAGAAGACACATAATTGTGCTTTCGCACACTTACACCAGGCATACCCAAGCAGATTGCCTGGACTGCACTTGCCCTCGTGAGAGTCTTCGGGACTCCCCTCAGGCAGAAGAGCGCCTTACTGCAGAGAAATACTGGAGGGGCAGTTTGAAACCACAGTGCTGTGCTTCTCTGTTGTGTTCTCCAGTGTGTGTCCTAACTCTGTAAACCAGTGCATGCAGTGGAGACTGCATATAATGGGTTTATTACCCGTCCACTGCTCACCACTGGTTGGCTTTGTCGTTTCCAGTTGCTTGTTTTTTACTCAGCGGCTTAAGGGTTGTTTTAGTTCCTGCAAACTACATATTGCATGAAAGCACAAGCTTGGACAGACAAAGACTATTATGGCTATGGGGGAATGGCCATCCACTGAACTCACTGAGCTGGAGTCTAAGGCAGAGTACTAAGTATGACATTAGTTTCCAGAGTGAAAACTATTTGAAAAATAAACCTTGCCGTCTATAAAGATTGAAAACTCTGAATTCAACGTACAGTTCTGAGATCCTGTGAAATATAGGTTTGCCTGACCTGTAGGAATTACATGTTTTTTTCTTAAATTTGTTGAAAGAAAACATTGGCAATGCCAACAAACAGCTCCGGACCCGCATTATAAAATGTGTGACCTATTGGTGTTGCCAATGCTTGTTTGTTTATTTTTTTGGCTCATCAGGCTTGCACTCCTTATGTGTGCCGGGTGCACCCAATGAGGAGAAAAATATTGCAAATCATAAGTATGTACGAATAGTCACCCAGGTTGTGTATTTACAGTTGTACTTTACATAAGACAAGTGACAGCCTTGGGGCCAAATTACGATCTTGGCGGATAGGTTACTTCATCACAACTGTGACAGCTATCCTGTCCACCGAAATATGAATCCCATTATATTCTATGGGATTTATATTTCGGCAGATGGGATATTCGCCCCCATTGTGACGGAGTAACCCCTCCGCCAAGATGGTAATCAAGCCAGAGTTATCGTGCGTTAATCGAAAGTAACGCACCCATCATATTAACAATGCTATACATTATGTCAATATATGACGAGACGCCTTCCTTGCTTTATACCATCAGCCACAGAAGTTGTCTACACCTTTGAGGGAAAGAACTCCGGGAAACATGACCATTACTTAGACTCCGGCCAACTCTGCGGAGTCCTCGATTACGTATCGCCGCCCTGCGGTGAAGAGCGCGGGCATTAGCGGAGTCGCTTTTCATGATGCCAGATTTAAACTCTTTTAAAATAAAATATGCACTAAAGAAAGTTTTATAAAAATAGTTGATAAGTTCCAGATATCCTAGCTATTCTTACTGGTGCAAATCCATACCGAAGGGGAAATAAAACAAAAAATAACCTGTGTTAGTGAATATTGGCAGTGCAATAGATAAATCAATATCACTAATGGGACTTTAACCTCCCCGTGCTCCAATCAGACCTCCGCGTCTCGCTAGCCAAGCATCCCTCCACAGAGGTCACGTGACGGTGGCCAAAGGCTCCAGGGTTGATTGGATTAATTAATGGCTCCCAGTGGGCCAAGCTACTGGGAGTAGCGTGTGCATCCAGAGCACAGTCGGTCTTAATTGAAATAGATGGTTAGAAAGTGAAGTTCATTAAGGGTGCCAGACTACAACAAGCACAAACTATTGTGGCTAACAGCTAACACTGCGAGCAATCATTCTTAACATGTTACTTGAGATAGAAAGCAATCACTCACTATACAGGTGGGCACTGCCGCAAACTGATCTCTGCGAAAAAACACGCCATGAAGGCCATTTTTACTCTTTCGTAGCCATGATTTGTTCCCAAGCATTATAGTAGGTTCTACCGCTCATCTACAATTGAGGGCAAGGATAGAAAGGCAATTTGAGGTAAAGAAATACCTGCTCTAGTTTAATCATTTGCAGCTCTGATTCTTTATGAGCTTGTTGGATAACCTAAAAAAATATTTAATCTGAAAATGAAAGTAAATGAAGCATGTAGATGGTTACAGAATTACTAAATTGTAACTGGGTAAGTGTCCTGGAACAATAAAGTCATTTGTAAAAGCGCCAAGGATTTCTACACAATAAAGTTTCTTATAGTGGGTTGCTATTTCTGGGAAGCAAGGAAACCTGGAAAGTGAGACTAGCAACTAAATGAAGGTACGGAAAGCGAGTCATAGCATGGACAGATGAAGGCTTGGGTGACATGAACTGTGCCGCAACTCATCAGCAGAGCTCTAGGCTCCAACAGAAAGGTAGCGAGACCAGTATGTCCCACTCTACAAGAACATCATTTACTTGGTTTGTCACTACTTTGGCAGCATTGCTAGCATCACATATATTCCTTTCCCTGTAATATGTCTTCTAATACTGCACCTATACATACTACATTAGGGGTTATTAATGTCTATTGTATTATGGTATGCAGAGGATCCTATCTTGTACATCTATTCCTGGTTCAGTTACTGAACTACACATTCTTCTGAGTAGCCAGATTCCTTGCAGTGGCAACATCAGAGTTATGAAGACAGACACATCAATTCTGCAAACAAGGCCACGGAAACTAGTGTGTAACAGCGCTCATGCCTTTTGGCAAAAACTATATATTGCCAAAACTAACAATGCCTCCTGCCCCCGCCCTCCTCTTCATCCCCACTTCCTGGTTCCTACAAAAATGGCAAAAGTAATCTTTTCTGCAAAGAAGCGACACTGATACAATATTCCCATCAGCACCAAGTTGGTAATATATATAACCCACACACATAAGGAAAGAAGGGCACTTCTTTTATTGGAAGGTTATCGAACATCCCGGAACTGATGCCTAACAGGGACAACCAGAGAGAGAACAGTCTTCTCTTGGTCAAGAGAGCGTATGATGTGCTCAAGTGGACCTAGATCCGCACGCGGTCAAATTGTACCATTTATCAAATTCGCTGACAGCGGCCATCTGCCATTACAACTGCTCGTCCTGCACTGTGTGTGCATCTGAGGACACCAACAGAGGTGGCGTAAACAGTAACGGTGAGGGAGGAAGTGCTTGCTGTGATTTGGTCCCTTCCTAGCCGCCGCTTGCCAATCCCAGACTCGCGAGACGCTCGCCTTAGCAGAGGAGACACGCTGTACTCTACAGGAACACATGGCACGATATAAATAGTCGAATCTCCAAACGTGGTACGCGTTGATCCTCTGCATGTGTGCTGGGGTGTACACAGCGAGAAGTATGGAAGCGAGCTAAAAGGAAATGCTGAGCTTGACGGTTCTCAAACACAAGGAAGATTGACAAATTTCAATCAAAAAAGCTCATTATCAAAAGATTTGCGAGCAAGTGACGCTTCAGACTGCTTTCTGCAGCAGTAACCAGTGCACATGGATCAGAGACTGAAAAAAAAATAGAATGCGGAGTCCTGCGTGGTATTTTACCAATCCAAAGCTGTAAGACTGTGCCTGGAGTGGTAAAAGAAGTTTGTCATTTTTCAGCTCGGCGCGGATGGCACATGCTAAACCTATGCTTAAAAACTCTGCTAGAGAAACAGACTTTTGAGATGAGCAGATTCAGAGCATCGGTGGTGTTGTAGGGTGCTCTGTGGAAAGGAGCTGCTCTCCACCTAAACTTGTCATCTACCCAAAGTTCCCTGCTTCCCATTTTGCATAATTTATGCAGCACTCTAAGCCTGAATGGGTACTGTCTTGACACATATACACATACATACATATACACATACATAGATAGATAGATATATATATATCTATCACTGGAAATACAATGAGCCGTAAGCAGCATATCAGCAGTGTAAGAACAGAGGGCTCGATTAAACAACCGCACAGGTTTCTTGACAGGTCCCAGAAAGAAAACATTTAAGATCTGGTTTGCCACCTCATTTCTCTGTTGAATTATACACCAAGAATAATCCTGTGAGTGAGAAGACAGAAGGCCTTTAGATGGGTTGACAATGGTGTATTCAAAGAATGAGTGAAACTATGCAGTGGGACTATCGTCTCTGCATTTAATATCCCTGTGCAATCCATCCCTCCCTCACACACTCTGACCACTTAAATCAATTGGAAAGATAAGGTGGTCCTTTATTTATTGGGCTTTTAAAGCGCGACAGCTACCCAAAAAGGGTTTCCCGGCGCTAAGAGACATTTAACCACATGGACAGAACGAAAGACTCTGGGGAGAGGCCAGAGCAAGTTACTGGTTAAAAAGCCAGGTCTTAATGGCTTTGCGGAAGTGGATATAGCGGGTTTCCAGGCGTAGGTGCTGAGGGAGGGAATTCCAGAGCTTGGGGCCCAATAGGGAGAAAGATCTACCCCCCATCCTCACTAGGCGTACTTTGGGTACACAGAAAAGGCCTTGAGATGAGGATCTCAGGCAACGAGCCGGCGTGTAGGTTCGCACGAGGGCTTGTAGGTATCTAGGGGCAGTGCCCCATTTGATTCTGTGCATAAGGCTAAGTGTTTTGAATTTGACCCTGTTTTCAATACGTAGCCAGTGGAGTGCCTTAAGGTGACCGGACATGTGTTCCCTTCTGTGGCACTTGCAGAGCAGTTTTGCTGCGGCGTTCTGCACCAGTTGAAGGCGTCGCATGACTGCCTGTGAAGCCCCTAGGTAGAGGACATTTCCGCAGTCCAAACAGGAGGTGATTAATGCGTGACCACAGACTTTTGAGTGTCGTCGGGTAGCATCCAAATGATTTTCCTGAGCCACCTCAGGATGGTGAAGCAGGTGGATGTCAGGTTAGTGACTTGGGGCTCCATGGTTAGGCCGTTGTCAATGATAATGCCTAAGTTGCGTACTTTTTGTGACGGGATTGGTAGGGAGCCCATTTCAGATGGCCAGTGTCTTGGGTTCCAGAGATTTTGGTTTGGGCCCAGTATTAGAACCTCCGTTTTGCTACCGTTTAGTTTGAGCATATTCTTACTCATCCAGGTGGCGATGTTCCTAAGGCCAGACTGCAGGAGGGAGGAGGAGTCGTGGTCTCCATTGGAGAGTGAAAATACGATCTGTGAATCGTCGGCGTAGGTTAACATGTTTAGACCTGCTGCTTCGGCGATCTGGGCAAGTGGGGTTACGTATAGGTTAAAAAGCAGGGGGCTCAGCCCCGAGCCCCGAGGGACACCAAAGGGGGATCGATGGACATTTGAGGCTGCGGTACTGGAGGTGATTTGAAACGTCCTGAGAGTCAGGAAAGATGATATCCAGTCCAGTGCTTTACCCCTGATGCCCATGGTAGAGAGCGGATTTAACAAAATGTTATGGGAGATGGTGTCGATCGCTGCGCTGAGGTCAAGTAAAATCAGCGCAGCGGAGTCACCTCTGTCGACTAAGAGGCGAAGATTATCCATCACTCCAAGCAATGTCGTCTCAGTCGAAAAGCCAGGGCGGAAACCCGATTGGGAGGGGTGAAGTATGTTGTTTACTTCCGTGAAACTGGCGAGATGTCCATGGACATGTTTCTCCAAAACTTTGGAGAAAGCGGGTAGGAGGGATATTGGGCTGAAGTTGGCCAGGATTTTCGGGTCTGCCAGTGGTTTCTTAAGTAGGGGTGACACCATGGCATGTTTCCACATGGCTGGGACCTTTGCTGTGGAGAGGGATAGATTCAAAGTTTGGCAGATGACGGAGAGTTGTGGGGTGTCCAGGAGTCTGAGTACGGAGATTGGGAGGGGGTCGATGGGAGGGCCAGATTTCACTTTCCCTAAGGTGTCTCGAAGACCCTGAACATTTATCTCGGGCCAGGAAGTTAGTGGCTCGTAGGACAGGTTTAGCGCAGAGGAAATGGCCTCCCCCTTCGGATCGAGGTCCAGGTCTGTCTCTACTTGAGTCTGGTGCTGTTTTACAATGTCCTGGTAGATGGTCTCAATCTTCTTTGTGAAGAACTGCGCCAATTCTTGAATACAGTCCTTGAATGTAATAAGCACAGAGCTCAGGGTTCTGAAACACAGGCCATATGGTTGTGTTATTCTATGAAACTCTATACTTGCCATCAATGTCTAAACAGGAAGTCGTTTAAAAAAAAGTGTTTTTGTTTTTTTTAGAGTTTTATATAGCGTGTACTAGACCAGAGACACCAGGTGTC
The DNA here is from genome assembly GCF_964261635.1 of Lissotriton helveticus. Classification (NCBI taxonomy): domain Eukaryota; kingdom Metazoa; phylum Chordata; class Amphibia; order Caudata; family Salamandridae; genus Lissotriton; species Lissotriton helveticus. Next base: position 459,730,243 of record NC_136060.1, on the reverse strand, counting down.
AGAGCGCTTTACATAGCACCAGTTTCATACAGAAGGACTTTTTTATTTTTGTTAGACATGGGAAGATTAAGTGATTTGCCCAGAATCACAGGATGTTGAGCGTCGTTGTCAAGACTCGAACCCGGGTCCCCAGCTTTGAGGTCGACCGCTCTAGCCGTAAGGCTACATCCTCTCCAAAAGGGATGTTATTCCTAGGAAAGTGCATGTTAGCTGATCTAACAGCAGCTGGACCTATGCTTATTGTTTTGTATTCAATCACAAACTTGCTTAGATTCCAATTAGTAGGTTTGACGTATTATGCCTAATTTTTGCTTTATCTTACACATTTCACATAACCTTAGCATGCAAGACACTGGTGTGAGTAGAATATTTCGCACAGAAGACTGCTCAATACACGTACAAGTTTCATGCAGACCACTCCTAAAGCATAAATTTGGTAAACATATTTGAATTACTCACAGAGAAAGTTATGCAATTTTGCAGCCCTCAACAGCAGCACACACCTGCGTTGGTATGGCTCCTCGGACCACTGCCAACGACCAGCCTTTTCCATCACAACTGGTATATAAAGTACTGAAACAACCTCTAAGAATGACTCTTCTAAGAGACCAGTTCAACTGGAAGAGTGTCAACTTATGAAATTATTTTTAAAATCCACCATCTCCATATTTGGGATCAGTAGGAACACCAGCTTCCTGATCCTTTCTCTTCACTCCATCAAATCCTGGTGGGTCCACTCAGCCATTCATCCATCTGGGGGCAATGAGTACCATTGAGTTGGGTAACAATAAACATGTTATTCAGCGCCAAGATACCCTGGTTGGGGTGAACGTGCGCATTACAAGTACACGTTCTGTTACGTTAGGGATTACAATAGGTCATCCTGGGGCCGAGTGCAACTGCATGCCAGGCCATCTCTAACCATGCTCAAAGACACTGCTGGAGCCAGTAGCTCTCTCTTCTATTTCAATCATAGAATGTTAGGATGTGATGGTGCATTACAGCTACAAACAAAACGGCTAGCATGATTTTTCCAAATTGCAACTGTTGGAAAGTGGATTATTAGTAGTGGCAAATATGCATCTGCCACTGGCAATAAGGCCACTAACACAGTCTAGCGCTCAGGATAGTTCTCAGAAAATAATTCCCATGCTCGACCCTGGGTAGGGAGCAGGCAGGCTTAACTACAGAGACAGGTATGTAAAGCATTTCAAAACACCAACTCAGTAAATACTTAAGACACAGCACACAATAAAAATCCAACACCAATTTTTAAAAATAGGAAATGTGTATCTTTAAAATGACAACAAAAAAAAGATCCACAGTAGGGAACCAGAGATGTTTTTTTAACACTTTCTAGTACTTAGAAACCAATAATGTCACTTCTGGACATTTGGTCGCCTCTGACTGGGACAAAGTCAAAGTTTGAGGCAGACCGCGATGGAGCCCTGGTCGGGTAAATTAACTGGGAGACCCCAGTCAAGAATTTACCTTCACACTTAGAAACTTTTTGGGGAGAATTTCTCACCAGATATCATGCAGCCTCCTCCATCAGGCCAGATTTGGTGAGAGTTCACAGGATTGCCTTTCTGAGAGAGTCCGGTCACTCTCTGGAGCTTTTTCAAAAAAGTTCACCAAAATTCTGGAACTTCTTCCTGAAGTTCCTCTTGAGTGTCCAAAGTGTCCAAAACACAATCCAAGGGTCTGGAATTGCCAAGATGATCCATGAAAGGTTGGGACCACAATTCCCACAATGCACCTGAACAACCCCCTGAAAAGCCCATTGGATACACTCCAAACAGGGGACTCTTGGTGGAGTGGATGCAGGTGAGCTCTGTTAACTATAGCTTGCAGGGAAGCCCACTCTTTATTCCTCTTGAAACAAGGTACATCCAGATGGCTGTAGTTCCAGATAATGCAGCATGCGCAGTCAGTCAGAATGAAGGGCCTGATGGTGCAAATTAAGGGTCCAGCTTGACAACACGCTTTATTTCTCTTGAAGCAAGGTACATCCAAAGGGATGTAGTTCCAGATAAAGTAGCAGACTAATGATGCAAATCAAGTTTCCAGTTTGGCAATCCTTCTCTCAGTTTCAAGCAGCAAAGCTGAGAGGCAGTGCCCCTCTCCTATACTTATTCAGTGTTCTCTATGGTCACACAGGAGGGAACTCCTGTCCAATGAGGTACAGAACACCCCCGAGCATGACCATTTTCTCCAAAACGAGAGAGAGCACTATTTCTCCAAAATGTAATATGGCTGAAGTCCTAGCAGAGAGACAAGAGCTGTCTAATCCAACCTCCAGGATGGCTAATCTCCATGTTCTCCTTCCTCCCTGGCAACAGCACATTCCTTCCTTAAGCCTACCATCTGGCTGGGTTCAAAGAGTAGGGTGGCAAATGAAAGTGTTTTCTTCTGCCCATCTCCTACTTCTATTGAAGATTGTTTAGGACCCCTTCCCTTTGCTCTAGCATACTATGGAGCAGAAATCTCTCCTCCCAGAATGGCTCTTTAACCTCAGGGGCTACTTATCACCTCAAAGCAGCATGGCCAATCCACTTACCTCTGAACAACCAGGACAGATCACTGGAAGGCTGACTTTTGGCTTAGAGACAAGAAAGTCTTATAACTTTCTGTCTGTACATTTTAGTATAAATTCAAGAAAAGTATATTGTTAGATTTATCAATACCATTCTAGTGAGTCCTTTAATGATAATTTTCTTATTCTCCTGGCAGGAATTATTAAAGAATAACTTCCTGCCATGCTAACCTATGTGGCTGGGGATTTGCAATGGGGAAAATGATGTGTGCAATTATTCCAAAATCAGGGCTTATAAAACATATTTTATAATGACTCCAGCCTACATCTACCAGTACCCCACACCCCTGGGATACCTAGGGAAGACTTTAGGGGTTCTGAATATGTGAAAATATTACAAATCCTCACTCCACAGTGCTTCTTGCACAATGGTCAATTTTGGGAAGCACTTTACTACAATGTGGGGAGTGAAATGTGCAATTTCACTAAACCCAAGGCATTTAAAACCTATTTTATAAGGGTCCTCCTTATAGGTTTTTGACCCCTCCCAACCCCTGCACCCCTAACAGGAGACCCTGGGGTACCTAATATGCCAAAACATTGCAGTTTATTAATTTGTAAGTGTCCCAAACACCAACATTGAGTTTGGGCACAATCTGCATTTTAAAAGCAGTCCTGCAACACAGGCCTGCTTTTAAACTGACCTCAGGACAGAGCAGTGCACATGCAAATGCAGAAAGGGCTGCTGGCCTCTAAACTGCTATGCTCTATTATATACTAGGGACTAAAGGGTAGTTTGATCCCCCTGTCCTATTACGTACTCAGGACTTGTAGGGGAAGTCATGCCAATCGCAGTGGTACCGTACCCATAGTGTGCCCTAGTGTATGTACGTGTTTTCACAGTATTGCAAGTGTCTTTTCAGCATAGCCCTGGCCCTGGGCCTGGTTAGGCAGAGCCCAGGGTCAGTCAGTCAGTTACCACCGGTACCTGTCAGCAAATAATTGGTGGGTGCCCAGGGAACAAGAATGGCTTTCAACAGTAACATGAAAACAAAATGATCCACAAGAACTCGATAACTGTCCAGCAGCCCGCAATAGGCACACGTCTGCCCTGTCTGAAATGCAAATCACAAATAATGCTTAATTCATCTGGTTGCTCTGCTAGCCTCGTCCTTACAATACACAATGCAAGCTTCTTCTATAGTCTTACGTCCTGAACTAATGATCTCTCAATTTTCCATGCGGATACATACCAAAATAATAATTTAATGTTAGCCCCTTCGCTGCGGGGGTTAATCCCCCGCTGTGCTGGGGGTGAGGGGGGCGCGCACAGCGCCCGCATGCGCTCCTGTGCTCGCGACGAGCTCAGCTCGTCACAGGTGCATTACCTGCCGAAGAACGCTCAGCACAGCAGGGGAATTATCCCCGCATGCGAGCGTTCCACGGCTCATGACGAGCTGAGCTCAGCTCGTCATGAGCCTCGAAGAGGTTAATTGATTTTTATTGCATTTTCAGTTAGATACAATTTTTGTTTGTGTTGAAAAGCTGAAGAGTTAGCTCCTGGTTTGGCGTGGCATTCTTCAGTGCTCAGTAAAACTGCTATGTGCATAACATCCAATAGTTTTTAAATATCAAGCGACTCCGTTTCTCATATGTGCACAATTTAAATGGGCAATATTTTATTAATTTAAGATGACCTAATTTGGAAAAAAGTCAAAGGTATTTGGCCATTCATCGTGGTTTGAAAGAGATGGATGGAACACTGTGTCAGAGGTCTGTCTGCATGCGGTTGGTTAACTGCAGTGGTGAATACAGATTGGTTTTTAACCCCTTCGATGCTTGTGACGGAACGGTTCCCTCATGAGCGCCGGTTGGGCTGTGCTAATGACGGAACCGTTCCGTCACGACCCGCCCGTTTTTTAGAACCTTCAGCACAGTGCGAAAATTCGCTCCGCGCTGAAGGTGTTAATTTCAAGAGGCGAAGGTGGGTGGTGAACACCCTCTGGATGTGCTGTCAGTCAATCAGTTCTATAATCCGAACCTATTCATCCTTGTAAAACAAATGAATAGAAACTAATCTCCCTAACAAGATTAACGCCAAAACCGAACAAGAATTTCTGTGAATGCCATTAAATCAGTATGAATGCATTTGGAAAAAAAAATATCCGCCCATCTAATGTTACTATAGAAATACGGTCAACAAATCCCTCATTTTATTGATACGGCTGAGCTTTTTATGCTAACGTTATTTGAAGAGATTAGAATTAGCCCGTGGTTAAAATGTAACTAATCTTCTAAGGAGTAGAGCTAATACAGCTGCAGGGGAAAGAAAAATCAAGCAAAAAACACACAGGCATGAAAAAAATGGGTCTGCTATAAAACCACGACTGTCCACCTGAAACCCAAACCAACTTTCAGAATGACAGACTGATCCAACTATATTGCATACTTGTGTGGCAGCAGAAGGGAGGGAGACAGCAGTGACACAATCTGGCATGGTAATATCACCTAGCAAAGCAAAAGTAGCAATAACAACAACGAGGAAGAGCTTTGCAATCCCTCTAAACCGTGCACAATTACGCAGAAGGGCTACTCAACTGGTCAGAAGTTCTGACCAGTTGCTCAAAACATGTGGCCTCGGACCCCTCAGATACAGAAATTTCAGACAATGCGGCAGAAAGCCAGCAGGATGACTTCAGAGGGAAACACTAATCCTTAGGACGTCTCAACAGTCATTCTAAACAGCACAACACTCCATGACAACAGAAACTTTCTGGTGGTCCTGATCCTGGAAGCCATCGCTGATGCTCCTGGCTTTGGTGGCTTCATGGAGCACAGGTCTTATTCAGAACCCTCAGATGTATAAACCGCGCCATCACATTATGGCACCCACAGCTTGACTCCTTGAGGCAAAGCACACTGAAGACCTGTCCGCCATGTTGTGGTAAGATGCACTCGCTGTCCCCATGTAAAGAAGCTTGCTTGCAAAGATTGTCCATGAATGTTTTTACGCACAGATCATCAGGCACAAGTACCAACAGGGAGATTGTCTCCTGCAAAAGTCAAGCCAGAACATTTTTTGCAGCTATTAAGTGGCAATAAGCAGTACCGACAAAACCCCAAAAAAGCAAAATCTACAGAAATGCAACCTGCCATTCCAAACACATTATAAATCGAACCTCAATTCACCACAGAACAACAAATGAAAAATTATTGGTAAGCACCTGCAAGTGTTTTTTACTGAACATAGGTTTTTAAACACTGGAATATACGTCAAGCATGGGACAAAATTACAATTTACCTTTTAAAAAACTACACAGATGAAATAGATACTACAAGGCATAGAAAAAGAGTTACAAGAATGTTATCTACAGCAAAAACAGCAGATGTGCAAAAAGCCAGTACCCGAATACAGAAGAAATCACTTGCAACTGGCCACCCAGAATCTACACCCTAGTTTCATATGGACAGGGTATTTTAAACACAAATATTCCCTAAAGTGTCTATTAAACCCATAAAAACCTAAACGTTAAGCTCATTAAAAGATCAGGCATCGGAATATTACAAATACACATCAGTGTCGAAACTGAAAGATAAGGAGCTTGTATTGAAAACTCATTTAAGAGAAGACTTCACCCTCAAAAACAAACATTCAGACAAACAAAACTGAAAGCAAATGACTATTTAGTCACTCAGGAAACCACACCTATATGTACACAAATACTTTTTCTGTTAACGAGGTCATGCCCTTTCCAGTAAACTGATACTGACATCATGCAAACTGTACTTCCCTAAAATCTTGTGACTGGTTAACACAAAGTGGTAAAACATCATTTCTTTTCACATTTTAGAGTTTTTAATTTGCAAATGCAGAAATCTTGGTGGTTGGCAGTACAGAGCGCAGCCGATACATAATGTATTATTTATTTGAGAAACGGAGCGTATCTTTTGTGACTGTAAAGCAGAATTGCTTGATGGGGTCAAAACGTTGGGTGCATCCAGATGGTTGGGCCCATGGGAGTCACGTGGTACTGGCTTTATCCCTTTGCCATTTCAGCACTGTGGGACCGGAACTGTTTCCAAGTGATCTGATTGGCTGGCCATAACCGAGAAGAAAATATTGCAGCCGCCATTACAGGACTCTGTGTCTGCCCCATATACCTTATTTAAACAAGCATTTGCAATGCAATAGGTCTCGCATTAGGAAAGTTTGAGCCATTGGTATTGTAAATGACACAGTTTTTATTTATGTGTTGGTTTTGAAAATAGCGAAATTAATAGCTTTGTCATTTACAATGCCAATAGTTTTAACTTTCGCAAATGTGACACCTATAGCATTTGTAATGCAATATGTGTTGTATTTACAGTGCTTGGGACCTCAAGCCAAACCTAAAAATAGAAGGGGCTAGTGAGTGAAAGGCATTGTGTAAAAAGTGAAAGGCATTAACCTTTAAACAGATAGGTAACGCAGATACATCAGAAAAGATATCTTCTCTTCCACCGTTATATGGGGAGAATCATTATCAGCTCTCGAGCAGAAAGGAAACATTTACCTGCAAACACACGAGCCTTTTCAATCTACCAACTGAGTCAGAAATAGAAGCCATTAATACTGGACGTGGTACCTGCTGCTGAGGTCACAGGTCCCCTGGTGGCATATTTCACCACATTATTTCAGATCGGAAATGCTGCAGTAAAAGGTTATTCAGGGATGCATGATGTAGCCTTTTATGTTCAGAGTTGACCTCTGCTATGTTTGTGTGTCCAGCTGGAGTCACTGTTGCTGCAGTCTCTTAGAGCTGTTTGGCAGTGCTAAGAACTGAGTGAAGGGTTGGTTCTTGAAGTGAGTAATATTTATTTGTTAAGGTTATCCTCTTTTACACTGCCGTTTCCAAAGATAGACTCGCCATGGCCTATCCAAAGGAGAGCAGTCATGTTGGGTTGATCAAAGCTGTCCTCCAGATTGTGCTGCTCTGTAGGGGTTCGAGGTCGGGTTGGTCAGTGGAGGGCGCCAGGTCGCATAGCTGAGAGCAGGCCGTCAGGGTATATTGTCGAGAACAGAGACCCCAGGTGGGCTGTTGAAAGAAGAACCAAGGTGGGGAGGGGTAAGGTTTATTAGAGGGCTAGCGCTTGCAAACCTAGATTGATTAAAAGAAGGGTCTCTCTTTAGTTCACTTGAAAGGAGGGCCATTTTTTTGATTGCTCAAGGTTAAGTGATTTTGGGAGGGCTCAAAAGACTGTTTGAGATCCTATTAATTTCTCAATTGTACGTGAACTGAGAGACCTGTTGGTATTGTTTTTCCCCCCAAAATTGTTAGCAATCGGTAGTATATTATGTTTTAATGCATTGGACATCGATTTGTGAAGGTTTCCAGAAAATGAAAACATCCTGCACATTTTTGACATTTTCTTATGCAGCACATTTGCTCACGTTGTGAAATTAAATAACCTGGCCACATAGTCTTTTAACTGGTGGTGCCGTTCTTCTTTGATATTCGTAAGATGGCGTCGTTTGTTATTACCTTTCAGACCAATTGAAGCGGTCTTTGTGTGGAACTAAATCAAGCTATTTGTTTAACTTTCTTGACAATAAAGAAGTTCCGTTTTTTCTTGCAATGATTATTAGTTGTTGTCGTTCCACGCTGTCGAGTCATTTAAATGTCGCTGCATCTTAAGGTTTCTGAGGCACACACTAAAAAAACCGAGCGGGCTGCTTAAGCAAAAAAAACGGAAGTCAGGCACTTTTGCCTGAGACGGGGCGGGGCCTGCAATCCGGCAGGAAGTCCCGCCCGCCGCCGCCGAGGAAGAAGTGGAGCCGGCCGACTGATGGCGTCTCCGCAGCCCGGGGCTCCCAGGTGCTGGAGGGAGCCCCGGAAGTGAAGTCCTGCCCCCTGGTACCAGCGCTGCCGTAGATGAGACACTGAACACGCCGAAGCCCGGTAAGTGGTGGGGGTGGGGGCGGGGGGGCATGTGTGTGCGCGCGCGCGTGCGGGGGGGGCTGTGTATGTGTGTGTGCGTGTGTATGTGTCTTGGAGTGCGTGTGTGTGACTGGGGGAGGGGGTGTGTGTGTGTGAGCGAGTGTCTGTATGCGCGCGCATGTATACGGCGCGGGACGGGACGTGCGCGTTCGCGCACACGAATCCAGGAAGAAAAGCTCGTACACCCTCTTGTCCTCCTTCCCCCCAGACCGATAACTATACATCTCCAGCTGGACACATGCATCCTTTGGATGCATTACCAGCGAAACCCCAAAAAATATATTTTCAGGGCACAGAGTAGGGATACCCTCCTGGAGGACCTAGTGCAGCCCTCATGCAGAATCAACTGCTCAAGTTTTACCACAAGGGTACCAAAGTACCATTTAAGCTTCCCAGAGAAAGCTTGCATGGTACCGCAGCGGCATGGCGGTGACGGTTGAATTCCAAATAGTGTGGCACACGGAAGCAAAAAAACAAAATTTGGGTTTGGTGTCCCATGACCTCGGCCTCTTGCTTGACATTTCCTCTTAACAGTAGCCAGATCCTTGCTCTGTCCCTAAACTTGACCCATAACCTAACCATAAACTGGACTCTAATGCCAACTTGCTCCCTTACCCTATGCCTATATGCCTTTGACTCTAAACTTTAACCTAACTTTAAACCCGAGCCTAATCTTTTTCTTAACCCCAATCATGAACCAACCATCCCTCGTAATTCTGATTAGATGGGTTACTTCGATTTGTTGTTCTTAGATTATATTTTTTACTTACTTCGATTTGTTATTCTTTGTATATGTTTTTTACTTACAAGTTGATCGGGTTTTCCTTGAAATCAACTGAGATGAAAACCTAACTTTTTAACCCTCTTACACATTTAGCGCTAGGACGCCTCAGGGCAGCCGTTTGTTCCATAAATCTGTATTTTTAAATCACAGGCTAGCGGTTAGCTCTCACGAAACGACAGGCCTATAAATAATTCAGTAAGGGAATTTAAATAAAAGGTCTCTAGGTAACTGACACCCATGGGCTTCAACCACTCAAACCACAGAGGTGGAAAATATGTATGAGGGGAAAGAGTGATTTACACTGGTCTTTCTATATAAAAAGCCACTATACAGATGTTTATTTACATTCTGCTACACCCTCTCCAAGTTTGAGATATGTGCAAACTTAGCAGAAGCAAATTACACAGAGAACAATCTTGAAAATAAAGAACACTGGGGAAAAACAACCTGAAAAGTGAAAAGCAATTTTAGGTACGGTTCAAATATGTGGTGTAATTTCTTCTGAAGAAAAAATGAAGATACTTTCTTTAAAGTAAATCTTTTTAATTGTGCGAATTTTTTACAAGGGCATATTGAATTTTTCAATGGGATCCCACCTGCTGATTTATCGAAAAGAAAGTAATACGAAGCTGCGGAAACGGAGCAGCAAAGACAGCTACCAAAATAGTTCAGCGACACAGCCAACAGTGGCTGAAATACCATTGTAGTGGCTGCTCGGTGGAGGCGCAGGCTGAGCCGGGCAGCTGCCACTACACGAGAAGTCTCTCTGGGCACCAAATTATTGATCATAATAGCATCCCACTTGAGTTGTGGATGAGGTAGGGAAAGGACACATCAGTGAGCAACAGCCACACAGAATGTTATGTTATGCAGGTTTGTAGTATATTATAGAGAACAGTGGTCCCTATTCTAAAGGAATAAACAAGGGGAGATAATCATACACTAGATAGAAAGTCGACACCGATACACCTTATGCACTAAGATTAAGCTGTATTAGAGTGTGCAATGGTGTTTAAAAGTTGATCTATGTCTGTGTAAACGGAGTACAAGTATACAGACCCATTTTGGCTTGCCTTTTGGCCAATCTTTTTCGTTGTTCTGTCTTGTGTTTTGTGGGTCACGGCTGTGCCCACTTGTTATTGATTGTTTCTTAAACGCTACTTATTGAAAAATATTATGAAAATAAATTCTTGTCCAGCTGGACAAAATTCATACTTTCTATCTAGTGTATGATTATCTCCCCTTGTTTATTCCTTTAGAATAGGGACCACTGTTCTCTATAATATGATGCTACCCAAGGTCCCTACCGAATTACCTTTGGGTTCCCTTGTCCTTGTATAAAAATGCAGATTTGTAGAGCACACTTTTACCCGAGAGGGTATCCAGGTGCTGAGCAGATGTGAGACTAGCCAAACATAAGACCTAGTGGGACTACTCAAAAAAGCCAGGTCTTCAGCTTCTTGCAGAATTCAAGAAGTGAGAAGGAGGCTCTTATGTCTAGGGGATGTTCGTTCCACGCTTTAGACGATACAGATTTGTTGTAATGGCAGCTCAGGTAAGCTGGAGGCGGAGATGAGCAGTAACACCCATACTGTCAGTCTTTATAATGGAAGGGACACAGCCCAAGTGATTCATTTGCCGGTGAAGGCTCACTCTTACCAGCTAGCACATACGATACCCAACACTTGATCGACTATGAAACTCAAGAGACCAAATGCTCCTCTTGCAAAAGCGTAGGGCTGAGGAGAGGAGTCCGAGGCAGTGAAGCTGGCATCAACACACAGAAACCAGGAAGTGAAGTGTGGTGGAGGTAGATGCTAAATCAGATGTCTCCTAACCAGTTGCTAGGGAGCTACTAGTAGTTCACATTGAGTTCATTTTTAAATACACACAAGGTGAAGAATTGACACACTGAGGTATTTACCTCTTAAATAAGAGGCCTTGTCAACTCCATATTGGATCATGAGAACAAAATGATGTTTCTGAATGCTTTTAAATGGAAGAAAATTAAAATGAAGTTACCTTAATGATTAAGCTAACTCTTTATTTTAATGTTCTCCCATTTCAAAGTATTGCGTCAACAAAAAAAGGCCTTTTGCTCCCAATGGCCAATAGCCACTATGCCATATTTATCATTATAAAAGACAGTATTTTTGTTTCAATGGGAGACATTTTAAAGTAAAGAGAAAGATTTCTGTAAAAATTAAGTCTTAATGTTTATCTCCACTTTAAATTTTTCTGCACTTTAAATTTCGCCCATTTAAAAAACCAAAATGGTTGTATGTGTGTTAGACATGTAAGGGTGCCACATATGGCAAAATGTATGTCCTGTGCCTAAAGTACATACAACACACGTTCTCAGTCACCCATACACATATATCCCATTCTTACACACATGCATACATTTTCGTACAATTCGAAAGACCACGCTCTCACTGGCATTAATGGCAGCCCTTTCACAGTGCCCCTAGTCAAGGTTTTTTGTTCAAACCATAGTATCTGGCTCTCTGGACATTAGGCTTAAAGTCAATGAAGCTGAACATGGGAGTGTCTGGTGACAATGCACAAGTTGCTTGGCCTTCAGTAGCTCACAATGATTTTCACTGATCAGAAGTAGTTCTCACTACAGAAAAGTTTGGAGACCCCTAAATGTTCAGATAAGCAGACTCTGTAAATAATGCAAGAATATTGAAAATAAATTCTGTTGTTCAAATACATTTTGTTTTATTTTTGCGATTTAACTTTTAATCTTGTACTGGCATTTTGTGTGTGTGGGGGGCATGCAGCACATACCGAGTAAAAAAACACTTTATAGTAACTTTGTTCACTCACCTATCTCTGCCTGGGAGCACACACCAGTCCTGGTGTCGTCTCCTACGTAGATAGCTTTCTCACAAAGGTATCTATGTAACTCTTTTTTTTAATCCACTGCTCTCGGAGTCTTTTACAATGAATGTGGAGACAAAGTCCTGAACAAGGTCTTTTGAAAAACACATTTTAAAAGTTATCGGCTGACCAGTTTATGACTGAAAGGAGGAGATTTCAGAGGTCCTCTGTAATTTCTACATCTTTGAACTCAAAAAGTCAATATATGTTGCAGATTTCATATAACCTATCACAAAATTAGAGCATTCACCAAAAAGCCCAAAAAAGCAAGCTGCGTGTGGCCTATGGGAGTCTAGGAAACCAGGCTCACATTCCAGCTGTGCTGCAGCATATGGGCCCATTTTTCAGAAGAGGCTGTGGAGAAGTGTGGCTCAATGGTTAAAGCGGCAGACCCTGATGCAGAGGTCTGGCCCGGGACCAGGGTTCTTGGGCTCAATTTCCTCGGACCTGATAATTCTCGCCTCGGTGCCTATTCTAATCATGGGTCCCACTCTGCAACTCTGGGCAATAGCTTGCTTAATCTCCACAATGGCCCCAACAGCGCTGGGATGCCTGGCTTCACCTTGGGGGTGCCAAGGAGTGGGCATTTCACAGGGAAAAGCCACAGCGGTATTCGTACAGCGCCAAGACACCTCAGGGTACAAGTGCGCTATACAAGTACGAATTCATTTCATTTCATTTCATACAGCAGTGTTCATCTCATCCAACATAGCCCCATACAAACCAGATTTCAGTTAATGAAATCTAAAACATTATGATAATTACTCCCAGATGAACAGCGCCAGCATCAATTGTGCAGTAGAGTGGATTGGATTGTGCACTTCAAGGTTACCAGTATCCACATTTTGTGCAAATTGTGTGGCATTGGCATCCTTCAGTAAGGGCAATGCAGGAGCACACATCAAATAGCCTTTCATGCTGCTAGCTGCTCTAAAGCACCAAACCTCACAGAGATGACCAAGTCTTACGGACTAGTTAGGGGTGGGCCACTGACAGCGGGCAGGGCAAATTAGCCAACAGGTGGCTGTTGAGCAGATCTAAGCAGTGGTGAAAAGATACAATTACAAGGCAATAAAAGGAATGCATGAGGTAAACACATAAGATCATATCAGGTTAGTGACTTGAATAACTAAAGGGACAAGAAAAGGGGAAAAGTTTAAATATTGATGAAATATATCTGCAAAGGGTTAACTCTGGAAAATATTGGTAAAACGTCCACAGCTGAACAAATGGAATGGAGGGGACTCCTGGCATTGGAAGTCAGTATCTATACTGAAGACGGGGAAGAGAATGGAAAAGAGGACAAAGTGATAGCAGCATCACGGACACCCACATTTCCTCCACCCACCATAGCACCCGAGACGATTTAGGGAAAAACATAAACGGACTTTAACAATACAGGCCAGGGTTTAAAAACCCAATCAACATGACCAATATTGAACCTTCCTTGTTAGATGTAGAATGTAATTAAAAGACACCTAGTTTCGAAAGTATGCCAGATTCCTCGCACTATAGGAAAGCTAACAATTCTATAGCTCATGACTAGCACGTTAACTTGGCTCACAGTACCACTGCATGTATGGATCAAGGAACTCGTTACCCCAGAGCATAGTTACCTAAAAAATGTTATTACCACACAGGGGTACTACATATGCAGTAAAAGTAAGGCAATGGCCCCTCTTCACATGAAACTGCCATTACTTGATGCAAAGTTACGTCCCCTTGTATACGCTACTGAACAAGCACTGGCAAATCCAATAGGTCTTTCCTTATGAGAGATGTATTAGCTTTGTGAATATTGCAAAGCAGTGCGAGGTATCAACATGGCTCAAAGTAAAGCAAGAAATGCGCTGTGAAACTACCATATCTAATATCGTGTCACAGCTCTTTTTTTTTTGCCCTGTTGCACAGCAGCCCAAAAAACAGAAAGGGGAGAAGCAACACGAGGGAGGGTGCTGGGGAGGAAGGTGGTACCAGCAACAACAGGAGAGGGCGAAAAGCAAAATGAGGGAGGTGCGGGGAAGGATGGAGTAAGCACCGGGCGGGGGCAACAAAACAGAGAAGGGACGGTGGATGGAGAAAGAAGCACCACACAGAACTGATGGGGAGGGATACAAAGTATTTCAATCTCATATGTGGCAGCGGAATGAGGCTAAATCAATCTGTGCTTGCTTCATTCTCCGCAGAAAAGAACGCAAGTGATTCTGGCCTGTGCTGGCCAATTAGGAGGAAGCAGAATAGAGTGACACTGAAGCCAACAAATCATAAGCAATGGGCGAGCTCAAAGCCCTTTATTGTAAACAAGCAACAGTGCATGTGCTGTCGTAAACCTAAAAAGGTGTTACATGAACCGAGGCTCTTAGAGGGCTGGAAATCCGTGAATAATTGGGTAAAAACTGCCTCTGCTTGGATTATGAACTGTGCAGTCAGGCCACAGTGATGGGACCCCCAGATTCTTGCTCAGTGAGCAGCTGGATGCTGTCCTAAAGTAGTACAGGGGAATATTGGTTATTATGAGAGGAAACAGCCTCCTGTACTGAAGCACATGATCTGAGTCGCACATACGTGTGCTGACCACATTCGGTTAACTAGCCCTCAAGCTCATCTCCACACTGCGCACGCGTGTTGCACTGCATGCACCCACCATTCACAATTATCAGCTTCTTTTGAAAAAGAAAAGAAACATCATGGCAAGGATATTAACCCGTTTGCTGCTTCGAACGTTCAGCGCCAGTGCTGAATGTTTGAAGAAACGGGTGCGGCCGCGTCGGCCGTTGGACGTGCGCAAAACCAGGGAGGTAGCTCGCGCAACGGCCGACGGCAGCAACGAACGGGTTAAACAGAGGCATGGATGAGAAAATATAAACAGCGGATGGGACACAATGTTGAGAGCTAGAGAAAAATACCACGGGGAGGCCGATGAAAATTATTTAAAGGTTTTTTTCCAGAAATGTTTACTGTAGGGGGAACAAAAGTAGATAATACAAAATAATATAGAAAACACGGTCATAGACTCGCATGAACATTAACAACATGAAAATAAGAGTAATTATTTAAAGGACCTAAAATGTGAAGAGAGGGTGCAACATGTGCAAGCCTCGTGCATTCAACATCTACATTAGAAAGAAATCTACAAAAAAATGAGAACTTATTGTTCAGATTGACCTTCAATTGAGGGGCATTAGTTGCACGGCCACATAAAATTTAAATAAACAAAGTTATAATAAAAGCACTATATTTAAAAGAACGGAGGGGTCGTCAAAAGGTAAAAGGAAAATAAATCTGAAAGTGGATTTGCAATCACAATGAAAACATATTAAGTAACAGGTTACAATAAACAGTGAACAACGATGGAAAGCTGAGGGGTAAGGCCTGAAGGCCTGGAAGAGAAGCCACAAATCAACTTCATCTGAGTTAATAAACTCTACAGGCACAAGTTTAAAAATAGGTGCTGTGCAAATTACAACTGGTGAATAGAACTGTACGTCGCACCAAACCACAGAAGGGAAAGAATGGGTGGACTGAGTGGACAAATGGGGCCAACTAAGTATAATACCACATGGACAACCCCCTGTAGCCACTTGGTTCAGGGTCAGTATGCGTTGTCAACATACATCTCATTGGTTCCCTGATTATTTGTGATCTGCATTGTGCTACGTTACACGCACATGTATATTTGAACAACTTGGCTTAAAAACCAAGGAGGATTTATGGTGTCTTTTGTATATTTATTTTAATGTTTATGCACACACTTAAGCTCTGGGTCGTCTGCACTTTTTATGAGTCACACTGTCATTTGCATTTGTAGTGGCGGAAAATACACACTAGCAACATCAACTAATTCAGTCTCACTGCCTGTTGTATGCAACCCAAAGGAGAACTTACCAGTAGGGTGCGAATAATACATTGTGTGTGGGTTTCCTCCGATTTACCGAAGAGGATTCCAGCTTGACATAAAGAGCCCCACGGTGGACTCTGTTCATATAACAAATGGGGCTGACAGCTGCTCTTAAATAGACTGTGATTGCAAGCCATTCCGCTGCTTGGCTGCACACAATTCGTATAAAGCAAGGGGGAAATCCACTTCCAGAGCGCCATTAATCCCAAAGAAAACACACTTGTAGCCACGGTGCCCCGGGCGGGGCCGGCACAAAGCCGACCATTGAAATAATAGACACTTATTTCACTCCAAAGGCACTTTGTCTCAATCAAAAGAGAAAGCAGAGGCCGGAATGACGATTAACCCCTTCCATGCTGCCGTCGGCCATTGGCAGACGGCAGCACTACCTGCACAGTGCTGCCGTCGGCCAATGGCCGACACGGCCCTGCCCGGTTTGCGGCAGTGCCGCACTTCCGCAAAATCGCGGGCGCATGAAACGGTTTAATGGCAGGAGGAAACAAGTTTTTTTTTTTTTTTTAAACACCATTTAAACTAGCAGCCGCTCCTTTGTAATGGTGGAGGACCGTCGCCCCACTGGCTCAGCGCCATCAACTGAAAAACACAACGATATTTTATTATTGTTTTATTTTTCACCTGCTTGCTGAGCCAGTGTGTATGGGATGGGGCAGGGCCGGGCCACAGGAAGGAGATGTGGAGTGCACTTCTTAATGAACATGTCCGTTTGGCCGGACATCTTGGGCCGGCCAAACATACATGCTCACTTAGGCTTCTCCAACCCAGCTGTATTGAACAGTCCGGTTGGGTAAACAGCACAGACTCCCTGTGTCTCAGCAGACCATCAAACCAGCCTGCTTAGCCAATCCCCCGAGTTTCCTCATAGCATCATAGTGCAGGGATTGCACAGGGAGCCTCTGCTGCTCTCCCAGTTTCTTCTGGGACCAGGAAGAAGGTTTACACCGAGACACAAGGCGGCTGGCAGCTTCAGGTAAATGTTTGTTTTTTAAATTACTAAACCCCCGCACTCCTCCTCCTGAGCTCCCCCGCACAACCTCTAACCTCCCCGCCACCTCTTGATTGTGTCAGCCGCCACTGCATATAAACGATGCGTATCTAGCTCCTAACTTTAAATTGGCATCTAAATTGGTAAAATCATTCTCATGGCGATGCAGAGTCAAGGTTTTTTACCTTCAATCCTGGTAAATTTCAGTAAATGTGGCAAAATTCCAGGCTTTCAGAGAAAATTGTCTGAACAGACGAAAGCATATTTGTGTGTTCTAATGTTTGATTGGTTAGCAACCCTTAGCGGCAAGCAATTTCATTAACAAATGATATTATATGAAAAACTGTGGCTGCATGTCGGTGTTTTATATGCTGTTAAGCACACCCAATTAAGACATTCTGTGCCCCTAGGTTGATGCAGAATGGTAGTACTACTTCTATGCTTGTGGACTGCCCTGGGTTTTTGTTTTCAAACTCTTATGTTGAAAGGCTGCACATGAGTGTGGCACTGGCAACCTTCAGAGGCAGATGGAAAGGGCAGTGCCATAATAAGTTTATTTTTCTCCAATCAATCAGTTCATCTCCTTAGCAAAGGCATTGGGGCTTCTGCCCTAGGTTGACAGATGTTTAAGGACACTGATAGAGGCCCCGTCCTTCTGGGGCACTGCACAACACATCTGTTGTGTTACTCCTGTTGCCACCTCGCTCTATGTTGGCAGGCCACAACTAAGAGTTGGAGTCAGTTCACTGCCACTAAAGCACTATTGCACCTGGCACAAGTGAGGTGTAATAGGAAACCCCACAACTGAAAACTGCATTATGTTTTCACCTGGATTTGTAAAGAGTGCTTTGCAAGAGGGGTGTAGCTTCCTTCAGTCGACACACAAACAAATGTGTCCAAAATGCAGGATTTGAGACTGATACTTGAACTATGAATTAAGGAGGTGCCAGCTTAATACTAGCTTCCATATCCTCTACCACAAAGAGTGAGTGGTCTGAGGCAAGTCATAATCTCTCGCTGCCACTTAGCTTAATCATTTTCAAGACCCGAGAGCCTTTGAAATGGGCTGTGTGGTCGATATTAACAGTGTAAAGGAAATTGAATGCTCGCCTTTCTAGATCTGAGCATGCAGGCCTCGGATGCTATAATCTCGCCTTACAAAGTGGTCAACGGTGAGTGAGCCTTTCACAGTTTAATAGAGTTAAGGTCAGGTTTCCTACACACCCAGACTTACATTTCATCTACTTAATCTGCAAGCAGGTTGGCTGGCCTACATTTTCTCTTTCTGGACAACCCTTGCACGCACGCCCTTGATGCTCACTAAATGCAATCTCAACAAAATTCTTTCTGGCATATAAATTAGGGATGTATGGTAGAGTGGTGACTAAGGCAAAGATATCATCAAAATAACTAGAACACAGCAGGAAAATCACAGTAATGGCTGACAAAATGCACCAAGCTTCTCTCCGGCACGCAATCCTCCAACCCGAAACTGAGAGGTAGACAAAGAGAAGGTATTCGAGGTACAGCTCAACTTTCCCTCAAAGTCATAACATTTAACAGAAGCAAACTGAGCCTTTTTCAGCACTGGACTTTTCCATGCAACTCATCCCTGTGGAGAAGACCTCGCATCTACACGCCTGGTTCTTTAAGATCATGGATGAGGGTTGCCGGTCATGTATACTGCATGCCCACTTAACCCTTATAAACTTATATCTTGGCTTACATCGGATGGACTACTCAGTCATATAGATATATGCCCAGGCTCCTGACCCTTAGGGCGTCTTCAACAATTGAGAGCAGTCCCCTGAGCGCCCACAGTGTTGGAACAACTTTCAACTAAGAGAGAATGAGACGGTCTTCAGAAGACTGGAAGAGAGATCCAATCAAGCTGAACTGAAACCCCCAACCCTAGCCCACCAAGGTTGCAATGGAGGCTTAGCAGCCAGGATCTGGCCGACTAGGAGAGACGGCTGAGTCGCCGCAGGGATAGCGCCCAGTGCGATACAAACACCTCAGGAATGGTCCGCAAAGCTACAACGCCCCTCCACCATCCCACGCCAAGGACTGCTTCTTGTGTTTGGTCCAGCGAACATGGAGGTGATCAGGAAAGATTAGGTGGACGAGAAGAAAGAAGTGGGTAAGGGACCAAGAGTGGAGGCCCATGGAAGAGATGTGAGCAGGAGATGTGGGTCAGCCTAGAAAATGGGGCGGTCGGGACAGGGGAGAAGAGGGAAGGGCCAAGCCAGGGGCAAAAGAGAAAACTGGGCCGATGAGAAAAGATACCGGTCTACAGACAAAGAAGAACAAACAGTTGACAGGGAAGACAACCGGATGACGAGGTGGGTGTCAGGACAAAATGGCAGGGCAGAGGCATGGGGAGTGGCTCTGAAGCATGAAGTGGGATGTGCTAGGTAGGGGCATAACACAGTCCCCCCCCCCACCCCCTACCTTCACGGGCCCCCTCAGCACAGCACTCTGGCTGCAGAGCTCCTGTTTGAGCCCGAGGGGGGCACCTCCACGTGCCTTGCAGGTGGGCCCCCTCGAGTTTCGTTACGCCAGTGAAGCTAGTTTGGTGAGCAAGCCTGCAAAACCAAGTCTTCCCCTTGGCATCTCGAGTTGTAACAGCTCGTGGATTTCTTAAGCTTTTTTGGCAACTACGAACCATCCTGTACTGCCTTTTAAACAATATATAAATACATGTTGTTTCTCCAGGTCCCCCTTTTCCCTCTGTTCTCCCCGAGCTTTTACGTCACCTAAGGGTGGCATAGGGTGCTATAAAAAATAACACACACAAGCACAGCCCATGTATTGCACCTGCCAGCCCCAGGCGAGTTCTCTGATCTTCCATGAGGTCATGCCAAAGAGTATAACATGAACAGGCTCAGTTTACGCACAACGTGGACATCTCTGGGCGTGTAACGCGTTCTTTTGGATTTTGCTTGAATGTAACCACTTGTCTACGCCACCTATTTATTTAAAGGTGCGCATGGCAGCTTGCAACTGATTGTATTCTATTTATTTACTTTAAAAGTTTTATATAGCGCTAGATCGACCCGTAGGTATCAGAGCGCTTTACATACACACTGTAAAAAAACAGAAGGAAATTGCATTACATAGTAGGCAGGCAATAAGGAAGCCAACCTGCAACATACTGCGCAGGTTGGCAGAACTAGGCCAGAACTGGGACGGCAGCCTGCTTGCGCCTCGAGGACCTGGGAGCAGCCAGGCATCAGAGCCAAGCCTGTTACATCAGAACCTGTGGGACAGGAGCGGCGCGCACCCGTAGTACTGGAAAGGCACGCACCTTTGACCCAGTTACCCGGGACTTCACCTGTAGGGGGCGTGAGGCGATGTGGTCATGCCCGCCCCACTGGCAGCCTACCAGAATATTCTCAGACTAAAACTAAACCTCCGTCATTTGCATGGGCACCACCCCGGCTGCCTCCCCCCCCCCCCCCCCCCGCCCCCCGATCAACCATTGACCCAGCACAGGCAGGGCGGGGAGGGGGGGAAGCGTGCACCACGAGAGCATTCCAGGCGCTTGATGGGCGCTGCCCAGCACGCTCTTCAGCCAGATCAGCAACAAACAATCCTCCCGAACAGAGGCTGTGGAAGGGGCTGGAAGGCGGCCTGGTGGCCCCTGTCACGCGCCTGTGTGGGGGACGAGCGCTCACCCATGCGGGGCACGGGTGAGGGCTCGGGTGTGGGGAGGGGCTGGCAGCACTGGACACAAAAGAAATACACGAATGGGATTTTGGAGTAGGATTGGTGCATAGCGCTTGGTGCCAGTTTTACATGTTCTAAGCGCTGTACATAACAAGTACTGCTGCTCCCCAGTTCTTTGGTTCTCATTGCACTGACATCTGAAGGATAAAAGGCAGAGTTGGCCGTGTTTGGTTTGGTTTCGCACGTTACCTGCACCCGCACAGGCAAAAATACACTTTGTGCACACAGACTGGCAGACGTTCAGGCACCAGTGAGCAAACGCGTGGCTTGAGGCCGCCCAACGAGCAGGCATGCAAATAAACACAGACGAGGCGTTATGTTAGACTATATGATGTTGTAACGTCAGCGCAAAGTAAACAAGCATTAGCAAAGCCAAAAGTTGCTTTGCCTGTGCCAAATGTACTGGCGTTGTCAATTGTATTTCTTTTAGACAGGTTGCACGACAGAGCGAGTAGCCATGTCGGAGTGACATTTGTGGCAAAGGCCTGTAAAACTATTGGGCAATGCACATGGAATTTGTCGATTTCATGGCCTTCGTTTTGGACTTCTGGGGCGAAGAGATCGAGGACAACTTGTGAGCCTGTTTTTTTTTTAAATTAAATTACTAGGGGGTGCATATTTTTAAAGATTCAACGTTTGTTGTGCATTTGTAAGCATATGCTCCACGGAATTTGGCAGTGAAAACATGGACTTTCAAAATATTGCACGAGACACCCTAACCATCTTTGAAGTTTAGCAGGAATGAGAAACTGACCGCAAATACAGAAAGGTCGGACCTGCCCCAACGGCGCATGCTCACAAGCAGTCGATACTTACTGCAATCCAAACAGGAGGACATTCTACGTGTAATGCAGATCCACGAATCCAAACGCCGGATGTGCAAAAGATTAAAGTTTGAAATGTATAAGAAAGTGATCTGATAGCAATTGTCTGCTAGCCTGTTTCTGCTTGGAAATGCTCTCTGGGGCGTTTTCACCAGAATTTCATTGATTTGGGACTAACCATTGCTTTCCGTGTCTCTGTGCTGATGACATTTTCAAACATAGCGTTTATAGTACCCCCCCAGTGCCCAATCTGCCCTGTTTCCAAACACCTCTAGCGCCTAATATGCCCTTCTTTCCTAACACCTCTAGCGCCTAATCTGCCCTTGTTTCCAAACACCTCTAGCGCCTAATCTGCCATTCTTTCCAAACACCTCTAGCGCCTAATCTGCCCTTCTTTCCGAACACCTCTAGCGCCTAATCTGCCATTCTTTCCAAACACCTCTAGCGCCTAATCTGCCCTTCTTTCCGAACACCGCGCCCTCATGAGCTCAAAATACTCTACTTGAAATTTGGGCCCGACAATGAAGGCTTTGAAAGCAAGACTTGTCCAGAGGTACCAACGCCTCCCCTCAAGCCCCCACCAACCTGTTTTTTGAGAAACTTGGGGGGTAAAGCGACCTGAAGTAACCAAAAGGGGAGGCACTGCACTTTATAAAATCACGCTATAAATAACCATGAAAATACTGAATAGAATTGGTACAGTCTAGGTCCTACAAGATGAACTGTGCTGCCTGGTGTTAATTTTGTCTTCTCTATTATAATATACCTGGTTATTTATACTGCTGGTATTTTTCTGCAGCTGTTGGTGTTTCGAAGCGTTGTGTTTAATGGATGTTAGTATTGTCTTTTTTAATGGCACTCAGTTTCCTAAAAACGGAAAGATGGAAGGCTGAGTTGGTCATGTCTGTTTCAAGGTTTGCCCGACTAATCACGCCATATGTCAGGAGTGAGCGGTTAACTATTTGACCAATCTTGTAGGCTTTTTTGGATTAGAAAAAAGCAGGATAAAGTGAACTTTTGAACTAGCAGAAAAGATATAGGTCCAATCAGGGACAAAAGACTGACAGAACGAATGGTCATTTTCTGGATATGTTTAAGGTCAAGTAAACTTCTTCGAGAGGCGTAGCATTTATTTATTTACACAGTACTGTTTTGTGTTACTCTTAGGAGAAAGGTCTGAAACCAGGACTGTTTCCTCCCCGTGGTAAATGGTGCTCTTATAAAGCACTCCAATTCCTCTGGTTCGAATTTGTGCTACATAATCTGCAGATTTTAACAAAAAATATGTTTCTACCTCCAACAGATCAAAAGTTACTAATTTCGTGGTGACGGGTTGCTGCCCAAGAGAAGGCCATACGCAGAGGTTGACCGGTCAGCTTTCAGCTTCTTATTACTGTACTTGGATGTTAAAGTGGCATTAATGAGGAGAAACCTCTGCCCAGACAGCGTTCACATATGAAAGAAATTACCCAGTAATAGTACCACAAAATGCCACATAATCTAGTAGACCTGATGCATAATTTGGTCCTTCCCAGCCACATAATTCTAATGAGCCCAATTATAGCCCACTGCAGATGGCTATACCGGTTGTTAAATGCCATGGACCAGAGTTACACGCCCAACCTGCTGGTGAGGGGGCAATAATGAGATAGAGTGCCATTAATACCCAGAATAGCCCTAGGCAGAAGGGTTATAAGCCTAGTCAAACATTATGCCCACTGAGGGCAAAAGGTTTTAAATCGAAAAGGATGAAACAGAAAGACAAACATTGGAATGTAGGTATAGAAAGCCTGTGCCCGCCATTATTGGGGAAACTGCAGAACTCCCGCGCCCACAATAACTTTCCTCAATCTCCCGCATAACTCTCCCTCAATGTTGGTATGTACATAAGCATGGAGGTGGGCTAGCCACTGAAAGATTGATCCAAGCTGGACCGTTTGAAGCCTGGCTTAGGCTCAGTTGGAGGTCCTTTTGGAACTTCGAGCCAAGTACACAAGACGAGCCTGCATGTGGCTTCTGTCTGCGGCCCTCCCTGCAACCAGGATGTGGCATTATGGACAGAGCTGTCGACTTTGGAACTGGAGAACCAGGCACGAGTCTGTGCATCAGGTCAACAGTCTGAGCAAATCACCAATGTCCCCGTCCTTATAAACAATGCACGTGACCTTGTGTAATGTAACGGGTGCTTATGTAAAGCACTCTAAAACTTTCCGGTTGAGTTCACACTATTAAAAAATAGCAGAAAAATGCACAAAGAGGTCCAAACAAAGCCTTAACAGAAGGAAAGACAAATAGATACCCATTTCCTCGCTGATTTTTGCAAAGTGAAATCAGAAAACCTCCCCTCACTTAGATTGTGTGATCTTAGGCAAATATTATATTTCACCAAAACTCTTTTCTTCATTATTGCGTATGAAAGCACTTTAAAAAAACGGGAGTACAGAATACCAGCTGTACCTAAACCTAATGTGCTTGATTTAATAGACTACAATGTTGCTCTATAATAATCTCCATTTTAATCTGTGACACCAGAAGGGTTTACAAGACAATTGTCTTGCCTTTTAGTGTACTAACAGTTTATGTTTAATTCAATAATTTTTCAAAGGTACTTCGCAGTGCTATGTTGTGACATTAATGTCAAAGCTTCATTTGTTAAATAAATACACTTTTTTGAACTTTGAAATGACTTTATCACATTTCGCGTGATGTTTGTTGTGTGGTTTGCATAGCAAGCATTTTCAGGGCTCGGCTCGTGCAGGGGCCTTAAGATCCGAGCCAAACCCTTGCTCTGGCGCTCCCTGTAAACGTGCTGGCTCACCCACCCTCTATGCAAGTGGTGTCGACGAGGCTCACCCCTGGTGTGACCCTAATGTGACAGACCGCGGTTTTGGAGGGGCGTGCGCCACGTGCACCAGGGGGGAAACCCAATCGTCGCCCCCAAGATCAGGTGAAGGAACAGTCAGTCAGTCTATAAAAAGGACAGACATTCTCGCCCGCATCAATCATAGCTACTGGGCTAGAAGAGTCACACAGGCTATTAAATTCCCTGCCAAGTCCGCCTTGCCCCACCTTTAAATCACGCTGTGCCAGGGTGCAGCGACGAGCCTGCAAGTCATTGACCAGGGATTATTTTAAATGTATGCATGGCAAGATTCGGGGAAAGCGCAAGATTTTCATTTTTGCAACTGGCGTGGTGCTTCCAAGTGCTGGAAAGGGTTCGCATGCCTCATTGCTGGGTGTGCAGCTTGCTTCTGAGACTCTAAATGTAAAGCAATGAGATTGTGTGCTTTGGCCGGTCTGAAAGCCCTGGACAAAAAAACTAAGTACTGGATTAGGTCATGAATTGCCATTTTAAATTGTTTCTAAAATCTCTTTACAAAAATTTTGGAAAAAGAAGATTGATGGAAAATGTAAAACTCAGCCCCATCGTTTGAAACATCCAGACCCCACCCCTTCTGCTTCCCGTCCCTAATTACCCCACACGCTGCCAACTCCTTGGAAGAGACTGTTTGCAATTTTTCGACTTCGTGATGCCAATGTGGAGGGGCAGAGAGGAAGTCTAATAGCAGCATGGGCAGGATGTGGCCGTCACCCAATTTCTAAATAAATACCCTGCCTGCTACTGGGCACAGCTGGCCAGATGCCCCAAAAAAATACTTCTGCTCCATTGGTTGCAAGGATAATGAAGACCGACAGGAGCTCCAAAACCATAAAAAAAATAAAAGAAAGACAGGCCCCAGAGAGAAGTGAGACTAACATTAGACATCTATTTTAGTTACAGTAAGACCACACCAAAACAAAAACAAAAAAACACCACCAGGACAGCTCACGTGGTGGTCAAAGTGCGGCAATCTGCCATAATTTGCGCAGGTAAAAGGAATTAAAACTATTCAATTCAATCTAGTCTTCCTCTCTGAACTTATCCTGGGTCAGACTTGGATGCCACATGGCACACATATTGGGCCACTGAATGCCGCTGCGCACCGGGTACCCAGGGTCCACTAAGCATCTGACCTGTACTGCTGCCATCTACCAAGTGAGGCGCTACAGTGGCCACGCCAGACATGTTGAATGACCAGCTCACCTCAAAAGTAGCCTGTTGACTGATACACGTCTGATTCCTCCCTACCACCAGTGACTGCGTAAAACCTGAAAGTGCTCGCCAGGCCGACTGCCTCGGAGCGAAACACATGCCGGCTGCTGTTTATAACACACTGAGATCGGATCAACAATGTAAATTGTAAATTGATACTTGTATAGCGCACTACTCACCCGCAAGGGTCTCAAGGCGCTTGTACGAATACCGCTGTGGAACCCATCCTGGCTTTCCCTGTGAGGTGTCCACTCCTGGACACCCCCAAGGTGGAGGCCAGGCATCCTTAGCGTTGTGGGGGCCGTTGTGGAGATAAAGCAAGCTATTGCCCAGAGTTGCAGAGTGGGACTCCATGACTGGAATAGGCACCGAGGCGAGAATTATCAGGTCCGTGGAATTTTGAGCCCAAGACCCGCCGAGGTGGGGAATTGAACCCTGGTCCCGTGCTAGACCTCTGCATCAGGGTCTGCCGCTCTAACCATTGAGCTACACTTCTCTATGAGAATAATATTAAATTCAGTTTTTGGATATTACTGCCACAAAAATTATATGGCTAATAAAACAATAATTATAAGTAACATAATATATTTTATAGGTCGGAAGACCACCATTAGTGGGGTTTTAAAAGCACAAGTAATAAAAGATAATCCAAATTGATCAATGAAAAAGTAAAAATAATTAACACAGTTCCACATTAGAGGTTGATCTACCACCTTGTTTCAATTACCAGGGTACCGCTGTTAAAACCGCTCTGCCGTGGTGGTAAAGGAACTCATAAGAAATGCAGGAGATTGGAGTGTAAGGGCAAGCGGCCTGCGGGGGGGGGGGGGGGGGGGGGGCAGCAGAGGGGTAAGCATGCAAAAAGTGGGCTTGTCTAACACATCCCAGGTCCAGGACCACTGAGATTGTGTGGCAGGGAAAAGTAACACTATACAGCAGGGTTGACGAATTTATGCACCAATAAAATACAGATTAACCCCTTCCCCGCGGGGCTAATTCCCCCGCTGTGCTGGGGGGAGGGGTGGCACGCACAGCGCTGCGGTGCTCGTGTCACGCAGCACGGTGGCGTTGAGCTCGTCATGACCAAGACCGTTTCTACAGAACGCTCAGCACAGCAGGGGATTTATCCCACCGTGTGAGCGCCGCGCATGTCATGACGAGCTCAGCTCGCCATGAGCACAGCGCAGCCGTGACTCATGACGAGCGGAGCTCGTCATGAGCACGGATGAGGGCATAGCACAGCGCAGCCGTGACTCATGACGAGCTGAGCTCGTCATGAGCACGGATGAGGGCATACCGCACTTTGGAACACATTTAGTGATAACATTGAATATTGTCATTTTTACACGTTAAAACTAGTTGGACAAAGGTGTCACCTCAGCAACAGAAAGGTGAGTAGTCAACCTTTATGAAGTGGTTTCCACTGCGCGCCAACACGAGTCGTTACATGTTTATAATTTTTGCTCCGTTATAGCCAGAAACCATGTTTTTTGTTGAATTCTGCAGATTATGCAGCAGATGATGCATTAAGTGGTAAATGCTGCAAATACATAATTATGCAGACATGCTGTGGCTGCAAAATTGTGCAACTCCAGTCTCACAAACCAGGACGCATACATAATAGTGTTGGGACAGGTATGCAAATACAGAGATTGTCCTGGAAAATAACGAATCCCCTAAATCAATCCTAGTTAATGGGGTTGAGAGCAGGTGGGGAGTGAACACAGAAAGGCTGTGGACTACAAGGTGAAGGTCAAGTCCTTCTGCAGTAAAGAGAAACTGCAAGAACCGGAACTGGAATGAGTCTGACCTGCTTCCCAGAGATTCAGAGTTACTGGAGCAGTTTTAGCAAGGCCCTCCCCACTGAAAAGGTATGCATTCAGCACGGATGCAGTGATACCAACCCTCTGTAATTAGTACTGCATTAATAAGGAGTCAGAGAACAAACAGCAGCAACTAGTTTTATTAATTACTGTTTAATGCGTAAAAAACAAGTCCAAACGTATGCAACATATTTGGTCGCTTCTTATTTCTGACAGGCTCCTGGGTAAAACGGGTGGTGACACTGCAAGCAGAAGAGAGATCCCAGCATTTCTGTAGTAGAAACAGCAGCTACTAGGAACACACCGCCTCCCCACCAGCTAGACGAGTTAAACATCTGGCCCTGCCAATCAGAGGGGATTAGTAGGCATCTTCTTGTCCAGAGGGCTCCAATTGCAGCATGTGTTACTGTCGGTGTAAGCCGCACCATCTGACCAGGAGATGTTCATTTGTGAGCGTCCACCGACGGAGAGGATGGTACCCGTCCTAGGATGGGCAGACCCTGCATCCCACTGGTACCTGGATGAAAGATGCTCAGTGCGTCTACTTCAAGGGGACCTGTGTGCCCAATGAGCATTTCATTATTGTAAAGTGGGAACACTGCTTCCAGGCCTTGGATTTCAGCCTAAAATTCGTCACTAGCAACTATATCAGTTTACTTACTTCAATTGGACTACAGCCTGACGACACAAGAATACATGATGTCATCACATTAAAAGCAAGGTTGTTGAAAACAGTGTCCGTGATGACATGGACAGTTGTCCACTACTCCCCCAATCTACTTATGCTGTAATCTCTTGCAAGCCTATTGGTAAGTGTTTAGTCTTCCAAAACATTGGTTCTCTTATTTTTTTACAGAGTTTTATATAGTGCGAACTTGACCCGAATCGGGTATCAGAGCGCTTTACATAGTACCATTTGCATTACATGTGGACACATTCATTTTTGTTAGGCACGGGGAGATTAAGTGATTTGCCCAGAATCACAGGATGTTCAGTGTCATTGCAGAGACTAGAACCAGTTCCCCAGATTCGAGCTCGACCGCCCTAGCCGTAAGGCCACCTCCTCTCCCCTTTTTGAAAGTCATACGAGACACCTCGCGCTTTTAGAAACATCACTGGACATTCTTGCCTGTGTAGTTTCACAGTTTCCATTTATTGAACTGGCCTCCTCTCGGGGGGCGCTTTATTAAAATAGCTGACCAGCTGAACCAATGGAAGTAAACATGGCACTATCTACAGACTATGGCCTTTCCACTGGATAATGTCCATTCTGCCGACGTAAGCTTTCTTCTGCGGTCACTTGTTTAGAAAATGTTTTAACACAGAGAAAAAATGCACTTAAGACGGGTTGGAGCGACGGGGAATTTAGGTGAAAATAATAATCAGAAAGAAAAAAAAAAAAAAAGTGCCTTTCGCTGCTACTGCCTCCGCCGCCCACCTCAATCCTTTAATCCCAGTAATCTCTGGGAAGGCACAGGCTCTCCACCCAATCAAGACGCTGCTCTCATGCTACGAGAGTGGTGCCAGGATTGGTCTGAGTGGCCTGGTCTGCCGCTCAAACACTGCCCGGGAGCCTACGACTTTTCTCCTACCCAGAACACAGTTGGTTTGCAGATCTTATGCTATGAGAGCAGCGTCAGGATTGGTCTGAGTAGCCTGGTCTGCCGCTCAGACACTGCCTGGGAGTCTACGACTTTTCTCCACACAGCTGGATTGCAGAAATAAAAGTGCATGTCTGTTTGGCCGGCCTAAGACGGATGGCCAAACTTACAGGCGCACTTCTAAGTGCCCACCACTGCTCCCTTTCATGGCCCGGCACTGTTCCACATAATACAGGCATGCCAGCCGGTCACAGAAAAATAAAATGATATTGTATTATCATTTTATTTTTCTGTGACTGACTCCGACGAGGGAGGCGATGCTACTCCGCTATTACAGAGGAGACACCCCTGCTTTTACTAAGAAGGAGTTGGGCGTTTCATGTCTTTTTCACAAAGGCACATGAGATTACGTAAAAGAGTACACCTGTAATTCTGTTTCCATACTCATAAATGCTTCTGTGAATTTACCGCACTGTGTTGTGCAGTGACTTAACCATTTGCGGTTATGCCTAGTAGTTGTGACTATAAATCCCTCATTTGGGTAGGAAAATACATTACTTCCTAATGACCCATGGTGTTGACACATTCATTGAGTCGTGGCTTTTTAGTCAGCAGCACAGCCTTCTGGGAGTTGTAGTTTCATGTGATACGGTGTCCATGGACTCCAAAGTCTTAGTGTACCAAGAGTGGGTGGTGCGAAATGTCGCTAGTAGGTGGGTACGCTCTCAGCACTTAATTCAAGTTAAAGCTTGGCTCAGACTTTAACAGGTGCAATATTCTCATGATAAGCTAACCTTAATCAGTTGAAAAAACAGACCAAAATAGAATTTTCTGAAGACACATTGAGGGGCAAAACGAACTACAGGAACTATAAAAGGTATACATTAGTTGAAACCTATTTTGCTGGCCAATATAAAAATATATCTTTGTCTGCAACTCGGTCTACGCCCTTTACATAAGAGTGGTCGTTGCTGATGCATTCAGAGCACATTCTAGCCCTTTGCCACGCAGCACAGCGGTTCCACTGGAATGGAAAATGCTGGCACTGCAAACACTGTTTGGCCATTCAGTGGCGGCTTGGACTGCAGGGAGGCTAAAAACCTGGACTGCACTTTCGAACATCTGGGCTCGCTGAATTAAAATGAGCATTCCTCACAAAACAAAAATTTAGCAATTATTAAAAAGTAAAACGTCTGCATTGTAAGCTCACGTTTTTGCGAGGGGCAGCCCTGTCTGTCTACTATGGGAAAACAGGGCCACGGCCATACAGCGCATAAAGACCTCAATGAAGGAGTGAAAATTGACTTTATTGTAGCTTTTTTCCCCGCTTAGATAGTACTCCATCTCAACGTAAATAAGGTTAAAATTAATTTCCCACGAATTTCTAAATCGCCGCTTCTTTGCCAAACCCTTGTCTGTATGGTGTGGCCACCTCAGGTCGTCCGGGCGCCACGGTTACAGTCCTACACTTTCATTCAGACCACATAAAGCCTTCTCGGAATTGCAGTCCCTGAGTGCTTCTAATGAAGCAATTGAATCAAGACGCCTAATAATGTACAACTTATTGCTCAGATTTTAATATCTACTGACAGCTGACGTGGGGTAAAGGGGTCCCAGAGCAACATGGCAAATTTGGTAGCTTAACATCACATTGCGTATAAAAACACTGACATAATTGGGGCGCAGCGTAGCTTCCACGCTTCCCAGGCCAGTTTGTTTTCTCTTCATTTTGGTACTTTTAATCCTCGTTTTTAAAAAAAGGGCATAAACAATACTACAGATCCTAGAACACACAAAGAAAAAACATGGAACAATGCAGCAAGGCACACATAGATACAGAAAACTTGGAAAATTTGCCCCAGAACCCTGCTTAAAGTTACCAGATATCTCCAAGTCATCGGAGTACACTTTTTCATTTCCAGATTTTCCTTCTACAACACCACTGTCATCAGTAAAGTTTACTCGATTGGTTCACTCGAGGAGACCATAGATATTGTTAAGTAGATGAATCTACTTAACAATAAACCCATCATTGTCGACAGCGCAAAATCCCTTGGTGTCATACTCGACAACAAACTCAATCTGATCCCCCACATCAATTCCATTGCAAAGTCAGCCCGATACCAACTCCGCCTTCTTTGGGGAATTTGTCGCTTTTTCCCCTGAGCAAGACCTTAAAACACTGGTGCAATCGCTGGTCCTCTCCAGACTGGACTACTGCAATTCTCTTCCTACTGGCCCCCCCAAATCCCACCTGTCCCCCCTTAAATCGGTCCTCCACTCAGCAGCCCGTTTCATTTGTGGGGCCAAAAGAAGCGACCACATCACACCGTTGTTATCCACCCTTCGCTGGCTTCCAATCGAGGCTAGAGCTATCTACAAGACTGCCTGTATCACCCACAAAGCCTTGCACTCCTCCTCTCCTCGCTACCTGTCGAATAAACTGAAACTCTCTGGAGGCTCTAGACAGGCGCGGTGCGTCCATTGGGGCGTAGGGGCGAAGCCCCACTAAGCCCCATGGACCCACCACGTCGTCACTAGAAGCCAAACACAATTATTTTAAAAAATCGCGCTATCTGCCGGCCGGGAAACCGGGAGACACCCGACCTTCCCGGAGTGCGCAAGGGGGGGTGGGGGGAGGATCGGGCTGCTGCAGCTGCGCAAGTGTATTTTTGGGCACAAACATGCCCGCGCATGCGCAGATCGTTTTCTTGTGAATTCCCCCTTAGAGAGAGGACCAGGGGGCGGGCCGCAGCCCCCGGGATTACACAGGGCGACTGGGCGAGGAGTCATGGTGCCCCCCCAGCCAATCCTGGCGCAGGATTGGCTGGTCACTACATAGCCCGCTTACATAACCCCTGACGGATAGCACGGCCGACTTTGGTGCTGGGAAACCAGGTTCGAGCCTCTTATCGAACCATAAAAATGTATACATGACTTACTTTGGTGTTAAATAAATAGATATTTTAAAAAACAAATAAAAATGATGTTCCGACTAAGGTGTGAAATTGGTGTCAAATAAATACATGTTTTTAAAAACAATTAATATTAATCATGTATCATTGGTGCTGGAGTACAAGGTTCGAGACTGGTATTAAACACTGACAAGCTGTGTGCAAGTTATATGGTCATAAAAATACATGAATGATGGATGCAGGATGGGTGGATGCATGAATGGATGCAGGATGAATGATGGGTGGATGAATGGATGGGTGGATGCATGAATGATGGATGCAGGATGGGTGGATGGATGAATGATGGGTGGATGAATGGATGGGTGGATGCATGAATGAATGATGGATGCAGGATGGATGCAGGATGGGTGGATGAATGAATGATGGATGCAGGATGGATGGGTGGATGGATGGGTGGATGCATGAATGGATGCAGGAATGGATGCAGGAATGGATGATGGATGGGTGGATGGATGGGTGGGTGGGTGGATGGATTGATGGATGCATGAATGAATGATGGATGGATGGGTGGATGGATGGATGGGTGGATGAATGAATGATGGATGGATGCAGGATGGATGGGTGGATGGATGGATGGGTGCATGAATGAATGATGGATGCAGGGTGGATGGATGGGTGCATGAATGAATGATGGATGCAGGATGGATGGATGGGTGGATGCATGAATGGATGCAGGAATGGATGCAGGAATGGATGATGGATGGGTGGGTGGGTGGGTGGATGGATGGATGGGTGGATGAATGAATGATGGATGCAGGATGGATGGGTGGATGGATGGATGGGTGCATGAATGAATGATGGATGCAGGATGGGTGGATGGATGGGTGGACACATGAATGGATGCAGGAATGGATGCAGGATGGATGATGGATGATGGATGGGTGGATGGATGGATGGATGGGTGCATGAATGAATGATGGATGCAGGATGGGTGCAGGGTGGATGGATGGGTGCATGAATGAATGATGGATGCAGGGTGGATGGATGGATGGATGCATGAATGGATGCAGGAATGGATGATGGATGGGTGGGTGGGTGGATGGATGGATGCATGAATGATGGATGGATGCTGGATGGGTGGATGGGTGGATGGATGGGTGGATGGGTGGATGCTGGATGGGTGGATGGGTGGATGGATGGATGGGTGGATGGGTGGATGGATGGGTGGATGAATGAATGATGGATGCAGGATGGATGGGTGCATGAATGAATGATGGATGCAGGATGGGTGGATGGATGGGTGGACACATGAATGGATGCAGGAATGGATGCAGGATGGATGATGGATGGATGGGTGGATGGATGGATGGGTGGATGCATGAATGAATGATGGATGCAGGATGGATGGGTGAATGCATGAATGAATGATGGATGCTGGATGGATGGGTGGATGCATGAATGAATGATGGATGCAGGATGGATGCAGAATTGATGGATGGGTGGGTGGGTGGATGGATGGGTGGATGCATGAATGATGTATGGATGGATGCAAGGTGGTTCGGGCTCGCTCGCTGCGGTGCAATATGCAAATTAGTTTACGCCTCACCACTTTCAAATGTCACCAGCCGCCCCTGGCTCTAGACCATCTCGTAATGCGGAAAATCTACTGCTTGAACCTCCCACTTTCAAGAAGGAAAGATCGATGGCCCAATCCTTTTCAGGCAACGCAGTGAGAATCTGGAACTCACCTCTGCCTCAGCTCCGGACCACCTTCTCCTCCCAGGCCTTCAAAATGGACCTCAAAGTTCTCCTCCTCCAAATCTAATTCACGCCCTCTCTATCATCTGAAGGAAGACCTCCCAGTATTGAGAATTCTATTGTCCAGGACTATGGAAGTCCCTTCCCAGTGTGTTCTGGTAGTTTGAGTGTTTACCATTTATTGCAGTATTATCCTTGTACCTGTGTATGGTACCCTTTTGTAACTTGCACACGGTCACTTTTCTCTTGTAACACACAGTTTGCTACCTCTCACATTTTGTTTACTTTCGATACTTGCACAAGTGCCCATTGCCTACGTAATGTTTGTTCTTGTGCTGGAGTGTCTGCCATTTATTGCAGTATTATACCTCTACTTGTACTTTGTACGCTTTTGTAACCTGCACACTTGTCACTTTTTCCTCCTGTGTACTTTTTGCTACCTCATGTATTTTGGTTGTTCACTATTGTCATCTTTGAGTCATGTAACTTAACGTTTGCTTTTGTAATTTGTTCACTTGTAATTTTCTCCTCATGTATCATTACTGTTCCTATTGTGAAGCGCTCTGACACCTTCGGGTGAAGTCCGCGCTATATAAAAACGCATAAATAAATAAATACATCTCCCACAATGCATCATGTAAATACATTCAAAGGATTGAAGCATGTGTCCCCATGACAGTAATCGCGAACCCTGGGACCTCGGTGCTCCTGCACCTGCTGCACTGATAGCAAGGCCCTCTGCTTCCACTCCTTGTTCGCACTTGGCCTGGCTGCTTCGGTTTTTGTGGCTAGGCTGGGCTGGGCGCACGCACACACAAGCACTTGTCTCTGGGCCCTCCTCCTCGCCTCGTCCTTGGGAAGAACAGTGGCGCGCGCCTCCCCCATCCGGACCTGCGTCCGTGCGAGACCCGCCCCCGCACCCCTCCACCTCCAGGCGGGCGCACGTGCCTCCTGTGTTTACTAACAGCACGAGGGCGGAGGGAGCGGGCTGTGGAGCAGGGCCCGGCTCCGCTCTGGAAGCTTCGACGCCTCCCCGCGCCAGATGTACCGCCCTAGTGGCTGCACACTTCATACAGAAGTCTCAAGTTGTGTGTGAAATATATATATATATATATATATATATATATATATATATATATATATATATATATATATATATATATATATATATATATTTATTAATATATTATATATCTCGCATGGTTACCGGAGCTGTTGTAAGGAGTTCTCTAAACTACACCATTCCATTGCAGCGTGTTCCACATGCTTGGCACGTACACGCATTTCATCATTTCACCATGAAAGCGTCCTTCCAGCCCCGGTCTTCCGTTTAACCATTCAAAACATTCTGGCAGCTGCGGTCCTGATCCGTTCTCAACTGGACAACGCCCCCAATGACCGATGTATGAAAGGGACTGGAAAATGGGTCTGGCAGAGTCACAGAACACAGTTTTTATAGTCCAAGCTTTTACTATACTTTTTTTCCGGAAATGCCAATCGTTGAACTGGCCACAAGAAAGCAACCAAGAATTCACAGATGTAACTTGGCAAAAGCCCTCGAGCCTCCGTTCAGTAGCGCGGTCCCTGGCAGTCCTGACTCTGCGTGATGCCCAGCAGGGCCCAGGCCTGGCCAGGACAAGAAGCTCACAACGGTCCCTCTTCAGCTGCGAGCCCCTGCCACTTTACTCACACCATACATTACGTTTGCGTGCCTCCATTAACCTGGTTTCTTACTGCCTGGCCGTTTCAGCTCCTTGCTAGAGGCCCACGGAAACTGAATTTAAGTAATGTGCCCAGGATCATAAGGTGCGTTCACACGGGGAAACCTGGGGACAGAACCTAGTTCTGTTGCATCCAAAATTAGCAACATTGCCGAAAAGCCACGTGTCCTACACGACTACAATGACACGTAAGGCCCACTATCATACAGCAACTTAGATGAATAGAAACATTAAGATTTGGTTCATCCCCAATGTTTTGCTTTCAGTTTACCCGAACACTTCTTCTACTTTGTCAATATGCCAGTGCCACTCGTGTGGAGGAAGTTCTTGTCTAATGTTGATTCAAAAATAGAATTTTTTTTACGTAAACCCCAACATTCTCTGTGCTTTGTTAATTTCTCAGAAGTTGCAAGGCGTTCCTTAAAGTCAATATTACGACAGAGAGCTGTCTGGACAGGAAGCACACAAAAGGTGATGGATGGGAGGCGGTTGGCAATATTTCTAACCACTGGCAATTGCTCAGCGTTCCATTCCAAAGCATCACTCTTTTGCTCACCTCAGATTCGACCCAGTCATATGCAAATCAGTCTTGACCCTGCTCTTCATGGAAACAGTCCAGCCGAACTGCCAGGCCAGGTCCTCCCTAAACCGGGACACAGGCAATCCAGGACCGGTTTCGCCCTAGTTATGAGCCCATCAGTGAGGTACAGCTTGGTTCAAGTGACGTGGTGAGCATGGGACCCCTGTTTGGGCATACCCATGCCACGTAGGGTAGCACATGAAACCCAGGCCGCCTCCTTCGTTATGGAAAAGAAGCGTCGCCCCAATGCTGGAACCAGCAGACGTATGTAAAATAAAAAATGATAAAGCAGTTAATAAAACTGCTATATTATTATTTTACTCCTGCAACCGAGTCTTGAGGGTGGGGCCATCAGGAAGAGTGGTGGGGTCAGTCGTCATGTCGGTTTGGACGGACGCCCAGGGCCGGCCAAACCGACATGCGCACATGGATATCTCCAGGCTATTGCTTAGAGATACAGGCAGAGCTCAGGAGCACAGGCTCCCAGTACCTGCTGGAGTGTGGAACCTGCCTGTTCCGCCCAATCCCTATGCTTCTCTCATCCTGCTACACCGATTTCCCCTTCCTGCGGCCCCTACTGCATAAAAAACACAAAAGGTGATAGGAGGCTGCTTGCAATAAGTCTAAGCACTTGGCATTCTTTTGCTCACAATGGCATCTCAGTTTGGACCCAGGCATATGCAAATCATTCTTGACACAACACCTATTACTGCTATACTGCGCAGGAAAGCCCAACCTTACTACAAAAGGGGTGACCTTAGTGATCTTTAAATCTTTTATGCTCAACCCTTAAAAAATGGTTAGCCCCACCCGAAATATAGACTGAACTAAATAGTGGGCATGTCCAACAGTGCATCAGGAGCCTGCAGCGGAGGACACAGTGTTCCTGCCTCTGGATCTAGTTTATTGGGAGTGTGGGGGGGGGGAGGGGTCCCCAGCTGTGGAGCCTGGCTCAAGGAGGGTTGGAATCAGTGACTAGGACAGCAAGACCCAGCCCTGGGGATGTAAACACTGGATCCTAGCCAATGGAGATAGGCAGTCTGAGGACAGCCAGAGGAGAAGGCTGGCCTGGTGGATTGGCCAAATAGGGAGATCCCTGCTCCAGAGTTGGCGAACGTGAGGACCCTGCTATGTGGGGACAATGAGCCATGCTCTGGAGACGGTCTCTGGAGAGAAGGGCACTGAGGAGAGAGCTCAGCAGAAGTGCAATGTGGGGATACCGACCCATCCTCTGGCTAGAAAAGTGATGGGTGGGGACAGTGACCCGTGCTCTGGAGAGGGCTTCTCTAGAGATGGGTCACGAGGAAAGAGTTCAGGGGAAGGGCCGTGTGGGGTTGTGTCCCAGATTTTTAAGATAACTACATTTATCTGAATGGGGATATGCTGAAAATGTGGCATGGATCCGGCACTCTAGGAGTGATTTTGTAGATCCCTGCCTCTCCAGAGAAGGGTCATGCAAGGACACTCAGTTGATAACAAGCTGGTTTGAAATCCGACTTTCTCCCTCCCCACACGCGATGCATGTATTCAAAACAAACAAAGGTTTATTAAATATGCCATGTGCGCACAGCTGCCATGGTGTGTGGATAATGTTATCCCCCTGCGGCCCCTCCCTCCGTCACAGAGCGATGAAAGGCCCTGTCTGGGAAGCACGGCGCGGTTTGAAGACGAGGCCATGGCGCGCATCAGCTGTGGCCAACCACAACACACAACCAGACACCCCTGCAGAATGCATCATGGGTGGGTGGAAACAAGCCACTGAGCCACACACCCCTGTAGAATGCATCATGGGTGGAAACAAGCCACTGAGCCACACACCCCTGCAGAATGCATCGGTGGAAACAAGCCACTGAGCCACACACCCCTGCAGAATGCATCATGGGCGGAAACAAGCCACTGAGCCACACACCCCTGCAGAATGCATCATGGGCGGAAACAAGCCACTGAGCCACACACCCCTGCAGAATGCATCATGGGCGGAAACAAGCCACTGAACCACACACCCCTGCAGAATGCATCATGGGCGGAAACAAGCCACTGAACCACACACCCCTGCAGAATGCATCATGGGCGGAAACAAGCCACTGAGCCACACACCCCTGCAGAATGCATCATGGGCGGAAACAAGCCACTGAGCCACACACCCCTGCAGAATGCATCATGGGCGGAAACAAGCCACTGAGCCACACACCCCTGCAGAATGCATCATGGGCGGAAACAAGCCACTGAGCCACACACCCCTGCAGAATGCATCATGGGCGGAAACAAGCCACTGAGCCACACACCCCTGCAGAATGCATCATGGGCGGAAACAAGCCACTGAACCACACACCCCTGCAGAATGCATCATGGGCGGAAACAAGCCACTGAACCACACACCCCTGCAGAATGCATCATGGGCGGAAACAAGCCACTGAGCCACACACCCCTGCAGAATGCATCATGGGCGGAAACAAGCCACTGAGCCACACACCCCTGCAGAATGCATCATGGGCGGAAACAAGCCACTGAGCCACACACCCCTGCAGAATGCATCATGGGCGGAAACAAGCCACTGAGCCACACACCCCTGCAGAATGCATCATGAGTGGAAACAAGCCACTGAGCCACACACCCCTGCAGAATGCATCATGGGCAGAAACAAGCCACTGAGCCACACACCCCTGCAGAATGCATCATGGGCGGAAACAAGCCACTGAGCCACACACCCCTGCAGAATGCATCATGGGAAGAAACAATAACAAGCATTGGAAATGCAATAGGTCTCGCACCATTAGAGTTAGTGCTTTTAGAATTGTTTATGGGTTTTTTTTGTAAATGTTTAGCATTTTTGTTTCCTGTAGCCAATGCTAAAGAATTACAAATAAAAAAAGCCATAAACATTTCTTAAAGCTCTAACTGAAATGGTCTGAGACCTATTGCACTGTGTGAGGGTGAGGGGTTGAGGATGAGTGAGGGTGAGGGTGAGAGTGGGTGAGGGTGAGTGAGGGTGAGGGGTTGAGGGTGAGTGAGGGTGAGGGGTTGAGGGTGAGTGAGAGTGAGGGTGAGTGAGGGTGAGTGAGGGTGAGTGAGGGTGAGTGAGGGTGAGGGGTTGAGGGTGAGTGAGAGTGAGGGTGAGTGAGGGTGAGGGGTTGAGGGTGAGGTGTTGAGGGTGAGTGAGGGTGAGGGTGAGTGAGGGTGAGGGTAAGTGAGGGTGAGGGTGAGTGAGGTGTTGAGGGTGAGTGAGGGTGAGTTAGGGTGAGGGGTTGAGGGTGAGTGAGAGTAGTTGAGGCTGAGTGAGGGTGAGTGAGAGTGAGGGTGAGTGAGGGGTTGAGGGTGAAGGTTTGAGGGTGAGGGTGAGCACACAAGCTTAGGAGTATGTCTTAGCACAACTTGCCCTCACCAATCACCTTTCACTTCTCAGGGCCTATGGACTTTCAAGGCTACAGATAGCATCTGCCATGTGCCTTAGAGGAACATTTATGTTTTAAAAATGTATTTGACAAATAATTATCGATCCATAGTTCAGCGCCGGCGAGATTATGCATTTTTGATATTTTTTGTTGCTGCACAGGCACTCGTGAGCATCATCTTTACCAGACTATACTATGGGTGGGCCGAGAGTTAGGCAGTCCAGGATCTGGGTGTTGCCATTTTAGAATGGCCCCTTACTTGCCAACTGATGGAGAATTGTTGGGTGGTCTCACTACTACTCGCTGATCTTGTAATTCATGCTCTAATACAAATGAACACTAAATAGCTTTTTATTCACCATCTCAGCAAGAGGCCAACAATTGAATAAGCAGAGTGTGAACCCTTCAGTGAACAGCACCAGTGTAAGTTGTGGATGACTTGAGGATTGTCGCTCATATTTTAACAGATTCGTAACTATTTCACATACATCTTTTTAGTACGAAAGATTCGCTGTTTTTTATTTTCTCATCTCTGATGCATTTTACTTGTTTCTTTTCATTCCTGCATAAACCATAGAGCCAACTCGGCACAAACGTGTTATAATGTGGTCAGAGGGAGGGGCACTAGATGACGAGATGTGGACTACCGCCACATTATGCAAGCTTGCCAGAGCCTCTGTGCCTTGTGGTAAACTACAGCTGTTCTTGAAGTGCTCAGAGCTGCTTCTTCATTCAACGTAAGCCATCGCTTCACTCCAATGAGAGCATCTGAGCATCCTGAAATTGACGTCCTTTGCATAATAAAAGTGTTTACATACCTCAAGCTTCTTTCTCTTGGATTCTTTCTGTAGGATTTCCTTCTGTTTCCTGCTCAATGGTTTCTTCAATGAAATGTTCTTAATTGCTTGTTTCTTTGCTGATTTTTTGGAGAACAGAACTAGAGCACAGCTTGTAGCTACTCCTTTCAGTCTTTCGTCATATTTCAGTTACTGGTGCGTGTACTGCATCATTGAGGCACACGGCCCTGGTGCTGGGTGTGCAGGGTCGATTTTTACATTGACACAAACATGGGAAATAAGTGGTGCAAATTGAAATTATACTGTTTTCGTGCATGCTATTTAAAAAACAAAAATACGCTATTCCCTCAAAGTTATTACCAGCAAAATAACGAGAGTGTAGTTTGCACAAAGCTCTAAAATAGCACTGGAAACAAAGACAACAAGTGAAAGCAAGTTGCGGTAAAGCGGGTTTGGGCTTTCATTTAATGTTATTCCCGAAATGTGCTCCAGGCAACACGTTAATCTCTTTGTACGTCGTGTTTGTGCTGCATATTTGGAGGCTTGACAATAACATGCTAGTTGGGGCTGAGCAACACCAAAATGGTTAAAGGGACTGTAAGAAGGGACGGTGCAAGGAAAACAAACTGCGAGGGGCGGAAGGAAGGAGACAATGTAAAAAAAATTCAAATGAAAAGAAGCGAGACGGGTCAATTACATGTTCCCTCCAAGCGCAATGCCGCTGCCAGCAGCGGCAGAGCAAGAAAGTCAGCACAAACAAACGGTGCGAAGAGGTGGCTCAACATATAACAATGCCGACTTTGGAGAAGGAGAACAGGGTTCGAGCCTCAGCGTGGGCGGCATCATTAATTATAAATTAAATAAACTGAGATCTCCTGCATATTAAATATAAATAAATAAACAGCGTGCGTGGGGTGAGGCAGCGTGCGTGGGGTGAGGGCAGGAAGCTGCCAGATATGGAAATACCAGCATCAAAGAAAACAAGACGGAGGGAGGAGAGGGGAGAGGGGAGGGGGGAGGAGAAATGCGACACGGCGGGAAGGGGCAGGCAGGATGACTCAGGGGAGGGGGCGGAGCGGGGCAGAGCGGCATGTGGGTGTGAAGAAGCCGGGCCTTTGAAGTGAAGCTAAGCTTCACTTCAAAGGTGTCGGAGGAATGCGGGCGGCTGTGCACGCGCTTTTAAGCTCAATGCACATGCGCATTGAGCTTAAAAGTCACGGGCACTGCAAGGAATCGCCACGATTCCTTGCAAGTTAGATAAAGAGTAGATGAGCCCCTATAGTCTCGCTTGCTCGATGCGCATGCGCATCGACAGGCGAGACCTAAAAATGTCCATGTGGTTCCTGTCACTCAAGAATCACCCCTGCCTCGCACTCCTTTATATTTTCCTTAAAAAGTAACTCCAATCAGGTAAGTATGTTCATTTTGTTTTATTTTCAATTTTTATCATTGTTTTCAGTATTCATGATTTCTTCCTTGTGTATTGTTATCATACCACATTATAATCATTTTATACTTCCCAATGCATTTCAAGTAATAATGCCCTTCCTCAGGGGATTCTTTCTCTTTGCACAACCGTAGGTAACTTTCAAAAATAAAGTTGTGTTTCGAAATCACGATTTTGATAGTTACCGACGGTTGTGCAAAGAGAAAGAATACTGAAAACAATGATAAAAATTGAAAATAAAACAAAATGAACATACTTACCTGATTGGAGTTACTTTTTAAGGAAAATATAAATGAGTGCGAGGCAGGGAGGGTTCTTGAGTGACAGGAACCACATGGACATTCATATTGCACTTATCCTATTGCTCAGCAGGGTAACCTACCTACGCACCACCGAAATAATTGAAAAATCAAAATACACCATTCAAACAAAACTCAGAGTGCGGAATCACATTCCAATTGGATCTAATAGAAACAATAAAAGCCACTAAGCCCGACATCCCTGCAGAATGCATCCTGGGTGGAAACGATTTAAGCCACTGAGGCAGAAACCCCTGAAGAATGCATTATATGATGAGTGGAATCAAAAAATGTCAGCGAGGCAGACACCACTGCATGGTGCCTCATGGGTGGAAATAACAAGTCACTGAGGCAGACACCACTGCATGATGCATCCTGGGTGGAAACAATACAAGCCACTGAGGCAGACACCACCGCATGGTGCATCATGGGTGGAAACAACACAAGTCACTGAGGCAGACACCACCGCATGGTGCATCATGGGTGGAAACACCACAAGTCACTGATGCAGACACCACTGCATGATGCATCATGGGTGGAAACAACAAGTCACTGAGGCAGACACCACTGCATGAAGCATCATGGGTGGAAACAACACAAGTCACTGAGGCAGACACCACTGCATGGTGCTTCATGGGTGGAAACAACACAAGTCACTGAGGCAGACACCACTGCATGGTGCTTCATGGGTGGAAACAACACAAGTCACTGAGGCAGACACCACTGTATGATGCATCATGGGTGGAAACAACACAAGTCACTGAGGCAGGCACCACTGCATGGTGCTTCATGGGTGGAAACAACACAAGTCACTGAGGCAGACACCACTGAATGATGCCTCATGGGTGGAAATAATACAAGTTACTGAGGCAGACACCACTGCATGATGC
Organism: Lissotriton helveticus; assembly: GCF_964261635.1. NCBI lineage: Eukaryota > Metazoa > Chordata > Amphibia > Caudata > Salamandridae > Lissotriton > Lissotriton helveticus. The sequence continues at coordinate 459,687,289 of NC_136060.1, read as the reverse complement.
ATCATGGGTGGAAACAACAAGTCACTGAGGCACACACCACCGCATGAGGCATCAGGGGTGGAAACAATACAAGTCACTGTAGAAAACACCCCAGCAGAAATCATTATGGGTGGAAACAAACAACTGAGCCATATATCCCTGCATAACGCATCCTGGCTGGCCACTCAACCAGCCACCCCTGCAGAATACATCATGGGTGTAAACAATACAATCCACTCCTTCACGGAGTGCACCGGAGACTGGAAGAACAGACACCCCTGCATACTATGCGCACTGCCGCAGCCATCCCTGCAGAGTGCATCATGCAGGAAATAGCACAAGACACAGAGTCGGACTGTCTTGCAGAATTAATCATGCATTGGTGGATACAGACATCAGAGCCAGCCTCCCTGCAGAATGCATCATGCATGGAAAACATACGCTACAGAGACGGACCATCCTGTAGAATGAATTGTGCATATGAAACATCTGCACGACAAGCACCACAGGCAACCGAGCCAGACCCCCGTGCAGGACGCACAGCAGCCTTTGAGGCGTGCACTCTTCGCGGCACCACAGGCCCGCAGCCCTGCAGCTGGCAGGCATAGGGTGTGCTCCAGGAGCAGGGCTCGAGCACGGTGCATCCTCCAAGGCACTGCTCCTGCAGGAAGCCCGCTGCCCACCGCATGGCCCACCACCCCCTCGTGCCCCGGAATAGCCCGGTCTATACATACCCTGGTCACCCGCGGAGGCCAGCAGCGCGCTCCCCGCCCCCGGAGCAGGATCCGGTTGCACCGGAGCCCGGAGAGTCAGCCCCGCTGTGCTGCTGCGGCGGGAGCCCGAGGAGCCAAAGAACGAAGGGGAGAGGCACCGCGGGGGGGCATGCACGAGGTCAGCCGGTGGCTTCAGTGAGGACAGGAGCGCTCCGAGGTCCCTGCAGCTGCCACGCGCCAGGTCCAGACTCCCGCGCGCCGCAGCAGGCTGGAGGCTTTCTAGGGGGTGTGGAGCAGCAGGCAGAGCGCGGCCGGGGGAGGAGCAGCCGCAGGGGGGCGGGGCCAGGGGAGGAGGAGCTGCGGAGGGCGGGGCCAGGGCGGGAGGGAGCGAGGGGGACAGCCGGAGGAGCATCCGCAGCCACTCACACACCGCGCGCGCGGCCGCCGCCGCAATCTCTGGGTTATCCTCTCCCTCCCTCACCAGAGGGGCGGATGGGGCTTTCTGGGGCTCTGAGAGTGGCGCGGGCGGGAGGAAATGAAACCGAAAGCGCCCAGTCCAGAGTTTATTTAATTTTTATTTAATGCGATTTTAAATAGCGCGAACATTACCCGAAGGTTTAAAAAAAAAAAACAGTTGCAATACATAAGGACTTAGGATGACATGAGTTACACATAATAGTCAAGTCAAGTCAAAATGTATATAGCGCACTACATACCCAGAGGGTCTCAAGGCGCTTGAGGAAGGGGGGGGGGGTTTACTTATCGAATATCCAGGTTTTAAGTAGTTTTCTGAAGGCTAGGTGGTTTTGAGTAAGGCGGAGGTGGATGGGAAGGGAATTCCAGGTTTTGGCCGCTAAGTATGAGAAGGATCTTCCCCCCATGGTGGCTTTGTGGATGCGCGGAACAGCGGCGAGGGCTTGGTTGGACCAGGCCCAGACTGGTGCTTTCGGGCACCGGGCAATCCCCCGGTCGGCTGGATGGGGGTGGGCGCCGGTTTTGGAACAGGGGGCCGGTTTTGTGGCTGGGGGGCCGATTTTCATTCCGGCCGTCACTACTTCAGAGAGAAGTCTCCAGGTGTCGTGTCTGAGAGTCTCAGACAGACACTACACCTGGCTGGTGACTTCTCTCTGAAGTAGTGATGGCCGGACAGAAAATCGGCCCCCCAGCCAAATACTGTACCAGGCATAAATACCGAGACAAGTCCACTCCGCTCTAGCTGCAGGCTCAGCCTGCAGGGAAAACAGCAGCGCCAGGCCAGCAACAGCAAGGTTGATTGATTGACCGTCCGCCGACTGGTGTCTGTGCAACCAAACACGTAGGAGGAGGGTGTGCCTGTGCGCAGCGCGCAGAATTATGCACTGTCTCCTCCTCCGCCGCGTCTGCGCGCCTCTCTAGGGTGCGCTGATGATGTAAATTCCTGATTCCCGCATGCGCACAGCGCATTGAGCAATTAAAATTGCGCGTGACTGCAGTGACGAGAGTCACGAGACAAGTTGTCAGCAGAGGTGCGCACTTCTTCACCGTCCGGAGCAGCCATAATTTAATTATTCTACTGGCTAGCTGACTAGCTGTAGCCCCCCTGTGTCTGCCCTCAACAACAGGACTGTAGTGCAGGAGGTGAGTACGTTTTTCCGCCCGGCACCAAATGATTGTGTTCATGATGTGGTGGCACAGAGTTGGCGGGCCTCACGTAGTGGCGGTGGTCTGACTCTGTGATCTGTGTCCTAAGGCCTCCTCCCTGAGTGCCTCTTCCAGTTCCTCAAGCCAGGGGGGAACTGGAACCGTCCGACTCCTCACACCTGTTATTCTAGGGTTACTGTGTAGCTGCTGGGAATACAATCTGATGACCTGTCAAGCCGCAGCAGATAAGGCGGGCTCTGTTTTCGTGTTGTCTTTGGCCCTGGCTGGCGCTATTACAGAGAGCACCCACCGCTCGCTCGCTCATTTCCTGTGAGGAGAATGATTGGCGGACTGATGGGGTGCAGGAGACGGCAGACTTAAGTGTGAATAATAATTATTGTGGGTTAGAGAAGTGTGAGTGGTGGCGGGAGGTAAAGAAAGATAGCCGAGAGAAAGACACGCAGAGAGGGAGGAAAGGGGAGATGAAAAGGATTGGAGAAAAGGACGGGTACTAGGAGGAAGTGTGGCCGAGCCATTCTCACAAGAATTTGGGGATGCATTTTTTCTATTTTTGTTGTTTTGTGGCATAGAAGTATTGTATTACTCACCTGTATTGTTGTCCAAAATGTGTTTCCTTTCAGGGATTGATGTGGTCTTCTTTCCCAAGGGCATTTCCTGTAAAATGCATGTGTTTTGTATAAAGCGCTGGAGCACCCCGTGGTGGCTTCTGTGAGCCTATGCAACCTGTCTGTCAGTGAGTGTGAAAGGGAGAGAGTGATGGAAGGTGACACCATCTAGGGGTTGTCTCTGAAAGGTCTGGAGAGTGGTTGGTGACTGGTGAGAGCCCCAGCGAATTTGATGTATGCTTGAGGGAGTGTGTGCCAGCCCCCGGAGCACGGCTTTTATATTTCCGCTTTGTGTGCCACTGCGAGACGCAGAGGAAAACAACAAGAGAGACCTGATTTCATGAAGGGCCATATCTGCATACACATTTTCCCATGCTTACCATGTGGCAAAGGAAAGAGGCTGGGCTTAACCTACATAAATGACAAGGTAGCTAAAATGTCCCTTTGTTCTTTCTCTGTCCGCAACCTGTGCCTGCCAGCATGTACCTTGACCTTTGACTGGGTCCACACAATGCCTTGAACCAGTCAGCATCTTCATGTGTGGTGTAAGCAGTCCAATGCAGATCGACTTTGAGACACAGAGAATTTGGAAAGTTTGGACACATATTTAAATTTTTTGATCTACATCACTGTTCCTTATGGATTCTAGTTTTCAGCACAAAAATTATGCTTAAACATGAATTATCTTTTGTTTTGTAGTCAATTTATGATTGTGAAACTGAGATACGTGGGAAAGGAATACAGTAAAAAGAAGGGTGCAATGTTTATACGATTGTTTTCATCCACCACTCCACCATTCATAGGTAGGAAGGAGCGCACATTCAGTCTATGCAAACACTTTCTTATGTCTGGCTTTAGTCAATGCATTTTGATTTTACTGACATAAATATAATACATTTATAGGGGTTTTCGCCAGCCTACTTCATTTATATAACTGTAATTAAGTCATCCATATGTGTCTTACACCCACAACAGCACACTGCACGTGGCAGTCCGCTTCAACCGCTGGCAAACTTAACTGAGATTGAAGCAGTGCTTAATTTGAGCTGGTGGTTTCTGGTGCTCAGCACCAGCGGCACTCAATTGTCAACACCGGCACATAGACAAACTGCGCTACCAGGTGCAGACTGCCCTAATTTAGATATCAGCACAACAACATTTGTTTATTAATTCAATTTACATTAAAAAGGTCTAAAACATGTGCCACAATCCATTGTTATAGCTATGAGGGACTCAAATAGTCTGAATTGTCACACTGCTAGGTGTGTGGTGGTTAGTAGATGTGTTGGTACTGGTATTGGCAGCACTGGTAGAAGCTATGGGTGGTGAAAGGTGCAGTGGCTTTCTGACGAGCAGCCCTGGCACTTATTATTTCACAAATTAAGCACTGGATTGAAGGCATTCTGCCCTTTGTCGAGGAGCACATCCACACATTCATTTAAGTGCCAGGGACTGGCAATGTGTGTTAATTTAAACCAAAACATACATTTGCTTTTAGTATTGAGGAGGCCTGTAGATTCCACAAAAGTGGGCAACCGGAAGCCAAATCACAGTTATGCTGCCCTCAGTGGTCCTATGTTTCAGACTGTTATTTATATCTCCTCTAAATCACAAATAAACAACTAAAAACATAAAGGAGCATGTTTAGTGCGCAATGCATATGCTGCACATAAATTTACATCGTGGCCCTCTTCATCTTATGAGTAGAATATTTTGTGAGCTGTCCACATTTTGTCTGAAAAGTGAATGAGTGGAAAGGATTTCTCAGACTCAATTCTACCCGCCAAAAACAACTGGTTGAGAGAAAGCTATCATTTGGGACCTCTGTGTCAAATATAGCAAAAATATCAAAAGCAGGAATGTTCATCTTGGATGTGTGCCCAAAGCTCTGCAATGTGCCTCGTTTTGCGTCAGACACTAAATGAAAACATAGAGCAAATTACAGATGACACTATATGTCTATATAACAAAAGATGGGGACCACGTAGCTGTGCCCTCAGCTGATAAACTGACAAACTCGAGCACAGTTTTTATCCTAAACTGCAACCACAGACATTCAAAAGCATATAATGCATACACAGTGCAAGCTTATAAAATATTACAATTGATTGCGTTATTTGACTCCTTCAAAAATAATAAAGGAATTCTATCCAAACTTTTGTAAAATATGTTCCTCTGTTGCATGGTCTGAGTCTTCCTCAAAAGCAAACATACAAGTTTATACTTTGGATACAATTCCTTTATATCCGTTGGCAAGATGTCTAAAATCCCAAATATATTTAAAGTGATCTATTTTACAATCTTGACTTCCGGTGATCAGTTACATCTGCTGACTAGTTTAATCACCATTGCCCCCAAATTAAGTCTTAGATATTTTCTCTTCTCAGGTTCATTGAATATATTATTTTGTCAAACATTCTAGCCTCTAACATGTGTTAGGCAACACTGATTTGCATATGTGTGGTCTCTGTCTAGAATGGCACACTGTGTGAAAAACAATGACCGGTAATGAAGTCTAAGCAAAGGTAAGAAGCTGATATTAATAATATCATTCCCTTCATTGTATTGTCCCTTTGAAGCTATGACCTGTGCGTGACAAGCAATGTAAAGAAGTCTTCCCTTTAAAAACTTAGGCCCCATTTCTGAAAGTCTGTGGTGTGCAGAACACTAAGTGTTGGAACTGTTACTGCTGGCGTTAACAAACTCCACTTGGCTTGTGAAATACATTAGCATCGTTTTGCTGTTTGTGTAATAACGAAATGGAGTAAACATCTCTGTATCCCTCTCTCTTTCTCTATCCCTCTCTCTCTCCCACTCTCTCTCTCTGTCTCTTTCCCTCTCGTGGCTTGCGCCCCCTCTTTCGCCCTCCTTCTACCTCCCTCTCTTTCTTTCTCTCACCCATCTCTCCCTTTATTTCTCTCCCTCTCTTGCTCCCTCCCTCTCTATTTCTCTGTCCCTCTCTCTCGCTCCCTCACGTGCTCTCTATTTATCCCTCTCAATCTCTCTTTATACCCATCCCTCTCTCGCTCCCTCCCCCTCTCTCTACCTCCCTCGATCCCCCCTCTCTCCCTCTCTATCCCCATATCTCTCTTGGTTCCTCCCTCATTCTCTATCCCTTTCTCTCTATCCTTTTCTCTCTCTCCCTCTCTCTATCCCTCCCTCTCTCTCTTTTCTATTCCTGTACTTCTCTCCCCCCCTCTCCTTCTCCCCCTCTCCCCCCTCCCTCTCTCCCCTCTCTATCTCTCCCTCCTTCCCTCCCACTTCCTTTCTCTTGCCCCCTTTCTCTCCATTTCTCTCTCTCCCTCTCTTGCTCCCTCCCTCCTTCCCTCTCTCTCTCTCCCTATCTCTCTATTTCTCTATCCCTCTATCTCGCTCCCTCACGCGCTCTCTATTTATCCCTCTAACTCTCTCTATACCTATCCCTCTCTTATTCCCTCTCCCCTCTCTCTCCCTCCCTCTATCCCCCTCTCTCCCTCTCTATTCCCATATCTCTCATGGTTCATCTCCCACTCTCTATCCCTTTCTCTCTATCCTTTTCTCTCTCTCCCTCTCTCCCTATACCTCCCTTTCTCTTTTCTATCCCTGTATTTCTCTCTCCCCCTCTCTCTCTCCTCCTCCCCCCCTCTCTCTCTCCCCTCTCTCTATCTCTCCTCTCTCTCCCCCTCCCTCTCTCTATCCCTCCCTCTATCTCTTTTCATCCCTCTCCCCATCTTTCTCTCATTACTCTCCTTCCTCTCTCTCTCATTCTCTTCCTCTTTTTCTCCCTCTACTTCTCCCTTTCTCTTCTTCTGTCTCCCTCTCTCTCTCTCCCCCTTCCTCCCCCTCTCTCCTCCCCACGTAAAAATATAGCCAGACCTATTGCCGCAGTCAGTGCTTGCTCATGCTCCCAGCGTTTCTACACAATATTTTTTGTCAATGAATGTATTATGCAGACGACTTCATTTGTTTTTCATGAGTGTTCAGACCTCTTGGCAGATCCGCCTGGGGGTTGGGGTATTTATTTTATTTATGCGTTTTTATATAGCGCGGACTTTACCCGAAGGCGTCCGAGCGCTTCACAATAGGAACAGAGCTGATACGTGAGGAGAACATTACACGTGAACAGATTACAAAAGCAGACGTTAAGTTACATGAGGTAAAAGTGACAATTGTGAGCAAACAAAATACATGAGGTAGCAAACAGTGCACAGGAGGAAAAAGTGACAAGTGTGCAGGTTACAAGAGAAAACAAAGTACAATTAGAGGTATAATACTGCAATATATGCTAGACACTCAGGCACAAGAACAAACGTTACATAGGCAATGGTGGCACTTGTGCAAATATCAAAGGCAAACAAAATGTGAGAGGTAGCAAACAGTGTGTTACAAGAGAAAAGTGGCGTGTGCATGTTACAAAAGAGTACCCAACACAGGTACAAGGATAATACTGCAATAAATGGCAAACACTCCAACCACAAGAACACACTGGGAAGGCACTTCCATAGTCATGGAGAATAGAATTTTCAGTAATGGGAGGTCTTCCTTCAGATAATAATGAGGACGTGAATTACTTTTGGAGGGGTCTTTGGAGGAGGAGAACTTGAGGTCCGGTTTGAAGGCCTGGGAGGAGGTGGTGGTCCGGAGCTGAGGCGGAAGGGAGTTCCAGATTCTCACCGCGTTGCCTGAAAAGGATTGGGCCATCGATCTTTCCTTCTTGAAAGTGGGAGGTTCAAGCAGTAGATTTTCCACATTATGTGATGGTCTAGAGCCTCCAGAGAGTTTCAGTTTATTCGACAGGTAGCGAGGAGAGGAGGAGTGCAAGGCTTTGTGGGTGATACAGGCAGTCTTGTAGATAGCTCTAGCCTCGATGGGAAGCCAGCGGAGGGTGGATAACATCGGTGTGATGTGGTCGCTTCTTTTGGCCCCATAAATGAAACGAGCTGCTGAATGGAAAACAAATTTTAGGGGGGACAAGTGTGATTTGGGGAGGCTAGTAAGAAGAGAATTGCAGTAGTCTAATCTGGAGCGGACCAGCGCACCAGGGTTATAAGGTCCTGCTCCGGGAAGAAGCGACGGATTCCCCAAAGAAGGCGCAGTTGGTATCGAGCAGTCTTTGCAATGGAATTGATGTTGGGGATTAGATTGAGTTTATTTTTGATGCTCTCTGAAAGAATGCCTATGGGTACATATGACTGGGTGGGTAACCTGATGTTCTTTAAGGTCATCCTCTACTATTTACTGTGCTTTGAAAGTTGATACAATTGGAATATGTAATGAAAAATGTGCTGGAAAATTCACCATTTTGGTCTGTCGTTTTCCAAAATTTTCTTGGGGGGGGTAATCCCCCCAAACCCCCCTAGTGGAGGTCGGGCTGGACGGGGGCTGGTCTGGCAAAATTTGCCAGGGCTGGTTTCAGTTCCCAGTCCGGCCCTGGGTCGGACGAACGTAGCTGGCGGGTGGGGGTGTAAAAGGAAAGGCGCGTGTTGAGACAATCAGGTCCAAGTTCGTATAGGGCTTTCTGTGCGTGGGTGAGGAGGCGGAACGTTATTCTCTTGTTGACGGGGAGCCAGTGAAGGTCTTTCAGGTGAATGGAAATGTGGTCTGTGCGGGGGATGTCTAGTATGAGTCTGGCTGAAGCATTTTGGATGCGTTGGAGTTTTTTCTGCAGTTTTGCGGTGGTACCGGCGTAAAGGGTGTTTCCGTAGTCCAGACGGCATGTAACCAGTGCGTGGGTGACCGTTTTTCTTGTTTCGGTGGGGATCCAGCGAAATGTTTTTTTGAGCATGCGGAGGATGTTGAAGCATGATGATGAGACGGCGTTGACTTGTCTGGTCATCGAGAGTGAGGAATCTAGGATGATGCCCAGGTTCCGTGCATGGTCCGTCGGTATGGGGGCTTTTCCTAGGGCCGTTGGCCACCAAGAGTCGTCCCAGGCGGAAGGGGATGCACCTAAGATGAGGACTTCCGTTTTGTCCGAGTTCAGTTTCAGACAGCTGTGCTTCATCCACTCGGCTACTTCTTTCATCCCTTCATGTAGGTTGGTTTTGGCGGTTATTGGGTCTTTGGTGAGTGAGAGGATCAGCTGAGTGTCATCAGCGTAGGAGATGATGTTGAGGTTGTGTTGACGTGCGATGGTTGCGAGGGGGCTCATGTAGACGTTGAAGAGGGTGGGGCTGAGTGATGATCCTTGCGGGACGCCGCAGATGACTTCGGTGGCCTCTGACTTAAAAGGGGGGAGGCGAACTCTTTGAGTTCTTCCAGCGAGGAACGAGATGATCCAGTCCAATGCTTTTCCTTGAATTCCGATGTTTCTGAGGCGTTGTATCAGGGTGCTGTGGCAGACTGTGTCGAAGGCTGCAGAGAGGTCAAGGAGGATGAGGGCGACTGTGTCTCCGTTGTCCAGCAGTGTTCGAATGTCGTCTGTTGCTGCGATGAGGGCGGTCTCGGTGCTGTGTTTGGCTCGGAAGCCAGACTGTGAGGAGTCGAGAGATTTGTTGGTTTCGAGGAAGGCGGCGAGCTGATTGTTGATGGCTTTTCAATGACTTTGGCAGGGAATGGGAGGAGCGAGATGGGGCGGTAGTTTTTGAGTTCGGTGGGGTCAGCTGTGGGTTTCTTCAGAAGGGCGCTGAGTTCGGCGTGTTTCCAGCTTTCTGGGAATGTGGCGGAGTTGAGGGAGCAGTTGATGACGTCTCGGAGATGGGGTGCGATGATGGAGTCTGCTTTGTTGAAGATGTGATGGGGGCATGGGTCAGTAGGGGATCCTGAGTAGATGGAGTTCATCAGGCGAATGGTGTCTTCTGTGGTGATTGGGTTCCAGTTGAAAAGGTTATTTGGAGGGGGTACAGGTTCGGAGGTGAGTGGGGTGGACTGGTTTGCGGGTTGGTTGTCAAAGCTGTTATGAATGTCGGCGATTTTGTCATGGAAAAATGAGGCGAGGGAGTCGCAGAGGACTTGAGAGGGGGTGATGTCGTTTGAGCTGGCGGTGGGGTTGGTGAATTCTTTGATGATGTTGAAAAGTTCCTTGCTGTTGTGGGCGTTGTTGTCTAGTCGGTCTTTGAGTGCTGATTTCTTGGCTGTCCGGATTAGTTGGTGGTGTTTGCGGGTGGCGTTTTTGAAGGCGGCTTGGGTGATATTGTTTGGGTCTTTTTTCCAAGTTTTCTCAAGGGAACGACAGAGCTTCTTGGATTTCTTAAGGTCATCGTTGAACCAGGGGGCGTTCTTGCTTCCTTGCTTGATTTGATGGTTTTTCAAGGGTGCTAGTTTGTCGGCGGTTTGGGTTAACCATTGTGTGAGGTTGATGGCGGCTTGGTTAGGGTTCGTTGAATAGGCAGGGGGTTTTTGAAGAAGCGATGTGGAGATCTGGTCGATGGTGATTTTGTTCCAATTTCTTCGCAGGGTTGGTTGAGGGTGGTTGTGGATCGTGGTCTTATTGTAAATGAAGTGGATGTGATAGAGCGCGCGAGGCCACCCGACCAATAGTTTTCGCCGTTTCCGGCTTCAGGGCCCATATACTTTTCAAAATCACCATATACCTCGATCAGGTGACTTCACGAGCTCTACCAAGTTGTGTGTGTGTGTTCCCTACTATTATTTTCAGTGCACCCGACTTACCATCCACCGATGCGGGTACCTAATGACCACAATGAATCAGGGAGCTAGCTGTAAAGAAAGGCAACAAATCCAAACCCAACCAACAACATTCAAAATACTGTTTAAATGACCACGGACAACTGGAAGTTTAAAAAAATGTTTATCTAAAGTTCATTATTTTCTTGCATGAGGTACAGTAAAATAAGGCAATCAATAACCAAGATAACGTAAATTATATAGCTATAAAGAAATAATGACAGAGTAATCATTGAAGTACTGATAAAATGTAACGAGAAAAATACTATGCAATTCAGTATTATCTAAACATGGGCAGACTAAGTGTGGGTAACTATAGGAGGGCCTACAATGAGTAACACGCTTCACTTAAAGTAAAGGGGCCTTTGAACAGTCTAGGCAATGAAGTTCTAGACCATATCAGAAAATGACAAACTGCAATGCAAAATATAATTTCTAACAAGTGAGAAGACATAGGAACAAACTTATGAAAATATGTAATTGACTTTCAATAGTTGCGGAAAGGCATGGAAAATATAACATATGCAATGATGAACTTTATTAAAGCAAAAGTTAGAAATTCAGAAGGTGCAAGAATTTAAGAGTTTTCAGAGCAATATTTACCTAGAAAGGTGTGGAAACCAAACCCTGGCCACGGGTCAGTTAAGGACAGGAAACCCTCAAGGAAGGATACCCCTCAAAGGACAGCAGGTGCAGAATGGACACCCAGGACAGAACAGGATACCCTCGGAATAGGAATCAGGACAGGACCCTCAGGACAGGACAGCAAACCCTCAGGACAGGACCTCTTCAGGACAGGACCGGAACCCACAGTTCGGAAGCAACGCCTGCGCTCCACCCGCTCTGCAGCTATCGATCAAGACCCCGATTGGGTCAGCGAACTCCCAGCTAAGTGCTTCGCCAGCACTTTAAGGTTCAGTAGAACCTCAGTCTATGGTCAAATTCGGACAGAGTGCTTTGCAGCGCTCTGTATCTTCAGTTACCTATTGAGTGCGTTGGGTCAGTGACAGGTCAGCTAAACCAGACAAGTCGGAGGGTTCACTAGGTGAACCCAGGGTAAATATACAGTTTGGGGACAGTGTACCACCCCCCAATGTTGCAAAGTGTCAGAATCCCTCAATTTGGATTGGTCCTAAGGTAGGATTTGGGTAACACACCAATCACGACATAGAGTTTCAAGCCTACATTTGCATAATAGGGTACCGCCTAACTAGATTGGGGTTCTCATGAGAACTGGTGCAGAAATACAATGGCAACTTTAACAATGTTGCTCTGTGAGAACATATGATTGGTTCAGCCGAGTTTTCGGGTCGTTTCTCAGGAGCATCTTGCTCATCACTGCCAACTGGCTGTGTTCCATCAGTCAAGGTCTGCTATGCCCCGGCAAGTCGCGCAGGCGCAGAAGGACCTCCAAAATGGTTCTCGGTACAGACAAACCCCATTCCCCGCGGTACATAAAAAGTAAGCGAAAAACAAATTAATACATAGTAATGTCATTATGAAAACACATCACAGGATTTGTACTTTTAACTCATCATCAAGAAATAAAACTATTGCGTTTAAATGTTAGCCACATTGATACAGTCACAAGAGCAGTGGCACGAGCAGTACCACATGATAAGCACAGCTATGAATTACGCATGCGCATAACTTTCCCTCCACTTCTGCAGACGCGTCAGGACACGTGAGTGTGGCTGACGCATGCGCAGTAACTAAATACAAGCAGCGGCCATTTTATAAACACGGATTAAAATAGTTAGGAATACACATAGGCAAGCGTCATAAACTTTACTCAAACTTAATATAAATGTTAGTAAGACGTACATTGATTACCTTGTTATACATAAACGAGGTTCTTGACTTCGGCAAGCCGCAAAATATGCGAAGCTTTGCTTCATCAATCCCCTCTTTGATGATATTTACTATCATCACAAAATATAATGGAACCAGATGCCAACTTTCTTTCACACTTTATAAAGTTCTATTTCTTCCAGCAATCGTTCTAACTTTTCTCTTTCAGTTCTAGTAGGGTGAGAAGTCTTCACCTTTTTGTATATCTGGTCATTCACTTCCTCTAATTCAATCTCATCCACACTTCGTTTCACTCCTCTTGCATTTACCTCGTGCTTTTTGGTGCGCTTGTGGTATTTACAGCACAAGAAAATGAAAAGTATAATAAGACCTATAATACCAATTGGCATCAGTATTTTGAACAATAAGCTTTTACCTATGCTAGCAAGCCAATGACCTACATTTGAGAGACCATCTACCAGTCTCTTCCAGGCACTATCAACCTCGAGTGGTTTGAGTTCCTTTGTCAAATTAGTAATGTTTTTCACATATCTTTTGATCTGTACACTTTTATCCGGAATATAAGTGCAACAATGTTGCGCCTTCAACATCCGGCAGACTCCGCCCTCTTTCGCTAATAAGGTGTCAAGAGCAAGTCGATTCTGCAAAACCATTGATCTGATCGCAACCATTTCAGTATTGACCAGCAGAAATCCATGAGCTGTTTCAGTAGAGAGCACATCCACTATAGTAGACAATTTGCAAATTCTGTGAGTGTTCAGAACCACTCCCACTCCAGGTATCAGTGCACTGAAAATACTACCCATAATTTCACCTATACTTTCTCTTTTACTACGCACTAAGCCATTAGTATCTTCATTGCTTCCAGCTTTCCCATTCACATGGTATATTTTCGGGAAGACAATGCCAAAGTAGCAGCTTCCATACCAGTGATCCGGCAATTTGAAATAAGCCTTGTCCCCACAAATAAAATAAATTCCAGGAAACACAGGCTCTGACCCATTTTTGAAACCCCAACCTCCAATTACCTTGTAATTATGTTCGCATTCACTGGAACCAATGAAAACATTATTATAATAGCTAGTCTTCTCGCGGTGAAGACATAGCTTGCCTTTCTTTTCAAAATCCAGCAACAGAGCAGGACCCGCTCCACCAGATGAGGTGCCTTCCATGTTCTCTGCCCACTTTGGCTTTTTCTGACTTTCGTCATTAGCCTTCTTTTGAATTTTAATTCTTCTTTTCTCTGCCATGTTCAGGAACATCTTTTCCTGCTCACGCAAAGAACAAGTCAAGTTATCTCTGTGTGCGTCTGCTATGTCAATGTTACCTATAGTCAGAAAGTAGTCGCCCATATATCTTATGGTGTCACTTTTGGTATGTACAGGATTCAAGTTCCCACGTATCGGAAGTTCAGAAAAGATCACGTCATTATTAGAGTAATAGTACTGTAATGGTCCTCTTTTGTAAAATAAACTAGCTAAAATGCTACAGGAGATTCCATATGTCAATGGCAGGTGATGGTATGTCACGCCTTCAGCCACAGAAGTAGGTAGCTTCATGCAGACATAGCAATCTTCAATTTCCATAGTCTCTACATAGTGTATTAACAAGTTTGCAAAAACATTTAAGTGTGTCCTGTTCTTAATTCCATGATAATGTAGTCCTCCCTCATCTGATGCTTCTAAGTCTCGTTTTGTTTGTCTCAGTGCTCTCTCATGTCTTGCTACACTCTGTGTTGTCAACTCCTCACTGTCAGTATTTACAGTTTCAGTAGGGACAATGTTAGTATCTTTACTTACAGCAAAGGGAATGAAAATTGTTAGTCCTATCCAGATGACTATCAGTACTACTACACTACATATACACACCTTGCAACACGTCTTAAAACGGCTGCAACTAGGTCTACCATTCACTGTTGAATCAGACATTTTGGCTCAGAAGGAGTTTCTCGACCCCTCTTTTTGGCTTTACACAACTAGCTTACTTTGTGCAAATTCACGGTGGTTCGTCTTCTTCTTCAGCTGAGTACTCAGGGACGGGCTCTCCGTCGCTCACGTCAGTTATATCAAGATCTTCAAGTTCTTCCAAAACCAGTGTCCATTCAGGAGACTTGTACTTTTTGTTTTGTCTTTTTATTCTTTCACTCCTTCTTTTGGAAGAGTTTTCTTCTTGCTCTGCTATCCGAGCACTTCTTCTTGCTTCTGCACGTTTTTCTTCCACTGTCTTTATCCTTAGCCTCAATCTTTTTACAAACCTAGGCTCAAGGTTGTTTCTTTTCTTTAGTCTCTTAGTCGGTACTTGGACTTCACTTTCTTCTCTTATTCTCTTGTTCTCTTTAGCTTGTGGCAATTCTTCTCCACTTTCTTCTTCTACTTCCCCTATCTGGCTAGTTCCCGGGCTAGCATCAAATTCTTCTGCCTGGTTGCTAATCTGGCCTTGTTCAGGAATATTTTGTTTTTGGCTTTCGATTGTCTCTGTTTCTGTTTCTGTTTCCTGAACCCGTTCTTCTAACCCTCTCTGATCCTGTTCAAGCACTTCGATCTCTTGATTTTCTTCTGCTCGAACTATCACTCTATTTCTAATCTCTCCCTTATCCGCATCAGGTGTTATCGGTGGTGTATCGAACACCTGTTCTGTCCCTGTCTGACCTTCTCCTTCCTCAGTTTTGATGTGACTCTCAAGCGGCTGAGGTTCTTCGCCTGTGCCTTCCTTTTCCTGACTAATCCACTCTCTACCTTCACAAAGTCGTTCTCTTGTTCTGATGGGATCTTCGGTCAGATCAATCATCGGTATCCATTCTTCTGGCCATATGCTTGGCAGCTCGTCTTCAGCTACTCCTGGCTCAGTTTCCTGGACCTCTTCAGCAGGCTGGATTCTTGGCAGTTCGTAGTCAACTACTCCTGGGCCAACGTCTGCTGTTCCTGCAACCTGACTGGTGCTGGGCTGCTCGTTGTCAGCTGCTTCTGGACTGGCTCCTGCAGGGTCCTCTGCTGGTTGCCCTTCTTCTGCAAATTCTTTGTCTGGTAATACCTTCTGGGTGTGTCCAGCGTGGATCCACTGGGGAACACCTGCGACCTTCACTGCAGTGGTTGTTACCAGGATTACTTGGCGTTTCTTTCCCCACCTTGGTGCCAGACAATTTGATCGAGTGTGCTTCTTTATTTTGACCCAGTCTCCTGGAACCAAGCTGTGGAGAGGAGTCGTTGGATTGAGGATGCCGTCGTCTCCAATCTGGCGAGAGATAGAACGCACTTGTTCACCCAATCTTCTGCAGTATTCAAGCACCAAATCATCAGTAATACTCAACAGTTTGCTTCCTGGCACCCATGCTTGTCTCATCACTCTTCCCATAATGATTTCATGGGGACTTAGGCCTGTCTTGCGGTCAGGAACACTTCTCAGTCCCATCAGGACCAGAGGCAGGGCCTTCACCCAGGTCATGCCAGTAGCATTTGTCAGTTTTGCTAGTCTGTTTTTGATAGTTCCATTTACTTGTTCCACTATTCCAGAAGCCTCTGGGTGGTATGCACAATGTAGTTTCTGCCTTATTCCAAAGGCCTTACAGAGTTCAGCCAGTATTTCATTCTGGAAATGTCCACCCTTATCTGATTCAATAATGTATGGTATCCCGAATCTAGGTATCAGTTCTTTTAGTAAACACTTCGCTACTGTCAATGCGTCACTTTGGGGAGTAGGGTAAGCTTCTACCCATTTTGAAAATACGCAAACAATGACAAGGACATATCGCTTCCCTTCACAACGGGGCATGGTGATGAAATCAATCTGTATCCTTACAAAGGGACCCCCTGATCTCCCAATCTTGCTCAGTTCAACCATTGTCCTCTTGCCTGGGTTCATCTGTTGACATGACAGGCACCTCCGGCAGAGGGACTCTGCTACCTTCCTGAACTTTTTACTGTACCAAGTCTGTTGAAATACCAGAATCATGGCATCCCTACCAATGTGTGATCCTTCGTGTATTAATCTTGCCATTGTGCCAAGCAAGTGTGTGGGGTAACACAGGCATACCAGTTGGGCCCAAAATCACACCATCCACACGTCTCGGTCTACACCTATCCTCCTTCCATTTCTCTCTTTCTTGCCAAGGAGCCGATTCCTGCCATTCTCTCACTTCATCCCATGTAGGCACTTCTTCAAACACCTGAAGCTGGCAGCTGGTTCCTGGCCCCCCTCGTTTTGGATTTACAATATACCGATCTTTGGCGCACCATTGGGCCACTCGATCAGCATAATCGTTTCCCAGTGATACTTTGTCCATGCTCTTCTTATGAGCACCGCATTTTACCACTGCCAGTTCCTTGGGTAACTGGATGGCCTCTAAAAGATCATGAACAACCTTTGCATTCCGAATGGGAGTACCTGAGGAAGTCATGAATTCCCTCTGTAGCCACAATTGGCCAAAGTCATGCACAACTCCATAACAGTACTGACTGTCAGTATACACTGTTATGCGTAAGTTCTTCCCAATTTTGCAAGCTTTTATCATAGCAATTAATTCGGCTACTTGTGCAGACTTGATGTTATATAGGTAACCTGCTTCTTCAATTTTGGTTAAGGAGACTACAGCATAGGCAGCACTCAGGCCTCCTAGTTCATGTCTTAGACAGGAACCATCCACAAATAATTCCTTGTCATGCACAGGCAATGGCGTTTCCTTTATGTCTGGGCGTAGTTTAGTATTGAACTCCGTTAGGTCAATGCAATCATGTTCATCATCATCCCCACCTTCCATTTCCAAGGGGTCGGGGAGCAAAGTGGCAGGGTTCAGAATACCGCACCTAACAATGCTTACATTTGCTGCACCCACAAGAATCCTCTCGTATTTAGTCAGCCGACTAGGGGTGAGATACTGCGTTTTAGTTCTGGTCAATAGAATTACTACTCCATGCGAAACATACACAGTCACAGGATGTCCCATGACAATGGACTCACTTTGTTCTAAACTTGCACAGGTAGCAGCTACCGCTTTCAGACATCCTGGTAATCCAGCAGCTACTGGGTCCAAAGTGGCAGAGAAATAGGCCACAGGCCTTCTGGTCGTGCCATGTTCTTGAGTCAGGACTGACAATGCGCAATTATCGCGAGTGTCACAAAATAGGGCAAACTCTTTGGAATAATCTGGCATTCCCAGCGCAGGGGCTGTACACAGACAGTTTTTCAGTCTTGTGAAAGCCATTAGGCTTTCATCGTCCCACTCTACAATATCTGGCATTCCTCTCGTGGTCATTTTTATCAAAGGCCTGGCTAAGGCTGCAAATCCCAGAATCCACTGCCTACAGTAGCCTAGTACACCCAGGAACATTCTGACATCTTTTTGAGTACGGGGCAACTGCATCTTTTGAATTATTCTCACTCTTTCTGATGTGACTTTTCTGACACCCTTTTCTATCTGGCGTCCTAGATATTTCACTGATTTCGCACAGAACTGTAGTTTGTCAGGGGCCACTTTATGCCCTTTCTCACACAGATGATTTAGGAGGGCAATGGTGTCAACTACACAGTCCCTATGACTTTTAGACGCCAGTAGAAGGTCGTCTATGTACTGCACTAAGACCGAATTCCCAGGTAAGATCAAAGTCTCTAGACATTTTTTCAAGATCTGATTAAAGATAGAGGGGCTCTCTGTATACCCTTGAGGGACCCTGTTCCAGCAATACACGTGACCTTCGAAGGCAAATGAGAAAAGAAATTTGCTGTCGGGGTGCAGGGGTATCGAAAAGAATGCATGACATAAATCAATCACAGTGAACCACTCGGCATCCCAAGGAATCTGGTACAATATCACTGCTGGGTTCGGGACAATAGGGCAGCAAGGAACTACAATTTTGTTTACCTTTCTTAGGTCCTGCACTACCCTATACTTGCCGCTAGGCTTCTTGATGCCCATAATCGGTGAGTTGCATGGGCTGCTCATTACTTCCTGTATGATGTCTCCTTCTAATAATTTTTGAATTTCCAGAGTGACACCTGCTTTCACTTCAGCATTCATTCGGTAGGGCCTAGTGTTAGGATATACTGCATTGTCCTTGATGGCTATCTGTATGGGGTCCACATCTTTCATCAACCCCACATCTTTTCCAGTGAAATCCCACACCTCTGGCTTTACTGCTTCCTGGAGTTCTTGGGGCAAGTCCTGCAGGGTCAATCTTTTAATTTCTGAGTCAGGTCTAAGTAACAATAGTTTATAAATGCCATCTTCATCTGGGGTCTGTATTTCAACACCCTTTGGTGTGCAAAAGATGGTACAGTTCATTTTGCACAGCAAATCACGACCCAGTAGATTCACTGGACTGGTGTCACAGACGACAAATCTATGCATCTGTTTAAAATTTCCAATTGAAATCTCCATTGGTTCGGTAACAGGAGTACTAATCAATTGATTAGATACACCCACTACTTGGATATTTTCTCCCGAGAGGGGTAGGTTTGGAACGTCCACTGTTCTTACAGTAGAACGGGTAGCGCCAGTGTCCAACAGAAAGGTGACATCATTTCCGTCAACCTTTCCTTCAATGTATGGTCCAGTCTGGTCTACCGGCAAGGAAGCGCCAAGTACGCACTCCTCGTCCTCCCCTCTCAGGCCCCGTCAGTCCTGATCATTACAAAGGAAGGTATCATTTAGCAGATACTGCGAAGTTGCTGTATTTCTGTTCTCCCCACTTTCCCAAACTTCTATCTCCTCACCCTCTGCCTGTCTTCCCCTGTATACCTGCTTGGGTGCTCGAGGTACCTGGACTGTTTTTACCTGGGGTTGAGTCTTTCTTGGTCTTTCCTTCTGTGTCTGTGGAGTTAAATCAGGAGTTTTTGCATTATCATCTAATAATTGGGGACACTCGTTTCGCCAGTGTCCAATTTCGCCGCACTGATGGCAGGGAAATTTCTTCATAGCCTCTTCCCTGCTAAATTTGGGCTGGGGCTTTCCTCCACCCCCTCCCCCAGGATTTTGGTTCTCAGCATTTTTAACCATGTTACTCAATTGTTTTTCCTGCTGTTCTGCGAGCTTCACCTGAGCCCACATCACCTTTTCCTTAAGGGCCTTTTTCTTTTCTGCCATCTCGTCCTCACAGTACTTAGCGTACCGCAGGACCTCATCCATCTTCTTTGTATGCCAACAGATTTTATTATCTTTTATCCACTGACAAATTTCAGGTCTTAACCCATTTACAAACCTGTAAATAAAGTGTGTCATGTCCTTCAAATCGATGTTATCAATACCACTGTATGTTTTAAATACCTGCAATAACCTCTCATAGAAGGAGTGCACTGTCTCGTCCCTTTCCTGTGTTGTTCTATCTATTTTTGTCCAATCAGTTTCCTTTGCGGGCACCTTTTCTTTCAAATGCTGAATTACCTGCTCATATTTTCGCATGACATCCTTTGATGGCTCCCCTGTTTCCTTATTTCTTGGGTACTCCTCACTAGGCCAGTCTATGGCTATTTTACACTGGGTCCATAAATCTACTGGAACCACAATGTCGAAAAACCCATCCAGGTCTTTCCACAGACATTTCTGTACCTTCACGAACCTCTCCACCTGCCTGTACCAGTCAACTGGTTTCTCTCGTAATTTTGGAAAATCGTTCGTGAAGGACACAATATCCTGTCTAGACCAGGGGACATGCACATATTTCCCTCCTGGAACTTCGCGCATGGGGCATAACTGCTCAGGTTTTTCTACCTCCCTTAAAGCAAATTCAGGAGTCACTTGTCGGGAGCGAGCCTCTTCCCTCTTTTTCGCCCACCTGCTTCTCCATCTTTCCACATCTCCCCATTTCTGCAGTACCCCCATTAATTCTTTAATCTGCAACTTTTTTCCTGCCACATTCAGGTGCTCTATATCTTTGTCTGAGAAGTCTGCTCTGTACGGTTTTTGTAAGGGCTTGGATTTTGAGATATCTACCCCCATACTAACTGCTGTTTCGGTCAGTTTTTCGTGGAGCACTCTGGTGTTCCTTGTAAAGCTTTTACATATGAACGACAATTCTTCTTCAGAGTAAGTGTTCAATCGATCCAACCCCACATTTCCTGCCATTAACTCTTCTATTTCTACCCTCAGCTTGTAGAGGTCTAAAGGTTTCGTTTGCGGAGTCTGTTTCTCTAATTCACGACTCCAACTCTCAATTTCATCCGGAGTTACCAGAGAGACATTCCTAGTACCTGTTGCTGATTCTAATTTAATCTCTTTCACATTAAAAGGGTTATGCCTCTGCTGCATTCCCTTTCCGGTCGGTTTGTTTGGCAAGTCCAAGAACGCAACTTCAGACTCGCACTCACTGGACTGATCATCTATGATTATCGGTTCCTGTCTCGGGGGTGCCATGACTGGGGTCATAACTGGAGTAATCGGATTTCCCTGACCATTTCCGTATAACGGGACCACCGGTCCAATAGTTACTGGAATAGTCAATGCCTCAGGACTGGTATTTAACTGGGAGATTTTCTGAATTATTTCTGTCCTTTGTCTAGTTAGAGCCTCTTGCTCCTTTTCCACTAGTATCCTTCTTAAAGTTGTGTCATGTAACATCTGTGGGGTCAATGGAGGAGTAAAACTCGGGGCAGTAGGATGCGTTTCACTTGGTCCTCCACCATAATTTGGTTTCGGGAATAAAGTTCCTTTGTTAAAGGACCTGCGTTCTTCCTCATATGGAGGCTGAACAAAAGGCAATCCTGAATTCAATGGTTTTTCTTCTTTTTCATACAGGGGTCTGGGAAGGAACATTTTTGTACGTGAGTATTTTTCTTCCTGACTTACGGGCACTTTGGGATATATATCCCTTGTTTCCGTCGGTTCTGGTTTCTCAAAATAGGGTAACCCTTGACCACCCCCTCCCAGTCCTAGGGACCTGTCTTCTTCCTTGAGGAAGTGGCGTCGGGGAGCATCTCCTACACTGGAAGGTCGGGTTCCCTCATTATAAGGTGGCGGACTTCTGGTACAAATGTCATCTATCAATTCATCATCTGATTCCCCCGGGGCCCCCCAATGCTTACATTTTTCAGTACTTTTCTCACCTGCTGCAGGGTTATGACATGCCGGCATCATGGGAAACAGACCCTCAACAATCATGCTCTGCCTCCACTGTTTCATCCTTTTATCCCTGGACTCTTGTTTCAGTCTGGGGTACCACTTGGTCAAACCCTTGTCCATTCGGGGTCTTTCTCTTTCAAAAGCCTCAATCCCCCATTCCTCTAATGCCTCATACTGCGTTAGTCTTGGCCTGGGATGCAGTTCATTCATTCGGGTTCTTAAATTAAATAAGATCCTACCATTGAAAGTACCATCTAACGGAAAAGCCAATACTCCGTCATCTTTTGTGTACTTCACCCAATTCTCCAACCACACACAGGTATTGTACCCTCGGTCAAACATCATGAATGAGGCGGGAGTATTGGGTGGTGGGACAAGAACACCTTCTCTAGATTTAATCGGTTTGTCCGTTTTAAAATAATTTTTCACCTTACTTACAAGGGACATTTTTCTCTTTGTTCCGTACATAATATCGTATCTATTAGTCTTCCACTGATCCCTTTCAAACCCTAGGTGCCTTGGATCAGGTCGAGTTCCTGTAGTCTGCGAGTGCCACATACGACTTCTACGCTAAACTTTGTTTACAAACTACCTCCAATCAGAACGCGCTTCAGAAATTTGTGCAACCAATGGGTGCGCGACACTAAATAAGCTCCGCCAATGGGTGCGCGGCCCCTTCGTGAGACAGTTCCCACGCTCCGGCGCTCACCCCTCCTTTACAAACTCAGCTCCGCTACCCGCCCGCTGCTTCTACCAATCCCAGCGCGGCACAGAGTGACGTCAGAGACGCTTCGCGGCTGACCCCCTCCCTTCACAAGGTAACGGAAACTTTCTTTCTTTTAAAGTGCTCAGTGCTTGGTTATTTTACAACAAATACACATTCGCCACAGTGCTCAAGTGTCTAGACAGAGAAAGAATTGTTTTACTGCAAGTAAACTACTTCCATTTACTTTTCACTCGCTGCGGGCAGATCTCTTCCGCCTACCCTTCACTCTAGCATCGGTGAACCTGTTATTCCCCTAAACTCATCCACTTCTTTCCGGGATATATTCCGAGTTTAAGGTTTCTCAGCGGACCCCTCTGCTTTCACGCTAGCTCCGAGGAACCTGCTACTCTTCCGATGTGACCCTTACTAGGTTACGCCACTATGGGAATTTTGCCAATGAACCCCGTTACTGTCATTTATTCACACATGTATTCAGAAAAACCCTAGTTAGTGCTTCCCGGTTATCCTAACCTGCACCTAACTTTCCTCGAGCCTGTGACCTCAGGACAATGGATTCTATTCACCACTTGCCCTTTCAATTCCCCGGGGAGTTCGGACAACATGAAACGATACGGTTTACAAATGCATGGATTAGTACATATAACAATATAAGAACAAGAATAATAACAATGCAAAAATTCATGAGTTTCAGCAGCGTATTCACAAGAGAATGATCAGGTCTCTTAGAACAGCCGCTCTTCTAGCAGCATCAATATACTAGCAGCTTCCGACTCAACTAGTCCAACTAATCCCTGCCTTACTCTCAACTAGTCCCTAACCATCCTCTAGCTACCAGAAAACTGATAGAGCGCGCGAGGCCACCCGACCAATAGTTTTCGCCGTTTCCGGCTTCAGGGCCCATATACTTTTCAAAATCACCATATACCTCGATCAGGTGACTTCACGAGCTCTACCAAGTTGTGTGTGTGTGTTCCCTACTATTATTTTCAGTGCACCCGACTTACCATCCACCGATGCGGGTACCTAATGACCACAATGAATCAGGGAGCTAGCTGTAAAGAAAGGCAACAAATCCAAACCCAACCAACAACATTCAAAATACTGTTTAAATGACCACGGACAACTGGAAGTTTAAAAAAATGTTTATCTAAAGTTCATTATTTTCTTGCATGAGGTACAGTAAAATAAGGCAATCAATAACCAAGATAACGTAAATTATATAGCTATAAAGAAATAATGACAGAGTAATCATTGAAGTACTGATAAAATGTAACGAGAAAAATACTATGCAATTCAGTATTATCTAAACATGGGCAGACTAAGTGTGGGTAACTATAGGAGGGCCTACAATGAGTAACACGCTTCACTTAAAGTAAAGGGGCCTTTGAACAGTCTAGGCAATGAAGTTCTAGACCATATCAGAAAATGACAAACTGCAATGCAAAATATAATTTCTAACAAGTGAGAAGACATAGGAACAAACTTATGAAAATATGTAATTGACTTTCAATAGTTGCGGAAAGGCATGGAAAATATAACATATGCAATGATGAACTTTATTAAAGCAAAAGTTAGAAATTCAGAAGGTGCAAGAATTTAAGAGTTTTCAGAGCAATATTTACCTAGAAAGGTGTGGAAACCAAACCCTGGCCACGGGTCAGTTAAGGACAGGAAACCCTCAAGGAAGGATACCCCTCAAAGGACAGCAGGTGCAGAATGGACACCCAGGACAGAACAGGATACCCTCGGAATAGGAATCAGGACAGGACCCTCAGGACAGGACAGCAAACCCTCAGGACAGGACCTCTTCAGGACAGGACCGGAACCCACAGTTCGGAAGCAACGCCTGCGCTCCACCCGCTCTGCAGCTATCGATCAAGACCCCGATTGGGTCAGCGAACTCCCAGCTAAGTGCTTCGCCAGCACTTTAAGGTTCAGTAGAACCTCAGTCTATGGTCAAATTCGGACAGAGTGCTTTGCAGCGCTCTGTATCTTCAGTCACCTATTGAGTGCGTTGGGTCAGTGACAGGTCAGCTAAACCAGACAAGTCGGACGGTTCACTAGGTGAACCCAGGGTAAATATACAGTTTGGGGACAGTGTACCACCCCCCAATGTTGCAAAGTGTCAGAATCCCTCAATTTGGATTGGTCCTAAGGTAGGATTTGGGTAACACACCAATCACGACATAGAGTTTCAAGCCTACATTTGCATAATAGGGTACCGCCTAACTAGATTGGGGTTCTCATGAGAACTGGTGCAGAAATACAATGGCAACTTTAACAATGTTGCTCTGTGAGAACATATGATTGGTTCAGCCGAGTTTTCGGGTCGTTTCTCAGGAGCATCTTGCTCATCACTGCCAACTGGCTGTGTTCCATCAGTCAAGGTCTGCTATGCCCCGGCAAGTCGCGCAGGCACAGAAGGACCTCCAAAATGGTTCTCGGTACAGACAAACCCCATTCCCCGCGGTACATAAAAAGTAAGCGAAAAACAAATTAATACATAGTAATGTCATTATGAAAACACATCACAGGATTTGTACTTTTAACTCATCATCAAGAAATAAAACTATTGCGTTTAAATGTTAGCCACATTGATACAGTCACAAGAGCAGTGGCACGAGCAGTACCACATGATAAGCACAGCTATGAATTACGCATGCGCATAACTTTCCCTCCACTTCTGCAGACGCGTCAGGACACGTGAGTGTGGCTGACGCATGCGCAGTAACTAAATACAAGCAGCGGCCATTTTATAAACACGGATTAAAATAGTTAGGAATACACATAGGCAAGCGTCATAAACTTTACTCAAACTTAATATAAATGTTAGTAAGACGTACATTGATTACCTTGTTATACATAAACGAGGTTCTTGACTTCGGCAAGCCGCAAAATATGCGAAGCTTTGCTTCATCAGATGCAACTGTGGTCCGTCCAGTGGAGGGGTGTGGTGTGAGTGAAGGAGATATGCTTGCTGGAAGTGAAGATAGGGTCGAGTGTGTGTCCTGCATAGTGTGTGGGGGTGTTGACAAGTTGTTTGAGTCCGAGATTGGCGAGATTGTCCAGAAGGGTGGTAGTGTTACTGTTGTTGCTTTTTTCCAGGTGGAAATTGAGGTCTCCCAGTAGAATGTATTCTTCCGAGGGGAGGGCGTGTGGGGTGATGAAATCAGTGATGTCTTCGCTGAATTTTGTACGGGGTCCTGGTGGTCTGTATAGGAGGGTGCCTCTGAGTGTGGTCTTGGGGTCGGTGTGGATCTGGAAGTGAAGTGTTCGGCGGTAGCGAAGTTGTCTTCTGGGCTGGTTGAGACGCGGATGGTGTTCTTGTGGACGATGGCGATGCCTCCACCTGTTTGGATGGTGCGGTCCTTACGGATGACCTTGTAACCGTCCGGGATGGCTATGGTGATGTCTGGGGCTGAAGAGGCATTCATCCAGGTTTCTGTTAGGAAGGCGATGTCCGGGGAATGGTGTCGAGTAAATTCCAGAGGTCGATGGCGTGTTTGTGAACCGAGCGGGTGTTGAGAAGGATGCATTTAAGGTGGTTGGTGTTGGATCTCTGTTTGGTGTTTGTGGGTTTGGTGTGGATCTTGATGCAGGTGAATTTGCAGGAGTGGCAGGTGAAGGGTCCATGGATGTGTCCTGGTGCTGCTTGGGCGCAGTTAGGGAGTCGGCCGGGGTTAAGTGCTAAGAGGGTGGAGGCGTCGTATGTAATGCGGGAGGGGTGGGTGATGCGGGGACCAGGGGGTCTGGCGCTGGGCGCGGTCCAGGTGCGGACGGGCGTAGACAGGCTTACCTTTGGCGCACCTTCGGCGTGGCCGCAGCGCGTGGACGCTGCGCGTTGGGTCATCAGTCTTAAATGGAGAGTGGAGGGGGGCGGAGCGTGGGAGGGTCAGCTGGGAGGCGGTAGCGGGGAGGGTAGGCGGGCCAAGGGAAGCACAACAACAAGATGGTGGTCGGGGAGAGAAAACGAAAATGAAGCGAGGTAAACAATCTGAAATGCCAAATAAAACAGTAAAAGCAAGAGCAGGCTGTTTCAATGTTTCGGTACTGTCAAGCTTAAGATCAGATCATTTAGGTGCGGTGCTACGGTGTGATGCGCTATGACCGGCAGAGTGGGCTGACAATAGTAATTTAAAAAGCAGCAGGCTACGATACCAGACGCCGATAGCAGGGCAGTGTAGTTCAGGAGTTGCAGTAGCGGAGCGCAGGGAAAGCGCTTCAGGGAAAGCGCTCCAGCAGTAGGCGCTATGTTCAGGAATCAGGAGGCGTGGGGAGCGACCGCTATGGCACGAGTCCAGACGGTCACAGCGGTGTGTAAGAGGAGGTGAGCCTTCTATTCGTGGGTGGGAGGGTCAGCTGGGAGGCGGTAGCGGGGAGGGTAGGCGGGCCAAGGGAAGCACAACAACAAGATGGTGGTCGGGGAGAGAAAACGAAACTGAAGCGAGGTAAACAATATGAAATGCCAAATAAAACAGTAAAAGCAAGAGCAGGCTGTTTCAATGTCTCGGTACTGTCACGCTTAAGATCAGATCATTTAGGTGCGGCGCTACGGTGTGATGCGCTATGACCGGCAGAGTGGGCTGACAATAGTAATTTAAAAAGCAGCAGGCTACGATACCAGACGCCGATAGCAGGGCAGTGTAGTTCAGAAGTTGCAGTAGGGAGCGCAGGGAAAGCGCTTCAGGGAAAGCGCTCCAGCAGTAGGCGCTATGTTCAGGAATCAGGAGGCGTGGGGAGCGACCGCTATGGCACGAGTCCAGACGGTCACAGCGGTGTGTAGGAGGAGGTGAGCCTTCTATTCGTGGGTGGGAGGGTCAGCTGGGAGGCGATAGCGGGGAGGGTAGGCGGGCCAAGGGAAGCACAACAACAAGATGGTGGTCGGGGAGAGAAAACGAAACTGAGGCGAGGTAAACAATCTGAAATGCCAAATAAAACAGTAAAAGCAAGAGCAGGCTGTTTCAATGTCTCGGTACTGTCACGCTTAAGATCAGATCATTTTGGTGCGGCGCTACGGTGTGATGCGCTATGACCGGCAGAGTGGGCTGACAATAGTAATTTAAAAAGCAGCAGGCTACGATACCAGACGCCGATAGCAGGGCAGTGTAGTTCAGAAGTTGCAGTAGCGGAGCGCAGGGAAAGCGCTTCAGGGAAAGCGCTCCAGCAGTAGGCGCTATGTTCAGGAATCAGGAGGCGTGGGGAGCGACCGCTATGGCACGAGTCCAGACGGTCACATACAAACAGAAAAAATTGCAAATGTACAAGTTGTAAAGTCACTCAAGGAAGAGATACAAATAGGAAAAATTGCAAATGTACAAGTTGTAAAGTCACTCAAGGAAGAGATACAAATAGAAAAATTACAAATGTACAAGTTGTAAAGTCACAGTAGGAAGAGATAAAAACAGAAAAAATTGCAAATGTACAAGTTGTAAAGTCACACAAGGAAGAGATACATACAGAAAAAATTGCAAATGTACAAGTTGTAAAGTCACACAAGGAAGAGATACAAATGGAAAAAATTGTAAATGTACAAGTTGTAAAGTCACTCAGGGAAGAGATACAAACAGAAAAAAATTGCAAATGTACAAGTTGTAAAGTCACTCAAGGAAGAGATACAAACAGAAAAAAATGCAAATGTACAAGTTGTAAAGTCACACAAGGAAGAGATACAAATAGAAAAAATTGCAAATGTACAAGTTGTAAAGTCACTCAGGGAAGAGATACAAATGGATAAACTCTTAAGAATCACATAGGAATGGCAGTGAGTACAAAGGCCTGCTACATATGGCGGCTGGTGACATTTGAAAGTGGTAGGGCGTAAAATTATTGTCATAATGCACCGCAGCAAGCGAGTGTAGAGAGCGAGCCCGAACAACCTTCCCCCCGAGAACATTTTGAAAAAAGAGAGGACAAATGGGGCATTTTCAAGCAAGTTTGAGAAAGCAAGAAGGTTAATAAAGCAATTGTGAAAGTGCAGGTATTACATTATTACAAATGTAGTATAACATAGGTAGGTGCTTATTCGGTATAACCACAGAGCTTCATAAGAGAGTTCGAGATACAATGCATTGCTGAGTAAGATCAAAGGCAGCTTTGTTTTATTAGCCACAGTGCTGTACCAAAACTTCAAGAGGCAATATGGAAACATGAAAAAGGGTCAAGGTGCTGAAAAATAGCCTTGAACATAAGCTTCCCAGTCCAGGACGTGAGCTCAGCAGCAGCCACAAGTTTAACAGGCATACCGGCCTCGCCCTGGGAAGTGGACACCAAACAGAGGGGAGTATTACATGCCAGAAACCAGCTCCCCACCTTCAGCCTTCATGCTGAACAAATCAAACATTCACCCCCAGTCACAGATCTCAGTTAAATCCATTTGTTTGCATGCCAAGCCATTCCAGGTTAGACCCAGCCATATGCAAATCAGTCTTGACACTGCTCCCCATGGGAACAGTCCAGCCTGAACTGCCAGTATGACAAAAATACATTATAAAAAAGTGGTTTATATGTATTTTGCTACTGCGATACTTATTGGTCAAACTGCAGCATGCAACTCAATTGTTAGAATTTAATAGCAGTCCCACAAGAACAAATAGAAAGGTTTCTACATCCTATGAGACACAGGGAAATGCCATCCATTCCTCGACAAGTGTAAAACTAAAGGGGAGAACCTGAGAATGCAAAATGGTAAAAGACACACTAGGAGTGTCTGCATCCTGGAGCCCTAGGGAAAGATCTGTAGGGGGGGGTGTAACTGGCACCAGGTGCGTTACTGTAGACATGGCTTCGGGGCCGGAGGAGGGAGACAAAAATGTGAGCACTGGTGATGTATCTCGTTTCTGCAACCGAACAGAACAAACAGGTGGTTATGTTTGCATTCCTTGTATAACAATAACGTCCGACCACACTACAAAAACATGATGAGATGAGGGGGATTTTCACCAAACACAGAACTGTTGGCAAGCATATCAGCACCGGAAAAATACAAGAAGCTTGGGCCTTGGGCTGAGGACTGTCTTCACGGTTAATTAAATATGCATAATATGACTATCGTCCTTCGTTTTGTTTTTCTAGCAAACAGAAATAATTTCAACTTATTTTCAGAGTTCACAAAAAAAAAGAAGGGATTTCTACCAATTTAAAAATTACGACACAGCTGGGAGGAGGAGATCTCATTGTTCCAGCAGATCTGTAAACATGTCCCTCTGTAAAGTGTTCCCACTCCATGCGACATTTGTGGCTTGTAGGAAAAAGTCGAGTTGGCAGAAAGTCAAAAACAGCTGTTTAAGAAGCACCTTCGGTTTTACGGAGATGGTAAAGACTCCTTGTGGTAATGTGACGTGGCAGCAGAGCAAGGAGATTAAATCTCAGACCGACTGCTGACTACGCCCACCCAGGAGCACACACACAGTCCATGACATCGGACTAGCTCCGTGGCAAGAAAAGGACTGTGGATTCTCTAACAGTGGTTTTCTGATGAATGGCAATGGTAAAAATAGCATATGTGTTTGTGCATATAGCAACAGGTTGGAGATGCACCTAGTAAAAGTCAAGTGAGGATCATTAGAGAAGGTGTCTATCTCCATTGATGATTGATCAAGAGACTTTGTCAATGATTCTTAAGTACTTGCGCCCTTGCCAACAAGAGATGAAACCATTACTGTGGCCGTCTTTCGTATAGGTATGCCGAGCATGTAATCTCTCCGGTTTTCTTGCCTTGTGTGGAATTAGAGTTAGTCCCTTCCCTGACTGAGACGTTTTGGGAGTAAGCACTGGTTGGGTTTCACGGGCATAAATCTCTGAGTCACAATGCAGGAAAAGGCTAGCGGTCACATTTCCACTCTTTCTAGCTTGGTTTTTGATAGGCATACTGTTGAAAATGGCAATGTATATGCACATAAGCGGCGTTCATTTGTGTTCACTGTACCCCTTGTTGTAAGCAGAACGGATATCGCTAAACACTGACTGTGTTATCCCGCCAGCATAGACCCATGCACACACGTACACGACAGCCATTTTAGGCACCATGGCCTCTCTGCCCGTTTGTTCCCGGCACCCCTCCCCGCGCGCACTGCTCATTCATGCATCGGCCATAAAACCCTCTCCCTCTGCGTGACCCTGCCCTAGAAGTAACCCTCCTGCTTGACCCACACCCCCCCATTTCCTCCCAAGAACACCCTTCCCCTCAGCTGACGAGCCCCCCCCCCCCCCCACTGCACTTGGCCTTTTGACCCGGTTCCAAGTCCTAAGACCAGGCCTCGTGGATGTACACCCCCCCCTTTTCCTGCCCAGCATAACAAAACCGTGATACACCGGCCGAAGTCCCCGATCTTATCGCCTGCCCAACCTTTGACCTGATCATCCCCTCCTGCCCTCGTGTCCTGTAGGAATGTCCGGCTGAGAGATCACAATCTCTTGTTACATTCAGGAGGGGAGGATGACATCTGAGCGACTGGTATGGGAATATGCCTGAAGCTGGGATTCCAAGCATGCCTTTTCCTACTTCAAAGCGTCTATATTGTAATAAGGAATGTTTGTGCATCATAAACATGTGTATAAAAGACGAAGCCTCAGAAAAACTTGTGGTGGAGGGCACCAAGAGAGAGCACCTCCTGAAGACACTAGGCGAGTGTCCGAAATGACAGGCTCTCCTCATGAGAAATAAAACTCTGTTCTTGTTTTCCTGCTCCCAGCGCCCGTCTCTTTTATTTTGTAATTGTTCAAAGATGGGAACTAAGAGGCGTCCTGCGCCAGCAGCCTGGGCATCAGGTGCGATATGGGCTGACTTTTCCACAATTGGCGTCCCAACGCGGGGCCCATCAGCGACATAAGGTCCGGTAAGAGAGGTCCAGACGATGGGGTGAACATCTAAACGATTGGAGTATACCTGCCTTGAGAGGGCCCTCGTCCGGCGGCCGATTGAATGAACTTCACCGATTCCGAACGGACCTCTCTCAAGTGACCTACTGTCCTGACTGGAATCCCACAGGAATGCTGCGGTAAAAACATGGAGAAAGAGAACGATTGGGCGCTGGAAAAGGGAAGGCGAAGAACTGCCCACACGGTCCGGTCCGGGTAAGGTTAAGTAGGACGTCTTTACGTCCGATTGGTAGGATGGCTTTATCCATCTGATTGATTGATTGATTGTACTTGAAGTATTGGTTCTCTTTGAGACATTCTCTATTTGCAAACAGCGATGAATAGGAACGTTCCTCTCTCTTTGCAAATAGTGAAGGATAGGTAATGCAGACGTTTGTCCCCCATTGTAATCCGTCATGCCTATCTTTCTCCCCACTGATTGTTTGTTATCGATTTTTATCGATTATTGCTCTTTGAGATATTCCCTGTCTACAAACAGGGAAGAATAGAAATATTCTGCCCCCTTTGCAGATAGTGAAGGATAGGTAATGCAGATTTTTGTCCCCGTTGTAATCCGTCATGCCTGTTTTTCTCCCCACTGATTGATTGATTGTCTGGACATTTATTGTTCAAGGAATAGTTCTTTTGAAGCATTCTCTGTTTACAAATAACGTAGAAAAGAAATATTCTGTCTAATCTTTGCAAGTAGTGAAGGGTAGGTAATGCGGACCTTTGTCCCCCGTTGTAATCTCTCGGGCCTATCTACTCCCCACTGATTGGTAAACCAGTTCCACCCGGACCATTTATTAGAGGTAGGTCATCTGGCTCGACCAGAGGGCACCCCTAATAAAAAGGACATATGCAACAATAACGAAGTAATCACCGTATCCTGTTAACAGAAACTTTAGCATGAAACACGCTAGGAAAAAAAGGGAAGAAAGAAATAAGAAAGCAAAATCAGTAGGCCATTGATGAGTTTTTGATTTCACTACAAATAGGAAAACGTTAGAAATAGCTCACGATAAAAACACATGATTTCGCTAGAAATAAGAAACGTTAGAAATAAGCCTGTAATAAGAAACATGAAAATTGTGAAAAAAGCCAAGCTTGACATCGCAACGGCCACGAGGCAACTAGGCTTCGCCACCCCTCACTGCTCCAAACATGTCTGTCCCACCGCCTGCCACGCCCCAATAACGGTAACATGAGATAGATACAAATCAGCAGATACCTACCCCCTTTCTGGAAACTCCCGAAGTGCAACAGGTTCGCGGCTACGCCCATCCGGAAGACGAGATCTTCGGCACGTGTAGGGCGGGTCCTGCTGCCAGCCGTCGGCCGGAGGTCGTCGCGTAAGGTGGGCCAGAAGAGGAGCCGAGGCCGACGGGATCCGGGCATCCCCTCTTCTTTCTTCAATAATGGCTGCGACAACACGGGGGGGATGTCTTGCTCATGCCACCGACCCCCCCCCTCGCATCTCCTGGTCCAGCCACGGCTTGGTAGAAGCTCCCCGTTCGGCCCTGAAGCGGTGCCTTGCAGGCCACCGGGGGGGGATGTCTTGCCTATGCCTCCGACCCCCCCCCTCTCATCGCCTGGTCCGGCCATCATGAATATTAGCGCCGAGAAAAACTGCGTGGGGTGCGCTGGGAGGGAGAGGCGGCGCGAACGAGCCTCTCCCACCTCCCCAGGTGGAGGCCCCCAGTGGCACCCCCAACGCTCCACTCACCCGACGAGGGTTCGTCCACTCGTAAAATGGCAGTCGACCCTGCAGGAGCGGGCCCGGCGTGAAGAGATGGCCCGGTTGCTTGTTGATCAAGAAATGAGTCCCACAATCAAAAGTGTTCTCTTCGACTTTGAAGATTCTATAGGAGCCACGGGGGCCCCCGACCCCCGCAGACACCCCCGATGGAGAATGACTGCCATGATTACCCGCGGAACGATGAAAATGTAGCCGCGAGACGTCGGCGCTCCCATGCTGACGCCAGCCTCAGTTTGAATGACTAAAATCCTGCAGGCTACAGTTCGGATCAGTTCCGGTGAAAACCCAGTATGACCCGGTAGAAAAAACTGTTGCCTCCCTCCCCCTTTTTGACTGATGGTTCATACCGCCGATCCTTTCTGTTGCCCTTTAACTGAACTTTTGGACTGCCGAAAGAGCCTCTGGGCCAACCACGAGTTGGTGGAGATTTTGACTATGCCTGGATCTGCCTGGCTGCACCCAAACTTTTAACTCCTTGTTGTACCCCGATTGCTCAGCCTTGGTGTCATGAAATATGTATGCAGTTTTTAAACACAATGAATTGATATGGGATGGGTACTGATTATGTGTTCGGACAATGAATTGAAGTGAGATGAGTACTGATTGAACATTCGGACCATGAATTGTTGTTAAGTTTTGGCGCATCATGATTATTGAAAGTTCGAATTTCAACACTTATGATACTCGCTCACACTGAAGTTTCGATATGATTTTATTGCACCTATCGCACTTTTTATTATGAAATCAACGACCACCGACTCCATTAGGTTTTCCACTTATAAGTATCCCCACATGTACAGTTCTGGCCAGCCCACGGGGTTGTAGGCCCGTATTTATGCACCGACATTTTTATTAAAGATTTTTTGGAAAAAGCAAACGTAGTTGTCACGCGTAAAATTGGTAAGTTTCGAATAAATGACCACTATTTCCGATATAACTAAATTACAGGTGAAATGGCTCAGCTCGATTAAGTTAAGGGTTAAAAAGTATAGTACGCAGAAATATCGCAAATATGAACGGTCCAGTTTTTTGTTGTATGTGTTTTGCATTTTTGTACAGCCTAAAGCAACCGCTAAAGATCCTGGTATTTAGCCTATACTTTATATGCTACCTGTATCAGGAAAGTTGTTTTAAAATGCCCCTAAGTCACCCCGAAGGAGTGCCACCTGACCCCCCTGCACACGATCCGTAATACCACACTTGGGCGACCTATGCTATCCACAGGCTTCCGATAATCATCTCTCCCACACTAAACGGTCCACCTGGGCTCAAACGCCAAGTTGGCAGGGACTGCATCCCGTGGAGATAGCCCGAGTATGTAGTAAGTAAAAGCCTTTTCGGGTTTATGCGCGCTAATGTGTTTTTAAAATGCTGCCCCCGCCCCCCTTCTTTTTCCCTCTTTCTGCAGGTCACATCGGAAGAAAATGGTGATCTAGCGGACGAAGAGATGGGAAAAAGGGGTTCGATTATGGTGCCTACACACGACGAGCAAACGATACTATTTCTCTCCCTGAACTTAGCGCTTGGGAGGACAGCCTGAAGCGGAAACTACAAAATATGACTTCGCTTGGCACCCCGAATAATACAACCAAGAATGACGTGCACTAATGAATAAAATTCCTACATTTAACTAAATAGGGAAAGTTTAAGGAATATTCCGAGGTGAGGTTTACCCAAGTACCCTCCGCTTGGAGGACTAGGAATGTTGCCAGTGTTTAAAATCTACTACCTCCTTTTCGCACCCTCATAGACATGAAACTCAAAGCTGCCCCATTGTTCTCACAACTGACACCCACTGTTGCCTCAGCCTGGAAACACATTAGCCCGACCAGGTTAGTTCTTGACCAATTGCCAAAGGCGTAAGTGTGTGCAACCAAAGCCACCAGTGAAGGCAGCCGACGATAAAAGAGAAGAAAAAGGTAAAAAGAGCTCAGGATGCTAAGGATGCGCTATGTACAGGAAGAGATCATTTTGGCCAATAACTGTTCTATGTTTTGTCTTGGATTTTTGTATATAATACCATTAACTGTTCTATGTTTTGTCTTGGATTTTTGTATATAATACATGTACTGTCTCCCCCGCCTGAGTTTGTGTGTACTAATGTATGGATCTACGTCGTCCCTCTGCCTGTGTTTCCGTATTATTCGACCCCTGCTGTTCTGTGTTGTGTGCGCACTGAATGGCCCATTATTGTACACGTTTTTCTCTCTCTCTCTCTCTCTCTCTCTCTCTCTCTCTCTCTCTCCTTTTCTCTCTCCATGTCATACGTGTACCGAGTGGTTCGTTTAGAGTGCGGACTCTCTCTCTCTCTCTCTCTCTCTCTCTCTCCCTCTCTGAGGGTCCCCCTGTTCCCTCCTCCCTTGTGTGGTAACGTTGTGCCCCACCGGCACAAACCTAATTGGGTCTCTCCGAACACAAAGGTGTTCGGCAAAATTGACAGGAACTAAAACGATTGTAACTTGCCATATTACTACCTCTCCTTTCTGCAAAACGATAGAACCCGAGTTGGTAATGAAAGAAAGGACAGGTAAGACGACTGATGTCCCCTAATCTGGCCTTTTATAGGGGGACTATAACGTCAAGGGTTGTCTGTTTTTCAGTTCGTTAGAAATGCAATCCCCAATGCCCAGATTGCCTCACCCCTTTGCACTTAAGTGCGGATGTCCAAAGCGTCCTCGCTTCTCCCGATTGACCCCAGCTCCCTGTCCAAAGCGTCCTCCCTTCCCTCGATTGACCCCAGCTCCCTGTCCAAAGCGTCCTCGCTTCTCCCGATTGACCCCAGCTCCATATCAGCTATCCCCGAAGCGTAATTGATGACCTTGATTAACCGTCGCTCCCCAAGAAAAACATGCATAACCTCTGCCCCCCTCTCATGATGATAACCCCCCTGCTTGCAAGAGTTAGCCGACCCCGGAGGGAAATGTAAGATTGTCAGTACTTGGGTTAAAGAAAAGGGCGAGTCTCTACCTAAGGACTCGATTTCGAGTTTGATAGAATACACTGTCAATGGGAATCCGATTTCTCTCCACGTACGCCACGAATGAACGCCAAATAGGCTTACGAATACAGTGGAAATGCCCTCCTACATACTCCATAAGTGATGACTTCTGACTGTGACCGATGAACCTATCCCCCACCTACTTAGGATTGGGGACGGAATTGAGATGTATAAATGTCTTCTCCTGCCAGTTTTTCTAAAACTTGTTTTGTACCCATTCAAAGATACAATCACTGGAGGAGAGGAGCTGGACGTGACGCACGGCCTGGCCACAGATCATGAAGCACGTGTGACCTCAACCAAAGGTGGAGTCGCTGAGCAACGAGACGCGGGACGAGGCACCACTCTCAAACTCGGCAGATGAAGGAATGAAGGGCCGCCTTGAAGCCCTCGATTTGCTGACCCACTCGTGCCTGAAGTCCCCGTCCCTTTTGAGCCCGACTGATGGGCCTGCCTGCTCGTCGTCCTTTGCTCCTTTGGTCTCTTGGTGTGTTCAAAGATCTGATCCCACTCCGCCCTCTCTTCCCTCGATTATTCAACAACATCACTCTTTTCGCATAACTTTTGACTCAGAAAAAAAAAAGAGCAGCATTTAGATAGAATAAGGTTTTGCCACGGAAGAAGAAAGACACGCAGGTGCCCAGCATGAGGCACCCCTAAGAAGATCAGTTAGGAAACAGGACTGTGATCTAACAGCAGAGGACTGATCGCACCCTGCAACGCGTAAGGATGAATCCGAGCTGGACCTATAGCTCCACCACCGGTGCTCAACAGCGCCAACGAAAGAAGACGGACTCTGTTAAAAAGACATTGTGACAAAGACCCCCCTTCCTGAACTTTCTACCCACCCCTTGACTAATTGCTTGTATCGAACTGAATTCCTCCCTCAACCATTTTTGTGTTGCTTTCAAAAATGTTTCATCGGTCACTCATGTATTTAGTTTTCCAAAAAGTCTCTTATAGCACTGACAAGACCCGAAGGTATCAGAGCACTTTTTACTGTATGTTGATGTCACCGGAGAGAAAGTCGGAACCTGATTCTATAATGTGTCGGAACCTTTTCCTTGATTGACCCCCGACTAAGTATTATGCCGATCTCTAGACTTGTATGAATAACCCAACAAATGTAAAATCATATGTACCGCATTCCGCCAATCGTATCGACTGTATAGAAATGAACTAGCTTATGTAAAAAAGCGGCGACTGTTGAAAATGGCAATGTATATGCACATAAGCGGCGTTCATTTGTGTTCACTGTACCCCTTGTTGTAAGCAGAACGGATATCGCTAAACACTGACTGTGTTATCCCGCCAGCATAGACCCATGCACACACGTACACGACAGCCATTTTAGGCACCATGGCCTCTCTGCCCGTTTGTTCCCGGCACCCCTCCCCGCGCGCACTGCTCATTCATGCATCGGCCATAAAACCCTCTCCCTCTGCGTGACCCTGCCCTAGAAGTAACCCTCCTGCTTGACCCACACCCCCCCATTTCCTCCCAAGAACACCCTTCCCCTCAGCTGATGAGCCCCCCCCCCACTGCACTTGGCCTTTCGACCCGGTCCCAAGTCCTAAGACCAGGCCTCGTGGATGTACACCCCCCCCCCCTTTTCCTGCCCAGCATAACAAAACCGTGATACACCAGCCGAAGTCCCCGATCTTATCGCCTGCCCAACCTTTGACCTGATCATCCCCTCCTGCCCTCGTGTCCTGTAGGAATGTCCGGCTGAGAGATCACAATCTCTTGTTACATTCAGGAGGGGAGGATGACATCTGAGCGACTGGTATGGGAATAGGCCTGAAGCTGGGATTCCAAGCATGCCTTTTCCTACTTCAAAGCGTCTTTATTGTAATAAGGAATGTTTGTGCATCATAAACATGTGTATAAAAGACGAAGCCTCAGAAAAACTTGTGGTGGAGGGCACCAAGAGAGAGCACCTCCTGAAGACACTAGGCGAGTGTCCGAAATGACAGGCTCTCCTCATGAGATATAAAACTCTGTTCTTGTTTTCCTGCTCCCAGCGCCCGTCTCTTTTATTTTGTAATTGTTCAAAGATGGGAACTAAGAGGCGTCCTGCGCCAGCAGCCTGGGCATCAGGTGCGATATGGGCTGACTTTTCCACAATACTTCCCTACATCCAGATCCTCATGGCTAATATTAATTTGTGGGCACATAAGAGCCAATCGCGGCCGGCATTACGGGCGGGGGAGGAGGTGGGGGGAATGGGTTCGTCGCGGGGGGGGGGGGTGTGAGGCGGGAGGGGTTTAATTTAAATAAAAATATCAAATAAATAAAAGTACTTACTCAGCTTATGGATGGCTCCGACTTCCAACTCCCGCCGTCCTGCGCCAGTTCCTGCAGCTCTCCTCGAAGCACCGTCATCAGGAAAGGCGGCCTCCCTCCCTCGCCTCCCCTCCGCCAATCACTTGATGAGCGCAGGAGAGAGTGCCCTAGCCGCTCCATTTTCTTCTGCATTGAGAACACGGGAGATCGGGCGGTCGCGCTGGTGGGCAGGGGGGAGTGGCTTACCCACTGTTGTGGGTACTGACTGTTTGGTCGGCTCCAGGGGCCGATCAAACAGTCAGTACCCACAACAGTGGGTAAGCCACTCCCCCCCTGCCCTCAAGCACGACCGCTCACCCTCCCCCCCACAAACCAGGCACTTCTGCTTTCTCGCAGCGCGAGAAAGCAGAAACATAAAATGGTAGTTTTTACCTTTTTATGTTTCTGCTTCTCGCACTGCGAGAAAGTAGTGAGACAACGCCCAAACGCCCATATGGAGGAGCCGCCATTGGTGGTTAGAGTTATCTCTATATACATATATATATAAATAGTAGATTTTCTCAGGATTACATTTTACCAGCGATTAGGTTTGGACAAGAATATATCACATATTTACAGAGTGAACAGAGAAATAAAAAAATTAAATCAAAAGGGGTAGAGAGCGGTAGGTGGGGGAGAAGAGTCGGAGGCTGAGATTGGTGAGAGGAGAGAGGGCACAATTGTTGCACAATAACATAAACGTTGCTCGTAGAATGCGCCGGTCCTGCTTTTCTGCATTTATGTAACCAATATAAACATGCACTTGGATGCCATGTACAATTTAGTTCTATATTTATGTCACCGGTAAAGATGCACTCGCACTTGGATGCCGTATTCACTCATATGCTATAGTCTCATGAAAAATGAGCTTTATTATGCAAAAAAATCCCACATTCATCTGTTAGCTTCATTAGAAAGTTCTTTTAACTCTCTGCCCAACACCGCACAGCTATTGGCTATTGCTGTTTTCAACTGCGTGCATTACGCATATCGGAAACATTAAACCAGGGGGATACAATCAGGACAACACATTTTAAAACTGGAAAGTGGGAGATTTTGAAAAAAATAGGGGGATGTAGTTTTCATACTGATATTGAATCAGAGGCAATTTTAGGCTGGAGAGAGCTAACATGAAGCCATTTTTACATTAAAAAACCGCGTGTCCCTATTGAAGCAGGTTTTTTTGGTGTGTATGGGGATCATGGGTGCATCTAGACCCGAACTTCGGGGAGCTAGTATGTCACGTGGCAGTTGTGGAGCCTCACACAAAGCAGGAAGATACATTCTCAGAGTCATTAGAAGAGCACACCTTGCCAATATGTCTGCCTTTAATGTCATAACATGCAAACAGCATTCATGCATGCCTGTATATTCTCTTCTTTTTAAAAAACTTTTAATTATTTTAAATTACAGTTACAGCAGCACATTCACTATTTGCAAGTATAACATGGAGCAATCAACATAAAGCATGCCTGTATTTTCACTCATAAGAGCCAGATCTACTGGCTTTGACAATAATTTCCACTCAGACAGTAAGCACTGCTGGAGTTTCGAGTGTATCCACCAGAACTTTGAGTATCAGATGTCTGAAAGTTGTTTTGTACCAAGGTAATCCTGTGCCTGTGTGCACACCTGACATACAGAAAAGAAAGCCTTATTGTAAAGGTGTCTTTTCGTACTAAAAGGAACATGAGACACATAATAAACAAATGCTTCAGGGAACAAGAGATATCTATTGGGGGGATTTCCCAACAAACACAAGAAAGTGCACCCTCAAACATCCAGAAGTACACTTATATCAACCCTCTTAAAGGTGTAGCACATCTATTGGGATAAAGAAACTCATATAGGGCTTCTATGTAAAAGTCACACAATGAGGGGTGCTCACAGAGAGCCCAAAAGGAAGGGGCATCCACAGAGCGGAATAAGCAGGATAACTTCACAATGTAAAAACATGTATGAGCTTATATTGTTACAGCAAATACTTATCTGGGGCGCAACAGAGCTTTGTACGACATGGGCGGGGCTCTCAGTTTTCGGTTTCTACTCATTTCTACTGATAAATGCAGACAAGAAACAATGTGTTTCTGTCTGTATTTATTTTTAAAAGCAAAAAGCTGGATTCAAAGCGAGGTCCCCAGGTTGACTCAGTCACTACCTCACATCTTCTTCCTTAGTTGGTGTAATAAAGCATTCAAAAGAAGGTTAAGAGTTGAAAATGCCCCAAACGTTCACCTTCACAAATCCTTGTGGACACTTATATTCTTTCGACATTTTTTCAGAGGTATTCTGCTGTGTTTCCCATGCTGTCTAGTGAGTAGACGGAATGCCAATTGTTGTAGTATATAGGTAATATACAGAGGTAGCACCTTTATTGCATTGTTTGTCGTTTAAGTTTCAGGTTTGTCTTCGTGCATATGCACTATGGGTTAAAGTGTAAAAATAGTATATAACATAAATATTTCCTTTTTTGTCTACGATGTAATGGTTTATTAACAGCGTTTTATCGCCAGTGCCACCCATCAGGGTGGAAAAGAGCCCATCACTGAGCTGACCCTGTGATACAACCTCACCTCAACTGAGACAAAGCGTCACACATCAATAAGACAACCTAAACAGCGACTAAAAAATTCAAAATTAATGTGGAGTAATGAGGCTACTGCCTCGGTATCCAAAAACTCACCACTGTCAGAAGGAATCTGACAGACGAAAACAAGACGGTAGGGTGGAACAGAGACTGTGGTCCAGATGACGTGTACATCTCTTTTTAATGTGGAATTACAATAAAGTAGTATGCAAAGGGTGGACGAATCTTGTTTCAGTCTCTGGCCCTTCAATCCTTTCTTCAAATGGCTATGCGCTGCTGTGACAGGAAAGTGTCAATATTGCAAATTACAACCAGTAAAGCCAGTTTCTGTTTGTGAGCTGCGGGTTAAATATCTTTAAAAAAAATACAGACACATGCCCAAGCCAAACTTGCACTCAGTCACATTAGCTTTTTATCCTAATGAAAGAGGGTTGGCTTGAGGTGCCAACATTTAAATGTGTGCATGCTGCACTGGAAAATGCATAATGGTAAATAATGTTGTTAGTTATGTTTATGAATGAGTTGGAGGTGTGTAAACATGACAGTATATCTTGTTATAGTGAGCATCCACAGCACAAGTCGCTGCTGAATGATTAGATGAAGAGATCATGGGATAACCGGAGAGAGGCCTGGGCATAGACCATGTATGGGGGAAGTGTGAGAATGCCCATGAACCTGCTGCCCCCTTACACAGGAATCCTGTAGCTCCAGCTGGTGGACAACACCTGCACCGATAGCCAGGGATGGGGGTCATCTTCCTCCACCTGAACAGATGCCCACTTGAGGTTCCGTGAATTCTGAACCCACTTTATAAATATCATGGTTTTGTTACGAATTTGATAGTAGCGAACCGTAACTAGTGAGTGCGACAAGTACGAGTGATTTCGTCATGTTAGATCGATGGATTCACTATGTATTTGGGGATTTCGTTCTGAACCCTGGGTTCCATTTTGTGTATGGCAGCCATTTTGTGGTTGCCCTCACATAGGCCGATGACTGCGGCCGAACGAGTCTTTAGTACACGTACACTTTAGCTGACTTCTAAATGACCTGAGTGAACTGACCCCGTTGCCTTAAGCTGACCTTGTTAGGCCAGTTCCTTGCCCAGTAGCTGATCAAGATTGAGGATCAAAGCACAGGACGTTGTAGAGTTTGGTATGCACACACAGACCCCTTATCCTGCTTCTTATCTGTTTTCTGTTCCTTCTTTTATGGTCTGTTTATGATATGGGTTGTGGTCCTTTTATTATGGGTTTGTCCGGCTTGTGTAAGAAGGAATGTTGGGCTTTCCTGTATAATTAATGGTGGGCCAGACAACTGAAAAGTGGGTTTGTCGTCATGCGATACCTTGCGTAATAATACCTATGATTGGACAATTGTAAATAGTGGGTGTTTGTCCTATTGGCTAATGTTTGGCAGACCTTGCATGTCCATGTTAGGCATTTTGCATGCTTGCAAAAGCAAGGACTGCCCCTTACTTTTATGCTGAGTTTTGTAACCCTGAGCATATATAAGGCCTCTGTTCTCTGTACTCCTCAGACTACCTCATTCAGTTGCTACGGCTTCTGTGTGACGTGGCCTCACTTATTAAATTTAATAAAGATGTCTTTTCATATTTCAGCTTCTGTGCCAAGTTCTTTTTTCTATTAGTAAGTATTCCCTGAGAATGAAGATTACAGTTCTTCACACTGATCTGTCACAGAAAGGTCTAGGGGAGTGCTTAGACCTTTTGTCTGCTGAGGAAACTATGAATGGAGCCTGAGGCTGCTGAAGGAAATCCTCACCCTGTATCCATGTGGAGAAGTGTGGCTCAATGGTTAGAGCGGCAGACCTTGATGCAGAGGTCTGTTCCAGGACCAGGGTTCAATTCCCACCTCGTCTGGTCTTGGGCTCAATTTCCTCAGACCAGATAATTCTTGCCTCGGTGCCTATTCTAATCCTGGGTTCCACTCTGCAACTCTGGGCAATAGCTTGCTTAATCTCCACAACGGCCCCAACAGTGCTTGGATGCCTGGCTTCACCTTGGGGGTGCCCAGGAGTGGACATTTCACAGGGAAAAGCCATGAAGGGTTCCACAGTCGTATGCGTTACAGCACAAGGACACCCCAGTTGGGGTATAAGTGTGCTTTACAAGTACAAAATTTCAAATTTTTTCAAATTTATCCTTGAAGCTGACCTGCGCTTTCAGGCTTTTTTCTAACCACACCCATCCACTCAGTTAAGGGTTTACCTGCTTCAATCGAGCCCGGGGAGGTGATAGGACTGACAGCTGGATAACTAGTGAATTACAGCATTGTTCATGATGGCCCGACAAAGAAGCAGGGAGTTGGTATGAGTTATATCCACTGACAGCAGTCTTCGGAGAGACAGCAGCAGGAACGGACAGTCTATGATAGCAGCAGCACTAGCTTGTGGGGCAAGAGCGTGACCTGCAGGGACTGAAAGCAAGATTCAGTGACAGCAGCAGAGCTCCAGGATATGAAAAAAGTAGGAGTTGTGGTAGCAGCAGGACTCCATGGGAAAGATTCAGAAGTTTCAGGATATGTCAGAAGCACCTCTAACAGCATCTTAAGTAAATGAGTGTGACTACACAACTACTGTCAGAATGCCACCACAGCGAGAGTGGCTGTAGCACTTACACTTTCACCAATAGACCCATTTAAATGGATTTTACATCTGCTTCAAAGAAGTGCGTATAACATACATCCTCTGCCTTACAGGTTCTCTCAGCGATAAAAGTTTGCACTACAGCTGCCATGTTGTGTTTGTTCTAAGTGGATATTGAGATTGCACTTCTAGGACCTACTGTGAGCAAAAGAAGGATGTTTGTTGCTGTTTGGTTTGTAGCTATATAGCGCAGCTTATCATCACCCGTGAAGGTATCAAGGCACCGTCCATGGGCATGGGGAGATTAAGTGATATGCCCAGAATCACAGGATATTACACCGATGCCGAGACTCAAATCCTCAGCGCCCGAGTCAGCAGCTCTGGCCACTGCGCCACATCCTCTCCCCTGCTGCTATTAAGGAGTACCTGTTCTGTGAGGAAAGAAAGCTTGCACTGTAGGGGCCGATATGAAGTGAAACTTATGTTGCTGCTGTCCAGGACAACTAAGCAAATTAGAACATCCTTGGAAAAAACAAACCTTACCTACTTTCACTCAATCACTATACATACTCTCCTCAATAACCTCACCATACAACTGATTCATACTACTTTGCTGAATATGCAAATCCAGATTCCAAGTATACCCTCAGACTGAAATGTAATGCTTACACTGTTTTATTAACCCCTTGGCTGCGGGGCCGATTCCCCCGCTGTGCTGGGGGAGGGGTGGCGCGCACCGCGCCCCGGTGCTCATAACGAGCTCAGCTCGTCATGAGCCACGTTTCTCGTGTGCTCATGACAAGCTGAGTTCGTCATGACCACGCCCGTTCCTTAGAACGCCCAGCACAGCAGGGGAATTAGCCCCGCACCTGAGCATTCTAACGGTCATGACGAGCTCAGCTCGTCATGAGCACACGAGAACCGTGGCTCATGACGAGCTGAGCTCGTCATGAGCGTCCGAGGGGTTAATGCATATTATCTCTCTTTTTTAAAATTTCGGACAATGTACCGAAAGTGTGTATACAATCAATATATAAAAACATTTTCCACAAATTATACATCTCAAAAACTTGACATCAAATAATACAATACAAAAGCAAGCAATAAAAAAACATTAAAAAACGTGCTAGAACCCCAGTTAAAAACAGTTATTTTTTATCTGTTTGAACTTCTATTGGATACAATTGCCATATGTAATCAGTCTGGAACTTTTAGTAAAAAAAACTTTTTTTTATCTAAATGTCCCTAGGCTTTTTTTGGATTCTTTACAGGGCAAAGGCGTCAATCCGTTTCGGTGAATTAAAAACAATATACACAGTGCCACCTTCCTCAGGACACAATTCGATATGGGGTCACTTTACAGTTTGTATCGTGGAAAGTATTGGTTATGTTACAGGTTAGGGTTGGATATAGTCCTATCCTCTGTCCTTGTTTAATTCTGGACGATTTCCTTGAAATCCATCTTGTTGGTTTTTCCTTTTTCTTTATGTGACAGGGATGACCTTTTGTAGAGTGGTCCCTCAGTATACTATATAAAAAATATCTTAAAACCAATTATCTCTTTAATAAAAGATGGTCCTGCCTGCTACTTTCGCTCCGGGGGTCATTAATCTCCCCACACGTGTTCCCGCCGT
Organism: Lissotriton helveticus; assembly: GCF_964261635.1. Classification (NCBI taxonomy): domain Eukaryota; kingdom Metazoa; phylum Chordata; class Amphibia; order Caudata; family Salamandridae; genus Lissotriton; species Lissotriton helveticus. The sequence continues at coordinate 459,642,395 of NC_136060.1, read as the reverse complement.
AGTAGACTATTGATACGTCTATCGGGGGCTGTCCAGGGACTTTGGATCTTCGCATAGCGATATGGCGTGTTCCATTCTTTTCTCGTAGTGCATCCAGGACATGCTTGTTCTGTATGAAAGGGATGCTCTGATGGCTGCCCCCTAAGTTGCACATGCTCTATGAGGAAGCAAAGCTTGCACTGCAGTTGTCCCATCTATACCTGTTCTGTGAACGGGAGACACATTTCTACTGAGGCTCATCTTCTATCTGTTCTGCAGGGCAGCTTTCACAATTGCTGACCTTTTCATACCTCCTCTGTTTGACCGCACCTTCTACAGCCACATGTACAGGACCTATTCTTTGTGCCAGGGATACTGCCAAAGAGACTATGTGCCGGTGGTATGCTTTAATGATCCTTCTAATAAACAATTTGCCTTTACAGAAGCCCCAAAAAGTGGTTTGTCAATGTTTATTTTTTAGACATGATCTCAATAAAGACTGAACTCCCCAAAATATGCAAAATGTTAATGCTTAATGTCCCATGTGAAACTGAGTTTAAAAAGTGGTTATACCACCTTCTAAAGTTCTAAAAAATGTTATGTGTGCAACACCTTCGCCACTGCCCAGTGCTTGGTTTGTGTAAAACAACAAAAACATTAATAGGTGTTATACAAAATATTTCTTTGTACCTTCAACATTCACAACCAGCAGTGGCATTGCCTGCTCACAAGGTGAGAGTCAGACGTCTAGTGAAGAATAGAACAAAATTATTAGGCAAAATGTGCAGTAAAGTTTGCCTTAGTATCATTGCTAGCTGCTTGTTCACACAACACTCACTCTGCCATCTCCAGTTTCTCACACTTTCTCTCCCTTTTCCTATCCCAGTCACATTCTATTTCTTCCCTCCATATTCTTTCACACATTCTCTCTCTTTTCTGTCACTATTCTCTATCTTATCTCTCTGTTTCTATTTTTCTAAAAATGTCTTTCCTCAATCCCTTCTCCCTCACTCTCATCCTCTCTCCCACCTTTTCCTCCGGACTTCCTATCAGAGATAGTCTATGTCAGAGACTAACCTGGTTGAGAGACCTGTTGTACTCCCACAGATTAGAAGCTGGTCACTGGTATCTCAGTCCCCACAGATGTTCAGATTTTACATTGTAGTACAGAACATCAATGAGATTATCTCTGCCTGTGAACTGGCTCAACACAATCTATGAATCAGCACGACTCATGCTGTGCTGGGGCTGAGCTCTATGTGTAAAGGGTGTTAGACCTGACATCTTTTGGCGTGGTTTCCCCTGTCAGTCCATTACTAAAGTGCAAGTGCTCCTTCTCTAAAATGTAATGATATTTGGTTCCTCCATGATTATCCTATTTGATTTACTAATAAGTCCCTAATCCAGTGCACCATGTGTGCCTGGGGCCTGTAAATCAAATGCTGCTAGTGTCCCCCCCGTACTAATTGTGCCACCCATATAAGTAGCCCTGCAAACATGTCTCAAGCCTGCCACTGCTGTGTGTTCAGTTTTAAACTGCCCTGTCGACCTGGCAAGTGCACCCACTTGCCAGGCCCAAACCTTCCCTTTTATTATATAATAGGCACTTAATAGGTAGGACATGTACTGTTGTGCTTTACTTGTTCTGGTAGTGAAATACTGCTAATTTCGTTTTTCACTACAGCAAGGTCTATCTTTCCCACAGATTAGCATTGGAGCTGCCTTGTTACATCTTACAAATGTACCTGCCAATTGGGAGCTGATGAAAAGTTGGAGTTTGGTGTCTCTGGACTCGCAATTTTAAAATACATCTTTTACTAAAGGTGGTTTTAAATTGCAGGTCTGAAAATACCACTTTTAAAAAGTGGGCATTTTCTTACTTTAACCATTCTATACCTCTGGCTGTCTCTGAATATACTTTGGGGTCAGGTTGACAGTTGGGGCTGTTTGTGCATTTACTCTAGACCGTCACACAAAGGGAACTGAGGTGTACCCTGCATATCCTGTTTTGCCAGGCTGATGTGCCTTCCTGAGCTAGAGTGTTGGGAGGAGTTGACACTGACACCTGAATAGGCCTGTGCCTGTTTTCACATAAAGAAGGCTCCTCCCCTGTAATGTGTATGGAGCCATGGTAAAGAAAGGGAGGGTCTTGTACACTGCAAAGACTTCAAAGGCTGAAATGGGTATGCGTACTGAACCTCTGGCACCAATTACACAGAACACTTCTGGGTTGATGACATTCTGCCAGGAAGAAGAGCTAGATAGCTGTCAGAAGAGGAGGGACTGCCACTTTGCTGTTTGCTTTGCTGCATTGGCCGGCTGCTTGCAGCTTCTGTCCTTTGAGTAAAAGGACTGGACTTTGCTTTCTACATCCTGTTTCCAATGATCTCCAAGGGCTTGAGTTGAGCGTGCCTCCCGTTAAGAAGTCTCAGATCCATCAAAGACTTCACCTGCAACCTCTGGGCCCCTCTGCTGAGGTGTCCAAGTGGTGCCAATTCAATTTCCTAGGCCCTTGGAAGGGAGTTTGGAGTGCTACTACAAAAAGAACCCAAGGCATCAACACCGATCAACTTCGGAACCAGCACCTGTCTTTAACTCTGACGCTGTGCTGCTGCCTATATTGGAGCCGTGGTCCTGCTTAACGTACTGACTGTGACTTGCACCACAGGCTCCGATGACGATGCAGCACCTCCGAAGCTCTGCCACTACACGAGTTTCAAGCACTGTACCACCAAAGTCTTTGGCACACCGTTCTGACTCTGATGCCTGTGGCCTAGTCCGACATCGACTCCGGAGAAACCGAAGATTCGCTGCTTGACTCTCAACACCTTATCAACTCTGCTCCACAGTAAGGAACCGAGGTAATGCACCGGCAACTGCAGCGTCACCTCCACTGCTGGCAGGAAGGAATCTACGCATCACCTCCCCTGCAACAGTAAGCAGTAAGGAACAGGCGCCACACCGGCCTCCGTGATGCCTCTGCTCCTCTGTGTTTTGCATCGTCTTTGTTTTTCATGATGCCTCCAAGGTACTGAACTGGGATCTGCCAGACTCCATAACCCGCCCTTGCTCCATCAAGGTCAGACTGACTTTGTGGAGCCGTTGATCACAACCAAATAGCCCCAGTTAGAGCTATTGTTGAATTCTAAGAGCTATACTCGATTTATTTTACAAAAAGTGATATCTTGATTTGTGTTGATTTGGTCATGTATGATTCAGATAAATATTGGCTATTTTTCTAAACTGGTGTGGAATCCTTTTGTAGTGTTTTAAAAGTGTTGCTGTGTGTATGTGTGTGTACAAATACTTTCCACATTGCCTCTGGGAGAAGCCTGACTGCTCTTGCCAAGCTACTAAGGGCGTGAGCACAAGTTATCTTTGGTAGTGACGTCATGACCATTGTTAGATTTGGGGGTCTCTAGTTGGCAGAGGTAGGTACGTTTGACAAATAGGGACCCTTGCGTCTAGTCAGGGTAAGGGGCTACACTCCTAAGATAACCCCTGCTCACCCCCTTGGTAGATTGGCATGAGTAGACAGGCTTATCTCAGAGGCAGTGTGTAAAGCATTTGTGAACACATACAGTAATACAGTGACAACACTACAGATGGACACCAAGCAGGTTCTATTATAAAAATAAGTATTTTTATATAGACTTAACACAAGACCAAACGACAAAAATCCACAATACTGTACTCAAGGTATACTTAAAAATAGGCCGTTCACTTAAAATCAGTCTCTAGCAACAGATAACTCCAACGTGAGTTATCACAAAGTTGTGACAGGAGAAATCCCAAAGTACAGCGCCGACCGCGAGGTGCACGGCGTTGGGCCCGGAGTCAAACAGACCCCCAAAGAACAGTACCTTGGAAAAGTGATCAAAAACAAAGACAGCTCACGGTGTCGGGGAGGTGCGGCTTCATTGGCACTGCAAGGCTTCGGTTCCTTACGACCCTTGGGGAAGTGTAGACTCAGTTCCTTACAGCAGCGCAGGGGAGGTGAGACGACGGTTCCTTACTGCTTCGAGGAGGTGACATCACGATGGCGCCGAAACCACGGTTCCTTACGATGTTGTGCTGTTGATGGATTCTCGGTCACCCATGTTGAGGATTGGCTCCGCGATGTCGATGTCGGAGTCGATGCGGCCTAGCAGCCGGTGTCAGGACCACGGCAGAAGTCGGAGCAGCGCTCAAGGGCTACGGGCAGGTTACGGCATCGCTCGCTGGCGTCGATGTGGCAAGTTCCCTCCGCAGCAACTAAAACCGCAGTTCTAGATGCAGGCAAGCAGAAAGGGTGAAGTCTTGTATCCCTAAGACTTCAGGCAGGGGGCAAGCTCACGTTCAAGCCCTTGGCAATCTTCTTCAAGATAATGAAAGCACACTCAGTCCTTTTTTTCCTTTATTTGGCAATGAAGCAACCACTGTAGGCCAACCGCAAGAACATGCAGCATAGGGGTACTGTTCTCCTTCAGTTTCCCGGTTCTTCTCCTCAGCAAGTGTTCGTCTTGATTCCCAGAAGTGATCTAAAGTCCTTGGGTCTGGGTCCCAATATTTATACTACTTTTCTCTCTGTTCTCTGAAGGCAGAGAGACCTTTGCCTAGTCCAAACCAGTTCTGGTCAGTCCTGAAGCACTTTGTTTGTAGGGCTCCTTCTCCTCCTTTGACAGTGCAGGCCAGAGACATCAGACGCACCACAGGAGGTGGAGTCAGCATTGTGGAGGGAAGGCACAGCACTATTCAGGTCCTAGGTGCAACTCCTCCCTACCATCTGCATGCAGATCTCTCTATTCAGCACTGTGCTGACTCTCCCTGTCTCTTGGAATCCCTCAGCCCCTGTCACTCAAACTCTAGACAAGGAATACACAACCTAGCAGAGGCAGGCTTGGATAGTTAGGCAAGAAAATATCTACTTTCTAAAAGTGGTATTTTCAAACACAGAATGTTAAAACCAACTTCACTAAAAGATGTATTTTATCATTCTGGGTTCAGGCATACTAAACTCGAATTTCTACCTGGTTCCCTGAGTCAGTTAGGATTATAAAATGTAATAATCTAACTGCCCATTCTGGCCTATGTGGAACAGTTAGCCTTGCAATAATGAAAAACGAAAATGGCTGTAATTCACTATTAGGGCATGCCACACATATCAAGGCATGTCCTACCTTTTACCTACAATGCACTGTACTAGGGTCTGACAAGTAAACCAATCAAGCCAATCATGGAGTCACTAATCCATACATCAATTTACCATAGGGAGCACTTGCACTGTGGCACTGAACAGCAGTGGCACAGTGCCCAAAAGCATCTAAAACCAGCAAAAACATAATAGGCACAGCGAAAAATTGGAAGAGAGACCCACACCAATGGTGCCAGGTCTAACAACCATCATCATAAAATCTTTATTCGGTTAATTAAACAGCCATAAAATAATACAAACAGAATTATCATTATAAAAATCATTGCTAACAATTCACATAAGATAATGATCAGTAAAACATGAATAACCCATCCAATTAAAACAATTTATCAAGTCTCGATCTCCTGGGCACCAAAGCAGCTCACAATAATGATAAAACAGTAAAAATAACACATTTATTAGGGACCATCTGGAGATAAAACATGGCTGGCCATACTTGGCAAAAATGTGAAGACTTCAATAGGGGAATTAAGAAACGCTTCCTGGGCCAACTAAAGCAGGAACAAAACATTACAAAATGCAGAGTGTCCTGCAGAAACTTATTGTCGCAGCCGCAGGACAACCTTGCATCAGACCGCACCCAACCACATGGGGACACCAAGAGATGATGAAGTTGGGTAAATGTAAACCTGGCCAATAAAAACCCATGTTGCTGCAACTGCGCCTTGGCTAGATACACCTCCATCCCTTGCACTGTTTTCAGTAGCATGTGACCCCGCATTGATGGTTTCTGCAGGCTTATGCTGCTCTCTCTCCAAATGAGTTCGATCCAAGAACAGCCTTTTAACACACCCCAGCTCGCGCATGGACATGAAAGTGGGATATTCAAAATTCTCGGTCCTACCTAGGGAGGCAAAAGTTGCCCTCATTGAGGCTATCCATTGTATTTTATGTGCCAGATCAAGGGCATGGCAGCCTCGAAGGATAAACCGATTCAACTTGAATTATTCCCTGTTCCATATCTTACTTCATTATAATAAAGCACTTAAGGACATCAAGTCCATCACTTGTCCAAGGCCTAGCTCTGCTTGCCCTGAGAATGCGGTGGTAGAATGTGGAACCTGTACCATTTGACATAGAAATGTATTTTCTGCAGCTTGAATCTTGTCCAAGTTTACATATCCTCAAATCTCACTATCATACCGGAGTTGGAATATGTAGTTAGCATGATACATTTTTAAAAGATCCCTTGGCGCCTGCGAACCTAGCCTACGTGCAAATCTGGAAACAGTGCCCATAGTTTTAGTAAGCTCAGCTCTTTTAGCTTTGATTAATGGCTTCCAACAATTGTTGGCATCAAATAAAACACCCAAGCAAGGGAAGGTCGTGACTTTACCCAAAGTAAAATTAGCCACCTTAAAAGTCTTACTACTTGTAGATTTTGGACCCACTACCATCACATAGAACTTTGAAAAGTTGATTGACAAATCTAAATTCCCCATAAATGAGACAAACATGGCCAAGAGTAGATGCAACCCCCAAGCGGAGAGGGCCATATAACTGCATCATCTGCATATAAAAAAACTGGGAGGAATCTAGCTCCAACCCAAGAGCAGTCCACGGGACTGATAATAAAGCGAACTCTATCCCATTCACATATAAAGCAAACAAAAAAGGGGCAAGAATGCACCCTTAGCGGACACCACAGCTATTAGGAAATGAGCAAATGCAAGCAGTGCCCTGGGAAAAATGCACCGAGGCAGATGTCTTTGTAGGAAGATTGGCTAGAAGGGCCACAATACTCAGGTCAACCCCCAACTCACTAAGCAGAGTCCAAAGTTTCACCCAGTTGACCCTATAGAATGGGGACGTTAAGTTCATTAATGATAAATGCAAGGATTCTGAACTGGCAACGATATACTTATTTATAATTAGGTGAAGGTTCAGGCACTGATCTGAAGGGACCTTTCCGACTTGAAGCCATATTGGACATTCCTTATGATGTTATTCTCTTCTGCCCACTCCCGCTGCCTATTTAGAATGACCCTCCATGACCTTTAACACTGCAACAATTAGAGCTATTGGGCGACAGCATTGTGGATTGTCCTTGTTGGCCTACTTGAAAATCGGGACAATAAAGGCTGTAGAACAGGAGAGCAATATCCCTTCCCGCACAACCGCATTCAGCATCTTAGTCAAGAGGGGAGCCCAGACATCATCATCAGCCTTAAACAAATCAAGCGGAATACCCTCAGGCCCTAGAGCCTTGTTGGCCGACAAGGTCATAATGCCCTGTGTGACTTCTTCTAGAGTAAAAACCACTGGGGCGCTCGTTATAGCCTCAACAGCTGAATTTATATCATCCCCACATTCCCCTTAGTTTTAGACAACTTCAAAGTGGTCTACCCAGTGCAGTTCTGAGATATGATGACATATAACTGGGCCAAAGCCATCCACAAAATAGGGCCTGTTGACTACCTGCTAGAAAATAGAACTATCCCCTGTCTTGATAGAACTATCCCCTGTCTTGATAGAACTATCCCCTGGCTTGATATAGCTCCTCCCAGGCTAACTCTCGCAGGTTATACCTGCAGGCAGGTTGGACCTGCTTATAAGCCCGCCTGCAACCTGTGATCAAATCCCTATCCCTTGGTGTCTGCTTCAAAGCAGCCTTCAGCTGACGCAATGTTCTCGAGCAGTCCCTGTCAAACCATTTAGAATTTTGCGAGCCCGCTCTACAAGGGGTAGTTGTGGACATTAATTAAACAACACAGGCAATACCAACAAAGACTTCCAAAACTTCCCCACCATTCTCTTCTGTGTCCAGACAAATTTCAATCTCTCGCGTATAGTTTGCAGAAAGAGAGGCTTTGAGGGGCTGAGAGGCCACCTGGGACCATTTCAGCCTTCTCCCCTCGTCATCCATGGAAATCCTCATATGAGCCCCCTCTGCTGTAATTGAGGGGCCATGGGAACGTGCAAGGTAAAGGATAATAATAATAATAATAATAATAACAATAATAATAATAATAATAACAATAATAATAATAATACGAATTCCTATTTAGGATAAGGGATTGTGGTCGCTAAAAGGACTAAGAATAATATTAAAGTGGGAAATCAAAATGTATAACGGGACAGAGACTCATATAAAGTCAATAAACGACCTTTAAAAGATGGGCAAATTATGGGGTTGGGGAGTTCACCAATTTCTCCGGAGCAAAAACCAAATTGTAAGATTCCAAAATCTCACTGTGCTCCTCGCCCTGCGGCAAACGTACACAATGTTGCCCCTCCTTGAGCTAGGATTCAAAACATCACAATTAAAATCCCCGGCAAGCATAATTCGGTCTCACCCCGAACCCTTCTCAAACGATGACTTCAGAGCCCGGTCAAGGCGAGAGATACAGCGTTCATTGTTGCTACACCTCTTACATTATAGAAGTTAGTTCCACTGCAATGAACATAATCAAGCCCCCATAGCACGCCCCACCACGGAAGTCCCTGCTGGTTCAAAATAGGTGGAATAGCCAGGAAAAAAAAACTTTTTTTAATATCCCATGTTTCTTGGAGGCACATTATATGAAAAGATTTAATGAATTACGACCATCTAGGATCAGTGAACTTGGTGGAAAGACCTGCAATGTTTAATAACAGAAGGGTATATATTGTTCAGAAGACTGAGGAAGGGCTACCACAGAAGCAGGGGGGGTGTCAGGCAGCTGGCAGAGGTTACAGGAGCCCAGTCAATCACGTGACTCCAAACAAGTGGGCCAAGGGGGAGGCGGCCTAAATTCCAGACACTCACTGAGTGGGGGAGCCCCCCTCATAGGGCCCTGAGAGTCTGAGAAGCGGGCTGTTCTTCTCGGCCTACAGAAAAAACCCAATGGGAGGGCAACTATACCAGATGGGTCAGATGACCTAAAAGAGGGAAAGGCTGAAAGGAGTTCTACCACGTACCGGGGTTATTAATATTGACCACCACGCAATCACCGGCCCATGGTTTCCTGTCCATGCCTGCACAGCACACTCTACGTGCCATGATGATGGAATCCACAAACCCCCAACAACGGGAGTGCAAATTGAACCAATGAACCTCCTTGTTTTTAACCCCTTAGCTGCGCTGAACGTTCCGCGCTAGTGCGGAACGTTCTATTGAGCGGGCGGGGCCGCGACGGCCAACGGACGTGCGCAGCACTACAAAGGTAGTGCACGCGACGGCCGTTGGCCGTCAGAAGCAGCCATGAGGCTAAGCTTATAAAATGATTCAATAGATGAGTTTGAGAAGAGGGGGACGTTGGCTAATACAATAACATAATGGGTTGCTTCAGGTGGCAGATTAAGCACGACTCCAGGGTTCGTGGAGACCCGGGAGCGCGAACTTTCGCCCTGGTTATTTACAGGGCAGGGACGAGCGACTACTCCTGGCACCTCTGTCGCACTACCTGATCCTGGAGCAACCAGGGCACGGCCCACAGCAGCAGGGGCATTTTTTAGAAAGGGATCTACCACAGAGCAAGTAGACTCAATAGGCCCCTGGTGTTCGTATGAAGAACCCCGCACCTGGCACTTCCCCCTCCCCTTATTTGTGTAGGACAGAATCTATAGGACCCGATCCTCTATGAGGTAAGTATTCTTTCAAGCAATTTGAACCAATCAAGAGATTATTCACAGAACGACCAATCAATCATAATAAACACAAACATAGAACCATATGGGGTATTAGAGTACCCAGAGTCTGCACTACTGCGAAGTCAGTGCGGGTCTTCATCAGAGTGGCTGAAGCGGTACGACTGAGATGGCTATGATTAGAACTACTAAATAATGAAAGAGTCAGACTTGTGAATGTGCTCAATTTTGGAAGTAGAAACTAGACAGTTGCTTATAATAACGGAAGAGCCTGTTCTTAAAATGCGCTCCATCCACTGAAGTACAAACTCACCACAGAATTGAATTTAGCCTTACGTAGGAGGTTGTACCTGGTGAAGGATAACTCCGACCACTGCTAGATACCAGCCCCACCATCAAAGGGATTATATGTTGGGATACTTTCTGAGCCCACCTGGGCCTTCCTAGGCTGTCCTTTCCTTGTCCCAGTCCTGATGAAGACCTGCACTGACTTCGCAGTAGTGCAGACTCTGGGTTGAAACGTCGACGTACTAATTCTTGGACCAGTTGAAGGATCCTGCGATGAGACTCATTTATTTAGTCCGCAGACTTACCTGAAATACTTGCACTTCTGGCCATCCTTCCATTTCCCCTCCCCCCAACCATTTTGTATATATTACGCACCATCACTAAACCACTGAGCACCAAATGTCACCTTGTCACTTGTTACATTTCACTATATGTCTTTTCGACAGCCTTGCAAATGTAAATTGGGTATTTATGAATGATGCAATTTATAAACGCTCTTAGTATTACCCCATATGGTTCTATGTTTGTGTTTATTATGATTGATTGGTCTTTCTACAAATAATCTCTTGATTGGTTCAAATTGCTTGAAGGAATACTTACCCGACAGAACCAATTGTAGTTTTGTATATGACTGCCCAGGATACTGGGTTACCCCATTGTTACTAAACTCCTATCCTCTATGAGGGAGAGCCTCGACAGGATTCAGTCTAACTTATTATTTAATAGTGTCACAAACTCCCTTAGAAAGTCACTCCTAGAAGAAAGACCCCCCTCAGCACAAATTGGGTTGGTGTTAGGTTGAGCAGCCACATTAACCCAGGATAGAGGCTGGGCTGTTGCACGAGCTTTCATCCTACGCTTGCACGTAGGACTAATGACTGGTACTGTGGGATTAGTGGAATGGTCGTTGCTCAACATATCCCTCCATCCTCCCCCTGGCAATCCTGTGTGCCTGAGCCAAGATGCGACCCACCTATTCCTCTGCGTGTGGGCGATCCCGGGATAGATGGAGGGAGGCTGTCCATATTCAAAGAAAGACTTCTTTCACCCAATGCAATTTCTTTGGATACTACCCTCACCACCTGATTACGGAAACCCTCTATGGTGGAGACTCAAGGGACGCAGGTTGGGGAAGAACTTTATTGGAAGACCCTTTATTCTTCGCCATGTTTGTGGAGCCTGAAAAAGTAAAAAAGTCCTAGGCAACTCTACATTCATAAAATGTGAAATTCATCTTAGCAAAACTGGGGCACAAATTGCAATGACCAACGGAAACAAATTGTTGTCCAATTAGATACATTTATTATTAAATAAAAAATCCATATATATTGTAAAAATAGCTTATGTATCACCTAGAAAACATCTTTAGCATTACAATTCATTGTTATCGCAATTGTACACACCCTCTAATCCTTCCACAGCACACAACATAGTCAAAAACATGCTAAAACATTTTGGAATGACAGAACCATTTCAACAGTCTTAGTGAATAATATATGAAACAAAGAAACACTGTACAATGGCCTTCCTTTTAAATTATTTAATAAAGATGATTGTACATATAATTTCTTAGGCAATGGTTTCTATAATATATATTTTCCTTTTATACATTTGATTTCTCAAACAGCGGCTACGATGTAATGTTTGTTCCTCATTTTATGTCTCAAGGCTGAAGGCCTGCTTCAGGAAGCCACAGGTTGAAAAACATATGCTGCATTTGTGGTGACAACAACTCTTAATCATGGTCATGCAGGCCCTTATGAATTTCACATAAAAAACATCTTAAAACCAATTTGTAAGCCAGGTACATGTTCATGCAAATACATGCACTTATAGGCCCTTAAAATCCGTGGTTAACCATATCTCCAGAGTGCATGCACATAACATTTACTAGAGCTTGCAGTTTTCCAGACATCCTAGAAGAAAAACACCTAATAGTGCTCAAAACAACAACTTAAGTGACTCAGCTTGGGAAGGAAATAATAAAAAAGATATATGAAAGGACACGGCCATAATCCACTAACGCCCGCTGTGGCTTGGATCTAGATCTCGCACACCTGTTGCTGGCGCTTAAATACCATTTAGCTTTCCTCCCCAAGCAAGAATAACGGGGTTACTCTGCTCAAATCAGCGCCCCTTTAGCAATACAAACCCCGTGTCACAAACACCCTGCCACACCCGCCTCACAGAAGTCTGAAGACTTTACAGCTCATCCTCTCCCTCACTAGAGACCCCACCACCGCCAAACTCAACTTCCTGGGAGGAATGCAAGAAGTCACAGTCTAGATGACCAACAGGTGCCTAAAACTTAATGCCGAGAAGACAGAAGTCCTCATCCTTGGAACCACCCCTTCAGCATGGGACAATACCTGGTGGCCCACCGCCCTCGGAAACCCCCACACCCCCTCAGACCACGCAAAAGAATTTGCATCGTACTCAACTCATCACTCGCCATGAACCGACAGATCAACGCCGTCACCTCCAGCTGCTTCAACACCCTCTGCATCCTCCGCAAGACCTTCAAATGGATCCCCACTGAGTCGAGGAAGAAAGTCACCCACACACTCATCACCAGCAGGCTGGACTATGGCAACGCACTCTATGCCTGCATCAACAAGTCACTACACAATACAGAACACTGTGTCCTGGCTCACCTTGGCCATCCCACGCCACCATCACATCAGCCAACACCTGCAAAAACTCCACTGGCTCCCCATGGAGAAGAGAGTCACCTTCAAAATCCTCACTCACTACTACAAATGCCTGCACAACAACGGACCCAAATACCTCAACGGCAGAATAAACTTCCATGTACCCAAATAAAACCTTTGATCCTCCAACCTCGCGCTAACTAAAAAACCCTGCGCATCCCCAGAGCCAGAGCAAGCGGAAGATCTTTCTCTCACATTGCAGCCAAGACCAGGAACGAGCTACCGGCAGACATCAGATGCACCCCCTCCCTGAACACCTTCAGGAAGACCCTCAAGACCTGGCTCTTCAACTGAATGGAGTTGCGCCCCCCTCAGTGCCTTCAGACCCTAACGGGTGTGTAGCACGCTTATAATTCCCTGATTGATTAATTAATTGATAAAAGAGTCTGACAAAAAGTCAGAAATCAGGTGGCTGGCTTAGTCAAGTAACAAGTGGGACCAGAGAAAGCACCTTGTCAAACGCTCACATCCAGGGCAAGGCAGCTCTATATGCACGATGGCCGCGCCTCCCCTGAGTCAGCTGCGGCAATTAGGGGCTGTTGCACCCTGGGACTAGGAGTCCCACCAGGGTGATACGGGGCCAAGAGGAGCAGCAATATCAGCCCCCACCAGCAGAGCATCCGGGGTTGTGCCGCGGGAGGTGGGGGTGGAGAGGCAGCGTTATGTTTGTGATAACCACGCCTCCCCTGAGTCAGCTGCGGCAATTAGGGGCTGTTGCACCCTGGGACTAGGAGTCCCACCAGGGCGATAGTGGGTTAAAAAGAGTAGCAATGGGAGCTCTCACCAGCAGGGCATTATGACCAGAGATGCTGACTTTAGAACTGAGGAAGGAGGTTTGAGTCTCAGCGTCAGCTCAACCTTCTGTGATCCTGGGCAGATCACTGAATCTCCCTGTGCCTAAAAAACATATGTGACCTTGAATAATGTAACTGGCACTCATGTAAAGCACCACATTACCTTCAGGGCAAGTTTGTGCTATATAAAACTGAGACAAAAAAACCTCAATCTGTGAATTAGCCTTGTTCTACAAGAGTCACACTCTCTCTGCATGTGCAGGAACTAATTTTATCTGTGAGGGAACTCATTTATGTATACTAGGTATTCAGCCACATACCTAAAAGTGCAACCAACTCCAGCTTTGGCTTCCTCTACTTAACCAAACATGCACCAAAATGTGGTTCTCAATCCCAGGCAGTCTTGACCCTTCGATTGTTACGTTCCGCAGCAACACTCTAGATACATCATGCTTTAGCTTAGTTCACCTCGTCAAGTACTAAGTAGGGGCCCAAGTGGAAATCTCTAGGAGCCAAATCACATTTTCATGGGGGTGGTGCTTGAATGGGCAGACGAATGGTAACCATGATTTTGAGAAATTTCAGACAGAAATTTTTATTTATGTGTCTTTTGGAAAATAAATACGGTCCGAGAATGTTTCATTCTCAAACCTAAATTTGGTGGTCTCATTGCTTTGATGATGGGGTGGGGAATTTGGTTGTTTTAGTATATTCACCCAGATGTAATCCCACTCAACCTCTGTGATTCTCTTGCCTATGTAAACTGTGAACTCTTGTCTCTGGCACTAAGCTTGAGCTTTAAGCTCCCTTCTTCAGGCAGACATTCAAAAGAGGGGAGGCATTTGGCTTGTGTCTCAGAAGAAGGTGCTTTAACGCACAAGAATTTGGTTGCTGGATTGAAGTTGGCATAGGATAGTAGAAATCAGGGGCAGCACCAGCTGACCGCAAAAGTGGGTGAGCTTGAGAGACAGCAAGGCCCAGAGGTTGCTCACCTAGGGTGTGTTTAAGTTGAGCCTTTGAAATGTGTCTGTGTGTTGGATCTGGAGCTGGGAACCCTTTTCACCATGTTTTTCAACCACCAACTTCCACATGCAGAGACGGTAAGGAGGCCCAATAGGTAAACCACACAAGCGCAGTTTGGGGCACACCATGCTGCTGCAGCAGAAAGCTTTGGTGGGTGCAGTGCCCATTGCTGTCCATGCACAGTGACATGCTGATCCTCTCTGGCAGTCTGTTCCACCTTCAGCGACCAAAAACCCAGGGCACACACAGCGCTTTCTGAGACTGACTGTGAGAGGTCAACACCCAGCAGCCTGCGACAGCCTTACAACGCTGTCTTTACAATGCAATACTTTTACCACACGGGTCATTTTTTGTGCCTTTACCATGCATGCCTTGACTACGCATGGTCAATACTTATCATGCGTAGTAAAGGCATGCGTGGTAAAGGCACAAAAAATGTACTGTGTGGTTAAAGCATTGTGTGGTAAAGACAGCATTGTAAGGCTGTTTCGCGTTGCTTTCAATGGGATAGTTTAAATGGCAGGAAGACTTGTGAGTGTAAGATGTTTCGCCCCTGAGATAGCTAATGCTTGGAAGGTATGTTTAGATCATCAGTAGGCATTACATTTTTGATAGATTTTATAAGTTTTAGTGATAGCGGGCACTTCTCACCATGGCCTCTATGTGTGCACTTAGGTTAAGTTTGCCTAGTACAAACCAAATGATTTGCCATTGTGCATAATTTTAGAACAAAGACCATCTTGCAGTTTAGCCATCTCGTTGCCAATGGCACTGTGGGGGTTATAGATGACAGTAAAGAACTCAGTTTTCCTTCTTAAAAAAAATATTTTTTTAAGTTGTCTTTATTATTTCTTTTTTAATGATTAACACATTGCATATTTCACCATATGCCCAACATGTTAGGGATAGTAATAGATATAGTTGTTAAGGATTCCAAAGATAAGAAATGTACAAATTGTAAACAGAACCCAATCCAAACTAGCTGGCAAACATTGCATTCCCCCAGCATTCATTATAGTCAGCCTCCTTTGATTTGGAACCTAATGTGGTGGCCTGAGGCTCTCGGCCACTTTCCTTCCCCAGTTAGCTGGGCCAACAATCTTGGGGTGATTTTTGATGAAATGCTCTCCTTTGATAAACAAGTGAGCTGAACGCTCACAGGGGGTGGGGGTAGCCAGCCGCCATGCATCGAGGAGGTGGGCAACGAGCTCCTCACCCCATATCTCCCTGGCCTCATCCAGCAGCCTCTGGCTTCCCGCTTCCACTGGGGAGACTCGCTGGAGCACCCGGGACCTCAAGGGTGTATTTGCGGTGCTCCGGGGGGTGCTAGACTCCATCTTTGCTCCAGTGTTGATGTTCTAATAAAAATTGGGGCCCGCTATGTTTGCCGTGGCCACTCCGCTAACAACTACAGCAGCGGCGGAGATATTTTGTGGGAGGGGTTTGGCAGGGGCCTGTGGACTCTGGAGCCCCCGTGACCCCACTCTACAGCCTACGGCAACCGGTACACATGATTCTTCTGTGCTCGACTCCAGGACTCACAGACTTGCATATCTGCCTTGTGCATTGGGGCGTTCTTCGGGTACTCTGTGTCTGTGGTGTAGTGTTTTACAGGGCTGGCTACCCCCTTTCTTATTTCTGCTGGGGGGGTGGCTACGGAATGAATGGTCGGCCCGTTTGTTCCACCGCCTTGTTATCCTTGAGCTCCAGTGTTTAGTTGCTGCCCCCTTTTTTCCTCACTTACAGTGGTTTGCTGCGTTAGGGGCAGCAAGGCCCAATGCTGTTCTTCTGTTGTGGTGGCAGTTGTGGAGACTTTTGCAGGACATCTCCCAAGTATCTGGAGCTCTTTCTCCTCTGTCACACTTGGTTTGCCTGGAGGCGGGGGACTGGCATGCTCAGTTATGGGCACCTACCTTACTTCCTTGCTTTTGGTCTTGTCTCCTGACTAGTTTGAGGTCTCATACCCTTCATTTAGAAGCCCTGGTCTTCTGCTGATCTGTCCCCCTTGTGGCATCGGAGGTTGGTGACTTTTCCTGTCATTCAGCTATTTGCACTCCCAGTGGGGCCATGCTCTGTACTAGTGCCATTATGGGACGCACTCAGTGCTCTAAAGTCAATGCTGCTTTGAGTGACCCCCCTGCAGGGGATCAAGCAGGGCGCTGGTGGTGGAGACACAGGAATATGGATGGCAAGTTTGATAACATTCTGCCTGCCATTGATGCTTCTCAGGAACTATTTAAGGGCAAAATTGACTCTCTTTCTGTTGAGCTGGGCCTTATCCATGAGGATTCACGGAAGGTTTCAGAAAGGGTTGGAGACCACAGTGCAAACACTGACACCAGTGGTTCTGTTGGCATATCATTGCATCTCAGCTCTGGAAATGCAGGCTCGTTGCTTGGCTGCCCATCTGGATGACTAGGAGGGTCCGGCTTGGAATATTAATGTTATCAATGTAGGGCTACCTGGGTGTGCTAAAGGGCGTTCCCTGTTGGCTTTCCTTGAGACCTGGCTCCAGCAGGTGGTGGCCCCTGTAGGTCTCTTCACTATGTACGCCTTGGAACATGCACACTGGGTGCAGGAGTAGGAGCCCCATCCTAGGGCACTGCCATGACCTGTGCTGGCCCGCCAACTTCATTTCAGGGACCCGGATAAACTCCTGCAGCAGGCCCATGCTCATGGTCCATTTGTGGTGGATGCACTAAGGTATCTGTGTACCCTGACTTTATTCTCCAGGTACAAATGCAGAGGACATCCTTTTTGGGAGTCAAGAAGAAGCTGCGTAATATGGGGCTGCAGTACTTCTTGCTCTTCCCAGGTCGCCTGAGGGTCCAGTCTGTTGAAGCTCCTGGGGGGGTCCATGTCTCATTTCTCCAAGAGACCAATCTTAGGGAGGCTGAGGGCTGCGCCTTTGGGGACTCTGAAGGGGCCAACTTTATGCTACCTCTTATTTTGCCTTTTCGCAGTGTGTTTTGTTTGGATAAGGCCTAGGGTCCCTTTCTGGTTGCATAGGGCAGTCACAGATCTGGAATGTTGGTATATCCTAGAATTGGGGAGTCTAAACTAGTAGGGATGTTGCCTTCTTAAATGTTTATGCACCGAATGTGGTTCAGCTAGCACTGCATACCAGCTTGGTGCTTCTGCTTTCACTTATGATACACTACTGGAGGGTGATGGGGGCAATTTTTACTGTGTGGAGGATTTAAGTTTGGATTGGTCTCATCAGCCATTACCCATGATTGTGCTCTGGGCAGTGGGATTTGATTGATTGTTGGATGGGTTTGCCAACCCGAAGCTCGTGTGTACTTCTACCGCTCTGGGCTACATGATCTCGAGGTTCGACTTCATCGACTTTATAGGTGTAGGGTGCTTTATGGTCAAGTGGTGGGGCTGGAATATTTAGTGAAAACGTATTCTGATCATGAATGTATGACATTTTTATTTATTTTTATTTATTTATTTAAAGAGTTTTATATAGCGCGAACGTGACCCGTGGGTATCAGAGCGCTTCACATACAGTTATACATTCTGTAAATATGCGATTCACATAAAAAACCATTACAGCTACTAACTTGCGTGAGGTAGATAAGTCTAGGGTGTCATATACTAGAATAACATAAACATTATCAATGATGTATTAGATGAGGTACATAATGTCGTATATCAAGAAGTTACGAGTATAAATACTGTAAATACGTGTCGAGCTAAATATAAACATTTCTCGTTGAGGTGAGGTAGTGTCGGCATAAGTCAATAGAAACTCCTGGCATATGAATAAAGATTTGTATGGGATAGTCAGTATTCCTGTACAGCGAGTTCATCATCGCTCTTTATTAGTGTACTCTTCTTCCCGGCTCAGGGGACTGAGTCTCCTCCAGTTTCTTGGTGACGACTAGATCAGAAATATCTTATGTCAGGAACTTGCTCACTAGGAAGATCTTAGTTTCCCTTTTGAACCTTGTCGTGTCTGTAATTTTTCTGATACTTGGAGGGAGCGAATTCCATATTCTGGGGGCTGCCCCTGTGAACGCTCTGTCATACGTTTTCTTTTTCCTGAAGATAGGAGGTTTCAGCATCAGCAGATTAGCGCTCCTTACTGGTCTGTCTCCTCCAGACAGCTCAATCTTCTGGGCCAGGTATTTAGGTGTTTTGTAGTGAAGAGCTTTGTGGGTGACACATGCCATTTTGAAATGGATTCTGGCTTCGTATGGTAGCCAGTTTAATGCTTTTAGATGCGGGGAGATGTGGTCAAATTTCTTCGATCCGGTAATGAGTCTAGCTGCCGCATTGAGGCATGCTTTCAGCGGGGCTGTAGAGATTTTTGGTAGGCCTGCTAGGGATGTGCAACCGTATTCAATCCTTGAGATTACTAACGATTGTGTTGCTAGTTTGAGGTCTGCCGGTGCGATGAATGGTTTCATTTTCTTTAGGTAGTTCAAGTGAAAGCGAGCATTCTTTGCCATTGAGTTGATGTGAGCTTTCATGTCTAGGTTCTTGTCTAAAGTGATCCCTAACGATTTCGCTGAGTCCACTAACGTCGGGGTGCAGTTTAGAGCTGTGATCAGACTGGTCCATTCTTTTGCCTCTAGATACTTCTTTGCGGATGCAATTAAAAGGAATTCAGTTTTTTGTGCATTGAGCTTCAGGTGATTACTTGTCAGCCAACTTAATGTCATTTTCAGTGCTCCATTCATTAACTTGACGTCTTCCAGGGATTCTATCTTTAAGTATACTTGCGTGTCGTCCGCGTACATGTGATAGGCTATGTTAGCTTTTCGTAGGATTTCTGCCAGGGGTTCGACGTACAAGTTGAAAAGTGAGGGTGATAGTGTCGATCCTTGGGGGACTCCAATTGAATTCGGGCATGACGAGGATAGCATCTGGTTGACCCAGAATCTTTGTGATCTGTTATGTAGGAATGATTCAAACCATTTCAACACAGTTCCTGTCATTCCCATCCTGTTGTGAAGTCTTTCCAACAATTTTTCATGATTTACGGTGTCGAAAGCCGCTGACAGGTCAAGGAGGACTAGTAAACACGTCCTATTGCAGTCAAGGGCCTGTACTGCGTCGTCCACAATGTGCAGGATCGCAGTTTCCGTGCTGTGTCCTGCTTTGAATCCAGATTGACAGTCGTCCAGCAACCTGAACTTTGTGATGTGTTGGCTCAATTGGTTCTGTACGCCTTTCTCAATTAGTTTGGCCAGTAGTGGAATATTGGTAACAGGGCGGAAGTTGTTAGGGTCTGCTGGGTCCATTGAAGGTTTCTTGATGATCGGGACAACTTGGCCCGTTTTCAAGCAGTCTGGAAGGATCCCTTGCGATAGGGAGGCGTTGATTATTTTAGTCCAAATTGGGACGATGGCGTGGTTTACTTTTTGTAGACATTTGGCGGGGAGTGGGTCACTGTAGTGGTTATTCGGTTTGATATCCGCCAGAGTTTTGGCGATGGCTGTCTGATCATACCTCTCGAAGGTGTCCCAATGTGCTTTATTTTTCGCTTTGTTGTGGTTGAGTGTAGTTGTGGCGATGGTCAGATCTTGTGGTTTTCTGTGCAATTGGTCTGCAGCCGTCTTGAGCTCTATTTCCAGCTTGGTGGCCTTCTCGGTGAAGAACTTTGAGAATTCTTCACAGCTTAGCTTCGTTTTAGTGGTTTCTTGAGCCGATTTTGCTAATTTGTTAGATTGCTGCTTTAGAATTTCAAATAGTTTCCGTGGTCTATTTTTGGCGTTTTCTAGTTCCAATCTAATTTATTCTTTTTTGACCCTAAGAATCTTTTTGTTGTATTCGTTTCTGATTTTTCTGAGTGAATTCAGTTCATGCGTTGATGGGTGGTCTCTCCATTTTCTTTCGGCCATTCTTAGTTTCCTTCTATCCTCGTTCAGTGATTCGTTAAACCATGGGTTCTTGTCTTTTTCCGAGACTCTTTTCAGTTTTAGTGGCATGGTGGTGTTAACTATGTTTGCTACAGTTTTAGTGTAGTGCTCCGTTAGATCATTCACATTCCTCATGTTGTTTGGTGGCTTCAGATCTTTCTCACAATATTCAACTAATTGCTCCATGTTTGGTTCTTTCGCATTCCGAATCCACTTTTTTCGTTTGACGGGCTGTGGTTTCTTTTTCCTCTCCTGTGTAGGAATCAGGAAGATAATGGCATGGTGATCCGACCAATCGCATGGCGTGACTGATTGGACAATTATGTTCTTATTTCTAGATAATATCCAGTCCAGTGTGGCTCCTTTTGCGTGCGTTGGCTGTGTGCAGACTTGGGAAAGGTTTAGTTCATTCAGGAAGTCTTTTAGAGTGATGATCTGTTTATCTTTCATGTCTTCCCAGTGCAAGTTGAAGTCGCCCAGGAATATGTTATTAGAGTGAATGTTATTGTTATCAGTTATAATCTCCATCAGTTGATCTATGAAGATCTCATTCTTTCCTGGAGGGTGGTACATAGCGTGCAGGGTGCATCTTTCATTGTTTATTGAATTTATATTAAGACCTAGATATTCATAAGATTCCTGAGGATCTGATTGTATTTGTTTTATTTCAAATTCTGATCGGTGGATGCAGGCTATTCCGCCACCTCTCTTCTTTGGTCTATCTAGCCTCACTATGTTGTAGTGTGGGGGCACTAGTAGATCTATGCAAGGAGAGGATGATTCCGCCAGCCATGTTTCTGTTAGGATTGCTAGGTCAATTTCCTTGTTCATAATAAATGCAGCGATGTTTGACGCGTGTTTTACTGCGGACCGGCAGTTGAGCAGTAAGCATTTCAAATGATTTTTTGTAGAGCTTTGTTCTCTCTCACTCATGTTGGTGGATAACTGGACTTGTTGTAGGTTGTTGAGGTTTGGTTTCCTTAATTTCTGTTTCGAAGTTCTATTCATGTTGATCGGAACTGTTTTGATTTTTTCTCCTCCATCCTGATCTGGCGGCTCGTATGTCTTTAATAATGCAAGTGTTTCTTCTTCTGTTATGTACTTAAGGTTTCTTTCTGGTCTATTATGTCGGTCTGTCAGTGGCATGGACTTCTCCTTCCTTTTCCGGTTTCTTTCCGGTCCATTATATCGATCTGTCAGTGGCATGGACTTCTCTTTCCTTTGTCCTGGTGTTTCCAGCATTAATTCTTGAATACGGTCAACTTTCGATTGTGTAACTGTCGTGATTTCTAGGATTTTTGCTATTGTTTTCATAGTGATCCGGATATCCCGTGCCATGCTGTTAATTTGTGTCTGAATCTGTCTTGTTCCTCTCATGTTCTGGTTTGGTGTATTCACGGTGTTCAGTCTCCTAGTTTCGACTTTATCGTCCAGGTAGTCGAGGCTCACGTTAAGTGAATTCCTGGTTAGCCTTTGTGTACCGTTCCGGGATGGTGTTGCCTGTATGCTATCTTCTACAACATTTGGCGTATTGAGCATCTTTTTTGCAATGTTGCAATGCAGGGGCATCTTCAGTGGGTGCAGGTTCTTCTGTGCAATCATTAGTTCTTCTCTACCTTCTTGTTGCGGTGTCATATTCTCCTGAGTTATCGCTAGATCTTTTCTCTCTCCAGAGTCTTTAGCCAGTTTCTTTTCATCGTTCCCTAGAGTTACTGGCGTAGTAGCCTGATGTGGCCACGTTTTTTCTTCATTCTGTGTTTGTGCCTTCATAGTGTTAACAGGTAGATCCACTCTTTCTGACCTCTCTGAGGTTTCATTGTTCCGGCCGTCTCCTGTCTCCGTTATGTCATTTAGTCGCTTTCGTTGTTGAAACTGTGGAGGCTCTCTAGATCGCCTAAAGACGTCTATTTCAACTTGTGGCGTTCGGGTAGGTGGGTCTTGTGTTAGCATAGGTTCTTTGTTGTCTGCATTGTTAGCATTGATGACTTCTAGACCGTCTACATTTGCGGTCGGAGGACGTTGAGGTTGTGGTTGATCTCTTGGGTTCACTATCCATTTTTTTAATGTGGGGAATATATCGTCAAATTTCTTTAGCTCGTTATTGGTTGCTTGTATAAGCACTATTCCAGTCTTGTATAGCGTTATGCATAGGTTAGCTCTCAATCTTGGCGATGGAATGCTCAATAGTTTTGTGCCGTGTGGTATCTTGTTAATCGTTTTAATGTTAAGTTTCTCTGTAATGACTGTGGGCCATTTAGCTGTATTTCTGGTGAAGAATATTAGATCGTTGACGATTCTGCCTTTGTTAATGTTGAACGATGGGTCAGAGATCAGAGTATCAGGGTTTTTCCTCAGCACGTTGTGTTTAAATTTCTTGACTGCTGTTTTGGATAGATGCAATGGGTATTTTATGCTCATAGCATTTTTGCCTGAGGCCTCTAAGTCGGTATCATCCATTTTTAGTATTTTAGGCCCGGTGGGATGGCTTGTGTATCTTCCCGTGGCGTTGATTCTCCTAGATATCATCACCATACCTCTGCTGAATTCCATTCTGACTGATTCTTGGGTGTTTCTCACTTCTTTGGTGTTGATTCTGTCATACTTACTCTCTCTGTGAAGCTCTATTGATTATTATTCTTAACTCTGGTTGCTACTATCACTAATTCATCTCTATCTTTGTTATGAGCAGGGCCAGTCTACTTTCTCTCTTGTTGTTGTCGTAGCCTATCAAGCTACCCTCCTCTGTATTTGTATTTGTAATCACTTTCAGTAAATTGCTATAACCTTATTTTGTTTCCTTTCCCTTTATTAGAAATGTCCAGTGTGACTTAGTTGAAAATAGCCCCTGCTGTAGGTCCGAGCTTGTGTCTGCGATGGCCGCCATTTTGAGGTCAGGCAGGGCGGATCATGCTTTGCTCTTTTTTCTAGTCTCTCTTTTTAGCCACGATTCTTGTCTCAGCCTTCAAATTAAAGACGTGGTGCTCGTGTTAGATAGATGCTAATGTTTGCACCCAATTATTCCTCGGTTACCTGAAGTAAACACGGACTAATTGTCTGCACCGGCCGCCATTTTTAGATCAGGCGGGAAAAACTTTAGCTATCCTCCACATCGTTTAATCCGCGAGCTAGTTGTCCGCTCTGGTCGCCATTTTAAGATCAGGCGGGGCGGAGGACTGCATCTCTCCTTTTCTCACGTTCCTGATCTCTTATTGTCTTAGTCTAATCCCTTACGGCACATGCGGGGAGGAGGGGGGCAGCGCTGCATGCGTGTAGATGCCCGTACCTGTCCAGGAGTCCTCTCCCTTCTCCGGTGTCGTTCGGCGCTCCTCAAGCCCCGATGGCAGCCCCTGTCCGTAATTCCGGTGAAGCAGCTAGTGATCTTCCTGATCTCCCCCGGCACACGCCAGCTCCACGCTTTCAGGGCGATATCTCCACTGCTGTCGTTGCTAGAATGCACTATCAATGGATCCCTCGAGTCCACCAGTGCAGCCGCCGTCCTCTGGTCATCCGTGTGTCCACATACATCCCAGTCCTGGTGTCCGATGAGGAGAGGCCGCCTTGACAGATGCTCCGGTATGGTCTTTTACCGATTTTTCATTATTCTTACTCCAGTTACTCTTATGAACTCGGTTCACGGATCGGTTCACAGCGATGACTGTCGATAACAGGGATATTTACCAGAAAGGGGATCCCAATCACTGGGAGCTCTTTTGAGAGCCCTTTACCAGTCGGCCATCTTGCTTCTGGTCCATTACAATGCATGCTTTTACCACGCATGCTGTTACAACGCAGGTTTTACTACGCATACCATTACAACGCATTACACTTGGGGGTGCTGGATAGTGAATAGTTTAATTTACTATTCCAACTCCAGTACCCGTGGACACTATGGAAGGTGTTGGATAGTAAATTAAACGTATTCCCTATCCTAGAGCGCCCCCCAGTGTAATGCGTTGTAATGGTATGCGTAGTAAAACCTGCGTTGTAACAGCACTGCGTGGTAAAAGTTGCGTTGTAAAGGATGTTTACCATCACGTTCTTGTGCTGGGCATGTTTCAATGTTCCTCATCTAGGCCTCATGTGCCTACCTGGCATTTAGATCTGGCGTTTTTAGACGATCTGGGGTTCCGAGTTTTATTGTGGCAGCACATTTCTCAGTACTAGACTGGTAAAGCTGTTTCCGCCTCGTCAGTGGGGATGGAATGGGAGGCAATGAAGGTGATGATCCAGGGGTATTGTATGTCTAGCGGAGTGAGAGTTCACACTCAGCTTCTTTCGAATATTCAAAGGCATGATGTGGTGCTATATGGTGTACTGAGTAAGCTGGAAGAGACTCCATATTGTAGGGGAACCACGGGAGAGGTTGTTTGAGCTCGTGGAACGTCTTTGCCGCTTTGATTATAAGGCGTATTTTGCTACAGCACATGCAGAGCAGTATAAGTTGAGCAGGATACTGGCATGGCTTTTGCAGCACGTTGAGGGAGGTCACTCTACCCTTCAGTTACATGATCTTTTGGGCCGTGGTGTATTTACTCAGGAGGAATCAATGTGATATTTCTGCAGCACAATCATAAGCTACACTCATCGGGGGTGGTGAGTGTTGAGGGGGAGATGCTGAACTATGTTGCAGATACTTCTCAGGTGCCCATGAGTTGGTGGTGGTGGATAAACTGGGTGTGGATATTACCAAGCAGGAGGTATGGAGAGCAATTAAGGAGATGCCAAGGGGTAGGGTGCCTAGCCTTTATGGGTTTCCAATAGAATGTTACGAGGCCTTCGCGTCGGACCTTGTTCCTAGACTAGTGGCACTTTTACATTATTACTGGCAGCGTGGTCAGCCTCTGCCCTCGCTGTGTGATGCAGCTGTTGTGTCCCTCCCAAGAAATATAAGGACCCTTCTTTTTGATACTTACTGCCCCCTCTCTATGCTTAATGCAGATTACAGAATCTTAAGTAACATTCTGGTGACTTGGTTGCTTCCTCATATATGCTCTTTAGTCCATCCGGATCAAACAGGCTTCATTCCTACACGTAGTACTATGCCTAATATCTGGCTATTGTTCTTGGCGTTAGATCGTCAGGAGCACTTCCCAATGGAAGCCTTGGTTATCTCTGTCGACATTAGAAAGGCGTTTGACTCACTTAGCTGAGAATTCCTATATGCTACTATGCTTAGTATGGGCATGGGTTTGCGTTTTGTCAAGTGGATGAAGCTTCTTTATACTGGCCCCTGGCCAGGATCCGTACTGGAAGCCTTTGCAGTGGAGCGGGGTACTCAGCAGGATTGCCTCATTTCACCTCTGTTATTTGCATTAGCCATGGACCCCTTTGGTTGCATAGTTCTCTGAGGACTCCATTATCAGGGCCTGAACATTGCCTCTAACTGTACTTATCTCTCTCTGTATGCAAATGACATGTTATTGTATTTTAGGGGAAGGGAAGACAACCTCCTGGAGGTGGTAGCAGCACTGTCGGACTTCATTTCAACTGGAACAAGTCATGTGTTTATCCTTTGAGTTGAGATGCCCCTGCGTGTGGTCCTATCCCTATGGCCCAACATTGAGGAGGGAATGACTGTTTACCGTGCCCTGAAATTGTTGTATGAGGGGAACTTTGGACGTGTGTTTGCTGGACTGCGTCGCTCAGTTGCTTTCTGGACTACTTTACCTCTATTGGTCAGTGGCCGAGTGGCCGTTTGCAAAATGATTATATTACGGATGTATGACGTTACAACGCATGCTTTTACCACGCATGCTGTTACAACGCAGTTTTTACAACGCAAACCTTTACAACGCATAGCGCTTTGGGGTGCTGGATAGTGAATAGTTTAATTTACTATTCCAACTCCAGTCCCCGTGGACACTAGGGAAGGTGTTGGATAATAAATTAAATCTATTCCCTATCCTAGAGCGCCCCCAGCGCAATGCGTTGTAATGGTTTTCGTTGTAAAACCTGCGTTGTAAAAGCACTGCGTTGTAAAAGTTTCTATGTAAAGGATGTTTCCCTTATATTACTATGTCTTCTCTATCTGTTCATGGCACCCCCGTTGGAGTTGCCCCATAAATTCTTCGGAGAGTTGGATGGTCTTCTACTCTCGCTTTACTGGGGCACTTTGTGTTGCCAGATTGCCCTCTGGAAGTTGTGTTTGCCCATAACTGATGGGGGCCTAGCTGCTCCCGACTTGGAATTATATTACTTAGCGGCACAGCTTCAGTGGGTGGCACAGTGGTGGCCCTTTCTATGGGATAGCGTGGGAGTGTGGCTCTCCTTCAAAGAA
Source organism: Lissotriton helveticus (assembly GCF_964261635.1). NCBI lineage: Eukaryota > Metazoa > Chordata > Amphibia > Caudata > Salamandridae > Lissotriton > Lissotriton helveticus. Next base: position 459,615,687 of record NC_136060.1, on the reverse strand, counting down.
TTGCCTTTAGGGTTTTCTTTTGAAGCCAACGCCTGCTTCCACAGTGTGGATCTCGAATATCCTGATTGGGGTCAGCGCATTATGTCTGGGCTCATGCACTATTGCGGACTCGTACACTGACCCCATACTTCTGTGAACTTTCTCTGTTGGTAATTAGGTGTTGTGGTCACCAGAGGGGTAGGTCGGGTCTCTGTGAGTGGCCGGCTGTGGGGATTGATATCCTGGGTGATCATTTTGCAGGGGGTAAATTGTGTCCTTTTTCAGATCTCCGGGAGTTCTATAATATCCTGGTGGGCCATATCATACTTCATGGTGCCCTGACTTGCAAGATATGGGACTGCTTGAGTCATCTCTTCCTTATTATGGGCAAAATGAAAATTATTACATTACTTTATAGGGCTTTGATGGAAGGGGCACAACCGGCTCTCATGTCCCACCATATATGTTGGGAGGCGGACCCCGGGACACCTCTCTCTGATCCCTCTTGGAGACACATACTGAAAGCTAGTCCTAAAGTATCTAGAAATCCCTGCTTCAAACTTATTCAGTTATTTTACCTCTATGGGTCCTATTTGGCTCCCAGACATTTCATGCTACGTTCCCAGCCACAACCTCGAAATGTCCCCTGTGGGCCGTTGAGGACGCAGATTTTTTCCACATGGTTTGGTCTTGACTGCTCTTATTACCATATTGGACAAGGGTCCTTCAGGTGGTTTGGAGAGCCACAGAAAGAGACTGTCCTCTGAGGCCTTCAGTTTGCTTACTGGGCCTCCACGAGTGTTCACAGGTAGGAAGGCTACTGATAGGTTCCTTGATTTGGCCTTGATCCTTGCCCGTAGGCAATTGACCATGATTTGATCAACTGCCTAGGGTCCTGACAAATAACATGGTCAACGTTCCTGACGTCCACGGCTGGTGGTTAGAGTTGACGAAGTGGGCGGACTGTGAAAGGTAGGCGATCCGCAGGGAGGAGGCTCGCAGGGTTCGGAAGGTGCAGATTTTACCTACATGGGATAACATCTTGTCAGCCTGTCCATGGATGGATCGAGGGGGTACGGTACTTGTAGTTGGCTCCCCTTCTGGCAGCCCCATGTCGGCCTCCGACACTGACGCGTTGACTCCGGCCCCGGCTGGCTAATGGCCTTCACCTCCCTCTGCATCTTTGCTTTGGTTATCCACCCTTGATGTAAGTGGGGGCTTCTGGGATTTTTACAGGGTGGGTATTTCAGTAGGGGGTGGTCTTTCTTGACTATTTCAGTACCTTGTATATTTCATTATGTGGGCCTTCTAGACCCTTTTGAGTGATGGTGTCCCATATCTGCAGGGTATATTGTTGCTAATATTGTTGCTGACTGTCCCTTCATTATGTTATTTGCCTACTGATGTCTAGTCTCTGAGTTAAGACTACTGGCATTTATGTTTTTATATACAAACCTTTTTGAAGAGATTTGTTATAAAACGTAATAAAAATATATATATTTTTTAAAGTGCGCTGGACTGCAAGCTCTTGTTTTCATATTATTAGATCATTGAAAAAAGTTGTACTTTTTATTCCCATGGACCTGTGTAAAGCTGTTGTCCTCACACTAGTGTCCTCTCGGCTGGACTACTGCAATGTGTTGTATCCCAAGATCTATCAGGCTTCTCTTAACAAACTGCAGGTGACCCAGAATGCTAGGCTCGGCCTCGACATTCCGAAAAACCAGTCAGTATCACAGGAGTTGAGGCGTTTGCATTGCTACCAGTCAGGAAAACAATTGTGTTTAAAGTCCTGTGTATAGCACCTAAGGCACTGCACAATCTCGGCCCTTGGTTTCTCAGACACAAATTCCAATGGTATGTACCCAGAAGGGTGCTTCGCTCAGCCAACATTAGGCTAGAAGCAGTGCCCAGAATTCACAGAGCCAGATGGAGTTGCAAATCCTTTTCAAATGCCTCAGCTAAACTGTGGCATGTGCTACCATGACATATCACAGACATAGATGATCATCTCTGGTTTAGAAGGCATTTTAAGACATGCCCTTTGCCTTCTTGATATATTTACTATAAGGTTATGCTGTGCCTCAGCAAGGAGGAAACCGAGTTAAAAGTGCATATTTCCAGGTCTCACATGGAATCTACTAGAGTCCATTGACACCAGTCCCTACATGTTGTGATAAGCATGGTTAAAGTCTCTGGAATTAAAACATGAGGTCCAGTACAAGGTTATCGACTTGACAATTGATCGAACTATTTGATCCCTTAGTGGACAGTTTGTTCCAGTAGTGCAAACAGTGGTGACTAGAAGCCCTCGAAAATGGAGAGGCATAGGGTACTTGCTGCTGCTACCTTGTCCTTAACATTGCTTTTGCAGTTTTTATGCCTGAACTCTACCAACAGTATTGGAGTGCTCTGTCTGTACATGACACAAGACAAGATGTACTATAAAAAATAAACATAACAAATAAACAATCAACTTACCTCAGAAGATCTTCTTTACATCCGCAGCCAGACTCTTTGAAATCAACACCTCATGAAGAGCTGAGCAATGCATGCTGGGTGTGCAGAGTGAAACTAGAACGCCATGCATCTCAGCCAATGAAAGCACTGCTGTCATACTGTTTATAATAGTAAGCAGCATAGAGCAGTGTGAGGATTGTCTGGGACAGGTGGCCATAGCGCTCCATCTGAGACCGATGGGGCTGTGTCGATGCTTCCCCAGCTCCCTGACAGCTATGTCTGGGGAAGCATAAACTGCGCATGTCGGGTTGGCCATTCACAAAATACCGGCCAACCTGATGTGTAATTCAGTCAAACAGCCCTAGCTGACGGTTGAAAATAAAGCCACGCCTATTATTTTTATTTATTTATTTATGCGTTTTTATATAGCGCAGACTTTACCCGAAGGCACCAGAGCGCTTCACAATAGGAACAGAAAATTACAGGTGAACAACTTACAAAAGCAGACATTAAGTTACATGAGGTAAAAGTGACAATTGTGAGCAAATAATATACATGAGGTAGCAAACAGTGCATTACAGGAGGAAAAAGTGACAAGTATGCAGCTCTGTGTGGTGTCATACATATAGTATATATGTTTGGTGTGATGCATCACTACTTGTATGTAATGGCTGCAGGCAGGGGTCAACACTCCTATGTAAAACCGCCGCTGAGTGCAAACCTGCCATAGTCAGGAGGAAATCCCTAGTGGAGGGTGACCGCTCAGCCCTCCACAGGGCTTGGTCGCCCCACTCACTGCAGCCGCTCCTGCCTGCCTTTGCCGCCTCCTGCCTGCAGATTCCTTCGCTCGCTGCCCGCTGCTCCTGGGAATTTCCCGCTGCTCCTGGGAATTTCCCGCTGCCCGCTGCTTCTTGGAATTTCCCGCCGCTGCCTCCCTGCGGCCCCGCCCCCCTGTGATTCCATTCGCCGCCCCGCTCCCGCCACCCAGCTGCTCCTCCCTCCCGGCTCCTTACTTATGACGCCCCCAGAGCGACCGCGCAGCAGACGTGTGCAGCGGGAGCGCCGATTGAGCGCCGAAGGTGCGCCAAAGGTAAGCCCGTCTGCGCCCGTCCGCGCCTGGCCCACGCCCAGCGCCAGGACCCCTGGCCCTCCCCGCCGAGGCAAGACGACCCGACTGACCTACGACGCCGCCACTCTCAACGCACTCAATGCCGGCCGGACCCACGCCTGCTGCCGAGCCACCCCGAGACGCACCCACGGACCCTTCACCTGCTGCACCTGCAAGTTCACCTGCCTCCGAACCTGCCCCGCACCCGCCAAGACAAACACCAGCAACCACCTCAAGTGCATCCTGATCAACACCCGCTCCATCCACAGACACGCCGTGGAACTCTGGAACCTCCTCGACGCTACATCACCGGACGTCGCCTTCCTCACGGAAACCTGGATGAACGCCTTTTCTGCACCCGACATCGCCATCGCCATCCCGGACGGGTACAAGATCATCAGGAGGGACCGCATCAACCAGACCGGAGGTGGCATCGCCATCGTCCACAGGAACACCATCCGTATCACGACCGACGCCAACGACTCCTTCGCCGCAGCCGAACATCTCCACTTCCAGATTCACACCGACCCTAAGACGACCCTCAGAGGCACCCTCGTCTACAGACCCCCGGGACCACGCACACAATTCAGCGAAGACATCACAGACTTCATCAGCCCGCACGCCCTCCCCTCCACTGACTACATCCTCCTCGGGGACCTCAACTTCCACCTGGAGAACAACAGGGACCGCAACACCACCGCCCTGCTGGAAAACCTCGCCAACCTCGGACTCAAGCAACTGGTCAACACCCCCACCCACTACGCCAGCCACACACTTGATCCCGTCTTCTCTTCCAGCAAGTACATCACCTTCAGCCATGCCACCGGACTCCACTGGACCGAGCACAGCTGCGTCCACTTCAGCTTCAAAAGTTCCCCGACCCACCACCACCCGCAACAGGTACCTCACAGGAATTGGAGCAAGATCACCGCAGACCAGCTCACCACCTCCCTCAGCCAGAGCCCACCCGCCAACACAACGGACCCCAATGAAGCAGCCCGCAACTTCACACAGTGGCTGACCGCCTGCGCCGACGACCTCGCGCCACTAAAGAACCCTCGCAGCAGACCCAGAAGCAAGAAGGCATCCTGGTTCACCGACGACCTCAAGGACTCCAAGAAGACCTGCCGCACCCTCGAGAAAGCCTGGCTCCTCGACCGGGACACCGACAACATGACCGCCCTCAAACACGCTACCCGCAAGCACCACCAGCTCATCCGCACCACCAAGAAGAAATCCCTGCAGGAACGACTGGACAACAACGCCCACGACAGCAAAGAGCTCTTCACTATCGTCAAGGAGTTCTCCAACCCCAGCACCGGCACCAACGGCATCACTCCGTCACAAGACCTCTGCGACTCCCTCGCCTCGTTCTTCCACCGCAAGATCGCCGACATCCACAACAGCTTCGGCGCCCCACCCACGCACCCAACCGTCGAACCAATGCCCCCCACCGCCACCCTTCGCACCTGGACCACGGTGACCACCGAAGACACAGCCCGCACGATGAACACCATCCACTCCGGATCACCGACCGACCCCTGCCCACACCACGTCTTCAACATGGCCGACTCCACCATCGCACCCCAACTCCGGAACATCATCAACGCCTCCTTCAACACCGCCACCTTCCCGGAGAGCTGGAAGCACGCCGAGATCAGCGCCCTCCTGAAGAAACCTACAGCGGACCCCACCGATCTCAAAAACGTCCGCCCCATCTCGCTCCGCCCTTTTCCTGCTAAAGTCATCGAGAAGATCGTCAACAGACAGCTGACCGCCTTCCTCGAGACGAACGGATCCCTCGACCCCTCGCAGTCCGGCTTCAGAGCCAACCACAGCACCGAGACCGCCCTCATCGCAGCCACCGACGACATCCGGACCCTGCTCGACAAGGGGGAAACAGTGGCCCTCATCCTCCTGGACCTCTCCGCTGCGTTCGACACGGTCTGCCACCGCACCCTAGTCCAGCGCCTCAGCAACATCGGTATCCAAGAGAAGGCACTGGAGTGGATCATCTCGTTCCTCGCCGGAAGAACACAAAGAGTCCGCCTCCCCCCCGTTTCGCTCCGAGGCCACCGAAGTCATCTGCGGCATCCCGCAAGGATCTTCACTCAGCCCCACCCTCTTCAACATCTACATGAAACCTCTCGCAGCCATCGCACGCCAGCACAACCTCAACATCATCTCTTACGCCGACGACACCCAGCTGATCCTCTCCCTCACCAGAGACCCCGACACCGCCAGAACCTGCCTACACGAAGGGATGAAAGACGTTGCCGAGTGGATGAAGGACAGCCGCCTGAAACTGAACTCGGACAAGACGGAAGTCCTCATCCTGGGATCTTCGCCCTCCGCCTGGGATGACTCCTGGTGGCCCCCAGCCCTGGGCACCGCACCCAAGCCAACCGACCACGCACGCAACCTGGGCTTCATCCTGGACCCCTCCCTCTTGATGACCAGACAAGTCAACGCCGTCTCCTCATAGTTCTTCAACACCCTGCGTATGCTTCGCAAGATCTTCCGCTGGATCCCGACCGAGACCAGGAAGACTGTCACCCAGGCACTCGTCACCAGCCGACTGGACTACGGAAACGCCCTCTACGCCGGAACCACAGCCAAGCTACAGAAAAGACTCCAGCGCATCCAGAACGCCTCCGCCCGACGCATCCTGGATGTCCCCCGACGCAGCCACATCTCCAGCCACTTGAGGAACCTGCACTGGCTCCCCGTCGACAAGAGGATCACGTTCCGGCTCCTCACCCACGCACACAAGTCTCTCCACGACCTGGGCCCCAAGTACCTCAACGACCGCCTGACCTTCTACACGCCCACCCGCCAGCTACGGTCCACCAGCCTCGCCCTCGCAGCCGTACCACGCATCCGAAGAGCCACCGCCGGAGGAAGATCCTTCTCTTACCTGGCTGCCAAGACTTGGAACTCCCTCCCCATCCACCTTCGGCTGACCCAGGACCATCTCGCCTTCAGGAAACAACTCAAGACCTGGCTGTTCGAGCAGTAGCATACCCCTCCCCCCAAGCGCCTTGAGACCCTCCCGGGTGAGTAGTGCGCTATACAAATGGCATGATTGATTGATTGATATTTCTTTTTAAGGAAATAAGTGCTTTTTGTCCTAAGCTTCTGGTCAGTGCTTCTTCCTCTGCCTGGAGAAAGGACCCAAGAGTGGTTGCTTCATTAAGAAAACAAACCAGATTCATGTGCCCTAACAAAGAATAAGGAGTTCCTGTGACTTCCCTAACACCCAGGCACTCCCTGCCCCTCTACATATGGCTACAAGCTAGCCCAGAAGCTAGCCTTTACCTCCCTAGTCCTAACCACTGGTGTTCCTAGTATGCTTTGTGGCCATCACTCTTCCTTGGCTGAGGAAGTGGCATGCAACATCATTGTCTGGCTGTCCTACTTCCTGTATGTAAATGTGTATGTATTTATGTATGTATGCGTGTATGTTTGCATGCATGTATGTTTGCATGCATGTATGTATTTATGTGTGTAGGTATGTAAGCATGTGGCATTTGTATAGCACAAAGCTGGCCAAAAAGCATTGCAGCCCTGTACATTGTACTAGGGAAAGCTACCTGAAACAAATATTTGAAGAGTTAGTGGGTTCTGGGAGCAGACGTGGACTGTTACTGAATCGTGATGTAGTGTTCTTTAAAGAGGCGTATCTTTGCTACTTCCCTACATTGTGACAGGGTTGGACAGAATCAGGAAACTTCACTCTTGTGACCAACTTTCCACTACACCTGAAAGGATAGATATAGACAAAGCTTCTTCCACAACAGCTGCTGCAAGATGTATTCCCTTTTGTACTTTTCACTTTTGTACCCTACAAAGGTTCCCCGAATGTCTGTGTATGTTCAATCATAACTAATGTAAGAGCCCTTTCCAGCCAATTCCTTCTGACGGATATGGAAGGTGGCTGTGTGAGCCACTCCACTTCCTGCAGGCATTACCTACTCAGTGCTTCTCATGAGTCAATAAGCAAACTGACCAAGAGGCCTTAATAGAAATGTTTGCATAACTCAGTATCTGCCTGTTATGACCTTCCTCCTCCTCTCTATATCCTATTTACTTGTTGGTTGTACCCAAAGGATGGGAATGTGAGTGAGCAAGGAAATAGGAATATGATAAAGCACCTTTACGGTGACCCTATCACTCCAGTCCATGGCTCTCCGTATTCATAATTCTCTTACGCTTAATGCTCTACCATTGCAGGGAAGAATCATTGTAGGAGAGTAGGGTCTGCTATCCTATGGTCACCCCAAATTTTTGCGTTTTGCTTCACTGGTTTTCGACTACTGAGGCTGTGGGCCTGCTGATCAGACCCCCAGCCTGCTGTTCTCTCACTAAATTACTGACACATGTGCTATAGGCACATACCACAATTGGAAATGGACTCCTTGTCAGCCCCTGTATAATGCACTATAGGTGCCCAGGGCATAGGGGCCACCAAGGCCTACCAGGGGCTGCAGCATATCTTTTGCCACCCCTGGCTGGTTCTTAAATTGACACAACTGGCTGTTCACTCAGCTGGGGTAAGGTGGTGTAATCACCCCTTGCTTAGATATAGTATACCTATATCTAAACCTATATCTGGACACATGTAAACCTGTGAGTCACTCCTATGGAAGGCCTCATCAATCCTGGAGGCAGAGTGCGTGGTTTTATGTGAGATGGAGCTCTAGCATGAGCTGAGCCTGTCTGCAGCTGTCGGGAACAACTCCCTAAGCTGTTTCAGGATAATGCCATACCATATACTCTTAAGTGCCTTATAAGCCTCGCGGTTATATAGCAACTTTGGTTTGGCTTTATCAAAACATGTCGTGTAAGGTGTCATACGATTTGGAATACTATCCCCTCGCCAGTTCTGGCGACGGGGATAGCATTCAACCCCTCTAGAGGGGTAGGACATGTTGCTTTACTTAAATGCGGTTAATTTCTCCAAAGGCCTTAGATCCACAAAATGGATGCCTCTGCCACAGACAAATGTCTGGACCCCTGCAGCTGACCGAAACTCAGCCAAATGGGGCCTGGACAAAGGGTTTCCTGTCACAGGAGGGTGTCACCGCCCTCCAGACAGGAGATAGTGGAGATAGTGGAGGTTTGAAAGAAACCAGACACTGCTTGGGGCGCACAAGGCTGCCCCTTGCATAATCCGGCCAAACCGGTTCTGGGGCACTCCAGCCCTCGTGCCAGGGCGGCCTGGATCAAAGGAAGGGGGTGTATCCACCCACTTCCTGGGTCCCACCCATAGGGGGGGACCTAGCAGGTAATCACGCCCCCCAGATTCGAATAAGAGTGGGAGCAGTGCCAATGCACATCAGATTTTCCTGGAAGAAACATTAGAAACGAAACTCTGGACCCTTGGACCTCCAACTCAACGTGGAAGCCCGAAGAATCTCCCTTGTGGTCAAGGAGTGACCACCCTGCAGCAGCAGGCACCATCCAGCCCTCGACGCCTACTTTGTTGCAGTTCCCGCCGGAACTTGAGCGACAGAGATCGACGAGATCAAGCTTGCCTGCCTTCCAACAGCCCGATCCACAGTCCCTGCAGAGCTGAGACCCGTGGAGGCGACCGGAAGCGTGGGGCACGCTATCTTGAATTGACCACAAGACGCTGACCGTGCAGCCCACGAGTGACCCTCGAAGCTGTGCACCGGGGTTTGAGAAGCCCTCACCCTGAGCCACTCTTGAAACGAAGTTCAGCCCTCCACACTCGACGAGTGCTGCGTGGGGCCCTTCTGCTCCATTTGGCTCAACGCGTTGGCCCGGTCACTTGCCAGCCGGCTAGTGGTCCCTGTGCCGACGAAACTACAAAGAAGACTCGTGAATCTGGTTGCTCCAGATCCACACCAGCTCCCCTGAAAAGGAGCCCCCACTCTGACCTTCCTGGTTCGAGTGAGAAGCAATCTCCCGGTTCCGCGTGGATTGCTTTTGCCAAGTGTTGTTTGCTCCAAACTTGAAGCCGACAGCGCCGACGGCGAGAGCCTGCGTGGGACAGATCGTGACCTGCTCCTGGACGTCGCAGATGCCCCAGAGCCCACGTGACAGCGGAGAGAAGCTCCTCGACGACCACCTGATTGCGCCCGACATTGCCTGGTTCCGTCCTGGTTCCACCCTGGTCACTGCTGAGTGACCCAGACTCTGTCCCCTCTGCTTTCAGGTACCCTTCGACTTGAGTTCACCCTTGGACTCCACCGGACACTTCACTTTCAACCCGCCTGCAGCCCTTTCAGCTTCAAGCACCAAGAGCCTGCGTGTCAAAACCCGACGCCACTTCGACCCTGTGCACCCACTTCCTGTGGGTGAGGTAACTTTGCTCCGCCGGTGTTCCCACACTGGTGCACATCTCTAGGGTCTGTGTCTTAAGTTTTGTTCCTCTAGGTTCAGCGGAAGTGTCCTTAAACTCTAACTTTACACTTTTTACGCACCATTGGTTAACATTGGTGCATGCGTGCGCTTTCCGCACTGCTCCCGAATCCCGAGGGCCATTCCCGACTTCAGCATTGCTTGTCCTGACTGCTCCCAGCGATTCCCTAGGCCCTAGGCCTAACCACTGCTCGAGTGGCATCTCTTATACCACTTGTTTAGTATATGGTTTGAGTGGCCCCCTGCCCTCATCCATAATTGTGCAACTTGTATGTTTAAACAGTGCTTTTGATTTAACGCTTGTGCCCCTTTATTCATAAAGAATACTGGGGATTGTTTTTAGTAATAAATACATATATTTTTATAATATATACTTGTGTGGTGTCCTTTCATTTGATATTACAGGATTGTATGTGGTAAAACAGCTCGCTTAACACGACCTCTTAAGTTAAGCCTTTAGGCTGCTTAGTCCATGCTACCCCTAGGATAGCTTATCTAATAAGGTTGACTTACAACCAGACACCATAAGGGATTGTTTGGTCTGATAATAGGTGGTTCCAGAATTGGAAACATCACCTATCAGGCCAACTTCTCACATTGGTGAGCAGCGGTGCGGATTTGAGCTTGCTGTTGTTTTACCATTGCAATCTTTGTATCAAATTGAAAGATCACATCAAGTACCTCTAGGTACATATAAATCAAAAGCTTAGCATATTAAGTTCTACTGAACTTAGTAGTTGTAGATTAAAGGGATTAGCACACCCTGACTACAACTCACTAGCAAGGTACAGTAGGAAAACACTTAGTGTAGGTAAGTGCACCACTTACACCTCACTAGTAGTCATGTCTGACACAGGAACAGCCTCAGGGTCTGTTCCTGTGACAGTTGACCTTACCAAGGCAACTTCCAGCTATGACAAGTTAACCTGAAAGGACTTGGTTGCCTTGTGCATCTCAAGAGGGTTAAAAAGGGGCAGAAGTCCCACCTGCCAAATCCTGATAGACATCCTAGAGCAGGATGACTTAGAAAGGGCGAAGGAAGCTTCCCTAGAGACAGGAGATGGAGGGAACCCCCCTGTAACTGATCCCCCTCAGGAGGACGAGGAAGAAGAAGAGGAGGAGGAGGACTCAGAAGTAGAGGACCCAGAAGATCAGGATCAGAGGGGTAGCCAGGTACAAGTTGCCAGGCTTAACCAGGCCAACTTAGACCTACTGGGGAATGGAGAGGGCCAGCACCTCCCCAGATCCCACCATGTTATTCTCCCAGGCAACAGAAGAGTGAGATCTCCCTCAGGGGACTCTCATATTTCTAGTGCCTCCAGAGAATCACAGAGAGGCATGACTGCTTCTCAAAAGCTAGAGCATAGGGCCAGAATGAGGGCTGTCAAACTCCAGATAGAGAGGGAGGAGGTAGCCTTGGCTCAAGCTAGACTTGCCTTGGCAAGAGAGCAGAAATTAAGTGGCTTAGATGCCACTGGTGGCAGCAATTTTCCAAGAGAAAAAGACAGGGGCTATGACAATAGAAACCTGACAAAAATTGTGCCCCCCTTCAAAGAAGGGGATGACATCCACAAATGGATGACTGCTCTGGAGAGAGCCTGCATGGTACAGCAGGTTCCTCAGGATCAGTGGGCTGCAATTTTATGGTACTCCTTTTCTGAGAAAGGGAGGGACAGGCTCCTCACAGTTAGACCTGAGGATGCCAAAAACTACTCTGTTTTGAAGAGTGCTCTTATTGAAGGGTTTGGCCTAACCACTGAGCAATACAGGTTGTTGTTCAGAGACACCCAAAAAGCACAGACTCAAGACTGGACTGATTTCGTTGAGTGTGCCACTAAGGCTTTGGAGGGTTGGTTGCAGGGAAGTAAAGTTTCAGACTATACAGGATTGTACAATCTTATGATGAGAGAGCAGATCCTTAATAACTGTACAAACCAGCTGTTGCATCAATACCTTATTGACTCTGATCTGACCTCTCCCCAAGAATTGGGAAAGAAGGCGGACAAATGGGTCAGAACAAGGATTAAGCAGAAACCCCAGAACCAAGGTGGTGACCAGAAGAAAACAGACCAGAAGGGTGGTAATCAGAAAGATAAAGAAAAAGACCAGAAGTCTTCAGGCCCCCAAACTAATAGTAAGGAGGGTGGTTCCCAAAATGGAAACAAGAAGAAGAAGAACAAAGGTCCAAAGACACCTTGGTGTAATACCTGCAAATCAGTTTCACACTGGGGCAGTGAGTGCACCAAGGCAAATCCAGTCCCCACCACTCCAGCTCCTAAAGCAACTGCAACCCCAAGTACAGTAAGCAGTGGTGGAACACAGTCCAAGGGTGTAGCTGGGTTGACCCTGGGTATTGAAGTAGGATCTGGCCTAGTCAGAACCCCTACACAGGCAGTTCTCCTGTATGATGTGGACATAGAGTTGCCCACTGCAGTAAGCCCCAGTAACCTGGGCAAATATAGGCAGACTCCCTTAATTAATGAGAAACTGGCTCAGGTCTACAGGGACACATGTGCCAGTGTCACAATGGTGACACCTGACTTTGTGGACCCTGGACAGATTGTACTAGGGGAGAGTTACCTAGTGACCAATGCAAGCAACTGCACTACTTCCCATAGTGTAGCAGTTGTGAACTTCTCCTGGGGAGGGGTAAATGGCCTAAAGAAAGTTGTTGTGAGTGCAGACCTTCCAGTAGACTGTCTGTTAGGCAATGATCTTGAAAGCTCAGCGTGGTCAGAAGTGGAGTACAGGACTCATGCAGAAATGCTAGGGATTTCAGAGCATGTCCTTGCAGTGACAAGGTCTCAGGCTGAGAAGTGCCTTCCTGAACCAGTGGTGGATCTTGGAACAATAGACCAACCACAACCCAAGAGAAGGAGCAAGAGGGGAAAGGCTGAGCCTTCCACCTTGCCCCAGGTTGAGGATCAAGTTTCAGAGGAAACGGATTCTGCAGTCCAAGAGGAGACTGTCTCTGAGGAACTTGAACCTGACCAGGTTGAGTTTCTGGGGACAGGGGGACCCTCAAGGGCAGACCTGAGGCAGGCTCAATTAGATTGCCCTTCCCTTGAACCCCTCAGACAGCAGGCTGCTGCTGAGGCTGCTGGGGATGCCCAAGGTACCCATACTGTGTATTGGGATGATGGACTCCTTTACTCAGAGGCTAGAGACCCCAAGCCTGGCATGACCAGGAGGTTGGTCATACCTCTGCAGTTTAGGGGGTTCCTTCTTACCTTGGCCCATGATATTCCCCTTGCAGGACACTTAGGCCAGAACAAGACGTGGGACAGGCTTGTTTCACACTTTCACTGGCCTCACATGTCAGAAAATGTCAAGGAGTTTTGTCGCTCCTGTGTCACTTGCCAAGCCAGTGGTAAGTCAGGTGGCACAACAAAGGCCCCCCTTATACCACTACCTGTGGTGGGGGTTCCTTTGAAAGAGTTGGAATTGATATTGTGGGTCCAATGGACCCCCAAACAGCATCTGGGAACAGATTTATACTGGTGGTAGTGGATCATGCCACCAGGTATCCAGAGGCTATTCCCCTAAGGACCACCACAGCACCTGTGGTGGCAAAAGCCCTCATTGCAGTTTTCTCAAGAGTGGGCTTTCCAAAGGAGGTACTATCAGATAGAGGCACGAACTTTATGTCTAGCTATCTGAAAGCAATGTGGAAGGAGTGTGGAGTAAACTATAAGTTTACCACCCCCTATCATCCACAGTGCAATGGGCTTGTGGAGAGATTTAACAAGACCCTTAAAGGCATGATAAAAGGATTACCAGAGAAGCTCAGGCGGAAATGGGACATTCTTTTACCTTGCCTGCTCTTTGCTTACAGAGAGGTCCCACAGAAGGGGGTTGGCTACAGCCCTTTTGAACTTTTGTTTGGCCACCCTGTGAGAGGTCCATTGTGTTTGGTGAAGGAAGGATGGGAGTTACCTCTCAAAAAGCCCAAACTAGACATAGTGGACTATGTACTTGGTCTCCGCTCCAGGATGGCTGAATACATGGAAAGAGCATCCAAAAACCTGGAGGCCAGCCACGAATTACAGAAAGCTTGGCATGACCAAAAGGCTGTACTGGTAGAGTTCCAACCAGGACAGAAGGTGTGGGTACTGGAGCCAGTGGCCCCAGCAGCACTCCAGGACAAATGGAGTGGACCCTATCCTATCATTGAAAAGAAGGGAGAAGTCACCTACTTGGTGGACTTTGGAACACCCAGGAGCCCTCACAGGGTAATCCATGTGAATCGCTTGAAAGCATTTGTGGACAGGGAGGACATGAGCTTGCTCAAGGCCACAGATGGGGATCAGGAGGAAGAGAGTGACCCTCTCCCAGACCTGCTTTCTCAGAACCCTGATGATGGTTCAGTTGATGGAGTAGCCTTGGCGGGCAGCCTCACTGACCAGCAACAGATGGACTGCAGACAAGTTTTGCAGGCCCACAGGCATTTGTTTTCACTCACACCCAGCCAGACTGACTGGTGTACCCATGTAGTGGACACTAGTGACCGTCTGCCTGTGAAGAATAAGATCTACAGGCAACCTGACCATGTCAGGGATTGCATCAAGGCTGAGGTGCAAAAGATGTTGGAGCTTGGAGTGATTGAGCCATCAGAGAGCCCATGGGCCAGCCCAGTAGTCCTGGTGCCAAAACCTCATACCCAAGATGGAAAGAGAGAAATGAGGTTTTGCGTGGACTACAGGGGTCTCAATGCTGTCACTAGGACAGATGCTCACCCCATTCCAAGAGCAGATTAGCTCATTGACAGATTGGCTTCTGCCAAGTTTCTGAGCACATTTGATTTGACAGCTGGCTACTGGCAAATCAGACTAGCTGAAGAGTCAAAAGCCAAAACAGCATTCTCTACCCCTAGTGGACATTATCAGTTTGTGGTAATGCCCTTTGGTTTGAAGAATGCACCTGCCACTTTCCAAAGGTTGGTGAACCAAGTCCTTACTGGGTTGGATGACTTTTGCGCAGCATATCTAGATGATATTGCTGTCTTTAGCTCCACCTGGGAGGATCACCTGATCCACCTGAAGAGAGTTTTGGAGGCCCTGCAAAAGGCAGGCCTAACTATCAAGGCCACTAAGTGCCAGATAGGGCAGAGTAAGGTTGTATACCTGGGCCACCTAGTAGGTGGAGGCCAGGTTCAGCCACTGGAGAGCAAAATCCAGGCTATACAGGACTGGGCTCCTCCAGTTACCCAGACACAAGTCAGAGCCTTCTTGGGCCTGACTGGGTATTACAGGAAGTTTGTGAAAAACTATGGGTCTATAGTGACACCATTAAATGACTTGACATCCAAGAAGATGCCAAAAAAGGTTCAGTGGACAGTTAGCTGTCAGAAGGCATTTGATGACCTGAAGAAGGCCATGTGCTCTGCACCTATCCTGAAGAGTCCTGACTACTCCAAACAGTTCATTGTACAGACAGATGCTTCTGAGTTGGGGGTGGGAGCTGTGCTCTCACAACTTAATCAAGATGGTCAAGACCAGCCCATTGCTTTCATTAGCAGAAGGCTGACCCCTAGAGAGAAACGTTGGTCAGCCATTGAGAGGGAGGCCTTTGCTGTGGTTTGGGCCCTGAAGAAGTTGAGGTCCTACTTGTTTGGAACTCACTTCCTAGTTCAGACAGACAATAAGCCCCTCTTATGGCTTAATCAGATGAAGGGTGAAAATCCCAAACTGCTCAGGTGGTCCATTTCCCTACAGGGGATGGACTTTACAGTGGAGCACCGCCCAGGGACTGACCATGGTAATGCAGATGGTCTCTCCCGGTACTTCCACTTAGAACATGAAGACTTATCTGGTCAAGGTTAGTTTAATGTCCCTGCGTTTGGGGGGGGGGGGTTGTGTAGGAGAGTAGGGTCTGCTATCCTATGGTCACCCCAAATTTACTGAGGCTGTGGGCCTGCTGATCAGACCCCCAGCCTGCTGTTCTCTCACTAAATTACTGACACATGTGCTATAGGCACATACCACAATTGGAAATGGACTCCTTGTCAGCCCCTGTATAATGCACTATAGGTGCCCAGGGCATAGGGGCCACCAAGGCCTACCAGGGGCTGCAGCATATCTTTTGCCACCCCTGGCTGGTTCTTAAATTGACACAACTGGCTGTTCACTCAGCTGGGGTAAGGTGGTGTAATCACCCCTTGCTTAGATATAGTATACCTATATCTAAACCTATATCTGGACACATGTAAACCTGTGAGTCACTCCTATGGAAGGCCTCATCAATCCTGGAGGCAGAGTGCGTGGTTTTATGTGAGATGGAGCTCTAGCATGAGCTGAGCCTGTCTGCAGCTGTCGGGAACAACTCCCTAAGCTGTTTCAGGATAATGCCATACCATATACTCTTAAGTGCCTTATAAGCCTCGCGGTTATATAGCAACTTTGGTTTGGCTTTATCAAAACATGTCGTGTAAGGTGTCATACGATTTGGAATACTATCCCCTCGCCAGTTCTGGCGACGGGGATAGCATTCCACCCCTCTAGAGGGGTAGGACATGTTGCTTTACTTAAATGCGGTTAATTTCTCCAAAGGCCTTAGATCCACAAAATGGATGCCTCTGCCACAGACAAATGTCTGGACCCCTGCAGCTGACCGAAACTCAGCCAAATGGGGCCTGGACAAAGGGTTTCCTGTCACAGGAGGGTGTCACCGCCCTCCAGACAGGAGATAGTGGATTGTAGCAGGGAGGTTTGAAAGAAACCAGACACTGCTTGGGGCGCACAAGGCTGCCCCTTGCATAATCCGGCCAAACCGGTTCTGGGGCACTCCAGCCCTCGTGCCAGGGCGGCCTGGATCAAAGGAAGGGGGTGTATCCACCCACTTCCTGGGTCCCACCCATAGGGGGGGACCTAGCAGGTAATCACGCCCCCCAGATTCGAATAAGAGTGGGAGCAGTGCCAATGCACATCAGATTTTCCTGGAAGAAACATTAGAAACGAAACTCTGGACCCTTGGACCTCCAACTCAACGTGGAAGCCCGAAGAATCTCCCTTGTGGTCAAGGAGTGACCACCCTGCAGCAGCAGGCACCATCCAGCCCTCGACGCCTACTTTGTTGCAGTTCCCGCCGGAACTCGAGCGACAGAGATCGACGAGATCAAGCTTGCCTGCCTTCCAACAGCCCGATCCACAGTCCCTGCAGAGCTGAGACCCGTGGAGGCGACCGGAAGCGTGGGGCACGCCATCTTGAATTGACCACGAGACGCTGACCGTGCAGCCCACGAGTGACCCTCGAAGCTGTGCACCGGGGTTTGAGAAGCCCCCACCCTGAGCCACTCTTGAAACGAAGTTCAGCCCTCCACACTCGACGAGTGCTGCGTGGGGCCCTTCTGCTCCATTTGGCTCAACGCGTTGGCCCGGTCACTTGCCAGCCGGCTAGTGGTCCCTGTGCCGACGAAACTACAAAGAAGACTCATGAATCTGGTTGCTCCAGATCCACACCAGCTCCCCTGAAAAGGAGCCCCCACTCTGACCTTCCTGGTTCGAGTGAGAAGCAATCTCCCGGTTCCGCGTGGATTGCTTTTGCCAAGTGTTGTTTGCTCCAAACTTGAAGCCGACAGCGCCGACGGCGAGAGCCTGCGTGGGACAGATCGTGACCTGCTCCTGAACGTCGCAGATGCCCCAGAGCCCACGTGACAGCGGAGAGAAGCTCCTCGACGACCACCTGATTGCGCCCGACATTGCCTGGTTCCGTCCTGGTTCCACCCTGGTCACTGCTGAGTGACCCAGACTCTGTCCCCTCTGCTTTCAGGTACCCTTCGACTTGAGTCCACCCTTGGACTCCACCGGACACTTCACTTTCAACCCGCCTGCAGCCCTTTCAGCTTCAAGCACCAAGAGCCTGCGTGTCAAAACCCGACGCCACTTCGACCCTGTGCACCCACTTCCTGTGGGTGAGGTAACTTTGCTCCGCCGGTGTTCCCACACTGGTGCACATCTCTAGGGTCTGTGTCTTAAGTTTTGTTCCTCTAGGTTCAGCGGAAGTGTCCTTAAACTCTAACTTTACACTTTTTACGCACCATTGGTTAACATTGGTGCATGCGTGCGCTTTCCGCACTGCTCCCGAATCCCGAGGGCCATTCCCGACTTCAGCATTGCTTGTCCTGACTGCTCCCAGCGATTCCCTAGGCCCTAGGCCTAACCACTGCTCGAGTGGCATCTCTTATACCACTTGTTTAGTATATGGTTTGAGTGGCCCCCTGCCCTCATCCATAATTGTGCAACTTGTATGTTTAAACAGTGCTTTTGATTTAACGCTTGTGCCCCTTTATTCATAAAGAATACTGGGGATTGTTTTTAGTAATAAATACATATATTTTTATAATATATACTTGTGTGGTTTCCTTTCATTTGATATTACAGGATTGTATGTGGTAAAACAGCTCGCTTAACACGACCTCTTAAGTTAAGCCTTTAGGCTGCTTAGTCCATGCTACCCCTAGGATAGCTTGTCTAATAAGGTTGACTTACAACCAGACACCATAAGGGATTGTTTGGTCTGATAATAGGTGGTTCCAGAATTGGAAACATCACCTATCAGGCCAACTTCTCACAATCATCCTAGCAGTCTCCTTTTAAACAAGCATTGGCGAAGCTAAAAGATCTGGCATTAATGTGTCAGCACATGTAAATTCATGCATTCGCAAATGCTGTTAGTCAAATTAAAGCCAGCTCTATTGACTTTACCTTTGATATTGTGGTCCACAATATTTTTGTAATCGCAATATTTTAACTACAATATTGTGGTCAGGTGATATTTTTGAGTCAGTGTTCAAGTGAAATACCCACCAAACATCAGAAAGGAGAAAAGAATGAAGTAAGAATTCCAGGTGTTTGACATATTCTGTTCCATGCTGAATTCCAGAGTACCACTGCTGCCATTCTGCCTGCATCCCTGGCAGCTTATGGGGCACCCCGGCAGGCGAATGTGGGCGTGGAGACGCCAGAGTGGTCGCAGCCCCCTTTCAACAGCATTGCACCAACTGATTGATTTCAAACGCCTCCAAACTGTAAATGCAACCCTGAGTACTGGCAATGATCAATATATTTCTATAAGGTCCTGGACATGTGACCCCCTACCAACTGAAAGTGACAGATTTGCACAGGGCTGCATTCACAAAAACAGCTCCATGGAGAGTGAGACTAAGTAGAGATTGAATGATGTTGAGAGGGGAAACTTAAAAAAACACATTCCGATGCACTAACTGTACAACAAACAGATTCAGTAACTGTCAGGGAAATTGAAAAAGACAAGATACATTGGACTTAGCTATATAATTATAATTAACATTTTTTCCATACCTGCTATCATTACTAAGAATGTTCCCAATAAACCATTGTCGGCTAAACGCCGTAATTGGAAAAATTACACCCCTGATCGCCTGATCAACGAATTAGAGAAACATACCCCTCAGGTTTGTCAGTCCTTACAAGACACATGGAACAATTATGAACGTTGGCTAGATA
Organism: Lissotriton helveticus; assembly: GCF_964261635.1. Taxonomy (NCBI): domain Eukaryota; kingdom Metazoa; phylum Chordata; class Amphibia; order Caudata; family Salamandridae; genus Lissotriton; species Lissotriton helveticus. The sequence continues at coordinate 459,596,271 of NC_136060.1, read as the reverse complement.
AGGCATTAGACAACATCGCCCCGTGGACCTCGAAACCCCCTGTCAGAAGAACCAAATCAGAACCGTGGTACTCAGAAAAATTAAAGATAGCAAAATCCCATTGCAAAACAACAGAACACAAATGGAGAAAGAACTATTCTCCTGAGCTCAAGGAAATTTACAAGTCGGAACTAAAAGTATATCAGAAAATGGTAAGAGAGGAAAAAAGCGCATTTTACAAAATCAGAATAGAAGAGGCAACCAACCCCTCTAAGGAACTGTTCCGTATCTATAAAGAGCTTACTGACACCTCGTGTTTAGATACGCAGGACACATACTCCAACGACATCTGCGAGCAAATAGCCGATTTCTTCACCGAAAAAGTCGAGAAAATCCACGCCACTTTTCCCAAATCCTCTATTATAGTAAATGAGGTAAGGACTAGGACCCCCCCTATTCAAAAACCTACCCTTACGCAATTCACTACCCCTGAAAAAAATGACTTGATCACCATTATTAATAGCATACATTCTGGTTCCCCCACTGATGTTTGTCCTCTGGATAAAAGTAAAGACATTATGGAAAGCGTTCTAATAGACCACATAAGTAATATGATAACTCTTTCTTTTCAAGAATGCAATGTACCAGAGGATTGGAAAACAGCGCAAGTTATCCCTCTCAAAAAAAACAACAACATCCCTATCACTCAATTTCATAACTTAAGACCCATCTCCCTCCTGCCAACATGTGCCAAGATCATAGAAAAAATAGTCAATTCTCAACTCATGGCTTTTCTTGAAAAGGAAAACATACTCCACCCCACCCAATCGGGTTTCAGAACTGGATTTTCTACGGAATCAGCGGTACTGTATTCAACAGAATGTATCCGCAAGATGGTAGACGAGGGAGAAACAGCAGCGCTGGTTATGCTAGACCTAAGCGCAGCTTTCGATACTGTGCTTCATGCCACGCTGCTGTCCCGACTCTCGGACATTGGAGTGAAAGACCACGCTCTGGCCTGGTTCCAGTCCTTTCTCTCTAAGAGATCTTTCCAGCTGCACTGTCCACCCTTTAAATCATCCTCTCGTGACGTGAGCTATGGGGTTCCTCAGGGCTCAAGTTTGAGCCCTACCCTATTCAATATCTATATGGAACCCTTGGCACACGTCATAGAGAGCGTTGGGGTGGGCACGGTCAGCTATGCCGACGACACCCAGCTCATGTTCAAGCTCACCCCTGACAGCGAGAAATATGCCTCTAATTTCTCAGACTGCATGAGTGCTGTAGCCACCTGGATGGACAATAATTGCCTCCGTTTGAACGGTGACAAAACAGAGGTGTTGGTGATAGGGAAAAATGTTTCCATATGGTCCCAGGCATGGTGGCCTACGGTTCTGGGCGATCCCCCTCACCCTGTGGAAAAGGTGAGAAACTTAGGGGTTATGATTGACGCTGATCTCTCAGGAAAATCTCAAGTCAATAAAATCATAGGCAAATGCTTTGGCACCCTTAAAACACTACGCAAGATCATTGACCTCATCCCTACGGAGGCCAGAAAAACCATAGTACATGCGCTCATTACTCCCCATTTAGACTATGGAAATGTTCTCCTATTAGGCCTTAACCAAAAACAGTTACATCAGCTACAATGCATACAGAATGCTGCCGCCCGCATGGTTCTAGGTCTTCCCAGAAAAACATCCTCCAAAGCAGCCCTTTCCAAACTTCACTGGCTCCCTGTCAGGGAACGAATCAGGTTCAAAAGCCTCTGCTATGCCCATAAAATCGCCCACAATAAAGGACCTATCTATCTTAAAAATCTGATGTCCATTCATCGTCCGCTCAGAAACCTAAGATCTTCTGGATTGACACAATTCATACTCCCCCGCATCCACAGAGCCAGAATGGGAGGAAGATCTTTTCGCTACCTTGGAGCTAAGCACTGGAATGCTCTACCAGTTTATTTGCGGATGGAACCCTCAGAAACGCTTTTCAGAGCCAAACTAAAAACACACCTCTTCCCTCAATAAATTCCTTTTCCCCTCCCCCCCTCTCCCTCTGATAGATTCAGTTAGCAGTTAGCGCGGGGACACACAGTTTGTGCAGCCATGCGCTTTAGAAATGTTTTATTATTATTATTATTATTATTACTTATTTTTATAGGTCTCAACTACAGGTAGCTTTAGCTGTCTGTCATTGACCTGTGCTTCCCAACACATTACATATACTTGGAGTGGTTTTTGGGTCAGCCCCTTGCGCATGATTGGTAGGTTTTGCTATTTTTCTCTTGTCTGTGCTCCTAATTTGTGGGTTTTCTTCCCCGTTGTTCTGTTTGTCCCACCAACAAGCATTTCGGTCTCAAAGTCTTCTGGCCGAATGAGCTGTGTTCTCCCCCAGCTTTATTATTTTGGAGGGAGATGCAGGTGTGGGGAATACTACCTTGATTGCAGGTGATGGAAGGCGCTCCTTAGTGCAGCTTTCATTCATCATAGGAGCCACACTTAATTAGGGCACTTGCAACCCTCAGTAACTGCTAAAAGACTCTCCAGTCATCATCTGCTGTGACTCAGAATAATTACCCGTAAGCTCCTCTGGAGAGGGTAGTGTGCCAAAGAACCTGAGTAGTAAGAAACTTCTTACTACTCACCTGTATCTTCACACCCGCATCTACTATCCCTGGCTACCCACGGTAGTGTGAGTCCTTCATAAGTAATAAGTCTGCAACCTTACATCTACTGAGAACGAAGCACCCCATTGTTGCGCTTGACTCTCTCAGGGTAGCGAGGCAGATCAGTCCAAGGCCTACTCAGGGGAGGTAGTGTGGCTAGTACCCCAGTCCATAGGCATGCATGGAACAACAACCAATAAATCAGGTCTTGTCAGTGCTTTTACTTATGCAAAGGAAAACTACTTTATTACACACACACTACTAAATGCTACACATTCATCTACAAATATACATGTTGGCAGCTAGAAATACCTATGGTGGCACAGTATTATTAGTCTCCACCCCTTGCGAGCCCTGAACGCTTTAACCACCATATTCCCCACATATACTAGACACAATGCAATGGGGTGGAGTTCTCAAAAGGCAGGCCTTTTTAAGGGTATCACTGCATTAATAAAAGCAGAGTTTGGTCACAATAAACCCATTCACTACTATTAAAATCACTAAGGATGGTACCATCTTACAATGACATTCATTTACATTTTTAATGATTCACATCACGGGCAAAGCTGCATTTTGCTCCGGGTGGTGAGCTGCAGCCAACAGAAGTGGTTTCTGCAGGCCTACTGGGAGATTGTTTTTTACTGCACTCACTTCAAGCACAGGACCTTTTTCCTGACTGGGTGCCTGGCACCTGTAACGACCGGATTCTCAGACCAAACAGACTACCAACCGCAGCCAACCCAATCGTCACGCAAACACACTCTTCTCAGGCCGCTATTTACAAGACATTTAGAAGACTCACCTGAGAAGGTGAAAAAAAGCTATTTACAAGCCTATACAATTAGAGATATAGCTAACATCTAAGGAATTCCATGTATTATATCCTATGATTCTTATTTTATAGCCCCACGGCAATCTGACCTGGGCCAACCTACCCCCTCTTGCATCGGAGGGCAGTCTTTAGAGTCACCAGACTTTTCTGATTTAGAGTCGCCAGACTTTTCTGATTTAGAGTCGCCAGACTTTTCTGATTTAGAGTCGCCAGACTTTTCTGATTTAGAGTCGCCAGACTTTTCTGATTTAGAGTCGCCAGACTTTTGATTTAACGTCGCCAGACGGTTCCCTAACTCTTAGGATCAATATCATCTATACTTCCCACTGGTGAACCTGTTATTCCCCAATGGTGTATTCTATAGGGATCGGCGGTACACCTAAGGTACACCGACGATATTTACTATTCTTAATTTAGAAGAGCTATCTGATTAGAACATTTGGGAGTTCCTTCCAGCCATAGGCTACACAATCTCTCATTTCTCAGTTACCTGCTAGAAGGGTACACTCACCTGCTAACCTGCCAGTATCTGGTTAAAAAGAAAGGTTAGTCCTGTCTTGGAAACAACACTCAAACATATGAATCGGATATTATATCATTTATTTATACAATTAGACACATCATTAGCAAGATAATCATAGTTGCAATTAGCCATCATCTACAACCTGAGAAAGGAGGAAAAATGGAGTATTGGTTATATGTTTTCTACACTAGCTTAGAACGCCTCACCTTAAACGTGCGTCTTTCCATCTCAGCAGCGGAGCTGATCCCTCTCTCTCTGTCTTGGGTCTTCACTCGCTCGGGACTCTGCTCTCCCTCTATGGCTCACGAATACACGTCTGCACCGCTACGCCTCGTCTACGCTGCCTTGGTTCCAAATCTCAAACCCTCTTCTGGACTCGCTCTGTTTCTACCACTCCTGCATGTTGACCTTACAGGATTCTCCTCTTCAGTAAAAGCTAGCAATTAATCACCAGCTCTCGGACCAACTTCATCGGTCTGCTCCACACGTTGCTCTCTCTCTATCTGCTCCTTGCTCTCTGATAATATATCTCTCCCTTTCTCTATGGAAATTTCCAATCGTAGGCCGACTCCCACCAAATTCCTGTACCAGTCTCTGGCTTCTCACGCCGTCGGCAGTGGCCACCTGCTTGTTGCGTCTTCCACCAGTGAACAAAATACATTCCTTCGATAAGGGCCGGTCTCGACCGGTTTTCCTACTGGGGATAATAAGTTAACTCTAAACACTGCCTTTGCTCTGGAAGCACCTCGCACAGACGAGGCAGCTATCTAAAATGGATGAGACAGCCATCCAAAATGGCTGCTCTCTGGTTTTGGGCCTACAGGCCTAACTAATGGTAAGAAGGCATTAAACTCTGTCAAAGCGCATAGCTAAGCCCTATTAATAAACGAAAAGGTTGCTAATACTGAAATGATAGTAGATTATAGTCACTTTTAGTCTAAGGAAAGGCTAGAAATTACCCGGGCCTTACAGCACCTCTCCTGGGCCTAGAGTCTTCTTCAGCAGCACACCGAAGCCCCCAAGGCAAAGTGTCTGCTTTCTCATGGTTTGACAGCCTCCTCGCAGGCTGCTTGCAGCAGAGCACCCGGGACAGCAAAAGTCAGGACCCCCTCCTTCTGTAGGTCACATTCAGGCAGGGCCAGTCCACAGAAAATCCAGGGGAGCCCTCCAGGATCACCACAGCAGGTCCATCCCTCTAGGATCCCCCAGTGGGTGTAGGAGAGCCAGCGCCAATAGCCCTGGAGAAATAAATCCTAGTCCGGCGGTGTCAACTGAAGTCAGGAGTCCTGGAATCCATCTTTGCAGCAGGGTCAAGCATCTACTCTCTTCACCCTGGGCATTCCTTGTGTGTTCATGCACAGCAAGAACATTCCAATATGTTGACTTGTAAATGTAAATGTAGTTGAGCTTATATAGCGCACAGCTACCCGCAGTGGGTTTCCCGGCGCTTGCTTAGGGAACCCTTCCTGGTATTCCCCTGTGAGATAGCAGGGTATCCACAAGGTGAAAGTCAGGCATCCCGCCGCGAGGGGCCGTTGTGGAGATTAAGCAAGCTATTGCCCAGAGTCGCAGAGTGTGAACCCGTGAGTCGAGGAGGCACCGGGGCGAGAATTATCGAGTCCGTGGAATTTTTAGCCCAAGACCCGCCGAGGCGGGGAATTGAACCCTGGTCCAGGACCGATCTCAGCTTCCGGGTCTGCTGCCTCTAACCCCTGAGCCACACTTCTCCTCTTGAGGTGATCTGTTGAAAGACCTCTCTGATAGCCTGAAATCATGCCCCTAACCGCCCCAGCTGCCTGGTCCCAGTCCTGCAAAACTTCAAAGGGAAGCCCTTCTTGTGTTTGGCTCCAGAGGTCTGAATGTCCTTCTTTGGTTCTGTGGGAATGAGCTTTCCCAGGCCAGGTGCAGTGTGATAGGTGATTAGCACATGCATGCAGACTGTATTACCAACCCTTTCCATGTCCAAGCTCAAGCACTCTCAAATGGCTCTCTTTTGTGGGGAGGTATTTGATCCTCCAGCTGGCCAGCAGAGTATTTACATGGTACAGCAACGGGAACAGAGGCCAGGAATCTTATTAGAAGCTGAGTCAGAGAAATATGACAAATCCTCTAGTGCCAGATCAAGTACAAATATATCAAAAGTGGCACTGGATCTGCACTCAAGGTTAATTTTTACCAAATGATCAGTGCATCATGCTAGTCTCTAGTCCTCACAATGGTGAAACTGTAGTTTGGTGCTGATTTCGCCTATAGTGTACAATGCAGGGAAGCACATATACTTATAAGTAATCACTACAGATATACCTGAGCACACTATTGATACCCACTCACATTATATCACCTTCACCAGGTCAGCACCAGTCACTGAAGCGTCCATTTTGCAACACGCTGCCTGTGCACAGGCGCCAGGCTTAGCTAGACCGCGGTCTCATATGCATCCTTCACTAGCCCTGTTTACGTAAAGGAGGAAAGTTTATAATGTGTAGGCTTAAGTCATTTTGAGTTTCATTTCAGGAATCCACTTAGTAATCCTTTATGGTGAGTGAAAGAATGGTTGAAAAATAAACACACGATAATGTGGATAATGTGCTATGTTTGAGAAAGAATGAGAATAAGAGGAAATTAGATCTCAATTACTAAGAAAGTCAAGCGATGTAGGCAAAGTGATGTGGAGAAAAGGCTACAATCACAGACCACACACCAGGCCAAGATGCTTGGATTATAACTATGGCTAACTGGAGTCCCTCTGAGTCGGTAGGTGAGCACCTACTAGTAACTATTTTTGAGCTACTAGTCTGGTGAGGACTGATGAAAGACACCTGAAGCTATCTGCCAGAGCTCATGTAAAATCAACCCCTTCCACCACTGCTTGCTGGAAGTGTCATTCACATTTTGGTTCAGCCCATAGGATGCAATACATCAAGTCCATCCACTCATCAACTCTTTCACTCATTTTCACATTCAACTACTCACCAATTCAAATATCCACACATGCACACTTGCTATTAATCATTCATGAAATCTTTATTTCGGCTTTTAGCCATAAAAGAGTACAAAAGACATATAAAAGACAATATACAAGGATGGCAATTCAATTCGTTTGAGCAAGACATGATAAATTAATACCGTTGCTATAAACTAATGTATAAAACGAAAAGACAATAAATATTTAGATATAAGAACATAAGAATGGAACATTTGCAGTGGTTTCAATATAAAACAGTTTCTTGCAGATAGCTAATGGTCAATGATCAAGTACTGGCAATTAAGTGCCTTCGCTTATGCCACATAGCTGCCAGAAATTGCGAAACAGCAAATACAATGGGTCTGGTTGTATCTGTTTTTAGTACTCTAAAAGCATGCATACACTGTACAAAACCCAAGTTCTTGCACAGGGGTACGAGCCAGTACCTCCTGGACTTACAGTATGCTGGACAAAAGAAAAGTACGTGGAGATCATTTTCCATGTCACAGTTACATCCAGGACAGTTTTTTGGAGCAGCGGAAGACCATCTACTAGTAAAGGCTCTTAAAGGTAGAGTACCATATCTCCATTGTACGTATAGTTTCCATGCTAAAATAGGATAAATGTCATCCATGAAATACTCAAAATAATAAAAGTCTTTGATCGTTAAAAAGGAATCAGTTAGAATGCCAGCATGGGGATTGGACAAAGCTGCAGTGAGTTTATTATCAACGAATGTCCTCGTGAACAACTTGCGTGTAACCATTTTGCAACCCCTCTCCGGATCAAACCATAGGGCAGGTACTCCCAGCCTTACACATTCATTCTTTATAAACATAAGCCAAGGAATTTTCCCAGCACTAGAGAAAGGTAATATTTCTTTGAGTTCCAGCCTGTAGCTTAACAGCTCCGGTGTTGCCCAGAGCCTACGCCAGAACCTGAGAGGTTTAAGAGCTAGCTCCTCATCAATAGGTCTCACCCCCAAATCAAGCCTCAGGGGAAGCAGTGGCGTACTAGATGGTAAAGCTAACAGTTGTCTTAGAAATTTGTTTTCTATCTTGATGATATCGGGCCTGCAAGATTATCCCCATAGTTCGCCACCGTATATAATCGCACCCCTTGCTTGCGTTTTATAAATCTCCAGTGGTGGACCAACGGGTTTAATGGTAGACTTATTGGAAAGCTTGAGGATTCCGCCTGCGAGTTGGGCCAATTTCAGTTGTGACTTGATTTGCTGGAGGCCCCACGTCAAGCTCTCATTGATGGTGACCCCCAGATAGTCAAAAGTCGAAACCCTTTCCAGTCTTTTTGTACCTAAACTGGGGTTTGGCCGAGTAGTAGCGGGGGGGTTGAAGATCATAAATTTGGTTTTAAGAGCATTTATCTCCAAACCCCAACCTCTACAGAATTCCTCAAAGCCGTCCAATATACGTTGTATCCCCATTGGGGACTTAGACAACAAAAAGGTGTCACCGGCAAACATAATCGCAGGTACCCTACTACCCGCCAGCTTTGGGGCATTGTTGTTTCGCATTCTATTCAGGTGCATGATTACCCCATTGACATAGAGGCAGAACAGGGTAGGTGCCAGTACGCACCCCTGCCGTACCCCCTGTCAACGGAAAATCTAGATGACAATGCAACATTTTTACCACATCTGACTTGGGCGAAATTCGCCTCATGTAACCTCGTCAATATGGTTAAAAGTTGTACCGGTATGCCCAGCTCAAGGAGCACCGACCATAGTTTCCCCCATGGTACTAAATCAAAAGAAGAGCGAAGGTCCACGAACACCATGTAGAGGCTGCCACCCTCGAGTCTCACCGTTTTCCAAAATAGTAGTGACAAATGGTGGAAGTCCGTGGTCCATGGTGGAAGTGTTCTTCCTAAACCCTGCTTGGTACGGGCTAAGAATTGCGTGCTCCTCTAACCAGTCCTGCAAGTGGTCTAAAATGAGTCGCGCAAAGATCTTCTGCGGGACGTCAATGAGGCTGATGGGCCTGTAGTTGGCTGGGAGCAGAGGAGAGCCCTTCTTAAATATAGGGACTATCTCTGCGCCCAGCCAAGTATGTTATGTTATGTTATGTTATGTTATACATATTTTTATAGCGCACGGCTGCCCCAGCAAAGGGGCGTCCCGGCGCTTAGGACAAGTAAAAGCATAACACAACCACACAACAGGGATATAAAAGCAGAAATCAAAAGACTTAGGAAATGGAAGGGAACAAGTGAGTTTTTATAACTCTCCTGAACTCCAGCAGATTGTCCAGTGCCCGAATTTGGACTGGAAGCGAGTTCCATAGCTTAGCAGCTAGAACTCGGAAGGAGCGTCCCCCAACTCGGCAAAGCTTAAATCTCGGAACCACAACTAGGTTTTGGCCCAAAGACCTGAGAGCCCGTGATGGTACATAAGGGATAAGCAAATTCTCCAATATTTGGGGGGAAGATTGTTTAAGAATCTTAAAAGACAGGTACAAAATTTTAAACTCAATCCGCTGTGCCATAGGCAGCCAATGTAGTGATCGTATGGTCTCCCTCACAGAGCAAAACCTCGGAAGGCCGACCAAGGCTCTAGCGGCAGCGTTTTGAACGCGCTGTAGCCTGCTGATAGTAGCCTGGTTCGCCCCCAATAAGAGCGAACTGGCGTAGTCAAGCCGAGATAGAATAGTGGCCTGCAGAACCAGCTGCCTAATGGGGGCATCAAAGAATTTTAAAATGGGTCTAAGCCCTCGCAGTATTCCGAAACAAGTGGCTGCCACTTTTTTAGCATGATTATCAAAGCTAAGAGTGGAGTCCAGCCACACACCCAGATTTCTTACCTCCATCACCAAGGTTGGAGTAGCACCCAGCTCCGTAGGCCACCATTCATCACCCCAAAGGCTACTCTCTTTACCCAAGATCAGCACCTCGGTCTTCTTAGCATTCAGCTGGAGACAGTTATCTGTCATCCAGCCTGCCACTGCCAAGAGTCCAGCCCGAAACTTAGGGGCTTGGAGGTCAGCATTGCCACTCAGTGTCACCGCCAGCTGAGTATCATCAGCGTAGGAGACAATATTCATGTCCCAGCGCTTTGCGACCGCAGCCAGCGGTTGCACATATAGATTGAACAGAGTGGGGCTCAATGCCGACCCCTGAGGCACACCTTGTTCAAGAGCGTGGAATTTGGACTCAAAGGGCGAAATCGCTACCCTAAATGAACGGTCAGCTAGAAATGACCGGAACCAGTCTAAAGCAACGCCAGAGACACCAGCCCACTCCAGACGATGCAGCAGGATCGAGTGTGAAACCGTATCGAACGCGGCACTGAGGTCAAGTAACACCAGTGCCGCCGTCCGCCCGGAATCCAGCACTGACCGCAGATGTTCAGTACAGGGAACCGCCATGCCTCTCAGGACTGCGTTAAAAAGGATTTGTAGATACGGGCCCCATATCTTTGGTTCATGTCTAAAGAGGTCTCCCGGGAGTTTGTCTAGACCCGGGGCTTTTCCTACGGCAAGTTTGGAGATTGCATTACAAACTTCCGCTGTTTTAAACTCTACCACCTCAGACTGTGGGATAGAAGCTGGCGGTGCCGATATAGTTTCCCAAATTCTCATACCATCCTCTATGGAATACAAAGCCCGTAAGTAGTCTTCCCAAACTTCGGCTGCTATATTTGGTTCAATAGCAGCTTTCGGTTCGCCACAGCCGTTATTGACTATGGACCAAAATTTCCGGGAATCTTTTGTAGCTAGAGCGATGGATAAGCTAACCCACTTATCGTGATCCCACTCTTCCTTTGCACACTTTGTCAACCGTTTGTAAAGTGCTCTCCTGGCTTGCATTTGGGGTTTGTTATTATTTAACTTTAGAGCCTGTACTAGCTCTGTTTTAGCCTTTCTACAAGCTGCATTATACCACGTCCTTTTTTGAGCCCTTTTGTTCTTTTTAGCCACCCGAGGATTAAATACCTCTGCCAGGTTGGATACTAGATCCGTGTGGAGAGCCTGCATCTTTGTATAATATTCGGGGGCAATGGATGAGTGTTTACCACGTCAACCTCCACAAACAAGGGGACTATCCGGGTATATAAGTTCCAAAGATCTTCCGGATGTTCCATTATTTTACGCCACCTGACTCTAGGTCTGTTGTTAGATAATGTGAGCCTACCATCAGGGTCCCCAGAACTTGGCATGCTGTTCTTAGTAGTGCCGGGGGAGCCCAACTCCAAAATTAGAGCATTATGGTGACTCTCAGCTCTTGTGATGACATTTAAGTCTATGACCTATGGCCATAACCGTGTTTCAGCCAAGATATAGTCAAGACGTGACTCGTGTCCAGCTTTGTTAAATGTACACTTGGCTGGGGTATCCGAAAGTGTGCCGCCATTACAAGCCCGTAAAGAATGGTTTAATGTTAGAGCCGTTATCTGTATGGCTAGTGGAGACCATACCCTTGGAGATGGAGCCTGGGTCACTGGTATCGCCCAGTAGTCATCCTCTGCCAATAAGACGCCATCCTTCATACCAGCTAAAGGCACGAAGTGGCAGTTCAGATCACCCTCTACCAGAAGATGAGTGTCACTAGGGATGGTATGCAAAAGTGTGACAACTCCTCAATAGTCCTTGATTTACTATGCTAACAGGTCGAGAATAGGCAAGCTTGAAAGCATTCAGCCATACAAGAACTACACATTGGACATCTTCAGAATGTGTGGTCAATGTCTTGACCATACATCCCAAATGGGAACCAACCCAAATAGTAAGACCTCCTGAAGGGCGACCTTTCCCCCCCCCCCCCCCCATAGGGCCGGGACGTGGAATGAGGCGTAACCCCCGCGTAGTTGTTCTTCTCAGGCCTAGGTCCCTTGGAAGAGGCACACGTCATTTTTGTCTACGAATGATCCCCACTCAGGACATGCCATTTTATTGGGTAGACCTGCAACATTCCATGACAATATCTTTAGTATATCTGGCTTGCAGCCCAAATCAATACTACCAACCGATCCCCTGGGACCCCCTTCATAGAATCTTGTTCCAGCTAGCAGAGGACCCAATGTGTTGCCTGCCTCAGTTGTACTTAATACAGGTTCATTAGTGCCTATGATAGGCAACTGTAAATTAAGTTGAGTGGCTGGGGACATTGTGGTTACTGGACTGCAACCTACAGTCTTGTCTCCTTTATTAAATATAGAACTCCCTCTCGATACATTAACTAAATTCATCCTTTCATTCTCCTGCTGAAGCCCCGTTAAACCCCCCTGGCTATGCTGCAGTCAATCTACCATGTCCAGGCAGCTATACCTGTTTTGGGTGCGGATGTCAATGGGTGCAAAGGGGTGTGCGTACCTGTCCTTGTTTACCATACCCACTCCTCGGGGCTCCACTAACTTCCAATCTGGTTCGGTGTCAGGTTTTCGACACGGGGGCCAGGAGGATAACAATATGACAATGGGAGAGATTGTATAGCTGTCCAAGGATTGTGCTGCATCCACTCACATATGTGTGCTACAGTCCATGGGTCCCTAAAGTTTACCAAGACACAGTCACCCCTAATATTCTTTGGCCTATGACCCACCCAGGACACCCTGCGAACCATCAAAATTTCACTGCTGATGTGTCCCGGAAGCGGTCTATTTTTGTTGAGGCAATCTGTGACTTTGTTTTTTAGGGACATGTGAAATTCCCTGCTAACATCACTTAGTTCAGGCACCCCGGCTAGGACCACTACATACGGGCTTGATTCTGGGTTCAAATCAATTCTGTTTTTCTTGTTTGGGACCTCTTTCCTGTTGGTATTGGTGTGCCTCGTTAGACTTCTCCTTATTAACCTTATTTTTTAGGGACATGTGAAATTCCCTGCTAACATCACTTAGTTCAGGCACCCCGGCTAGGACCACTACATACGGGCTTGATTCTGGGTTCAAATCAATTCTGGTTTTCTTGTTTGGGACCTCTTTCCTGTTGGTATTGGTGTGCCTCGTTAGACTTCTCCTTATTAACCTTTATCAAGACATTATCAGGAGGATCAGCGGGTAGTTCCCGGGTTGGGGTAGTCACAGGTACAGTGGACAAGTTAGATGGTAATACAGAATTTTGTGACAATAATCCCCCCGGCCATTTTTGACTTTCACATAGCCCAAAGTCACCTTATTAGTCTTTAAACAATCCATGGTCGCCGATGTTGCTTTTTCAATTTTTGACAACCGTAGCTCTATCTGTGAGAGTCTCGTTTCAAGTCGTTGAAGTGATGACTTTAAGAGAGCGCCCAATTTTAAAATAAGTGTATCTTCTGTTGTGGCTCTTATGGTAGGTGAGTTTGCCCCTCCTGGGATACTTGCAATTAAAGGTGGTGTTGGGCTGTTATCCGGAACTTTAAGAGCCTCTGGGACCTGGCCCAGACTAGCAAAATCACTATTATTAGAGCGCTTTGCGGAGAAGCGTGGCTCAGTGGTTAGAGGCGGCAGACCCGGAAGCTGAGATCGGCCGTGGACCAGGGTTCGATTCCCCACCTCGGCGGGTCTCGGGCTCAAAATTCCACGGACTCGACAATTCTCGCTCTGGTGCCTACTCGACTCACGGGGTCAGACTCTGGGCAATAGCTTGCTTAATCTCCACTACGGCCCCTCGCGGTGGGATGCCTGGCTTTCACCTTGTGGATACCCTTCCGGGGTATCTCACAGGGGAATACCAGGACGGGTTCCCTAAGCAAGCGCCTTGAGACCCCTGGGTGATTCGTGCGCTATATAAATCGAAATACATTTACATTTACATTTGCAAGCTTGGGCTTCCTACCACCTGAAGCTAAAGCACCTCGCTTCCTTTTTGGTATGGCCCCTTCTCGTCTCCCACGTAGCTGCCGGATGTCAGGCCTTTCTGGACTATCGACTACCAGATTATTTTCAGGGATTGTTAATAGGTTAGTCTCTGCTACTGGTGATAACTGGGTCTCGCCAGTTAGAGATAGTGTTCCCAAGTCCTGTATAATCTCAGTGCTTGGTGCAGTCACAGGACCTTCGGTGGCAGCGACTCGAAGTGTGCGCTCTGGTGTACGAGCATTCGCGGAATGTCCCAGCGAGGATCTTTTTGCGAAGGCAATATCTTGAGAAAGCCGACGCTTTATCAAAGTTATTTTGTGATCCAGTACTGAGTTTTCTCTAATTGTCCAGCGTCCCTGAAACGTAACCACCCAATGTCAACGCCTTACTCCTACTTTCACGCCCGGCCATTTCCCTGGTACAAGTAGTAATACAAGCAGGTACTTACGGTGTGCCGGATTGATCTTAAACTGGCCCGCCCTTGGCCCGGGCTTTGCCCGGAGCGCGCCCGCGCGCGTCCCGCGGAGCGGTAGGTGTACACAAATAAATACCAGCAGGTATAGGGCGGGAAGAGGACACAGCTGAAGGCAATGACGGGGCTGCTGGTCCTCGCAGTCCCGTTAGGAAGAGTGCAGAAATCACCAAAGTCCCGGTAAAACTGCTGCAAGCGGCTCCCGTGAAGCGGGGCCGCGAGCAGTATAAGCAGTGGCAAGTGGAGGGCGGGGAAAGGCACAGCTGAAGGCAATGACGGGGCTGCTGGTCCTCGCAGTCCCGTCAGGAAGAGTGCAGAAATCACCAAAGTCCCAGTAAAACTGCTGTGAGCGGCTCCCGCGAATCGGGGGCCGTGAGCAGTATAAGCAGTGGCAAGTGGAGGGCGGGAATAGGACACAGCTGAAGGCAATGACAGGGCTGCTGGTCCTCGCAGTCCCGTCAGGAAGAGTGCAGAAATCACCAAAGTCCCGGTAAAACTGCTGCGAGCGGCACTTGCTATCAATCCTAACACAGTCAGACATTGGCCGAGTCCTATTTCTCAATTTTCCAGATTGTTGGAAGAGCCAAGTGTCCTATCAAGGCACCCAACTCCAAAGGATCAAGGGTCTGTGCTGTAGAAGCCCTCACGAGACCAACAGCCTACAGAGGCAAGTCCAGGCAGAGGGGCAGTGGAGAAGATTGGAACGTCTTCTCCACTGCCGCTCTGCCTGGACTTTCCTATTCAAGATGGTGGATGCCTGTAGTCGTGGGGTGTGTGCGGGCCGGAATAACAGGCGTGGAGGCCGTATATAGTGTGCTATGACTTAGCAGTCTTTATTACAGTACACAGTTATGGTCGTGGAAGGTAAAGAAGCAGAGGGTAGGGATGAAGGTGGTGTTCCGGGTTCTCGTCTTCGGGTGAGGGATGGTTCTGGAAGGGTCTTGCGCGACGTCTCTGGGATTAGGGTTGATCCTTCTTCTCCTTGCTGGTCCGGTGGTCCTCGGAGTGAAGGGGAGAGAGAACAGGGCGGTTAGTCCTCAAGCACAGGACTATCAGAGTACTGTCACCAATCACCAGGGTTGTGTGGAGGTCAAAAGCGAGAGTGAGGAAGGGGACGGTAGGGAGGAAGATGGGAGGGTATCCGTGCGGGAAGGAAGAAGATGGCCTAAGTGAGGGTTCCGGTGTGGGGTTCCTTACTCTACGTGACTCGGGCCGTGATATATATATATATATACAGTGCTCTTAGGGGTGCTACACGGTGAGGTGGTACTCTATTTACAAAATATACAGGTCCGCCTGGGAGCCAGGAGACAGGGTACTCACATGCCCCGCCGTAACTCTCCCTTGAGTTACAGCCGCTCTCCAGCATCCTCACCCGGACTCCACCAGTCCTCCGTCCAGACCTCGTCGTCTTCTCCGTCTTCTCCGTTCTGCTTTCCAGGGGCGCTGCTGTCCGTCTTCTGCCACGAGCCGGGCTCACCACGCACTTCGCCGTCTTCGGTTCCTGCTTTTTCTTCTTCCGTCGTCGGGTAGGGGGTGGGACTTCCGGGGTCACTCGGGAGTCCTACCAGTTTCTCGTCCTTCCGGGTCGGGTCCTGCAATGAGGGAGAAAAACATGGAGTCTGGGTTGCCAGGGACGCCGTCGCAGCGGTCCGCGAGGCTCGGGACCTCGAGGGAAGCGACGGGTCACTCGAGGTAGGGACCGCATCCCGTTCACATCCCCTTCCCCTAGATGTCCTTCTTGTACGGGGTGCAGGGGGAGGGTATCGGGACAGGTAGTCGGCGTTACCCTGTTCAACGCCTTTCCGGTGCAATGTCTTGAACCTATAGGGTTGGAGGGACAAGAACCACCGTAACACACGGTCATTATGTCCTTTGTTGCGGGCCATCCATTCCAACGGAGCGTGATCTGTGTACAGGACGAATTCACGGCCATCCAGATAGTAGCGGAGGCTTTCTACTGCCCATTTGATGGCCAGCGCCTCTTTTTCTACCACCGTGTAGTTCATCTCCCTTGGAAACAACTTTCGGCTTAGAAAAAGGATGGGTCGTTCGTCGCCGTTGTGGTCCCTCTGGGCCAGAACAGCCCCCAGACCCTGATCAGAAGCATCGGTTTGAAGGATAAAGGGTAGCGTATAGTCCGGGCTGATAAGCACAGGACCGGACAACAAGGACTGTTTGAGGAGGTGGAAAGCTCGCAACATACGAGAGTCCGGGCACTTCAGCACGTCTTCGGTCTTCGTTGCCTTTTTCAAGAGATCAGTCTGTGAGAAGCCAGGGATAAATCTCCTGTAATAACCCAAGAGACCAAGAAAGGCACGTAGTTCTTTTCGTGTTTGTGGAAAGGGGATTGACTGGATGGCTGTGATTTTATTGTTCTGGGGACGGATTACTCCCTCACCTAACAGATAACCCAGGTACTTAACCGTTTGGGCAGAAAGGGTGGTTTTTGCGGGGTTAATGCTGAACCCATAAGAACCCAGGAAGGAGACGACATCATGTAGGTGATGTAGGTGTTTCCCCCAGTCATCGCTGTAGATGATTATATCATCCAAATAGGCTCCCGCATACTGGGAATGCGGTTGTAGGACGTGATTCATGGCTCTTTGGAAAGTAGCGGGAGCACCGTGAAGGCCGAAGGGCATCATGGTGAACTGATATAGTCCATCGGGGGTAGAAAAGGCTGTCTTCTTCTTATCCTCCTCTCTCAATGGGATCTGCCAGTACCCTTTACAGAGGTCTAGCGTTCTGATGTATTTTGCCTTCCCTATCCGTTCGATCATCTCATCAACACATGGGAGGGGGTACGTATCAAAGGAGGAGATTTTATTCACCTCTCGAAAGTCAATGCAAAACCTGATAGAACCGTCCGGTTTAGGGACTAGTACAATGGGTGAATTCCAGCTACTGATGGACGGCTCTATGACCCCCAGGCGCATCATCTGTACTATTTCTTCTTGAATGACGGCTCTACGGGCTTCAGGGACCCGATAGGGTCGTTGGCGCACCGTTTTTCCAGGCTCGGTTGTGATGGCGTGTTCGATTACAGAGGTGCGACCTGGGTAGGAGGAGAAGATCTTTTGTAGTGGACTCAAGGACGTCCATAGATCCTGTCTTTGGTTTTCAGGCAGATCCGGATCCATGCACACCTCATAGGACAAAACCGATTCGGGTTCGGTACCAACCAGTACGGGTAGAGGGCCGACCCAGGGTTTCAGTAGGTTTATGTGGTAGATCTGGGTGATATGTCTGTTAGGGTCGGTTTCCACCTCATAGGTGACTGGCGTTACTTGTCGAAGGATAGGAAATGGGCCCTGCTGTTGTCCTAGTAATTTGTGATCCAAGGATGGGATCAGGAGAAGAACAAGGTCCCCTGGGGCAAAAGACCGTGGTTTGGTGCCTTTATCGTACTGGTGCTTTTGATTGGCTTGTGCGGTTACCATGTTCTGCCTTACAATGTCCCGTATTAGCCCTAAATGTGTCTTTAGGTTTTCTACATACTCAGGGAGAGGCCGGGTTCGGTCTGGTTCGGCCTCCCAGGCCTCTTTGGCCATATCTAACAAGGTCCGTGGGGGTCGCCCATATAAGAGCTCATAGGGCGAGTATCCTGTGCTGCTCTGAACCTTGCAGCGGAATGCAAATAGTGCTAGGGGTAGCATCTCCTCCCACCTCCTGCTCTCAAGGTTCAACAACTTTTTCAGTGTAGTCTTTAGGGTGGCGTTGTAACGCTCAACCAGCCCATCCGTCTGGGGGTGGTAAGCTGAGGTCCTTATCTGTTTAATACCTAATCTGGAACCCACCTGTCTCATAAGGGTGGACACGAAGGGAGTCCCCTGGTCGGTTAGGATTTCCCTAGGGAAGCCTACCCTAGAGAAAATCGAGATCAAGGCTTTGGCTATGTTCTGGGTTGTGGGTTGTCTTAGGGGTACGGCTTCTGGAAAGCGGGTGACGTAGTCGACCAGTACTAGAGCGTATCGACAACCGCTCCTGGAGGGCAACAGGGGGCCTATAGTGTCCATCCCTACTCTACTGAAGGGTATATCAATGAGGGGTAGAGGCTGTAGGGGTACTCTGGGGGGTCGGTACCTGCTATTCTTTTGGCAGACCGGACATGCACGGCAGTACAGTTTTATTTGTTGGTATACACCTGGCCAATAGAATTTGTCCAAGATGGCCTGTCCTGTCTTCTCGTCACTAAAGTGGCCTCCCAACAGGTGACTATGGGCGAGAAACAACACCTTGTCTCTGAAGGGTCTCGGGATTATCAGCTGTGGTGTTTGTTGTGCCCCTCCCTTCCTGTATAAAAAGCCATTCTTTTTAAAGAAATAGGGACCTACTTGTAAGGGGTCTTCATTGTCCAGTGCCCGTCCCCAGGCATCTTGAAGGACGGGATCCTCCTGTTGGGCAGCACGGAATTCCCTGTCGGTTTCCCAGGGGTGTTCTTCCGCTCGGATAGGAAAGACAGTGGCATGGTTCCTCTTCTCTTTCTTCTTTTGGGTTTTCGATTTGTAGGGTTTGTCTGGGGCTTCTTGACCGGGTTGGTTATGTGGAAACGGGGCTTCTAACCACCATTTTTCTAGGGAGTCGGTGGTCTCATGTAGAAGATGGGGTAGGCCAGAGTAGTCGCTGCCCAGTATTACCTGCTCCGGGAGATTTGAAATAAGGCCAACGGTTAGCGTGGTACCCTGATCCGTAGGGTGTTGAACCCGAACCCGGGCGGTGTGGTATGGTTTCGTGTCGCCGTGAATGCACTGGATGGCTACCGTACCGGTCACAGGTCCCACAGGGTTTGGCAGCTCCGGTGGACGGAGTACACTTTGTCTGCAGCCCGTATCCGCAAGGGCTAGAACAGGGTGTCCGTCGATCCGTACCGGGCAGTGAAACCTAGGAGGGTTCGTTTCTGCAGCAATGCATACATGGTTCCGGGCGAGGCCCACCTCCATCGGTTCGTCTTTCTGGGGACACACTCGGGCGATGTGCCCATATCCCCCACAGTGATAGCACAGAGGACCGGGTGGGGGTGCCCGCGGCACAATAGGGTACGGGAACAAAGGGAGTGGCTCCGGTTTCTTGGGTAGGGGAGGTCTCGGTGTTCGGGTCAGGTTATGAGCTTGGGGACGGTGTGAATGTTCCTCCTTTGGCCTCTGAAAGTCTTGGGCGCGGCTGTAGGCGCTGGCGATCTCTACCGCACTCTCCAAGGTGAGACAGGCGTGTTGGCGAACCCATTTTTGGGTAGAAGGATGTAGGGAAGCCAGAAACTGTTCCAAATAAATTTTGGAGAGGATATCTTCTTTCGTGGCGGAGGCAGATCGCAACCAGCGATCGGCCAGATCCCGGATGCGGAAGGACAGTGCTCTTGGTGTTTCTTGGGGTCCTTCTTTTGCTTGACGCAGCTTCACCCTGTAGGTTTCATCGTCTATGCCTAGACGTTCCAGGATGCAGGTTTTGATATCAGCATAAGGTGTTTGGCCCTGTACATTGGCCTGTTGGTACGCAGCTTGTAATTCGCCGGTAAGTAGCGGACCTAGATAGTGTCCCCAGCGATTAGGGGGCCAGGCCGTGGCTTGTGCCAGCCGTTCGAAGTTAGTAAAAAAGAAGTCCGGGTCTTCTCCCGGGACGTACTTTTGGAGAACCACGGAGGGGAGGGAGGTGACCGGTCTTTGGTGGCCTAGTACGTCTGTGAGTTTTCCAATAGCCTGGTCCTGGGCCGCCCCCTGCCCCTTCAATACGTCATGCAACTGGCCTCGGTCGTCCTCGGCGGTTTTGAGGAACTGCTCCATCATCTTCCCGAGCTGTTCCTGGGTCTCGGCGAGTTTCTTTACGGCAGCCTCCATGCTTCCGGGCAATCCCACTTCTGACACCAACTGTAGTCGTGGGGTGTGTGCGGGCCGGAATAACAGGCGTGGAGGCCGTATATAGTGTGATATGACTTAGCAGTCTTTATTACAATACACAGTTATGGTCATGGAAGGTAAAAAAGCAGAGGGTAGGGATGAAGGTGGTGTTCCGGGTTCTCGTCTTCGGGTGAGGGATGGTTCTGGAAGGGTCTTGCGCGACGCCTCTGGGGTTAGGGTTGATCTTTCTTCTCCTTGCCGGTCCGGTGGTCCTCGGAGTGAAGGGGAGAGAGAACAGGGCGGTTAGTCCTCAAGCACAGGACTATCAGAGTACTGTCACCAATCACCAGGGTTGCGTGGAGGTCAAAAGCAAGAGTGAGGAAGGGGACGGTAGGGAGGAAGATGGGAGGGTATCCGAGCGGGAAGGAAGAAGCTGGACTAAGTGAGGGTTCCGGTGTGGGGTTCCTTACTCTACGTGACTCGGGCCGTGATATATATATATATATATATATATATATATATATATATATATATATATATATATATATATATATATATACAGTGCTCTTAGGGGTGCTCCACGGTGAGGGGGTACTCTATTTGCAAAATATACAGGTCCGCCTGGGAGCCAGGAGACAGGGTACTCACATGCCCCGCCGTAACTCTCCCTTGAGTTACGGCCACTCTCCAGCGTCCTCCACCGGACTCCACCAGTCCTCCATCCAGACCTCGTCGTCTTCTCCGTCTTCTCCGTTCTGCTTTCCAGGGGCGCTGCTGTCCGTCTTCTGCCACGAGCCGGGCTCACCACGCACTTCGCCGTCTTCGGTTCCTGCTTTTTCTTCTTCCGTCGTCGGGTAGGGGGTGGGACTTCCGGGGTCACTCGGGAGTCCTTCCGGTTTCTCGTCCTTCCGGGTCGTGTCCTGCAATGAGGGAGAAAAACATGGAGTCCGGGTTGCCAGGGACGCCGTCGGAGCGGTCCGCGAGGCTCGGGACCTCGAGGGAAGCGACGGGTCACTCGAGGTAGGGACCGCATCCCGTTCACAATGCCTTATGTTGTCCTATAATAATTCTCCAATCTAGTTTGTGTTGTTGTTCAGCTAAGATTTACATGTCTCGCTCAATCAGGGATTTTTAGTTTGAAGGGAGTGTGTAAACCTTTTTTTTATTTATTGCTTCACTATTAGGTTTATTATCACCTCCATCATGTAATCCTTCAACATTTCCAAATTGATTCCCAATGTGAAGTTTAAGCAGGCCCCTCCATCCCGGTTGTATGATACAACCACAAATTCCCCAACCCTGCATGCCTAAATCACGCATTCCTTTACCATGCATGCCTTTACCACAAATTTTGTGGTAAAGGCATATATGGTAAAGAGGCATGCGTGGCTAAGGTCGCCACCCCCCCTCCCCACCGCCCTAAAGTACAAACTCCACCCACCCCTCTCCCGCCCTGAGGTGCAATTACCCCTACCCCCTCCCAACCTACACAGTGCCCTCCCCCTGCCCTGATGCCTAAAACCCTGTCCCTTAACCCTGTCCCTTAACCTCTACCTGCCCAGCCTTGACTCAACCCTAAAAACTGACTCACCCTCCCCTAAGCCCCAAAAACGACCCTGAGGGAAGCCTCCGCCTTCCCTGAGTCCTAATACCCTAACCCCTAATTTAAAAAAACTACCCCAACAGTCTCCCAGCCCTAAAAACTACTCTGATCCCCCTAGCCCTGAAAACTATCTATGACCCCCCAGCCCTGAAAACTACCCCAACACACCCCCAGCCCACAAAACTATCCACAAACTACCCCCAGCCTACAAAACCACCCCTGACTCACCCCAACCCACAAAGTACCCCAGACCCACAAAACTACCCCCGACTCACCCCCAGCCCACAACTACCCCAACCCACTCCCTAGCACACAAAACAACCCCGACCAACATCCCAGCCCACAAAACATTCCCGACTCACCCCAAGCCGACAAAATTACCCCAGCCCACAAATGTACCCCGACTCACCTCCAGCCCCACTTACCTCACCTCTCCCTGCTTCCTGCTTCGATCCGTCCGTTCTGCAGCTAGGCCATACATTGCTCTGTGAAGATTTTTTTGCTTCACCTTTGTGCAATATGAGGATTCATTACTTGCCATAAATCAGGAACGTTTTTACATTTTGCATGACTTAAAGCGTAAAGCTGCAAAATTGTATATATATGTAAATAGTGCAAAGCAAACCAGCTCTTTTTGACAAAATTTTGAATGTGTTCATGTACTTAATTCTTCACGATTTTGTGTTTAGTTTTGAATGTATTGTCAAATTATGTGGAAATTTACGCACAAGTGGTACTAATTGATTTTTGTATATTTGTCAAAATGTCAATGTGGTCATCTGTTTGGTTGATAATGTGTCTCCCAATTCAGCCTTGAAAAATGATCTCCTTTTTATGAAATAATTCAAAATAAAAGGCTAATCACTATTGCCATAATAGACACAATTAATTTAGTCTATTTCTGCTTTTTGATTGGATCTGCAATCCTAAAATGAATGGAGGTGTGGGTATATTGTTCGTTGTTCAAATTTAGTGGTCCTACCCCCCTCCTGCCCAAGTGGACCAAACCCCTAATTTTTTCCTTACACTGCATATCTTGATGGCCCATCTTCCTAAGCTAGAATGAGAGGGAGGAGCTGACCCTTACACCTGAATAGGGCCAAGCCTGTCCCCACACAAAGAGTTGCATACCATCCGGTCCTGGGCCCAGGGCCATTTCCATCATTAGGCAAGACTAGGCGGCCGCCTAAGGAGGCAAAATGGGGAGGGTGGCAAAAAACATGAGTTTGTGAATCCCCTTGAAAGGCCTTCGACCTCAAAAGCGCATTGGTTAGCGGTAGCGCCTTCTACAATTCGATGTGATGTGATGTCACGTTCAGCGCCACGGGTGGGGGCCGTGTGCGCCGCTTTAAATATGCGACTTCCCATTTCGCTCTCGATCTGATCGGAGTCGGACCTCTGTGACAACATCATCATACAGTGCACACTAAATCGCCGCCTTCCACCATGCGGTAAAAATCTGTTGCTCCACTGCTCCGCTGCTCCGCTCTCCTGCTCCGTGCTCCGCTCCAACGCTCTGAATAGCAAATGAAACAAGTGTCTTGTTGTTTTTTTTCTCCTACAAATGAGGTTGTAAGTATCTATTGAGCAATCTATATTCACATTAATGTCCTGTGGCAATATATATGTCATGCATATGAATAGCAAATATATCCCTAACCATCAGTGTTATGGCCCTGATTGCCACATGAAATCATAATGATGACAAACTGAAAATAAAATGTTTTCAGGATTTCAAATAACCAAGTGTTATCGGCACATTATACCAACCATCAGGGAAAGGCGCGAGCTTGCCAAGGCTCAATTGATGGACTATGTACAGTGCTGGTGCTTTCAGCTGTTTCTAAACAATGCTGCTATTTGCATACTTTTGTACAAAATGCTAATTGGGACGGCGGAGAGGTGGATGTAAGGCAAGAAATAAATCAGTGGAAAACGTTTGTTCTCTAGATTTACTGTTTATATAGATATCTTTGCAGTCGGATTAGAAATACGAGCTATAAAACTCGGAAAAGTAATTAGCAAGATGAGTTCCCAATCATTTCTGTTTACCTGTTTTCTAAATATACAAGGCACGTCATTGTTTTCAATCAGATGAATTGGCAATCACCTACACTACTTAGATTACATATATTTATCACCCCTCCCTTTCACTGCGACTCAACAACACACACGGCCCGATTCACAGAATGAACTTAAGACTAAATCCTAAACTTACTACTATTTGGTATTCACAGAATGCACTTACTACTTTCGGGATTCACAGAGTGAACGTACTACTTTCGGGATTCACAGAATAAACTTACTACTTTCGGTATTCACAGAATAGATTTAAGACTACTAACTCTAAGTCCGAAATCGCGGAGTAAATTCCGGCCCGGAGGCGGAGCTTCCGGCCCGGAGGCAGAGCTTCCGGCCCTGAGGCGGCGCTTCCGGCCCGGAGTCGGAGCTTGCGGCCCAGAGTTGGAGATTTCAGCATGGCAAAAATCCCCACCTCCGAGCCGGAAGCTCCGCCTCCGGGACGGAAGCTCCGCCTCCGGGATGGAATTTACTCCCCGATTTCGGACTTAGAGTTAGTAGTCTTAAATCTATTCTGTGAATACCGAAAGTAGTAAGTTTTTTCTGTGAATCCCGAAAGTAGTAAGTTCACTCTGT
Source organism: Lissotriton helveticus (assembly GCF_964261635.1). Lineage (NCBI taxonomy): Eukaryota > Metazoa > Chordata > Amphibia > Caudata > Salamandridae > Lissotriton > Lissotriton helveticus. The sequence continues at coordinate 459,571,941 of NC_136060.1, read as the reverse complement.
GAATCCCGAAAGTAGTAAGTGCATTCTGTGAATACCAAATAGTAGTAAGTTTAGGATTTAGTCTTAAGTTCATTCCGTGAATCGGGCCCAATGTCACCAGCAGTGAAAAGGGCGAAAGGAGTTACTAGGCTTATAGCTGGCAAGTTTAAAAAAAAATAAACTGACAGTTCTGTTATTTCTGATAATATCTGCTTTATATGTCAAAATGTGTTCACAAAAATCTTCCCTTACATTAAGGGCCTGATTCTGATGCGGTTAGGAAGGCCACCTAATAGCATTTGCTCCTTCCAAATCAGATCGGGAACATGTCTTACCGACCGAGGGCCCAATTATGATGCGGTTAGGAACATATGCTCCCATTGCCAAATCGTATCAGGGAGCATCCGGATGCATCGTACTCTGTCGGTCGGACTCTACAGATCCGAGTTGGTCGGCAACCATTTCCAACCCGATTCGATCGGGAAGCATTTCCAACCCACATCAGAATCAGCCCCATAGTGTGGCCTAAATATTGGTTACAGAACAATTGCCGCAATGAGTTTGGTTTCCTATTTTTAACTTGAATGGGATGACATTTTTGTAAACAGTCAGGACACAATATTTATGCCTGGAGATGTTTTTGTTGACATGTTCTGACGCATATGCTTATTTAGTTATTTATTGTTTGATGTGTTTTATTGTTTAATGTTGAATACAAGTTCTTTTATATCTAATGCATTAATTCTTCTAGCCTGTATGACAGGGGAGAGAGTGATGGTAGTAAAAGGGAGGGGGCGGCATTTTTCAATTCTCACCTAGCGTGGCAATGAAGCATCGTTCGAAACCGGCGCATTTCTGTGCGATATCGCTGCATTGCCACTGCCAGCGCCGAACCCGTGGATACCACTCACCAACTGCGTGATGCAATGACCCCTACTTAGAACCAGCGGCGGCTGGTGACATTTGAAGGTGGTGAAGCGTGGAGGTCCGGGTTGCCCGGTGGTGGGAGGGGGGTGGGGGGAAGGAGGGTTTTCCCCCTGAAAATATTTTAATAATTGCACTGCCACTTACCTGTTGTCGTACCCATCGGTAGTCTTCTGCAGTGCTGTCTGCTGTGCTGTGACTGCTGAGAGTGGCAGTCCGCCGCTCCCCGGAGTTCAACTTCCAAGTGGTTCAGCCTCAGGGACATCTTAAGGATTTTGGGGGCCCTGGGCCAAACATATTTTGGGGGCCCCTGTTCAGAACAACTTTGAATTTATTTTCCAATTTTAGCCCCTGTTTCCCACGCCGTTTCCGCTTCCTCAGCTGCGTTAGTGATCTGTAGTGTAGTTTCTATATTCCCAATAGGCTCTGCGCATTGGAATAATATAAACAGCAGTGTAGACGTAGGACTGAGGTCAACTAGGTCTCTACTGACTATATTAGACTTAATTAGTTTTGCCAGCTAGCTCAGAGGTCACTAGACACTTTCTCGAATGTTCAGGAAAGAGTTAACTCTCCTGATTTAGACAAGAAGGGATTAGCTTCTGACAACCGCATAAACATGACAACTTTGCTCCCTCAGAATAAAGAGTGTATCTCGAGAGTCGTGTGAAAACAATAGACGGTTATTTCACTCAGTCAATCGTGCATACTTAGTTTCACCAGAGTGCAGAGAAATAGAGAGACGGGCGTTTTCAATAAAAGGTGTTATTTATTGAGAAGTCTTCTTTCTCATGTAAGAGAAATGAATTGCCACAATTGCAATACTTATCATAAAGTAAAGTGTGTACAGTAAAAGGAGTATTATGAAATAATACTGTAAAAGCATTGATATGGTTTCTTAGCCATATGATACTTTAAAATGGATAAAAGATATACATACATAAAAACATTGACTGACGTACTCAACTGGTGCTTCTAAGATACGCCTACCCCGGTGTACCTGACCTAAGCCTAATACGTGGAAAAGAGTAAGTAAGTAGCAGTTTAAGTTAAGTTGGTTTTTGCCAAGGAATCTGAATCAAGAATTCTCTTAAGGGTTTAGTCAGCTCCGTACCTTGGTTCTAGAATGTAGGAGGTCTTGTATCTCTCTCTCAGGACTCGATCTCCCAGCAACCCGCAAGGGTGACTGGAAACACCGGAGCTGGATTTTCTCGGCTGGAGAAAAAGACAGCATCTTTCTCAGTGTGTCAAAAGGGAGGGGCGGCTTCCTTCGGCTCTCGCATCAGCTGGGCTTCGGGTAAGTAGATAGCCGCTCTGCTCCAAACCACCGTGTGTTTGCTTAAGGCAACGTTGGTATATTTATACCTGAAAGGTGCCGGGTTTGACGTCAGGTTGGACATAAGACGTCACTAAGAACTAACAGTTCTTTCTGGACTCCAGGAGTTCTTGTGCAAATCAAAACAAAAGCAGGGCGAATTCCCGGGCTGCTGTAGGCTTGGTTTGTTTAAAGAACGTGTTGTACTTTCTAGGAGTCTAGGGGAGTAGCCTTGCCGTATTTGGACTGCATGTGCTATTACTAAATATGGATATGATTCTTATGCCTTTATAAGGATATTATTTATTATAACCACATAAGGGCATAAATCGGGAATATCGAATTAGGGTCCTAGATAGAAACACAACACCCACTCCACGTATTAATGTCCATCATAACTAAAAACTAAGCAATATTAAACATAACAATGCATGTGTGTTTTCCAACCAACCCCAAAATACATAATTCGCATTTGAAATGGTATATGGTAAATACACGAAAAATGAGTATTGATACTGTACGCTTTTCAAGCAGTGTTATCATTCAGATAAAAAATGCATATATATATCAGCTGAATGAATTGCTAAAATTACACATGAAATGGCTCTGAATACAGAAAAGAAGGTCGAGACCATTTCATCACATATTTATACAAATGCTGTACATGTGCTAGAGGCTGAGGTAAAATATTGTCTCTAGAGTTCCTAAAATAGAAGCTCTGTTCTCTAAGAATAGTTCTGCTTTAAGCAGAGTACCATGTGCCAGAAAAAAAGGTAAATATTTTGGAAATAGAAAAATATTTTCACTTTCAGGGGAAAAAAATAGTTCCAAATGTTTTCAGTAGTTTTGTTTATCAAAATTGAAGGCCGAATTCAGAGTTCAGGGAACGCTGTGTGCTCATTGTTTTTTAAAAGTTATTCTTTCTGTTCAGGGGAGAACATCATATCAGACAGGCTTGCAAAAAATTGGTCTACAACATCAGGTGAAAGTTCGACCAAGTTCGAAAATGCTGAAACAGTGCATATGTGAGAATGATTGCTATCATCGATGTTTGGATCAGCAATGCTCACAGAAGGTTGTTCCTATTTGGTGCTGCTTTCCTCGCGTACTTCACCGCCACCTACTCGTAGTGGTGAAGTCTCAACGAATGCCGTCATCAGAATAGGTAGCCGCTGGGGACAACACGATGCATGAGTCGTCACCGGACCTAGCAAGGTATCTATATCCATTGGTACTGCTGATGGTAGTGTAAGACAGACGTCTAACACGCATTCTTCTCCGCATAGCAGACATCGAAGCACAGGTGAGATGCAATCTTGCAAGATGGGTCTGAATGAAAGAAACCATGTTGCACTTAGATCTCTTAGCAGGGCCAGTCCGAGCACTTTAGTGATGCGGTCCCGGCAGAGTATAGCTAGGATTGTTTCTCCCATCGTTGCAGGAGTCTTGTCTGTGGCTTGCCATATCGGAGCAGAAGGATCAAAAATTAGATTCCTGCTAAGAGTCCCAAAAGAAGAGGCAGGCCACCTAAGACAGAATGGACAAAATTCAGAAAAATGCCCAGAACTGTTTCAAAGGGTGCTAACAGTCCCGAAAAAATTGTCTTAAATACATGTGCGATGCCACTGGTATCTGACATGTTTAAGATTTGGCTTAACATTTCTACGAAATGCACGGGGCAATATGTTGATAATAGGGAATGTATCTCTGCCGTTGTCCTTGCAACTTGTAGATCATACGTTTCTTTGGACGAGGTCAAAGGCACAGTTGTCTGTAAAAAAATAGACTTCATTCCGCTTAAAGTATCAATGAGAATAGAAGAGATATTCAAATAAGGCCATATTGCCGCCTCCATGTCTGGAGTGCTGTTTGGATACAATACTTGCATACAGCAAGTGACCATGGAACTAACGCTCACGAGATAGGCTTTTCCTGGCACCATGCCACAACAGCTATGGTCATTTATTAGAACATAGCTGCCGTTGGAAAGCTGTCTAAAGAATGGCTCTATCTGTGTTGCAGGAGTGCCGTGCAGGTGACATGAAAGGTTATTCGAAGATCCTTCGCAGGCTCCATGCAAGTTAATACCTTGACACAGAAGTGTACCACTTAGTGATTTTTTACAATTGTTACCACTAAGGAATACCTCCTTTTTTCCTTCACTATAACATTTGTGTCTATAAGGTAAATCCCAGGTTGATTTGATGTATTCTTTACCCAACCTTTCATACAGGCCTGCTGGTATATATTTTTGCAATATTTAAACTAGAAAGTTGTTATCGGAATTGTAATTGTTCCGTGTATTATCCATTCAATGACAGGTCTCTCTAACATTGTCAATGGCAATCTCTCAAGTTTTTCAATGCTCAGAATCGTATAGTCTGCTCCTTTTTGTGCCAAACTGATTTGTTTATCAGTAAGGTTAAAGATAGAGAATAATGACGTTGTGTTGATTAAACGCCATGGCACGTAGCCTGAACGCAGGTTTTGCAACGTCCAGCCAAGTTGTACAATAGAGCGCAATTGGGACTGACCATGTTGTAACATTAGCAAGTCCTGCTCTATTATATCAATAGCAGATGATACAATACTGTCCAGTGAATATATTCTGGAGGACAGAGTCGTTAACCCATTGTCCACAACGGAAAGTGATTTTTCCAAATTTATACAATCAATTTCTCGTATTTCTTCTGCTGTTTCAATTTGTGTTACTTTCCGGGCTTTGTTGTAAGCAGCGTATATGAAACGTTTTTGACGCTGTTTGCGTGGTCCCAGTATGAAATCACGCAAGTCAGCACCGTCTTTAAGTAAAGTCAAGTGTTGCTTAATTTCAGCCAGTGTGGATGTCTGTAGCCATTCAAGGCAGAGTTTCGCTACACTACACTGTATGTTGTAACTATCCCTGGATGTTGTCTCTGGGAATATCTTGGGTCTGGCCTGGTCTGTTTAAACTCCTCTGTTTTGTTCAGGAATCTATTTTGACAGTTATATGTGTCTGTGGGCCAGATCAACCATTTTTTCCAATCAGGATTTGTTCTGTTTTGGTGTAAATCTGTAGTACTATTACTATCAGGCATGGGCTTTGGAATAGACGGTTTGTTTAAATCTTTTATCTTGGCTAGGCCAAGACAGGTTGTCTGTTGAATGGTGTCATTCAAGAATATTATTTGTTCTGGGATCATGCCAGCTCTAAATAATGCTTCTAGACCTTGTACCTGCCAGTCTTTTGAACCCCAGATGGTTTTTGTTTCAATGTTGTTTTTCCAAAAATCAAAACCAAATGTAGACATTTTTTCATAAAATGTTTCAGAATAAATCAATTTAGTATTTGTTAACATTGTTTTCATTCCTGTCTTATTTAACATTTTAAAATAAAACGTTTTTGGATCACTGTTGTTAAATCCTGAGAAGTATTTGAATTTCTCATAAAATGTTTTTGAACTGCCTTTTGGCGTTGTTGGACAATGTTCCCATTGGTTATAATTTAAAACATTTCTAGGTTGAGCAGATTTATGCAAATAGTGATGACCATAATGATTATAACAGTATAACTCTTCATAATTTGATGAAGCCTGTAAATAATCATGTTCTGTAAATTTTGCTGACATTACTAAATCTGACATCATATTATTAATATTTTCCCAATCATCAGAGAAAGTACTTGGTGTCACAAAGTCACTTAAGGAAACCTTGTGGTGGCACGGGGGGAATGCATCAAACAGATCGCAGGGGTTCGCCGCACATTGGAGCAGACACTCCTAACCTCGGAACAGCGTTTAGCTGCACTCACTAAACATACCGATGACTCGGAGGAACACGCCGTGCGCACGGCTGAGGCGAAGGCAGTATATCAAACTGCCTGTGCTGATCTTCGAAAATACAATTTTAGGGCCTATGCCTCCAGAGTTCATAAGGACAGGGACAAAACGGGAGCGTTGCTCGCCTGGATGGCGAGGCAGGACACCGAAATCAAACCGATCACGGATATTATCAATCCTGAGGGCGTGCATGTGCGATCCCAAGCCGAGATCCTCCTGGCGTTCCAATGCTGTTACGCACAGGTATACGGAGCCCCGAACCGGTACTGTCCATCATACGTGGACCGTTTCCTGGAACCACTGACGTTGCCCACGATATCAGACGCTGATAGGCGTACACTGGACACTAAGATAACACCCTCAGATATCACCCAAGCGCTGCGTGCCCTGTCTCGGAATAAAGCACCGGGACTTGACGGCTTCCCACTAGAATACTACTTGATGTTTTCTCCCCTGGTGGTCCCCCGGTTGGCTCGGATATTCGAGGCATCCCTTAGTCTGGGAAAACTACCCCAGTCACTGCGAGAATCCGTGATTGTTACCTTTCCCAAACCCCACAGGGACCCACTCCACATGGGATCGTACCGCCCTATCACGCTCCTGTCGGCGGACTGTAAGATTCTCGGGAAGGTCCTAGCTGACAGTTATGCCCAGGTCATATGCCCACTGGTCCACCCTGATCAATGCGGCTTTGTTCCGGGAAGGAACACCTCACAGAACCTTCGCCGAATCTTCCATGTCCAGGATCAGGTGCGAGACAGATTCCCCCGCGCCGCCTGCCTCATTATGGATTTGGAGAAGGCATTCGACACCCTCACCTGGCCATTCCTCTTCTCGGTCCTGCGTCGCCACAACGTTGGCCCGACGCTCATGGCGTACACACGCCTTCTGTACACCGATCTGACATCGCGAGTACGGATCGGGAAACACGTCTCATCAGCGTTTGAGGTTCAACGAGGCACGAGACAGGGGTGCCCCCTGTCGCCTCTTTTATTTGCCCTGGCCGTCGAACCGCTGGCGGTTAGACTACGCCAGGAGGGAATGCATTGGGGCATCCCGGTCGCGGACGGTACACATTGCGTCTCTATGTACGCAGATGACCTCCTCATATACGTCCGGGACATCGAGACTGACCTAACCCCCATAGGGGTAGCGCTTGCTGAATTCGCAGACGCCTCGGGACTCCAGGTGAACTGGGACAAGTCCACGATCTATCCCCTCCACCCGAGCTTACCCCCCCGGGACGTTGGGCTGGGGACCCACAGACTCTCATGGTCCGCGGAAGCCCCCCGGTACCTCGGTGTCCACCTGTACCACTCTCCGGCAGACATCTTTGAGGGTAATCACCGTAAAACGCTCGCTGGCCTACGCCCGACCGTTGCCTTCTGGAATAAGCTCCCACTAGCCCCAATAGGACGGATAGCCCTGGCTAAAATGGTGATGCTTCCCCGACTCCTCTACCACTTCTCTAATCTACCGGTGGTGCCACCCAGGTCCTTCATCCGGGACCTCAACTCTCTCCTGGGCACCCTTATATGGGGCGCAGGTCGACGCAGGGTGGCCCTGAAAACCCTCCAACTCCCCACAACACAAGGCTGGCTCGGAGCTCCCTCCTTCGAAGCCTATTTCCTGGCGGCGCAGCTCCAATGGCTGTCGTATTGGACGGCGGACCGATACACCCAGGAGACTTTTACCCCGACTGGCAGAGTCACGACCCCGGAACTCACCCGTCTTCTCCACTCGGGCACTAAGCCCCGGCGAACATATCCCCTTCAAGTCGCGGTGGCGCGCCAGTGCATGATGCGGATCCACCGGATGTCCCCCGGCAGACCCCCATACTCCCCGCTACTGCCGCTGATAGGCTGCCCCAGACGGGACTCTTATTTCACGGCCCCAATGCTAGCTGCATGGACGCACTGTGCCATCATGGATATGGTGTCGCTCTTTGAGGAAGGTCAGTTGAAACCAATCGACCGACTGGTCGCTGAGTTCGAACTCCCCCCAGGTCAATTCCTCAGACACCGACAGTTGCTCGAGGGATTCCGTCCCTACTATAATCTCCAGGCCGGCGAACCTGACACGCATCCAGTGATACACACTATCCTACATATGGGAGTGGGACGCCACTTGGTCACCTGGCTGTATAAATCGATCCGGGAACTCTCGTACACTCCCCTGACGACCCTACGGGCCAAATGGGAGGAAGATATCGGTCGCGCACTACACGACTCGGAATGGACCAGAGCACTTGAGGCCCCAAAACGCGTCTCTAGGAATGCCCGCTTCAAAAACATTCAATACTATACACTACACAGAGCATACCTCACTCCGGCGCGATTGCAAAAGTATTACCCGTCAACACAATTCCTATGCCCTAGATGCCGCTCCCCCGATGCAGATTTTCGCCATATGTTCTGGAGCTGTCCCGACCTCCACTCCCTATGGCAAACGGTGCACGACACACTGACGGCTCTCACAGGCCTTATGCCTTTATAAGGATATTATTTATTATAACCACATAAGGGCATAAATCGGGAATATCCAATTAGGGCCCTAGATAGAAACACAACAGACCTAGTTTGCACCTTAGGTATTAGCCTATATATTCCCGATATAAACGGACGTGCGCATCTGACAGTAGTAGGATTTAGTGTTTCCTGCCTTGCTACTAGGTTTTTAATACTTTTTTAAATTGTATATGTGTGGCTGAATTACTCTGTGCTTTTTAACAATTTCTCCTACCTACGCACCCATGCACTTTACTTGATTATGCCTGTCTACACCTCTCTAGCTGCTCCGATTCGCATTTCTCTTTTCCTCCAGTCCTGGTCTGCCATGGCTGATATGCTGATTGTGCGGAGGGCTGGAGCTACTATCGGGCTCCTCACTTCCACCCATGCAGTTTCCGCTTCCTCAGCTGCATTAGCGATCCAGTAGCCTATATATTCCCGATGCAGCGGGCATGCCTTCAGAGAGCAAAGGCAAGCCTGTCTGCGTCCATCTGCAGACGTCAGTGACCCATAGGCATCTGGCGCCGGCCATGCTGGCCAATTCCCCTCCGGTGAGTTTCTTCCACCATATTACAATAGGGCAAAACTGCTTAGCCTTAGGCAGCTACCATTATGTCAGTGTACAGCGGCTGATCCGAGCTTGGAGGTAGATTTTCAATGTGATATATGCAGCTGGTCTCTCCTCCAGCCCAGGAAAATCGCACCCCAGATCCTCCCACACAACAATAAGTGTAAAAACAATAAGGAAAAAAGAGGACTTAAAGGCCACCCTTTTAAATTGTAGCTCTATGCAACAACATGAACCGCACATGTATGACCTACTTTTAGACGAACAGCCTGATCTTTTATTTCTCACTGAGACCTGGCTATCTGAAGCCTCCAACCTTACTATCACCTCGGCCATCCCTATGGATTATAAAATCCTTAAGAGCGACCGCCCGAGTGGGAAAGGAGGCGGTGTCACCATAATTTACAATCAAAAACTAGGCTGCCCTCCCATCTCGATGGAAAACATCGAGGGCGCAGAGTACTTAGACTTCCGCTGTACCTTATCCCCCATCATAGCATAGCTTTTTTTCTGATTTACAGAACTCCCGGTGCAACTGGAAATGTTATTACTAGGCTTAATACAACCACCACCTACCTGGCCTTAAAATACAACAACTGCCTTATTCTGGGAGATTTCAATATACATATGGACAATGGAAAAGACCCTCAAACAATTTCCTTGTTGGAGACACTGCAGGCCTGCAAAATCTTTCCATCAATTTCTTCTGCCACCCATCAGAAGGGCCATACCCTAGACCAAATATTTCACAACTTTGACATATCAGTAAGCCTACCTCTTCCCATGACTTGGTCTGACCACCTCCTATTAAAATTCATCATTCCCAACTCTTCCACAGCCCCTCGGGCTAATGCAGGACAAAGAGTCCCTAATTACAGGACGTCCCGATATTAGCTGATGCCCTCGGTCGTTCCTCACCGGCGCTGTCTGCCTGCCCCGCCAACTCAATAGATTCATACCTCGGAACCAACATTGGTGCAGCAGTACCGGTTGTTTCCCGCTCTTCAAAGAGGTCGGCCCACCAGCTCCATGGTTTAACGATTCCCTCAGATCTAATACATGAAATTGTAGAAAAATGGAACGGAAATGGTGTAAATCCTAACTGCCTGAGGACAGGAAGGTGTATAAAGACCCCTTAAAAGCTCATTACATTCTCGTGAAGGCAACCAAGAAAAACGTCTTTCAAACCAAGATAGAAAATGCCCAAAATAAGAATAAGGAAATCTTTAGCAAAGTTAAATTATTTACCGCCCCTAATGCCGGCACAAAGGATGGGCCATGCACGGAGGAATGGTCAAAGCAAATAGCTCAATTCTTCGACAAAAACATCTCCGTGATCCAACAAGCCTTCACTCACATCTCAGAGGAAGAACTGACCTTCTACCTTAGTTCTAATAGCTAATTTTACCTCTTGGATCCTTCATCTTTACTAACTTTCCCTGAGCTTCAGCTTGAAGATTCACTGACCCTTCTCCAAAGCATAAAGTCTGGCTATCCTACCGACCCATGTCCAGCGAATATCCTGAACCTATTAGCTCCCACCATAAACCCCACAGTAAACCAACTCTTTAATACTTCCCTCTCCTCAGGCAACGTGCCAAAATTATGGAAGAATGCTAAGATTCTTCCACTGATAACAAAGACAAACGCCAAACCGAAGGACCCTGCCAACTACAGGCCAATTTCCCTTCTTCCGGCCCTCCCCAAAGTATTAGAGAAGCATGTAAACAAGGCCCTCCAAAAACACATTGAAGATGGGAAGCTCCTTCATGAGTCCCAATCCGGTTTTAGGGCTAACTACAGTACGGAATCCTTTCTCACAGGTAAGCTAAACGAGGGAGTCAAGGCTTTTCTGATACTGCTCGATCTGCCGGCGGCCTTCGATACAGTCCCACATGAGAGGCTCCTGGAGAGACTTGCTAACATCGGACTGGGGGGACTTCCTTAACATGGATGTCATCCTTCTTGGCAAATATATCTCAGGACATCTGGCTCCCCCCTTTCTCAACCCCGGTTCTGGACGTGAATGTAGGTGTCCCTCAGGGCTCAATTCTCAGTCCTACCCTTTTTAATATATATCTATCCCCCCTTGCATTTCTGGTAGAGGAAGAGGGCGCCAACATTGTTTCCTATGCTGATGACACTCAGCTGATTTTTACATGTGAAAAAGGAACCGACTTTGACAGGTCAATGATTAGGTCTTGCCTCACAAAGGTTTTTAACTGGCTTAAGATCAATCAGCTGAAGTGCAATCCTGACAAAACTGAAGTTTTCTTTTGTAACCCAGAAATGCCTGACCGGACTTCTTGGTGTCCAAAAGATCTGCCGTCCTCGCAAGCGGAAAAGGATAAAGTTAAAAAGCTAGGAATTGTCATAGACAAGACACTCTCCATGCGCTTTCAAATCCAAAATCTAACTGGGGCTTGCTTTGGCATTCTCTGGATGCAAAAAAAGTCCCTGCCACTGTTACCGTTTGAGAGCAGAAAGATCATGGTGCAGGCTTTGGTGACATTAAAGCTTGACTATGTCAACAGCTTGTACCTCGGTCTTCCAAAATCCCTTCTCCAGCTCCTACAAGTAGTACAAAACACGGCGGGCAGAGCCATCCTGAGACCTAAACCCAGATCTAGTAAGACCCCTATTCTTCAGTCTCTACACTGGCTCCGCATAAAAGAACGGATGGACTTCAAAGCGCTGACCATCTTCTTTAAAGCTTTTCCCGGCTTAGGAGCTGGCTACCTAAATAAGCACGTTAATAGCTACACAATATCTAGACCCCTAAGATCTTCCAATGCCAAACTGGCCCTCATCCCTGAAATATGCTGTGCCCGCACTGGAGGCAGATCCTTCAGCTTCCTAAACACAAAATTGTGAAATAGACTCACTAAGTGTCTGAGACTAACCACAGAACTACTCTCCTTCAGGAAGAACTTAAAAATCTGTCTTTTTAATAACTGATGGGTCTTTTATGCACGTTTTCCTCCCGCTGCCACGCGCCAGGACACTCCAGCCTGAGTAGCTGCGCGCTTCATTAAATACACTATTTCTTTTCATTTCATAAGGGACCTGACAGTGCAAAGGAACACTCGTCCAAATTCTAAGGGCCTTATTTATGAGCCCTTGCTTCACTTTTATGCCGCTGGTGGGTCACTTTTTGTGATGCACCGGCATCGTAAATAATGTGCCATGTTGCGCCCTATTTGCAAAGTGACGCATCTAGGCAGATGCGTCACTTTGTAAACCCTTGTACCACATTATACCTGCACCAGGTATAATGTATGCAGGGTGGGTGTTCCCCCTGCAAAAAGCCTCGTAGAAGTGGTGCATTGAAATCTATGAGAATTTAGTGCGCCACTTCTAGGACGCCATTGCGTCAATATCTTACATCTGCCTCACAGCATGCGTAAGACTAATGGCAGGCCCTTTCACATGGGGCTTGCCCCATGTGAAAGGACACATTGATTTAGTTGGGTCTATTTTTAGACACACCCCAGCAATTAATCACTTTCGCGCCTACAGATACGTCAGAAATACTGACGCATCTGTAACTCCATGCGACATAATGCGTCATACAGTAAATATGATGCTTCCATCATGTCGCAAGGAGGGTGCACTAAGAGGGACGCATCTCTATTTTCACACAGCGATGCATCACTTAATAAGGCCCTAAATGTGTTTACATTAAATATTCAGGGATAGTTATGTGTGTTTTCAATTTTGAAACCCAGCAGCAGCTCACCAATATTACTGCAAATAATCTCTGTGACGCCCTCCCATTTCTTATATGTTAGACCTTGTTTTGAACTAAAAGAAACTTTTTTTATGTGTATTACATGAAACATAAACACAACATTTCTCTGCAAAATGGCTGTACTAGACTCTCACACATCAGGTACATAAAAATAAATTAAAGGAAAACAGTGTTTAAAAAAATCTGTTTAAGAAATATTCAAGGTCATTAGGGCAAAACTCTGGAGAACGGAGCTGACTCTGTCAGGGGCCCCCCTGAAAGGCTGGGGCCCTGGGCCAGAGCCCACTTTGCCCTTGCATTAAAACGTCTCTGTTCAGCCTGGGAGTAGACTGCATTCCAGCGGGGCAGCGAGTCAAGTAGGTGAGGGCCAGGGGTGACTGCTCTGAATAAACCGCTGTGCCCTCCTGGTTTGCTTGAACAAAATCAGACCCTCCGATGTTAAAAGCATGTGCGCTTAGCCGCTTAGGGACACCAGCTGCCACCTTTCCACAGACCTTAAGAGAGGCACCTGAGTCAGAACTGCACGGCGGTTGGCAGGCTCTTCTGCAATCCGAGGCCCACTCCGACACCTCCCACTGTCCAATCAGGAGGTCTGGGACAAGCGCGATTGGCAAGGGAGTGCTCAGGTTGTTGCCACCCACTGCCCTGCCCCTTGCCATTCATTTCAGTGGCGCGCTGCTGAAGTCGCGTGGGAGGCAGCATAGGCGCCCTATGTGAAACCAGCCATTTTCCTCTTTCTCTGGCCATGCCCTTCAGGATGACATCACTCCTCTTGCATGTGCTTCGAGGGCAAGCAATAGTCCTCGCCCTGGCCAGCACATGCACAGGAGGTGTCTCTCTGACCCTGTGATCTCGTCCTCGTCCCTTCCTAGTTAAAAACAAAGCAAAACAAAAGACACGAAACAGCAGCAATTTGATTTGTGTTCGAAGTAATTTCGAGTCCGACAAGGGGCAGCAGTGAGCAATTAATTTGAGGCTGCAGCATTGCGTGTAGTCGTGTCTCTCTCTCTTGTGCAGTCTAGTGGGGCAACGCGCCTTTTACCCCTATGCACCAGCCGCCACTGCTTAAAACACAGCCACGACTTTGTCGACGCAGTGCCTCCGAATCCCAGCAGCTGCATGAGTCTCGGACACCGCATTGCCCACATCTGTGACGCACCATCCCTGACTCTGACGCATTCGCGGCCCTGGGCAATTTCACACAAACGCATTGCCTACAGCCCATCTGTTCAACATCGACACCTCAGAACTGATGCCGGCGCTCTTGACATCGAAGCATAAACAATGTTGCCCGACTTCAGAACTGACGCATCGCCTTCGTCAGCGACGCATCCCCCCTTTTTTCAACACATCGTACCCGAGCTTCGATGCATCCAAGGTACTGTCAGCGGGTCTGCATGACTCTTGTAACTGGCTCACGCTCGATTGCGATCAGACTGAACTTTTGGATTTGCCCCGGTCAAGCGTGACCGGACAGCCCCAGTTGGAGCTATTGATTTGCAAACACCGCATTTTTATTTAATCTTGTAAAATTCATAACTTGACTTGTGTATGTTGGATATTTATCATTTATTGGCTATTTGTCTGAACTGGTGTGGAGTACTTTTGTGGTGTTTTCACTGTGTTACTATGTGTGCATGCACAAATACTTTAAACATTGCCTCTTTAGTTTACCCTGACTGTTCTGTGCTAAGCTACCGGAGGGTGAGAACAGGTACACTTTTAGTGTGCACTTCCTTCACCTGACTAGAATTGTGGTTCCTGCTTGAACAAGCTGCATACCTCTGCCAACCAGAGACCCAATTTCTAACGGCGGTTTTACTTGTGACATGTTGCCCCTGTGTCATTTTGTATGCTTATACAGCTGTAATCAGGTTGATTATAAAATTGATGCCTCTTCCACCAATATATTTTGCACAGTTTATTGGCATATGGGTTTTCGTAAGCTATGGAGCAAATTGTTGTAAAGATTACCACTATGTGCCTTGACTGGAGTACAGAGTTAGAAAATTCAATATCCGCTTGGTCAGTATCTTGAGAAATACCAGCCAATGCTGATGTGAAATGTGCCCACTCTGCTTGCTGGCTGGAGAAGGCAAACAGCCTGTTCCATATTCGTCACAACAACATTTTCCTTTTAATTCTACCCATTAAGCTGGAGGCAAGAAAGTACATGTGGTTTGCCTTTTCCTTTAAGTTCTTCTCTTTATCGTCTATTCCCCCCCTCCCCTTTTTTTACTGTTGATGTCTTTAGTGCCTCCTCTGCTTGTGATCTGGATAGTTTATCAAATTCACCTTGCACCTCTTATAGCAACTGGTTGCAATATTGTTTTAAAAATTATTTTAGGCCAATTCAGTGGTAAGGAAGATAACATTTTGGGAGAAAATAAGATTTCCATACCCCTATGTAAATTTTACTTCATTTTTTAGGTTTCGCCCTGGCCGTTGCAACGGCGTAGCAGTTGCTCCGCCCAGGGCGAAATCTTATGTCCTAGATATGGGGCTTTGGTCCCGCCTCTGTCTCCCATTGGCTAGCTCCATAAATGGAGGCTAGCTATTGGGAGACAGAGGCTGTCAATCCCGCTTTCCCCATGAAAACGCGATTCGGGGGCGTTTCCGTGTGTTTTTTTAAGTCCCGCCCTCTCCTCTTCCCATTGGCTGGAATTCCCCGGGCCACGCTGTGATTGGCTGCCGGCCCGGGACCTGACTTGTTATTTGTGCAACACAATCTGGAGTTTGATGAAAAGGGAAATTAACAACAAGGGAAGGAGGATACCGGACCCCCCTCCGGGATGAGCGGCCCGAGGCGAGGGGCTGCGGACGTCTGCACAGGTGCGTACCCCGAGCTGCCCAAGTGCCCCCAACTCCTCCTCCCCGCCCGGACACTTCCCTTCCCCACTCGGCTGAGCTCCCCCTCCTTCTCCCACGTCCGGGTCGGAGCGCTGGCACCCGCTCCACCCGGGTGCACCCCCTGCCCGTGATCTGCCCTCTCCCCGGCCACCCTCCGCTTCACCCCGCCCTCATCTTCGATTTCTGCCCCCCCTCCGCCGTTTTCTCTTTCGAGCTCCGCTGTCACCGTTCGCCCCGAGCCTCCACCCGAGCTCTGGTCACCCCGAGGGGTGCTGTCTCCCCGAACTCTGCCGCCCCCAACCCCCCGGATCCGAGCTGTGCCTCGTGTGCTCCGAGCTCGGCTGCTCATCCCGAGCAGCTCCGGGCACCCGAACTCTGCAAGAACCCCACCCCCACCGAGCCGCCGCGTGTGCTCCGGGGTCTGCTGCTGACCGGGGGTGGGGGCTCGGTTCATCCAAACTCTGCAACTCCAGGAGGGCTCCGAGCTCTGTCCCCCCACCGGAGGAGCACCGGCCATCTGTAGGACTCCGCCCCACCCCCTGCTCTGCCCCCAGAGACCCGAGGTCCTGAAGAGCTCTGTGCCCCCCGCATCTGCACGCCCCCTCACCAGACCCGAGCGGTGCCCATCAGCCCCTGCACCCATCCTCCCTGGCTGGTGTTCGAGCCGGGCCCCACCCCCCGCCCGAGGAAACTAACTGCTGACGGGGTCCCCCTCTCTCTTCAAACACCCCATCTCGTTCCACACTCCTTCTATCCTGAGGGGCTTCGGTCCCTCTCACCCGACAACTCTCACTCCCCACCCTCTAATGTCTCTCTTTGCCCCTGCAGGTGTCTCTGGAGCTGCCCCCGGCCCTGAGGTAAGAGAGTTTGTTGGGGGGTCCGAGGGTGGGGCCATGGGTGGTGGTGGCATCTGTCCATGATGTACACCGGGGCACTTGACCGGGGGTGGTTGCAGGGGATGTGCGCAGGGAGTGACGCGCAGGGTTGTGGATGCATGGGTGTGAGGAGGGATGCATGGGTGTGAGGAGGGATGCATGGGTGTGAGGAGGGATGCATGGGTGTGAGGAGGGATGCATGTGTGTGAGGAGGGATGCACGGTGCCCCCGGCGGGGCGCCATGTGTTTTTTGCTGCATACGAGGCCCCCTCTTGCTCCCTGTGACGGACATTCTCGTTTCTTGGTGGGGGCTGCACCCCTCCCCTGCTCTATCAGTCAAGGACACCCCTGTCTGCTGAGGGGCCGTTGGTGCCATGCTGCCTCTGAGGCGCTTTGTGCTCTGCTGGGTGAGGGACTGTGCTCCCCTACCTGGAGAGGGCCAGGTCCTGCTCTCTGAAGGGTTGTTTATCTTTCCATGGTGGGGAGTTGACTCTGCCCCCTCCCTCCTCAGACTGTCCTCTCAGCGAGGGACTGACTGTCTGTCCTCCCTCATCATCCTGCTGTCTGTCAGGGTCTTCTCTTGGAGGGAGCTGCGTGTGCTCCCAGTGACAGTCAGTCAGTCTGTCTGTCCGTCCGTTGAGGGTCTCTTGGTGCCATGCTCCCTCGGAGAGGCCCAGCTGTTGTCCCCTGTGAGGAGCCGTTTGACGTTTCCTTGGAGAGGGCGGCACGTGTGCCCCCGCCCCGCACGGAGAGTCAGTGGTTTCAGTCAGAGGCTCTCTGTCCTGTGAGGGGCTGTGTGTCCCCCCTCCCCACCCCTCCCCGGTGAGGGCCTGCTCTTGTGCTTTCTGTACAGTTGTTGTCATTTTTTCTCCCTCCCCCCGTGTTTGTATTGCCCCAGTAAGGGGGGGTTGGTGCTACGCAGTTGCCCCCCAGGCCCTTGCCTAGTCTGAAGGGTGATGGTGCCCTCGCTCTCTTTGAAGCGTTGTTTGCCTCGAGGTGGGGGCCGCGGGCGTCCCACCGCCCCAGGGACCTGCTTCAGTCAGGGGCACCGGGGGTCTTGGGTGGGAGGTCTCCTGGAGGGGCAGTCCGGTGGCAATTCTGGGCAAATCACTTAATCTCCCCGTGCCTAAAATGAATGCGTGTCCTCGTGTAACGTAACTGGTGCTATGTAAAGCGCTCTGATACCCAATTCAGTTTGGGTCTAGTTTGCGCAATATATATATATAAAAAAAAAAATCGAGCTGCGGCATGTGGAACTGAACTGAGCACAGGTTTAAAGGTTTAAATGGCTTTGAAACTAGTGGTCTAACAAGAAATATATTTTTTTGGGGGGGGGGGCACTAGATTGCCAGATCCGTAATTTAGAAATAAAGTGTTTAGACTAATAGCTTTCCGTTAGTTCGTCGTTTAACCGTTAAATTCAAAACCTGCATCTGTAGGCTCCCCAAATGATCCTCACTTTATCCAACAAAGCGACCTCCTGAAATCACGTCTTCAGGTACATTAGTTAGCTCGATGTTCAAATGTGCACATAATTCTTTGGACGCCTCAGGTAATGCATTCTTTCAGGAATCTCTAGATGAAGGGTTTAGAGGTAAGAGTGTAATTATCAGTTAATGGCTTTAAAGCGCACATGACTACGCCTGAATGCACTATAGACGGGTCCTAAACCATGACGTTGCTCTTTTTTGGGCCCTACACCGGAAAAGCTCCCATAAAGAGGGTTTCATTTTAAGGTGCTTGCGCAAATAGCTAATATAAAGCAAGATAAATTATTCTGCGGGCACTTTAAAGTAATGTTTAAAAAAAGCACTTAAAACTCAGCATATTCCACCAAGCATGCACAAGGCGAACAAATGAATATAAAAAAAACAGCTTGGTCGAATCCTACCCTGAGCATACCTTTGATGCCCATGTTCTGATCTAGACTAATGGGATTATGTCTGGTCCTGTTGCCCAGAGGTTTTACTCACCTCTGCAGGTAACAACTGTTCTGAAGAGAGAATGGCCGCTATCCAATCAGTGACCTACTGAGAACTGGTTGTATAACTTGTTTTCCTTCAAGGGAGGCGCCGACCAGCCTCTCAAACACCACAACATTTGCATGATTGATTAAAAGCGCATCGTTAGCACATCACAGAGCCCCACAGAGCGGCACAAACTCATGGGGCCCAGGCACGCATTGATTTATGACTCTAGGCACCTAGGCCAAGCCTGCACCAAAGAATTTGTAGGTGGCAGTATTAATCCAGGCCTCAATTAAGGGCATTGAGGGGGCGTGGTACATACACACCAGCATTTGGGAGCAGGTGGGAAGGAGATTTGGAGAAAAAAAAATCGGGTGAACTTTAAACCCATTTAGGTTTTTAGGTCTCGCCTGTCGATGCGCATGCGCATCGAGCTTGTTAGGTCTCGCCTGTCGATGCGCATGCGCATCAAGCTTGCGAGCCTATTGCGGCCTAACCACGCTTTAACTAAGAAGCAAGGAATCGTGGCGATTCCTTGCAGTGCCCGTGACTTTTAAGCTCAATGCGCATGTGCATTGAGCTTAAAAGCGCGTGCACAGCCGCCCGCATTCCTCCGACACCTTTGAAGTGAAGCTTAGCTTCACTTCAAAGGCCCCGGCTTCTTCACACCCACATGCCGCTCTCGCTCTCCCCGCTCCGCCCCCTCCCCTGCCCGCCGTGTGACCTCGGCTTACACTCACCCCTCCTTTCTCCCCTTTAGGCTGCTATTATATATATACACACATATATACTGTTCATGAAGCCGGTTGTTATGCGTCTGTTTACAGCCATTGAGGCTGATGAGACTTTGCTTTTATGCTCTCTGGTGGTAATCTTGGACACCCATGCTACTAATTTCCTGCCACGTTGTTATTGCCGATCTGGTCAAAGAAAGTCTAGGATCGTCGTGTGCTTTGTGTACACAGCTGATTTGTAATCTTCTTTGTTCCTAAGCAACTGCTACAGGCTCTTTTAAAGTTTTTTTATGTTTGTTTTATCAGTTCTACGTGTACAGGTGTGCTGCAATTTTGGGCTTAGTGTGTGCCAATTCATGTCATTAATAGACACACATTTGTTTGCCCTTGTGCCCCATGGGTTGTTTCCCGTGACTTGTCGATTGATAAGAAATCCGGTTTATGGCGACGTCAATGTGATTTTACAGCTCCCAGGCACTGTTTCAAAGTCTGTTCTGGTATTATGGATTATAAGCCTTGTTAAAGAATGCGAAAGTGGAGACTGCTTTTTGGGGAGTGGTTGTTCCCCTTTAAACAAAACGTGTTTTACTTTCCAACTGATTATACAACTTAAAACTATGATCTCAACATCCCCCAACATCCCTCTCGCCTAAACCCAAATTCCTTTTTTTCTTTCATTCCTTAGATCTTCACGGCCCCCCATTGATAAGTATAGATCTCCACTGTTTACTTAGAGCAGGCGTATACAAGGATCCTGGCTGACACAACCTTATGCTCCCATGTGCATTCTTCCATGTAGCCTCCTTTTATTTTTTCGGGTTCACCTACAGATAGATTTTGCTGTACAGAGAGAGAGCTCATGTTACACAGAAAGCTGGTTTTGGATAACCCCTTTCAACAACTAGCTACATTGGTTCCGCTCACTGTAGGCATTGGCTTTAGAGGTTGCTCATCTGCCCAAAGCATACTGCAGATCTAAACATTTCTTAAAACAGTTCCCCAAACACCTACATTTCATCCCCCATGCCCCTCACACTCTCTCCATTTGCTCCTGCGGACACTGATGCCACTGCCAATCGTCTGTTGCTCTCAGGAAATTTCTAGACCCTCCTCGTTTTTGTGTTTTTAATTTTTTTTAATTTCCCTGAAGGCCCAGTACTGTTACAGTAATACTAGAATACTCGCTACAGTTTTCATGCACATCTTTATTTATTTATGATATTTGCGTTACTGCGGAAACATGATCAGCTAAGCTGCAACAGTATAATACAAAACCAGTATAGTACAAAACAAGTCCAAGAGGATGTTTTGCCTTGCAAAACTGCCACACGCACTCCAGTCGTTTTAGAATGCTTCTTCTTATGCTCATCCATGCACAAGGCAATGAATCATGTTTGTTCTCGCTTTCTTGCAGCATCTAGCCGTAGAGCGTCAGTGCAAATAAGCACAGACAAGGCCAATAGGGTGGTATTCACCTTTTAAAGTTAAGATCTTCTGGGTTTTCCATGTTTGTTCTAGGTTTCTACTGCCCACTAATGCTAGTTATTTTTAACTTCTTTAATCCGCTCTGCTCTGAAGAGGCTGCTTTAACTATTATACATACAACCTACATGAAAAGCACTGGCAAAGCCAGTAGGTCTCGCCTACTCACTCACCCTCACTCACCCTCAACCCCTCAGCCTCACCCTCACCCTCACTCACCCTCAACCCCTCACCCTCAACCCCTCACCCTCACTCACCCTCAACCCCTCACACTCACTCACCCTCACCCTCACTCACCCTCAACCCCTCACCCTCACCCTCACTCACCCTCACCCTCAACCCCTCACCCTCACCCACCCTCACTCACCCTCACTCACCCTCACTCACCCTCACTCACCCTCACCCTCACCCTCACTCACCCTCACCCTCACCCTCACTCACCCTCTCACCCTCACCCACCCTCACCCACCCTCACCCTCACTCACCCTCAACCCCTCACCCTCAACCCCTCACCCTCAACCCCTCACCCTCACTCACCCTCAACCCCTCACCCTCACTCACCCTCAACCCCTCACCCTCACTCACCCTCAACCCCTCACTCACCCTCAACACCTCACCCTCACTCACCCTCAACCCCTCACCCTCACTCACCCTCACCCTCACTCACCCTCAACGCCTCACCCTCAACCCCTCACCCTCAACCCCTCACCCTCACTCACCCTCACAACACATATTGTGTTACAATAGGTGTCACATTTGCGAAAGATACAACTATCTAGAGATGTAGCATAACGACCAGAGCTGCCATATAAGTCACGTAAATACAAAACATGTTGCATTCCAAATGCTATAGGTGTCACATTCGTAAAAGTTATAACTATTGGCATTGTAAATGACAAAGCCATCAATTTAGCAATTTTAACAACGAAAAAATAAATAAATTATGTCATTTACAAGACCAATAACTACAACTTTTCTAATGCGAAACCTATTGCATTCCAACCCCACTCACCCACGCAACGCCACTCACACACGCAACGCCACTCACACACGCAACGCCACTCACACACGCAACGCCACTCTCACACGCCACTCATCCACGCAACGCCACTCATCCACGCAACGCCACTCATCCACGCAACGCCACTCATCCACGCAACGCCACTCATCCATTTGCAAAACGAAAAAAGTTAAACTCTTCTATTGCGAGACCTATTGCATTTTCAATGCTTGTTCTGGGGTGGTGACATTTTAAGGGGAAGAAAGGCAAAATAATAGATTTTTACTTTCTGTATATATCGGGAGGATTCCGCCTAACTCGGGTAATCAAATATATAGTTATTTTATGTTAGCAGGTGTGGCCTGCTTCTTGTAAATAGTAATTGAACAGACAAAAAAAACAAGCATTGGAAATGCAATAGGTCTCGCATTAGGAAAGTTTGACTTTTTTTATTTATGTGTTGGTTTTGAAAATAGCAAAATTAATAGCTTTGTCAGTTACAATGTCAATAGTTTTAACTTTCGCAAATGTGACACCTATAGCATTTGTAATGCAATGTGTGTTGTATTTACGTGACTTAGATGTATTGATATTACAAATAACAATGGCTTTTAATTTTGTAAATAATTATTACTTAAATAAAATTTATTGTAATTTAGAATGGCAATAGCTTAAACGTTTGTAAATAACTTTTGTGAAGATTATATTCAGTGTATTTTATTGTGACGAAAATCCAAGAACATTGCATTTGCACCTACACACACACAGAGCCACACACACACAAACACACACACATATAGATGTGGTGGTGGTGGATCTGGGGGATATGGTGGTGGTGGATGTGGTGGTGGTGGTGATGGATGTGGTGGTGATGGGGGTGGATGTGGGGGTGGATGTGGTGGTGGATGTGGTGGTGGATGTGGTAGTGGTGGATGTGGTGGTGGATGTGGTGGAGGTGGTGGTGGTGGATGTGGTGGTGGATGTGGTGGATGTGGTGGTGGAAGTGATGCTGGTGGGTGTGGTGGATGTGGTGGTGGTGGATGCGGTGGTGGATGAGGTGGTGGATGTGGTGGATGGGGTGGTGGTGGATGCAGTGTGGTGGTGGTGGATGTGGTGGTGGTGGATGCGGTGGTGGTGGATGCGGTGGTGGTGGATGCGGTGGTGGTGGATGTGTTGGATGTGGTGGTGGATGTGGTGGATGTGGTGGTGGATGTGGTGGATGTGGTGGTGGATGCGGTGGATGTGATGGTGGACGTGGTGGTGGGTGTGGTGGTGGATGTGGTGGATGTGGTGGTGGATGCAGTGGTGGTGGATGCGTTGGTGCATGTGGTGGATGTGGTGGTGGTGGATGTGGTGGTGGATGTGGCGGTGGATGTCATGGTGGATGTGGAGGTGATGGTGGATGTGGTGGTGATGGTGGATGTGGTGGTGGATGTGGTGGTGGATGCGGTGGATGTGGTGGTGGTGGATGCGGTGGTGGTGGTGGATGCGGTGGTGGTGGTGGATGGGGTGGTGGTGGTGATGGATGTAGTGGTGGTGGGTGTGGTGGATGTGGTGGTGGTGGGTGTGGTGGATGTGGTGGTGGATGTGGCGGTGGATGTGGCGGTGGATGTGGCGGTGGATGTAGAGGTGGAGGTGATGGTGGATGTGGTGGTGGATGCGGTGGTGGATGTGGTGGTGGATGTGGTGGTGGTGGATGCGGTGGATGTGGTGATGGTGGATGCGGTGGTGGTGGTGGATGCGGTGGTGGTGGTGGATGGGGTGTTGGATGTGGTGGTGGATGTGGTGGTGGATGTGGTGGTGGTGGATGCGGTGGGTGTGGTGATGGTGGATGCGATGGTGGTGGTGGATGCGGTGGTGGTGGTGGATGGGGTGGTGGTGGTGGATGTAGTGGTGGTGGTGTGGTGGATGTAGTGGTGGTGGGTGTGGTAGATGTGGTGGTGGTGGGTCTGGTGGATGTGGCGGTGGATGTGGCGGTGGATGTGGTAGATGTGGTGGTGGATGTGGTGGTGGATGTGGTGGTGGATGCGATGGTGGTGGATGTGATGGTGGATGTGGCAGTGGATGTGGAGGTGGTGGTGGATGTGGTGGTGGATGTGGTGGTGGATGCGGTGGATGTGTGGTGGTGGATGCGGTGGATGCGGTGGTGGTGGATGTGGTGGTGGATGTGGCAGTGGATGTCATGGTGGATGTGGAGGTGATGGTGGATGTGGTGGTGGATGTGGTGGTGGATGCGGTGGATGTGGTGGTGGATGGATGCGGTGGATGTGGTGGTGGTGGATGCGGTGGTGGTGGAAGTGATGGTGGATGTGTTGGATGTGGTGGTGGATGTGGTGGTGGATGTGGTGGTGGATGTGGTGGTGGTGGATGCGGTAGATGTGGTGGTGGATATGGTGGTGGATGTGGTGGTGGATGTGGTGGTGGATGCGGTGGTGGTGCATGTGGTGGATGTGGTGGGGGTGCATGTGGTGGATGTGGTGGTGGTGGATGTGGCGCCGGGGGATGTCATGGTGGATGTGGAGGTGATGGTGGATGTGGTGGTGATGGTGGATGTGCTGGTGGATGCGGTGGATGTGGTGGTGGATGCGGTGGATGTGGTGGTGGATGCGGTGGATGTGGTGGTGGTGGGTGTGGTGGATGTGGTGGTGGTGGATGTGGCGGTGGATGTGATGGATGTGGTGGTGGATGTGGTGGTGGATGTG
Organism: Lissotriton helveticus; assembly: GCF_964261635.1. Classification (NCBI taxonomy): domain Eukaryota; kingdom Metazoa; phylum Chordata; class Amphibia; order Caudata; family Salamandridae; genus Lissotriton; species Lissotriton helveticus. The sequence continues at coordinate 459,547,466 of NC_136060.1, read as the reverse complement.
GTGATGGATGTGGTGGTGGATGTGGTGGTGGTGGATGTGGTGGTGGTGGATGCGGTGGATGTGGTGGTGGATGCGGTGGATGTGGTGGTGGATGTGGTGGTTGTGGTGGATGTGGTGGTGGATGTGGTGGTGGATGCTGTGATGGATGCGGTGGTGCATGTGGTGGATGTGGTGGTGGTGGATGTGGTGGTGGATGTGGCGGTGGATGTGGAGGTGATGGTGGATGTGGTGGTGGATGTGGTGGTGGATGTGGTGGTGATGGTGGATGTGGTGGTGGATGTGGTGGTGGTGGATGCGGTGGTGGTGGTGGATGGGGTGTTGGTGGTGTTGGTGGTGGATGTAGTGGTGGTGGGTGTGATGGATGTGGTGGTGGTGGGTGTGGTGGTGGATGTGGTGGTGGATGTGGTGGTGGTGGATGCTGTGGATGTGGTGGTGAATGTGGTGGTGGATGTGGTGGTGGATGTGATGGTGGATGTGGTGGTGGATGTGGTGGTGGTGGATGCGGTGGTGGATGTGGTGGTGGATGTGGATGTGGTGGTGGATATGGTGGATGTGGTGGTGGTGGATGTGGTGGTGGATGTGGTGGATGTGGTGGTGGATGCGATGGTGGTGGATGTGGCGGTGGATGTGGCGGTGGATGTCATGGTGGATGTGGCGGTGGATGTGATGGTGGATGTGATGGTGGATGTGATGGTGGATGTGGTGGTGGATGTGGCGGTGGATGTGGCAGTGGATGTCATGGTGGATGTGGAGGTGATGGTGGATGTGGTGGTGGATGTGGTGGTGGATCCGGTGGATGTGGTGGTGGAAGTGGTGGTGGATGTGGATGTGGTGGTGGATGTGGATGTGGATATAGCGCATACTTATGGCAGGCCTAAAAAAAAAGCAAGCTGGTTCTGAGACGCTGCGGGCTCTTAACGACAGATGAAATCAGCAGCATTCCTGGATTTCTTAAAGTTTGTCGGAGGGGAGGGGGGCTGTGGGATTTGCAGCACTCATGAGGAGGTTTTATACATGTTGGTTATCCATTCGTTGTGGGCAAGAGATGGGGAGATTACCAGTGAGCGCATTCAATTAATGAAAAAAAAAAAAAAAAGAAAAGGAGACACGGCCGGCCGGCCGTGAAACTGAAAGCACGGCCGCCCGGCCGTTACATGTTAGTTATCCATTCGTTGTGGGCAAGAGATGGGGAGATTACCAGTGAGCGCATTCAATTAATGAAAAAAAAAAAAGAAAAGGAGACACGGCCGGCCGGCCGGCCGTGAAACTGAGAGCACGGCCGGCCGGCCGTTACATGTTGGTTATCAATTCGTTGTGGGCAAGAGATGGGGAGATTACCAGTGAGCGCATTCAATTAATGAAAAAAAAAAAAAAGAAAAGGAGACACGGCCGGGCGGCCGTGAAACTGAAAGCACGGCCGGCCGGCCGTTACATGTTGGTTATCCATTCGTTGTGGGCAAGAGATGGGGAGATTACCAGTGAGCGCATTCAATTAATGAAAAAAAAAAGAAAAGGAGACACGGCCGGGCGGCCGTGAAACTGAAAGCACGGCCGGCCGGCCGTTACATGTTGGTTATCCATTCGTTGTGGGCAAGAGATGGGGAGATTACCAGTGAGCGCATTCAATTAATGAAAAAAAAAAGAAAAGGAGACACGGCCGGCCGGCCGTGAAAAAGCCTTTGATGCAGCAGGGGGTAATTAGGGGAGGAGAATGGCTGGGCTGAGGCAGAGCGCCAAGCCTTTGATGCAGCAGGGAGCGGAGCGGGAAGAGCTGCTGGCGGCACCAAGCTGACGATTTGATGCTGTGCACGCGCATTTTAACTAATTGCGCTTGCGCATTGAGTTAAAAGTGCACATGCACTTCATCAAATCGCCAGTGAATCGCCAGTGTAGGTAAGCTCTGTTTAAGCCTCTATAGTCTCGCTCTGCTCAATGCTCATGCGCATTGACAGGCGAGACCTAAAAAGACACACATTAGTTTCTGCACATTGATCAACAGTTGCCCCTTTTTCCAAAGAAAAATCCCGTCCTACTGTTCACGTTTTAAGATTCTACTAAGGCCTGTCTCTGGTTCTTAAATAAGACTTCTACGAATCGATCTGTATTACTTTTTAACATGCACTTTCTGACTGATAAAGTAAACCAAGACAGAGGCCATTAGGGTGGCTGGAAAATGTTTTCTTCTTGCATTTACTGTTTATAGTAATTAATGAGAAGTGAAAAAAAATACCAGTTTTAAGTGATTTTTCCCAAATTTTTTAACCGGCAAGTACCAGTCATGCCAGTATAAAACCGGCCTGGTGACCACCAGAGAGTGCTTGAGCTGTTATCTTCACAAATATCAATTAATTTAGCCTATCAGAATGTTCAAATTATTAGATACTGCTAAATCGTGTCCATCGGCAACATCCCGGTGATGCACGTATCAAGCAGTATGCATGTAGATCCTCGGTTTGTGATACTAACCTCCAACACTAAAAACCAATTAAATACTCCAATACATGCGATACCTTAGCTATTGACATTGTAAATGACAATGCCTTTTATTTATCTGTTTTCAAAACCAACACATAAATAAACAATTTGTCATTTGCAATGCCAATAGCTCTAACTTTGTCAAAGGCGAAACCGTTGCATTATAAATGCTTGTTTTTCTATGAATTGAATTATTGTCCAATGCATTTCACGTCTATGCACTTCATCAAGACCTTTACATTGATAAGAAAACATGTTAGGAATACCAGAAACAAACAATGTAATCAAATGCAATTGCCAATTGTTCAATTCCTTTAAGAGATATTCAAGTTGGTGGATCTTATGTATTGTGGGTTTATTCTTATCTTCTGCTGTCCTTTGAATAAGGGCTAGTGTTTTCTCATCAACTTCTTAACCAAGTGTTTGGTCAGGTTGTCTCCATCTCTGGAAGCCATGCTGGGTGCCAAAAAGTGGTTGTCTGCAACTCTTTCAGGAGACTCAGCAGATATTCTTTTTTTTGGAGGAATTTAGAGTTCTCGCATGCCTATAAGTAGGTTGCAATCAATCAGGGTTTGTAAAGCGCGGCTACTCACCCGTGAGAGTCTCAATGAGCTGGGGAGGGAGTGAAGCGGGGGGTGGGCTGCTGGACCATCTGGGCGCTGGGGTTCATTCGAAGGGCCAGGTCTTGAGATCCTTATTGAATTGGGTCTGCAAAGGGGATTGAACTGGGTTTTTTTAGAGTGAGGGAAATACTAGGCGCACTGCTCACGGAAGTGGATGTGATATTAATAAGTCTAGGTGCAAGTCGGTAAGGGGACAAATGCCCTAAACCCCTCTATAAAGTGTGTGCCGAGACACACGCCGTACATATGAAAACACAAGACCTACTGCACACCAGTTCAAAAGAATATAGAATAGATGTCTCAATGGACATATGTAAGTTCCAGTTTCACAATTGGAGACAAGAAGAACGATGGGTAGTATGATTCCTCTTTTATTAGAAGGGTGTCCAGCCGACACGTGTTTCGTCGCCAAGCTGTAACAGCGCTTGCACGACTCTTCAGGGCTGGGGAGGATACAAAATACATAATGGAATTCATGGTTACATGGCAATGCATATTACGTTGCTATGGTGATGATTTCCAGTGCTCGTGCAAGGTGTAGGTGGAAATTGTGGAAGTGTAAAATGACAATCACGTGGAAGCACACAACACCAAACCGCCTTCCAGTATATATGTCCATACATGTGGATTAAAACATGGTTGTGATGCGTCAAGGTGTTTGTCGGTGCCGCCATTAAAAATAAAAATAGTGGGATCATGTGTGGAAGGAAATTGCTATCTAGGTGGCGGAGAGGTCTAGGTGGGAGAGGAACGTGCCCAATTATAAAAATAGAGTGCAAAACAGTGTACGTAGGAAAATAAAAGAGTGAGCAGAAGGTGCGCTTCCTACCTGTTGCGAGGGGATACTGAATAACAGGTCTGTAGCGTTACCAAAAAGGAGGGAACAGAAGGGGCAAAAGTAGTTAAGAATCAGGTCTTGGAAGGTATACAAGACAAGGCAAATTTACATTAGTGTTAAAGAATGTGAACGAGTCAAAAAGCAGAGTAATAGTGGAAGAATGGTAAGGCTCACCGCTTAGCCGGTGATACTTCCGACCCGGCCCCGCTCGAGACCAGGTTTGGTAGTTTTCAAAGACGTCTAGGTAAGTTATCCAGGGTCACCAGAATTTGTACGGTGATGTGCCTGGAGATTGGTAATGACAAAATGATAATAAAAAACAAAATTAAAAAATAGAGAATAAAGGTCCCGATCAGTGAACTGCATCTAGTTCACTGAACATGAGTGCAACTAACTCATATTTGCCATTGCTCGAGTATGAACGGATGGCCTCTCACCTTAAAAATAAGTAATTTGTGCTCTGGGTCCACTTTTGTGGCGCGGTTCCGCAGGAGGGTGGAAGGATCCACACGGTCAATTGAAGTACGTGTGAGGGCACATCTACGTTGAGGCCAGAAGTTGGACGATTAATCCATCCATCAAAGCTGTATGCATGGGCGAGAGGAGCCAAACCGTCAGAAGGACATCTCCAATGACCAAAAGAAATTCACATAAGCATTAAAAATGAAATGAACGGTAGATCGGAAAAAGACAAATATATGTCTTCATAATTTCGACCATCTGTGTGGTTGATTCAGCGATAGAGTACTATCGTATTAGAAAAGAAACAACGGTGCAACTATTATAGCTTACCCGAATAACGAGAAAGAGTCTGCAGGGAGGGTGCTCCCGCGAAGTTAGTTCTGGGTGCGGACACGTGATGTCGACCCGGAAGTGATTAAGTAGCCCGAGAAGGGCCCGTATGGAGAAAACTAGAACGTCAAATTCCAAGGGAGTCGGTGCGCATTCCCAGGAACTAAAAAAAGTATCATGTTGCGTTGGGGGGAGCTGAAGGTGATGGAGTAAATATTTCTTCAATATTGGACAAGAAAACGCGCGATAGTCTTATGATAAAATAAAATAAAATAAAAAGCGAAAAAAACGAAATGTGTAATCAAACCATGCAAGGGTGACTTGTCATGCATCCGATCTACACCATACATTGGTGTCAAAATTGCGATCTGTTGTAAAAATGCATTATGCAAATAATCACAAGTAATTATCGATATTGTTATTGAGATTTCCATATGAAAGTTAGCTAATTAATCTAACCATTCTAGCTCATGTAGTATACACAACGTGAATACAATACCATTCTCATTAAGACTGATCAATCATACATCATGATGATATGCATGGGCGGTCATTACATTTTTTCAAAGGAAATCCTCATGTAAAACTCATTGAGGGTGTACTTATTTTTAAGGTGAGAGGCCATCCGTTCATACTCGAGCAAAGGCAAATATGAGTTAGTTGCACTTATGTTCAGTGAACTAGATGCAGTTCACTGATCGGGACCTTTATTCTCTATTTTTTAATTTTGTTTTTTATTATCATTTTGTCATTACCAATCTCCAGGCACATCACCGTACAAATTCTGGTGACCCTGGATAACTTACTTAGACGTCTTTGAAAACTACCAAACCTGGTCTCGAGCGGGGCCGGGTCGGAAGTATCACCGGCTAAGCGGTGAGCCTTACCATTCTTCCACTATTACTCTGCTTTTTGACTCGTTCACATTCTTTAACACTAATGTAAATTTGCCTTGTCTTGTATACCTTCCAAGACCTGATTCTTAACTACTTTTGCCCCTTATGTTCCCTCCTTTTTGGTAACGCTACAGACCTGTTATTCAGTATCCCCTCGCAACAGGTAGGAAGCGCACCTTCTTCTCACTCTTTTATTTTCCTACGTACACTGTTTTGCACTCTATTTTTATAATTGGGCACGTTCCTCTCCCACCTAGACCTCTCCGCCACCTAGATAGCAATTTCCTTCCACACATGATCCCACTATTTTTATTTTTAATGGCGGCACCGACAAACACCCTGAAGCATCACGACCATGTTTTAATCCACATGTATAGACATATATACTGGAAGGCGGTTTGGTGTTGTGTGCTTCCACGTGATTGTCATTTTACACTTCCACAATTTCCACCTACACCTTGCACGAGCACTGGAAATCATCACCATAGCAACGTAATATGCATTGCCATGTACCCATGAATTCCATTATGTATTTTGTATCCTCCCTAGCCCTGAGGAGTCGTGCAAGCGCTGTTACAGCTTGGCGACGAAACACGTGTCGGCTGGACACCCTTCTAATAAAAGAGGAATCATACTACCCATCGTTCTTCTTGTCTCCAATTGTGAAACTGGAACTTACATATGTCCATTGAGACATCTATTCTATAGTCTTTTGAACTGGTGTGCAGTAGGTCTTGTGTTCTGCAAAGGGGATTGTCTGAGGTGGAGAGGCAGGGTGTTCCAGGTCGTAGGAGAAGGATCCTCCTCCGGTTCTAGTCTTGTGATTCCGAGGTATGGTGGCCAGAGCCAGCTGGGCAGAGCGGAGGTATCTGGTGGGTATGTGGAATGAGAGGCGGTGGTTCAGGTATGCGAGTCGTGCGTCATGGAGGGCTTGGTAGGCATATGTGAGGAGCTTGAAAGTGATTCTTTTGTTGACTGGGAGCCAGTGAAGTTCTCAGAGGTGTTTGATGATATGGCTGTGGCGGGGGGTGTCAAGTACCTGTCTGGCTGCGACATTTTGAATGTTCTGTAGTTTCTGGAGTGCGTTGCCGTAGTCGAGTCTGCTGCTGATGAGTGTGTGGGCGACCATTTTTCTGGATTTGATGGGAATCCATCTAAATGTCTTTTAAAGCAGGTGAAGCATGTGGAAGCAAGATGAGGAGACAGCGTCGATCGGACAGTTCATTGGGAGAGAGGAGTCCAGTATGATGCTGATGTTTCATGCATGGTCCGTGGGGGTGTCCGGGGTTCCCAATGCGCAGGGCCACCAGAATCATCCCATGCTGAGGGGGTGAGTTCCAGGGTGAGAACTTCGGTCTTGTCCAAGTTGAGTTTGAGGGAACTGTTTTTCATTCAGGTGGCAACAGCCTTCATCCTACTGTGGAAGTTGTTTCTGGTGGTTGTGTGTTCGTTAGTGAGGGAGAGGATCAATTGGGTGTCGACGGCGTTTGAGACTATGTTGAGTCTGTAGTTCCTGATAATGGCAGTGAGAAGGGCCAAATAGTTTTGAAGAGGGTGGGGGTCAGGGAGGAGCCCTGGGGTACTCTGCAGCTGATATCTGTGGGTTCGGAGAGGAAAGAGGTAGTCTGACTTGCTGTGTTCGACCGGTGAGGAAGGAGTGGATCCAGTCCACCGCCTTGTTGCGGATGCTGGCATCGTGGAGTCTCATGATTAGGGTGCGGTAGGAGACGGTATTGAAGGCAATCAAGAGGTCCAGAAGGATGAGGGCTGCATTTGCGCCCTGGTTGAGGAGGGAGCGGATGTCATCGATGGCAGGGATAAGTGTGGTCTCAGTGCTGTGGTTGCATCTGAAACCAGATTGGGAGATTTCCAGGATGTGGTTTGCTTTGATGAAGTCGGAGAGTTGGGGGTTGATGGCCTTCTCGATGACCTTGGCTGGGAAGGGGAGCAGGGGGATGTGTCTGAAGTTCTTGAGGTCTATCGGGTCAGCAGATGATTTCTTTAGAAGAGGTTTGATCTTGGTGTGTTTCTAGTCATCAGGGAAGGTGGTGGTCTCAATGGAGCAGTTGATGGTGTAGCAGAGTTCGGGGCGATGGCGGTGGCTGCTCTATGAAAGATGTGATGTGGGTATGGGTCCGAGGAGGCTCCGGAGTAGATGCTCTTCATGGTCTTGAGGGTGTCGTCTGTGGTGAGCGGGGTCAAGTTGAGCAGGATCTGTTGGAGTGCGGCGTGATTGGGTGCGGTGGTGTCGGGTTTGGTGGGAGAGTCTTGGGTATTGAAGCTGTCATAGATCTGCCACATCTTGTGGTTGAAGAAGGCACTGAGTTTTTCGCAGAGGTATTGGGAGGGTGGGACGTCTGCGGTCTTGCGTTGGCAGTTATTCTGTCTTGGAGGACTGTTTTCTTAGTGGTTTTGAGGAGGAGGTGGTGTGCTGTAATTGCGGCTTTGAAGGTTGTGTGTGTTTCCGGGGTTTTGTTCCTCCATTTCTTCTCTAGTCATCTGCAGGTGCATCTGGAATCATAGAGGGCTGGAGTAAACAAGCTGGCTTTCTTGGAGTGGTTCTTGTTGGGTGCCTTCTTCAGGGGAGCCAGGGTGTCAGAGCAGCTGGAGATCCATTGGTGGAGGTTGCGTGCTGTGGTATTGGCGTTGGCAGCGGCCAATGGTGTGGTAGTGCTGAGGGAGGCGGTGAGCTGTTCTTCAGTCACTTTGTTCCAGCTGCGGGCAGGGGGGTGGTGAGGGCTTTAATATATGGTGGGTTTGGTGAAGGCGAAGTGCACGCAGTGGTAGTTGGTCCAGAGGAGTTGGGTGGTGTGGCTGTAGGTGACGTTTCTGCTGGTGGAGAAGACGGGTTGAGCATAAGTCCTGCTGCGTGGGTTGGAGCAGTAACTAGCTGCATGAGTCCTACGTTGGCGAGGTTCTCTAGAAGGGATGCGGTGTTCTAGTTGTTGGGGTTGTCCAGGTGAAAGTTGAGGTCACTGAGCAGGATTTAATCGGTTGATGAGAGAGCCTGAGCAGCAATGAACTTGACGTTGGCTTTGGTGAAGGGCGGACGGAGGTCCGGTGGTCTGTAGAAAAGGGTGCCGTGGAGGGTGATGTTGGAGTTGGTCTGGATCTGGAAGTGGAGATGTTCCATTGTTGTCATTGGGTCGTCTGAGTGGATGGTCAGGAGCAGGGTGATTTTGTGGATGATGGCGATGCCTGCTCCTGGTCAGTTGGTGCGGTCCTTGCGATTGATCTTGTAGCCATTGGGGATGGCGGTGGCGATGACCGGGCCAGAGCTGGGGTTTGTCCAGGTTTCCGTGAGGAAGGCGATGTCTGGAGGGACTGAGTCGAGGAGGTCCCAGATTTCTGTGGAGTGTTTCAATTTTGTCAGCTTCCACTAATTTTTTGTTTACTTCTTTCTCTGGTGCTCACAGTCCTTAACATTTTCCTTTGTGTTTGTGTTTTTTATTGTCTCATTACTGATTTGTTTGTAATGATGTGTTTTTTCATCTAGGCGCAAAGACTTAAGGACTGAAGAAGGACACGTATCCTGAACACACATAACTTGAGATACACAGCACTGCCTGCACCAATAATAGTGAATACTACAGACTAACAACAAATGTGAGTGTTATCAGGCACTGCATTTATTACAAAGCATCTAGATGAATTGTGCGCTGGTATGCCAGCAGTGTGCTGCCTCATCCTTTTGTGATTCGCTCCTTACTGAGGTGCTGGGGTTGGCCAGCTCTGGGGTACACCTGTGGTCTGGGAGTGGTACTAAACCGTAGCATTGTGATCAGCATTGCCAGAACCCACAAATTTCCCTATTTACTCTCAACTGAAGAAGGACAACAATTCTGAAACATGTGTCTAGAGATGTGCAGCACTGGCTGCACCAACAGTGGTGAATACTACAGACTTCCAACTGGAGTGAGAGTGAGTGTTATCATGCACTGCATTTACCACAATGCATCTGGCCTACTTGTGTGCTGGTATGGCAAGCAGTGTACACCCTCCTCCTTTTGTGATTCGCTCCTTATTGAGCTACTAAGCTGCCTATATATGGGATACAACTACGCTGTGGAGTGGTACAGAAACCTGAGAAGAATATGAACAGCATTGCCAGCACTCCAAATGTAAGTTGTTACTCTCTACTGCAGAAGAACTGATATCCTGAAAATCTGGTCTAGAGATACACAACACTGACTGCACCAAAAGTGGTGAATACTACAGACTTTCAACTGAAGTGAGTGTTATCATGCACTACATTTACCACAATACATCTGGGTGAATTGTATGTTCCCTTCCCCATTTTGTGTGTTTTCTCCATTACTTCTTATTATTTTTAGCTCACTTGTCCGTTCATCTAGGCCCGAAGTGAGGGGGTTAGAACCCGCTCCTCCTACTTTTCTGTCTCTCATTCAAGTCTAGTTGCCTGCTTCTCTGTTTATTTAGTTGAAGAACCCTATAATCGACTTTGAATGTTCTCTGCAAACAGTGTTTCTTTCATGTTGTCACACCTGACCCCTTAGTGAGTTTTCATTTATTTCTGACCTGGTGGCGCCGAGTTGCCCTATTTACTGTCCTCTTTCTATCTGTGAATCAGTACCATGCTGCCTTTGCTAGCTCTGCTCCTGTGAGGCGCTGTTTTTTGTGTTCAATCTTGTGTATTAACCTTTGGGCTTGATGATTTCCTCTATGCCCTGATCATATGCGTGTGTTTTATGGTTTCAGGATGTGAGACTGGAATGTTTATCACATTTCCTTATTCCCCTCACGAATGTTTGCATCCCTTTAATGTGTCACAGTGTCTGGTCTGATGGGGGTGACGTCACATCGCTTGTAACCAGCTGCTAACACCAGTGCCAGGTGGAATGTGGACATCCCTTAGGCCACAAACAGTATTGTTTTATTGGTGTTTAGTGTCAGGACACCCCACCTTCATGATGCAGATAATGACTCCCTAAGTTTAAGGAACAGTGAGACCCTATCTCGCGAACACCATGTCTCTTTATTGACACATATTTCTTTCACAACTGTTTATGCCACTTAATGAGAACTAGTGTGTGCTAACATGAGAAATGCATTAGTCCTCTTGCTGTGCAGTCATTAGTCATATCTACTTGCAAGACTGCACATCCTTTGGGCAGGAACCCTCACCCACACAGGGTGGCATGTTTCATCAGCCTTTCTCTCATCTGGCACTGAGGAATCCTCCGTCCATTAAATGCACTCAGCCTGGCTCTGTTGCCTGGTTGTCCTCTAGTGTTTGGGGATGGTCAGTGTTCCCTTTTCCAGTCGCTGTTTTGGTCAGTCTACCCCACAACTGAAATTCACAAGTCTTGCAAAATGAACTCTTCCAGTTTGAGAAGTCATCATCTTTCTGCAGATAGGTCAGTGAGAGGTTTAGTATGGGGCCAGTGGAAGCCCATGTCTTTATGATCCTGGCTGTAATACCAGACTAAAGTAGCAAGTGAAGAAGTGGGTGCCTCAGTTCCCAAAATTATGTACTGCAACCATCTGCTCACGAGATTCAGGCAGCTAAAATTGAGAACCCCTTAGATCCAACTTTAGGTGCTTAAACCATTTCCAGCATTCACTTTAGTAAACAAATAGAGCTATGACTGGTTTTCTCTTGAACTGGGTCCTGTCCAAAGAGTATATGCTGATTATTCAATTATAACATATTTAGTAACCTATTTTGGGTGAGAAATTATGTAATATTAGATAACATATTTTGAATTAAAAAAAGAAGGTGGTATTAAATTATTTTTTAAATTCAAAATAGGTTATTAAATATTTTTAAATTAAATATTAAATAGGTACTATTTCTATATATTTTTACTATTAATTTTTTATTTATTTATATTTGTAACTATTTTAAATATCTAATTTAATTTACCAATTTTTTCTATGATTTTTTTATTTTATGTCCCTAGCTCAATTATTTTCTATGGCAGGGTGTTGCAGTACCAGTGGTTACAAAGTATTGTGTTGGATTTACTACACAAGTATAAGTTAAAACAAAAGTTTAAGTTACCACAAAGTGCAGTTTGTGAATACCAAAAAGTAGTAAACTTACTCTAAAGTATAAACTTACTCAAAAGTGTAGTTTGTGAGTCAGGCCCTCTGAGATAGTTTCCAATTAAAAAAAACTGTGATATGATCCAAGTGTCTCTGGATGCTACATCTCCAAGGGGAGAAGTGGGGTCTTTGAGCAGTTGACATTTGAAGGTCATGCTGAGAACCAACAAGAGGGTCAGCAACAGCGGGGCTGAAAATGAGTTAAAATTGTGCTGAGCTGTTGTAATTTAAGTCTGTTTAAGGTCTAGGCACTCACACATAATCCACTGTACAAGTGCATAAATCTGAGCCTAGCACTTAACTTGTACACTAACACAGTTTATTTCATTATATCACTATTCTCACCTTCTTGCTGCACTGCCGCCTTCTCCCGCCTTCACCATTCAAGAAATTCTGACCAGGAGGTAAGTGAGTTACAAGGGTTATTCTATGTTTTCCAGTGTTTCCACTGTTTTTCAATAGGTTTTGAGGTAGCTGATCCTGGACAGTTTTGCAGAGTCTATAGAATCTGCTAATCTACTAAGACTTTATTTGCAAGAAAATAAGTGAAGAGAGAAGGATAGAAGCTGCCTCTGGGAGACTGCCCATGCCGTCCGGTCAATCACCTGCTGCACGTCCCACTTAACCCCAGCTTCCCACGGGAAGGGACACAGTGTAGCCTCATTGAGTGGTCACGGGCTCACCTCGGATGAGCCTGAATTACCTCAAAACCCAGCAGCTGCAATCAGGTTTTCTCAATGTTATGTTATGTTATGTTAACCCTTCTTATACAGTGCAACAGCTGCCTCAGCAAAGAGGCGTCCCTGCACAAACTTCTGTTGGATTACAGATCGCGGAGCCACCACGCTGAGCTTCCACACTTAGTATCCACTCGGCAGGGCCTAACCAGCTTCACTGTGGTTGAGCAACTGCACTGTGTGATGCGCGCTGCCATGGAACTGCAGGGAAGCATGGAAGGCACAAGGGAGGGCACAGCACAGCCAAACACATTCATCATCCTACATGCTTTCAATTTGTCCAGTCTTTGTGCTTTCATTGTGTCATCGTGTGTGGATTTAGACCGTTCATCGCTGTCACAAAAGTGGTATTCTAATGGCTCATCTACAAGCCTATAATTGTAGGCACCACTTATCACCCTCAGTGCTACTCTAAAGTAAGGATGGGGTGAGCTGAATTGGGTCAATAATTGATGAACCATTGTAAGTATGAGAGCGGTCCTATTTGCAATATTTAAACAAAGTCTATCCTGTGAGTTATTTTTTAAATCTCGTCAGGACTTGAAATGAACAGCTACCGCTCACTCTCCAGTCTATCTCACCAACTGAGACACCCAGCTCTCAGTGAACTTTAAGATGACCATGTGAGGGAGAAGTGCACTGCTAAAGTTTGTATTACAAACAAGTTATGAAAAAAGTTCGAAAAGTTTTTAACGTTTGAGGGTGCCGCCCGGGGGGCGTCTCTTGTCAATGGCGCCCATAGAAATAGTCTTAGTTGTGATTCCAATGGAACAATGGAAGCATCCCCTGGCGCTCCACTCTAAGTTTTCAGGAAACGTCCAGAATTCCTCAATTATAAATCATAAAAACTTATGCATGTTTCATCTTGCTCAGTCTTATTTATTCATAAGTCCGTTGAATTTATCACTGTAATTATTAGTTTTGAATTTTTACAAATTCCAAGAACAATCATATCCTTTAGTCCAATGCATTTCGGGCTGATGCGCCCTTCTTCGGGGACCAAGAAAGTGTTGTTCTATACATCGTAATGGATTTGGTTATACTATCGAACAGGTTCAAAAACGCGAAAGCGTCTCTCCCATGTTATTGCTGCTACGCCAATGCATTTCGGGCTGATGCGCCCTTCTTTAAGATGACATCACACATACACTCTGCAGCACTGCCTGGACCTAGACTGCTCTCTTAGGGCCAGATGTAGGTAAATAGCATTTACCGATTCAAAAATACCAAATTTTACCGATTCGGTATTTTCAAATCGGTAAATGCTATGTAGCAAATCATTCGGTAAAAATTACCGAATCGTTAAGAATCGGTATTTACCGAAACGGTATTTACCGATTCGGTAATTGACATTTATTCCTATGGGCCTGAAGGCCCATAGAATGAATGTCAATTACCAAATCGGTAAATACCGATTCGGTAAAAGGGGGAAAACATTGAAGGGTGGCAGGGTGTCACTTTGACACCCTGTTGCACCCCTCAATTGTGTATGGGTGCACATGTTGCAGACATACATGCCCTGAGGGCATGTATGTTTGGAACATAGCACTGAAGCAATTTGCATAAAATTGCTTTTTGGGGTGTTTTCGTTATTTACCACCAACTTGTAGTTGGTGGTAAATAACGAATCCTAACATGGGATAGGCACTCATTTAAGTGCTCCCTACATTAGGAATTCGGTAATTTACCAAATCGGTATTTAAGAAATCGGTAATTTACCGATACCTTAAATTACCGATTCGGTAAATTACCGAATCGTTAATTTCGGCCCCTACATCACAAAAGCCTATTACCGGTCGGTAACGGACGAAATTCATTAATTTCCGCCGTTACCGACAGGTAATAGCCTTCCTACATCTGGCCCTTAGTTTTTATGTTAGGCAGATTTGTAGAGCACATTATCACCAGAAGGGTATCCTGGTGCTGAGGAGGTGTGAGTCTAGCCATACCAAGGGCCTTGTGGGACTAATCAAAAAGCCAGGTATTCTGCTTCTTGCGGAATTCAAAAAGTGAGCAGAAGGGTCTTATGTGTAGCAGCAAGTCATGACACGCGTTAGGGGCAATGCAGGAGAAGGCTCGACAGCCAGATCGGTTTTTTCATTTGTATGAGATTTGTGCAAGCAGGAGTCTGGCTGAGCGGAGGAGTCTGTAAGGTTTATGAAATCAGAGTGATTGTTGACGTATGCTGGGCCAGTGTTATGTAGTGCCTTGAAGGTGTGAGTGAGGAGTTTGAATTGTGCTTGTTTGTGAATGGGAGCCCGTGGATCTTCTTCAGGTGTGGTGTGACGTGAGTGCGGCATGGAAAGTCGAGAGGGATTCTGGTCGCTGAGTTCTAAATGGTCTATAGCCTTCTGGTAAACATTTTGTTGATCCTGCCATTGATGGTGTTCCCGTTGTCCAGCTCGTTTGTGACCAGGGTGTGCATGATGGTTTTCCTGGTGCTGATCCATCTGAAATTCTTCCTCAGCATGTTCAGCGCATGGAAGCATGATGCAGTGACAGCATTGACTTGGGCGGTCATGTTGAGGTTGTTGTCGATGGTGATCCAAAGGTTCTTGGCGTGGTGGGTGTTAGTCTATGCTCTGTTGGCTACCAGTTGGAGTCCCACTGTGATGTAGTCTTCCAAAAGATCACAATTTTGGTCTTGTTCATCTATTAACATTTGGTGTTCATTCAGTGGGCAATTTTCAGTCTGTAGGCTTTGACCTTGATCTGGGTACTGGGTGTCTTGCTTGTGAGGGAGAGAATGTGCTCCATGTCATTGGCGTAAGAGAGGATTATGATTTTAGAGCGAATGATGCTGGCTAGAGGGATCATGTATGCGTTGAAGAGGGTCGGGTTTAGATAGGATACTTGCAGAACTCCGCAGATGAGGTCGCCGGCGTCCCAGGTATACAGTGCCAGGCTGACTGACTGGATCCTTCCAGTCAGGAAGGAGCAGGTCTATTAGAGCGCATGTCCTGGGATTCCAAAGTCATGTAGGCATTGGACGAGGATGGGGTGGGAGACAGTCAGGGCCGGACTGGGAACCACAACCGGCCCTGGCAAAGTGCTCGGCCTGGAGGTGCTGCTGAGCGCTTTGCCGGGGCTGGTTTTGTACCCTTTTGTACCGTTTTTGGTACAGGGCCGATTTTGCAGCTATGCTTCAAAAATGGCCCTGTAACAAAAACGGCCCCCAGGGGCCCAAAACCGGCCCCCACCTTTGCGGCGCACTGGGGGATTGCCCGGTGCCCGCTATGGCCAGTCCGGCCCTGGAGACAGTTGAATGCTACAGAGAGATCCAGGAGAATGAAGACCGTTGAGTCTTGTGTCCAGAGTCTTCTGGGTGTTATCTGTGTCGGCGACGAGGGCAGTTTCCATGGAGGGAAAACGTCAAAAAGAACTGATTAATGGCCATTGATTCTAAAGAACAACCGACCATCTATTCGATAGTCAAGGAGTTATATTTTATATTATTTTTTTATTATTCATCTTCAGTCTTTGCCCTGCCTTCGCTTTCCTAATCTTGTGAACCTCACTCTTTAGGGCGTGGGGCTTATGCACAATAAAACACTTTACAAGTTCCACGTCATGTTTTACATCAGTGACGCATGGTCACGTACCTGCGTCAATATTCTTTCCAATGCTTAAAGTGCAGCTCTGCGGCTCTCCTCTCTGTGACTCAGCAACACCTCCCTTAGTGGGGCTTTACAGGATGAAGTAACCTCCAGGTCTGACGAGCTGCACAGCGGATTTCATCACAGAGGCCTTTGTCAGTATTATAACTTAACTCTTTTAAGTGCTCACAGGATTTGAATACTTTGGGCACAAACAAAAAGTCATAATTGCATTGTAATTGTAAATTGTATTTATATAGCGGTTACTTCTTCTGATGAGGTGTTGAAGCATCCCCTTTTCAACAACAACAAAAAAATTCCACAAGGTTTCAAGACAATGCATACGTCAACAGACCCGATTCAGGCTGGAGGCTCCTTGGGGTAGATGTATCAAGCCTTTTGCGATTCGCAAAGGCCGAAATTCGGAGAATTTCGGCCTTTACGAATCGCAAAAGGCTTTTTTGCATTTTTTGAAATGTATCACAAAATCTCAAAATAAGGAATCACAAAAATTTGCGATTCCTTATTTTGCTTAAGCATTTAAGGAATCGCAAATTTTGCAATTCCTTAAATGCAATGTATGTGGGTTTTAGAAATTGCGAATTTGTGTTAAGAAATCGCAAATTACCACCAACTTGTAGTTGGTGGTAATTTGCGTTTTCATTTAAAAATGCCCTATTTTGCATTTTTGAAGGTGGCATGTGACGCACATACATGCCCATAGGGCATGTATGTGCGCCATATGCACACACATGTAAATTTCAGGGGTGCAGCAGGGTGTCTTTGAGACACCCCTGCACCCTTGAAATTATTCTCAATTTGCGAATTCTCAAATTAAGAAATATTGCACAATCATTCCAATGGGCCTCCAGGCCCATAGTAATGCATGGGAAATTATTCCTTGATTGCGAATTCGCAAATTGCGAATTCGCAAATAAGGAAGACTAAGAAATCGCAAAAAAATAGCGATTTTCTACATACATTCCATTTTGCGATTTCTAAATAGCGATTCCTTAAACATCGCTATTTAGAAATCGCAAAATGGAATCTTGATACATCTACCCCCTGGTATTTTAAGCCAAAAATGGCTTTATTGTACCTGTCACCCACTTAAAATTGTGTCTGCTTCAATATAAGTAGGGCCACTGGAATTTTGCGTCTGGGAAGGGCCAAATTATGGTGCAGGGTTGTGTAAATTATGCAGCAAAAAAATGCTAATTATGCAGTGTAATGCGGCACATTTTGTAATAGTATTTGTCATTTTTACACTAACCACTGTCTAGGCATTGGTTGCACCTCATTAGTAACAATTTGACATTCAAATACAGTATAAGCAACAGAAAGGGGACCAGTCAATATTTGCAAAGGATCTTCTGCCGTGCAGCAACATGCGTCACTGCGCTTTTAGTAACATTTGAACCTTTTGAGCTATAGACAAATTTTAGTTAAAATCTGCAGAATATGCAGCAGATGATGGATTATGTGGTAAAAGTGGCAAATCCATAATAATGCAACGGCTACACAGTCGCATAATTTCAGTGGCCCTGAATATAAGTGAACAAAGAAAATTCTTTCCCATGATTTAAAAAAAAAAAAAACTCCCGCTTTCCTTTTGTAAAATGTTGGTATGCATAAAAATAGTCCAAATTAATTTTTAATTCAGAAATGAGTAACATCATTAAGTACTTCCTGCAGAGGCACTGAGGGCATATTACCAAGGGCTTTAATCGCCGCTTTAGCGGGAATTTTTCCCGCTAAAGCGGCGATAATTTTATTGCCCTATTACCTAGCTGTCGCTAACACCAGTTAGCGACAGCTAGTAGGAGATAGCAAGCTTCTGGGGGCCCACTTTGCATGTCAGCGATATTTATCGCTAATGACATGCAAAGTGGGCGTGCCAAGATGTTAGCGACTGGAAACAGTCGCTAACATCGCTAACTCCTGTTACCAACTTTTGGAAATAATCGCACTAAGCGCGATTATCTCCAAAAGCTAACGCCTGCCCAGAGCAGTTCTTAGGCATGTTATCCAACTGTATTACAAAATTAAATAATATTAAAATGTATGTATTAAAAGTAATAAAGTATATACAAATAAGGAAGCAAGATTGAACATTTGAAAGATTTTCCTATATTTGATTGTAAATTACACAAAAAATTTCAATAGTTGAGCATTTGTTTGATGTATACCTATTTTTGTATTTTTGTGTATTGTTTTGAGGCACAAATCCTAGAAATTCCTCAATAAACAGAAGTTAAAAGATTAAGAGCCGCTGCTTTAGCTGATGTGTGCTGGATTGTGCTGCAGATGTAGCCTCAATGCCAGCCTGTTATAAAGTATTTTGTAGTACATCTAGAGGTTAAAGTGCATCAGAAAAGTATGGGGACTGTGATCCTGAATACTATGTTGGCAAATTCTGGGAATTTGGGGGCAGATCCAGAGACGTGCCTAAAAAGAGCAAAATATTATGCAACTGTGCTGCTGGCCTTACACCTTCAGGTAAATACATATCAAATATATCACCTGTACCTGAAATGAAAAATAAAAGATAAAGGTATTAGTGGGAAATGCATTCTTTTTTTGCTATGAAAGTGCTGTTGTTTAATGCGATCACTGCAGATGTCAGTGTGTGTAACCAGTCACAGAACTGAATCCTGGTTGGTACACTGGGGAGCAAAGACACACTTATTTATAATGCTAAGAGTCCCCAGCCTGCGACTGAAAGGGCTGTGAATATGTAAGTCATGGTTTTAAAATTGTATTACACACCCTGGAAAATAGGCTGCAGCAAAGTGTACAAAGGAGAGCCAGGGTTTTATTTAGAGTTTAATGGATGTGATACTCTGTAGAAACATAACGGATAACCCATCCACCATATTATAAGTGTTTAAGAGAAAATAAGAGTGTTAAAACTATAACTTTTTAGTAATACAGAGTCAGACTGTACCTAAAGCAAAGTTTTTAATTTTTAAAAAAAAAATTAGGACGCACAGCAGAACTTAGATAATAATATCTGCATTACCTCTCAAAAAGAATAAATATTTATTGCCATGAAACCTCAAATGATTTCACCAATTAAGCCATATTCTGGCTCCTAGGCAGCATTTAGGTTTGCTGATTAACCAAGTGGGGAGAGGATGTGGCCTAACGGCCAGAGCAGTCGATCTTAAATCTGGGAAACCGGGTTCCAGTCTCGGCAAGGATGCGCAGCATCCTGTAATTCTGGGCAAATCACTTAATCTCCCCGTGCATAACAAAAATGAATGTGTCCTCATGTAACACAACTGGTGCTCGTGTAAAAGTACACACATTTTCTTTTAGGCAGGAGGCACCCTGGCAGTAAGGTTTATTTCTTCTTTCTCTATCTACCTCTGCTTAAGCTTCACAGGGATGTAGACCCCTTTCCTTTCTCTTTTAGCCAGAAGCACATGAAGGTTGGCATTATCTGTTCAGGAACAGTTGTTTTTTTTAACAAACATTTAGCAAACTGTAAAAGACTGGGAACGTGGTACCCAATAGATTCTGCCAATTGCAACCACATAGGGTGGCCAAAAGCCACTTACAGGTAGAGGACGCTTTGTTTTTTTCCTTCTTCTCGTGCCTCATGTTGTTGCGCTCTCTCTGCCCACTTTCAAGGTGCCAATAAAATACATGGTCCCGATTCGGAACTGTGCGGAGAGCTATTCCTATGTGCAATTCCATTCTGCACAAATATAAGCAGTGATTTATTTGTAGAAGTAGAAGTGCCGGGGCCCGCAGCTCTATTCGGTGAACAACACTTACAACGCAACTTTTACATCGCAGAGCCTTTACAACGCAACCATTACAACGCAAACTATTACAACGCATTGCTCTTGGGGGCGCTCTAGGATAGGGAATAGGTTAATTTACTATCCAATAACCTTCCCTAGTGTCCACGGGGACTGGAGTTGGAATAGTAAATTAAACTATTCACTATCCAGCACCCCAAAGCACTATGCGTTGTAATGGACTGCGTTGTAATACTTACGTTGTAAAGGCATGCGATGTAAATGCATGCGTTGTAATGTCATACATCCCTCTATTCAGAAGTCCGTTGCCAGTGCTATTAAATGTCAGTGCCCTGAATGCCAAGGCTGCGTAGTCTTGGATCCGCCCCAGGCTTCTTCATTCCACTGTCAGGCACTCCCTGTACCTTTATCTCACTCCTTTGGGCTCCTGCTTTTCTCTTAGGGACAGTTTTTCTGGTCTTCCAATTTTCACCCTTTGCATGTTTTTCTCTCTCTTGTTCTCGTGAAATGTCTGATTGGGTAAAAATGTGTAGCGGTCCCCAGAAATTAATGCCGTGGCCCTACCAGCAACCAGTGTTACCTCTAAGGTGCGCGCATGTGCACACGCGCACTCTAACTTCCCCGCGCACACTTCGTAGTAATGGATTGACTGGGACTGCGCCTGGGGCTGAAAGAAACTTTGATGTTTGTTGTGGGGGCAGGGATCATTTCACTGTGCCGGCTAGAAGTGTGAGGACGATGGGAGGAGGCAGGGGGTTGATGGGTGTTAAGAATTGCTCTGAAGTACATTAAGAGCTGGTCTCAATCTGCGCTCATGCCATTTGTTTCATACGTTTTGCTGAAATTGGCAGCGGTTACATGGATATAAAGGCAGCAGTGGCGTCTCTGATTAATGTATTTTTGCACTGCCATGCATCAAGTGGCATTTTTGGAATGCCAGGTAATAATGTGCTCTGTGCATTGTTTGTGTTTATGACGGGACAACTGATGTTTGTGGATAAAGATCAGCCTGACAGTTCTTAGTATATCAGTGCACAGGCCTCTTATACGAGCTGAGCCCTGAAATGCTTGCCATTAATTATGCAGCAAACATCACCTAAAATAAATAAAGCCTCTTCAAAATACAAGTATGCACCTTTCTTTAACACTGTAGCTTTGGCATTAATATGTCACATTATATAAGTGCAAAACACTGACTAAAAGTACATTTTTAAAAGTAGAACCTGTCTTTCCCTTCCCTTGTAGCAATGTCATTTGTGAACCGAGGAAAGAAGTTATCATGTGTACCCTGTATGTGGCCCACATTCTTGTATAGAGAGCAACAACATTATAGTCTAGTGGATCTAGCCAAATGGCTAGGGCGGTCGACCTAGAAACCGGGTTCGAGTCTCGGCAGCAATGCTCAACAACCTGTGATTCTGGGCAAATCACTTAATCTCCCTGTGCCTAACAAAAATGAATGTGTCAGTCTGTAATGCAACTGGTGCTTATGTAAAGTGCTCTGACACCTTCGAGTCGAGTTTGCACTGCGACCCTTGACCCTGACCCTGGTAGTCCCTGGTCTGGCAGGTCGCTCCCCACGCCGCGCAGCTCCACCTGACTGCGCTGGCTCCCCGTGCCTGCTGCTGCTGAGTGCTCGTGTGTTCAAGGCCCCCCTGGGCTGCTGTCTTAACTTCTGGTACCTGCTCTGACTGTGTGGTATTACTGTACTTGTATTTGGTATAACTGTACTTTCATTATTATCTGCCTTGCTACTGTATTGTTTTTTGGCCACTCACTGCCCTTCTCCTCTGACCTGCTTTTTGCCGTCCCTTCTCCCGCCGCTGCCTCCCCTGTGGCCCCGCCCCCTTGCCTTTTGTTCCCTCGCCTTTCTCGCCACTGCCTCCCCTGCGGCCCCGCCCCCCGCTCCCATTCGCTGCACAAACCCTCCTCCCAGCCGCTCCTCCCTCCCACCTCCCTACTAATGTGCGGCCGCGCGCAGCAGCGCGCCGCTGGCGTGCCGGAGGTGCACCAGAGGCAAGCCCGTCTGCACCCATCCGCGACTGGACCGCGCCCAGCGCCAGAACCCATGGCCCCCTCGAACTCCACGACGCCAGACTCCGACACGACACCAGCACCCGACAACGCACTCACTGCCGGCCGAGACCGCAGCTGCATCCAGGCTGCCCCTTAACGCACACATGGACCTTTCTCCTGCCGCACCTGCAGCTTCATCTGCGACAGAGCCACCAAACCGCCAAGGACCGGTTCCAACCACCTCCGCTGCATACTCCTAAACACGCGCTCTGCACTCAAACACGATGTCGAGCTCTGGGACCTGCTCGACACCTCCACCCCAGACGTTGCCTTCCTGACCGAGACCTGGTGGAATGACATCGCCATAGCCGTCCCGGACGGCTACAAGATCGCGCACAGAGACCGCACCAACGGAACTGGAGGAGGAATAGCTATCATCCACAAGTCCAGCCTCAAGGTCTCCACCACTCAGACGCCACCCTCAGCACCGCCGAACACCTGCACTTCTGGATCCACACTGACCCCAACACCACCCTCAAAGGAACACTAATCTACAGACCCCCAGGACCCCGACAACGGTTCAGCGACTCCATCACCGACCTCGTCAGCACCCACGCACTAGCCTCCACGGACTACATCCTCCTCGGGGACCTGAACTTCCACCTCGAGAACAACAACAATGCCAACTCCACCACCTTGATTGACAACCTCGGCCTCAGGCAACTCGTCACCACTCCCACCCACGTCGCCGGCCACATGCTTGACAGCATCTTCTCCACAAGCACCCACGTCTCCTTCGACCGCACCACCGAACTCCACTGGACGGATCACCGCTGCATCCATTTCACCTACAAGAAGCCCACCACGCACCACCACACCCAACAGCTGCCCCGACGCTGCTGGAACAAATTCACCGATGACCAGCTAGCCACCGCCCTCGCCCAGAACCCACCCACCAACCCCACCAACCCAGCCGCCGCCGCCGCCCGCAACCTCAGACAATGGATCAATGACTGCGCCAACACCATCGCCCCGCTCAAGAAACACTCCAACAGCCACTCTAGCAAGAAAGCCACCTGGTTCACCGAAGAACTCCAGACTTCCAAACGAGCCTGCCGGAAATCGGAGAAGAAATGGCTCCACGAACGAACACTGGACAGCCACGCAGCCCACAAGGTTGCCACCCGCAAACATCACCATCTCATCAGATTAGCCAAGAGATCCTCCTTCAAAGCCCGCCTGGACAACAATGCACACGACAGCAAAGAGCTCTTCAGCATTGTGAAGGAACTCTCCAACCTCAACGCCAACGACATCCCGCCCTCACAAGAACTGTGCGACTCGCTGGCCACCTTCTTCCACCGCAAGATTGCTGACATCCACAACAGCTTCAACACCACCACGACCACGCCGACATCATCAGACCCCACCCTGCCTACGAACACCACCCGCATCAACCGCCTGACCTCCTGGACCAACGTCAACAACGACGAAACACGCAAGACCATAAACTCCATCCACTCAGGATCACCGTCAGACCCCTGCCCACACTACATATTCAACAAAGCAGATGCAGCCATCGCACCCCAACTATGGAAAGTAATCAATATATCCTTCTAGACAGCTACATTCTCGGAATGCTGGAAGCACGCTGAAATCAACACCCTACTCAAGAAACCAAAGGCGGACCCCAAGGACCTCAAAAACTTCCGGCCCATCACCCTGCTCCCGTTCCCGGCAAAGGTCATCGAGAAAATCGTCAACACGCAACTGACCCGCTACCTCGAGGACAACAACATCCTAGACCCATCCCAGTCCGGATTCCGAAAAAACCACAGCACCGAGACAGCCCTCATCGCCGCCACAGACGACATCAGGATCCTACTAGACAATGGCGAAACATCAGCCCTCATCCTCCTGGACCTGTCAGCCGCCTTCGATACGGTCTGTCACCGCACACTAAAGACACATCTCCAAGAAGCCGGAATCCAAGAGAAGGCCCTGGACTGGACCACATCCTTCCTCTCCGGCAGAACCCAGAGCGTCTGCCTCCCCCTTCCGCTCCGAAGCCACGACATCATTTGCGGCGTACGCCAGGGCTCATGCCTCAGCCCGACGCTGTTCAACGTCTACATGGCCCCCCTCGCTCACATCGCCCGCCAGCGCGACCTCAACATCATCTCCTATGCCGACGACATCCAGCTCATCCTCTCCCTCACCAAGGATCCGTACACCAAAACCAAACTGCACGAGGGTATGAAGGCCGTCGCCGAATGGATGAGAGGCAGCCGACTGAAGCTGAACTCGGACAAGATGGAGATCCTCATCCTCGGATCCACCCCCTCAGCCTGGGATGACTCCTGGTGGCCGACCACGCTGGGAACAGCACCGACACCCACCGACCACGCACGCAAACTAGGAATCATCCTCAACTCCTCCCTCTCCATGTCGGAACAGGTCAACGCCATCTCCTCCTCCTGCTACAACATCCTCCGCATGTTCTGCAGGATCTACAAGTGGATCCCCACCGAGACAAGAAGAACGGTGACACAGGCACTCGTCAGCAGCAGATTGGACTACGGCAACGCACTCTACGCAGGAATCCCGGCCAAACACCTGCGACGACTGCAACGCATCCAAAACGCCTCCGCCCGACTGGTCCTCAACGTCCCACGCCGCAGCCACATCACTCCCCACCTGAGAGACCTTCACTGGCTCTCCTTCGACAAGAGGATCACCTTCAAGATGCTCACCCACGCTCACAAAGCACTCCGCAACCCCGGGCCAGCCTACCTCAACAGCAGACTCAGCTTCTACACCCCCACCCGCCAGCTCCGCTCCACCAGCCTCTCATTCGCCGCCGTCCCCCGCATCCAACGAGCGACCTCCGGCGGCAGATCCTTCTCCTTCCTCACCGCCAAAACCTGGAACACCCTCCCTACGCACCTACGACAGACCCAAGACCTGCTCACCTTCAGAAGACTCCTCAATATATTTGTATGCCTCTTATGCTGAACTCATCTATTTAAAGCATGGCATTTTCCTGAAATAAGCTATTTGCCTAAAGCCCCCCAATTTGGTTATGTGAGAAAGCCTGCATCAATACTAGGTTTTCTAGTTTTACTTAAATCAGCCACTAATTGGGTGTTTGAACGGTGAAATACAGCAATAATCAGCTTTCAGTGGGCCCCTATGGCCTTGTGCCCCGGTGTCATTGCACCTGCTGCACCAATGAAAGCTACAAATCTGCATGACACTAATTGTAACATTTTCTTTTAGGGGCACCAGCTCACTGTTTCCATGTAGTGGACATGCACTGATGTCAGTCCAGGGAAGTAGCTTCCATTGGTGCAGCAGTACCAGGGACTATTAACCCATGTAAAGTTCCGTAATTTTTTATCCAACAACAGTCAGAAGGGCCGTTTTCCTTGCTTGCTCCAGAGCCAGAGCCCCTGGCATCATGTCTATACTTCTGGCTACCTGGTCCTTCCGAATATGCATAAACCTTAGCTACGTGCCACTGCTAGCAAAGATGGAGGCCAGTATTTTTTGTCAGGAAAGTGGATTTGCTCAGGAGCTCACACAAATAACAATAACATTATTACGTGTACCTGCAGCACAATTGTCTGAGTAGATGTGAAACCTTTTCCTGCCTCTTCTTGGATCATGCAGACTTAACTTCAACTTGACATAAAGCTTTCCATTTACAAACACAGTTAGCTTTTTATAAAAGTAGAAGTAATAATAATCGCTGTACAATACATACAACAATAAATTCATGTTTTGGAAATGCACATCACACACATTGTTACATCAACAGTCATTCCGTTATCAGCACATTTTACACAAATTATGCTGAGATGCATGTATGCTTCATGTATTATTTAATTGTGCATTACCTGAGAGGCTGAGGTTTTTTAAACGTTGTGTATATGCATTTTATTATGCATGATATGACAGTGCATCCTGTGAACTGAGTTGCAGCCATGTGTGCTTAAATGAGTAGAAGCAGTGGTTGTGTGACTATGATGGGACGTGATTGAGAGCTTTGTAGTGAAGGCAGAATGCAGTTCCTGTTTCTCACAGTGCCTGTCAGTGAGTCCTAAAGCTGTTCAGACTATAAGCACCTCCAATTCTGGCTCATGTGCAAACCACAGAGAGTGATGGTTATATATATATATATATATATATATATATATATATATATATATATATATATATATATATATATATTATATATATATCTGCTCCTTCCCTGGAAGTTTTGGGGGGATTCGTGAAGTGGGGGCTGAGAAAAAAGGGGATCCCAAAACGTGTTTTCCCCATGTTAATTTCCATAAGACTTTCTGACATGGCTACAGCCCGAACCGCTGAACGGAATTACGCCAAACTTTGCAAAATTGTAGGGACTGGTACGCAGATGTGCCTTTGCTATATTTGGTGAAAATCCATAAGTAGTTCCTGAGAAAATCAAAAGAGAAAATATATATATATCTATAGCAGCTTACGTGTAAGCTTACTGCAAGCTTACCTTTCCGAGCATGAGCTGCATTCTGATTGGCTGCCAATGTCTGTCAACACTCCAAACCAGAAAGTGTTGGCAGCCATCTTGTGCCTCAGTAGACTGAGGCACAGGAAAGCAGAAAATCAAACGCGTAGAACTCAAAAAGGGGGCAGGGTAGAAGCAACCTGACCCCCTAGGCCTGCTCAGGGTATCCCACAAGGACCCCCAAGGCAAAAAAAATTGTTTTCAAAATTCAAATTCTTTATCCAAGAAGTGTTGGCAGCCATCTTGGGACCAATATACATGATAGCACCTCATTAAAAAGCATTGCAGTTAATAGAAGGTTTTAGGACTTTAGTTACATTATAAATCATTTGTTGATGGTACCATACTCATTTTAGGAATTGTGGTGTGTTCTAAGGTGATTTTACCATGTGAAAAAGCCTTCTGCTGTGATATCATGAATCATGCTTGAAAGAAAACTATTATCTCATGCTTTTCCCACAGTGGTTTGGAAGGGGATCTATAAGCTAAACTGAAAGCATATTTTCTGTAAATTCACATTATCTTTCTCAGTCATGTGAGAATGAAGTCTGACATTCTCAGTAAAACATGTACATCCAACAAGGACAGAGACTGTCAGTTTATTCCTTTGTGTTCTACTGCAGCTTCCCAGAGTGTTCTAAAGAACAACTAGAGTGCTAACAGTCTTACTTATGACAAAAGTATGGCACAACAGAAGCCATCTTGATTGGAATGAAGTGGTAACTCTTAAAACATTTAATTTAAAAAGGAACAATATGAGGATATATTTTGCCATAGAAAGTATGATTAGTGCTGCAGAAAGAAAAATTAGGGCACATTTTAAAATTTGCTAACATTCGTGCCAAGAATTTTCAATTCTATTAAGGACAGGAGGCGAGGATTATGCTTATCTCAATTTCTTTACTGAAACACAGCAGCCAATCAAAACACAGTAAAGAAAACGAAAACTACATTACCCATAAACCCTGGGTAACCATAGAGTACCTAGACAGTATATAAAGAGTCATAGAGGTCACAACTTCCTCTTTCTTTGTCCAGAATAATTTAGGAAGAACAACAAAAAGTCCAGCAATCCATTATGGGCGTCCCACGGAGAAGTCATCATCCGGATGAAGGGACGAAGGAACCTCCCATAGCCACAGGACCAACAGTAGACCAACGAAGAGGAGAAATTCGCAGCACACCTCATTTAAGATCGGAACCTGGAAGAAGTTAAAAACAGAGCCGTAAAGGCCATTCCAAAAGGAAGAAGTACAAAGTTCAAAACAGGGCGGGAAACAAGTCAGAAAATAATCAACACAATGGCATAGTAATAATGCATAAAATCAACACAATATATAGACTGGAAATAAGGGTGGGATAAACCTCGCCTCCTGTCCTTAATAGGATTGAAAATTCTTGGCACGAATGTTAGCAAATTTTAAATTCTATGTCAGGACAGAGGCTCCGATTTTGCTTGTTTAAAGCTTAGCCACCACAACAGAAGCAACATCAACAATAGGTTTGAAATAAAATGTTTTAAATTCAGATTCTGAAGACCAATCAGCTGCCTTCATGATATCCTGGAGGCCAACCCCCAATGAAAAAGCCTTAGAAGCCATGGCTCCCCGAGCAGAGTGGGCCCCAAAGACGGAAACGTCAATGCCCGCTTCCAACATGAGCCAGTGCACCCAACGTGCCAAGGTAGCGGGAGAGACAGGCTTAAAAGGCTTCTGCAAAGCTATAAGCAGTTGACCCTGCAAATCATGTCGAAAAGGTGCAGTACTCACCTCGTAATCCTTAATGCATTGCACCACACAAAGCTTCGGATTGTGAGGCAAAGAAGGATAAGACACGGAAGACGTGTTACACTTAGTGCGGCGAGAAATGGCAAAAGAGACACCCTCCGGAGAGAAAGTGCGTCCGGCAAGATCCAGAGCACGAACATCCGACACGCGCTTGCAGGAAAACAGGCATAGCAACATAGTCAGTTTGGCCGACAATTGCTTACGAGAGAGTAAGGTATTAACAGGCCAAGAATTCAAGAAACGCAAGACCAAGGAGACAGCCCATAAGGCGACATACTTAGGGCAAGGAGGTTTTACCATCCGAATGCCTCTAAGTAATTTGGAAACCAAAGGATGTTCACCAATAGGTTTACTATCCACGGGAACATGGCCAGAAGAAACAGCAGAACGAAAGTTATTAACCGTTCTGTATAGCAAACCAGAAGAAGCAAGAGAAGCAAGAAAATTAAGAACTAAAGTGACATCTGTAGAAGAGGGATCCACTGACCATTGTGTACACCAATCACACCATCGTTTCCAAGCTGACGCATAATGTTTGTGTGTGTTGGGGCCCCAAGCTTCACCGATAAATCGGTCAGCGTCCGAAGAAAGGCCTGAGTCTTGCCAGCATCCCCCGAAATCCGCCACGCCACAAGACGGAGATGTCCTGAAAGAATGAGGGGATGAGGCTCCAGCAGAGGGTCCAGCAACAGGTTCCACCTGTTGGGAAGAAGGAGAGGCGGGGAGCAACTCATCTCCAGAAGAACTGGAAACCACGCCTGAGCCCTCCAAAGAGGAGTGATGAGATTGATCTCTGAAAGAAAATGCCTCGTGCGGGCCAGAACTCTGGGAATCATCATGAAGGGAGGAAAGGCATAGCACAGGAGAGGCGGCCAAGACTGGAGAAAGGCGTCCATGGCGAGAGCCTCCGGATCCGGACGCCAGCTGTAAAACAGGGGAAGCTGTCTGTTCAGGTGAGAGGCAAAGAGGTCCATGTGGCATTGTCCCCAAATCCGGGACAACGACCGAAACACCCGAGGGTGAAGCCGCCAATCGCTGTAATCCCGCAGATGGCGAGAGTTCCAATCCGCTATAAGATTGTCGCGACCCGGAAGGTACTCGGCAATAATCGTGATCTGGCGTTGCAGACACAGATGCCAAAAGTCCTTTGCAATCTCTGACAGGAGTTTGGACTTGGTGCCCCCGAGCTGGTTGACATACCTCACTGCTGAGATGTTGTCCATGTGGAGGAGAATGCAACACTTCGAAGCCTGAGGAGAAAGACAACGGATCGCGAAAGAGTCCGCCAGAAGCTCTAGACAATTGATGTGGAGGGATAACTCCTCCTGGGACCAACGGCCCCCCGTCGTCAGAGAACCGCACCGGGCTCCCCATCCCCAAAGACTCGCACCCGACTCATTAACCAAGTCTGGAGTCGACCCGAACAGAGCACGACCGTTCCAAGACTCCATGTGGTCCAGCCCCACAACATTTCCCAGCGAGCCTCCTCCGACAGCGGAATGAGATCAGAGTAACGAAGACCCTTCTGAAGATGCCTGATCTTGAGGCGTTGAAGAGCGCGATAGTGTAGGGACCCGGAAAAATGGCTTGGATTGAAGAGGACAACAGACCCACAATCCGAGCCAGCTTTTGCAAAGAGACCACTTGTTTGGACAAGACCATGCGCAACTCCCGTTTGATCGCTCTGATCTTCTGACCGGTAAGAAGGAGCTGGCAGGCCACCGAATCGATGCGGAACCCGAGAAAGTCCATCGTCTGCGAGGGCTGAAAGTCTGATTTCAGAGGATTCACAAGAAATCCCAGAGACTGTAATAGTTCTACGGACCATTGCAAATGATGTTGCAAAAGAAGAGGGCACTGAGCCATCAAAAGAATGTCGTCGAGGTAGACAATCAAATGGACTCCACGGGCTCGTAAAGATTCCATCACTGGACGCATGAGCTTCGTGAAACACCACGGAGCGGAGGAAAGACCGAAAGGAAGGACAGTATACTCGAACCACTTCCCCAGCCACTGAAACTGAAGGAAGCGACGGTGAGGAGCATAGATCGGAACAGACAGGTATGCGTCCTTCAGGTCTAGATGGACCATCCAGTCCCCTTCCTGAAGTAGATCTCGGAGAAGATGGATACCCTCTATCTAAATGGCGGTACACAACTCCGCCGTTGAAGTCTTTGAGGTTGAGGACCAGACGGGAACCACCCCCTTTTTTCTCCACTAAAAAAATGTTACTGACGAAGCCGTCGGGATGACGGGAAGAAGGAATGATGGCTCCCTTCGCTAGAAGAGATTCGATTTAATCAGAGATGAAGTTCTGATCTAGTTGTGAAAAAACATGGGGAAGCGGGAGGCGGTGTTGGAGAGGGCGTTCGTAAAACTCTAGTTTGAAACCTTGCACCGTCTCCAACACCCAGGCATCGCTGGAGATTAGCCGCCAATTGTGGAGAAAACACTTCAGTCTGCCCCCTAAAACAACCTCGGAAGCCAGAATCAAGCTCACCTGAGTTGGAGGAATCCTGACGTCCTCCTTGAGCACCTCTGTAACCGCCCTTGTTGTAGTTGCCTCTGCCTTTGCGGGAAGGGTAGAACCTGGATTTTCCAGAACCATAGTTGTCATGTCCGCTTCCTCTCTGGGACTGACCACCACGTTGGGTAGGTTGATTACCTCCCCGGCCGGACGAACGTCCCCTTGGTCCGGCCCATCCGACAACCGGACGGAAGGCACGACGCAGATTGGACTGCGCTCTATCAAGGCCACTGAACGTCGCTACAAAGTTAGTGAGTTCTTTCAGAAAGGGAGGACCAAAGAGAAATCCTTGCGCCATGGAACCTGATTCAGAAGGTGCGAGATCCGTCAATTTTGGGTCTAATTTCATGAGAATGGAGCGACGACGCTCGCAGGACAGGGCACAATTTGCATTGCCCAGAATGCAGATGGCCCTCTGGGACCATCCCACAAGTTCTTCAGGATCAATCAAAGAGTTAGAATTCTTGGCACAATAGGCCAGGTCCAAAATCTTGGTCAGGGGGGACAAAATATCCAATAACTTGTCCTGGCAGGACCTCCAGGATCTGTCCAGACCTTTTTTAGGATCTTTGGAATACTTGTGCATGTAGGTGACCATAGTTGAGTCCACTTCTGGAGTGTCCGCCAATTTGTCTGCGAGATCTGGTCGGGGACACTCCGAGCGCAAGCGAGCATGAACGTCCTTATCAAAAGGGCGACGAATGTGCATCTGTACATAATCAGCTACTTCAGGGGAGGGAAGCCAGGCTGAAGAATTGGGGTGAATTATGTCGTGTGGATCAAAAGTTAACACCTGAGGAATGGAGGGGGCATCCATGAAGTGCTCCTTGCGAGCCTTCTTCTTAGGAGGTGGAGCCACAGGGTCAGAAGAAGTATCCGTGGACGAGGAGTCGTCAGTCATGGGAGAATCAGGTGGCGCCTGCTTAGGCATAGAAGATTTCTTAGAAGTCTTAGAAGAGGATAGAGACTTCGCCAATTTAACAAAATCTGCCATGTGTGGATTTTTTGCTGGCTGACTTAGGCAACCAACCTTGCTGAGAGGCATACTCTGACAAATGCCTTTTGAGAGGGGCAATAGCGTGAAGTAAAGCTTGATCCATATATTCAGCCCCAATGAGCCAGCGGGCTCTTCCTCAGCATAATAATAAGCGTCTTCATCCTCATAATAGTCACCCATTTCGACCTGAAAAACAGGTAATAAGCCCAAAGGAGGAGAAGCAAGAGATATGAACCCCCAAACGGCAATGCAGGGGGAGTGTACACCCCAAAGCAAGCCAAATACTGCAGGAACCAACCTGTCAGAAGTATTTAAAGTGTGGAAGGAGGGCTTGCTGCAACACTCCAGGCAAAGCCTATTCCAAAATTATTACAACCCCCGTTCTATGAATGAACCAGGGCGTGAAGGGCCTAACGACTTGGCAGGTGGGCAAAGGCTGAAAGCCAAATCACTGAACTCCTGAAGGAGAAAGCTTGAAATGCGCCGTGAAACTCCTCACGAAATTCCCCTCAGCGAAGGAAAAACGAAGCGCAGTTCCACCGGCAGCCACTGAAGCAATGTGACAGGTTGGAACTGGGCATGCGCAACAAGCGTGCCAGCCGAAAATGAGAGACGCGCGAGAAGGACGTGCGGCTCTCAGCCCCGTCTCCCGTTCCACTAAAAGTAACAGGCGCAGAGAGCCTGCAACCAGGGGGTGAGCACACGCCCCTGAAGCCACGCCGACTGACGGCGAAAGAAATAACCACAATACGGTAACGCGCACCTATTATCAGCGCAAGCAAAGGAACCAGAGAGGCTCAAATTAGCATATGACAACAGCGCAAAACGAACTAACGAGCGCGCAATTATAATAACAAAGCACAATAATAAGTATAATGAAAATGCACTTAACTGGCTGCGGAGCAGCACAGAAAGAGGAAGTTGTGACCTCTATGACTCTTTATATACTGTCTAGGTACTCTATGGTTACCCAGGGTTTATGGGTAATGTAGTTTTCGTTTTCTTTACTGTGTTTTGATTGGCTGCTGTGTTTCAGTAAAGAAATTGAGATAAGCATAATCGGAGCCTCCGTCCTGACATAGAATTTGTGTGACTTCTCAAATCCTATTCTATTTCATGAAAAAATTCTGACATGCAGACTGAAACATGCACTTTGAATACCAGCAGCAGACTTACCTGGTGAGCAGTAGCTTTACTACAGTGATATAATGAGCAACTAGAGTGCTAACATTCAGAATTTATGGCAAATGTGTGACACATCCGAATGCCTTCTTGATGGAACCAAAGTAAACAAGCATTGAAAATGCAATTGATCTCGCCCTCGTTTAAGTTAAAGCCATTCTGTTTGTAATAAGGTGGCTTTTTAGCTTTGCTTTTAATAGTGTTTTTCAAACTTTCATGTAAATAACATGCATATGTATGCATATATGACGCTCAAGGCTCCCCCACAATAAGTAGGAACCACGCACTCTCGGGTCGTCTTCTCCAAAAAAGTTTTATTCCGTTGTTAGTAACAGACGCGTTTCGGCGCTCCGCCTTCCTCAATGTTACAAACATTGTGGTTTGGCGCCATATTTTATACTCCACAACCTTCTCAAATCACAATGTATGCATATATGCATATGTATGCATGCATTTATATTTGTATCTATATAGATATGCAGATTATATATGTTTATATATGTATGTATATATATATATGTATATACACAGACATATATATAAATGCATATATATGCATATATATATATATATGTGTATATGTGTGCGTGTAGATAGACCGAGGCACAAGAAAGCAGAAAAACAAACGTGAAGAACACAAAAAGGGGGCAGGGTAGATACACCCTGACCCCCTAGGCCTGCCCAGGTGGTCCCACAAGGACAAAAAATGCCCACATTTAAAAAAAAAAAACCTGGTCTGTTTTTAAAAAAATTACCCCCCGGGGGGACCAAATCGCGGCGGCATAGTGATAAAGAAGTGTGGGGGGTCCACAATCCCCCCAACACTGCCCCGGGGACCGCCGCCGCCGGGGCAAAGCAACGCAGCCCCTTGGCGCATACTGGCGGCTCCTGGTGGGCTACTTGGCCCCCAGGGACCCCCAGTATGCAACGGGAATTAGTTCCTATTCTGCAAACACGCCAGGGGTTGCTCTGCAGAGAGGTGTAAAAAAGGGTGTGGCCTCATTACACCTCTCTGCAATGCAGCCCCCTGGCGCATACTGCAGGTTCCAGGTGGGCTAGTTGGCCCCCAGGGACCCGCAGTATGCAAGGGGAATTAGTTCCCCCTCTGCAAACACGCCCGGGGGCTGCGTTGCAGAGAGGTGTAGAAAAGGGTGTGGCCTCATTACACCTCTCTGTAATGCAGCTCCCTGGCTTATACTGGAGCCTCCTGGTGGGCTAGTTGCCCCCCAGGGACCCTCAGTATGCAAGGGGAATTAGTTCCTCCTCTGCAAACGCGCCAGGGGTTGCGCTGCAGAACGTTGTAAAAAGGGGGCGTGCCCTCTGAACACCTGCCTGCAAAAATGTAGTAAATCAGTATAAAAAAAATAACAATTAATACATTTAAAAATTGTCATTTAAAAAACCTTCACAATTCAATGAAAAAACCATAGGTTTCAGGCCTCATATAGTTAAGAATTAGCATTTAAAAAACCTTGCAAATTCACTGAAAAAACCATAGGTTTCAGGCCTTATATAGTTAGGAATTAGCATTTAAAAAACCTTGCAAATTCACTGAAAAAACCATAGGTTTCAGGCCTTATATAGTTAGGAATTAGCATTTAAAAAACCTTTGAAATTCACTCAAAAAACTATAAGTTTTAGGGGTGTTATAGTTAGCTGGACATTTCACTCATACAAAACCGTTGAAATTGCTCCAATATAGTTAGTTGTACTAACTATATTTCGCGCACCCGCAATCCACTGCTCATGATGTCACATATTAGATCATTCATGACATGGTCAGTGACATCACTGATGACATCTCAAATGACATCACTGATGACATCACTGATGACATCATTCAGTGAATGTGGTTTGCTTTGTTATTTAAATATGCATTATATATATAGCTATTTGCATTGATGAATGAGTGGATATATATAAATAAATATTTGAATAGAGGATTTAGTAGCAGTGTAATTGACTGTTTACTTGACCAATTTATAATGTCTCACTAAATATAGTGGATAGTGACTAAACTGTGTGAATATCTGTATCACTTTGTCAGTTGTTGTGTAAACTGATTCCACAGTTGGTTACTAGCTATGTGAAAGTCTATATTAGTTATTGATTAGTTAACTGAGTATATAGTTAAGACCTAGTTACCATAGGAAATCCGCAACATTCTATTGGGAATAACTTTGGCGTCGATTGAGGAAATTGCGTGCAATTTTCTAAAATTTTGACAAGCTCATTCTGCTCCTTCCCTGAAAGTTTTGGGGGGATTCGTCAAGCGGGGGCCGAGAAAAAAGGGGGTTTTTCCCCATGTTAATTTCCATAGGACGTTCTGACACGGCTACAGCCCGAACCGCTGAACGGAATTACGCCAAACTTTGCAAAATTGTAGGGACTGGTACACAGATGTGCCTTTGCTATATTTGGTGAAAATCCCTCCAGTAGTTCCTGAGAAAATCAAAAGAGAAAAAATATATATATCTATAGCAGCTTACGTGTAAGCTTACTGTAAGCTTACCTTTCCGAGCATGAGCTGCATTCTGATTGGCTGCCAATGTCTGTCAACACTCCAAACCAGAAAGTGTTGACAGCCATCTTGTGCCTCAGTAGACTGAGGCACAGGAAAGCAGAAAAACAAACGTGTAGAACTCAAAAAGGGGGCAGGGTAGAAGCAACCTGACCCCCTAGGCTTGCTCAGGGGGTCCCACAAGGACCCCCAAGGCAAAAAAAAAAATTTGTTTTCAAAATTCAAATTCTTCATCCAAGAAGTGTTGGCAGCCATCTTGGGACCAATATACACTTCCAAAGCATTTCCAGACCTACACCAGTCAAAGTGCCCAGGTCATTTCCACCACAGTGCACAATTATAAGGTCAGGGTGTGGTAAAAAATTGTTTTCAAAATTCAAATTCTTCATCCAAGAAGTGTTGGCAGCCATCTTGGGTCCAATATACACTTCCAAAGCATTTCCAGACCTACCCCAGTCAAAGTGCCCAGGTCATTTCCACCACAGTGCACAATTATAAGGTCAGGGTGTGGTAAATGCATAAAGGATTTTACCAATGGTATCAATTGGTGACTCCTCAATCCTCTCTGTCCAATCCATACAATGTCCACATTTGGTAAATCAAGGTTGTAACAAAGTAGTGCATCACAATGTTTGCATTTGATTGAGCTCTCATTAAAAACAGGCTGAATATTTGGAATCAGCTGTTCTGGTCGCCCCCTCACCGATGCAGTTGCTCCTCCAGTTGAAGTAGAGGCACCATCCCTTGGAGCCTCTCGTGCCAGAGCCCTGACACTCTCCCGGGCATAGTTCTGGGGGTGCCTCCTCTGGACGTGCCGAATCATAGTTGAATTACCAAAACTGTACTTCCTTCTGGGGTCTCCTCGGGAAAGTACAGTATGGCAGATCTTACACTCCACCTTTGGAGCATTTACTTTTTTAAGTCCCTCAGGTATAGAATTTTTTTTCCAAATGAAATGTTCTTTCACCTTCGGCTGAGGAGGCTCTTCATCTATGAAACCATCTGACTTCTCACTGCTGCTGGATGCTCTGGCAGCCATTCTATCCACAAATTGTTAGCACAGAAAAAAAGAGGTCTTGCTCTCACCAAAGCGAAAGAAGAAGTGAAGGAAAAGGGTGGGGTTTTCATTCTTTGTGAAAAAACTGTTAGCAACCAATGAAAATTGTTACTTTAAGGTCACATGACTTGACGCGCTTACGCTGCTCGCACCGGAGCGCTTCCGGGGGCGCTTACGCGACGCAAATGTAGGCGCGAATGTAGGCGCTTCAGGGGGCGCTTACGCGGCGCGCCTGAGTGACTTTATGGTAGCTTTACGGAAATGCAAAATCATTTTCATTCGGAAAATCAAAAATACTGCTTTTATAGGTATGGTACTGAATGTCACGAGTCGTGACTAAGGGGAGGAGCCCCGAAACGCGTCGAGTGACTAATGTTTCTGCTGCTGAGAAACGCTAAATAAATCAACTTTTGATGAAAACGCCGATTGTGTCCGTATTTCATACCGTCCCTGGAGTATCGGACTTTGGTGTGGATATCTTGAATAATTTGGGCTCGCTGCCCAGTACGGACCGCTGTTGGAAGAGGAGGGGCCATAGCGAGGTGCGGCGGCTGCTTGCACCGTGATGGATATATATATATCACACATCTTTCCAACTACGACATTACCAAAGAGAAACAAAATGTAGCACTTGCAGCACGCAAGTGGGTGTACGATGTTTGTGTGTGTGTGTGTGTGTGTGTATACGTGTGTGTGTTGAAGGTGTTGAAGTAGAGGAAGGGAAAGGAAGTATGTTCAGGAGAGAGTTTAAAAAATGGCGCACAAGAAGAAAGAGATGACATGTCAGATATGCATATTGAAGATTTCAGAAAGCTGTGGGGACAAAAAGGATATGTGTTAAGAGAAGATATTTTCATTTCACATTATCTTAACAAAATCATTGTTACTAATTTGTTTGATACAGCAAAAATATATTGACAAAGCCAATAGGTCTGGCTTGTTTCAGTCTTAGATCCCATTGTGGTGTTATGCCTGATGTAGTTACTGAAAAATCCAATTGTTAATGGTATGTGGAACCTGATGTGATATTGAAGAATGGCTCTTGGGGCTACAATCTGATGCTGTATATTCACTGCAATTATGAGTCCGGTTTTTGGGTTGTGGCAGTCTGCTACCCAATTTCTATGATGTCAACGTTTGTCATCCTCATTTTGCTGTGCTGTCATCTATTGTACTAAGAATACATTCAGATTCAACTGTTAACACATTTTTCTCTATTTAATTGGAAAGAGTCTTTGTCATATTTTTTGCATGCCACTTGCTGTATCATTTCATGTGAAATATTCTAAAGGATTCTATCTGGCTCAACCCTCCCTATGAATGTCCAGTCTTGCATATCTCTAGCTCTCGTGCAGCATGAATGCCAGGGAAAAGCTGCTTCACAGAAGGACTAACACACAATGTGGGTTTATAAACCTGTTTAGCATAACAAATGCCAATAAAGAAACATGTGAGTACATGCCTGTTTGCCCTAAAGTGAAAATCAGGGTAACTCATGCATGCTTGGTCAGTTTCTTGGTGCACCTAGCATTACATTGCCGCACACAGAGGAAATAAATTAGAAGGAACATTGCCGGCAACCACCAGCTTAAATTTAGCACTAAATATAGGCGGTTCGGTGTATCTGCATATGTATTTACTGGGTGCGGCAGAACAAATTTAATTTTACCAGCTGGAACATCCACCAGGTGAAATCACTACGAGAGCAAGTGGTAAATGTGTATGTTAAACCACATGGAACAGGGAATACCATGCGGAATGCTGGTAAACCTGGGTCCATAAATTAATTCCCCATTCCATGGGTATTAACTCGTAATTGCACAGTGCCAGTGGATTGTTACCGCATGGTAAATCCAAATTCCATCTTGATGTGGTAGAGAGAAGCAGTGATATCTTATTGTCATTTCTGCACCACTTTCCTGAACCTTGAGAGGCCCAAAGCACATACACGGCAGAAATGTTGTTTGATTTATTTTCTTAATGCTTTGAACCCATTCATAACATCAGGCACTATTTAAACGGAGAGCGAATGAAAAATGACATATTTTGTCACTAGGTTTTAGCAACCATTCTATCATTCTAATTAATGCACCAAAATTAAAACTTTTCCGCTTTCCTGGTCCCAGGTAATTGTTGCCTCAAGCAAAGTACATTGTGGATGCTGTGGTCCCCACTGGGCCTTTTTTGGAGTGATTGCCTGAATCCCTGAGTTTGCACCTTCCAAGGGTAACTCCCTTCGTCTCTTTGCACTTCCTTGGCCCTATAATCTTTGTGGACCAAGCTGTGTATACACAGACCACTCCCTAGATATTGGCTTGTGCAGCGGCATCTCTCCTCATATTTCTTTTCTGCCCCCACGAGTAAGAGTGAGAGCGCACTTGTTTATGGCACAGTTTCAGATGTTTTAGCCATATCCACTCCCCACAACACTTCACACTGCACTCACACACCTCTGATCTTCAGCTTGAATTGAATGCTTGATGTGTGTGCATCTCTCACACGTGGATCAGAATTCTGAGTTGTGTTCCATTTACTACACTCACTGCAATTTTCTCCTGAAAGATTTCTCCAGTAAAACGCCTGAGGACATCCATCAGAATAAAATGCTGGGCCATAAATGCATAAAATATGGTAGCCAAACTGGTTACCACCAATGACACATTTTAGGTCTTATTCTGGGGTGCAAAGCTCCAGTAAAGTTAAATATGTTAACCATTTAAATACCCCCACACGAGAGTAGTGGTAATTACCGTGTTAACTAATTATGCCACAATTTCTACTTAACTTGGAACCATGGCCTCAGTCTCTAAATCTGTCTTTGTGCTTCTATCTTGATGGTATATTTATACAGTCAGGTATGTATCTTACAATATATTAGCCTCAGTTTGGGGTCACCAAGCCTACCTAGTTAGTCCATTCTTCTACCTACTGTAACCTCTAGCTTCTAAAGAAATCTGTTTCTCTGGCTTTGGTTTGACAAAACAATTTCACATAATCAGAGGAGGGGGTGTGTGGGTGTGTGGCAGGTAAGCGATGGGACCCATCTATTCTGTCCATATTACTGCAGTCAGCTGCTCTGACTTTGCTCTTGCACTATAATAACATTATAGATAATGATGATCTTGCAGAAATATTGATGATACATAAAGACCTCCAAAGTTGCCTAATACATCAAATGCTCCACCTACTATAACCTTTTAGATCATACTTAGTGGAACATTTTGAACCTGGTGGACAGTCAGCAGATCTGTCATGGTGACAGGTCCATGACTTCCAACAAGTAAGTAGCGGACCATCCACCCTATTCATTCAGAGACTACCAACTACTTCGCTGAGATTTCAGTGCTATGACGGCAGGCGCGACAGACGCTGCGCTCAACGTAGAGGTTTGTTTTCCTCAATAAAAAACACAGATGGGAGTTGCTACCTGTATTTGGAATGTACTTTGGGGCGGATTTACAAGCCCCTTGCGCCACTTTTGCGTCACTTTACCATGTTAAAAGTGACGCAAAAGTGGCGCAAAGGGCTTGTAAATCTGTCCCTTTGTCTTTGCCTGTGCAAAACTGTGGGCCATTTTATGTTTAGTAAGGCTCTTAAAAGTCATCTATGTTATTCATATTTTTTCAGATGGCGTTAGTTAGTTCAGTGCCAAGATGACGTAGTGAGTTTATTGTCCTAACAATTCAACTCATATCTTGCGGGTGGCAATTTTAGAATGAATCGAGCAGAAGCGGGTTGTGGCTTTTGTCCTTTGGTGATGGAACTTTGTAACTTGAGGGATAGCTCAAGTGTCTGGTGCTTGGCCTATGGGTAGACCCAGATATAGCTGAGCAATTTCAAACAAGAACATAAAATGTATTTCAATCCAGAAGCAAACCGCTGCTCCTTAAAGCAAAACCTCTATGAACAGTTTATCAGAGTGCATTGTAAGGCAGATGTAAAATGTATTTTAATGTATGCCTTGTGTGTCTTTCTCCGGGATGGAATCTATGCCGAAGAAGTACACAACCACTCCCCTTGTTTTTGCATTTCAGCGTTGTGTCCTGCTAATGCAAACTAATATCGTTTGGCAAATAAATTCAGAAAATATTTTTGGCCCTGTCAGAAATAACATAACCCTGAAAATGGGTACCTGAGGTTGCCAATACAAAAGCACTGCACAATGAAAACACTATTACGTACACTACTTGTTCCAGTTTTTCAATGTCACACAGTAACCATGTTGTCTGCCTGGTGTCACTCTGTTGTCCCACATAAGCTTGTCCATTTCTCTTCCCATGCGAGGATAATTGCTTTAATTAGACATTTAGGTACAACTATTATAGG
The DNA here is from genome assembly GCF_964261635.1 of Lissotriton helveticus. Classification (NCBI taxonomy): domain Eukaryota; kingdom Metazoa; phylum Chordata; class Amphibia; order Caudata; family Salamandridae; genus Lissotriton; species Lissotriton helveticus. The sequence goes on along the minus strand of NC_136060.1, from coordinate 459,506,708 downwards.
GAAAATGGTCATTCTTCTCAAAGTAATTTTGGAGAAATAAGTAAGAATTGTTGCATTTTATATTGCACTCTGCCCCTGCAGGATTTAAAAACAACATTAATATTGTAGTGGATTTGACAGTAGGGGCTTCAGCACAGAATTTAAAGCATGGTTGTTATTATGATAGCATATATTATGAAGAGGCACAATTTTGGTATCTGTTGGTGTGAACTCTTTGAAGGACATTGCACATGAGTCACACATTCTACGTGTTCAATCAATTGTGTATCTTTTGCATGCTAGAAATTTATTTCAAGGCAACTACTTTTTTGCCAGTGGGTTCCTGCATGGATGTAGTTCCATTATCTTACATGAGAACTGTTTAATGTGGGGTGTTCAAAATAACTATTATATTTTGATTTAGGATTGCACCGTTTCCTGGAAGTCATTAACAGCTGGTAATTGCCAACTGGTTGACACTCACTCGGGAGGAATGAAAGCTGCATTAGGAATTAAACCTGTGACTTGCCAGTCACACATCCTGAAATCAGGTGTGTTGATCCACTAACCTCAATATTCTTATACCTGTCCATGGGTAAGGCCTCAAACAAGCAAATGCTGCATCACCCTGATGAGCAAACTGAACATGCCCGAATTCAGGTGCGTCATCGTGTTAAGCTCAATATTCTGAGACCTGGACATATGTGCAGCCTCAATCAAGCATATGTAGAAATGTTCCCATGAGCAGATTATAATGTACCTTGGGTGTACAGTCAGGCAGGAGCGTCCTTCTGATGATGGAAAAAACTATTTGTCGATCGCACTGTCATTTCCCAGAAGTAATTGGCAAAAAGTGTCATAATCTTAACCGCATGCGCGCTAGCGGTTTTAAAAATCCCGCGTTACGTGACGAGCTCAGCTCGTCATCCCCGTAGAGCAGGTTACGCCCATGACGAGCTGAGCTCGTCATCCGCCCCAAAGGGGTTAAAATAACTTTGTGAAAACTGTTTCTAAAGTGCTTTGGAATTAAATCTACATAAACTGATTTTTAGTTGTCTAATCAGTCATTTCTCTTCTTGAAGATCTTTGTCAATAGACTATAAACATTATAAAATCCACTAAAATATGTTTGGTGAAATTATTTTGGGTTAACACTCACAGTTTATCACTCTATTTTCTACTGAATCGTTCTGTTTTTCAAGTCAGGTGAGCAATGAAAAGCTATCTTATGTTAATCACAACAAAGAGGGCTCAAAGCCCCCAGAAATGTGCTCCTATGTTAGAGCTTGTCAATAAGTCGCTTACGAAGTGCAGCGTGATTTTAGACATGCATATTGTGTGCCTGTTTGTGCTTAATTTGAGCAGGTGCTTTCCGGTGCTCAGCACCAGCACTTACATGTCAGCACCAGCTCTAGTGACAGTCCACCACATGGTGGCACTGTCTTTAATTCTGAGATGAGCACAGCAACGGTGTTTATTAGGACAATATACATTGAAAATGAATAATACCAGCCTCTTACACCTTTATTATAGCTTTGTTTAACCTAAAATAGTCTGAATTGTCACACTTGTAGGAGCGAGATGGTTAGGAGTTATGTTGGTACTGTCTTTGGCAGCACTGGCCGGGGCAATACGTGCTGCAAGCTGCAGTGGCCTTCCTTGAAGTGCCCTGGCACTTATTTTTTTACAACTTAAACACTGGTCTAAGTATTTGATCTTCAGTGTATGTGTAAACATTTCAAACAGGAAAGTACATCTTAAATCTTATGACTATATGCACATATATATTATTGAACTCCATTTACTAACATTAATAGAATAACTGAACACAAAGTACTGACCTTTGGCTTTAAACAGACGATAAAAGGATGTGACCCTACAATCTTTGAACTGCACAATATGCAATCCTGGGCTCAGATCCAAGCTCTCCACTTGACCAAACGCTGTGGTTCATGGCCCTTGCCTTTACTTCACTATATAGAATTTTTCTTAGCCATCCGGTTTGAAAACACATTGAAGTAATTTGGTACAAGATCTACGCTCTATAAAAACGACATTTATATATGTTTAATAGTTAATAATTTTGCTTCACCTTTAATAATATAGGTTATATATAGAGAGAACATGACAAGCGGACACATTTCGGGTAACTCGATGCAACATTATCAAGGCATGGGAGCATTCTTAAATGATGTATGTTTACAAAATATTACTTTCAATAAAAGCCCCTCATTAAAGTGATATCATCGTATATACTTAATTGATGCACAGTGAAATGTTGATTTTCATTTTAACGTCTTTATCCTTCTTTCGTGACATTTCTTGCCTGATGTGCATCTTTTGATGGCTCGGCTCATGCTTTGGCTCTTAGCGCGAAGACAGACCTTTGACTCGGGTCTCCCCAAATCTGTAAGTCACAGAACTTTAGTGCCACCAATGCCTTTGCCTATTATGCTTCTTAAGTCGCATTTTGGAAGTGAGGATTGACTAAATTCAGGGGATTTCACACACCTTTTCTTTCATTTTAGGCAACACAGTTACATATTGAATTTAGGGTGATTAATATAACAATATATATTCCAAATTATTATTATTATTATTATTATTATTGGACATTTATTAAGCGCCTGATTACGCCACTGGCGTGTCTCCGCGCTATGACAAGCTCCCAACCAAGCTATCTACTGAAACAGGTGCGTTTTAAGTTTTTTCCTAAACTGGACTTCGGAGGGTTCAAGCCGAAGTTCCAGCGGAAGATTATTCCAGCGCTTGGGAGCAAGGTATCTGAAAGATCTGCCTCCCATGCGAGCTTTAGATATTCTTGGGACTTTTAACAGCCCGGTCTGCGAGGACCGGAGACTGCGTGCAGGCTCATAATGGGCTATTAGGCTTTGGAGCGGAAGAGGTGCTTGGCCGTTCAGGATACGATGGCAAGTGGCAAGAGTCTTAAACTCCACTCTCCTCTCTATGGGGAGCCAGTGGAGCGCCCGCAAGGCTAGTTTGGCGGATGACCTCCTAGGGAGTCTAAGGACCAGCCGCGCTGCCGCGTTTTGAAGAACCTGCAGGCGGCCGATGACCCTGCCTGTGGCCCCCAGATAGAGCAGATTCCCATAATCAAGTCGGGAGGTAACCAGGGCATGCACCAGTGTCTGACGGGCAGAGGTGGGAAGCAGATCTAATACTTTCCTGAGAGCTCTCAGAACACCGAAGCAGATCCCTGCCACTCGACCGACATGTGGGCCAAAGGTGAGGTCCTTATCCAACCACACGCCAAGGTTCCTGGCCTCACGGCAGGGAGTAGGAACTTCCCCCAAACAGGGTGGCCACCACGCCGACGACCACGCAGACGGTACACCCCCCACCACGAGCACCTCGGTCTTGCTCCCGTTTAACTTTAAACAGTTGGCAGACATCCAGGCAGCAAGGTCTTTCATGCAGTTCCTGAAGATGTCTGCCGCAAGTCCGGGCGCGCGCGATAGGGAGATGACCAGCTGCGTGTCGTCGGCGTAGGACACCAGAATACCACAAGAAAGCATGTGGTATTTAGCTATAATAGGACGAAGATATGATATGATATAGATATTTAATATAGCGGACAAATCACTCCTGAAGGAGTATCTCGGCTCTGTACTGCTAAGAAAGGAGCAACTTCCTAAAACAGTCAGGACTTCAAACCCTTCTTGAAGAAGATAATGTCTGAGTAGAAGCGGAGACTAGGGAAGGTGTTTGTTCCAATGATATGGGGCAGAATAGGAAAAAGATCTACCTCCTGACTTGAGGTCCGAAATCGAGAGATAGTCAGAAGAGCCGTATTCGAACACCTACGGCATCACGCGGGCCTATATGGTTGTAAATGCATGGACGGGCGGGATTTGTGAAGTGCCTAATGTGTCAGACAACAGAGTTTAAAAATGACCTGTTTTCCGATAGGCAGCCAATGGAGTTTCCGAAGGATAGGGGAAGAGGGAGAACAAGAAGGTAGATTACAAATTAGTCTAGGGGCTGTATTCTGTACGACCTGCAGCTTGGTCAGCAAGGAGTCATTTACTGATTTTAACAGAGCATTACCATAGTACATGCGACTGATTATGAGAGCTTGGACAAGAGTTTTTATAGCACTATAGTGGAGCCATCAGAGAGTCTTTTTTAGAAGCTTCATAGTGGCAAAGCATGAGCCACCGGTGTTGTTTACTTGGCCCTTCATGGAGAGAGACCGATCAAGCTTCACGCCGAGATTTTTCACAGACTGCTAAGGTGAGGGGGCTGGTACCAGTTCAGGCGGCCACCAGTCGGCCGACCAGACCTCAGATGCTTTCCAAAGAGCATAATCTCAGTCTTGTCACTGTTTAGTTGAAGATAGTTGCCGGACATCCAAGTAGCGACTTCTCTCATACAATTAGCATACTTGCTTTTCACTATGTCTGGGTAGAAGGAAATGAGAAGTTGGGTGTCTTCAGCATACAACACTATCTCTAAATTGCAGGCTCCCACGACCCAGCCAAGTGGCGCCACGTAGATATTAAAGAGGGTGGGGCTTAGACACGAGCCTTAGGGAACACCCATATGCAAGTACATAAGACATGACTTGAAAGGGTCCAGGTAGACCTGTTGTGTTCTATTGGTAAGGAAGTTGCAGAGCCAGTGCAGTGCTCTGCCTTGTAGCCTGGCCTCGTGAAGCCAGTGAATTAAGATGGAATGGAAGACTGTGTCGAACTCTGTTGACAAATTCAGCAGCACCAACATAATAGGGGTACCTGTGTCAAGAGAGAGCCTGATATTATCCTCCAAAGCGCTCCCTGTGCTATGAAGCTCCTTGAAACCGGATTGTGAATAATGCAGAATGTTAGAAAGGCAGTAAGTTGTTTATTGATAAACCTTTCTAGAGATTTGGCAAGGAGAGGTAACAATGAGATTGGTCGATAGTTGGATTTGCTGAGGATGTCTTGAGCAAACAAGATAATGTTAATGTTAATGTTATGGGTGTCTTATATAGCGCTCGGCTACTCCATGGAGTGTCCCGGCGCTTTTTCCAACCCACAACCGACTACAGAAAAATGGCAAAAGGAAGAGGGGAAAGACAGGTTACTGTCCATACAACCATGTCTTTAAGTCCTTTCTGAAGACCAGCAGACTTGAAGTACATCGGAGTGACAGAGGAAGGCTGTTCCATAGCTGGGGAGCCAGGCGTTTGAAGGAACGTCACCCAATCCTAGCCTTCCTGACAGTGGGGACAGTGGCAAGGCCAAGGGATTCTGACCTAAGGGATCTAGTAGGTTTGTAAAAAGCTAGACGTTTCTGGATGTACTCCGCTCCCATAGCATTCAGTGCCTTATGTGCCAGCGTCAGAGCTTTAAAAACAATCCGCTTGCGGATAGGCAACCAATGTAAGGAGTTTAGCAGGGCCGAAGCTCTTGCTCTGCGGGGAAGGCAAAAAATCGCCCGTGCCGCCGAGTTTTGGACCACCTGAAGTTTTTGAAGTAGGTAGTCCGGAAGGCCCAAATAAAGAACATTGGAATAGTCCAGCTTAGAACAAATCAGAGACTGGACCGTTATTTTCCTATGCACTATTGGGAGCAGGGGGAGAAACTTACGTAGCATTTTGAGCAGACCATAACAAGTGCCAGTCAGACCCAGAATCTGGGACTTAAACGAAAGGCCATTGTCAATTTTGACCCCCAGATTCTTAGCTACTAAAGAGGAAGATGTAGGAGGAAACATGTTTATAGGCCACCAATCCAGCCAGTTCGGGTGAGCCTGACATCCAAAGAAAAGCACTTCTGACTTATCAGGATTGCATTTCAGGCTATTTCATTGAAACCATTCGAAGACAGCCCCGAGGCAGCTCCCAATGCTCTCTCCGTCAAACTCTGCCCCCTTATGACAAGTGAATAGGAGCTGGGTATCATCGGCGTAGGATATGATCTGAGCCCCAAAAGACTCAGCCAGTACCGCCAGAGGGGTCATAAAGATATTAAAAAGAGTCGGGCTCAACACCGAGCCCTGAGGGACTCCGACCTCCAGAGGCAGCACTACAGCTGAGTAAGGGGGGGCCCAGACCACCTGTCGGCGACCTGCTAAATAAGATTGAAACCAGCTCAACACCGTCCCTCTCAGACCGATTTCATAAAGTCTGCTGAGAAGAGCCTCATGAGGGACGGTGTCGAAAGCCGCCGACAGGTCCAACATAACCAACATAGCCCTTCCTCCTGCATCCAACACTTCTTTTATGGCCTCATTAACCTCCAGGAGTGCTGTCTCGGTACTAAGATTGGATGGGAAACCCGACTGGGTGGAATGCAGCAGACTATGGGTTTCGAGATAGGTGGAAAGCACAGTGTGTACGTGTTTTTCTGCAATTTTCGCGAGGGCAGGCAAAAGGGAAATTGGCCTATAGTTGGCATGGATCTCGGGGTCAAGGCCAGTTTTTTGAAGGAGTGGTACCACCATCGCTTGTTTCCAAACCGCCGGGACCACGCCACTAGTCAGAGACACATTAAGAATAGGATTTATCAAAGGATTGATAGACTCCGATACCCTTGCTAGAAATTTAGCCGGGCAAGGGTCAGAAGGTGAACCTGACTTGAGCATAGCCAGGAGGTTCTGGGAGGCGGAGATAGAATAGATGGAAACTCCGACAGAGAGGGTCCCAGATCGGGTGTCCTATTCAACAGATCCCTCGAGGTGGTGACACATATCGGGCCTGGGGGAGAAAAAGAGTCTTGAATCAACTTGATCTTCGTGGCGAAAAAACTCGCCATCGAGATCACCCAAGGCTCAGAGAACTCATGTCGCGATGCATTAGCCTTAAGAGTAATAAACTCCCTTACAATAGTGAAAATTTCCCTGCAGGAACTCGAAGCAGTCTCAATTCGTGCAGAGAAATAATTCCTCTTTTCGGTCATAATGTTCGCATGATAGACCTTAATCAGGGCCCTGTAGGTAGTCTTATCCTTGGGGTCATACTTCAGGCGCCAGCGCCTCTCTGCCGCCTTGCAGTTGCGCCGAGATAGCGCGAGAGCCTCCGTAAACCAATGGGCCGAGACCCTCCTGGCAGTTACCCGAGGAGCCGTCAACGGGGCTAATTCATCTAGTCGCTCTACCAGCCACTTCTATACTAATGTGTGCTTCCATTCCTTGGGCACTGTACAAAATACATGCGTCTTTGAGTTTGTGATGAAAATGTGCAAAGGTCAATGTGGGCAAGGACTGCTTGGATTGGCGTTCCCACACTGTTTTCTTTACTATACATCTGTTCCATATCTTTTGGGAATACGAAAAAGTGTTCCCGAATGGCAGATGGAGCCCTCAGTTGCAGCTCGTGAGTTCCCTGTAAAGTTCAGCCCTACACAGCCTAGAAAAGAGGAGCAACACGGAGGATCTCGTCTCAGAGCCCACGGCCATGGGGGCTATCATTGGGAATCAGGGCAAAGCTGAGTAGCAATCGCAGCTTCAGCAACAAGCACTGGCAAAGCCAGTAGGTTTCACCTATGAGACCTATTGGTATTGCCAATGCTTTTAACAATGCAGTACAGCTTCATGGTTGCTGTGAAGTATTGGCTAAAAACAAAAGACAAGACGCTATGATGCAGCTGGTGCTTTATTGTGTGGGTGTTCAACACACATGTCCACCTACAGAATGTAGAAATGGTATACAACCTTTACCACGCATTTTTTACCACGCACTATCATTACAACGCGGTTTTTACCACGCATACCATTACAACGCATTGCGCTGGGGGGCGCTCTAGGATAGGGAATAGGTTAATTTACTATCCAATAACCTTCCCTAGTGTCCACGGGGACTGGAGTTGGAATAGTAAATTAAACTATTCACTATCCAGCACCCCAAAGCGCTATGCGTTGTAATGGTATGCGTGGTAAAAACCGCGTTGTAATTGTATGCGTGGTAAAAGTATGCGTTGTAACGTCATACATCCTGTAAATGTAAATGTAAATGTTTTTCAGCTTGTAAAGCGCACTGCTACCCGTCCATAGGTCTCCTGGCGCTGTATAACTCTGGGGAACCCGTCCTGGCTTTCCCTGTGGGATGGTCCCTTGCTGGGAGTCCCCAAGGTGGAGCCAGGCATCCCCAGAATTGGTGGGGCCGTTGTGGAGATTAGGCAAGCTAATGCCCAGAGTTGCCGAGTGGAACCCCTGATTAGAGTAAGCACCGGAGCAAGAATTATCGAGTCCGCTGACCAAGGTCCACGACCCTGCCGCGTCAGGAATTGAACCCTGGTGCCGGGCCGACTTCTGCTCTCGGGCCTGCCGCCTCTAACCAGTGAGCCACACTACTCCTCTACAGAAGAACAGCAACCTATATGTTCTATTTATTTACTGATCCAAGATAGATCAATAAATTTAAAAAAGTGCTAAAGTGCTGTTAAAAAACATAGCGTGAAAGCACTGTTTACAAAAAGAATTCAAACAGATAAGCGGGTGGTGGGAGCGGCTTTGGGATGAAGCAACACGGCCGGTAGGGGGAGAAGCAATATTGCTAGGAGGAGAAGCAACACAAGGGAGAGTACATGGGGCAAAGGGAGAAACAAACGGATGATAGAGAGCAGCGTGGGGAAGAAAAGTACAAAAGGAAGACAGCTAGAAACACATGCAGTCTAATGGAGTGCTTAAAAACTAAAGCATTATTTCCTAAAATAAAGCAGATAAAGCATAGAAGCCAGCTAATCAAAAAGATGGTAAAGAGGCTATGTTCTTTTGGCGTAAAAAATGCAAGATGGACAGGTTGAAACAAGGCATAACATACAATAGGAAGTTAGAGTGACAGTTGAGCCAACCAATTGTAAGCAATGGGCAGACTTCAAGCCCCTGTATATTTTTAACAAACCCACAATATGCATTTCATAATCAGACAGAGTACACTCTCTCTACCTCTGTCCCTCTCTCTCTCCCTTTCCATCCATCCTTCCACTGTCTCTCTGTCATTCTCATCTGTCTCCCTCTCTTCTTTCTTCTTGATCTCTGTCCATCCCCTCACTCTTTCCTCTGCTCTCTTTTCCCCATCTCCATAGTTCTTGCCATCTTCACCCTCTCGCTTTCTGATTATGCCCCACTGTGCCTGCTGCAAGAAACTGACTAGACAGAGTGAAAGAGGAGCCTTAAAAAAACTGGATTCAGACCCTTCCCACGTCCCCCTTCCCAAGGATATGCCTGATGAGATAATGACCAATCAGGTCTTCTGAGAAATCTAGCTTATCAAGCTTCTTTGTTCCAAGTTAGTTTAAATATTTCACCAGTAGCATTTTTGGCCCTTTAAATATTCTTTATCTTTTCCACACATTAAGCTATCAACTGCCCTCAATGGTTAACAAATCATAAACACATGATGCACTTTTATAAGTAAAACTGAACAAACTCATTTTTACAGGGGTGAGGCATATTCCTTTGTTACCTTTCTCCGATAAATTGGAGCAAAATGCAGAAAGCTGAATATTGTGTAAAAAATGTGTTCTCAAAGACCTAACTGCTGCTCTTATTTCTACCTGCATCGTTATATTTTTTGAAAGCTCTCAAGCCGCCTATGACTTCTAACCTTTGTTCTTGCTCCCTGGAAGACTTCATCTCTTCACACAGTGGCACCTGATTGTGTATGTCCACAGTGATGTACAGGTGTGGCACTGCTTGACATCAAGATGCCACAAAATATCATACACAACATGGCAAATGCAATTTAATCTATGGTGATTGGAGAACTAGGTTCCACCGGTGTTGTGCAATTCTTACCTTTCTGAGCTTTGCTACCAAGTAGTACACTCAAAGATATAGTGGTGCCAACACTCATTTCTGTTTCAGTTTAATCAATTTATGCCAAGATACTCTTGTCAACTTATGCCCACAAATACAACTATAGCTCATTGTAGGAAGCTGGCTCTGTATATACTATACCAAAGTGAGGTATTGTGTGCACAGAGTCCAAGGAGTTCCCAGAGGTGTAGCAGAGGCTAAATTAGGTAAGTACTATATGCTCTCTTTGTGGTAGTGTGGGCGAGCAGCTATGATTATCCAGAGGGTGTGTTAAGCATTTATTGTAGTCACTCACTCAAGGACTGATTACACACACTCAGAGACAGAATGCAGACCAAGCAGAACTTGGTACAGATAAGGAAAGTATACTTTCAATTGTACGTCTTTACACAGAAATGCAATTGGGAATGGATTTACAATAGTTAAAGGCTGGTATGGTTTTAAAAAAACAGTCTAAATTACACAGTAATCACTTTTAGAGTACCCTTTGATTACTTTTAGATGTCATTGAGTACTGGGGATGGTATGCCTAGATACCACACCTAAGGATATCACAATACAAGGTAAGACTTATCTTGGCTTGAGTTTAAGTTACTGTTTTCCCCTTGAGAAAATCCGGTGCTCATGGGAGACAGAGTTTGTAAGATGGTTGCAAGGTAGGTCCTCTGGGCCTGGGGGGGGGGGGTTGCTGGCTGCTGGACTCGCCAGGGTTCTTGCTGTAGGCATGTCGTAGACGGGACTCCACTTCTACCTAGATCAGCACGGCTCTTTGTTCCTTCTTCTATCTTCCCCGAATCTGAGGAGGCAAGGTTCAGGGCGACCCATAAATACTAGATTTAGGGGCATTAACCTCTTCCATGCTCGTGGCGGAACCGTTCCGTCACGAGCCACGGGTGGGCTGTGCTGGTGACGGAACGGTTCCGTCACGGCCCTGCCGCCGTGCCTGCGCGGTGCGAATTCCGCCCCTGCGCTGACGTTCTGAAGAACGGGCGGGACAGTGACGGAACCGTTCCGTCACAAGCACAGCTCACCCGCGAGCCGTGACGGAGCGGTTCCGTCACAAGCACGGAACCGCCGCACGGCCGCCCCACCCCCTTAGCGCTGCGGCGGCTATTCCGCCGCAGCGAAGGGGTTAAGAGGGGTGTGAAGGTCGGGACCAATGGGTCCCTTCCTTGGGTGGGTGCAACCCCTATTACGCCACCCTCTAGTGGGAGGGGGCATGAGCCTCACCCTAATTGGATGAGTACCCTCATCTTCAAGATGGAGGGGACTGAGATGTGAGCTTCACCTTGCTTCCCCCACCTGAGGGATGGGGTTGGCAAAGGTGGGCACACATATTCCTAGCTTGGTTTTCCCGCCAATTCTCCCACCCAAAGTAGGGGGGCAGATCCAGTGGGAGCCAGTTGCTGGGGGCAGCAAAAGGCAGGGACAGGTTCCAAAGGCAGTAGGCCTTTGAAGCTTCCCCTTCGAGGACCCAGCCCATCCTGGCGGAGGAGGCATTACACCTCTGCCCAGCATGGGCTTTATTTCTGGACCCAGAGAGCTGGGCTCTCTACCTAGGGGTCCAGAAACCTGTCTGGTGCTGGGCAAATGGCGGGTAGCCATTCAAGAACCACACCAAGGCTGATTGTTTTTTAGGGGGCATCTCTAAGATGCCCTCTGAGTACATTTTACATTAAATCTTACACTGGCATCAGTGTTGGTTTAATGTGCTGAGATGTTTGCAACCACACTTTGCAGTTTTTAGTAAAGCCATTATGGAGCTGTGGAGTTTTTAATGACCAACTCCTAGACCATATAGGCTTTACTACACTTACAATGTCTAAGAAGGGACTTAGACACTGTAGGGGTACATGGCTCATGCCACTGTACCCTCACATGAGGGTTAGGGCACCCTTCTAGAGGAGTGGCTTACCCAGGCCTCAGGCAGAGGGTTGTAGGGATGGCACATAGGGATGTTGGTCATGTCGACTCTTCACTTTTCTCTGCACCAAAACACGCAGCCTGCAATAGCAGTGTGTGGGTTAAAAGGTACAGGATCTCTTAGGGTGGCACAATAGGTGCTGCAGCCCCCTTAGAGGCCTTCTCTGGTCATAGTTCCCTTGTTACCCATGGTACCTTCTACAAGGGTCTTACCTGTGGCCAAAGATGTGCCAATTGTGGGTACTAAGGTACAGTTCTGGAAAAGAACATAGGCCTTGGGAACCTAATTGGAAGGGACCCACGGCACATCAAGTCAAGTTGCATCAGTGGTCAGGCAAAAAGTGGGGGGTAACCATGCAAAAAGGGGCACTTTCCTACACTCACCCTCTTAAGTGCCAATTGCAAGTTAGCAAAGACACCCTAGGATGAGAACAAAAAACAAGGAAAACTGTTCTATCAAGCATTTTGATCCCCTCAATCAGAGTAAGGTTACTTTATCTCAAACTTTTATATCAATTGCAATTTGTTTAAGCAGTTTGACATGGATAAATTGAATTGCATCATTGTCTGCTTTAACCAAAATCCATACATTTCCATGGTGGCCCAAAAAAACATAATAATACCAGTGTAATCCTTCTACTTCATGCAGCTGTAGTTTATAGGAGAACAATAACACACACACCACAGTATCCAATTTGGCATAAACGTACCTCAACATACTACACAAACAATTACACAAATACACACCACCCAACATTGAACTGAACCACCAAACAAACACCCAACCATAGCAAAGCACACCACATCATCACACACAATATGTCTCTAAGACCACATCAAATACAACACATCAGCACCAACAGTATTTTGATGCACACATCTGTGCTTGAAAGGTCTCCTCGACAACTCTACATCACCTTTAAGTGCCCCAAGAATGTGTAAAATGTGGCTGTTTGATTGACATGGAAAATCAAAGTAAATAGTCAGAAGGTCCTCTGTGAATTATCAAACATACCACCCTATTCATAGTTTAGATGTTTGGCTAACATGTGCCTTCTGTGACATATCTTTTTTTAATGTTTATATCTATTTGGCAGGCTCTATCTAGAGACAGGGCACATGCTGGCTGACACCACCCTCCACACCCTCTGGCTTTGCATCCTACAACATAGTTCTCATACTTTTATTTTTCCACTTCAAAGGTGTAGCCTTTTTAAATTCATTCCTGGCACAGCTCTTGAGATGCTTATAAAAACAAACAGCCTCCTTTCAGAGTGAAATCTTTGAAGAGATGCATCTTTCACAGGAGTTAAATGTTGTGTCCTGGAACAAACCCTAAGGCAGGGCACAGTTAAATTGCAGTGAAACTGAAAAAACATGTTTTCATCCCTAAAATACCTCACAGACATGAAACAGACTAAGTTGAGATAGCTAGTTAGAATAAGGTTACAGTGAAAGAGCCTTTGATAGCAGGAGCTGAGCTAAATCGACCCCACAGCAAATATTATCACCAGCTGCTACTAAAGGTAGGAAGGGTTTAAATGATGGACCCTCGAGAGGAAATGTAGAGCTTGTCTTGTTTTTCTCCCATCATTTTTAAGTCTTGCTAAAGAGAGAGTTTGCCATCATTGTGTAATATAGGGCTAAAAATCAGTCCAGGGCCATTAACACCCCTCATTGTTAAACCCTAGGGACAGTAACCCATTGCGAAGAATCCTAGTGCCTTGAAGCCATAGCTTTCCATCACCCCCTGAGAGCAATAACCCAGACTAAAGCACTCTGTTTGCCATCATTGTGTAATATAGGGCTAAAAATCAGTCCAGGGCCATTAACACCCCTCATTGTTAAACTCTAGGGACAGTAACCCACCTTACTGCACCGTGTCCTAGGGACACTGACCCCCTGCGATGAATCCTAGTGCCATGAAGCCATAGCTGTCCATCACCCCCTCAGAGCACTAACCCAGACTAAAGCACTCTGGGAGCACTAACCCATCACACTGCAGGGAATCCAACTGGCACTAACCACCATAATGCCCCACACATTAGGTGCATAAACCCACTAAACAGCTCTGCTTCTTATGGAAAATGCCCACCACACATCTGAGGGCCACTAATCCACCATGTTGCAGTGCACCCTAGAAACACAGACCTGTATCATATTCACATTGCACTGCATTCTGAGTACAGAAACTCACCAGCTGTACCCTAATTCTACATCGCTGTACTGGATTTTAGGAGAAAAATAAATACAGTTTTTTATCGCACAAACTTGACCAGAATCGGGTATCAGAGCGCTTTACATAGCACCAGTTGCATTACATGAGTACACAAACTCACAATAATGCACACCAAGGATAACAACACATCATTTTGATTTGAGAGCCTTTATTTCTCTCTCTCTCTCTCACTCTCTCTCTCTCTCTCTCTCGCTCTCTCTCTCTCTATCTCTCTCTCTCTCTCTCTCTTTCTCTCTCTCTCTCTCTCCCTCCCTATCTCTCTCCACCCTCTCTCTCTCTCTCTCCCCCCCATTCCCCCATCCCCCACCTCCCTCTCTCCCTCCTTCTCCTCCTTTTCTGTCCTGTAACACTGTCTCCAGCTTTACCCTTGCAGACTGAGGGCCTGATTTTGGATGGTGGTAGTGGCCATCCACTACAAACTGATGGCTTCCCTGTCTATCAACCTCTCTCATCCCCTGCCTAGCTTAGAGGCTGGGGGTGACAGTTCTCCTGATGTGTCTGCATTGAGCAGTGTTGCTGGGTTCCAGATGGATGCGGGGATGCTGTTCTAGATCCTGAGTGCGTCGATGGAAAAGGCCTGCAGCCTTGTTTTGTTGTTCTTCACTTCTTGGTCTGCAGTCTGGTGGTGTCCTGGCTGCTGGTGTGCTGAGCACCCCAGAGATTCTAAGCTTCTCCACAAGGGACGGCAGGTGTTGTGATGGCCTTGTAAACGATGCTGCTGGTTTTGAAGATGGTTCAATTCTGCAAGGAGAGTCAGTGAAGTTCCATCAGGATGGGTTGATGTGAGTATAATTCTTCAGACCCTGTACGAGACGTGCTGCAGTGTGCTAGATGGCCATAAGGGGGTGCCAGTGTCGGGTCTGGGAGTCCCTGGAGTAGGGCATTTCCACCATCCAGATGCAAGAGTATGAGGGCTTGAACAGCAGTTCTGAAGTCACGCTCTCGAAGTTCTGACTTTCTTTACAGCGGTGGATACAGTCCAGTCCGTGGAACACGGGTTGCACTCACCTTCATTCACTTTCAACATCTTAGTTGGCAGAGTGACAACGCTAGTCCAGATGAACGCCTCACTGCCTTCTTTAAGGGGATACTATAGGCAGAAAAATGTTTACCTTCTTTCAACTATTGGGTTGAATTATCCCGGACTTAATTTTATCTCTCTCTCTTGGGGACAAGAATAAAAAACTCTAGGTCCACCAAAAGGTAGTTTCATTTTGATCTTTTACCACGCCCCACTCTGCACTTGACACCTACACCTTTCCTGCTCACACAGGACTTCTTCTTAACAGTGCTCCTGCCTACTTTATAGAGAGCTGTGGCCTACACCACAAGCTTCTGAAGGTGGTGCGAGGAAAGACCCTATGAGGAAGCGTGCCACTTTAGTGTGGGTGTGAGTTTTTATCCTTAAGTGAATGATTTCTTTCACTGACAGAGAGTTTTTAAAAGAATTTGTTATCACATCTTCTGCTGAAAGAATGCTTAAGACTGTTCAAGATTATAACGACCATCAGGAATACGCGTTAGACCTTGGCAGGTGCATTCAAATCTCCTTATAAGTTTCAATGCAACACAAAACTTTTTAGGAAAATACTGTGACACAGTTGTCTCTGTTAATAGGAAAGAATATTGAGTAATATCATTGGAAAAGGGAAGCCATCTCTCCAAACTGGCTTAAAATCCTTTGTTTTCCACTCTAACATGGTTTTAATGTTGATGTTAAGAAAACTATACATCAGTTGATAAATGAATGGGGAAACGCCTAAACTGTTCACAGCCGATCAGGGAGCTCTGTGGATTACCCCTGCAACGTTCCTGCTGCTGGATTGACCCTTTGTCTTCGCCTCTTTACCTCGCGGAACCCGCTCCGCGGGTCCCGCATCGCCCGTTTTGCTGGGCTGACTTTTGACTTTTGAAAGGGAAGAGCTCAACAGGGGTGAAGGAAACACTCTGCCCGGGCTGCGAGCACCAGGTGAGGGACAGGGACTCCATTTCCCAGGAGTCCCTGTGTAGCCATTCCCTGCACCTGGACGCTCTCCCGGGTTGCCCCGCCCACAACCACCTCACCTCCTCATTAGCAATAGCTGACACCCGCTACGCGGGACGCGTGCGGGACGCCCGGGGCTAAGCCCGGGCAAAGGGCGGGCCCTCTGTGGCCCTCAGAGGCCTGAGGAGCCTGGTCTGGGCCACACCCTTTGTCATCTGGCTGCCCTATATTTTGGACTAACGGACCCACTACTACTTAATTGTAAGTCTGCTCATTGTTATATTTGTGTTTATTCATCGGGACCAACATTAGAGACTCATATTCTATCGCATACACGTAACCTCGGCTGCCTTGCATTGTAATTGTATTATTTCCGGTCTGTAATGAACTGTCGAGAGACTAGAAGCATGGCAGCTGCTGGAGCTAAAAAATTGACGGGCACCCTTGATGATTTTATTGTTCGGACTCATGCTTTAATAGATCAGGGGATCGTTTTAATGGATAGAAGGGTATCTCAAGATCTGGCATGGGCCAGGAGATCCTCTCTAGGTCCCATAGCGCAAGCCTGTACTCCACATGCAGTAACAAACCCTAACACCATAGCTATTGTACATAATGAGGGGGCTCATGACGACACTAGCTCACAAGAAGGTTTGGAGGCAACACCTAATCTCGCTCTGTTAGCTGAGAGTGGTTCAATAAATGAGCCTGGAGATGTCTTGATGGAAAATGCTCTTGAAAGGGGCCTGAAAGAGGGAGCAATACCCAAAAAAAAGTCCAAACCTGTCACACGTAAGCGAAAGAAAGCCTTGAACACAGAGAACCTAGACCAGACCACCTTAGACCCGGTACCTCTAAACCCCAACAGTGTTCTGGCGCCTAATACCGTTGACACTGATAGTGCCAAACTAATTAATGTGGCCATGTCGTTAAGTTTACCAGATGACACAGTCATAGACAGTAGCTTAGAGGAAATTTTAGACCTAAGTGGTGATGTAGACAACCAGGTTAGAAGCGATGAGGATAGGAATAGCTTTAACATGGCAAATAACAATATCTTCCAAATGCTAAAAATCCTGCTTGAACCTATTGAAGCAAGGTTGCGTTGCTTAGAAACCATCTTAAAAAATATCCATAAAGATGTAAGCGCTCCTAGCTTCAGCCTGGATAATAAGATACCCCCCGTAAAAAAGGCCATGAACAATCCTCCGCTGGTTGATAAAAATACCCCATCCCTCAAAAAAAGTGCGTCCACCAACCCCGCCAATTCCATTACCACTGGGGGCACTTCCTCAAAAACTCCTAACACAAAACCAGTTTCTAACCCTGTTAAACCCAAGGTTACCCCACAGGTTAAGTTTAAAGACCCTATACCTCTGACCCCTAAACTGGATCAGACACCAAAGGAAAGGAGAGAATCTCGGAGAAACATTCATCTTCCCCCGGATGCATGCTCCTATGTAATTATCCTGACAGGGGTCACTGAACTTGGGCAAACTGAAACGGAGTCCTACCAAACCCTAAAAAATAAGGTGTGTCACTGGCTGTCTAAAAATTTCCCATTACCGCCCGGCATGCCTAGTAACATCTTAATGGTGGAGAGAGCCCCTTGGGTGGGAGGCAATAGGAAAAATCTACAAGGTGATTGCGTGGTGGTCACCTTTGAGCACCCACAAACAGTAAATTATATTTGTGCCGGTACACCGCGCCATCAGGCGAGTACGGTCACGGCTAGGCCTCTCTCCTACTTTTACGTTCAAGGGAACCAACCGGACAAAAGATGGAGCTGGTTAAAGGGCCCTCAGGAGTCTAATCATAGACAGAGGTTTAACCCTCCCTGGGAGGGCCAATCACGTGGCTGGGAGGAGGGGGGGGAAGATGGGTGGACCATGGTCAGGAGAAGAAGAGCTGGTCCTTTTCAGGGTGGTTTTTTCGCTGGCCCCCAAAACAAATATCAACATCATGACTACCACCACGTAAATGGGCGGGAAAATTACTTTAATGTCCCTACGTTCAATCATTACGATCACCCGTCCTTTATGGACTGGGTAGATTGACAAACACTGGGTTACCATGCCACACAATTTTTAACTTCCCTACACACCACCTCACAGAGTAGTCATACCTCACAAGAGTTAAACCTCGACCTAAGTACTGAGCGAACGCCCACTGTAGAACAGTTCGTGGAGGGGGGGACAGATTTGTCCGTAATTGATGGAAGTAAAGGTGGCAGGCAGGGGATCGCTATGGCTTCATGGAATATAGCGGGCCTTAGGAACAAAATCAATGACCCTTATTGGAGAGATCTCATTGGCTCCATGGACATTATCGCCATGCAAGAAACGTGGGCGACTGAAAATTTGCTCACATTGGATGGATACACCACCTTTTTCCTCCCTGCTGTAAATTCACCAAGAGGGCGGGCTAGAGGTGGCCTGGTTACCTTGATATCTGCAAAAATCTCAGGCTCTTATAAAGAAATCCCCACTGGCAGCCCTTACTGCCTCGCAGTTTTAATTACATATAGGAGTTCTAACGCTGTATTATTAGTGAACTTCTATAACTCTTTTGATAGAGAAAACTCAACTGACAACCTGCAGAGGCTAAACTCTTTTTTAATTAAGTTCCAAGAGTCCATGGAGGCCAATTGTATTGTTATTTTATTAGGAGATTTTAATGTACACGGCTGCCAGGAAGATTGTCCTCCTAACCTTCTATTTGGTTCACCAGATGATGATAATATCCACTTTGAACACACAGTACAGGGCGCTTTCTTAGAATCTCTGCTAGCCGAAAATGGTTTAATGTTGCCATCTGGGGGGGAAGAGGGCATTCCAACCTTCATGGGCCATGGAAGCGGGTCTACTATCGATTATATTTTTTTGAGCAGTATTTGCAGTAGTTATA
Source organism: Lissotriton helveticus (assembly GCF_964261635.1). NCBI lineage: Eukaryota > Metazoa > Chordata > Amphibia > Caudata > Salamandridae > Lissotriton > Lissotriton helveticus. Next base: position 459,487,914 of record NC_136060.1, on the reverse strand, counting down.
TCATTTGTTATACCGTTGTAAGATCTCATTTTAGCGACCACAATCTTGTTGTACTTAAAGTTAGAGATGTATTAGAATTTAATGACACTAGTTTGGGTCTGGTAGATAAATGTGATTTACGTTCAACTGATCAGGCACGGCGAATTAAATGGTGCAAAATAATTCCTGAGGATTTTTTTGGCAATCTGTGTTTAAATAGTCAGGAGGATCTTGAACTTTGTTTAAATGACCAGGCGGGAGATACCGAGGTCTTAGATGCATATAAGAGGGTATGCATTAACATCGTGTCTAATCTGACACAACATTGCAAAAGGAAAAATCAGGAAAGGGTAGGCTGGTTTGATAGTAAATGTTCCGCTGCTAACCACAAATTAAAACTAGCTTTAAAATCCAGCCCTGTAGACAGAAAACTTGTGGCTACCCTTAGGAAAGCATACAAGACTATCATCGAGAAAAGGCGGCGTGAGATCAGAGAGGATGCCTGGGCCGACCTGACCTCAACTGATGTCTTAAAAAGTAGCACTAAATTCTGGGCCGTGGTAAATCACCCGTATTTTGTAGACACATGCAATAGTGATTTAGATTGTGGCATTCAAGAAGATAAATGGCACTCGCACTTTAAATCTGTGTATGAGCAGGAAGCTAACGGGGCTGAGGGCACGACTAGTCCTTATCAACTCCCATATAGCTTAACGGTAGATGAGGAAGAGGTGGGTCTAGCCATTGAAAAAATGACCAGCAACAAGGCCCCGGGGCCGGACGGGGTCCCAGCCGACCTTTTTAAAGTGGATATTTTATTCTGGTCCAAAATTTTAGCTAGAGTTTTTAACAGTATTTTTAAAACAGGTATTCCTGACTCCTGGTCACAATCTGTCATAGTGCCTATTTTTAAAAAAGGTAACAGGGGGGAACCAGGAAATTACCGCCCCATATCCCTGATAGATTCTGCGGTTAAGGTCATAGGGAGAGTGGTCCTTAGTAGACTCAATGAATGGCTAGAGGAGACTAATACCTTATCCCCAACTCAGTACGGCTTTAGAAAAGGAAGGAGTACTACCGATCAGAGCTTAAACCTACAATTGCTGATCGGAAAATATACTCAAGCTAAACCAGGATCCCTATTCATTGCCTTTATGGATCTGTCCTCGGCTTTCGACCGAGTAAACAGGTCCAAGCTGTGGGGCCAGCTCCTCAGCATAGGTATCGACCCAAACATTGTGTACTTTTTGGCAGACCTTCACAAGGACCTTACCGCCACTGTTCGTTATGATAGAAAAGGGAATTGCACAGGGAAAATTCATATCACTAATGGTGTTAGGCAGGGCTGCATTCTTGCTCCCCTGCTTTTCACCTTATACATTAATAACCTGGGCGGAACACTGGATTTAGCCTGTAAAGATATACCTAGAGCAGGGAAATATACACTGCCCGCATTACTGTACGCAGATGATGCGGCTCTTATAGCTAGAACTGCGGTGGGTTTGCAAAGTCTGCTGAATTCTTTTTATAAGTTTATGACAAATTTGGACCTCAGTATTAACTTTGGCAAATCCCATGTAATGGTGGTTGGAACCCATGTCAAGGCCAAAAAACGTGCCTTGTCTATGCACTGCAATGGCCACAAACTATCTAGAGTCTCTAGATTCCCCTATCTGGGCGTAGTGTTCGACGATCGCTCCACCTGGCTTCCCCAATTGCTCGAGAAAAAAAAGGTTCTGGCTCGTTCTATATCCGCAGTCCTTAGTTTCTCACGGAAAATTGGGGTGAAGCCAATAGAGGCTGTCCTAAAAGTGTACGCCACTAAATGCATAGCTATTGCTATGTATGGCGCGGACCTGTGGGGCTTTATGCCTGCTAAACCCCTTCAAGTGATCGAAGACAACTTCTTGAAGTCCATTCTTTCTTTGCCAACATCCACAGCAAATTTCATTGTACATCAGGAATGTGGGGTGGACTTTTTGGAGGACCGAATTGCTATGGCCCCCCTCCTGAAATGGATATCTGTGTGGCTCAACTCAGAGATTGATGTTAACCATGAAATCTTGAAGGATTGTTTAAAACTAGATCATTGGAATAAGATTCCCTGGCTAAAACACGTTGAACAACTTTGTGTTAAACTGGGCAGGCCTGAATTGTTTTACAATCCCTCTGCCCTCGTCAAGGCCGACTTGAAGTGGGCAAAAAACACCTTCTTGCTACACAGTGGAATGGACAGAGAAGGCAAGGAGTTGATAAAATCTTCTGTTAGGTCGCACCAACTGATTGTCTCCTCAGATTGTGAACCGGAGCTTTACCTGAAAGTTGTAAATAACCCAAGTCACAGGTACCTCCTTACTAAGTTCCGATTGAACAAGGTTCACCTGCTAATTTGTGGTCGCCCTGGCTGGACCAGGGACTCGGCACTGAGTGTATGCAATTGTGACGGTTACTCAATTATGGACACTGCCCATTTCCTGTTTTTTTGTACCCACTTTAAAACCATTAGGGAAAAATTCATCATTCCCCTGCTGAAGGGGAAAGGCTTCAGGCAGGTCAAACCAGCGATGTTATATCTCCAGATGCTAACTAATACCTGGGAAATTTATAATGTGGCCAAGTTTTTAACTATTGCAATGAGAATGGGCAAAAAGATCAATTGGGTGTAGTTCATGTTCCAACCATTTGGTCTTATCCTGTAATGTTTTTAATATTTCTGCATTTCTAATTGTAACTATTTTCGTAAATGATGTATTTCGATTTTTGGACCATTTTTATGTATGTCTGTACTTTTATGGTTTTGAAAATTCGAACCGAATAAAGTATTACTTGACTTGATAAATGAATGAATGAACACATGGGAACACGTATTATGACAAGCTATTTCTTATATATCTCTAGATTTACCATGGAACCCAGATACAATATTTGGCAATGCCTTCTATATCCAACCTATATTCAAGCATGCTGGCTACAGTGCACTGTTGCAATATGGAGCACTTAGCTGTTGGCTCAGAGAAGGCCTGCACCACAGAAATACTCCAAATAAAATAGAATGAATAAAATACTACATTTAAAGATTGGATCTCCTATAGGACACACCACTGCACTGCAGCAAAAAGAAATGCATAAAAAAGCAAAGATTCACAAATAGATTTCCATCGTTCTTCCATGTATCATTTTTTCCCAAGTAACTATTCATAAAACATAACATATAGAAATACAAAAAACGTTTACTCTTCCTCCTATTCACTCTTCACCATTATTCTTTGAAAGCCAAAATTACTGGCTTTGCCAATGCTTGTTTCTGCTGAGAGCGAACATCCATTGTAGCTTGCTCTCAGCGTGGTCCTTGTTATACTCTTCTGCAAACGATGCATGTACCTTGTACCTGGCATCTCTGCCTCTGCAGGTGTTGCACTACATGAAGGACGCCTTAACATCTGGCCTACTACAGCACTGCTTGTACAGCACCCCTGGCTTCTAGAGAACACCGCGTGACAATGATGGCCGCCTTTGGGGCTTATTGTGCCCGCCTGATTCCACGTGCACTGTGATTCCAAGAATCCAGATGCCCAAGCCAAGGCTGCTCTTTAAACAACCTCTGGTTTCATGGTAACAAAGGTCCTGATTTCGTTGGGAATGAAAAGGCAGTCGGGCCAGGCTTGTGGGTCAGTTTCTGTTTCTGCAAGAAGCGCACAGTCGAATTTTTAGGTGGAAAATTCAGTGCTTAATTTGAGCAGGTGCTTTCTGGTGCTCAGCACCAGCATCTAATCCTCAGCACCGGTGCTTATAGCACCAGTTAAGAGCACACTCATTTGAAAGGCACATGACTTTCCACAAAATCACAGGGTGTTGAGCAACGCCGAGCCTCGAACCTGGTACCCCAGCTTCAAAATAGGCAGCTTTAGCCATTAGGCCAAGTCCTCCCCAGAATAATAAGTGCCAGGCTCTAGCCAGGAAGCAGTTTGCACCAGCACGTTTCTCCTGTTAGCGCTGCCGCCTGAGGAGAGCCCCAGCACTTTTTATTTTACAAATTAACCACTGGGAAAATTTGACAAACTCCTGTAGTGTTGGAAATAAACCCAATAAACATGAAAAGAAATGGACACCAAACTCTGAAAATAACGGTTTAATTTTTGCCAGACCTTTATCGAGCAGGCAGCACACGGAGGCAGGAGAAGAAGCAGCCACTGGCTGATACTCGTCTTCAGGTTCTGCTCATGCCACATGTATTCATACCTGCTATTTCTGTTCGCCTGGCTCTCATGTCAAGTGCCACTACTAGATTGGGAATCCAGGTTTCCAAAGGGCAAAGATTAAGAATGGAGACACTAGGGCACCATGTTAGCTTCTGTGCATTAGTCAAAATGGCGAATGGTTGTTTAGAAGAAAGCACAAAGCCACATGAGAAGGGGTATGAGAGTGAAGACTTCAGATGTGTTTCTGATGAAACCAGCACAACTTCAATAAGTGCCGTTTTTGGAGCTCTGCCGCAGATGCAGAGTCCTGAATATAGGGAATTTTCCACTGTCTTCCTGACATTAGAACCATTGCTTCAGTTCAAACTATAACTAGGGTCTAGAATCTTCTGCCTTAGAGACTAATGCCTCAAATTCTAAACGCTGCACTTGAACACCTTGGCCCAACATAATACGACTCTAGCTAATGGCATCGGCTTACAAACTTCTCCATAAGCAGAGGCGTGCTTACAGAGGCAACAGAACACAGTATTGTTGGCATATTGACTACGACAATGCTCTTTCCACCGGCATCTCCACCCAGCTCCTCAGGAACTCCAGACCAAGGGGCCGATTATGATCGCGCGATCACTGAGGAGGAGGGAACGTCCGCATGGGCTGCGGCGTTCCCTCCTGTGCGATTAGGATGTGACCGCCACCCTGGCGGTCACATCCTCTATTACTAGCATTGCGGCGGGTGCGGCTTCAAGCTGCACCCGCAGCAATGTAAAAAATGCAGGTGTTGCATTTGTATGCAGAGAGAGGCAGGCACCGCGCGGTGCCTGCCGCTTTCCGCATACAAATGCAGGGGGGTACCATAGGTACCCCCCATGTGCACCCCCCACACCCCCTTCACCTAGGGGGCCCGCAACAGGCCCCCGCAGTGAAGTTACACATGCTTTTCCACGGCGGAAAAGCCGCCGCGGAAAAGCATGTTTCACATCCCATCCTAATCTGGCTGACGGTGTCTGAGAGACACCGTCACCATATTAGAGCTTAAAGCAGCGGACGGAAACCAGGACCCACCAGCCATCCTAATGTGGCGGTGGGTCTTTGGTGGGTCCGCAGCGGATTTTCCCCATCCTCCGGGCCGGCGGTGGCTTCCGCCGGCCCAGAGGATGCGGAAAATCCGCTATCCTAATAAGCCCCTAAGTCTGGGCCGTGAACTCCGCTCCACTGGTGGAGTTTGCAGTGTTTTTCGCACTACATGTTACGCGGAGCATGCGGAGTTCTGAAACATTCCGCTTTGCGTAGCGGAGTTGAGTGTTTTTCTTCGCTCACGTTCGTCAACATCAAGTTGGCGATCGCAAGCGAGGAAAATCCACTTCCCGGCGTGATATTTCCTCGTTCGCGATCTGTAACATCAACTTGGCGAGCCCGAGAGTGGAAAATAAACCACCTGTTGAGACTTCTCAATGAGGGTGGTCAGATTTCTCATTGCGGGTGGCTGCGTATGCTTGCGACCACTCACGTTGAGAAACCGTCCGTTCGCGTTGAGAAAGCTGCAGCTCGAGTAAAAATCTACTTCAGAAAAGAAGCAGGTCCCGCTTGCGCTGTGCATGTTGCCGTTCGCGATGATTGCACAGTGCGGACAAGCACCTGGCACACTGAAAATCACCACGAATGGCATTTATCTAATGCACTACTCGCGGAGCTCTGCATATCGCGGCAGAGTTTTTTTGCACTTTGTGGAGTACTGCATGGCAGAACTCCGTGAATTCCGCCCAGGCATACTCCAGACCATACAGAATGCTGCAGCCAGACTCATTCTGGACCTCCCCAAATGGACCCACATCACCCCCTCCCAACACCTCCCACCTCAGAAACCTCCTCTGGCTCCCCATCCAGAAAAGATGCCAGTTCAAGATCGTCACACCTATAAAGCTCTACATGACCATGGTCTGGCCTACATCAAATACCCGACTCAACTTCCATCTACCAGCAAGACACCTGCGCTCCTCCTCACTTGCCCATGTGCCCACTCCTGAATCCATTGCTCCTTGTCCTACATCGCCGCCAAGATCTGGATTGACCTTCCCCTTCATCTTCGAACGGCATCCTCCCTGACAGACTGCAGAAAGAGACTCAATACCTGGCTTTTCGACAGAGACGTCGCACCCACAGTGCACCGATACCCCAAAGCATTACACTGTCACGCTATACAAACGCTGACTGATTGATTGAATGTACTTCCTTTCTTCAAGGACTAAAGTCTCTGCTTGAGCAGGCAGCGGCAACATCGTGCCCAATTTTGTGTGTTTTTCTAGATTCCACTATGGGTTTGTTGTTGTACCTAAAGTAGCTTGAATCATCAACTGATTGGGAGGCACTCCCCAGTGTTCTTTGAATCGTAGAGTGTACACCCCTTTCACCAGGCTGTGAGAGACTGTTGGTGGCAGTAGATTCAGTAGTGAGGGGCACAGGTCTTTTTTCCTGTATCCCTGATAAAATATGTTCTTTCTCCTATCAATGGAATCCTTCTCTACCCTTTGTAAGTGTTCTGTATTAGAAGATACATTTTATCTGTATGAGTTATAAGAGTGATGCAATTTAGTGATGACCCATTTCATCTGCTGTAAAATGGTGGCGTCTCAATAAGGACCATCCACTATGGACGCGAACTTCTGCATGAAGCTGCCCTTGGATTCTTCACATCCGAGACTCTCTGGTATTGTTCGTGTCCGAGATGGACCTGAATCTACATCCAGCCAAAATATATGCACAACAACAGTTCTTGAAGCTTCTCCGGGAAGCCCCCTTATTTTCACCAGACATCAGCAGACCTATTGTGCTCCTCCCCACTACCCCCAAGTTGGAAAGCCTAGGAAGAAGTTTGCAACTGGTTTCATTTAGGGGCTATACATTTTACCAATGTTGAACCTCCGCTGGACAGTGGATTCATACCTGTGGATAAGTATGAAATCTTTGGCATCATAACAACTTTGTGATGGAGCTTTATAGGCCAGCTGAGAGTAAATGTCCGCCATGACTGAGACTTTGGGTCTGAGTTAGATCTCGGCAGATGGGTTACAACGGTCATGGATACCCCGTCTGCCAAAATATAAATCCCATTATATCCTATGGGATTTGTAATTCAGTGGACGGGAAATCTGTCACTGTTGTGACTGAGAAACCTGTCTGCCGAGATCTAATGAGGCCCTTTGCCACTGATATCTCCAAGGCTTGGACCAAACAACATGCACCAGAGGATCCACTGAAGCTACTGTGTTTTGAAGAGAGAAGAGGAGGTGATCTTCTCTAATCAGAGATACATCTGAGTATAAAATCCCAGGCCCAGTTGAGACTATAGTCTTCTTGGAGAATGGTCGCAAGCAAGAGTCAGCTCAGATGCTTTAAGAATCTACAGTGCTGCTGACCAAGGCGGACAATAAATAGTAAAAATGCTTCAGTAGGCTTCATCATTTACTCTGTCTTGTGTGTGTACCACAGGTGGTATGATGTGCACTTGCATGGTGCAATGCAAAAGTCTTGGAGATGACAGGCCCCCCATGACCGTCCCTACTATTGTGTTTTTCCTTAGTGAGGACTGTGCATCTCTAGTTTCATTACAGGAGCTGTGCAGGTCTAACAAGCTGCTTCCAGTTGACTTTAGATAAGCAGGGATTCCCTCAATGCCTGGTGCAGACAGGCTTGAAGGTCAGAAGACAGGGGAGGTGGGATAAAGCGGAGTGCTTGGACCTGCAAAAAGAATGGCCACGCTTGGGAACAGCACAGAATATACATGAGCTACAGCATGTTGAAATTTTTTATTAGCATTTCAGAATCATTAAACAAAAGAAGAAAACTCAAATACAAGTAATAAGGGTAAGAATCATATGATATAAAGTAAAAAGTTAATCCATATATAGAACAATATTTAATATTATGCTATCTAGGACAATAAATATATATAACAATATATAAAGGAAAGAAAGATTGATTGAAAAAGCATATAAAATCAAGTGTTAAAACCTAAATGATAACAAATACAAACATGTTAAGAAAGTAGAAAAGGATTCCATATCTGTGAAAATAACTCTAGTTGATCTTGAATATTATATATAATCCTTTCATGCGTGGCGTTTTGAATCATAGCAGATAACCAGGACTCTTGAGATGGTGGAGTGGAAGATTTCCATTGTCTTAATATACAGATTTTAGCAGTTGCAAGCGGTATATAGGAAACGAGATTGTGGTTTAGAAAGAGTGGGAACATTTCTAAAATTATGTAATATAATATTAGCTGTGGAAAGGGGTAAATGCAGTGAGATAGACTTATGTAAGGTCTGAGCTATGTAAGACCAATAATCTTTAACCAATAGACGCGTGCAAAGAATATGAACAATATCACATCCAGAAGCATTACATCTCCAACAATTGGATTGCGGTAACAAGCCTGCTTTATGTAATCTAACCGAAGACCAATGCCAGTCATGTAGAATTTTAAATAAGCAAAACTTTAAACGAGTTTCTCAAGCTCCCTTATCCAAACCATCTAGTATATTCATCCATTCCATATCTGAAAAAGAAGTCTGTAAACGTGTTTGCCATTTATCTCGGAGAGCGCAGGATAATGGGTGTGAAAATAATTGAGATGTAATTGTTTTGTAGAGACCTGAAATGACACCTTTCTGTTTGCCCTAAATTTGTAAATAAAACACTAATGGTGATATAGATAATGACCAAGGTGTGGAACCAAGAGCTTTGAGAAGAGATTTTCTAAGTTGATCGTATTTGGCATGCTGCAGCGGGGGTAAGTTGAATTCATCCATTAACTGTGATAGAGGTTTAAGATCCCCGTCATGGAGAATTTGGTTTAGTGTGAGAATGCCTGCCGATTTCCATTGAGGCCATAGAAAGCTTCTACCTTTAATGCGTATTCTGGAGTTGTTCCATATAGGAGCCTTTACATGTGAGCCACAGCATGTTACATTATAGAAATATCACTTCCGGTATCATTTAAACAAACAAACATTTATTATACTATGTATAGTAAGGAAAGCAGATTGGATGATGTGTACACAAGATAAACTGTACATCAGTGAAATGGAAGTAGTGGGTGCTTAAATTAAGTTCCTGGCAAATGTCTCTCTACCCCCAGAGTGCACTCTGGAATGTAGTTTAAATGTTGTTCCTAAGTTCCTACCTCCAGAGTGTACTCTGGAATGTGACCTAAATGTTGTACCCATGCTCCTACCCCCCAAAGTGCATTCCGTAATGTAGCATAAATGTTGTCCCTAAGCTCCTACCCCCAGAGTGCATTCTGGAATGTGGCCTACATGATGCCCCTTAGCTCCCCCCACCCTCCTCCAGAGTGTACTCAGGAATGTAGCCTAAATGTTGTACCAAGCTCCGACCTCCAGTGTGAATTCCAGAATGTAGCCTTCATGTTGTACCCATGCTCCTACCCCCCAAACTGCATTCTGTAATGTAGCTTAAATGTTGGCTATAAGCTCCTACCCTACAGAATGTTGTACCTAGCTGCTACCTCCAGAGTGCACTCAGAAATGTAGCCTAAATGCAGCCCCTAAGCTCCCCCCACCGTCCTCCAGAGTGCACTCTGGAATGTGACCTAAATGCTGCCCCTAGCTCCTGCCACCCTCTCCCAGAGTGCACTCAAGAATGTGGACTAAATGTTGTCACTAAGCTCCTACTCCCCCCAGAGTGTACTCCAGAATCTAGCCTCCATGTTGTACCCATGTTCCTACCCTCGAGAGTGCACTCCGGAAAGTAGCTTAAATGTTGTCCTTAAACTTCTACCCTCACCCCTCAGAGCGTACTCTGTAGTGTGCCCTAAATGTTGTACCCATGCTCCTACCCTCGAGAGTGAACTCTGGAATGTAGCTTACATGCTGTCCCTAAGCTCCTATCCCCTAGAATGCACTCTGGAATGTAGGCTTAATGTTGTACCAAGCTCCTACTCCCCCCTCCCCCCATAGAGTACTCTGGAGTGTGGCCTAAACGTTGTCCCTACGCTCCTACCCTAAACTACTGGATCAGTGCATCCTGGTCCAGTGGTTACCCTCCACCAGAGTTAGAATTCTCGACTGTCACTGGGTAGGAACTGAAATAAAGGCTGAACTTGACTAGAAACCTTATAAATGCTAATCCATGGATGCCATATTAGGACCAGGAGGCCGCATGTATGCAACATTTTCAGGAAAAATTGAAAACCAGTGAGTGTCTGTGAAACTCACTCACATGATCCATATTTATCCAGAAAATGTGGCAGTGATCTGGCCCTGTGTTGGACACTGATGTACTAACTCATTTCTTCACACCCACAGCTGGAACGGTAACTTGCCAGTTATTGGGCTAGTCCACTAAACAGCACTGGGGTCCTTTCCTCCTTCAGTACCGAAGGGAGAGGAGGCTCCGGTACAGAAGGCACATCCTCTACTCTTTCCCCAACAGCATTGCTTTGCCAAAGAGAAGCACGTCTTTACCTCTTAAGACCTGTGCATCCATTAGATTCGCTGACTCGAGTGGGCTGTGATGTCTTGGCACTAGGCTGGAGTGCGGAAATATGGCAAAGGTCAATCAGGCCTGTATACATTGGTTGTACTACCGGTCTGTCCAATTGATGAACCGACTGACCCTTCTCTAAAGTCCTGTAACCTCATTGTGAGTGCCTGAAAGCATCTGAAGGTTGTGAACTCTTCCTGGTCACCACACCATAGACTTGCATTGAGCTCAACACATGAGTCATTAACTCAACGATTGCTCGCTTGAAGGGGCTACAACATCCGAGTTTGTTTTTCTTTTTTGGTTTTAACTAATTTTCCATTCTGATATGCTTTATGCAGCATGCCACACAATAAATGCAATCACAAAACGAATGCAGAGAACAACAAATAAAGTGATGGGTGAAATGCTTGAATACATCTCAGCCACTGGTAATGACTCTAAGCCTTGTTCCAGTACAGTGTTCTTTTGCTCACTACACCACCTCAGACAGGAACGAGCCATCGGCAAGTCAGAACAGTCCAGCCCAAATTGCCAGGCCATGTCCCCTGTGAACAGGACCACAAGCCGGCCCAGCCTGGTTGCAGCCAGTTTGGGCCTCGTCAGTAGGGTGCAGCTTGAATCCAGTGGCACAGTGAGCATGGGACGCTTATCTGGCCATACCCATCACCTAGGGCTTTGTACTGAGGAAAATAACTCACTAAAACAACAAGCATTTGGTGTAAGAAATAACAGCAGTTTTAAACATGCTCTGGACATAATCCTTCTTGTTTTTCTCTCTAGAGGCCAGAAAACCTTTCAGTGCTTCTGATAAAGTGCTAAATATGACATCCTACCGCGGTTGCACTGAAGCATGCCAGAGGACTGCTCAATATACAGGAGTTTGTTATAGAAAGTAAATTGGTAATTTTTAACTTAGTTACAGGTAACTTAGTCAGCCTGAATAAAATTAATTCGTTGATAGTTATATGGACAAATAAAAGACTAACTAAACAAAACAAGATACAAAAATGACACAATACACTTTTGAACAAAAACTATTAAACATGTGTATAGGCAAAAAAATAGATTTTATCAAATTTAGTCATCAAGGGAAAAATACAATACAGAGAAAATATGTGCAACAGGAATACAGGATGAAAATCTGAAGTAAATCAAAGTCACTGTAAAGCCTGTGGAACACCTATCCAAAAGGATGTAGACAATTTTCTTTGGATAAGGTTGGGAGTCGACGTTTCGGTCTTTATAGGTAACTCTCTAAGACCATCATCAGGACGAAGGTAAATTAATATTGTAACTCCCTATTAAAATAGAATAAAACAATTTCACTAAAACATGAAAATTAAATTCGACATTTCAATTTAGCACTATACACATGATTGCACCCACACTATGCCTACAGAGACACTTCAAATCCTACATTAAACTAAATACATGAAACAACAACATTAACACAAAAATTACACTGTAGACAGACCACCTAGTGCTGTACAATTTATATACATAAAGTGGTTACTTACAATTAGTGGTTACTTACAATTATTTGAGTCATTTTGAAATCAGACTGGTGACTTTGAGATATGTAATAGCATGTAATAGCAGTAAGTTAGTACTAGTATTCAATCTATTAGGTTCTATCCGTATGCCCTCCTATTGCACGATATAGATTTTATTATTGTCAACGGGGAGCACAAACTGTTCATTTTGTTGTGATACATAAAAATTTTTTTTAGATACCTTTCAATGGAAAAAGGCCTCTCTTCCTAGGTTAGGAAGATATGGTGCATTTAGCCCAGAAGAGTATTTTTCTGTAGATTAAAATAACATTAATTACGATCTGCGTTTCTATGATTCCATAAAGTGAATCAAGAAAGGGTGCTGGTATTACCTCTGTTGCTTCCAGAGCACATATAAATGAAGGGGTTGTTATTCTTGTGGACCGCCCCGTTTTTGAGAATATTTGGAAAGTTTCACAGTCGTTATCACTCGACGATCTAATGGGGTCAAAAAATGAGCATTTTAGGATCCCTGTCTAGAAATAAGTCTTGTGAGACAGGTTATTCCATGTCACCACGGGACATTTACCTGTTCTCATATCGAAGGGGGAGCCTGCAACACGCTTGTCTCTTAGCTGAGTTCAAAGGAGTGCTCGGGAGGGAACAATCTGGAAATTAACAATGGGTCAAAAGTTAAAACCCGACCTTAACTCTATTGCTCAAAGTCAAGGGATTCTCGAAATGGGCAGGGAACTCGTACCTGTCTGAATCTTGATCATTCACTGAACGCGGAAAGTATCAGCCGTCACTCTGCGCACAGTTCCGCCGTGAAACCCAGCCGAATTTAAGAGCGGGTGGATTGTTAGCGTGCGGGTTGTTTGGAGATCAAGAGAGGACTAGATTGTGTGTTATTGGGCGCCATGTTGGACTAGTAAAAAACGCGTGTATATAAACTTCACGCCGGTGCAGTTATATTAGTGGACTAATCGAATATCGTGTATTATGAACTCAAGTATTTACAGCATTATTATACATTTTTACCTCAGGGGAAGTAAAGAGACTTTGTAGCCGCTATTGTGTTCAGATCTGACATTTCATAATCTATAATCATATACAGACACAACTGACAGATTATGGATGTTCCAAAAAATCTTATAAATACATTTTGCAACTCATGTACAAGAACAATACAATTTAGCTTATGAGCTCACATTTTGTAAGATCTAATTCAATAAACATCATTTCCCGGGGCATTTATATACTGAAAAGATTACACATCGTTTTAAAGTTGTTGTCTCAAACTGTACCTTACAATGATAATCCAGAAATACATTTTATGTTAGACATGCCAACGCATGCCACTCAGTAGAGGAGTTCAGTCCCTTGTTTACAGTATCAGTAATGCAAATCAGTTTACCCTCTCTCAAGGAGAGTATTCTTTCAACATTGTTGTGTCTTTTATTTGGTTTGATAACCTCTAAGACCCACCAGGTCATGTCGGTCTCTTTGTGGCCAAACCGAAGGTAGTGCTCTACAAGTGGTGCATTTTCTTTCTTGCACCTAATACGAGATTGGTGCTGCAAAATCCTCTTTTTGACTGGTTGAATTGTTTTGCCTATGTAATAAAAATGACATGGGCACCGGATGCAGTATATTACAGTAGTTGTATTACAGTTAGAGAAACTTTTGGCTATGAATTTAATGCCATTAATTTCACATGACTTCACCGTTAGGGTTGTTTCACAGGCTCTGCAATTATTACATTTATAATGACCTAATACAGGTGTCGTCTGTAGCATGGTGGTCAATGCATTTTGGATAACAGGTTCTTCATAGGCATGGACTAATCTATCTCTAATATTAGTCCCTCTTTTGAAAGCAAATAAGGGTTTATTTGTTAGTTCTGGAATTGATGACAATAAAGTCCAATGTCTTGTAATTATTTTCTTGATGGCGTTTGTATGTGTACCGAAGGTAGATACACAAACAATCTCATTTTTACGTTGTCGTTCACGGGTACTCAGAAGGGCTTCCCGGTTGTAATACCAGGCTCGTTTCATGGATTTACGCAAAAGTCGAGAAGGGTAACCACGTGCCATCAGTTTCAGTTTCAATTTGTTGGCTTCAGAGAAATAGTCATTTTTAAAGGTACAATTTCTCCGAAGGCGGAGAAACTGGCCAAAAGGTAGCCCATCTTTAAGAGCTTGCGGATGATGACTCTTATAACTGAGAAGGGTGTTTCTGGCAGTTTTTTTAGTAAACAGAGTTGTATACAGACAGTTGTTTTCATCAATTTTTATGGTAATGTCCAGAAAGGGCATTTCTGTTGTACTGTGTTCTAAGGTGAATTTTAAGTTGACATTTCTATCATTAAGCCACTGATGGAATGATTCAAGTTCTTGAATACTACCGTGCCATATCATTAGGACATCGTCGATGTAACGAATCCACTTGCGTATATTATCAACAAATGGGTTCGCTACATCAAGGACATGCTCATCTTCAAATGCGGAGACGTAAATGTTAGCTATGTCCGGAGCATAGACTGCTCCCATCGCCACCCCCTTAAGTTGCTGGAAGTAGCAGTTCTGAAAAAGGAAAAAATTTTCACAAAGTGATATTCTGATGCATTCCATAATGAATGCTGTTGGTACTGGATGCGGTCTAGGTCTGGACTCGAGAGGTTTATTTAAGAGATCTAGTACGTCTGGTTGCGGAATATTAGTGTACAAACTTTCTATATCCATAGAAACTAAGATGTCACTAATAGGATCAAATTTTAAATTCTCAATTGCATTAATGACTGACATGGTGTCTCTAATGTACTTAGGGTTATCTACTGCAAATGGTCTGACAAAGAAATCCGCATATTGTGCCAGGGGCTTTAGAATTGAGTTGCACCCTGAGACAATTGGGCGTCCAGGCGGGTCCACCGGATCTTTATGTATTTTGGGCAGTAGATAAATTACTGGAATCGTAGCTGTCTTATTGACGAGGAATGCGGCTTCTTTGTCATTGAGCCATCCTCCATCTAGACCCTGTTTACTAAGGGTTTCGATCTCTTTCATTAATCGTGTGGACGGATTCATGCTCAGTTTTTTATAGTGCGATGGGACTGACAACTGTTTAAGCATCTCATTTTCATATTTTGTCTTATCCCAAATCACAATCCCCCCTCCCTTATCCGCAGGTTTGAGTAGGGCTGAGGGAAGATTTTGCAAAGTCTGTAGAGCCAATTGTTGTGGTTTGGTTAGATTTTGTTTGTACCCAACAGGTTTCTTGAATAGATTTTCTATTTCTATTAAGATCGCATTCTCAAAAGTTGGAATTTCTTTGCGTATCATGGCATTAGTGGGATAGAAAGTAGATGGATTTCTCAAGCCTGTGATTCCTTTCTTGGGATCACTTGTATTAGTAGAGAAATAATTGCGTAGACGTATGGTCCGGAAGAAACGATATAGTTCCAATTTTGTGTTAAATATATCGTTCCTGTAAGTAGGTACATAGCTAAGTCCCTGTGAAAGAACAGATATTTCATGTTCAGATAGGAGGTGAGAGGAGAGATTGAAAATTGGAATCGTTTGGTTCGTTTCTACCACTCGTAGTATTGATTCCGGGTTTGCCGGAATCCCGGGGTGTACTGGTTGCGGTACCATCCCAGTTTGGACGGTTGGGATCTCCGAGGGGGTCTGGTTGACCTCTGGTCCTGGGGTAAAAAACTCTTGTTGGATGTGGATGGTTGTTGGTCGTATCGGTGATAGTTAGGATCATATGATTTGTCACTACCTGTTTCAGAACCTGAGTCAGAGAAGTTGACTCTTTTCGGTTGCTGATGATTAGTCCCTTGGTTGGTATAAAAGTCTTTTCTGAGATAAGGATATGTACGCTCCTTATTATATCTTTTAATGTCGTTTTGTAATTTCTCAGTTTTCTTGTGGGAATTGAATTCTTCAAATTCTTTGACTGTTTGTATGACTTTTTCTAATAGGGCTTTACTGTTGGTAATGGTACTATCTCCTGTGATCTTACTTTCAAGGGTTTCAATTTCTTTAGTTAGAATTTTAATTTGTCTAAAGGCTGTTTCGATACTCAGGACCATCCACGTTCTAGAGCATCGATTCGCAGAAAAACTGAAGCCTATTTTAAACTCCTCATCATCTACAAAGATGATGGGGATATTGCGGATCTGGAGTCCCGCCGGTATAATGTTAGAGTTTAAACAGTCTGTTAAGAACTTAGCATGAAGCTCAGTTCTCACCAATTTCTTTTTCAGGCGTTCGAGTTGATTAATATCTGATTCATATGGTAGTTGTGTCACTGGGCCTTTATTACCCAGCAAGGAAGGGCCAGATGCAACTTTTAAGATATATTCATCAGTGTAAGCTAAAGTTTCTGCCTCAGACATAGATGTTTAAAGCAAAAAAGAGGGACCACTTAGTTAAGCGGCTCACAACAGACAACTGTCTGCGCAAGATTATCGAAAATATTAGTGAGCAACCCAGTAAACCTTTGGGGGCTTGGGTAAAATATAATGAGAATGGGTAGTGTAGCCTCCAAAGGAGTTTGTTATAGAAAGTAAATTGGTAATTTTTAACTTAGTTACAGGTAACTTAGTCAGCCTGAATAAAATTAATTCGTTGATAGTTATATGGACAAATAAAAGACTAACTAAACAAAACAAGATACAAAAATGACACAATACACTTTTGAACAAAAACTATTAAACATGTGTATAGGCAAAAAAATAGATTTTATCAAATTTAGTCATCAAGGGAAAAATACAATACAGAGAAAATATGTGCAACAGGAATACAGGATGAAAATCTGAAGTAAATCAAAGTCACTGTAAAGCCTGTGGAACACCTATCCAAAAGGATGTAGACAATTTTCTTTGGATAAGGTTGGGAGTCGACGTTTCGGTCTTTATAGGTAACTCTCTAAGACCATCATCAGGACGAAGGTAAATTAATATTGTAACTCCCTATTAAAATAGAATAAAACAATTTCACTAAAACATGAAAATTAAATTCGACATTTCAATTTAGCACTATACACATGATTGCACCCACACTATGCCTACAGAGACACTTCAAATCCTACATTAAACTAAATACATGAAACAACAACATTAACACAAAAATTACACTGTAGACAGACCACCTAGTGCTGTACAATTTATATACATAAAGTGGTTACTTACAATTAGTGGTTACTTACAATTATTTGAGTCATTTTGAAATCAGACTGGTGACTTTGAGATATGTAATAGCATGTAATAGCAGTAAGTTAGTACTAGTATTCAATCTATTAGGTTGTATCCGTATGCCCTCCTATTGCACGATATAGATTTTATTATTGTCAACGGGGAGCACAAACTGTTCATTTTGTTGTGATACATAAAAAATTTTTTTAGATACCTTTCAATGGAAAAAGGCCTCTCTTCCTAGGTTAGGAAGATATGGTGCATTTAGCCCAGAAGAGTATTTTTCTGTAGATTAAAATAACATTAATTACGATCTGCGTTTCTATGATTCCATAAAGTGAATCAAGAAAGGGTGCTGGTATTACCTCTGTTGCATCCAGAGCACATATAAATGAAGGGGTTGTTATTCTTGTGGACCGCCCCGTTTTTGAGAATATTTGGAAAGTTTCACAGTCGTTATCACTCGACGATCTAATGGGGTCAAAAAATGAGCATTTTAGGATCCCTGTCTAGAAATAAGTCTTGTGAGACAGGTTATTCCATGTCACCACGGGACATTTACCTGTTCTCATATCGAAGGGGGAGCCTGCAACACGCTTGTCTCTTAGCTGAGTTCAAAGGAGTGCTCGGGAGGGAACAATCTGGAAATTAACAATGGGTCAAAAGTTAAAACCCGACCTTAACTCTATTGCTCAAAGTCAAGGGATTCTCGAAATGGGCAGGGAACTCGTACCTGTCTGAATCTTGATCATTCACTGAACGCGGAAAGTATCAGCCGTCACTCTGCGCACAGTTCCGCCGTGAAACCCAGCCGAATTTAAGAGCGGGTGGATTGTTAGCGTGCGGGTTGTTTGGAGATCAAGAGAGGACTAGATTGTGTGTTATTGGGCGCCATGTTGGACTAGTAAAAAACGCGTGTATATAAACTTCACGCCGGTGCAGTTATATTAGTGGACTAATCGAATATCGTGTATTATGAACTCAAGTATTTACAGCATTATTATACATTTTTACCTCAGGGGAAGTAAAGAGACTTTGTAGCCGCTATTGTGTTCAGATCTGACATTTCATAATCTATAATCATATACAGACACAACTGACAGATTATGGATGTTCCAAAAAATCTTATAAATACATTTTGCAACTCATGTACAAGAACAATACAATTTAGCTTATGAGCTCACATTTTGTAAGATCTAATTCAATAAACATCATTTCCCGGGGCATTTATATACTGAAAAGATTACACATCGTTTTAAAGTTGTTGTCTCAAACTGTACCTTACAATGATAATCCAGAAATACATTTTATGTTAGACATGCCAACGCATGCCACTCAGTAGAGGAGTTCAGTCCCTTGTTTACAGTATCAGTAATGCAAATCAGTTTACCCTCTCTCAAGGAGAGTATTCTTTCAACATTGTTGTGTCTTTTATTTGGTTTGATAACCTCTAAGACCCACCAGGTCATGTCGGTCTCTTTGTGGCCAAACCGAAGGTAGTGCTCTACAAGTGGTGCATTTTCTTTCTTGCACCTAATACGAGATTGGTGCTGCAAAATCCTCTTTTTGACTGGTTGAATTGTTTTGCCTATGTAATAAAAATGACATGGGCACCGGATGCAGTATATTACAGTAGTTGTATTACAGTTAGAGAAACTTTTGGCTATGAATTTAATGCCATTAATTTCACATGACTTCACCGTTAGGGTTGTTTCACAGGCTCTGCAATTATTACATTTATAATGACCTAATACAGGTGTCGTCTGTAGCATGGTGGTCAATGCATTTTGGATAACAGGTTCTTTATAGGCATGGACTAATCTATCTCTAATATTAGTCCCTCTTTTGAAAGCAAATAAGGGTTTATTTGTTAGTTCTGGAATTGATGACAATAAAGTCCAATGTCTTGTAATTATTTTCTTGATGGCGTTTGTATGTGTACCGAAGGTAGATACACAAACAATCTCATTTTTACGTTGTCGTTCACGGGTACTCAGAAGGGCTTCCCGGTTGTAATACCAGGCTCGTTTCATGGATTTACGCAAAAGTCGAGAAGGGTAACCACGTGCCATCAGTTTCAGTTTCAATTTGTTGGCTTCAGAGAAATAGTCATTTTTAAAGGTACAATTTCTCCGAAGGCGGAGAAACTGGCCAAAAGGTATGTAATGTAGGATTTGAAGTGTCTCTGTAGGCATAGTGTGGGTGCAATCATGTGTATAGTGCTAAATTGAAATGTCGAATTTAATTTTCATGTTTTAGTGAAATTGTTTTATTCTATTTTAATAGGGAGTTACAATATTAATTTACCTTCGTCCTGATGATGGTCTTAGAGAGTTACCTATAAAGACCGAAACGTCGACTCCCAACCTTATCCAAAGAAAATTGTCTACATCCTTTTGGATAGGTGTTCCACAGGCTTTACAGTGACTTTGATTTACTTCAGATTTTCATCCTGTATTCCTGTTGCACATATTTTCTCTGTATTGTATTTTTCCCTTGATGACTAAATTTGATAAAATCTATTTTTTTGCCTATACACATGTTTAATAGTTTTTGTTCAAAAGTGTATTGTGTCATTTTTGTATCTTGTTTTGTTTAGTTAGTCTTTTATTTGTCCATATAACTATCAACGAATTAATTTTATTCAGGCTGACTAAGTTACCTGTAACTAAGTTAAAAATTACCAATTTACTTTCTATAACAAACTCCTTTGGAGGCTACACTACCCATTCTCATTATATTTTACCCAAGCCCCCAAAGGTTTACTGGGTTGCTCACTAATATTTTCGATAATCTTGCGCAGACAGTTGTCTGTTGTGAGCCGCTTAACTAAGTGGTCCCTCTTTTTTGCTTTAAACATCTATGTCTGAGGCAGAAACTTTAGCTTACACTGATGAATATATCTTAAAAGTTGCATCTGGCCCTTCCTTGCTGGGTAATAAAGGCCCAGTGACACAACTACCATATGAATCAGATATTAATCAACTCGAACGCCTGAAAAAGAAATTGGTGAGAACTGAGCTTCATGCTAAGTTCTTAACAGACTGTTTAAACTCTAACATTATACCGGCGGGACTCCAGATCCGCAATATCCCCATCATCTTTGTAGATGATGAGGAGTTTAAAATAGGCTTCAGTTTTTCTGCGAATCGATGCTCTAGAACGTGGATGGTCCTGAGTATCGAAACAGCCTTTAGACAAATTAAAATTCTAACTAAAGAAATTGAAACCCTTGAAAGTAAGATCACAGGAGATAGTACCATTACCAACAGTAAAGCCCTATTAGAAAAAGTCATACAAACAGTCAAAGAATTTGAAGAATTCAATTCCCACAAGAAAACTGAGAAATTACAAAACGACATTAAAAGATATAATAAGGAGCGTACATATCCTTATCTCAGAAAAGACTTGTATACCAACCAAGGGACTAATCATCAGCAACCGAAAAGAGTCAACTTCTCTGACTCAGGTTCTGAAACAGGTAGTGACAAATCATATGATCCTAACTATCACCGATACGACCAACAACCATCCACATCCAACAAGAGTTTTTTACCCCAGGACCAGAGGTCAACCAGACCCCCTCGGAGATCCCAACCGTCCAAACGGGGATGGTACCGCAACCAGTACACCCCGGGATTCCGGCAAACCCGGAATCAATACTACGAGTGGTAGAAACGAACCAAACGATTCCAATTTTCAATCTCTCCTCTCACCTCCTATCTGAACATGAAATATCTGTTCTTTCACAGGGACTTAGCTATGTACCTACTTACAGGAACGATATATTTAACACAAAATTGGAACTATATCGTTTCTTCCGGACCATACGTCTACGCAATTATTTCTCTACTAATACAAGTGATCCCAAGAAAGGAATCACAGGCTTGAGAAATCCATCTACTTTCTATCCCACTAATGCCATGATACGCAAAGAAATTCCAACTTTTGAGAATGCGATCTTAATAGAAATAGAAAATCTATTCAAGAAACCTGTTGGGTACAAACAAAATCTAACCAAACCACAACAATTGGCTCTACAGACTTTGCAAAATCTTCCCTCAGCCCTACTCAAACCTGCGGATAAGGGAGGGGGGATTGTGATTTGGGATAAGACAAAATATGAAAATGAGATGCTTAAACAGTTGTCAGTCCCATCGCACTATAAAAAACTGAGCATGAATCCGTCCACACGATTAATGAAAGAGATCGAAACCCTTAGTAAACAGGGTCTAGATGGAGGATGGCTCAATGACAAAGAAGCCGCATTCCTCGTCAATAAGACAGCTACGATTCCAGTAATTTATCTACTGCCCAAAATACATAAAGATCCGGTGGACCCGCCTGGACGCCCAATTGTCTCAGGGTGCAACTCAATTCTAAAGCCCCTGGCACAATATGCGGATTTCTTTGTCAGACCATTTGCAGTAGATAACCCTAAGTACA
The DNA here is from genome assembly GCF_964261635.1 of Lissotriton helveticus. Classification (NCBI taxonomy): domain Eukaryota; kingdom Metazoa; phylum Chordata; class Amphibia; order Caudata; family Salamandridae; genus Lissotriton; species Lissotriton helveticus. Next base: position 459,466,087 of record NC_136060.1, on the reverse strand, counting down.
TTAGAGACACCATGTCAGTCATTAATGCAATTGAGAATTTAAAATTTTATCCTATTAGTGACATCTTAGTTTCTATGGATATAGAAAGTTTGTACACTAATATTCCGCAACCAGACGTACTAGATCTCTTAAATAAACTTCTCGAGTCCAGACCTAGACCGCATCCAGTACCAACAGCATTCATTATGGAATGCATCAGAATATCACTTTGTGAAAATTTTTTCCTTTTTCAGAACTGCTACTTCCAGCAACTTAAGGGGGTGGCGATGGGAGCAGTCTATGCTCCGGACATAGCTAACATTTACGTCTCCGCATTTGAAGATGAGCATGTCCTTGATGTAGCGAACCCATTTGTTGATAATATACGCAAGTGGATTCGTTACATCGACGATGTCCTAATGATATGGCACGGTAGTATTCAAGAACTTGAATCATTCCATCAGTGGCTTAATGATAGAAATGTCAACTTAAAATTCACCTTAGAACACAGTACAACAGAAATGCCCTTTCTGGACATTACCATAAAAATTGATGAAAACAACTGTCTGTATACAACTCTGTTTACTAAAAAAACTGCCAGAAACACCCTTCTCAGTTATAAGAGTCATCATCCGCAAGCTCTTAAAGATGGGCTACCTTTTGGCCAGTTTCTCCGCCTTCGGAGAAATTGTACCTTTAAAAATGACTATTTCTCTGAAGCCAACAAATTGAAACTGAAACTGATGGCACGTGGTTACCCTTCTCGACTTTTGCGTAAATCCATGAAACGAGCCTGGTATTACAACCGGGAAGCCCTTCTGAGTACCCGTGAACGACAACGTAAAAATGAGATTGTTTGTGTATCTACCTTCGGTACACATACAAACGCCATCAAGAAAATAATTACAAGACATTGGACTTTATTGTCATCAATTCCAGAACTAACAAATAAACCCTTATTTGCTTTCAAAAGAGGGACTAATATTAGAGATAGATTAGTCCATGCCTATGAAGAACCTGTTATCCAAAATGCATTGACCACCATGCTACAGACGACACCTGTATTAGGTCATTATAAATGTAATAATTGCAGAGCCTGTGAAACAACCCTAACGGTGAAGTCATGTGAAATTAATGGCATTAAATTCATAGCCAAAAGTTTCTCTAACTGTAATACAACTACTGTAATATACTGCATCCGGTGCCCATGTCATTTTTATTACATAGGCAAAACAATTCAACCAGTCAAAAAGAGGATTTTGCAGCACCAATCTCGTATTAGGTGCAAGAAAGAAAATGCACCACTTGTAGAGCACTACCTTCGGTTTGGCCACAAAGAGACCGACATGACCTGGTGGGTCTTAGAGGTTATCAAACCAAATAAAAGACACAACAATGTTGAAAGAATACTCTCCTTGAGAGAGGGTAAACTGATTTGCATTACTGATACCGTAAACAAGGGACTGAACTCCTCTACTGAGTGGCATGCGTTGGCATGTCTAACATAAAATGTATTTCTGGATTATCATTGTAAGGTACAGTTTGAGACAACAACTTTAAAACGATGTGTAATCTTTTCAGTATATAAATGCCCCGGGAAATGATGTTTATTGAATTAGATCTTACAAAATGTGAGCTCATAAGCTAAATTGTATTGTTCTTGTACATGAGTTGCAAAATGTATTTATAAGATTTTTTGGAACATCCATAATCTGTCAGTTGTGTCTGTATATGATTATAGATTATGAAATGTCAGATCTGAACACAATAGCGGCTACAAAGTCTCTTTACTTCCCCTGAGGTAAAAATGTATAATAATGCTGTAAATACTTGAGTTCATAATACACGATATTCGATTAGTCCACTAATATAACTGCACCGGCGTGAAGTTTATATACACGCGTTTTTTACTAGTCCAACATGGCGCCCAATAACACACAATCTAGTCCTCTCTTGATCTCCAAACAACCCGCACGCTAACAATCCACCCGCTCTTAAATTCGGCTGGGTTTCACGGCGGAACTGTGCGCAGAGTGACGGCTGATACTTTCCGCGTTCAGTGAATGACCAAGATTCAGACAGGTACGAGTTCCCTGCCCATTTCGAGAATCCCTTGACTTTGAGCAATAGAGTTAAGGTCGGGTTTTAACTTTTGACCCATTGTTAATTTCCAGATTGTTCCCTCCCGAGCACTCCTTTGAACTCAGCTAAGAGACAAGCGTGTTGCAGGCTCCCCCTTCGATATGAGAACAGGTAAATGTCCCGTGGTGACATGGAATAACCTGTCTCACAAGACTTATTTCTAGACAGGGATCCTAAAATGCTCATTTTTTGACCCCATTAGATCGTCGAGTGATAACGACTGTGAAACTTTCCAAATATTCTCAAAAACGGGGCGGTCCACAAGAATAACAACCCCTTCATTTATATGTGCTCTGGAAGCAACAGAGGTAATACCAGCACCCTTTCTTGATTCACTTTATGGAATCATAGAAACGCAGATCGTAATTAATGTTATTTTAATCTACAGAAAAATACTCTTCTGGGCTAAATGCACCATATCTTCCTAACCTAGGAAGAGAAAGGCCTTTTTCCATTGAAAGGTATCTAAAAAATTTTTTTATGTATCACAACAAAATGAACAGTTTGTGCTCCCCGTTGACAATAATAAAATCTATATCGTGCAATAGGAGGGCATACGGATAGAACCTAATAGATTGAAGACTAGTACTAACCTACTGCTATTACATGCTATTACATATCTCAAAGTCACCAGTCTGATTTCAAAATGACTCAAATAATTGTAAGTAACCACTTTATGTATATAAATTGTACAGCACTAGGTGGTCTGTCTACAGTGTAATTTTTGTGTTAATGTTGTTGTTTCATGTATTTAGTTTAATGTAGGATTTGAAGTGTCTCTGTAGGCATAGTGTGGGTGCAATCATGTGTATAGTGCTAAATTGAAATGCCGAATTTAATTTTCATGTTTTAGTGAAATTGTTTTATTCTATTTTAATAGGGAGTTACAATATTAATTTACCTTCGTCCTGATGATGGTCTTAGAGAGTTACCTATAAAGACCGAAACGTCGACTCCCAACCTTATCCAAAGAAAATTGTCTACATCCTTTTGGATAGGTGTTCCACAGGCTTTACAGTGACTTTGATTTACTTCAGATTTTCATCCTGTATTCCTGTTGCACATATTTTCTCTGTATTGTATTTTTCCCTTGATGACTAAATTTGATAAAATCTATTTTTTTGCCTATACACATGTTTAATAGTTTTTGTTCAAAAGTGTATTGTGTCATTTTTGTATCTTGTTTTGTTTAGTTAGTCTTTTATTTGTCCATATAACTATCAACGAATTAATTTTATTCAGGCTGACTAAGTTACCTGTAACTAAGTTAAAAATTACCAATTTACTTTCTATAACAAACTCCTTTGGAGGCTACACTACCCATTCTCATTATATTTTACCCAAGCCCCCAAAGGTTTACTGGGTTGCTCACTAATATTTTCGATGCTCAATATACAGGCTGCTAAGGGGTAATTTATGCTGCTCAACAAGATCTGTGGTGTTCATGGTGAAAGGAGAAGACTCACTGTCAGGGCCGGATTGGTCGTAGCGGGCACAGGGCGTTTCACCGGTGGGCCGCCAGGTTGGTGGCCGGTTTTGGACCCCTGGTTGACAGTTTTTGTTACCAGGGGCCGGTTTTGCAACATAGCTGCAATATCATCCCCTTGTAAAAAAAAAGTTGCCGAAGTTTTTTCCACCCACGCACCCCACATCTCCCCGACTCAATTGCCAGGGCCGGTTTGCGTTCCCAGTTCTCCTGCTCACTGAGCCAGGAGGCGGCACGGAGGTGTCAGTGCGGATCCTGCTGGTGCAGGGTTCCAGGACACAGGGTCTGACATTATTATTATTATCCATAAGGTTACAGGTACTGCTATGATGCCAGTGTCTGTGTTGCCTGTCCACCTATGAGTAGCTTGCGTTCCTGCTGCCGGGGTTGTCGGGAGTTTGCTGTTCCGTCTCCCTTCCAGTCAGATGGGTGGAGCGTACCGAGGAGCCTCCTGCACTCGTCATGCACAGAATATATTGTCTACATGCATGTACATGCACATGAGCTGAATTCCCATATTACATGTTTCTTCTTTCGCCCTCCTTGCAGAACCACATATGTGTAAATGGGTGCTACTTTGAGTCAGTTGAGCAGGAAGGGCAGTATTGGCAAGGGGCTGCTGCTAAAACGGGGTGTGGGGGTTTCAGGGGCGATAACAGCAGGCCTTCTGGCTCTGGGACCCCCTACCACCAGGAAATCGACAGCCCAGCCCAGGGAAGGACTGCGAACGAGGGTCACAGTAGTTAGGCTGTTATACAGGAGACTTTTTGGGGTTTGTACGTAGCCAGTTTTTTGAATTACTAAACTCTGGGCCGGATGTGCGAAAGCTTTTTATAGTTGCAAACCCTGCGATTTGCAAAATCACACAGTTTGCGATTGCAAAATGGTGTTTTTGGCATGTATTAAACCCATTTCAGGAAAGCCTTTGCAAATTGCAAAATGGGCTTAACAACTTATTTGAATCGCAATAGGAGAGGGTGTGAGAGGGCCATCCCTTCCTATTTACAATTTGAAATGAGATGTATCAATGGTTTGCAAACGCATTTGCACTCCGAAACCACTGAAATGTTCTAGACTACTCAGATGAAGTGTTATACAAGAACCCAACTCAACTCAACTCAACATGGGGTCAGAATATGTAGGTGGACAACTGGAGTTGAGGGAACGGGGAGATGCTTTAAGGCTTTACAGATGAATGCTTATGTTCGGGAGGGCGGTTAAAGTGTGGGTCGGGTTAGATATTGATGATGTGTTCGTGAAATTATAAGGTATTAGACCGTGAGCCATTGCCACAGATTGTTAATGTTAGCATTGGCCTTTCTAACAATATGTTGACCATCCTGACTCGCTCAGAAGCGGTCGCTCCCCACGCTCCCTGCTCAAGTGGTATCATAGCGCTCTGCTGCTCATTGCTACCTTTACCATTTGCACTCTGCTCGATTTGATTAATTAAAATAGCGCTTGCTCGCATTATCTGAGATTGTATTGATTTCCTGATTGTTTTACCTAGCACTTTACCGCATAGCCCACATCGCGCTTCTATCTTTGTGCCTGTTGTGTTGTGCTCGCATTGTCTGAGATTGTATTGATTTCCTGATTGTTTAATCTAGCGCTTTACCGCATTGCCCACATCGCGCCTCTATCTTTGTGCCTGTTGTGATCTCATAGCGCTACATTTGGAAGGCCGTACTGCGTGCTAATTAAAATTGTACCTGATTGTGCCGGTGCCTCTACCCACATCCTGTTTCGCTTTTATTTTGCTGCCATTTTGTTGTTGTGACTCCTAGCCCGGCTATCCACCCTGCTCCCGCCTCCCAGCTGCCCCTCCCTCGCTCCGCCCCCCTCCTCTATCCACTTATGACTGATGCATCTGCGCGCAGGGTTCATGCGCAGCGGGCGCGCCCTATGCGCGCCGAAGGCGCGCCAAAGGTAAGCCCGTCTACACCCGTCCACGCCCGGACCTCGCCCAGCGCCAGACCCCCTGGCCCCCGCAAAATCCACTCCTCCCGCATTACGTACGACGCCGCCACCCTCTCAGCACTCAACCCCGGCCGTCTCCCAGACTGCCACCAAGCCGCCCCTGGACACACCCATGGACCCTTCACCTGCCACTCCTGCAAGTTCGACTGCATCTGGACCCACACCAAATCCACAAACTCCAAACAGAGTTCCGACACTAACCACCTGAAGTGCATCCTGCACCCGCTCGGTCCACAGACACGCCATTGAACTCTGGAACCTACTAGACACCACATCGCCGGACGTCGCCTTTCTCACAGAAACCTGGATGAACGCCTCATCAACGCCCGACATCGCCTTAGCCATCCCAGACGGCTACAAGATCATCCGAAAGGACCGCATCAACCAAACTGGAGGAGGCATCGCCATCGTCCACAAAAACACCATCCGCATCACGACCAGTTCCGACGATAACCTCGCAGCCACCGAACACCTTCACTTCCAGATCCACACCGACCCCAAGACCACACTCAGAGGCACCCTCATCTACAGGCCACCAGGACCCCGCACACAATTCAGCGAAGACATCACTGACTTCATCAGCCCACACGCCCTCCCCTCCGAGGACTACATTCTACTGGGAGACCTCAACTTCCACCTGGAAAAGAACAACGACAACAACACCACCACCCTTCTGGACAACCTCGCCAACCTCGGACTCAAACAACTTGTTGACTCCCTCACCCACTATGCCGGACACACACTCGACCCAATCTTCACCTCCAGCAAGCACATCTCCTTCAATCACACCACAGCCCTCCATTGGACAGACCACAGCTGCGTTCACTTCATCTACAACAAGACCACGAGCCACAACCACCCACAACCCATTCCCCGCAGAAACTGGAACAAAATTACCACCGACCAACTCTTCACATCGCTTCACCAAAACCCTCCTGCCAAATCATCGGACCCAGACCAAGCAGCCACCAACCTCACACAATGGATCACCCACAGCGCTAACAAATCAGCACCCTTGAAAAACCACCAAATCAGGCAAGGTAGCAAAAAAGCCCCATGGTTCAATGATGACCTTAAGAAATCAAAGAAGATCTGTCGCACCCTCGAGAAAGCCTGGCGAAAAAACCCAACCACTGACAACCTAGCCACCTTCAAGATCGCCACCCGCAAACACCACCAACTGATCCGATCGACCAAGAAATCAGCATTCCAAGATCGACTCGACAACAACGCCCACAACAGCAAGGAACTATTCAACATCATCAAAGAATTTACCAACCCCACCGCCGGCACCAACGACATCACTCCCTCCCAAGACCATTGCAACTCCCTAGCCTCGTTCTTCCACAACAAAATCGTTGACATACATAACAGCTTTGGAGACCAGTCCACCCCACCCACCTCCGAACTAAAACCCCCCTCCAACAACCTTTGCGCCTGGAACCCAATCACCACTGAAGACACCATCCGCCTGATGAACTCCATTCACTCAGGATCGCCAACCGACCCATGTCCCTACCACATTTTCAACAAAGCAGACTCCATTATCGCACCCCATCTCCGAGACGTCATCAACTGCTCCCTCAACTCCGCTACCTTCCCAGAAAGCTGGAAACATGCCGAACTCAGCGCCCTCCTGAAGAAACCCACAGCAGACCCCACTGAAGTTAAGAACTACCACCCCATTTCGCTCCTCCCATTCCCTGCCAAAGTCATTGAGAAAGCCGTCAACAGTCAGCTTCCTCGAATCCAACAAATCCATCGACCCTTCACAGTCTGGCTTCCGAGCCAAACACAGCACCGAGACCGCCCTCATCGCAGCAACAGACGACATTCGAACTCTACTGGACAATGGAGAAACAACTGCCCTCATCCTACTGGACCTCTCCGCAGCCTTCGACACAGTCTGTCATAACACCCTCATACAACGCCTCAGCAACGTCGGAATACAAGGAAAAGCATTGGACTGGATCATCTCGTTCCTTGCCGGAAGAACCCAGAGAGTCCGCCTCCCCCCTTTTAGATCAGAGGCCACCGAAGTTATCTGCGGAGTACCACAAGGATCATCACTAAGTCCAACCCTCTTCAACGTATACATGAGTCCCCTCGCATCCATCGCACGCCAACACAACCTCAACATCATCTCCTACGCAGATGACACCCAGCTAATCCTCTCCCTCACCAAAGACCCAAACACCGCCAAAACCAACCTACACGAAGGGATGAAAGAAGTAGCCGAGTGGATGAAGAACAGCCGTCTAAAACTGAACTCGGACAAAACGGAAGACCTCAGCTTAGGATCATCCCCCGCCGCCTGGGACGACTCATGGTGGCCACCGGCCCTAGGAAACGCACCCATACCAACGGATCACGCACGTAACCTGTGCTTCATCCTGGACTCTTCCCTCTCGATGACCAGACAAGTCAACGCCGTCTCATCATCATGATTCAACATCCTACGAATGCTCAAAAAAATCTTCCGCTGGATCCCCACCGAAACGAGAAAGACGGTCACCCATGCACTGGTCACAAGCAGACTGCACTACGGAAACACCCTTTACGCCGGCACCACAGCCAAACTACAGAAAAAACTCCAACGCATCCAAAACGCCTCAGCCAGACTCATCCTAGACATCCCCCGCCAAGCTCACATTTCCGGTCACCTGAAAGACCTCCACTGGCTCCCCGTCAACAAGAGAATAACGTTCCGTCTCCTCACCCACGCATACAGAGCCTTCTACGACCTAGGACCCGAATACCTCAACAGGCGCCTGTCCTTTTACACCCCCACCCGCCAACTACGATCGTCCAATCAACCCCTCGCCGCGATTCCACGCATCCAAAGATCCACCATGAGGGGAAGATCCTTCTCCTACTTAGCAGCCAAGACCTGGAACTCTCTCCCCACCCACCTCCGCCTCACACAGAACAACCTCTCATTCAGAAAACAACTAAAAACTTGGATATTCGATATGTAAAGTACCCCCCTCCTTCAAGCGCCTTGAGACCCTCTGGGTGAGTAGTGCGCTATACAAATTTCAAACTTGAACTTGAACTTATGTTGACATTTGTCCTGGTTACGCCATCTTGCCAGAGGGTGCAGTCACACTGATACTTCACAAAGTGCACATGTTAATTCCGTCATATTGTCCAGCTACTGTACAGGAAGTGAAGCGATGATTATTTAGTTAGGGCTTATTATCAAAATTTTTGAGAAACTGGAAGTTCACAGGTTCCCACCTCTTCCTGACACCTACACTCTCTCCAGTGTTTAACTTGTAAAGAAATAAGTGCCAGGGCTCTAGTCAAGAGGCCACTGCAGCTTGCACCACACATTGCCCCTGCCATGCTGCCAATGATAGTAACAACACAACTACTAACTATCACACAAGTGTGACAGTTCAGACTATTCCAGGCCCCCAAAGCTATAAGAATGTCTTGGGCGGCAGCTAATAGTCCTTTTTAATGTATATTGAATTAATAATTAACTGTTATTGTTGTCATATCTAAATTAGCCAGACAACGCCACCTTGTGGTGTGCTGTCACAAGTGCCAGTGTTGACAAGTAAGTGCCGGTGCCCAGAACAGGTTACTACCCTCTCAAATTAAGCACAGATTCTCTCCTTGCACCAGGCACTCTCTCATTGAACCCTGCACTCCCACATTGCACCCTATGCACCAAAACACACTGTGCATTTCCTTGCACCGTACACTACTCCCTGGAGCCCTGCGTCCCCACTGCAGCCTGCCCTCCTCCAGAGAGTGCAGATAGTTTTGGATTTTGAACAGTGTGAAGATACTCACCAAGCTTCACTAACATACAACAACTTTACACCATGAGTAGGACCAGCACAGGCACCCCTAACACAAAGAACAGTAACAGCACAGGTGGAGCAGCAGCACACATACACACAGACACGCACACACACACACACCGTGTGCAGTGCAGTGCAAGATCCCTTGTGCTTGGGAACCAAGCACCTGCTGCTACCAGCCACCTCCTCTGGACATTACTCAAGCTTGCAAACACATTTTTAATTTGCAAAAGCCAAAACGATTGGAATTGCCGAAGCTTGTCTAAACAGAGCGATTGAGTTGATATGAGGTGAAGTTCGTGTGCTTTGCAGACATGTTCCTGCTTCCTGAGAGTAAAGTGCAGCCTTAGCTTTGAATAAAGATCAAAACATTTAAAAGACAATGTGAAAGTGTGCTGCACACTTGAATACACTGAGGGGCATATTACCAACGATTAGCAATATTTATCGCTAACGAGGCTTAACTACAAATTTTTTAACGCTAAGCATCGCCAGAAATTATCGCAGAGATAACCTGCTATTAGCAAGGTTTATCTCAGAACTGATAAAAATCCTTGCGCTAACTGCCAAATGAGAGATTATCGCTAGAAAAACCAACGATAATCTCTCGAAGTTTGGCGTTAGCTTGATAATAGGGGCTCACAAACTTAGCCATGATATCCACCTTCCATAGGATATCATGGCTAAGTCAGGAAAATACCAGGTGTAAAAAAAGCAGCGCTAACCGCGGTTAGCGCTGCTTTTTTTTATCACTAACAGGGTTAGCGAAATCCTTGATAATAGGAGAAATGTCGCTTAACAACATTTCTCCTATTATTTTTCTCTGGAACGCCCCCTTTGCATCTCATTAGAGATGCAAGGGGAAATGTAGAGAAAAAGGGTGCTAACATGCAAATTTGCGTGTTTGCACCCTATTGCTAATAGGGAGATAATTTTATCTCCGCTTTCTTGTCTTTTAAAGCCAAAAAAGCGGAGATAAATCCCTTGATAATATGCCCCTGAGTATGTGTGCATGGACCCTGGAGCTCTTTAACAGACTACAGAATGTGCCTAATGTCAAACTCCAAACATCCTTAGATAGATTTGGTTTAGCCGTGCACTCCATGACAATGCTATAAACCAAAGAAAACGAATACATTTCATACCCACTGTAGGGCGGAAATGTTTGTGTTTGCACCTGGAAACCTTTCACTAATCTGTCCTATGGAAGAGGATGCTTAGAATATGAACTGTATTGAGGAAGGCTAAAATGTCTACAGTATGTACATTCTCTTTGTGCATTTAATAGAGCTTCTGGCGGTCCATGGTGAGTTGGGAAAGAAGAATCAAACCTGCAGTGCGCATGGTGGGAGACAGCCTCCACCGTGTGCAAGGGGGGCATCTCCTTCCTAAATATCATGCACTCTGTTACCAATTCTGTACCTTTGTGTGACAGAGTAATGCATTCTGAGTAAAGTGGTCTTGTTTTGTTTCCAGTGAACTGATTAGACTAACACATCTGAAATCAATGATTTATAGGTAAAAAGCTCAGAACTAAAGACAGTGTCCCTAATGACCTTGAGTGAGATGGCCACCTTAACCACTTCTCGTGGACGAGGCTACTCATCAGGGCTGTTTTGACAGCGTTAAAGGTAGGGCTCCCGGTTTTATGTTTTTTTTTTTTTTTTTACATTTCCCTCTGTATTTATCCATATTTATTTTTTGGCCATTACATCTGTATTTATCCATAGTTATTTTGTGTTTTGCGTATAAATTAAGTTGTAAAACTGTACATTTCCATATCTATTTAACCAATAGACGCAAACTCATACTTTCAGGTCTGTCATGTTTTAGCTATTTATGCCACAAATTAGTACATAACAGTACATCCACTGGTAAATATTAGAAGTATACCACAAATTTGTGTTTACACATGCAGTTATTTAAAGAAATTTCATCCTGTTTTTTAATTTCCCAAGCTGTCCATCTGCTCATCACGAAGAGTCACTTAAAAGAAGCATAATTTTCTGCATTTATCCACATTTAAAAATATGCAGACAGAAAACATATTGTTATTGTCATTTCTAAAAAGTGATCGGCCAGAGACCATAGCAGCCAGTTTTCACATCTGCCTCTCCGAGATCATGGCCTGGATGAGCCAGAACCATCTGAAAATAAACACCAACAAAGCGGAGGTGATGGAGTTCGGGTTTGGACAATCGCGGTGGAACCAGTCCTGGTGGCCCTTGGAGGCAGAAGACTGCCCCTCTCCAGTAGAAAAAGTCAGGAACTTGGGTATCATTTATGATACCGAACTGAACTTTGGCCCACAGATAAACAGTTTGATTTCATCAGCTGTTATCTTCTAAAAACTCTGAGGAAAATACTCCCATACATTCCTAAAGACCGCCAAAAGACCATGATGGTCGCTCTCCTAATATCGAAACTGGACTACTGTAGTGCCCTGTTTCTGGGAATTGACAAGTACCATCTGCAAAAACTGCAGTCTTTGCAAAATGCCACAGCAAGACTTTTACTGGGTATTCCCAGAAGTCAATGCAAAAAACAGAAGAGGGACCCTGAAAAACTAAAGTTACTCAAAGGAAGGGGAGCAACCCACCAGGGAAGAGTAAATACTGTACAACATGAAAAGGGAAGTCCCCAATGTATAAATAGGACAAAAAAAGTTCCAAGATATGAATTCAACCAAAAATGCCCACAGAACAGCTGTTTACTTTTCAATATTTATTTTTTAGTCATTTTGAATAAATATCACATTTTAATGATGCCGCAGAAAAATTCATTTTGATCATCTCATTACATATACAATTTCATTTTCTTTGAAAAACATAAAAGAGAAAAACATCAGCCCAGGACCACATTAAGCAATAAGAAATGACGCACAATTCAGTCATTCCATCAATCAACCACTAACTCATTCCCACACAATACATACACTCAGACTCAAGACAGAACATCATTTCATCAAACATGTGAAGAAAGCGCCGACGCGCGTTTCGGAACAGAACCATTAAAGAATTCCTTCATCAGGGCGCATATCGTGAATAATATTCCCAACACGGTCTCTTAGGATCCAAAATGTTATCAGAACCAGTTTGTAAAATGTATCATAGTATCAATCAGGGCTGACGGAGCATATCTGTGGGCAAAAGAGCATAGATAATAATATAATGATACTTAAAAAAAGGACAACAAATCCAGGTCACAAACATGAGCCAGGCAGTGTACCGTCACGCACTCAAACACATATAAACTCACACTCATCGTGATAAGAGATAATATTTTTTGGTTGAATTCATATCTTGGAACTTTTTTTGTCCTATTTATACATTGGGGACTTCCCTTTTCATGTTGTACAGTATTCCCAGAAGTCAGCCAACTTCGGCTGGCATAAAAACCCTGCATTGGCTGCCTATCAAACAGCGTGTCGAGCTTAAAGCTCTAACTGTGGTACATAAAGCAATTTATGGCGGTGGTGCTGAGGATCTCCAAGCTCTTTTTACACTTTACATTCCCACCCGTCCCCTCAGATCAGCCAACCAGGGCCTCATCGATACCACAAGGATAAGACGGGCAAGATTGGGGGGGGGGGGTATGGGGGGGCAGAGCAATCACGCATTGCGCATCCAAACTCTGGAACAAGATGCCACTCCTTCTGAGGACTCAATCCAACCTCCAGCTTTTCAGAAGGAGCTTAAAGACCTGGCTGTTCACAGCCTTATAAGATCTCACCCCCCCAGCCACTCCCTCTACACACCACAGCGCCAAGACGCCTCAGCATTCAAGCACTTTACAAGCATATATATATAAACATCTGTCTGTATTTATCTATAAAAATCCATAAAAACGGAAAACAGGGAGCCCAAATTATAGGCCCCCGGAGAAAGTAGTGCACTGGGAACTGTCTACACAACCAATCACAGGAATAAAAATAACGGAAAATTTGTGGTAAATTTTGGTCTGCATGGGGCCCCTTTGCTTATGGGGCCCCCGGGCAACAGTCCAGCGTGCTCATGCATTAAGATGGCACTTCTTCTCACGTCTGCTCCAGCTTTCCCAGATCATGGGAGGTGAGCTGGGTTGGTTGTCCAGTGACCACTTGCAAAGTCAGCAAACCAACATCAAAACTGGGATTGCGTGGCAGCGTAAGCAGATGTACAAGCATTTAGGCTCTTCTCAAAGAGGTTGGCAAGTGTGTGTCTGACTTTACCATAGTTACTTAGGAGGTAGCTGGGTGACTTAATGTTTTTGTTTACACCTGAATAAGTTACACTCTCCAAGATATGGTAAACTAACGATTCAACACAAAGTCAAACAGTTACTAAATGACCTTAGGAGTTTATCATTATGCTTTTTCACAACTAAAGATCCATGAAGAGTTCACGTTTCACCTGAACTATGAGACCATCTTCCACAATAGGCAAAAGTTTGTGATCCTGGAAAAACAACATTTTGTTGCTGTATCTCATTTTGCTGTATGTTTAAGAACTACAAATGTTAATTATTGTCACACAAAACGTAAACTCTGATAATGTTTTAAATTGAAACAAGTAGGTAAAAAATACATATATTGTTATATTAAGTAATCTTGATTTACATGATGGGTCTTTTAATCTTTACTCTTAGATCCTCGCCAGACCCCTGCCTTATTTCTGTCTTTGGTTTTGGTGGTTTTGGTGGCTCACCCAGCTTTGTAATCACAGAGGGAACTCTTACAAAATATGCAAGCAACGTTTCATATCTTACAAGTATCTCCACGCCAGCTGAAACACCTTGGGCCAGTTCTGGGGTTTGACCTACAGTATTTTGCATGCTGGGATTTTGAAGCCAATTCTTACCAGGAGAAAACAAGACTACGGGTCCCAAAATGAAAGCATAGGTATATGAATTTAGATATGTTTAACCCCATTGCTGCTGCCGTCATCCGCTGAACGTTTGGAGCACTACCTGGCTGGTGCTGCGAACGTTCAACGGCCGGCGCGACCCCGCCCACTCTTTGGAACGCTCAGCACTGCTCCAAAATAACGGCCGCAGCTAAGGCGTTAATTCGATTTCATCAAGTTTTAGTTTGTGATATTTTATATGTTTTAGTAAGTCATTCCTGGTTTTTATTGTTCCTCTGTATATGTGTCTTTTATGATTGTTTATAACCGAATAAAGACTAATTGAATTGAAAAAAAATTAAAGTTTGTTAGCTAGATACCCAGAAGCGGCACACTACATGGAACCTCATAACAGCTATCGGATTACTCTTTTGATTGATGACCATTAAGGGGTTTTGCAGACTGTGCGGTGAGGGGTTGTCAGAACACAATAAACCTCTGTGCGGGGTCTTCAGAAAGTGTAGTCCAATCCACTCCTTTTCTGCTTCCACCTCACCCATGACGAAGGGAATGTGTGTGACGGTGGAGTGAAATGGGGTAAGGGAAAGGCAGAGCAAGGGACGCTGTCATTAGAGCAAGCCTTTGTGATCATGTTTGGGCCTGCGGACTGAAAGGAGCTGGACACCAGCAGCGATGACTCTCAAAACAAGGGTACAGACAATGCTTCATTTGAGCCGGTGTTTTCTGCTGTTCAGCACCGTCACTTAACTGTCAACTTCGACACCACTGCCAGTCTGCCACAGGGGGGCGCTGTTTGTCTAACTTTGAAATGAGCACAACAACAGTTGTTTGTTAATTTAACATACATTAAAAATGACTAATATCTGCTGCCCAAGACATAATTATAGCTTTTGGGGCCTGGTAGAGTCAGAATTTTCACACTTGTAGGAGTGTGATGGTTGGTAGTTGGGTTAGCACTGTTCTTGGCAGCACCGGCAGGGACAACCGGTGGTGCAAGCTGTAGTGGCCTCCTTACGAGGGGCCCTGGTATTGAGTTTTTTTCTCACAAATTAAGCAGCGAGTACAGAACATGTCCAATAAAATAATGAGGCCACATATATGATGTTACTAGAATAGCACAAGGCGGTATTGTCCATCATGCATAAGCCATAATGGCTTAATATTACATTGTTTTCACAGCACCCCTTAAGTGTACCTGATAAATCTGAACGTGTTGATTGCTTGAACTGTAAAGTCACAGCTCTATAGTTATTTGATGTAGGTTTTTGGTGCTGTCCCTTCACAGCAGCTCTTGCCTACGCTGTTTCTTCACAACTTTAAACATTGCTAGAGGTATAACCAAAGACAATGGCGCTTATTACTAGAGTAGGTACTGGGTTCATCATTTGACAGTTCATTACACCTCACTGTGTGCAGGGGCATAGTCACTACCAGTTTATTGCCATTTCAATGCGCTTAGCTTTATGCAAGGAGGTTGTCTCTGTTAATTTAGTACCAGCTCAATGTTCAGATGTTTTCATAAAATGCTTGTCTATACTAGTACATGATGGCTAAAGATTTTTTGCATGATGTTTTTGACATCATAATTATTCTCATGATTGCGTTAAGGTTTGCGCATGGGTTTCCACTAACTTGCCACCTAATGAAAACATGCAACATATGCTTGTGTACACAGATGTCACCAGATTGTGGGTGTAATATCAGTTTGAAATGTCACGTAGCATTACAATCTGGATTGTTTTCTGTTTTTTAGCCCTGAGGAAGTCATGGACTACGCCACTTAGCGACGAAACACGTTGGTTCTAAGGCTAAAAATGAAGAAGAGGGCAGTAGGACGAACAATAAAAAGACCATTAGAAAGGAATGAGCTTGTGGCTGGTGTGTTATCTCTTCAGTTACGTTCTAAAAGCTAAATGGTCAGGTCAACACTAGAGATGTCTAGGGAGATAGTTCCAGAGTGTAGGGGCAGCCACAGAAAGACTGATACCAACCAGTTGGACCTTGCAAAATCTAGGAACCTGCCACAGAAAAAATACATTGCGAGAAGCAAAGAGTTAAATTCGAAATGTAGCAGACAAGCAGTGGCGGCTGGCAGAAAACATAGGTGGCGCGGCGGATGAGGAACAAAATATGTATTAAAAAAGCACTTACCTCCTCACTGCAGCCTCTGCTGCATCCCATCATTGCTTCGCTGACGAGTCCCAGTAGCACACAGGTTCCTCTAAGCCAATCACAACGCTGCAGCCTAGCCATTGGTCTGAGCACCATGATTCCACGCTCAGATGGGGACTGAGAGCCTGTGCTTGTTTACCACCCAGACTGTGTATTACAGCCCAGTGGAGAACATGCTAAGGGCATATGACTGTATAGCCAGTCCAAAATCGCAGGCCAAACCGTCATGTGCACTTAAGAGCATGAACCACTCCACCCCCTGTGGCACCAGCCCCGCCCCAGCCCTCCCTAACCTAGCCCCATAGCTCAGAAAAATAAAATAATAACGGTGTTGTTATCATTTTATTTTTTATTTCTCCTGCTTTGAGAGCAGTGGGCGATGATCCTCCACCTTGGCGGAAGAGCCACCCCTGCAAACAAGTCTTTGGAAAATGAAGGCGGGAGAAGTGGCATACATTGAGTGATGAACAATGCACAAGAACTAATAGAAACCACTTTCTGAATGCATAGCCAGTGAAGGGTCTTCATAAAATTAGAGGCAGAAGTCAATTTCGGAGCTCCTATTTGCAAACTAGCTGCCTGACTGTGGATTGATTGCAGCCGATCTAAGTTTGATACTGAGATAGAGGCAGTTATAGTAGTCAAGAATAGATCCCACCACATACAAAAATTACTGTATTCAAGCCCTCAGGATTCATGATAGGGCAAGCTGAGGCAACATTGCCAAAGATGGAAGGTGCAAGATGAGATAACTGAAGCATCTTGGGTGTCCCTTTGAAGGTAGCCTCGTAGTTCAACCCAAGGCTTTTGGCAGAGTCAGAGGCAGGATGATTGGTGCAGCAGGTAGATGGTCATAGCAATTGCAAAAGCTAGGACCAACCATAAGGATCTCAGGGGCCTATTAGCAAGAAATAGTGATATTTATCGCTTAACGTGGTTAGCAACTTTTTTTTATCGCTGGCTATCACTGGATATTTTAGCAGAGAAAACATGCTATTAGCAACATTTTTTCTAGAGTGTGCTAAAATATCCAGCGATAGCGGCAAAATGCGAGAATATCGCTGGAAATTCAGCAATATTCTCGCATTAACGCCAATGGGGGCTTAATCTGATAATCCACCCCCCATTGACTATACAGGTAAGTCAAATTTTTAGCAGGTGTTAGTTTATAGCGATAATCGCGCTTAGCGTGATTTTTTTTATCGCTTCGCCAGCCTTGCTAATAGGCTATAGCTGTGTTAGCGAATGTTTTCAGTCGCTAATAGTTTGGGTATGCCCACTTTGCATGTCATTAGCGATAAATATCTCTGACATTCAAAGCAGGCCCCAAATCGCCTAAAAGCTGTCGCTAACTGCTGTTAGCGACAGCTTGCTAATAGGGCGATAAAAATATTTCCACATTAGCGGGAAAAAGTCCCGCTAAAGCAGCGATATTGCCCTTGCTAATATGCCCATCAGTTTTTAATGGTTAAATTTCTTCAACTGCCAATAGGTAGTTCTGCATGGACGAAAGGGTTGTGGCTCAGGCACTCAGCTGAATGTCTTCAGCTTTAGAGTAGAAATCTAGCCCAAAAGTAAGAACAACAGGCAAGTTAACATTACACAAATATGGGGATGGAGATGAAGCCTGGGGAACACCGTATTTGATTTGTTTTGACACTAACAGCAAAATTGATTTTTTTACAAATCTTTTTATTATCACAGTTAGTGGAAATATAGGGATTACATTTCACCAAGACACTTTCGTTATTGTTATAGAAAAAGAAATCACAGTCAGATGAAAATATACATATTCATAACTTGCGCTGATCAAAATTGGATCCCATTCTTGATCTTATAATAATCTCTCACTAAAAATCAGACTCTGTAATTCATACCCAAGGGGTAATTCTATCTCCCGCCCCAAATTTCTAGAAATTGTGCAGTAGTTCCTACTCTTTGGGAGTTAACAAGAACGTCCTTGGAGGATTGTAGGTTCCGTGTAAAGTTACGATGTTATAAATAGGAAAAAATCAACAAAAAGTGGAGTCCAGGATTACTCAAATTTAATTGGTCCCACAACTTCTTTACCCCTTCTAATAAAAGATCTCTAAAATGGTAATTCCGGGTCTTTTTCCAAATGTTTATACTCCTATCATGTAAATGGAGACCTAGTCTACTACTATGCACAGTCAATATTTCGGAGTGAAAGGAGATAAACCGGTATTATTCCTTCATTTGGGAGAATCTATGATAGATAATTTGAGGAGTCTTGGAAGTTTGAGGGTTTTAATGAATGGGACAAGCTGAGTGTTAGTTTCTAGAAGCATTTGTTTAAGATAAACTTTTCCTCTCAAATCGTGCATAGCAACTGCTTGCCTGCACCAGTCCATGAATGCTGCCTGCTAATTTTTTTAATGGGGAACCACAAGCCTACCTTCTTGGATAGACAACTGCAATGTTTCTAGTTTTGTACAAGGTTGCTTGCTTGACCAAACAAAATTCTGGTCTATCTCATGAAAAAGTCTTTGCAAGACCTTGATTATTATGTTTGAAAATATAAAAAGAGAAGAGGGAGAATCATTATTTTATCAAGGAAATCCTCCCTGCTATAGAGAGAGGTAGGCACTGCCACTGCTTCAAAAGATGTGTTGCCTTAGAGATTGTTGCCTCATAATTAAGCTGATATAATTGCAAAATATCATGTGACACAAAATGCCTAGATATCTAATTAAGCCTGTCCTGCAAACTTGATTCCTTATTTCCAAGGGAAGAACTTGATCAATGTAGTTAAAGAATAATAGGTCAGATTTGGAATGATTAATGTTATAACCCCCTAGACCCGAAAAAGTTGTAATCCTACTAAAATCTCTTGAACTATTTTATCAGCTGCTAAGTAAAAAATTAAATTGTCTGCAAAAAGTTTAAGCTTGTGAACCCCTGATATAGGTGCCTTGATTTGAGGATCTTGCTGTAGCTGCGATGCTAGTGGTTCTATAAATAATGCAAACAGCACTGGCGACATAGGGCACCCCTGTTGAGTGCCACATCTAATTTGTATTGGCCCTGTGGTGTGAGAGTTGATTATAATTTTGGCTTCAGCTTTACTATATATCTGTAGTACACTTATAACTTTCAAAGGAAAATTACATTTTAATAAAATTGCGTACAAAATTTTCCATTGAACTAAATCGAAAGGCAAATAGAACTTGTCGAGATCTACTTTTTAGAAAGATGAGAACAGCTTAATGATTGGTTCGTCAAATTCCATTCTGCTGCAACTGTTGAAGCAAGATGTAATAGTCGATGGTGTCAAATGTTGTGGAAAGCTCCAATAAAATCCGCAGCCAACCTTAAATCTTCCACAGCAGCCACAAGGGCTAGTTCTCTGCTTTTATTAGAATCCTGATTTTTTTGTAAATAATTACATTAGCAAGTCTGTCCTTGGGGGATTGTAGGTTCTGTGTAAAGTTACGAAGTTATAAATAGGAAAAAAGCAACGAAAACTGGAGTCCGGAATTACTCAACTTTAATTGGTCCCATGACTTCATTACCCCTTCTAATAATAGATATCTAAAATGGTAATTCCCAGCCTTTTCCCAAATTTTTATACTCCTATCATGTACATGGAGACCAAGGGCCATATATAGGTAATTTCTATTTACCGATTCCTAAATTACGAATTTTACAGATTCGGGATTTAAGAATCGGTAAATAGTGTGTAGGTAAAAAATAGGTAATTTTTACCGATTCGGTAATATTCGTTATTACCGATTCGGTATTTATCGAATGAGTAATAAGGAATGGCTTCCCATTCATTCCTATGGGCCTGGGGGCCCATAGGAATGAATGGGAAGCCATTCACTATTTATCGAATCGGTAATAAGGAATGGCTTCCCATTCATTCCTATGGGCCTTGAGGCCCATTGGAATGAATGGGAAGCCAGTCACTATTACCGATTCGGTAAATACAGAATCGGTAATAGGGGGAGCATATTCAAGGGTGGCAGGGTGTCAGGGTGTCACATTGACACCCTGTTGCACCCCTGAATCGTGGATGTGTGCACATGTGGCGCATGTACATGCCCCAAGGGCATGTATGTCTGCCACATGGCACTTTTAAAAAAGCACAAAATTGCTTTTTTTAAGGTATTCGATATTTACCACCAACTTGTAGTTGGTGGTAAATAACGAATCCTTAAATCAAAAATGCAACCACTTGAGTGCTCCCTACGTAGGATTTAAGGATTCGGTAATTTACCAAATCGGTATTTTAAGGATTCGGTAATTTACAGATTCCTTAAATTACCAAATCGGTAAATTACCGAATCCTTAAATCCAGCCACCTACATTAGAAAAAGCTAAATACCGATCGGTAACGGGAAATGTACCTATTTTCGGCCGTTACCGACCGGTATTTAGCTACCTACATATGGCCCCTAGTCTACTACTATGCACAATCAAGATTTTGGGGTGAAAGGAGATAAACTGGTATTCTTCCTTCAACTGGGAGAATCTATGAAAGATAATTTGAGGAGTCTTGGAAGTTTAGGGGTTTTAATGAACGGGACAAGCTGAGTGTTAGTTTCTAGAAGCATTTGTTTAAGATAAACTTTTCCTCCCAAATCTTGCATAGCAACTGCTTGCCTGCACCAGTCCACGAATGCTGCCTGCTAATATTTCAATAGGGAAGTACAAGGCCACCTTCTTGGATAGAAAACTGCAAAGTTTCTAGTTTTGTACAAGGTTATTTGCTTGACCAAACAAAATTCAGTAGCATCTGGTCTATCTCGTGAAAAAATCTTTGCGAAACCTCGATTATTATGTTTGAAAATATAAAAAGAAAAGAGGGAGAATCATCATTTTATCAAGGAAATCCTCCCTATTATAGAGAGAGGTAGGGACTGTCCTTGCATCAAAAGATGCGTGGCTTTAGCGATTGTTGCCTCATAGTTAAGCTGATATCCCCTTTCCCCTTCCACTACCGTCGAACACTCTCCTACTGTTTCTATTTTGGAGTAAGCCATCCAGCGCCAGGATGCCTGCCAGGCGACAGTTGCGCTCTATAAGTGTTTTAAATAAATAAATAATAAATAAATATAATTGCAAAAGTACATGTGACACAAATTTGCCCAGATATCTAATTGAGCCTGTTCTGCAAACCTGATTCCTCATATCCAAGGGAAGAACACTCTCTGGGAATAGTCTAAGATGGTACTGGATTCCAGAAAGAGAGTCCGTTGCTTGGTAACCCAAGATTCCATTATTTTGGCAACCGCTGCAAGCAAATATATTGGATGATAATTGGACAGAGACATAGGATTCAGATCAGAGATTTCAACAAAGATACAGTTTGATCATTTTTCAAAACTCCAGGAACCAATCAGGTGGAGAGGAACTGATTATATCCAAAAAAGTGGTATAGTCAGAACTACCAATTTTGGAGAACAACCTGATTGGAAATGGAATGGAATCTAGTGGAGATCCTGATCTAAATTGGCTGAAAATCAGATCCATAGCCTTACTACGCTAGCTATAGGCATACAGATGCATATTAACAAGCTGAAGTATCGCCGCTTTCTCGGCACAATTCGCCGAGAAAGCGGCGATACTTCCAGCGCCCTGTTTACAAGGGCATTGCAACGCCTGCCTCAAGCCCACTTTGCATGTCAGCGAGAGACATCGCTAATGACATGCAAAGTGGGCGTTCCCACGTCCAACCACATGTAAAATGTGGTTGGAGGTGGGAACCCCCCTTGACCAAGGCAGGCGTTGGGAGGAAAAGACCTGCGATAAACTCGTTTATCGCAGGTCTCACAACGCCTGCTCTGACCAGGCGTTAGGCATTGATAACATGGGGGTGTGGATCATAAAGATGAATCCACCCCCCCATATTATCAAGGCACACATTAGCGCTTGAAAACAACGCTTGTTTTCACGTGCTAATGTTCATGATCGCCGGCTATCGCAGGATTTACTATCGCCTACGTGTTTGCGTGTTGATAATAACGCACTAACACGGCGAAAAAATCCGGCGATAGCCGGCGATAGGGAAATGTACGATGTGCGTTTTTCAACACACATCTTGTTAATATGCCCCACAGTTTTTAGAATGGAACCGAATTGTAAGAACTTCGAGAGATGGCAAAGGTCGAGAAGGAAAAACAGAGAAGGAAAAGGATCTTGCAAGAATAATATCAACTCCTTCACTGTGGACATTCACTTCATTATCTGACCTTATACACTGGAAATAAGACAGGGTCGCTTCATTTATAAAACGCTTCATACCTGGTGTAAGTCAGATTTTAATGCTAGAAAATACATCTGAACAATGTTCTGGAAAGATCTCAGCGATTTTAATCAAACGTTTAGGAAGAGTTTGTGCATTTATGAGACCAATATTAATAAATCTTTTTGAATCTGCGATAGATTTGCAGTTTTCAGCACAAGAGTGAAATTGCAAACAACAGCTGGGAACAAAATTGAAAATGATCTCCAATAGTTCATGGGAATATTTAATATGTTGATTGGGGAGGCAAAACTAGGGTCAACATTTAAGCACTGCTTTATGCCACAAGCCACTCTCTTCAGGAGACCAAACACAGTCCAGTCTGCAACTGGTGATAGTAAGGTGGGCGTGATTGGTATTCCCATTTACACTAGAGAGATGGCATACAGTGATAATGGGATCTATTTAACTTTAGCCAAACTGGACATAAATGGCTTAATTTCATGACCGAATTAGAGGTTTGGGCAAATGAAGATTCAGTATTAAAATTGAAAGCAAAACTAGAAACCTCACCAACCTCCGGGCTCGATAGAGCGTGGATGGGCTTAGCTTTGGCTCCCCTTTGGTAGCCATCGGAGCGCCCCCGGCACGCATACGCTGTGCAGACATACAGCTGCCTGACTAAATGGAGTCTCTGGGGGAGGCGTACGCATGGAGCCCACCCCCTGGGTTCCTCTGGTGAGTGGCTCATTCCAGACCCAAGGGGGTCAGGCATAAGCGGTTTTAGGCACAGGGGAGGAGCTTTCAAAGGCAGTTGGGACTGTGAGGTGGTAGTTGGAGACACATTGCATAATGCTGTGGTCCTGATAGGCGGGGAAAGTTGGTGAGGCCGGTTTTCTGAGTCCTCTCTCCCTTCTTGTTTTGTTCTTGTGAGCATATGCCAAAAATCGGATTTGTCAGTGGCGGTTCCTCCGCTAAGGCGCAGGAGCATCGCCCCACTGCTTTTAGTAGTGCAAAGAAGGAAAAATAAAATGATAACAACTCAAGGTTGTTATTATTAAATTTTTCACGCTGAAGCCGGTTCTGGGGCAGGGCTTGGCTGTCAATGCAGCCAGCCGGTGAAGGAGTAAATATGTGCAGTTATGTGCACATACTGGTTTGGACGGCCCTCTTGGGTCAGCCAAACCGTCATGCGCACTTAGCATGTTCCCCACCAGGCTGTAATGCACTGCCTGGAGGGAACATGCACAGGCTCCCACTTCCTGTCTGATTGCCGAACCACGGCGCTCAGACCAATCACAACGCTGCATTGCAGCATTGTGATTGTCTAGGTCAGCCTGTTTGTGCTTCTTGTTCCACCGGACCAAGCGGACGAGAGACGACGACGGAGAAGTCGGCAGCGTTAAAAGGTAAGTACTATTTAATTTTTAAAGCCCCTCCCCCACCAGCAGTGATTGAGATTTGTCTAAGACAATACTTTAAAACTTGATTTTGATTTTTTTAGAGTTGGTAGCTGAAGCTTAGTTGTCGCTCAGGAAAGGTAGCAGGGAAGCATAAGGATCACAAAATGGGACAGAAGAATTGGGGCGTGGCACGGCATGTGTATGAAATGAGAGGGGTAGGGTGAGAAAGATTTGGATGGTTTGTTCGGGGTTGGTTCATGTTGGAAGTGCATAAGGGCGGGGGTGAAATAGTTGAACTTGGTATTAGTGAGACGGGGTTGTTGACATATGTGGGATGCATTTAAGTTTTGATTGTTCACCTGTCCTAATAAAGCAGCCTTTTGCTCTTAATCTGGCTTGGTCATTATGCGCCGTCATCGCCCAATAGTCAGTCGGGCTCCTGCATATGCTCAATCAGAAGCAAACCGCTAGACTACAGAGAAATACCACTGAGCCACCGTAGGAGGAGAAAGAAAGGCCCATTCAAGGTGCTGAACAATAAACAAGGCCAGGAAGTGCAATGTGCAAAAAAGCAGGTAACAGGTGAAAAGATAAACAAACTTGCTAAAAACAGGAATAAAATGCTATAAAACTCAGTTGATTTCAGTAAAAAACACAGGTACAGGTCAGCAAAAGTAAACCACAATACAAGCATTCAGTCCAATTTATGTAAAACGTGGGCTCGTAGCTGCCCTCTCTAAATAGGCAGTCGGGTTCCTTTACGTGCTCGTTCAGAAGCAAAACCGCTAGACCGTCGAGAAACAACACAGAGCAGGAAGCCAGTGCCATCTTGGGAGGGGAAAGAAAGGAGCCTTGGAGGTGCTAATCAATCAATCAATAGATCAATCAAACAGCATTTGTAAAGCACAACACTGTCACCCTAGGGGTATCTGGGCGCTGAAAACAAAGACCCAGAAAGTGCAATTTGCAAGAAAACAGTTAACAGCTGAAAACGTGATAAATTTACTAAAAAAACTTACTATGAAACTGGGGCCTGCATCAATTCGTTAATATTTATAACCATTTCTTTTTGTAATTGTTTTTGCTTAGCTTTGTGCAGCGACATAGCCTATGTTGTTTAAGTGCCAGTTCAATGCGCTTAGCTTTGCTCAGGGGCGTAGTCTCTATTATTTTAGTGTCAGTTCAATGTGCTTAGATTTATGCTGGAGAAGAAGAAGACTCTCTGTTATTTCAATACAGGCTGGCCTTGCCCAATGGCATTATGGTTTGGCAGGTGCAGTGGACACTGGCCATTTTTTCTCGTAGCCTTCTTGACAGGTGCTGAGGATTGCAGGTACTGGACGCCAGAGCTTGCCAGCGTCAAAGAAGAGCAGGCTCTGCCCGAAGAGGACCATAGCTGTGATCCATGTAGGGTCACCTCCAGGTGTCTAAAGTCAAGCAAGAACCTTGGCCTCGGGCTGCACCTTAAATACTGCTAAGCCCAAAAGGGCCACCCACTCTTACGACCTTACAGTATCTTGAGCAAATTTCAGGAGGGGTGGAGACTCCTGCAAAACTTGCACTGAAGGTTCCCGAATCTTGCGTCTTGACTGGATGGGCCACGGGGCATCCACTGGTTGAGTACATCACAGCGGCATCAGGGGGCACATGCCCCCTTGCACTATATTCTGTGGCATGATATTCATGCTGTGTTTTGGTTTGCCGGGCGGGCTGTTCTATGGCAAGCTTTGGGTTGCCAGGTTGTCTCTGCTAAGGGTGCTGTCCATGATTGCACTTGGCCTTGCCATGCTGGGCCTACAATCCTTACTGTGGGGCACAACATGCAGACTATGACAGTGGTTGGCAATTTAAAGGAGTATGGGTGGTTTAGAGGGACTTATGCTTTAGCATATGTGGACTCTGGCCTACGCAATTGTTACTGCTGTGAGCGACGAGGGAGCTGTGGGTGAGGTGATGCTGCTTGTCTGGAGCCAGGGATTAATGATGGCATGATGGAGGAAGTGTTGCTGTGCCTTCCCATCCAAGCGTGGCATGGGTATGTCCCTGTTGAATGTGCCTGTGCCCTCTGTTCCCCGAGCCGAGGCCTCACCAGTGTCTTTGAAAAGTTGGAGGCCCTATTGGCAGAAGTTGATGCCATGGTGGACGGCCAGTGGTCAGTGGCTTAGCTATCAATAGTGTAACCAGTGTACTGGCACCAGCATCTTGAGGTAGTAAGGGCCCACTGCACCCCAATTAGTGGCCAATTTGTATTCTAAAACCAGTGGATGGTTGGGTCCAATGTCCTTTCTTTCATCAGAGCCCGCGGCACCCTTGCTACGCCATTGCAAGGACTGTGCAAGATGGTGGTTAGACAGAGCAGGAGCGCGTGGGACTGATTGTTGGAAATGTGCTTTGTCGGTGGGTAATGAAGTAGTGATGGACATTAGTTTTGGAGCAGGTTAACACTGGGGACAGATGGATGAACATAGTAAGCTGAAGTGGGGAAGGGCTCCTTTGCCTTCTTTTCTAGCCCTAACGCATTCCTCTTCTGTTAGCTCTTGCTTAATGCTTCTCAGCCTTGTATTGGCCTCTGTCCTTCTATTCACATGCTGACTAAAATGAGACTGCATTTTTACTTAGCAGCATACTTACTGCATCACTAGAGATAGCATCATATTTTTGGACCTGATAGTGGAATTACATGGAGTCTCATGACATGAAATGATATCTAGAGATTATAGGAGTTGATTATGTGTCATCTGATTTAGATCATATCATGAAATAAATGACGTTGCAAAAGAGCGGGCGAGCCTTAAACCCTTTATCAGTTAGGAACTGCAGCCCTAGCTCTGAAATCTGCTTTTCAAACATTGCATGATCAACATAGAGCTGCTGTTTATGCATTCAATAAAGCAAAGCCAAGTCATCATCCCGACTCCTAGTGACTCCCCTATGTGATCACCTATGCCAATCACGCTTGCTCTATGCGGTCCTCTTGTGAACCAAACCACCTGGTTCCAACAGCGCTCAGCCCAATCTGCTCCCGTGGACACAATTGGAGTTAGTGGGAAAATATCCCAAGGCGGCCAGTGAGGATAGGTCTCAGGCCAAAGAGACAGGTATTGGGATGACAAACACAAAACACATCAATCAATTCTTGCCATATGCACTACTCTGCACTGCCGTTTGATCAGTGGCTACTTTCTGACGGTGAAGAGGGGAACTTGGAGATGGTCTCTAAAGTCACGCGGCATTGCGAGAGACCGGACGGAGTACAGTTGTTATTTATAGAGACATTGTTTTAATCATATGCACTAACTTTGCATGCTAACACTGAGTTTTTTCCCCATTTAGAGTCGTGGATGAAACATATATTTTTTGCTCGTTTTTAAACATTTATTGAAGGTACATGCGGAGTTTATGTTGAATTTCACCTTTGTGGTTATTATTAGTTTATTATTAATTTTTCTACCACAAATCAGGATTGACTTGGATTAGTCTTTCTTCACTTGCTATTTCTTTTGTATACACTCTGGTTGCACCTTCCAAGATGGCCCCCATTTAGACTCACATAATAGTCCTATCTCGCTGTTGGTTACTTGGAGGAGCTGACGACCACAAACGGTCTCCAGTAAGTTATGATTGATCGTTTTTGGCGCTTATATTTACATCGTTTAACATTGGGTTGAGACTATGGCCCGTGTTAACAATGGTTCTTAAATCACGAATCGATATAATGCTTAGGCACAAGTTAATTTGAAGCACACACACTGCGGCGGAGCGAGGGTGACATAATTCGGTAATAAACACCTGCACGATGTTTTGATGGGCTATGTTTGATCGCCTTGGCGCTTATGTTTACATCGTTTTGATCTTGGTAAAGACTATTGCTCAAGTCAACAATGGTTCTTATAGCACAAATCTATATAATGTTTAGGCATAAGTTATTGTTAATCCGACGCGGTGAACCGAGTATCACACAATTCGGCAAAGGATACTTGCATGGACTTGGCACCTTTGAATACGTTCCAGTTTTTACCCGTTTCTTCTTAGAGGAAACAATCACACACTGATACTGGTCACTCATATTCATTGACATCTCTGAATGTTTACACAATTGGCACATTCGAGCACATTATCACCGGTTTTGGAGTTACTATAGCACGTTATTATTGGAACACCTTCCCCGGAATTATCTAGGTTATTGCCACTGCATAGATTCCAAATATATTTTCCTATGGTTCCTTATGTATTAAACTCTTGATTTAATTTTCAGACCCCAGTTCCCTGATGAAGGCTACTAGATAGCCGAAATGGCGGATTGATATCAACAAGCCCTACAAATAAACAGTCTTAAATACTTCCGTGCAAGTCGGATCATGTGACCCGACACATGACCATTCATCAAAATAGACAAGTTACTGTTACCGAAAGATACGTGAAGAAAGACGATTAACGCGCAAAGCTCTTAAAAACTCATCTCGGTCAAATATAGACTATAAAGCAGGTTGACTGAATTATATTTCTTCCTCTTTAATAGATAAGGAGACTGGGAATAATATTTTGATCTTTGAGCCATATCTGTCAGATTCGTCATCCCGATCAAGACTGTATTTGATAAAGAAGTAGTAGCATTTTGACAAAAGTTAATCCTGAAACTATAGTAAGTATATACCTGGAATTAAATTGCATAAAGTGAGTGAATACACCTTTGTCTTTACCCTTAGTTTCAATTGGTCTTTCCTTCTATTTTCAGAATACGTGATTACAAGTGTGACACTCATATATCTATCGCTTTCTGTTGAGATGATAAAGATTATTATTATTTATTTTTTTTAAGTAAGTATCATATCTATTTGTGCTTTGTCCTATCTATTTGAATGGGGGTACTACTAGGCTGCAATTAGAAGCATTTAAATTCTTTACCCTTGTGACTATATTTAAATTATGGATACAGATGAACACTATAGTAAACCACAAATATAGACTTGATCTATTCAGAAGTCTTTCTTGTCCATTTCTGGGAGAGTTTAAGTTGTCAAATTATAGATTTTAAAATTATGAGTTCTGTCAACTTATGTATCTGTGATTGATGTTATAAAATATGTATATTTTTATTAGACACTTTTAATATTATTATTTCTTTGATGTATTGCATATAACAATGTAACAATGTCTTAATGCAGCTATTTTATTTTCATACTTTTTCTCTCAGGTAATTAGTGGCTATTCCTGATGAAGGCGCTGGTTCGCCGAAACGCACGTCGATTATTATTGTGCCACATTTTCGTGTTTTTAAACTGTACTTATGCGTTTGAATTCTGTTTACATTGTATGTTGATACAATTTTTTAGCTACTGTGTATACCGCATAATGTATTTTTATGAATTAATAAAAAACTGGATACTAAAGATAGAACTCTAATTTTCTATATTGTTCATTCTCCCATTTATCATTGTATAGACAAGAATGTACAATTGCCTAGGTGTTTATTCTCATAGAAGCAAATCATAACATCACATGACACACCATAACACACCACAATATAATGCAGACCAGCACAGAAATACATAGAAGAACATAGTCCAACAGAGCATTACATTCAAAATAGCATTGGCAAGAGCAACAAAGAACTGCATGATGTCGTATAAAAAACAACAGAACAACAACTGTAGTGTGCAAGTTACTCAGTTGACAATGGTTTAAATTCAGAGATCTGTGATTCGCCTAAGGGCTTGTGTTCGAATACAGGTCCTTTACTCTTCATCTTTTCCTCCCCAGGTTGAACGAAGCATCTGTGAGCTCGGTAATAACTGCACACCAGTTCCCGTCAGGATACAGAACCGTACTAAGTCAAGTGACATTTTGCTGGGTCCAACATTTGATGCTTATTCGGCAATCCAAACCCCTATTGCTGGTGCTATCATTGGACCTACACCCTTAGGAGACACTACATAATGCCTAACTGCAGGGAAACACTTATGAAGACAAAGCCCTTCAATTAGAGTTTGGAATGAACAGAAAATCCTAAATTTCTGAAGGAATCTCTAAATATGAAGTATATTTCACTGGCTGTCCTCTGCAATAATAGCCATATTATAGGAAAATGTCCCTTTTTGACATGGCCAACCCCACTTTTGCCTGGTATTTGATGTGATTTTGATTGGAATTGCCCTGGGTTCTTGCTAACCAGGTCCCAGGGCCAGATTTTCCCCCAAAACTGTACAATTGTTTCCCCTAAATTGGCAACACATTTAGCACTTCTGCAAGTGACTAGTATCCTTGGTACCTAGACCATGAGGTATTGAAAAAAGGTCTCTCAGGGCTGCAGCAGGAAATGTGTCACCCTAAGAGATCCTGCACCAAACACATGCAAGACTGCCATTGCAGGCCAAAGTGAAAACACGACATGACACACATCCCTGTGTGCCATGTCCCCTAACACTGCATGCAATATTTCTGTCACTCCTATGGCAGGGTACTTTATATTACATGCGAGGGCATACCTGCAGGACAGATATGCGCCTGTGCTGTTCAGTTCTATTACTGCCAGTGCAAGTGAACAGGTAATCCATTTTAAAACATGTATTGGACATTGGTAAAAACGAGTTCTCCAGCTACATGATGGCTTCACTTAAAATAGGGATGTTTGGTATCAAACATCTCATATTAATAAACCCACACTGATTCCAGTGTTGGATTTATTAATACATGCCCCCTGAGGGTACCTTTGAGGTGCCCCCGGACAACCTACCAGCCGCTGGTATGTTGGCTGATTGGTTTCTGCCAGCCTGCCACCAGAGACGAATGTCTGATACAGAAGGGTGAGAGCCTTTGCTCTTAGGAGGTCAGAAACACAGCCTGCTCAGGAAGAGGGTGAGAACAACCCCTCCCACGGGATGGCCTGATGATTAGCATTCCAAGGCAGGGGAGCTTCAAAGAAGCTACAGCGTTTGAAATGCGAGTCTGGCTTCCCACAAAGGAGAGGACGCCAACCCTCTTTGCCCAGAGCCCTTTGGTACCTGGACAGGTGGGAAAATTAACCAGTCAGGTAGGCATGCCCATTCCCAGGCTAGTGCCATCCCTGAAGTGGCCTAATATGATGTTGATATGACTTTTCAGAGTTAGCCATCTTTGTATTGGCAAACTTAGGAATTCTGGGACAGGGTTATGCCCACTTCCCACAGGAAGATCTCATATAGGGGGCATAGTGACCCCAATACTCAGTAGTCCATTGGCTACTACCCTATACTGCTCTAATGCCCCTAAATTCAGAATTTAGGGGAGTCCCCGGCACTGAAAGATGAAGACGGACGTGAAGAGTCGCAAAGAGCAAGAACTGAAGACCCAATAACTGACCTGGCACCAATCCTGTCGGCTTGCCTGCTGACTTCGACTATTACGCCAAAAGATGACTTGTCCTGCAGCTGATGTGTCTCTAAAGCATGGGAGACCTGTCAGTTCTTCACCCAGGATCTAAGAACTCCTGTGAAGCAGCTGACCTGCTTCCCTGCGCTCTGAAGGCAACCCAAGACACCTGGGAGTACTTCAAGACTGCCAAAACCCGATGCCTAAAGACACCACTGCAATCGTTGCTTCAAGCCAGAGTTGAAGTGGGCCAATGGTGTCAGCATAATTCCCCAGCCCTCCAGAGACCAAGTCCACTGTGGTCTCACCTCTCGTGGACCCCCAAACGTCACCTGCAACCTCTGCATGCACACCCCCTCTACTGCGACTGCTCATGGTATGGAAAACTCAACGCCTAAAGACACTTCTACACCCGTCGTTCCCTGAGCATCATGAGGCCTGAGTCTCCTTCCTGGCTCAGCCCGACTGGCCTCTCAGTCAAAGCCTGCAGTCTCTTTACACGAAGGCCTATCCACGTAGACTAACATTGGGCACCGATGCTGTTTTGCAACTCTGCACCGGGTTGCCCTAGTACCACTGGTGGTGTTTTGCTGGTGCTGCTTTAGACCTTGCCCACCACTCATCTTAACTCCTGGAGATTGGTCTTGTAAGTCTCTGTACTATACCTGAATGCTGTACTTGTTCTTCGTCCAATAGGATAACATTGAATCATTTAAAAAATGCAGTGTTGAATTTTTGAATACAAAATAATTTCTGTTTCAAAACGTATTTACCTGATAGAATTGGTTCTGATGCCTAAATATAGATAAAGATACATGTTATATTAAAAAATTGGTGTGGTTCTCCTTCTTGAGTCCTGTGCATTATTTATTGACTATTTTGTGCATTTGCAGATGTCCAACACTTCTCTCTGATAAGCCTTAGGCTACTCGACAACACTACCCCCTAGAAGAGCACCTTGGGATTGCTAGAGCAAGCGCCTCTCCACCCACAAGAGAACCTCTGGACTCTTTGCACGATATGTATATCTCATTTTTATATATTATGTTAAGAGCCAGCCTTCTACATATATGGTGAAGGATTTTCAGTTCTCCCCTGTTTACAAATAAGTTCCAAAGTGCCATGGGTGCTCACAATCAGGATTCCATATATCCTGCTGTGTTTTTATTTCAATTCCAACATATTGCGCATGGCATTAAAAAGATAAAACTGCATTTTATCTTTTATCAATATTTTCTACTACAGTCCTCCCAAGAAATAGGGAGGGAATTCATTACAAACCAGACCTATTGGTTTTGCCAATGCTTATTTTACTTTGGTGGTAAAAATGAGGGCTGCCCCATGCCACTCTGCGGCATGGAGATGTGTATGTGGTTTACTGATCTGGGCAAGGTTTTGTTACTGCTTGCCTGGTACTAGATGGCTGACTGGGATGGTTGACTCTTTCCACATGCATAGTTGCTCTCCATTTAAAAGTCACATGTGCGAGTATGGGACCAGCACACTGTACATCTCTTGTTCATATATTGATGTAGCAAAGTTGAAGTGCTCAATTTAAGCAGCTGCTTTGTGACTCTAAATATTAGGTTCGTTCCAGAGATGGATGAACTGAGGCTTTATTCTGACACAAATTGATACGCATATTTTGCAAATGTTAGTACAGTGATGTTATTGATTATAATCATAAAGTTTTTGGATGCCAAGGCTGCTTTGTACATTTGTAAGTGTAAAGCTGAGCGAGTCTTTTTTAGGCCTCTGCATCATGTCATAAAACATGATTTTGCCAGATTATAGATAAATATAAACATTCTCTGAAACACACAACTGTTAAAGTGGCGTTATAGCTATGTGTTGGAATGAGACATGAGCTTAAAAAACCTATAAGACCACCAAATTTACCAGTAAGGGGAGGGGATGTAGCGCAGCAGCCGGAGCTGCAGGCTCAGGTGCTGGGGATCCAGATTCACGTCTCGGTGTCAGTTCAACATTCTGAGATTCTGGGCAAATCACTTAGTCGCCCCCGTGCCTATGAACAGCGCCTGGATACCCCCACAGGTGACAAGCAGTGCTATATAAATCTACAAATTATTATTATAGTGTAGTGAACTAACTATGACTTGTGCCCCCATGCACTGCTTATTACCTCACATTTTACATCACTCATAATATTTTAAATGACATTGTTGATTATATTTAAATAACAACACTGTGCTCCAAAAATGGATGTATGACGTTACAACGCATACTTTTACCACGCCTACCATTACCACGCATTTTTTACAACGCAGGATCCATGACAACGCATACCATTACCACGCATGTATTTACAACGCATATACCTTTACAACGCATACAATTACAACGTAAGTATTGGTAAGTATATAATATTTTTTAATGTTTAATTTAATTAAAATTAATATAATGTAATTTAATTTAATTTAATTAATTTAATTTAATTTAATTTAATTTAATTTAATTAATTTAATTTAATCAATTTAATTTAATGTAATTTAAATTTAATTATATTTAATTTTTACACTGTACCCTTTTACCCAAAAACTGACCCTGAACCCAAAAAATACCCCTTTTACCCAAAAACCCAAAACTGACCCTGAACCCTAAAAATACCCCTTTACCCAAAAACCCAAAACTGACCCTGAACCCTAAAAATACCCCTTTACCCAAAAACCCAAAACTGACCCTGAACCCTAAAAATACCCCTTTACCCAAAAACCCAAAACTGACCCTGAACCCTAAAAATACCCCTTTACCCAAAAACTGAAAACTGACCCTGAACCCTAAAAATACCCCTTTACCCAAAAACTGAAAACTGACCCTAAACCCTAAAAATACCCCTTTACCCAAAAACTGAAAACTGACCCTGAACCCTAAAAATACCCCTTTACCCAAAAACTGAAAACTGACCCTGAACCCTAAAAATACCCCTTTACCCAAAAACTGAAAACTGACCCTAAACCCTAAAAATACCCCTTTACCCAAAAACTGAAAACTGACCCTAAACCCTAAAAATACCCCTTTACCCAAAAACTGAAAACTGACCCTGAACCCTAAAAATACCCCTTTACCCAAAAACTGAAAACTGACCCTGAACCCTAAAAATACCCCTTTACCCAAAAACTGAAAACTGACCCTAAACCCTAAAAATACCCCTTTACCCAAAAACTGAAAACTGACCCTGAACCCTAAAAATACCCCTTTACCCAAAAACCCAAAACTGACCCTGAACCCAAAAAATACCCCTTTACAAAAAAAACCAAATAATATTTTTAATAAAATAATATACTTACCAATACTTACGTTGTAATGGTATGCGTTGTAAAAGTACCTGCGTTGTAAATACATGCGTGGTAATGGTGTGCGTTGTAATGGATCCTGCGTTGTAAAAAATGCGTGGTAATAGTAGGTCGTGGTAAAAGTTGCGTTGTAAAGGTTGTATACCTCCAAAAATGATTCTGATAGTGTGCTACTGGTTAGAGTAATACAACAACCTCAGTCGATGGTTGGTCTCTTTTAAGCTCTGGTGGCTTTGGCAAGATGCAAAATAAACTGGATATTTCAGAAGGGAATCACTTTTTTATGGATGTCATAGTCTGTTTACTTGTATGTACCCAAAGGATGGGTTCAGTTGGGTACGTCACTTGAGGAGAGCTGGCTGATGAGCATCATTGAACAATGGGCCTTCTGGTCATTCCTTGCTGTGAAGGGCTGGAGGCTGAGCAAGTAGGATGTTAGGTAGTCATGAATGGGTGGGTGCGGGGCCTGGCTACAGGCGAGGCCATGTGGCCAAGCCCTCGCTGTGTCTGGCTGAAAGCCAACCACAATGGAGGAATCCCACATGCATAAGGCTGCGCGCAGAGTCCAGACATTGGGCAAGCCCACCGTCCATCCCTTACTGTATGTTAGATTCATTGTCTGATGTAGTACCAGAGCATGCAGACTGCCGCCATTGTATATCTTTAAAGTCTGTGCAAAGTGCAGGATGGCCACTTGTGGAGGGGTGGGTGTAGACCCTGCCCACAGGCTAAGCCTTGTGTCAATCTTGTGCACGCAGTCGAGGTTTGCTGCTTGCAGTGGGTAGTGTGTAGGGTCTTGCCAGAGCCTAGGCACTGAGTCCAAGTCTAGATGCGAATACAATGCAGGTTGTGGCCAGAGGCTATGTCTGAGATGCCATAAGTGATGACCTTGATGATGTCATTTAACATTAAAATGAGTGATGAAATATGTGAGGTCATAAGTAGTGCATGGTGGGGCTCAAGTTATAGTTAGTTCACTAAATTATAAATGGTGTATTTCAGTTTTTTTGTTTTTTTTAATGTAAGCTCTTTTCTCATTCCAACAACTAAATATAGCATCACTTTAACCTGTACTGTTTTTCAGAGGACTTTTGTGGAGTTTAACATAAGTTAATTAAGGTCTTAGCATCTAACCAAACTATAATACTGCTTTAACCTTTGCTTTTTTCAGTGTGGAGAGCACCCTGTGCATATGATCTAAGGACATTTGGAGCAAGGGACAACTGGAAGTGGTATATAATCAAAAAATCCCAGAAATTCACTGAAAAAACACAAAGGTTCAACTACAATTATGCTTACCTGATTCTAACATTTGTTTAAAAAAAAACTCAGAAATTAATTGAGAAAAACACTGTGACATTGTGCATATGGTTACGAAACAAAATATAAGCATGGTAAACATCCTTTACAACGACTGCGTTACAACGCATGTCATTAGCCCGCATTTTTTACTCTGTAAAATCTTTTACAACGCAGGGCTTTACATTGCAAACCATTACATTGCATTCCTCATTACAACGCCCCGGTGGACTTAGATTAGTAAATTGCGTTGTAATGGACAATGAGCTGTAAAGGATTGCGTTGTAAAGCCCTGCGTTGTAAAAGATTTTGCAGAGTAAAAAATGCAGAGTAATGCCACGCATTGTAAATGCCTGCGGGGTAAAGTGTCATATTCTATAAGAATCATTGACGTTTGACAGTCATGGTTCATAACACTAACCGTAGCTCTCAACCTCGTCATGTGCTGCTTATTACCTTTAATATGACATCACTCATGCTCTGTTGAATTACATCATTGCTGACATCCCTGGTGCCATTTATGACATGAAATATTTGCAGTACTGTTTTTCTAACTTATATTGGTATTTCTAGTTTTTGCAATAATAGGTTGTTTTTGCTCCTGCTTCATATAGGGGTCATTCCACAAACTTGCCTTCATGATCCTTTGTTTTAAGACCCGGCACAGCTAAAAAAACAAAACCTAAAGAGAGAAAGGCGGTGGGTCAGTCCCCGTATCCACAACTTTGTTTGGGTCAGGCCCCATCAGTCATTGCGTAATGAAAGTAACATTTACATTTTGGATCAGCCCAGAGGAGTATTTCCATCTCATTGTCATGCTCTTGAATAGTAGGTGTACTCATCCATCTAAAGAGGGCTTGCTTCCAGCGTATGGATAGTGACGCGCCCATGCACTGGGGTGGAGGCGTATTGTTCTCAGGAAGATCAGTAGTTACCCATGGTGGGAGCACATGGAGGAGACATTGTTTTGGAAAGGGCAGTGGCATTGCTGCCTATGGGAATTCCTCACTCATCACTGCCTGCCATCTATTGAGCACATCCCACACAGCACACAGCCTAGTGCCAGTCTACTGCTCACCACTGCCCCTGGGCTGTCAGTGCAGTGCTGAGCCTTCTAACTGCTCAAGAGATGGATGCAGGTTACAGCTCTCCATCTCATGAGACCTTGGAGGGCTTACTACTATGTGGCCTTGCCACCCACAACCCCCTTGCCACCCCATCACCTGCCAGCTAGATAATGCAGAGGGACACTAGATTGAGAGTTTGGGTAACAGAAAATGCACTGAGCTGATTATGTGTGTAAGGTGTGTGTGGATATGTTCCTGCTTGGGAATGAATGAAAGGGAAAACCTGGTTCAGTGGTGACTTTAGCAGGTTGTGGCTATTCTTAACAAAACAGTGGCATGTCCTGATGCAATGGTAAATTTACCATTTTGGGCCTCCCTTGACAAGATGGCTCTCCCTGTGCAATGCTGATTAAAGAATGGCACGGCCCTCCTTGATGAAATGGTTGCCCACCCCTGGCAAAATGGTGGTTATTAGGCATTGATTTAATCTTTGACATAATGCCCGCCCTTAGCCTAACAGTCCCCTTGGCATAAAGTGGCTTTTCTGGGCATGGAATAACCCACTCCTGTCATAATGGTGGCCCAGTCTTATTGTGGCCTACTTTTGCTTAACGGTAGACCGCCACTAGCGAAATGGTGGCATTGACATAATGACGGCCTTAGCAAATTATGGTTATTCCTGACCTTGAGTGCCCCTCCTGCCTATGGACAGGTATCCCTTTTAAAGATAAGCACCTCTGACATCTGGTTGTTAACTGAGACTTCTGGTGGGCATTCCTGGCATGTGAAACAGAGTCTGTCCATTAATAAATTTTTCCACTCCCCTTTCTCTGCTACCCAGAGAAGCCCCTTCCACCTCCTTGACAGGCCCTCTGGATAGAACAAGCATTTCATTGATGACATGTCTAACTTCCTCACCACCTTATCCATCTGACATAACCTGACTTTTTTAGAGACTGAAACAGAAGCACCGAGAAAACAAGAAAAACTCTCCTCAACCTCGTCATAACATTTAACATGGTACAGCATATTAAGGAACCAACACACAAGAGAGGCAACTTCCTCAGCTTGGTTCTCTTGACATCTCCAACAACTCGTATACTAGCACCATCCACCCAATATGTGATGTCAGAATCATTCATAACAACTTGAATACATTTATGAAATAGCACCTAAGCATCCAAGTCTCACTGAAAACGTGATGCTAACCAGTATCCGTCAGCACCCTGGCATACTGAAGCATCTCTGAGTGCATGAGTCACAAACCACAATGGAAATAGTAGGAATGCAGACCACTGAAGAATGCACATTGTT
Organism: Lissotriton helveticus; assembly: GCF_964261635.1. Lineage (NCBI taxonomy): Eukaryota > Metazoa > Chordata > Amphibia > Caudata > Salamandridae > Lissotriton > Lissotriton helveticus. The sequence continues at coordinate 459,427,717 of NC_136060.1, read as the reverse complement.
AAAAACCCTCTGCTCCTCACAACTCATCACATCAGCCAATTATGAATACTGCACACACCCATTAATGAAGCATCCAAAAGAGGCAGGGCGTTCTTCAAGGGCTGCATCAAACCCTTTTCAGGCAAAGCGATTACATTCTCTGCCACAAGTGCAACATCAGCAATTCTATCAAAGTCATCTTTAGTGGGGACATGCAGAATGTTTGACAACACAGCCAGAGTTGTGACTCACCAGGGATAGGTAGCCTGTGGGTCAGGAGGGCTGTAAATAATGCAGCAGGTGTTGGAGAGGATGTGGACTTGCAAGAGGAGCGCCTGGAGGTCCATCAGTGCCACATCCTCTCCAAGACCTCATGGAATATTTACAGCCCTCCTGACCCACAAGCAAACTATCCCTAGTGGGTCACAACTCTGACTGCAATGGGAAGGCTGACCTAGGTTGGGTATGGGTGCTTCGCTGGAAAGAGAAGAGGGAGAAGCAAAGGTCCACCCATAGAGAGGCCTCCCCAATTCCCGAAACACCCATTTTCCCTATCCCACTAGATTAAAAGTTCCGCGGCTTAACCCGAGAGTCAAATATAGGACTTTAATCATGGTTTTTTTAACGTTTTAATGTCTTAAAAATATATATCAAACATTTTTAAAAATATTTAAATAAGGTGCAAGATTTTTAACTGTCTATCCTTCTCTGTAATATTATGAGCAATTTTGTCACAGTTTTATCGTACATTTTGTTTATGTGTATTAACTTTTGTGATTTCATTAATCGAAATAAAGTTATAAATGAATTGAAATGAAAATGAAATGGAAAGGCTGACCAATGGTTCAACACTTGAAAAAACAGAAGAAGGCATTGGGTAGATTATCTCCTGGGTTGGAGTGACAGAGAAGAACGAAGATTTAAAGAAAATAGGAGGCTCGTGCCAGGCTGGAGAGAAATGACTGGTTTGGTTTTTGACATATTCGGAAGATTACAAAGAGATAATGGGTAGTCTGTGATTCAGGCCTGGACTAAAAGGGTCAGGGATTGGTGTGCAGCCATGGTGTATACTCAAATGGATGGAAGCAAACTTCAAATGAGCAGACCACAGCACCTAAACAAAGAGTTAGAATAAGTAGTATAAATGGATGCAGTAGATAAAACCAGGGCATAGAGAAAACCTAATCCAGGGAGAGAGATTAGGACTCAGCCAAACCTCTCAGAGCAGATAACAGTGAAAGCTCAAGGTTAATATGTGATGGAAACCTAGGCGAGGCCTGGGCAGGAAATTGCCTGAGAGCCACGACTTAAAAGGTGTTTGGCTTTTCAACGCAATTGAAGGCATTTTATGGCCAGCACAGCATCATGGCCTCTGAGTTTGTCAACATGGTAGTCAAACACGTCACTCATTGGTGTTTATCTGCAGAGGGAAAATAGCAAAATAGGGGGGTCAGGGAGAGATTTCTCAAAGGCCTGGAAAGAAAAGAGATGGAGAGGACTATAGAGTATTGTGAGTGTGTTTGAGAACAGAGGTAGCCAAAGCCTTTTGACACACACAGGAAGTTGTATTACAGGCTATAAACGAGTAAAAGATATGGAGGAACCTCAGGAAGAAAGAGGCTCGAAGGAATCCCCACCTGGTAGAACAACCCACAAATATAATGCGATATATAGCAATATGTGTGTAATATAAAGGTCACAGGTTCGAAATCCTACAAGGTTAACTCAACTATCTTTCGAGCTCGATGCAGTGGGTGTCAGGGAGTAACAAATTGCTGCATCAAACACATCAACAAACATTACTGCTATACTGTTATAAAAATAGAAACTCGGGGTTCGCGCTTAAGAGGAAACTAGCAGGCGGTTCACCCCCAAATAAAATGTTATATTATTGTTACTAACCCCATATTTGGAAAACCTAGGGGCTCATTTATGAGCCCTTGCGTCACTTTTGCACCACTGGGGCGGCACTTTTTGTGACGCACCAGCAGTGTAAAAAATGCACCTTGTTGCACCACATTTACAGTGACGCATCTAGGTAGATGCGTCACTTTGTAAACCCCTGCGCTATATTATACCTGCGCCAGGTATGATGTATGCAGGGGGGTGTTCCCACGCAAGAAAGGGTCATGGAAGTGACGCAGTGAAATCTACCAGATTTCACTGCGCCACTTCTAGGACTCAAATGTGTCAATTTTTTACGCCTGCCTGACAGCAGGTGTAAGACTGATGCAAGCCCTTTCACATCGGGCTTGCCCCATGTGAAAGGGCACATTGCTGGCGTTGCGTCACTTTTGTGACACACTCCAGCAATGCGTCACTTTTGCACCATACAGATAAGTCAGAAATACTGACGTATCTGTAACTCCTTGCGACATGATGCGTCATACTGTAAATATGACGCATCAGGTATGTCGCAAGGAGTATGCACTGAGAAGTGACGCATCGCTGCTTTCATGCAGCGATGCGTCATTTCTCATAAATGAGGCCCCTACTGCCCTTCTGGCGGACTGAAGTCCCAACAGTGGGTTGGCAGTTTTACTTTGAGAATAAACTTTAGAATTTGCGTTGTACAATGCCAGAAAAGTGCAATTCCGTTCTAGTGTTTAGAAAGATGTTGAAGAATATGAAGAAACGTTTTTAGAACAGTCACGCCTAGGTAAAAACTTTGAAAGAGTAAGGTTTGAAACTAGCTGCATTGATAAAACATTATTATGTACTTCATATAAACCATATTGAAGTAGATGCTTTTTCTGGAATCTAGAGATAAAATATAAACGCATCGGAATGTGTCCCATTCTTAAAATGTAATTAATCGGATTCAATGTGCGGCTCAAAAGGCTTTTAACCCCTTCCACGCTCATGACGAGCTCAGCTCGTCATGAGGTACGCCTGTCGTACGCTCATGACGAGCTGAGCTCGTCATGTAACGCGGTAATTGCGTATCTTCAGCGCACCGCGGTAAAACACTTAGCGCGGAAGGGGTTAAAAAGCCAATATTTTCAGCCATTGAACTTTCAACGCAGTGGAAGGTGTCAGGTTTGCATGTCAAATCTCACAGTGCCTACATCATCCAGCACTACTAAAGACATGGGGGCATATTAGCAAGGGCATTATCGCCGTTTTAGCAGGACTTTTTCCCGCTAAAGCGGCGATAATTTTATCGCCCTATTAGCAAGCTGTCGCTAACAACAGTTAGCGACCGCTTTTAGGCGATAGCGACCGGTTTGGGGCCCGCTTTGCATGTCAGCGATATTTATCGCTAATGACATGCAAAGTGGGCGTACCTAACACAGCTATCGCCTATTAGCAAGGCAGAGCAAGCGATAGAAAAATTTGTGCTAAGCGTGAATATCGCTAAAACCTAACGCCTGCTCAGACCACTTCTTAACCTGTATATCCAATGGGAGGTGGATATTCAGGTTAAGACCCTATTAGCGTTAATGCCTGAATATCACTGGATTTCCAGCGATATTCACGCATTCAGCCGCTTTCGCCGGATATTTTATCGCTTTTGAGATAAACGTTGCTAATAGCACGTTATTTCAGCGATAATATCCGGCGATGCGCGGCGGTAAAAAAACATGCGCTAAGCTCATTTAGCGATAAATATCGCTATTTGTTGCTAATATGCCCCAGGGTATTTGTGCATGGCTCTTAGCTGTGCATGGGCCCTTATTTTCACTCCAGCCACTTAGACGCTAAGGTTAAGTCCCCAGTGAGATTGTGACATGGCGGGGTGTACTGTAGGAATGTTGTGATTTCGTTGTAGTGTTGTGAATCTTTTTAATTTTTTTCATTCGCATACTCAAACTGCGGAGAGAGCTGCCTCTGATGCCCGCGCGGAGCAGGTAGTGAGTTGCTCACGGCCATGTGCACGACTGCCTCCTACGAGAAGTTGATCTATAACCTGATGGGAAAGGTCTTCTCACCATACCGCGTATAAAACAAGCCAGACTAGGAGGTAAAGCATTCTCCTACCTAGCCCCTGGAACCAACTACCCTTATATATCCGACAATGCACTAATTACTTGACCTTCAGAAAAAAACTCAGGACCTCACTTTTCTAACTCCTGGTCCTCACCTCTACACGTCCTCAGCGTGGAGATACCCCATCCGGGGTGATTCAGGGGCTTTATAAATGATATAAATAAAAAAAATAAGAAAATAGGGTGAGGAGCTCCTCCTTATCTGGTCCCCCTTTCTAGGGGAAAACTGACCCGTTTGACCCGCCTCCCCTCCTTCGTTTGTCCATCTCCCTTCCCTTTTCTCTCTTCCACCCCCTCCCCACTCATGGTTTTCTTGCTTGCCTGTGATACTGGCCCCTTCCCCTTCTCCCCCGCTCTATTGCTGGATTCATATGCATTGCACTAGACAAATGTATCACTCTTCTAATCTTTTCATGCTTGTATTCGGCTTTGTTTTTATTAGCATGTGTGAATTGAATAGATTAATTTCAACACAAAAAAAAGAATAAAAAAAACTTTTCATGCTTGTATTCGGCTTTGTTTTTATTAGCATGTGTGGATTGAATAGATTAATTTCAACACAAAAAAAAGAATAAAAAAAACTTTTCATGCTTGTATTCGGCTTTGTTTTTATTAGCATGTGTGAATGCAATAGAATAATTTCAACACAAAAAAAAAGATTTAAAAAAATTTTAATGCTTGTATTCGGCTTTGTTTTTATTAGCATGTGGGAATTCAATAGAATAATTTCAACACAAAAAAAAGATTTAAAAAACTTTTCATGCTTGTATTCGGCTTTGTTTTTATTAGCATGTGTGAATTCAATAAAACAATTTCAACACAAAAAAAAAGATTAAAAAACAGTGTCAGATACCTTTTTGGACCACCTCCACATCTCATGCTTCTAATGGGCCTCGAGCTTCTACACTTCTAAGTTGAGCTCTTCAGCCTCCCATTGACCACTGGGTTAAGTATGTGGTTTAGCCATAAAACCCACCCACAACCACATTGTCTCAGCACACTATTGAATGCACGCGATGCATTGTTGACGCGTTTGCCTTCTCTCTGGCTGGTGGAGTGGTGTGGCTCACTGGTTAGAGGCGGCAGACCTGGAAGCAGAGAACGGCCCGGGACCAGGGTTCAATTCCCGACACGGCAGGGTCGTGGACCAGGGTCAGCGGACTTGATAATTCTCGCCTCGGTGCCTACTCTAACCAGGGATCACACTCGGCAACTCTGGGCATTAGCTTGCCTCATCTCTACAACGGCCCCCCACATTCGCTGGGGATGCCTGGTTTCACCTTGGAGATACCCAGTAGGGACCATCTCACAGGGATAACCAGGACGGGTTCCCCAGCGGTCTACAGCGCCACGACGCCTCAGGGCAGCAGTGCGCTTTACAAGACACATACATTTACACATACATTTGAGTAAACCTTTTCTCTCTTACAGGCCTCCTTTATCAGAGAAAGCAAGTGACGGGACAGCCCTGTCTGCACCTTGCTTTTGGAGGAAAAACTACAATTTGCCCAATATTAGCCTATATGGGTTCAAGTGCCTTGATAAATACATAACATATTTCCCTCATTTTTTGCTTAGTGTTAAAATTGTGCACATACATCTCTGTGATATCAGAAGAAAGCTGCGATGGTTTCAGCAAAGGTCTAAAGTCTAAAAACTATCCTCTGGGATTGTTATACCTGCTACTGCTACTATAATACTTGATAGTAACACAAAGGGGTATACAATCTTTACAACATGAGTGTTACCATGCATTACGTTTACAATGCGGCTACTACCACGCAGGTAAGTACAGCGCTTGTCATTTTCTGGCAGTTTACTAAACTGAACTTTACCGTGGAGGAACGTTTTTTAAGTTGTATTTTGAAAGGGGACTATCAAAAAGGAGGGTTCGGGGGTCTTCCCTTTAAAATAACCATTTATATTGAAAAAAAGGTGGTTCGGGGAGTTCCCCACAAAAAAGACAAATATATATTTGTCTTGATATAATATTATATAATTCTAGTGATATAATCTAATTATATCAGTCTAATGAGATAATGATATTATGTAACTATATATATTTGAATAATGATTTGCAAAAATATCATTTTTACCACAACAATCGCATAGTAAAGACCCAGAATGTCATATAATAGGCATGCGTGGTAAAGACATGCGTAGTAACAACTAATATTACAATGGTAGGACTTCCCGACATTTTTCCAAAAGCCTGGCCCTTATCACACTCTGCTCATCTTCCCCAACCAGAGAAACACCAACAACTTCTGATCTCAACAACCCAACCATCTGCCTGGGAGCACTGATCAATCATCAATGCGGCTTACGGCTCCATAGATACTGCACTTCTCCACACCAACATAATGGCTGCAGCAATTATTTCTATGCAAGCTGCACTTAAAAAAAACTCCAGAATAATTAATAAAACCAATCAGTCCTTAAAAAGAAGTAAATAATATTCCCCAATTTCACCTGTTTAATACAAGTCCCACATCTGAGCAGACAAGGCCACGTATGTCGCAAAAATAATCTCTTTCAGGGCCCTCTGCAAGTTTCACAGACCAGTTCATGGGACAGGACCCATTTTCTTACATGAGAAACTGAAATTGAACAGCCAGAGGATTAGCCTCAGGACACAAAAAGCTCCACTACTGATCATCAACCATTAAAAAAAAGCATTTGCTGGAGCTCTTGCTTGAATCAGACGTTTAGGGCTGCACTACCGAAGGTGAGCACAGGGGGCGCAACATTAAAACTCTGTCACACTTTGGGGCTGACTGGTGTCTTAAGTAGTTAAAGAGCTGGAGCAGCGCTTGATTTACCACTTTAAATAGTGGTGACAGGTTGCATCTCACAGAACTTTCAAGGCCTGTGCAGCTCTATGCTGGAAATGTAGCTGCCTTTGTTGACACATCTTATGTAAATAGTACATCAGTGACGGAACATAGGCCCCTGCGGTGCAGGGGCAGTGGCCGCTGGCACGGATCAGGGGAAGGGGGCAGATGGTAGACAAAAAAACAAAAAAAAAGCACCTACTTGCCGCCGCGTATCATCTCGTCCTCCCTTCTCATCTTGCTCTGCTCTGGCTGGAACCAGGAAGCACACAGGCTCCCCTGAGCCAATCACAACGCTGCATTGCCACGTTGTGATTGGCCTGAATGCCATGGTTTGGTGCTCAGCCAGGGACTGGGAGCCTGGGCACGTTCTCCTCCCAGGCTGTAATGCAGCCTGCATGGAGAACATGCAAAGTGGGCATGATGGTTTGGCCGGCCTGAGACGGCTGGTCAAACTGTCATGCACACTGATAACAGTGCATACCACTTCCCGTGGCCGTCTGTTATCCCCCTAGTCCCGCCCCCAAGACTCTGGGGCACAAATTAAAACGATAATAAACAATGGTTTATTACTGTTTTATTTTTATTTTCTTTACTGCTGAAGGGGGGGCAACGCTTCTCCATCGTAGTGGAGGAGCCGCCACTGTGCGTGGGGCCCAAGCTCCAGGGAGTCCCCTCCGCAAAAGTTGTAGGTTTTGGCCCTTGGAGAGGAGGCCCACTCCATGTACTTTACGTGGGGCCCCCTCAAGTTTTGTTACGTCACTGCAGAATATAACACAATGACATTCACAAAGCAACATACTAACACAATTACAAAATAAATTAGCACAACAGGCTCAACACAAATAACAGTGCAAACAAAGTATGACAAACAACCACAGTACAACCAATCACATTGTAATAGTGCAGTGCAAAAACATAACAGCACAAACAATAATCAAACACATCACCAGCACAATGAAATGCCACAAAACAAATATGCAGAAATGTTCTTGTCACACAAGAATCCTATTTTCATAATAATGTGGGGAAGGTATTTGGTGCAAGCTCCCCCTCAACCTACCACCAAGGACATGAAATAGCACCAATCAAAAATGTTTTGTGATCCGGCCCATAGAATCTAGAATAAACTCCTGAAAAGTATATGGATCATCAACAGCTATCCAGAATTCAGAAGAGAAATAAAGACCTGACTGCTCCTAACACAACACAACTACAAGTCACTCTGGTTTGTGTTTTGGAGCACACAAGCGTAAGACAAAGCTACATGCCACCGCATCTAGGACCAGATGTAGGTAAATATCATTTACCGATTCTAAAATACCGAATTTTACCGATTCGGTATTTTAAGAATCGGTAAATGATATGTAGCTAATGATTCGGTAAATTTTACCGAATCAGTAAAATTCGGTAAATACCGATTCGGAGGCCCATAGGAATGAATGGGGAATACCGATTTGGTAAATACCGAATCGGTAAAAGGGGGTAGACTTACAAGGGTGGCAGGGTGGCATATTGACACCCTGTTGCACCCCTGTATAGTGCATGGGTGCACATGTGGCACACATACATGCCCTAAGGGCATATATGTCTGCCACATGGCACAGTTGAAAAAAGCACAAAATTGCTTTTTTTTAAGGTTTTCGATATTTACCACCAACTTGTAGTCACCACATCCATACAATCTTCCATACCTTGCAAAACACTTATACAGCATGTCTTTACATTTTCAAAACTGCCTCCAAGGGCAGGTATTCACCAGTACAATATCTACGAATTGGCATGTTTTGCCATGATTTCCTAAATTTAATGCAGTGCGCTTTTGCTAACTTTTGATGTATAATGCAAATTCCTCCAATTTCTGAGGTAAAAGCTAATTCAGGAGAAGTAACAGATGGGATTTCCTCCATCACTGCTATGGTATGAGAGGGGAAATTCCACTGTTGGATTCTCCTTCAGATTTAGCACTTTCTCCATGAATGCACATATTTTCCTTTATTATCTAGCTCTAACATTCCGCCTTAGGTTTCAGACTTCAGTCCACACTCATTTCCTTTCACAATATCCGATGTTATCTGAGACTCCCCAATGCACAAAGCCTGTTTGCACACCCACTGTGAAGCCTGTGAATTCTACCACCAGGTGGGCTGACCTTGAAGTAGTCTGTGCAGCTCCCAGGGTGTGAGGCTCAAGCACTTTAATCATTCCTGACATGTTTGAACACTGAGGTCAGTGCTGGTGTGGGAGGCCCACAAGCCCTTCTGCAGGAGCTGCATAGCTATCTTGAGCATAGAGGAGGCAGGCTCTCCCCTTCCTTGTTCAGGCTGCTCAAGGTGTAGCCAGGATTGTGACCTAGGTAATGCCTGGCTTTTCACCTACAATATTCTGAAAATGTTTCCACCAAGATTAAATCATACAAAAATGAAGCTTTGGTTAATGGACTCAGAAAAGCCTTAGAATGACACTGTCCTGTTTGACCTTCATTAAGCTTTAATTAATTGGAAATCAATGCTGCTGATAAGGAGGCTGGCTACAACTGCAGAGGCCTGTGTTTATGTTGAGCTTTTTTTAGTATTTGAATGACTCTGCAGGGGTATTTTTAGCCTGACCCGTGTCACTGTCCGAGCCTGCGGGACTGCAGCACAGCTTGGTAGCCAAGGCTCAGCCTCCCTCTGTATAGTGCATTAAACAATAGTTTAAATGTCTAAATCACAAACATGATCCTCCTGATTGGTCACTGATACATTACAAACAAGCATTGGCATAGCCAATAGGTCTCGCTTTTAGGACCTTATAAGTATTTAGTTATGCAGCACAATTTCATTGGTGCAACAACATCAACTGTTGCGTGGCTAAACACTTATAAGGTCCCAAAGGCGAGACCTGTTGGCTATGCCAATGTTTGTTGTGTTTCTGTGCGTTTTGGCAGGTTTGACCACGCGTGCCAGATTTGCAGGGACAGTACCAGGGTTTCACCTGCTGTCCTGACAGATTTCCGGAAATCAAATGTCCCGGTTTTTAGAGAGAGTTGACTGAAAACGGTGGCAGGTGTCTTTTTATGTTTTTCAAAGCAGGGATAGTTGCCAGCTGTTAGAAGAAAATGGTTTAATTAACATGCATGATACTGGCTTTAAAAATTGTATTTTAATTATGTTCTTATCGCTTCTTCTGTAATTCTACAATGATGAGCGATATCAGTCTGTGCGCTCAGTTATAATAAAATTGTAGTTAGAACCTTATTTAAAGATTGTGCTTTTGTTAATTTGGTGCAAATCGGTTCAGCAGTTTTTTAGAAATTTATGTTGAAGGAGGCGATTGGCTTTGGCAAGAAGAGGATACATTCCAGAGATATTTGGACAGCTGGAAAGATGTATTGTTAATGTGCCTTTAACTTTGGTGCTGTTTGACAACTCTGCCAGCAATTTAGCAGATGCTTAGCACGTTTAACATACTCTTTTTTTTAATGTGTGCTGATTTCTCTAGGGTGGCAAAAATGTGTTAATTTGCTAATGACTAAGGCATCATTTGACAAATCCACACTAAATTTGGCAGATATTTACCATTAATAATATTCTTTGGGTATGGCAAGTTTCATGCAAGTTGAAAGCTGGGGCATGAACAATTTCATGTGCTAATAACTTTCTTGCCCTGTTATTAGTATGAATGAGATTAGTGAGGCTCTTAACACATTAAGGCAAGTTCAGGATACTCAGGTTTCATGCACGTCTGAGAAGGGGGAGCAAGTTAAATAGGAGATCAAATAATTCATTGATTTGCTAATAACTTTGGTGCAATTTTACAGATCTGTGCAGTGCTTGGCAGACACATCATGTTTAGCTTACTTGTGATATTTTGAGTTTCATGTAAACCCATTGGAAGAGGAGGTTACACTTAAAGGGGTGGGCAAAAACAATAGTTCCTATTTTAACTCATCAAGGGCTCTTTGCTCTTCTCTACAGAAAGAACCCCTAAAGGAAATATAGTAGTTTTGGAATGAAAGTAAAGTTTTACTCAGAGATGTACCATTGTTTGTTTTTTGAGTAAATGCATTCAGTTTTCAATTAGTGTTACAATAATGTGTCAATGGGGTTGGAAGGGTTAAAATATGGAGTTGGTTGGGCCGTTAGTGAGCAGGCAGACATTGAACCCAGGTTTGCAGAGTTTCTGTGGATCTACATCTAAAAATGAAACTTGAACAAAGACTTTTAACTCCAGTTGTCCATCCATCTATGCATATTTGAAGGCTCTGCACATCTGCGGTTGGCAGTCTGTGGCAGGTTATCAAATTATAAGCAAATGAACACTTTTGTGTCCTCACCCTTCCTGTAACAGTTCTTTCTTCTTGAGATATACATGAGACTCCATATAGTAAGGGTAAGGTAAACATCCTAAAGTTTTGCCAAATTTCATACTAGTCCATGATACAGCACCAAAGATATTAGCAAATAAAATATTTTTGACCCCTGCTTTAACTTTGCCAGATCTTCCTGTAACTTGAGATTTGTGTACTGAGCTCAATTTGCTAACACTCTATAAAATATCATGCCGACTTGCTAACCTGTGCCAACATTATTTGCAAGCAAACACTTTTTTGACCTCCATCCGCTTAACTTTGCCCCTCCGTGATGGATTTGCATGAAACTCAATATATCAGGAATTTGTTTCATATGATAAGGGCCTGACATATGTGCAGATTTGGTATAAGCCACGAAAACTTTTATCATATGAAAGATTATCGTAACCCTCCACTTTAAATTTGCTTCCTGTTGATTATCTTCCTAAAACTTGACATACCAAGAGAAAAACAAACACGCTAAAGTTCTGATTAGTTTCATGCTGATTGATGACACAGACTCATAGTTATTAGTAAATTACCACTTTTTGGCACCTCTTGTAAATATTCCCCACTTAATGAATCAGCACGAATTTGAATATACTAATAGTGAGCTGAACTTGATAAATATCTGCTGATTTTTAGACAGATTCTCCAAATAGCATTGAAGTCCCAAGCAAATCAATATACAGTTATATATATTAAACTGGTGGTTATAGTTTCTGAAAGTTTCCATTGAAAAGTATTTTTTTCGTTTCTTAATAACTTTTGCACCATTTGAAAAATCTGTAAGAAACATTCCAGTTAGAGTACATCCACTTTGGGTCCTTCATGGAAAGTTTTGCACTGATCAGTCAAGTGGGATGGAAAAGGGAGGGCTCAAAAGAGCAATTTGCCATTTGAAGTCCTATTGGAACAGTTGCTCACTGAATAAACAGCCGAACGGTACTACACCAAACTCGGTACAAAGTTAGAACTTTACTCCACGATTGTGCTTGTGTTGGTTTGGTGTAAATCTGTTCAGTAGTTTGAAAAAATTTAGCATTTTAAAAAGGTGTTTGAGGTGGGTATGTAAGGACTAACTTTCAGAAAGAGGTAGAGATATCTAGGGAGTTAAGTCGCGGAGGATCCGCGGTTCTAGTAGAGCAGATCCACTGTGACTCCAAAACATTTAAAAAAAATGCTTGATTCTGATTTCCAGAGGAAGCTTTTCTCTTATTGGCCATTTCAGCACTCAGGGTCTCAAGTATCGAAATAATCTGGATGGATGGCCACAACATTGGGGGAAAATGTTGCAGCAGCCATTACAGGACTCAGGGACTGAAGGGCATATTATCAAGGGTGGCGATAGGGAATTTTCACTGCTTTATCAATAATTCTATCGCCCTATTAGCAAGCTAATGACATGCAAAGTGGGCATACCCAAACTGAAAACAGTCGCTAACATCGCTATCACCTATTAGCAAGGCAGGCGTAGCGATGGAAATATTCGTGCTAAGCGCAAATATCTCCAAATACTAACACCTGCCCAGACCAGTTCTTAGCCATGTTATCCAATGGGAGGTGGATAACATGGCTAAGAGCATTTCGTTGCTAATGCGTGAATATCACTGTATTCTCAGCGATATTCACGCATTTCGCCGCTATCGCCGGAAAATGTATCGCTTTGGAGATAAACGTTGCTAATAGCACGTTATCTCAGCGATAAATTCCGGCGATGCTCAGCGATAAAAAAATCGTTGCTAAGCCTATTTAGCAATAAATATCGCTACTTGTTGGTAATATGCTCCTTGGTCCCCAAGATCGGGAAAAAAGATTGAAATGGTACATAAGCGCCTCTAGGCCCACGTGGAAGGGGTTCCGATGGTTCCTCTCGTGTTTACATTTTTTTTTTTAAGTTACATTTTGTCATCGGGTCTATGGTACTACGCTACAACCCCAGGCCCACGGTGCAAGTGTCTCTACCATGGTGCCGCACTCATGTCCAAGGAATCTTCATGGGACAGTGGTGCCATAGTAGAGATGGTTGCCCCAGAGGGACCGCCATGGATCCAAATTGGTGTCCGCAATCCACCAAAAATGTCAGTGTGGTTTTAGGCATCTGCGGAGTGTGGGCTGCAAGGTCAGGTACTACACACCACTCCTTATGCACACTATATTTGGAACTGGTTGTCTTCAGAAAGCAGGGTGCAGGGCCTAGCCGCAATGCTGAAGTTTATTAAAAACCAAAGGTTAAAGTGGTTTTACAGTTAGTTTTGGTAATTTAATCTAAACATATGTAATAAAAAAACTCAGAAATGCACTGAAAAAAATCACAATTAAAGTCTAGGTATGATTACAAAACAAAACCTAAACCACCTTAATTATCCAGTTACAGCTGAGTGAACTAACTATATCTTGCTCTGCTGTCATGCACTGCTAGGACCTCCTGCTCCACCACACCACGGATGACATCACTGATGACACCTCAAAATACTTCATTGATCATCAAAGGAATGTCATGTCTTTATATTGGTCTCAGATGTATATATTGGCCAGTGCAAGTGCTGGGTCTTGCTTTTAGCCATAGAAGGCCAAAGCTGATCTGCATATCAGTTTCCTGATCATATGTGTAATCTTTAGCCATACATACTCGTGATTTAGGAATGAAAATGGTTCTGCCCCAGGTACACCTAAAACATTCTTCATAGGTCTTGTTCATGTTATGGAGGATTGCAAGGATTGCCTGGGTGTCCCTATTTAACTTTTCATTGGCAGGACCCTGGCATTCCTAGACACCTTTTTTTTATTTACAAGGTTGTCCCATTCCAAGTCTTTTCCATTATGTTAAAGTCCATGTCATGCTGGACTGCTCAAATCACTGTGTAGAGGAGAGTTTCCTGTTCTCCCCGGCACTGTTTGAACCTTCAGAACTCCAATGCCTCGAGGGTTCAAAGGTGATCGCATGTTTTAGATGTCACATGTTGGATATTCTAACCGGAACACTCAAAATGCAGCTCGACTGAAGTTGTAAGAGAGCGCCATCTGCTGGGCCACCACGAGGGGTGGGACATGGGGCAGCTCAGCAGGCTTTGCCAGTGAGGCGTTCACTGTGTGCTGTAGACTGGCTGGTGGAGAGGCAGGGAAAGGTGCGGGCAATGGAGAGAGATTAACTCCTTGCATGCTGATGACGAGCTCAGCGCGTCATGCAGCACGGTGGCCGTGTGCTGGTGACGAGCTGAGCTCGTCATGGCCTCCGCGAAACACCCACGTGGGGAAAACTTACCCCGCTGTGCTGGGCGTTCCATTGAGCGGGCGTGGCCATGACGAGCTCTGCTCGTAATCAGCACACGGCCACCGTGCTGCATGACGAGCCGAGCTCGTCATCAGCACCGCGGCGCCGCGCGCGGCACCCCTCCCCCCGCGCCCCGGGGGAATTAGCCCCGCGGCGATGGGGTTAAGGGGAGAGGACAGCTTCCTGCTCTGCAATTCAGCACAATTGTGACTGTAGTAAAAGTGCACAGATTGATGTGGGAGTGAGTCCAGAAGGCCCAGGTGGGCTAAGATCTCTTTAACTGATTGTCCACATGGCCAATCGACCAATGCCCAAATGACTGTCCAGTCTATGAGTTTTTTCCAGGCTTTATCCGTGATATAAAGTCATGTTTTTTGCTGATTGATATTTGGAAAGTATCGTTTGAGCCACCAGACCCAACCACAAAGCAGGCAAACCTCGTACATAGTATTCATAGAGTGCCTTATATAGTGCTTTCATACATAAAGCGCTATATAAATACCAATGTAATACACTACAAGGATGCAGGAAGGTATTTGGCCCTTCTCAACTGTGCTCCAGTCCCATGCTCAGACTGGATCTCCCCCTGCCTCCAAGGCCAGCCGCTTCACAGTGTCCCCACCCATGGCTTTATTTGGGGCACACCATCTGATACCCAAGGTGGGCTCTGGCATGAGTTCTCCTCTGCAGCCCGGCCCTCCTCTTCCCTCCACGGGCCGGTCGAGCTCGCAGCTCTCCCAGCCAGAGCTTTTATTGGACCGGACTCTCCCCCCACCTCAGGCAGATTGTAATGAAAAGGTTGTTGGAATATGGAGCTCTCAAACAAGAAAACGTGTTTCCCTTTTGTCCGAACTTAATGTTGCAACCATTCAAGAATTACAGCAGCACAGAATAAACAGTGACTGCAACACCAATCAATCAATCATCAGTCAGCATTTATATAGCTTAGCACTGTCACCCCTAGGAGTCTCTGTGCACTAAAGGGGCCGTGTCTCCGTTGACAAGCCAGGTCTTGAGTTTCTTTCTGAAGTCCGTCAGGGAGGGTGCTGTCCAGAGGTGGAGGGGCATGTCGTTCAGGTATTGGCAGTGATATAGGAGAAGAAGCAGCTCCCGCTGCATCTACGATGGTTGTAGGATCACCTACAGCTTTGCATGCATGCTTGACGATCTTGAACTGGCATCTCTTCTAGCTGGGGAGCCAGTGGAGGTCTCTGAGGTGAGGAGTGATGTGGGTCCGTTTGGGGAGCTCCAGGATGAGTCTGGCTGTGGTGTTCTGTATCATCTGGAGAGTTTTGAGGAGCTGGGTGGGAATTCCGGTGTAGAAAGCAGTGCCATAGTCCGAGGCGGCTGGTGATCAGGGACTGCGTGACTGTCTTTCTGGTGTTGATTGGGAACCATCTGAAGAGATCCATCTGCGGAGCAGGCAAAGGGCGTGGAAGCAGGAGTAGGTTACTACGTTGACTTGTCATTTTATGGTCAGTTGGCTGTCAAGGATGATGCTGAGGTTCCGTGCATTGTCTGTCGATGTGGGTGTTGGTCCGAGCTCTGCTGGCCACCAGGTGTGGTTCCATATGGAGGTGTTATTCCTGAAGATCAGTACTTCTGTTTTGTCTGAGTTGCATTTGAGGCAGCTGTCTCTTATCTATTTGGCTACGTTGGTCATGGCATTGCAGAAGTTGGCTATGGCGTTGGAGGGGTCCTTGGAAAGACAGAGGATTAGTTGAGTGTCGTCTGCGTAGGAGATTATGTTGAGTCTGTGAGATCTGATAGCGTCTGCGAGAGGGGACATCTACAGGTTGAACAAGGTATCGATGAGGGATGATCCTTGGGGTATGCCGCATTAGATGTCCTTGGGTGCGGAGGTTAAGCGAGGCAGTCGGATGCTCTGTGCGCGTCCCGAAAGGAAAGAGGCCCTCCACTTGAGGGTGTTTTGCTGAATGCCAGCATTGTGGAGTCTGTTGATGAGGGTGTGTTGTGGAGGTATTGAACTCAGCAGAGTAGTCGAGGAGGATAAGAGCCACAGTTTCTCTGCAGCTGAAGAGAGTTATGATGCCATCAGTCACAGCAATCAGCGTGGTCTCGGTGCTGTGGTTGGAACGGAATCCTGATTGTGAGGCAGCAAGTCAGTGGTTTTGATCCAGATGTTCGGTGAGCTGTTGGTTGATGGCTTTCTTGAGTTCTTTGGCTGGGTAGGGGAGCAGGAAAATAGGTCAGTCATTTTTTAGATCGCTTGGGTCGGGAGAGTGTTTTTTTTAGGAGGGGTCTGACCTCTGCATGTTCCCATCCGTCCAGGTAGGTTGCTGTGGAGAAAAAGATGTTGAGGATGCTGGTGAGTTCTGTGCTGATAGGGTTGGTTCTTAGGTTGGACAGATGGTGGAAGGAGGGGTTGCTGGGGGGCCGGGAGCAGATGGACGATGTGATTGCTGCGGTGGTCTGAGTGGTGAGCCGAGACCAAGTAGTTATTGTTTGTCTAGTGTTCGCTGGTTGATTGAGGTTGATGAGGCTGAGAGTGGTGGGTTGGTGATTGAAGTTGTAGGTGGTAGCAATCTTGCTGTGGAAGTATTCTGAGAGGGTGTCGCAGAGTTCTTGGGAGGGGTGGACGGTATTCTCCGTGGTTGCCTGGTTGGAAAATTCCTTGACAATTTTTAAGAGTTTCTTCGTGTGGTTGGCTGCGGTGTCGATGCAGCCAGTGATATCTGCTCGCTTTGCTCCTTTGATGCACAGGAGGTAGGTGTTAAGGGCTGCTTTATGAGCGGCTCTGTCACAGGAATCCTTGGTGACTTGCCTTTGCTTCTCGATATCAATTGCGCTTGTTGGTTCTGAGCTCTGGCGTCTACCAACTGGCTTGTATTGAGGTTTTGTTGGCTTTTGCTGGTTTCAGCAGGCCTACTCTGTTGGCCAACTTAGTGATCCAGGCAGAGAAGTCCTGGACGGCCTGGTAAAGGTCTGCTGAAATTTCATGTTGTGTGGTGTTGATGGACTGTTTTCATTGAGTCTTGGTTACTTTGCCCCCACTGCGGTGGGTGGCAATGTGGTGCTAGGAGATGGCGCGTTGGGCATCGGAGTTGGTAAAGTAGACAATCGTATGGTCGGTCCAGGTGAGTTCTGTGATGTGGGTGCACTAGATTCTGTCACAGGAGGTGAAATGGCGTTGAGTGTGTGTCCAGCTGTATACGTGGGTTCAGTGACTATTTGGGTGAGGCCAATGTTGTTGAGGTTCTCCAGGAGGTCGTCGGTGGGATCGTCGAGGTGGAAATTGAGATCAAAATTGAGATGAGGTTGGAGATGGAGTCGCAGAAGGCTTGTCGGGGTCCCGGTAGTCTTTAAGGGAGGGTGCCTCTTATTGTGGTAGTGGCTTTGGTCTGTAATAGGAAGTTGGGTTGTTCCATGAGAGGCATTGGGTCGTCGTTGGTGATGGTGCATCAGATGGTTTCCTTGAAGATGATGACGGTGCCTCCACCGTGTTTGTTGGTGGGTCTCAGTGTAACGTCGGGAGTGGCAGGGGAGATGCCGGGGTTCCAGGAGGGGTTGAGCCATGTTTCGGTGATGACGCCTATGTCCGGAGAGGATGGTGATGGTGTCCCAGATTACTATGGCATGTTTGCAGGATGCATTGGAGCAGTTCTAGGTTGTTCCTCGTCCTCTGTGTGGAAGCGGTGCAGGTACCAGTGGGGGCAGGTGGTCCTGTGTAGCAGGAGAAGCAGCAGTGGCGGCAGGTGAAGGGTCCTTTGGTTGATCACGGGGAAGGCCGTAAAGCAGCTGCACGGGGTCCAGGGCCAGGGGCTCCTTGGTGGTGTAGTGGCAGATGGTAGGAGGACCAGGGGTTCTGGCGATGGGCGCAGACAAGCCTTTGCAAGTTTCATTTACGGCAAGTAACTCTGCTGGTTAGGCCAGTAAGATAGCACGCACTCTCCCACAAGTACACTATCTCAATGGAATGTCTGCTAAAAGCCAATCAAAAACATGAAAGCTTCTATATTCACAAACTCCATATTAACACTAATTACAATGTGCTTGTAATAATGAGAAACTGGACACATTGCTGAAAGTTGTGATATAACCAAGGCCATTGGTATTATGCGACAGGTGAGGACTAAATTATATGGCAGGGTTGACTAAATTATGTGACAAGGAAGGGCAAATTATGTGGCATAATGCAGAAAAGTTTGTGACAGTATTACTGCATTGTTTTGTCTTTGTTAAGACTATCTGGGCATTGGTTCTACTTCACCATTAGCGGTTTAACACACAAATAAAGCAATAGGTAATTAAAAAGTGACCAGTCGAGTTTTGTCAAGAGGCTTCTACTGAGCAACCTTGTTTTTTTAGTAACTTTTGAGCCTTTTGTAAAATCTGCCAATTATGCAGCTGATTATGGATTATGTGGCAAATGCATCAAATCCATATTCATACAGAAAACGCCGCAGCTGCAGAATTGCAGAATTTCAAAGGTCCTGACCATAACCTGCCTTTAGAACGTGCTATGAAAAAACGTCTCCACATGTATTGTAGATCTACAGTAAATAAGCGGGGTTCGTGGAGCGCTGTTAGCTTCCTTTTCCTACTTCTGCATTTATGCTCACCGAGACCAGGGGCAGGGCAATGCTTGCAGTGCCAAAGGTTAAGCCAAGGGAAACAGCAGGTCACCTTGGGTACCCCTATTATGGTCTGTCACCCACAGATAATTCTCACGGATTTTACATCTAAGATTACACTATTTTATCTATAAACAATTTACCTGCATTTAAGTTAACTCAAATGATATTTTCCATTGCAAGGCAGTTTTTGTCAGCCCTTATTTCCAAAGATACAGCCTCAGCGGAATTGTGCATCCTCTGAGGTTTAAAGGGCTGCCTCATTCATTTTCCCTTTTTTTCTAAGTTTTCCTCTTGCTCCTGCAGCCTAATTTTCGCACAAACCGGGAATGTGCAGCAGTGTTGATACGCACATAATGAATAATGATTGTGTGCATTATTCCCTTTCTTAGCTGCATTCAGTAAATTTGGTACAAGAGCTCAGAGAGCATTCGGTGCATTAAATCTGCACTAAGGAATTCTTCCTCCCTAAGAGTAATGCTCTGAATGAGGCCCCAGGTGGGTTAACCATCTGCACGTTGGTGGGACTTTGTGTAATGCATCACCTTGACATTCAGTCAGTCACTAACACTTTATTCCGCTTGAATAGTCTGAGCCATAGAAGCACAAATATTACAATAAATTATTACAATGTTATTTAAGAAAACAGTGATCATCTAAAACCAGAATTCACACAGTGCCAAAGATGATAAAATAAAACGCAATCATGCATAAATACAACAATCAAATATTAACCAATGGGTTCAAATTGAATTTTACTGACACCGTTTACATTTAATCATGAATCCCTAATGGAATTATCTTGACATATAATTTTGAAGATACTGGGGGGCGTGGCTTTGGTGCGTAGTGGAATGGCTGCCTTTTAAGGGAGCTCTGTGCGCCGGAACCGATACCGGACAAATACCATCCTGTAGAACCCCTCTGTATGCGGTAAGACTCCCCCGGGATATGCAGGCTGCTTAGGAGGGCTGGGTTTAGTCATCAATGGTTCGCACACCGCTAGCCCCTCCTCCGGATCGCCCCTCGGGAATCTGGTACTTGTAGTGCTTTAGTGGATCACCCAGGTGGGTGCAAGTCGGTACTTGTTGGACTGATGAATCTCTAGACCCGATACATGTCCCGGGTTTTAGGATATTGCCCGAGACATGTCTCGGGTTTCGGGATAACTTCCCTCATCAGTAGAGAAAGATCGTTAGGGGTGGAAGAGAAGGCCGCCACACAACCGTCAAAGGCCTCGATGCCAGAACCGGCACGCAGGTGCGTCGTCCAAGAGCCCGTCGGCCCAAAGCTCAAGGGAGCCGTATTGTGTTTAGTCATCAATGGTTCGCACACCGCTAGCCCCTCCTCCGGATCGCCCCTCGGGAATCTGGTACTTGTAGTGCTTTAGTGGATCACCCAGGTGGGTGCAAGTCGGTACTTGTTGGACTGATGAATCTCTAGACCCGATACATGTCCCGGGTTTTAGGATATCGCCCGAGACATGTCTCGGGTTTCGGGATAACTTCCCTCATCAGTAGAGAAAGATCGTTAGGGGTGGAAGAGAAGGCCGCCACACAACCGTCAAAGGCCTCGATGCCAGAACCGGCACGCAGGTGCGTCGTCCAAGAGCCCGTCGGCCCAAAGCTCAAGGGAGCCGTATTGTGTTTAGTCATCAATGGTTCGCACACCGCTAGCCCCTCCTCCGGATCGCCCCTCGGGAATCTGGTACTTGTAGTGCTTTAGTGGATCACCCAGGTGGGTGCAAGTCGGTACTTGTTGGACTGATGAATCTCTAGACCCGATACATGTTCCGGGTTTTAGGATATCGCCCGAGACATGTCTCGGGTTTCGGGATAACTTCCCTCATCAGTAGAGAAAGATCGTTAGGGGTGGAAGAGAAGGCCGCCACACAACCGTCAAAGGCCTCGATGCCAGAACCGGCACGCAGGTGCGTCGTCCAAGAGCCCGTCGGCCCAAAGCTCAAGGGAGCCGTATTGTGTTTAGTCATCAATGGTTCGCACACCGCTAGCCCCTCCTCCGGATCGCCCCTCGGGAATCTGGTACTTGTAGTGCTTTAGTGGATCACCCAGGTGGGTGCAAGTCGGTACTTGTTGGACTGATGAATCTCTAGACCCGATACATGTCCCGGGTTTTAGGATATCGCCCGAGACATGTCTCTTAGGAGGGCTGGCTGGTGGAGTTTGGTGCCCCCCCCCCCCAGAGCGCTGCCCTGTTCTCCGGCGAGGCCGAGTCGGCGAGTGAAAGCAAAATGGCGCCGCACTGATTTCGGCCTCGATAGAGCCCTGGACGTGGGTGCCGAACTGAGGGCGACTGGTGGAGGCTGCAGAGGGACACGTCTCCCCCTCGACTGGTGCGCTGAACAGCAGACTGGAGCGCGGTGTTTGTGAGGAGAGGGGGCGGCCGAGACCGAGGCTGTACAGGACCACAAGCGCAGCTGGGAAAGAGGCGCGGATGCACTTGGCCGCTGGGCCTCGAGGTGCTCCGCTGTGCTGAAGGCTGGAGAGGAGGAGCGAACAAGGACAGCTGGACTGTGGTGGATGGCGGCCAGGTGGGGTTGATCCCCGGCGGTGAGTGTAGGGCCAGCGTGGGTCGGACCCAGTGAGCCAGGGCGGCGCTAGCCGCGTGAGGTGGGGAGCCTGGTTGGGGCGTGGCACCTCGCGGGGCTGCGTGGCGGGGCCGCTGCCTGTGCGGTGCTCCCCGTCTGGGTCGACTGGCTTCTGCACGGCTCCTCGGGCCTGGGGGTTCTTCTATGAGTTTCCTCCGCCCTGCTACTGTCCATATTTCGGACGAGTGGGGGTGGGGGGGCTCTGGGAGTTCACTCGGGTGTGGGGGGGCAGCGAGGGTGCCTGCCTGGGCGTGTAGCGGCGTGCAGGAGCACACACGTCTGTCTTGTGGCACACTGGACATGTTTGCAGCTGCGTGTGTGCACGGCCCATTGTGCTGCTGTTGAAGGAACTCTGTGGAGGGGCATGGGACAATAGCGGAGGGCCCCCACACAAGAGGTGCCACCGGCGGTGGCTTATTGTTAGAAGCAGAGGCTGGGGCATTGAGAAAAGTTGCCAGGAGTCTTGGGGACAAGTGAGAGCTTTGTGGTCTCCAGACAGGGCGAATAATCAGGATATTATTGAGACTGCGACAGGGCCCCAAGTGGGCACCCGGCTTCAGTGTCTTTCATTATGAGTAAGACGGAACCCAAACAAGCGAAGCTGCAATTTGAGAATAAAAGAGTAACTCTAACTGCGGATGGCTCAGCTGATCAAAATGCTCCTAGTAGTGCTTTGAATCTAGTAGAGGGGGCGGAAGACGATATGAGGACCATTCTGTTGGAGCTGCGGGCAGGAATGAAAATCATTGATGGCAAAATCGATGCCTTGGCGACGGGCCTGGACATGGTAAAAAAGAAAGTTGAAAAGCATGAACACAGGCTCGATGTCCTTGAGAACCGGGGGTCGGATGAACATGATGCGCAGGCTGAAGCGCGCACGCAGTTGCTACAGATGGAAAAGGTGTTGGCAGTTATTAGTGCCAAGAACGAAGATTTAGAAGCGCGCTCACGAAGAAACAAAATACGCGTTCTCGGTCTGTCGGAAACCACGCCTATAAACAAAATGGAACCTTTCATGGATGGACTGCTGCATGAACTGTTTGGGCCGGTCCTGTCGGCGGTGATGATAGTGGAGAGGGCACACCGCTCGTTGGGGCCGCGGCCAAAACAGGGTGCGCCACCGCGCCCCATAATAGCATGGCTACTAAATTACGCTGACAGGGATGCTATTCTGAGAGAAGCCAAAGCCAAGGAGCCAGTGATGCACAAGGGAGACAAATTATCATTCTTTCCGGACTATACACCTGCAGTGCAATCGGCGCGGAAGGAGTTTGTGCCGGTAAAAAAGTTACTGAGAGAAGCATCGGTGCCCTATGCAATGTTGTATCCAGCCAAGTTAAAGATAACACATGAGGAACAGTCGCATTTCTTCATGGATGCGAAGTCGGCGCTGAAATTCACGAAGCACATCAGCAAGGGAAAGCCCAAGCAGAAATCGGTTGAAGTGGCAATGCTGGAATCGGGGGTGGAGGAAACGGACTAGACTTTTGAGTGATGTCTTGGTGCCTTGCAGAGTGGTCAGGAGGACTCGGCCGGATGGAGCAATGGGCTATGTTGTGCTGGACACATGGGGGGGTGGTGGGGCATGGATTCACAGGTTCTTCTATTGTTTAATGTGTGCCGGGGGGAGGTGTTGAATATATGGTTGCTACATGATGCAGGAGTCATGCAGGGGGGTGATAAGTGATTCTGGCAACCGCATCTTGGTACGAGTCCACGTGCCGAGCCTGTCCCTTCAGAGGGTATTCCCCTTATGGAGCTTGGGGTAGTGAGGGGGCAGGGGTTGAGGGAGGGGTGAATGGTCCAGGCCTGATTGGGAGGTTGGAGTGGGAGGGGGGGTGAAGGAGGTGGGAACAAGATGTTGTTGTGTGGTATTTTTTTTTTTTGCAGACAATACATGGTCGTTGATTGTAGGTGCAGGAAAGATGCGCCTGATTGTCTAGACATACCTGGTGCTTCCTCCATGATGAATGGTTTGCTAATGTTTTTTGAGATTAGAGATGCTCGATGGCAGGTAGATGTAAATTGTTAACATGGAATGTCCTGGGCCTCAACTCGCCAAAGAAGGTGAGACAGGTAGTGGCATATTTAAACAGACACATGATAAATATTGCGCTACTACAAGAAACGCACCTGACTAAACACACTGCATGGATGGTGGCGAGTAGGTGGGCGGGATATCGTCTGGATTCATCGTATTCATCTTATGCGAGAGCTGTATTGATTCTGGTGAAAATAGGGGTGGAGTTCCATCCACTGTTCACATATACGGATGAGGATGGGAGATGCGCGATGGTGTGTGGGAAGTTATATGGTACTCTGATATCCATTGTTAATATGTACGGACCAATATTAGATGATCCAGCATGTGTGGATCGCATTTGCGGAAAACTGCGTGAATGGCCGGACGCTCCTGTAATGTGGGTGGGGGATCTTAATACATATCTGAATGTGACACTGGATAAGTCTAGCCCCATCTCACACAGGACACCCACGGTGGCTAGATGTGTGGAGCGAATCATGGAGGAATTTGATTTATATGATGTCTGGAGGGTGCGACATCCCCAGGTGAAAGAGGGAACATATGCAACACCACTGTACTGTATGGGAGTTGGTCGCGGTTGGACTACTGGCTGATTGGAGGAGGTGATGGACTGGGTCGTGTGTGTGACACATCTGGCTAGAACGTTGTCGGACCACAACCCTGTGACATTGGAGGTGGGGATTCCGGGAGTACTGAAGCGGCCCTTTACGTGGAGATTGTACACAGAAGCGTTGCTAGACCCCATATATGAGTCGACTGAGCGAGAGGCCATAGTACAGTATTTTGCAATCAATAAAGGTACAGTGAGTGAGTCCGCTACGTTGTGGGAAGCCTTTAAGGTAACTATTAGGGGGGTGTGCATAGGGACGGAGGCGGGAATCCTAATGGACATTTGTACTCAGATCCAGAACGTGGAAGGTAAATTGGGTGTTCTAGAGAGAGAGTATTCGGTTAAACCGGAGCCGGGGACATTAGCCCGCCTACAGACACTCATTAGAGAGTATGAGGATTTAGCAGACACGTAGGTCAAATACATGTCTAGACAACATACAGCTAGGCGGTATGGGGAAGCGGGTAGGCCTGGACGTACACTGGCGTTTAAGGAGAGGCTGGAACAACCTAGAGTGGACAGGATCGTTGATGATCAGGGGGGCGAGCATTTCAAGCCAGAGAATATTGTAGAGCAGTTCCGTGGCTTCTATGCGGAGCTCTATCAGTCGCGTAGTAATGCGTCGGAGCAGGAGTTCGAGACGTATCTCGATAATATTGCTTGCGCATGGCTTTCTGATGTGCAGAGGAAATATCTATGTTTACCTGTAGACGAACAGGACATTAAGATGGCGGTAGCAGCGTTGTCCAATGGTAAGGCGCCTGGCCCTGACGGGCTTACGGTGGAATTTTATAAAAAATATGTGGAACTGCTTGCTCCCCACCTACTAGAAATGTATGCAGAGGCGTATGAGACTGGTATGCTACTGCCCTCCCTGGGGGAGGCCATGGTCATCGCTCTTCTTAAGAAAGATAAGCCACCGGAGAAGTGTGAATCATATTGCCCGCTGTCGCTTATTAACATTGACGCCAAGATATTGGCAAAGATTCTGGCGACTAAGCTACAACCGCTGCTACAGGGGCTAGTATTGCCTGATCAGGCAGGCTTAATACCAGATAGGTCCACCTCACACAACCTCCGTACGATCTTCTCGATGTTCCATGTATTGGAGCCCAGCTTGGAGGCTGCGGCGGTGCTACTGGATGCAGCAAAAGCATTCGATTCAGTGGAATGGCATTATATGTATAGAGTCTTGCGGCGCATGGGCTTCCCACCGCTCTTTATACAATGGATCAAAGTTCTTTATACGGCGCCGTGTGCAAGGATACGAGTGGGTGGGCTGACGTCCGAGTCATTTTGCATTGAAAGAGGCACTAGGCAGGGGTGCCCGCTATCGCCGTTGTTGTTTGCGATAGTACTGGAGACGTTGGCCTGTGTGATACGCCATTGACACCGGGAAACAGCACTTAATTTTAATCATAGACCGGTGGCGATATCGCTATATGCGGATGATATGGTTCTGTTCGTGAGGGAACCGAATAAGTATTTAACGCAATTGCTTCGGGAATATGTCAGTGTTAGGTATATCTCGGGCGTTCACATTAATTGGGACAAATCGTACATTATTCCATTGACGATGACAACCACGATACCTGGCCTTGAGTTTCCCGTTGGTTTGGGAAACGGACGCAGTCAAATATCTGAGTGTCTAGGTGCATCGGGAGCCGGCGGTGGTGGTTCGGGAAAACTATGGCAGGGCATGTTCGAAACTTGAGGAATGGGTGAATGTATGGATTACGCTGCCGCTGTCGCTGGCAGACCGGATCGCACTCATCAAGATGGTGGTGCTACCACGGTTTCTATACTTCTTCATAAACATTCCTATACCACTCACAAAGGTTTTTTTCAAAGATCTACGCAGCCAGTTGCTCCGTTTGGTTTGGGGAGGTAGAGCAGCGAGCGTGCAGTGGTCGATTCTTACGAAGGGGTACGAGAAGGGCGGTTTTGCAGCTCCGGATTTTTTAGTGTATTACCTGAGTGCACAGGCCCAATACCACGTATTACTGGTATAGACCACACGCTTTTACCCCACACGTAGCAGTTGAGGAGGGAGACGCGGCTCCGATCCCGCTACACAGTATTATTACTCACAGTGCACGTGGCACTCCAAGGTCGGAGATCAACGCGATCGACGTCACGATACTGGCGTGGGAGAACATAGGGCGATTGGCACAGAAACTACCGTTATATGCGTCACTCATGCCCCTTGAACAGCACGCTGATTTGTTGGTCACGCATGAGGCTCCCTCTATGAGACTATTGCTGGACGCTGGTATTGTACAAATGTGGGATGTTTATCCACAGGGGTCGATCATGACGGCGGAGTCGCTACAATATGTTAGTAACCAGTCGCTTCTATTTCGCTTCGCAGTGCACAGATTGCGACACGCGGTCAGGAGACATTACAACACATATCCACTAGAACCTCCCGAGCTGTTGTTGCTGCAGTTTGTGCTCTCCACGCCCACTAACAAAAAGTTGGTCTCCAGACTATATAAGATGATTAAAGATGAAACAGTGGCGGGCCGGATAAGAGCTGGGAAAGGTGGAACGAGTGTCTGCCGAATGCTGTAACGGAGGAAAATTGGAAATACATATGTAGCATGACAGGGAAACTCAGTATGAACGGCAACCTCCGGATTATACACTTTAAATTTATATATCAAGTGTATTATATGCCGGCGCGGCTGCATAAGTATGGTTTGCGAGGGACTGCCTGCTGTGTTCGATGTGGACAGGATGAGGCAGATTTCATGCATCTGGCGTGGGGCTGTCTGAAAGTGAATGTGTTCTGGAGTGAGGTGATGGGTAGTATACAGGAGATGGTCACTGTAGATGTGCAGTGCACTCCGCTGGCTTGTCTGCTCTGTTGTGTGCCTCAGGTCCATGGAGTGAAGGGCACTTTTGTACGATTGGCGTTGCTCTTGGCGGCGCGCAGAGTAGCCCTTACATTGGGGGGACGGTCCAAACCCACAATTGAGGCATGGCTGGCAGATTTAGTCTACTGTCATGATAATCTCACCACATATGCAGAGGAGTTGCCAGTCAGTTCGAGGCCAAGGGACATTTGGGAACCTTTACAATTGTATCTACTTAGTAAGGCAGGGGAGACATGAATGAAGTCGGAGAGAACGAGGTGCACAGTTGAGGTGCCAGCGCAGTGAGATGCATCTGGATCTGCTTGGCGGGTTGGAGGGGGTTGCCGGTAATTGATGCACATTATTGAGATTCATTGTATTGTCTTCCTTTTCTTTTTTCGATTTGGGGTCGGTAAATAGTTTGTTTTTATTATGTTTATATTGCATAGTTCATGATGTATGGTCATTATTCACATTGTCGATATTTGCATTAAGGGAACTGTAGCTCTGGGGTGTGGACTGATGCATTGGATAATGATTGAATTGTGGCAGAGCTATGTTTTGGGTATTGGTTTTATAATGACATAATGTATAGGTGGCCATGATGGAGTGTATATGTTTTTGTTATCATTTTGGTTTTTTTGATGTGTCATTGTTTTGCAATTTAAAATCAACAAAAAAAAAATATATATATATATATTATTTTGAAGTTACTTGTAAAAAAAGCACCAAGACCTAGAAAATGATTGATTGATTGATGTTGTCACTTGCCTCATATCACATGACAGGCGCATTTTTGGAGATGTCTTCATAATGCTTACTTGAAATAAAAATTAGAGCATTGCATTACTGTATGTGGAGATGTATGAAGTGCTGCTGTATCATTGCCTTTGAAAATTCATAGTTAATTTTTGTGGGTAGCAGTAAATGTTTTTTTTCTTTTATACTTGTTAGTAATGACTAATATAATAATAATACCGACATTTATAAAGCGCGAACAGCTACCTCAAACAGAGGAGTCCCGGCACTCTAGCAGTAGGTGGCACGCCGAGGTGACCAGAAAAGCAAACCCTAAGAACACTAACCTAAGCTAAAGAGCCAAGTTTTCACTGCTTTCCTAAATAGTGGCTCTGATTCAATATGGCGAATATTGTTTGGCAAAGAGTTCCACAGTTTGGAAGCCCCTACCGTGAAAGATCTGCCACCGAGCCAAGCTTTCAAAAATCGTGCGGTACAGAGCAGATTTTGAGAATTGGACCTCAGTGAGCGATTCTGCTTATAGCTACATAACCGACGTTTCAGGTAACTAGGACATTTACCATGAATTGTCTGGAATGCCATGGTCAGAGCCTTTAACTTCATTCTTCTTGCCACCAATTTGTGGTGGTTTGCTTGTTTGGGAACAGTGCATACATAATTGGTATATTAGTGTTTTGGTGCTGACCTTGAATTGTGTATATCTGTATAAAGGCTAGTGGACAAGATTTACAATTGCTGTCTATTAACCAGGTAGCACTTTGTACCAGGTTTAATATGGGATGATTTGTTGTGCAGAAAACTATATTTCATTGTACTCATTATCATAGTGTGGAAAACTGTATTATTAGTTGGAGTGGATGGTAGCCACACATAAGTTTGTAGTGTAGCTCCTATTTTCCCAATAGGCTCTGCGCATTGGAATAGTACCTACAGCAGTAAAGGCCTAGACCAGACGTTAACTAGGTCTACTACTGTCGATACTAGACTTAATTTTTGGGTTTGCCAGCTAAGCTCAGAGTTCGCTAGAAACTTTCTCGAATGTTCAAGGAAGGATTAACTCCCCTGATTAGACAAGAAGGGATTTAGTTTCTGACAACCATAGAACATGACAACTTTGCTCTCCCCTAATCAAGAGTCAATCTCAAGAGTCGTGTGAGCACAAGGCAATTATTTTACTCAGTCAGTACGTGCATTCTTAGTCTCATCAGAATGTAGAGAAAAGGAAGAGACGGGCGTGTTCAATAAAAAGGTGTTATTTATTGATCAGTCTCTTTTCTCGTACAAGAGAAATGGATCGATATTATTGCAATACTTATAGTTAAGTAAAGTGCATACATTAAAAGCAATAGTATAAAATAATACTGTAAAAACATTGATATGGTTTCTGAGCCATATGATGTTTTAAAATGATTAAAATATATTTACATACACATATACATTTGACTAAACGTACTCAACTGGTGTTTCTAAATACGCCTACCCCGTGTACCTGACCTAAGTCTAATGCGTGGGCGGGAATAGAAAGTTACAGTTTAAGTTAAGTTTGTTTTTGCCAAGTGAATAACTAAAGAATTCTCTGTGAGGGGTTATTCAGTTCTGTACCTGGAATTTAGGATGGATGAGGAATGGTATCTCTTTCTCTGCTCTCGATATTCCAGGCTGCCTGCGAGGGCTGCCCAGAAGCGCCGGTGCTGGGTCTCTCGGCTTGAGATAGCAGCGCGTCTCTCAGCGCGTCAGGAAGGCGGGGCTGCTGCCAGCGGGGTCTGCTTCTGCTCTCGGCTTCGGCAAGTATGGCTGCTCCGTCTTGTCACCACGCGTGTGTTTGCATAGGGCAAGGTCGGCAATATTTATACCTTAAAGGTGCCGGGATTGACGTAAGGATGGACATAGGTACGTCAATAAAGATGTCATACGACTTGCTCGTTAGCACATTCTTTATTAAAGTTCTCTGTGAAATCAAAACAATGGCCGCACAGATTTTCCAGGTTGTCATAGGTTTGATTTGTTATGAGAACGTCGTATGCCTTATCAGGGGCTGGAGGAATGTCGCTTGTCTAATTAGATCTCAAGCGTTATGACCTAATCAGATAACACGTTCCTGTGCCGTAGTGTGACTGCGTCAGATAACGGTATCTGCATCATGGGGGATTTCTTGCCTCATGGGCTGACTGTTAGTTAACTTGATAGTTAGTTTAACCAGAATAGGGTCAGGAATAGGGGGACTGATTCAGAACCTATAGAAATACACGACACCCACTCCACGCTAACTATGGTCATATCTACTAATCTATGCATAGTATAACATAGTACAACATACTATAGAGTATAGTGTATACCTTACCACCCCAAAATACATAAATGCATTTCGAAATTTTCAAATATACTGAAAAATTGCAGTCATATATATTGTATGCACTTAAGCTATGAATTAAATGCAAAAGTAAACACGCATTTTTATATATTATTGCTCTTTGGTATATGAGTAGTACACATGAAATGGCTCTTAATATAGCTATACAGAAAGGAAAGTCGAGACCATTTCATCACATAATAAAATTCTTGTGAACATACCAGCGGGCAGCTAAAGTCTATATAAAGTATCTAAAAATAGAAATCTTAGTTCTCTAGGAATAGTTTCTTACTTTAAGCAGAAGATCAGTGTCCCGGGAAAAAAATATATAGAAAAATATTTTAAGGGGCTTGCTGAAAAAAGTCGCTGTCCGTGAACTGGATTGTTATTGTTCATGTGACTTTATTTTTTAAAAGTTGAAGGCTGAATTCAGGGAACGCCGTGCGCGAGTTTACTCAAAAGTCTCTATTTCTGTTCCAGAGAGAACATCATATCATTCAGGCTTTCGAAAAAACTGTCAACAGCTTCATGGGAAAGTTCCACTAAGTCGGAAATAGGTGTAACCATGCATTCATGCGCATGATTGTCTGCATTGACATTCTGATTTGCATTGCTGACAGAAGGTCGTACCTGTTCGATGCTGCTTTCATCTTGAACTTCACTACCCTTCAATCGCAGTGGTGAAGATTCCAGGAATGCCGTCATCAGGATTGGCTGCCTTTGAGGGCAGCACAAAGCGTGAACCTTGGTAGGAACCAACAGTGTATCTGCATCCACCGGCGCATCCGATTGTAGCGTCAGACAGGTGTCTAACACGCATTCTTCTCCGCATAGCAGACACCTTAGTACAGGTAAAACACACCTTTGCCACATTGGTCGAAATGATAGAAACCAAGTCATGTTTAGGTCTCTAAGCCGGGAGAGTCCCAGGATTTTTGATATCCGGTCCCGGTATCCAATGGCTAGGATCGTATCTTCCATTGTCGCGAGAGTTTGATCTGTGACATGGGTTGCCATAACGAAAAATAAGGACTAGGAATAGGATTCCTGCAATTAGTCCCAGGATCAGGGGAAGTCCGCCAAAAATCGAATGGACGAAATCTGGAAAAATACCCAGTATGGCTTTGAATGGTGTTAATGCCATCGAAAATACTGTCTTAAATACCTTTGAGACCCCAGTGGTATCAGAAATATTTAAGATTTCGCTCAGGATTTCCGCGAAATGTACGGGGGAATTGGTTGATAGTAATGTATGTATCTCTGCAGTCGTCCTTGCGACTTGTAGATCATACGTTTCTTTTGATGACGTGAGCCTTGTAGGCGTCTGAAGAAGCACTGTTTTCATTCTGCTTAAAGTGTCTATTCGAATAGAAGTAATTTTCAAACTGGGCCATGCCCTCGCCTCCCTGTCTGGAAAGGAGCTGGGGAACAAAGCACGTCCACAGCACTTGACCTTCGCCGTTGTAGTGACGAGATAAGGAGTCCCGGGCATAAGACTACAACATCTGCGGTCTACAATAAGAATGTAACTCCCATTATAGAGTCTTTGAAAGAATGGTTCTATTTCAGTTGCAGGTGCGCCTTGCTGGTGACATGAAAGGTTGTATGAATTCCCTTCACAGGCTCCGTGCAAACTAATACCGTTACACAGAAGTGTGCCGCTTAGTGACATAGCACAATTGTTGCCACTAAGAAACACTTTCTGTCCTTTATTACTGACACATGCATGTGAATAGGGCAGGTTCCAAGTTGTTTTAAGGTACCCCTTTCCCAATTTCTCGTACATGCCAGCCTGTATATATTTTTGGCAGTATTGAAACCTGAAGGTTGAGATTGGAATATTTATGATTCCGTGGATTATCCATTCACTGACAGGTCGTTCTGACATTGTCAACGGTAATCTTTCTAGTTTTTCAATGCTCAAGATTGTATAATCAGCACCCTTCTGCGCCATACCGATTTGTCTATCAGTAAGGTTAAAGATTTGGAATAGTGACGTTGTGTTGATTAAACGCCAAGGCACATAGCCTGAACGCAGATTTTGTAACGTCCAGCCTAGCTGTACAATAGAACGCAATTGTGACTGACCATGTTGTAATAACAGTAAGTCTTGCGATAATATATCGATTGCTGAAGACACAATGCTGTCCAATGAAAATATTCTGGAGGACAGAGTCATTAACCCATTGTCCACCACAGAAAGTGATTTTTCCAAATTAATACGGTCAATTTCCCGTATTCTTTCTGCTGTTTCAATTTGAGTAACCTTCCAGGCCTCATTGTATGCTGCATATACAGAGGCTGCTATGAAACGCTTTTGACGCTGTTTGCGTGGTCCCAGTATGAAATCACGCAAGTCAGCACCATCAGTAAGTAAAGTTAGGTGTTGCTTAATTTCAGGCAGTGTGGAAGTTTGTAGCCATTGAAGGCATAATTTGCCCACACTGTAGGTTGTTATTATCCCTGGGTGATGTCTTTGGGGCTATCTAGGGTCTGGCCTGGTCATTTTGAAACCCTGTGTTTTATTCAGGAATCTATCTTGACAGTGATTTGTATCTGTGGGCCAGATCAACCATTGTTTCCAATCAGGATGTGTTCTGTTTTGGTTAAGTATATGGTTTATGTCTATTTCTTCATCTGTTTCAGAGCTATTGCTAAACATTGTTGGCTTTGGAATAGACGGGTTATTTAAATCTTTGATTTTGGCTAAGCCAAGACAGGTGGTTTGTTGAACAGTGTCATTTAAAAATATCATTTGTTCTGGGATCATGCAGGCTCTA
Organism: Lissotriton helveticus; assembly: GCF_964261635.1. NCBI lineage: Eukaryota > Metazoa > Chordata > Amphibia > Caudata > Salamandridae > Lissotriton > Lissotriton helveticus. The sequence goes on along the minus strand of NC_136060.1, from coordinate 459,394,704 downwards.
AACAAAGCTTCTAAACCCTGTACTTGCCATTCTTTTGTACCCCAAACACTTTTCAAATCAACATTTTTGTCCCAATAATCAAATCCAAAAGTATTCATTTTTTCAAAGAATATATCTGAATATATCAATTTTGTGTTGGTTATCATGGTTTTCATCCCTGTCTTGTTTGACAATTTATAATAAAATGTTTCAGCATTACTAGTGTTAAAACCTTGAAAGTATGAATATTTGTCATAAACGGTTCTAGAGCTCCCTTTTGGAGGTGTAGCACAATGTTCCCATTGATTATAATTTAAAACATTTCTTGGTTGTGCAGATTTATGCAAAAAACTGTTACCATAATGGTTGTAGCAATACATACTATCATAATTTGTAGAACCTTGCAAATAATCATGTTTTGTAAATTTAGCAGACATTACTAAGTCAGACATCATATTGTTTATACTTTCAAAGTCCCAATCATCAGCAAATGAGTTTGGTTTTGCAAAGTCACTCAAGGAGATCTTGATTTGGTGTGGATATTTCAGGATCTCGACCGGACCATAAATTTCATAGTCAGTGTTGTCCCAGGCTACCCCACCAGGTATTGGAATTGCTGTGAAGTTGGCTGAAGAAAGTTCTGAAGAAAGTTCTCTTTTCTCGACGTGTGAAGATGTGTGTGGTTTGAGGACCAAGTTGATGTTCTGACTTGCTGTGTCCATTTTAGCATATTTTCCCTCAATGAAGCGTCCCAAAGTAAATACCATGATGAGCCAAAGTATGAGGATAAATGCACCAAAACCCACCCAAAATTCAATCCATGGGGAAACCAGATATGTTTCTTTCAGTTGTTTCAAAAGTTCCTTAGCTTTGTCTTTAAAGGATTTTGATGATGGCTGTGTCTTTTGTTCGCTGAAACCTTCAGAGGAATCATCGAAGTTGATGAAGTAACCAGATGCAGTTCTGTCAATTGTTCCAATTGGTTCAGGATTTTTGTTTCTTGCATTTTCACTTGGAACTTCATTGTAGATTGGTGTGTCTCTGCTAAATGTTTTTATTTGGGTTTTCAGAGGTCTTAGTTCTATTGCATTGTTGCATAGTCCTTGTTGTTCTTCTGTAGGCGTTTCGAATGTGATGAGCCTCTTTGATAGGACCTCTGTACTGGTAGCAAACCTTGGTGTTCTGCTACTTATTGGGAGTCCACTTGGCCTACCGTTTGTTATCGGCCACATGTTGTGGTTTTACCAGGTCGATGGATACAACTCGGTTCTCCTTTTTTCCAGCAAGTGGCGGTAGTACAACTGATCTTGTCCCGTTGACAGACAAGACAGGAACTGCTTTTCTGTAAGAAGGCCCAAATTCCTTCTTTACCGCGATCTTCTCCCTGACTAGATCCCCGACTTTTGGAATCCAGACAGGTCTTGCTGGGACAGGTGGTGATTCTTCAGTGGTTGTTGGCTGTTGTTTCAACTGTATGTTGCTCAGGTCTTTTCTTGTTTTGTTTAAGTCCTGCAAAATAGCCAAACGGTCTTTGACATCAAAGGTTTTTTCTATTACCACTGAAGTCTGACTATCAAGGTCAGAGATCAACATCCTAGTTCCGAATAATAATTCGTACGGACTGAATCCCTTCAGAGAATTTCTTGGCAAGTTATTTAGACTACGTTGGACACTTATTAGATGTTTGACCCACCCAGCTCCCGAACCTAATATCCTTTCTATTATAGATTGCTTTCTGCCTTGGTTTTTTCTTTACACCATCCCATACCCTCAGGAAGGAAGTGAGAAGATTCCCGCTGGGCTGTGCTCATTTGGCCATGTTTCCCCCCCAGGCTGGTTTGCCTGAGTGAAAGAAATGGTCGAACGTAGCATGCTCTTAGCGTATATGCCATTTAGACTCGCAAATCTTGTATAACAGTCCGGACGTCAGCCGAGTGCTGTGGATCTACATTATAAGTGGAAACTAGCCTGTATATGTTAATCGCAAGCCTTTCTTTTTGCTGGTAATATTATCTGCCTTGATACGACGAGGTATTAAACTGCTTCTCTCCCCACTGCGATCTCTGTTGCAGTTTGGGCAGTTTTTTACAAACATGGTGTAGTGCAGGCTCATGCCTGGCCACCAGTACCGTGATTGTAATTCTTCCAGAGAATCTTTTAATTTAAGGTGTCTGTGACCCTCGCCCATGTGTGCGTCTGCGATTAACAAGTTTCTCCTGTCCATGTTTGGAATCACTCTATCCCCCACTCCAGGGTTTTGAGCAAAAGGGACGGAGTTTGTATCGATTATGTATGTATAATTGAGTGGATAGTTGATCGGTAACGCTGAGCAGTCGCCTTTTGATGATGTTTTCACCGCCAGCATTGTTTCACCGTCAATGTATTTTAATGTACGCTTTTTTCGATCTACGGGAGCCAATTTAGTGGCTGCCGCTGCGGCTGTTTCAGCCAATGAATTCCCTACAACGTGAACGCCATCACGTTGATGACTCAGTGAGTGAGTCACGTGAGTCTTTGGTAGTTCTTTTTTCAAAAGAGCTACCTGTTCCCAGAGCAGTCTCTGCTTTATTGGTGCATCTGTGTCATCTTTGTAACCGTTCTGAATCCATGTCTGCAAATCCTTGTTATATGCTTTGACGCAGTAATATGAATCTGACACTATAAGTGTCGGGAATTCGCGATCCGCATTATCCAGCGCCATCTTTAATGCTATTATTTCAGTTTGTAGTTCTGAATTAGTTTCTACTGAGTGTGATTTTGTTAATAGAGGTTTTAATAAACCTCCGCGCCACACTTCTTTTGTAATCTCACATGTGGGGTTGTATGCATGTTCTCCCCAAACGGAGGGTTGAGCATGTCCGTCTGTATAGATTACACAGGCGTAATGTCGTAGAGGCAGAATGTCGATTGGCAGAGGATACGTCTTTTCATATTTTAGATTTTTTAATTCTTCTAGTTCTTAAAAAATTGTCAACCAGGCTATACTTGATAATTCATATCCTTCGTATAGAACTTTTAGATGGGCAATTCTGGATTTTTTGAAGTTGAATTTGTAACCCTCTGCAGCGAACCCAAGTATTATGGTGTTCACTCTTTTCAAGTGAGTCTCCAAGTCATCATCTGTTAAGTAAATGTCATCGACATAAGATAATGCTTCATCATCATATAGTTGTAGTAATTCTGTTACTCTCGCTGAGAATACCCCTGGGCTGTTCTTGTACCCCTGGGCTAACCGACAGAATTGTTTTTGAGTGCCATTTACTGAGAATGCAGTTAAAGATCTGCTCTCTGGTGCTATGTTTTGACAAAAGAATCCATTGGAGATGTCCAAGGTTGTTTTGTATTTTTTGCGCACTATGTTATTCATTAGTGCAGCACTGTGTGAGTTTTGCACTGCAAAGGTTTTGCAACATGTGTTAAGGTGTCGGTAATCCAAAACTAGACGGTATGAATTGTCTGGTTTGGAGACCGGAAACAAAGGATTGTTCATTTGTGAGGTGCAAGTTTCAATCACCCCCTGGTATTCTAGCTGGTCTAGTATTTCATTTACCTGTTTTTTAGCTTCTTGCTTAATTGGGTACTGCCTTTGTGCAGTTGGTTGTGATTTTAACTGGATTTTGTGAGGAGGAGAATCCTCATCCCATCCTACATGATTTTTATATAAAGCAGGTGCTAAGGCCACTGCCCACTTTCTAGCAAGTGTGTATTTTTTATGAATCGGTATTTGATTCGAGAAGGCAGGCATAATTACTTCTTCGCCATGAGGGCACTCCCTGACAAACTCTGGTGGCCAGTCTTTTTCAGCTAGAAGGATGTCATAGCCCTTGGATAGGTTATCCCAAAATAGTCCCCTTATTTTCCTAGTCTTATCTCCCTCTATACGTAATATTATCTCGTATATCTTGTGGGGCTTGCTAACTCTGGTATCTGCAGTTTCCACTTGAAGGTATTCATTCGTGTCCACTGTCTCCAGATGATTCATAAGGACTTTGCGAGCTATGCTCACCTCTGCTGCGCTGTCTAGCATTGTCTGAGCCCACTCTCCGTTTTTCAGTTGTGTCCTCAGTATTCTCGGCATTGTTAACTACCTTGATACTGGCTACCTTCTTTTTTGGAAATTGTAATTTCTTTTTCAGTTGAGCAGGTTCCTTGTCTTTGGACTTGGCGTGCTCTTCTGATCGTCCTCTTCTTTCCGATTTCTGCGAGGAATTCTGAAAAGATTGAGAGGGACGTGTATCAATGTCTTGATATCTATCAGGTTTTTTAATATTATCCCTATTTCTAAGGTTATATCTATTCCCAGAGGGGTCACTCTGGGGTGACCTTTGTCTCGGGTTTGGAGATTTCTCTCTTCGCCTAGGCGACCTTCCTCTGGACTGGAATTTCTTTTCTTTAGGATTGGATTGTTTGTTTCCATCCCAGTTCTTTTTCGGTGAATTATTATTATTGTTAAAAAACGTTTTTTCTGGACTTGTAGTCAGTTGCGGTTTTACTGGTATTCCACCTAGACTATCTCTGCCTAGTTCTTCATAGGATTTTTCTATGATTCTGGCAATTTCAGCTGGTTGGTCTGCTATATCTGTCTCTTTTAACCTCTGGCGGATCGCCACGTTCGCTGCTTCACCTTTTATGTTGGCTAGTAATATAGCCGAGACCTGCTTGAAGTCTTTCAGTAATTTCATACCAAGAGTTAAAGCAGGTTCTGGACCGTATTCATCTTGAATTTGTTTTAGCACATCTGGTATTACCGAAATGGATGGAACACCGTGCGTTTTTGTGTAGATGGAAGCAAAGACTGTACCCCAAGTGTCACAGTCCTCAATGTGTGGTGCGATTCCCATTGGGAGACATATAGTCAGAATCCTGTGTTTTTCCAGCGGGGTGGTGTCAGGAAACACCGCCTCTATTTGGGTAATTTTCTGTGCCAACCAGAATGGTATTTGTTCCCGTTTAGCTGGAACCTTACCTAGGCAGGATTGGATGTTCTGTGGTGTAATTTTATTTGTGTTCCCCTGGTGTGGGGTCAGCTGTGGTAGTTTAATCGCTGGCTGAATTGTTGAAGTCCGCATTACATACTGAACTAATTGTCTATGAATTTTTAGTAATTGTTTCAGCTGTGTTAATAATTCAGCTGCAGGCATCCTATCGATGTCTGGATGTGGTGTGTATCCGGCTAGGACCGGCCACGTTGCTCCTGGTCTTCCTAAAGGACCGAGCCTTGTAATGTGATTATTATGTTTTAGGGCGCCATCAAATAAGAGCAAATGCTCTTGGAATTTGAGTGGTACTTCCACCTCCTCGAAAGGAGTGTAAATGTCAGGAGGTTCCTCTACTTTGTAATAGTGGAAGTACTTTGTTACAGCATTTGCTGCTGGAAAATGTATCCATGTATAGTATACCTCTGTCTGCCGATATTCGTGTGCCTCAATTACGAATATGACTGTGCCACCTCTAGGTGTCAGTCCATTTTCTATAAGTTTTAAGGTTATAGATCTCCTTTTGGCGACCTGGATGAGTATTATATCCGGGTCTGCTGTTTGCATGGTAGCATCAGCATCTGCTATTTCAGTAGCTAATCTAATCGCCTCTCTTTCATCATCACTCTCTGCCATTTTACAGACAGGATGGTATTATGTTTGTTTGCAGATCAGGTTTCTTATGGAAACAGAGATTAGATGCACAATATTCTGGAACTGTTTTATCCTTCAACGTTGACTTGACCAAAAACCATACATAGGAGTTCCCTCCTGCGAGGTTTTGGAGGATATAACCTTTCACCCACTCCAGACGTCTTTGGAGTATTTGGGAAAAGGGGTCTGAGTGAGAAAGCACGACTGAGTTACTCTAAATGTCTTACGTTAGTTTTATCGCCCTTTCCAAACACGTTGGGCGCCATGTAGTGTAGCTCCTATTTTCCCAATAGGCTCTGCGCATTGGAATAGTACCTACAGCAGTAAAGGCCTAGACCAGACGTTAACTAGGTCTACTACTGTCAATACTAGACTTAATTTTTGGGTTTGCCAGCTAAGCTCAGAGTTCGCTAGAAACTTTCTCGAATGTTCAAGGAAGGATTAACTCCCCTGATTAGACAAGAAGGGATTTAGTTTCTGACAACCATAGAACATGACAACTTTGCTCTCCCCTAATCAAGAGTCAATCTCAAGAGTCGTGTGAGCACAAGGCAATTATTTTACTCAGTCAGTACGTGCATTCTTAGTCTCATCAGAATGTAGAGAAAAGGAAGAGACGGGCGTGTTCAATAAAAAGGTGTTATTTATTGATCAGTCTCTTTTCTCGTACAAGAGAAATGGATCGATATTATTGCAATACTTATAGTTAAGTAAAGTGCATACATTAAAAGCAATAGTATAAAATAATACTGTAAAAACATTGATATGGTTTCTGAGCCATATGATGTTTTAAAATGATTAAAATATATTTACATACACATATACATTTGACTAAACGTACTCAACTGGTGTTTCTAAATACGCCTACCCCGTGTACCTGACCTAAGTCTAATGCGTGGGCGGGAATAGAAAGTTACAGTTTAAGTTAAGTTTGTTTTTGCCAAGTGAATAACTAAAGAATTCTCTGTGAGGGGTTATTCAGTTCTGTACCTGGAATTTAGGATGGATGAGGAATGGTATCTCTTTCTCTGCTCTCGATATTCCAGGCTGCCTGCGAGGGCTGCCCAGAAGCGCCGGTGCTGGGTCTCTCGGCTTGAGATAGCAGCGCGTCTCTCAGCGCGTCAGGAAGGCGGGGCTGCTGCCAGCGGGGTCTGCTTCTCCTCTCGGCTTCGGCAAGTATGGCTGCTCCGTCTTGTCACCACGCGTGTGTTTGCATAGGGCAAGGTCGGCAATATTTATACCTTAAAGGTGCCGGGATTGACGTAAGGATGGACATAGGTACGTCAATAAAGATGTCATACGACTTGCTCGTTAGCACATTCTTTATTAAAGTTCTCTGTGAAATCAAAACAATGGCCGCACGGATTTTCCAGGTTGTCATAGGTTTGATTTGTTATGAGAACGTCGTATTCCTTATCAGGGGCTGGAGGAATGTCGCTTGTCTAATTAGATCTCAAGCGTTATGACCTAATCAGATAACACGTTCCTGTGCCGTAGTGTGACTGCGTCAGATAACGGTATCTGCATCATGGGGGATTTCTTGCCTCATGGGCTGACTGTTAGTTAACTTGATAGTTAGTTTAACCAGAATAGGGTCAGGAATAGGGGGACTGATTCAGAACCTATAGAAATACACGACAAGTTATATTGTCACTATTCTTGTTAGTCCAGTAAAGGTTTCAGTAATTTAAATCTGAGTTCAATCCCTGATAACTATGGCACAGAGACGATGATCTTAATTTAAGAAAATGTGGAAAGCTATTGGAAGTACTAAACCAGCTAAAAAGTTGATAAAACAGTACAACACAAATTCTACTCCAATTTATAAGAATAGAGAATATTTTAATGAACAAAATGGCACCAAAACAACAAAAATGCAATAAAATAATCTGGAGATATGGATTTTTTAAATTTTGAATAAAAATAGTGCCAAAAAGTACAAAGCACCAACCACGAGCAACTGGTTGCAAAAGACCGGGACAAAGGTAATTTTTAAGGCGGACCGCTAAATTCTCAACACGCAACAGTGTCATTATTGGTAGTTGTTTGACACACAAGCTAGATAGAGTAGTACTCAGTGGACTTCCAGTAGGTTCTTTTATTGGTAGAGCAGTCTTTAGTGTATGTATAGCCCATATGACTTAGAACGATTTTTTTATTTTTGGAAAGTTGTGTCCTTAGCTGTGGTGGACATTCTGGAGCCGATGAATGATATAAATATGCAAGTTTATAATAAATACATTTAAAGTAATAATTATATAAGGTGATAAGGTTATGGCTAAATAGTTTTGAACAGTTTACATTTTATACTTGCAATGTTTGTTCTCTTTGTGATCTTTCTCTTGGTTTGTATAGTGCTTAAAGTCTTTTTCCTCAAAGTTAGGCTTTCTTATATAGGTCAATCAGTTATGTATTAGGATTGTGCATAAAAAGAATACACATTTTTATTAGTTTTGGTTATAATTATTTTTGATATTAGAAATACACGTTTCTTTACGTTATGTTTTTTTTTTAATATAGAGAGTTCTAAAACGTACTTTTAACAGAATGCAGTTTGTGTCCTCATGTAGATTGTTGTTATACATGCAGGAGGGCTTCCACTTGGGCCGAATTACTGTCTTTGGTGTGTAGCACTTTGTCTGTTTTTGTTTTCTGCATTCATGTTAAATTAGTTCTGTTTTCCTATTTTTTCACTGTTTCCTTTTGAATATGACTGATTAAAATTTTAGGTTTGAGTTAATTTTTTTGTTATTTTGTCTGCTGTTTTTATAATATCTTTTTTAATAAATTTATTTTATATTTGGTGCCACAGTATATTCTTTTTTCGTTAGAAGTATATTGGTTAATGTTTATAATGACATTAGAGTATCAATACGTTTCTATCAATGTTTGTGCTGATTTACTTTATTTTTAGTCTGTTTTCGATATTTTGATATACTATTTTTTAGTTCGATATTGTTGTTTATTCATTTTTTTAATGAAAATATCTTTGTTATTTCCATAGTAGTTTAAGAAAGCACTAATGTGACTATTAATGTTTTTGTCATAATATTTGTGTAACACAATGTTTTTATACTCAATATTTTATGATAAAACAGGTGAACTGATGAACATCTGTCACAGTTTACAGATGAGGATTAACAAACCAATGTGTGACCAGCAAGTTAAGGCAAACTGGCCTGTCAAGCACAAAGAGATCACAGAGAAAGGAGAGCCAGAGACGGTCATATTTCATTGGGTTCAGGTAATTGCAGAGAAAGACCAAGATTCTCTTCAGGGGCAGTTTAAAAACGAAAGAATACTGATGATTACAGAGCAGGCACTGGGGAAGCCTTAACACTGTTAATATGAACTCTCATGACTGCACATCTATGGCAAACAAGACTGCTGAGTATACAGATAAAAATAAGCACTGGCAAAGCCAGGATGTCAGTGCATCCATAACTCCATAGCCATGCACCATCATACCAATATTGCCCGCAATATATATAGAATTATCACCATTGCACCAGTACAAGCATTACATTAAACGTGGACAACATTGTATCAAGAGTGCCTTTAATTACAGAAGCCTCTAAAGGAACTTATAAGAGAGTACATGTGTGTAAGTTGTGCTGTCATCATGTTGCTAAATGACACTACTGAAAGTTGAAAAAGTCCATTGCTTTTCTTAAGAGAACTTTGGTGAGAATGGGGCTGGAGGTTCCCCTGATGTGGATACGCTGGAGTTCTTGTCATTGGGCTGAGGATGCCCAGGTCCAAGGTTCCCTTCCACTTTAGGTTGGTCACATGCCCGTCCACTTGTGGGTGCATTGGTTTTCTTCCTCTGCAGTCCTCTGCAGATACTGACATGTCAAAGGAAACCCTATCGGGTGATTAGCCGCGGTTTATAAATCCTGGTTGATGGAAGGCAGCCATACTGCTCAAAGATGCCTCATTGATTGGTGGACCCAATGGCATTTCACAATTTCAAAACTGAAGTTCCCAGCTTCTCCAAACAAGCAAACTGCAGTGCCAGGAGTTATTGACAGGGATAGTAACCCATGCCGTGCCAGCAATCACTTCCCTTTCCCCGCAGGGTACGCATTGTTACAAGTCACAATAAAAAACTGCTATGGCTACATGGCAATTACTATTTTTTGAAGTTCGAAAATGTGTATTTTAAAAGTAAAATCAAAAAACACATCATCTCCTCTTATTACAGTCATAGAATAAATTTAGATACAAATGCAATTTTCAAAACTATTATTAAAGGCATTGATTTACAACAAAAATATTACAATACAGACAAAATGAAATGGGATTTGTAAAACATTCCCACATTCTATAAAAACATAAGCCCCCTGTCTGGCCAGCAAACCCCATTGTATTGTGAGGGGAATTCCCTCTTTTCAATACCCCCCCCCCCTATTATTATGTTCATGTGGTGTCGATCTTAGATAAGTCAATTCCCCCACACAAGACATCCAATGAGGCTCACCAGTCATACACTTTTAATGATCATCACTCCAGTGTTTGCTGTGCCAAACTAGTGCTCGCCAAGCCCACCACATTCCTGCAGCGTGTGCTCATATTATGTCAATTGGCCTCATCAAGAGGGTGAATGGTACTCATAGACGTCATTTAGGCGTTGCCAGTGGTCAGAGCTGCGACCCCTGGCTTGCCCCTTACAACCCCTAGCACTGCCTTTGCACCTCTTGGCCTCAGAGGTAGCAAAATCAGTGCCAGGCACACAAGGGCAGCTCCACTTTCCTTGCTTTTTGTCAATTCTTCATTACACTAATAATTAATAGTATTTATTATTTACAATTAGAGTAATAAAGAATGACTTACAGTTTATTGGCATATGAACCTCCCTGGCAGCTGGGGTAAATAAAAAATAATTTTAGATGTATGTTGTATGCACGCTTGTGGGTGGGAGTGTGTTTATGTGAGAACAAGTGTTTGTATGTGTAGGCATGCGTGTGTGAATGAAAGTAAAGGTTAAGTTGTGTGTGATGTCATCTCCGCTACCCCTGGCATTTTGTTGAATTGACGTTCATGATAGAACTCCAACAAAGAGAAGTTTCTGTTCAGCTCCCCGCAATGCCCTCCCCTATTGTGCGCATCCGCTTACTGGTGATTGGTGATAGATAATAAGTGGGAGGAACAAACAGCAATAAAGCATGGTTGTCTGATCATTAGTCAAATATCATAAATGTCAAAAATTAGAAAGACTTGTATATTCAAGCTGATGGATATCTTATTGTAATTGCTTTTGTAATTTGACAGGATGTGGTGTTCAGCCCTGCCAAGTACAACACATTAGGCGTTAGACTTACACATTTCAGGGTGGTGGTCCGCATCACCACACTGAAAGGCTAAGTCATGCATAATAGCGCCTCCTGAGCTGTCAAGGAGCGCTAGTAATCACTATAAAAAAGTACTTAAACTGGAGTGGCAGTGCCCTGCGCGTGCTGCTCCAGAGGGGGGTGCTGGCTCAGAGTCTTAGCTCTAGCAGCTGCTAATCAGGTTATAATGATGTAACAATAATATATAGAGAATCACAACCCCCCGTCACGGCACAGTGCGGCACCATATTTCAATACATTGGGGGTTTAGGGGGCAGCCGAATGTAGTGAGGTCTGCCCCCGGGCAGTTTGGGAGTGGTTTGGCTGGCCGGTTTGGCCATTTTGTGGTTTGGGGCTTTTTGGGGCATAGCTCAATTATATCCCAAGTAGCCCAATGTTTATATAATCCTGTGAGGGGATTTGCCAGCCACCATTTTAGGTTTTGGTGACCTGGTGGCTGGCAGCAGGGTAGCTAGTAATAGTTTCCTAGGCTGTTTAATTAGCTGTTTTCTTGGCTGTTCAATTAGCTGTGTTTAGCGAGTTACACATAGTTATGCAGGAATATAAGGTAGTGGAGGCGATGCGCCTGCTGAGTGAGGCAGGCCCCCTTGATTTATTGATCCCTTCAGCTGCGGAGCTTTCGTGCCCTCCTAGGTGCGCTTCTGCGGCGGTGGCGTCTGCCATCGTGGCCTGCACAACCCCTTAGTGGGCGAGAGGAAAAGCCGCTCTTATGCCCGAAGAGCGGCCCCTTTGCCCCAGATGCGCCGGAGCCTCATGCGCCTTCCAAAGTTCCGGTGAGATAGCGGTGGCTGAGGAGCGTGTCTGTCGCTCATTCTGCTAGGGCCTCGAAGGAGGTCTTTACTGCTCGGGCCTGAGGCCTAATGAGGCCGAGGCCCTGGCAGAGTTAGTAAGGGAAGGGCGGGAGATGGGGGAAGGAGAGATGGGGAGAGGGGATGTGGAGGGACAGAAGCCTTTCGGGGGGAGCGGGGTGAGGGGGCTGCCCAAACAACATGAACCCAGAGACTCTCTGGGACGCGAGGAGGCGGGAGGCCAGGGCAGTTTTTGTGTTTGGGATGTGGAAGGGGTATATCTGGGTTGGGTTAGGCAGGGTGAAGGCCTGAGGGATTTAGAAGGGGAACTAGGTTTTAGAGAGTGGAGCAGGGAGGAAGATAGAGGGAGTTTGGGCAAGGCCAGGGCTCAAATGGATTTTGGGGGGAGAAGGAGGGGATCCCGGGGGATTGGGAGACGACTGGGGGTAGCAATGCCTGGTAAGGGCTAGATATTTTCACCTCATTGAATGAGGAGGTGAGGGGCCTTAGTAGATTGGGTCAATTGGATGCTTATCTGACACAGGGAGAGTCAGCTAGTTTGGAGGGCAAAGGTTTAATTTGAAAAGAGGGGACAAGGGGGGGCTGCGGCAGCAGAAAGCTTTGTGGGGGAGCTCGGGGGACAGGTCTTGACCAGGACCTGCCAGGGTTAGACACGGCTGGGCTGGAATGGAGTGAGGGGAGGAGGGGGGTTTGAGTGACAGGGAAGTAGGTGATTTGTTTAAGGTAGGGCAGAGAAGACCTCGGGCTTAAATAGGAAAGGAGAAGGGAGACAGGGGATGAGTTTCAAAAGTCAGGCACACCAAACCAATCATTTGTATTGCAGGGCGAGGACTCACATCCATGTGCGGACTTGCCAGAGCTAGGTGTGGCTTGCTTACGCAGAGGAGAAGGGAGGGTGGAGTCTTGCGCGGTGCACCCGTTACCATCGTGGATCCAGGTGCGGTCAGCAGATATAGGCCCCAACCCCCGAAGGACCTCAGCGGTCTGCAGGGTGGAAACCAGCAGGAGAACACAGTCAAAGTACTCAGCGGTGTACCGTAGGGTGCAGTCTGCGCCCCCGGAGGCACGGAGTTATGGACCATGTGGGGTCGCGCAAAGGTGCTGAGTTAGAATTCGATGAGGAGACCCTTGAGGAAGGCGAGCTGAGAGATGATTTAGATGGGGTGGGGGGATAAGAGTAATGTCTCTCGGAGTGTTTTTCAGGTTTCCAGAAGAGAGTCAGAGCCTACGGCAAGGCCAACCAAGTCGGGATTGACCACGGGGCCACTGGCAAGGCAGACTGCAGCAACACGGGCACCCTACATAGAGCCAGGTAAAACATATGGAAAGAGGGAGGGGCCAGTAATGGTCTCCATGGGGACGGGAGGAGAGGGGGTTTCGGGGGGAAGAGGGTAGGTTGCGCAATGGCAAGTATGTTATAGACATAAGGGTGGGTACTGAGGAGGAAGGTAAGAAGTACCCGGCCAAGCCAGTGATTAGAAAAGGCACAGAGCAATCTGAGATAAGGGAAGAAACCAGCAGAGATTATAAAAATAAGCTGGAAATTAAAAAGTTGTAGATTAAGAGACTCCCTTATATGGGAGTAACTAAGCCATTGGGGGCACATTTGATGCTGGCGACTATAGAGAGCATAAGGGATGGTGAATATGTTGAAATGCTGAAATTATTGCACAGGATAGTGCGCGCAAAAGAAGGGTCTAAAGAAGAGGAGTACGAGCTGGCTAAGCGGCCAAGGGTTCTTCTGACCATAGAAAACTTGTCAGCAGCTTTCTTGATGTATGCTAGTGTTTACTGTGAGAAATTCCCGGAATGCTGCATAGCACTATTCAAGTATATGGATGTCATTACCAAAGCGCAGATCACAAGGGGTGGGTTATTCAAGGGCACAATACGATGAGGAATTCCGGGCCCGTATGGCATGGGATACCGAGGTAAAATGGGGGGAACTTGACACGGATTTATGGCAGCACACAATTGGGGTTTCCAGAGCGGGTAAGACTATTTTTACAGCCAGTGGACTCCCAATTGTCTACCGGCCCTTTCAGGGCAAGCCTACCCTGGTGCGGGTGGGTAATACCAGCAGGGGAAAGACAGGGGCAGGGGGGTCTGCTGGGATTTCAATTAAGGATTGTGCATGTGCAAATTTTGCAGATTTCGCCAGGAGTGCTCAAAATGCGGGGGGAAACATCCCTTGGTCAACTGTTTTGGGGTGGGGGGGTTTCAGCAAGGGGGTCAGCAATGGCAGCATGGGGGCAACACAGGGGGACAGCATTAACAGCATTTTCTGGGGTCAAGGGAAGCTAAGCGTTTTCAGGGGTCTGGGCCAAAAGGCTCATATGCCAGTTAAGCCAGACAAATTGGAGGCAGCCTACAGAGTTATGACGACCAGAAGGCTGCAGAAGTACTAAGGGAAGTATTCCAAGTAGTGTTTTTGTTTGGGTTATGCAGGGCCTAGACACAGGCGTTGGTCAGAAAATTTGAAGACTGCTGTGCAAGAGAAATTAGACAAAGAGGTGAGGGAAGGGAGAATGGTGGGCCCTTTCCCAGATTGGCCTCTGGACAACTTGATTGTGCCACCAATTGGAGTGGTGCCCAAGAGAGCACCTGGACAATTCAGGCTTATTCAGCATTTATCATGGCCAGAAGTGTGCTCGGTGAAAGATTTTATCTATGAAAAGGAAGCTACTGTTTCTTACTCGTCAGTTGAGGTGGTCATGTCACTGGTAGTGACGGCGAGCACCATGGCGGAAATGGCAAAATGTGACATAAAATCGGCTTTCGGTTTGCTTCTAGTCCATCCAGATGATTGGGATCTTCTGGGTATCCATTTCACTGGTAAATGGTACATGGACAAGGCATTACTGGTGGGCTGTTCTATGTCATGCACATTGTTTGAGTGTTTTAGCACCTTTCTGCAGTGCTTGTTTTAAAAAAGGATGAGGTACATGTTAGCGACTCAGTACTTGGAGGATTTTTCTTTGTTGAGAATGTGGCAAGTTTTTCTGCAAACTTTCAATGGCATTCCACTGGCACGGAGGGAATCTAATTTGGGATGTGCAGATATTTTCAGATGCAGCAGGCAGAAAAGATTTTGGCCTCTACTGGCAGGGGAAGTGGTGTGCCGAGCAGTGGCTGACAGAATAGAAGGAAGGGGGTAGGTCCATTGCATTTCTGGAATTCTTCCCCTTAGTTGTGGCGGTAACACTATGGGGTAGTCAGCTTGCGCATAGGAAGGTGACTTTTAGAGTTGATAATATGGCGGTTGTAGGATTGTGAACCCTCAGTCAGCAACGGACGAACAAGTGTTACAGTTACTGAGGGTTTTTGTAGAGATTGTGAACCGTTAGTCAGCAAGGGATGAACAATTGTTACAGTTGCTGAGGGTTTTTGTCCTAGGTTGTTTGCTTCATGATATAGAGTTTAGAACACTGCACGTCCCAGGTGTGGACAATGACATAGCGAATGCTTTGTCTCATTCACAGTGGGGGAGATTCCGTGGGTTGGCCAAGGACGCTGACAGGATCCTGACGCCCATGCCGCAGAAGTTGTTGTACATAGGTAACACAGGATGCTACAACTGGTGGTAGGAACACTGACTAAGTCTACTGGGATAGCCTATAACCTAGCATGGAAGGAGTTTTTGCTTTCAGGCGCCGAGCGACGCTCGAATGAGTTACTGCGAAGGGACAAAGTGATTCAGTTTATCCTGGACATGATTGAAAAAG
Source organism: Lissotriton helveticus (assembly GCF_964261635.1). NCBI lineage: Eukaryota > Metazoa > Chordata > Amphibia > Caudata > Salamandridae > Lissotriton > Lissotriton helveticus. The sequence continues at coordinate 459,379,210 of NC_136060.1, read as the reverse complement.
GCTTATCCAGGGTGTCTATTGCAGGGAAATTAGCAGGAATTGCATTCTTGGGTAAATTGCTCTGGCGTTGCACGCCTTCAGCGGGTGAATTGGCGCAAGATAGAAGGTAGTGTGGCCAGCTGAATCTTATCAGGAGACCCTTGCCGTGGCAGTTGCTGAGCAGAGTAATGCAGATTTTGCCTAGGATTTGCACGGACGCTTTCGAGCCATGCCTGTTTTCCAAATTGATGGTGGATGTTTTTTGGTGCATTTAGAGTGTCTAAGTTGTTAGGAGACAGAAGGGGTGGGGGAATTGGGTGGGAAGATCTGGTCTTGCGCAATGCAGGGATACATATATGGTTAAAAAAGTCCAAAACGGATCAGTATGGCAAGGGACATTGGGTGTTTTTGCAGGTTCCATTGTCTAAGCTTACGTGCCCTTATAGATGGGGGCTTCACTGGCGAGCAGCATCCAAGGATATCGGGGAGTCACCAACTGCTAGCGGTGCTGAGGAAGGCACTATAAGAATTGGGCATAGACGGTGCAGGTTTTGGGACTCACTCTTTCCGGCTTGGGGCAGCATCTGAGGCAAGCAATAGAGGGTGGGAACAGGGTAATAACATGCGCTTGGGGAGGTGGTCCTCTGATTGTTATAAGCGATACTTGTGCAGCAGGGATAAGGAATTTAAGGGCGGTTGTTAACAATGCATAGGTTCACGCAATGTTTCTCGTTTCAGGTTCAGTGGCTGGCCCCCTTTCATTGGAAATGTCAATCTGGTTAGTGGGACACTCCTTTGTTAGGTGGGCGCACGTACAAGCACGAGAAAGTTATTTCGGATAGTATCTTGGTTTTAATTATAAACTGTTTAAAGTGTTATGGAAAGGAAAAGGGGGCATGTTGTGGAAGGAGCTGATTTCGTGCCTTAACGGTCTGCTAGTTGGGGGTCGGTGTCCGGACATTTTGGTTGTACATTTGGGTGAAAACGATTTGTGTAAGGAGAAGGGCATAGTCCTGAGGAGAAGCATAAAGAGGGACTTAGCGCTTATTAAACAACAGCGGTCAGGATGTTTTGTGGTATGGACTGAGTCTGTACCCCGCCGGGTCTGGTGGGGGGGGGCAGTTAATCCAGGAGCAGTGGACAGAGCCAGGAGGAAGCTTAATACGGAGATGGCTCGTTTTTGCAGGGAATTGAGTTTTGGTAGAATTGTGCACAGGGACATTCATTTGGATTCTGTGGAATTTTTTGGAGGAGACAGGGTCCACTTGTCAAGGCTGGGGATGGACCTTTATTTGTTGGAAATTAGGGAGGTGTTAGCCTGAACATTAAATGTTCAGAGACACCCTAGAAAGTAAGAGACCTATAGGACAGAGGGGGCAGAAAAAAAGGGGCTGGGCAATAGTGGCCATCACCCCCTTTTTCCTGGGTGGCGGGGTTTTGAAAAGTTGGCCAGGGTTGGCACAGGTGTTTGGTTAAGTATTGGAAGTTTGTGAGCCGGGGCAGGAAAAGGGTAGGTAGGTAGTCTAAGTTTCAGGATAGACGTTTGTTAGTTACAGTTGCAGGAAGGCAGGTAGGAATGGGGTGTCATTGGGGGAAAACAACTGCAATACTGTGTAATGTTGTTGTTATGTTAATGCCAGGGTGGGGTAAGAACTTTTGAGGGGATTGCTTCTACCCCTACATCTCACCACCCTTAACAGACCTCCTGGGCGGGAGTTATCCCCTCCCCATCTATAATGGCAGGGACCCGCCTGACCCCCACGGGCGACAACTACTACACTGTTGACTATCCTCCTAAGCTCTCCAAAACCACCAAGAAATCTTTCAAACACTCTATCCTAAAAAGGCACCCTGAGACCCTGGTCTCCGACCTGCATTTCAGCGCAGACAAGGCTACAGTTATCAATGACCTCATCTTCTATTCCAGAAAAACGTCCCTTTGGTGTAAAGCCTTCTCGAACCTCCTTAAGGTACTTGAAGCCAGAAACATTCCATATGGTAGCAAACTCACGATCATTCCATCCGCAAACCTGCATGCCGACCTCACCATCACCCTCTACAAAAACGGCATCATCCTTATACAAGCTCCTCTCAGAGACCTCACTACATTCGCTGACTTCTTCACTTGTCTTCAAAAATATGTGCACGACCCTCCTCTGCCCATGCCCCCCCTGCAACACCCCTCGCCCAGTCCACCAAGGGTGCCTAGCCTTTCTCTAACCTCCCATGCTGGAGATCGCGACATGGATCGGCCTAGCTCCACTACCAAGCCACCAGCGCATACTAACAACTGTGTGCCTATAACACCGATCTCAGGCCTGCTAACTTCCACCTCTACTTTGGCTACTCTAACATCTCCTATGGCTCACGCCTCTAGCAGTCTTATCCCCACTACCATGCTACCAGTACATGCCAACAGAAACATTCCTAAACCCACAACCCCTGCCCAGAAAATCTTCCCCCCCATTTGATTTTTGAGACTCCTACTAGGGCTCACAACACTGGTCATCTTAATCACACCACTAGGCTACCAGCTCACCCCATCAGAATCACTCCCATCCCATCGGCACCCTGCCCACATGTGCTTCCCTCCTATAGGGATGTTGATACTCTCCAGCGCAGAGCCACCGAAATAACCCTGAGCATCCACAACACCATCCTGGATCTAAAGAAACTCCTGCACCTCACCGAACTCTCTTGCTCGAATCTCAAGCTTTCGCAGAGCTCTCTCCTCCCCCCTTACTCCGAGCCCCTCCTTCACCCATTACCGCTATCCCTGAGACACCTGCACCCCCGCAAGCAGCCCTGCCACCAATTGGAGGACGAAGTTCTGGCCCTCCTCCTTTCCTACAATCCTACCCCTAATACGACTCGCCCTCTAGACCTCACAGAGGACGAAGTTGCAGCCCTCCTCTCTAGCTACGAATCTGCCCTGACAACCCCATGCCCCTTAGACTCTAATGACGAACACCCTATCCGCACGGTTGCAGCCAACCCGAACAGACCCTCTACTATCCGCCTCAGAGGAGTGGTCAATAGCAACCTAACGATAGTACCCATCTCTGCCCCTACCCACGACACACACTCTGACCCCCATCTATCTGGGCTCCTAATTAACTGCCGTTCTGCAGTAAAGCACACCTCGGATGTCGCTGATCTCATCCTGAGCCATAATTCGGACTTAACGATCTTGACGGAATCTTGGCTCACCGAATCCTCATCACCCTGCCTAGACCTCTTAGTCCCACCCAATTATAACATTGAAAGACTAGACAGACAATCAAAAAAAAGGAGGTGGCATTGCCTGCATTTATCGCTCTTCACTCCTTGTTACAGAACTTCTGCGTGATCCCACTGACTCCTTTGAATACCTTGCACTCTCCATTTGCAACAACAAGACCCAAATGTGTAGACTTCATATTTTTTACCACCTCCCAGGCAAAAACGACACCTTCACTGACCATCTTATGGAAATCATCACAACCAAGGCTTCCCCTAACTCTAATGACATTTTCCTTGGAGATTTCAACTTGCACTGGAATGACCCCAAAGACCCGCAGGTCAATGCCATAAGAGAACTCCTGGCTGACCAAGCCTGCACACTCCCTATTCACACGCAAGGCGCCACTCTAGACTGAATCATCACCAAGGAATCAGCAGTCAAACCTACCTCTATTGACCCTTGTGACTGGTCAGACCACCAGGCTATTTCCTTCCTTCTGCCCGGCACCCACAAGACATGGACACCTCAACCCGTAATCCCCAAACGATGGGTTAGAGACACCAAAAACCTAGGTCACGGACAATTGGCTGCGCGCTGTGAGACTGACCTCCCCCCCCCCCTCATCTCACCTCGGTCCACAGCCTCACTGAACATTATTCCTCTACCATATCCAACATTCTCGATGACCTCGCTCTGCTAAAACTTAAAAGAATCAAGACCAAAGACCGGAATCCCTGGTTCAACGAATCCCTCAACAAGGAGTGGAGATCCCTTCGGCAGACAGAACGTAACTGGAAACAACATCCGTCAGCAACCCACCTTAAGCTTCTCCGACAGGTCAGAAATGCCTACAATAGGAAAATCCTCAACTCGAAAAAAGAATTCTTCAGAACAGAACTAGATAACGCCAAAAATAGACCTTGCAAGTTATTCGACTTGGTCAAACACCAAACCAACAAACTAGCAAAAACCTCTAAAGAAACCCCTAAATCGCTAATATCTTGCAAATAATTCTCCTCCTACTTCTGCAACAAAATCTCTGCCTTAGGAATCGAACTCGAATCTGCAACTCTCTCCCTAACTCCGTTGGCTCTCTCCACGTTGCCCTCCCAGACATCACCCAAAAACCATGCCCATTGGTCCAGCTTCAAAGTCTAGGACGACCACTCCGTCTTGAAAATTCGTTCTTCCCTAAACCTGAACAATCATTTCAATGATCCTCTCCCCTCTAACTTCCTAGCTGCCGCCTCTCAGGCTATCATCCCTTCCTGGACTGCAATAATCAACACCTCCCTCCGACAGGGATCGATACCGGACTCTCTCAAAGCTGGCCAAGTCGCTCCCATTTTAAAAAAACATACGCTGGATCCTTCCTCCCTTGACAACTATAGACCTATTTCCAACATCCCTCTCCTAGCCAAAGTTCTCGAAAAATGTGTGCAACAGCAACTGAGTCTACACATCACTAACTTCCACTTACTGGATGACTACCAATCCGGATTTAGACCTGGACACAGCACCAAAACCACCCTCCTCCACATTGTGGGTGATGCTCTTCAAGCCCTGGACCAAGGTAATACCTGTCTCCTTATCCTCCTAGATCTATCCTCGGCCTTCGATATGATCAACAACGAAACACTCCTTGATCGCCTCAAACTCAGGATGGGTTGGATGGCACCGTTCTTAAATGGTTTAGGTCCTTCCTCTAGAATCGCTCACAAAGAATCCTAATTAACGGCAACTATCCTCCCCCTCCCCGATCACGGTTGGAGTCCATCAAGGCTCAACCCTGTCCCCTAATCTTTTCAATCTTTAGCTGGAACCACTCGCAGAGGTGCTACGCACTGCCAATATCGCCTACCACATGTATGCTGACGACACACAGATTTACATAAAAATCTCTTCTCCTGAGGACATTCTCTCCCTGAATGAGGCCTTGAAACTGACTGTCCACTGGCTCACCTCTAACCAGCTCAAACTTAACACAAAAAAACGAGTTTCTTCTCATCTCCCCATCCAAAACCAATCAAGACATTCAAGAATGGATCAAGACCATCACAGCGCTAAACTGCTATCCTACCATTGTGGACTCTGCAAAATCCCTGGGAATAACTCTAGACGGCAGCTTGAACATGCTTGGCCACATCAATTCGTTGGGTAAAGCTGCCAGATTTCACCTGACTTACCTAAGAAACTTGAAACCCTTCCTCGACCCTCCCGACCTAAAAATGGCAACCCAGGCACTAGTCATCTCTAGACTTGAATATGGTTGCTCTACTCTTGCAGGTCTACCTAAAATCTCTCTGGCCCCACTGAAAGCCTGCCTCAACGCCGCCGCCAGACTCTTGACCGGTTCAAGGAAATTCAACCACATCGCTCCCGACCTGAAAGTCCTGAATTGGCTCCCTCTCTAGGCCAGAATCCAACTTATTATTATTATTATTATTCGGTTTTATAATGTAAAAAACCATAAAAGCAGTTTCACAGATAAAAAACAGATAATACACAATTGAAAACTAATTACAATTCATTTTAAACACAATTATCCATGTGCAGCATCGGGGATCCCTAACCATTCTACCTAATACATGGTGATTCTAAAGTATCTAAGGCTCTTCGTTATCAAAAGGGAAGGCTTATCACAAATTCATTCTATGTCTAAAAATACATTTCAGGAATCTAACTATGTATTTACAAGTCCATTCTGTCTCTAGGAACTGCAATCGCAACATTGCTGGGCGACATCTTCTAATAGCCAACAATTTTAGCAAAGGTATCAACCAGATCTTTCGATGCCCATCATAGAATTTACAAAATAGAAAAGTGTGAATATTTGTCTGCTCCGAAATCTCATCACATGGGCAGGGAGGTAAAACTGGGTCCCAGCTATTTCTCATTGGGAAAACGACTAATCGATGGAAGATGTTTAGCCTGAACCTAGTCAGGAGTAATCTCTCGAAAGTAGTGAGGTTGTATGCTAAATACGGCTCAATTGAAAAAGAGGTTTGAACCGCCATAGAATGTTGCACGGAATCTTTAGTTACTTCCTTGGCGATTCGTAATTCTTCTAGATGGCCGAGTGACCTTGCTTTCAATGTCTTCCTTGATAGTTCACAAACCGTATCAGGTGCAGTGTAACAATTCCCTAGCCCTAGATCATTCAGAACATTTTTCACATAAGATTACCATCTAATTTTAGGTGAATGGTCTAGTGTCATACAATCTGCAATTATTTGTTGGGTAAATACGTTTTTTTTCGATGTCCAAATTCGACGCCAAAGAAGAAGTGGTTGGATTTTTGCTAAATCCACCATAAACGGGATCCCCAGTTCGATGTGGCATGCAAACGTGGACACGGACTTAGGTACTGCTAATAAAAATCTTTAAAAAGTGTTCTCAGCCACTTGCAGAGTGCTAATATTAGCGTGCCCCCACACTCCAGCCCCGTAAAGGGCTATTGCCTGGCATTTCGCTCTATAAATCTGTGACAGTTCTACGGGTGGCCTCTTACCTAACTTTTGTGAAAAGTTGTTAAGTGCTGCAATTGCTCTCATTTGATGGTGTTTCCTAGTCTCAATCGCAGCTTTCCAGTTCAATTTGTCATCAATTATAATACCCAAATAAGGGTATTGGGCAGTAGTGGCTAGTTTTTCGTTATTAAGGTATATATCCTTTACCCCTTTCTTCCCTGAGCCTGCTATCATTACATATGTCTTTTTAATGTTTATATGTAGGTCTAAATTCCTCATGAAATCTGCGTATCGATCTAACCCCTTCTGTAGTTCGCGAGGGGTACGGGCCAGTATCACGGCGTTGTCCGCGTAGAGCAGAGCGGGGATCGGACGGTTCTTTACTTGCCCTAGATCGTGGCCCCCCCTCAACATGGCCAACTCCAGGCCATTTGTGTAGAGTGAAAACAGAAAGGGGGCCAGGACACAACCTTGCCAAACTCCATGCTCTACTCTAAACGACGCTGACAGATCACCTTTAACCCCAAACCATACCCTCGCGGTGGCATTCGAATATAGTTCCCTTAGAAAGTCCACTAAAGGTACATCGACCCCCATAGTTAACAGAATAGACCAAAGTTTTGCATGGGAAACGCAATTGAAAGCTGCGGAAAAATCAACGAATACCATGTATATTTTACCCAGCTTTGCACGAACGTATTTGCCCAGCAGCATTGAAAGGTTTAAGGCTTGTTCAGTCGTGCCGAAACCCTCCCGAAACCCAAATTGAAGGTCCGAGAGGACCCCGCCATCATCAGCCCACTGCTGGAGACGCTCAAGCACAGCTCTGCCCGCAACCTTACCCAGCGAATCCAGCAGTGAGATCGGGCGACAACAAGATACCTCCTGACGGTCTCCTTTTTTAAATATAGGGACCATGATGGATTATGTCCAGGAGTCCAACATGCCCTTCTCCGTAACTGCCTTAAAACCCCTGGTCAGCACTGGGGCCCAGAGGTCCACATTGTGCTTAAATATATCCACTGGAACCCCATCCGGGCCAGGGGCCTTACCATTTTTACTTGCATTTAACGCTTGGAGTACCTCATTTATAGCAAATTCTAAAGGGATAGGATAAGACACCGCAGGACGACCACTAATGGGTGCTACGTCAATACCCGTTAAAACTGGGCCTTTCTGAAACCTTGGCAGCTATGGATGTTACGGCCATGGATATCGACTTTGGAATTGAAGAACCAGGTTTGAGTCCTGGTGATAGAGCGCGCGAGGTCACCCAGCCAATGATTCCGCCGTTTCCGGCTTCAGGGCCCATATACTTTCAATTCACACTACTCATTGACAGGGCGACTTCACGGGCTGCTACCAATTGTGTGTGTTCCCTACCGTTATTACTCAGAGTACCCGACTTACCATCCACCGACACGGGTACCTATGACTTCAACGGATCAGGGGCCTAGCTGTAAAAGGAAAGGCAGCAAATGCAAATTCAAATGACATTCAATACTGTTGTAAAATGACCACGGACAACTGGAAGTTTTAAAATGTTTATCTAAAGTTCGTTTTCATCAAGCATCAAACTTATAAGAATAAGGCAATCAATAACCAAGATAATGAAAAGTACATAACTATAAAGAAATAAAGTCAGGGTAATCATTAAATGCGAATATGAGATGCAAAAGAAAATGCTATGCATTCAAGGCAAGAACTCTTTAGAAAATTTAAGTAAGGCCGTTCTAGACCATATCAGGAAATGACAAACTGCAATGCAAAATATGATTTCTAAAAGGTAGGGTAACATGGGAACATATCAGAAAAATATGCAAATGACTTTTGTTTCAATAGTTTGCGGCAAAAGCATGGAAAAATCGACATATGCAAGGTGTGTCTTTATTAAAGCAAAAGACAGAAATATAGAAAGGTGCAAGTTTAAAGAATTTAGAGCAGTATTTACCTAGACTGGTGTGGAAACCAAACCCTGGCCACGGGTCAGTTAAGGACAGGAAACCCTCAAGGAAGGATACCCCTCAAAGGACAGCAGGTGCAGAATGGACACCCAGGACAGGACAGGATACCCTCGGATTAGGAATCAGGACAGGACAGCAAACCCTCAGGACAGGACCGCTCAGGACAGGACCGCTCAGGACAGGACCGCACCCGCAGTTTGGAAGCAACGCCTGCGCTCCACCCTCTCTGCAGCTATCGATCAAGACCCCGATTGGGTCAGCGAACTCCCAGCAAAGTGCTTCGCCAGCACTTTAAGGTTCAGTAAAACCTTAGTCTATGGTCAATTTTGGACAGAGTGCTCCGCAGCGCTCTGTATCTTCAGTCACCTATTGAGTACGATGGGTCAGTGACAGGTCAGCTAAACCAGACAAGTCGGACAATTTCCCTAGGTAAACCCAGGGTAGATATACTCTTTTGGGACAGGGTACCACCCCCCAATGTTGCAAAATGTCAGAATCCCTCAATTTGGATTGGTCCTAAGATAGGATTTGGGTAACACACCAATCATAACACACTATTTGGATGCTTCATTTACATATCTGGGTACCGCCTGGCGAGATTGGGGTTCCCATGAGAAACTGCGCAGAAATACAATGACAATTGTACAATGTATCGGAGCAGGAACACATGATTTCGTCCAGCCGAGTTTACAGGTCAGTTCTCAGGAGCATCTTGCCCATCACTGCCAGCTGGCTAAGTTCCATCAGCCAAGGTTGTCAGGTCCCCGGAAAGTCGCATATGCGCAGAAGGGACCTCCAAGATGGCTTTCGGTACAGACAGACCCCCATTTCCCGCGGTACATGAAAAGCAAGCGAAAACAAATTAATACATAGAAATAACATTATGAAAACACATCATTTGGTTTGTACTTTCAACTTATCATCATAAAATATACTTATGCAGTCTAAATGTTAGCTACACATACACAGGAACAAGAGCGAACTGCACGAGCAGTACAAGCTATGTATTACGCATGCGCATTATTTTCCCTCCAACTCTGCAGACACGTCAGGACACGTGAGTGTGGCTGACGCATGCGCAGTAACTAAATACAAGCGGCGGCCATTTTTAGGGACATGGATTAAATGCATTAGAAATACACATAGGCAAGCTTCATAATCCTTGCTTAAACTTAATATGAACGTTAGTAAAACATACAATTATTACCTTGTTACACACAAACGAGGTTCATGAATACAGCAAGTCGCAAATTATGCGAAGCTTTGCTTCATCAATCCCCTCTTTGATGATATTTACTATCATCACAAAATAGAATGGAACCAGATGCCAACTTTCTCTCATACTTTATACAGCTCTATCTCTTCCAGCAATCGTTCCAGCTTTTCTCTTTCAGTTTTGGTAGGGTGAGAATTCTTCACCTTTTTATAAATCTGATTATTCACCTCTTCTAATTTTCACCCCTCTTGCATTCACTTCATGCTTTCTGGTGCGCTTACGGCATTTGCAACAGACAAATATGAAAAATAGGATGAGACCTATAATTCCAATTGGCATCAGTACTTTGAGCAATAAGCCTTTACCTACGCTAGCAAGCCAATGACCTACATTTGAGAGACCATCTACCAGTCTCTTCCAGGCACTATCAACCTCGAGTGGTCTGAGTTCCTTTGTCAAATTAGTAATGTTTTTCACATATCTTTTGATCTGTACACTTTTATCCGGAATATAAGTGCAACAATGTTGCGCCTTCAACATCCGGCAGACTCCGCCCTCTTTCGCTAATAAGGTATCAAGAGCAAGTCGATTCTGCAAAACCATTGATCTGATCGCAACCATTTCGGTATTGACCAACAGAAATCCATGAGCTGTCTCAGTAGACAATACATCCACTATAGTGGACAATTTACAAATTCTGTGAGTGTTCAGAACCACTCCCACTCCAGGTATCAGTGCACTGAAAATACTACCCATAATTTCACCTATACTTTCTCTTTTACTACGCACTAAGCCATTAGTATTTTCACTGCTTCCAGCAACTCCATTCACATGGTATATTTTCGGGAAGACAATGCCAAAATAGCAGCTTCCATACCAGTGATCCGGCAATTTGAAATAAGCCTTGTCCCCACAAATATAATAAATTCCAGGAAACACAGGCTCTGACCCATTTTTGAAACCCCAACCTCCAATTACCTTGTAATTATGTTCGCATTCACTGGAACCAATGAAAATGTTATTATAATAGCTAGTCTTCTCGCGGTGAAGACATAGCTTGCCTTTCTTTTCAAAATCCAGCAACAGAGCAGGACCCGCCCCACCAGTTGAGGTGCCTTCCATGTTCTCTGCCCATCTCGGCCTTTTCTGACTTTCGTCATTAGCCTTCTTTTGTATTTTAATTCTCCTTTTCTCTGCCATGTTCAGGAACATCTTTTCCTGCTCACGCAAAGAACAAGTCAAGTTATCTCTGTGTGCGTCCGCTATGTCAATGTTACCTATAGTCAGAAAGTAGTCTCCCATATATCGTATTACGTCACTTTTGGTATGTACAGGATTCAAGTTCCCACGTATAGGAAGCTCAGAAAAAATCACGTCATTGTTAGAGTAATAGTACTGTAACGGTCCTCTTTTGTAAAATAAACTAGCTAAAATGCTACAGGAGATTCCATATGTCAGTGGCAAGTGATGGTATGTCACGCCTTCAGCTACAGAGGTAGGTAGCTTCATGCAGACATAGCAATCTTCAATTTCCATAGTCTCTACATAGTGTATTAACAAGTTTGCGAAAACATTTAAGTGTGTCTTATTCTTAACTCCGTGATAATGTAGTCCTCCCTCATCTGATGCTTCTAAGTCTTGTTTTGTTTGTCTCAGTGCTCTCTCATGTCTTGCTACACTCTGTGTTGTCAGCTCCTCACTGTCAGTATTTACAATTTCAGTAGGGACAATGTTAGTATTTTTACTTACAGCAAAGGGAATAAAAATTGTTAATCCTATCCAAACTAATATCAGGACAACTACACTACAGACACATACCTTGCAGCATGTTTTGCAACAGCTGCGACTAGGTCTACCATTCACGTTTGAATCAGACATTTTGGCTTCAGAAGAAGTTTCTCGACCCCTCTTTGTGACTTTACACGAGTATCTTACTTTGTGCAAATTCACGGTGGCTCGTCTTCTTCTTCGTCAGAGTACTCAGGGACGGGCTCTCCGTCGCTTACGTCAGTTATATCAAGATCTTCAAGTTCTTCCAACACAAGTGTCCATTCAGGTGACTTGTACTTTTTGTTTTGTTTCTTTATTCGATCACTCCTTCGGTTGGAAGTATCTTCTTGTTGCTTAGCTATGCGTGCACTTCTCCTTTCTTCTGCACGTTTTTCTTCCACCGTTTTTATCCTTAGTCTTAATTTCTTTACGAATCTAGGCTCAAGATGCTTTCTTTTCTTAAGTCTTTTGGTTGGTACTTGGACTTCGTTTCCTTCTCTTGCCCTTTTGTTCTCATTAACTGTTGGTAATTCTGTTTCAGTTTCTTCTTCTTCTATCTGACTAATTCCAGGACTCGCATCTATTTCTTCTGCCTGGGTACTAATCTGGCCTTGTTCAGGTGAATCTTGTTTTTGTTTTTCAAATGTCTCTGTTTCTTGTTCCTGTACACGTTCTTCTACTTCTATATGATCCTGTTCAAGCACTTCGATCTCTGGACTTTCTTCTGCTCGAACTATTACGCTATGTCTAGTCTGTCCCTTCTCGATATCAGGAGTCAGTGGAGGAGTATCAATTTCTTGCTCTGTATTCCTCACTTGTTCAGTATCCTTCACTTGTTCAGTATCGGGCACTGGCTCTGCAGCATCCACTTGTTCTGTATCAATCACGTGCTCTGTCCCTGTCTGACCTTCTCCTTCCTCAGTTTTGATGTGAATCTCAAGATTCTGAGGTTCTTCGCCTGTGCCTTGCTTTTCCTGACTAGTCCACTCTCTACCTTCCCAAAGTCTCTCACTTGTTCGAATAGGGTCTTCAGTGAGGTCAATCAATGGAATCCACTCTTCTGGCCATATGCTTGGCAGCTCGTCTTCAGCTACTTTTGGCTCAGCTTCTTGGACCCCTTCAGCAGGCTGGACTCTTGGTAGTTCGTCATCAACTATTCTTGGGCCAACGTCTGCTGATTCTGCAGCTCGACTGGTACTGGGCTGTACGTCATCAGCTACTTCCGGTCTGGCTCCTGCAGAGTCCTCTGCTGGATGTCCTTCTGCTTCAGGCACCTCGTCTGGTGGTACCTTCTGGGTGTGGCTGGCGTGTACCCAGCGTGGAACTCCTGCACACTTTACTGCTGTGGTAGTTACCAGGATCACCTGTGATGTTTTTCTCCCCACCTTGGCTCCAGGCAGCTCTTCCGAGTATGCTTCTTTATCTTCACCCAGTCCCCTGGGACCAGTTTGTGGAGAGGAGTCGTTGGATTGAGGATGGCGTCTTCTCCGATCTGGCGAGAGATAGAACGCACTTGGTCACCCAATCTCTTGCAGTATTCAAGCACCAAATCATCAGTAATACTCAACAGTTTGCTTCCTGGTACCCATGCTTGTCTCATCACTCTTCCCATAATGATTTCATGGGGACTTAGGCCTGTCTTGCGATCAGGAACACTTCTGAGTCCCATCAGGACCAGGGGCAGGGCCTTCACCCAGGTCAATTTAGATGCATCACACAGTTTTGCTAGTCTGTTTTTGATAGTTCCATTTATTTGTTCCACTACTCCAGAAGCCTCTGGACGGTAGGCACAGTGAAGCTTTTGGGAAATTCCAAAGGCCTTACAGAGTTCGTCGATCACTGCATTCTGAAAATGTGAGCCTTGATCTGATTCAATGGTGACTGGAACCCCGAACCTAGGTATCAGTTCTTTCAGTAAACATTTAGCTACTGTTTTTGCGTCATTTTGGGGAGTAGGGAAAGCTTCCACCCACTTTGAAAATAAACAGACCATGACAAGGACGTATCGCTTCCCTTCACAACGGGGCATGGTGATGAAATCAACCTGTATTCTCACAAAAGGACCCCCGGACCTCCCAATTTTGCCCAGTTCCACCAAAGTTTTCTTCCCTGTGTTCATCTTTTGACATGATAGGCACCTCTGGCAGAGGGACTCTGCTACTTTCCTGAACTTTTTACTGTACCAAGTTTGTTGGAACACTAGAATCATGGCATCCCTACCAATGTGTGATCCTTCATGTATCAACCTCGCCATGGTGCTAAGTAGGTGTCTAGGCAACACAGGCATACCAGTTGGACCTAAGATGACACCATCCACACGTCTTAGTCTACACCCATCGTCCTTCCACTTCTCTCTTTCTTGCCAAGGTGCCGCCTGCTGCCACTCTTTCACTTCATCCCATGTAGGCACTTCTTCAAACACCTGAAGTTGGCAGCTGGTTCCTGGCCCCCCTCGTTTTGGATTTACGATATACCGATCTCTGGCGCACCATTGGGCCACTCGATCAGCATAATCGTTTCCCAGTGATACTTTGTCCATGCTCTTCTTATGAGCAACACATTTTACCACTGCCAGTTCCTTTGGTAACTGGATTGCCTCTAAAAGGTCCTGAACAACTTTTCCATTTCGAATAGGGGTACCTGATGAAGTCAGGAACTCCCTCTGTAGCCATAATTGGCCAAAGTCATGCACAACCCCATAACAGTACTGACTGTCAGTATACACGGTTATGCGTAAGTTCTTCCCAATTTGGCAAGCTTTTATCATAGCAATCAATTCGGCTACTTGTGCAGACTTTATGTGATACAGGTAACCTGCTTCTTCAATTTTCTCTAAGGAGACTACCGCATAGGCAGCACTCAGGCCTCCTTGTTCATGCCTTAGACATGAACCATCTACAAATAATTCTTTGTCATGCTCAGGCAATGGCATTTCTTTTATGTCTGGGCGTGGCTTGGTGTTCTGTTAGATCAATACAATCATGTTCATCATCCACCCCCCCTTCCATGTCCTTTGGGTCGGGGAGTAAGGTGGCTGGGTTCAGAATACTGCACCTAACAATGTTTACATTTGCAGCACCCACAAGAATCCTCTCGTATTTAGTCAGCCGACTAGGGGTGAGATACTGAGTTTTTGTTCTGGTCAGTAAAATTACCACTTCATGTGTAACATACACAGTTACCGGATGTCCCATGACAATTAACTCACTCTGTTCTAAACTGGCACAGGTAGCAGCTACTGCTTTCAGACAACCTGGTAATCCAGCAGCCACTGGATCCAAGGTGGCAGAGAAATATGCCACAGGCCTTCTGGTTGTGCCATGTTCTTGAGTTAGGACAGACAACGCGCAATTATCGCGAGTGTCACAGAATAGGGCAAATTCTTTGGAATAGTCTGGCATTCCCAATGCAGGGGCTGTACACAGACAATCTCGCAGTTTGGTGAAGGCTGTTAAGCTTTCATCATTCCATTCTACAATATCGGGTGCTCCCCTCTTGGTCATTTTTATCAAGGGCCTGGCCAGGACTGCAAATCCCAGAATCCACTGCCTGCAGTATCCTATCACACCCAGGAACATTCTGATCTCTTTCTGAGTACGGGGCAACTGCATCTTTTGAATTATTCTCACTCTTTCAGATGTCACTTTCCTGACGCCTTTTTCTATCTGGTGCCCCAGATATTTTACCGATTTTGCACAAAACTGTAACTTGTCAGGGGCCACTTTATGTCCCTTTTCACACAGGTAATTCAATAGGGCAATGGTGTCAATCACACAATCCTTATGACTTTTAGACGCCACCAAGAGGTCGTCTATGTATTGCACTAAGACAGAGTTCCCAGGTAAGACCAAAGTTTCCAAACATTTTTTCAAGATCTGATTAAAGATAGAGGGGCTCTCTGTGTACCCTTGAGGGACCCGGTTCCAGCAATACACGTGACCATTGAAGGCAAATGAGAAAATAAATTTGCTATCTGGATGCAAGGGAATGGAAAAGAATGCATGACACAGGTCTATCACAGTGAACCACTCAGCATCCCAGGGAATCTGATACAGAATCACTGCTGGGTTCAGGACAATAGGGCAACAGGGAACTACTATCTTGTTGACTTTTCGTAGATCCTGCACTACTCTGTACTTGCCACTAGGCTTCTTTATGCCCATAATCGGGGAGTTACATGGGCTACTCATTACCTCCTGTATGATGTTCCCTTCTAGCAATTTCTGTATTTCCACAGTAACACCAGCTTTCACTTCTGCATTCATTCTGTAGGGTTTAGTATTGGGGTATACTGCATTGTCTTTTATTGCTATCTGTATGGGGTCCACGTTTTTCATTAACCCTACATCTTTCCCAGTAAAGTCCCACACCTCTGGCTTCACTGCCTCTTGGAGTTCTTTGGGTAAATCCTGCATGGTCATTCGTTTAATTTCCGAGTCAGGGCGGACCAACATTAATTTATAAATGCCGTCTTCATCTGGGGTCTGAATTTCAACACCCTTTGGTGTGCAAAAGATGGTGCAGTTCATTTTGCACAGCAAATCACGTCCCAGCAAGTTCACTGGACTGGTGTCGCAAACGACAAATCTATGCATTTCCTTAAAGTTTCCAATTGATATTTCCATGGGCTTGGTAACAGGAGTACTAATCAATTGATTAGATACACCCACTACTTGGATGGCTTCTCCCGAGAGGGGTAGGTTTGGAACGTCCACTGTTCTCACAGTAGAACGGGTAGCGCCAGTGTCCAACAGGAAGGTGACATCATTTCCGTCAACCTTTCCTTCAATGTATGGTCCGGACTGGTCTACCGGCAAGGAGGCGCCAAGTACGCACTCCTCGTCCTCCCCTCTCAGGCCCCGTCAGTACTGGTCATCACAAAGGAAGGTATCATTCAATAGGTACTGCGAAGTTGCTGCATTTCTGTTCTCATTGCTTTCCCAGACTTCTATCTCATCTCCCTCTGCCTGTTTTCCCCTGTATACTTGCTTTGGTGCCCGGGGCACCTGAACTGTTTTTACCTGTGGTTGAGTCTTTCTTGGTCTTTCTTTCTGCGTCTGTGGAGTTAAATCAGGTGTTTTGGGGTTATCATCTGGCAAATAAGGACACTCGTTACGCCAGTGTCCAATTTCGCCGCACTGATGGCAGGGAAATTTCTTCATAGCCTCTTCCCTGCTCATTTTGGGCCGGGGCTTGCCTCCTCCCCCTCCCCCAGGACCTTCGTTCTTAGCATTTTTGACCATGTTACTCAACTGCTTTTCCTGCTGTTCTGCGAGCTTCACCTGAGCCCACATGACCTTCTCCTTGAGAGCCTTTTTCTTTTCTGCCATTTCGTCCTCGCAGTACTTTGCGTACCGCAGGACCTCGTCTACCTTTTTGGAGTGCCAACAGATTTTGTTATCTTTTATCCACTGGCAAATTTCAGGTCTTAAACCGTTTACAAACCTGTAAATAAAGTGCGTCATATCCTTCATCTCGATGTTATCTATACCACTGTAGGTTTTAAACACCTGCAACAGCCTTTCATAATAGGAGTGCACTGTCTCTTCCCTTTCCTGCGTTGTTCTATCTATCCTGGTCCAATCCGTTTCCTTTGCGGGCACCTTTTCTTTCAAGTGCTGAATTACCTGCTCATACTTTCTCATGACTTCCCTTGAAGGTTCCCCTGTTTCTTTATCTCTTGTGTACTCCTCACTAGGCCAGGCTATGGCTATTTTACACTCGGTCCATAGATCGACCGGGACCACAATGTCGAAAAACCCATCCAGGTCTTTCCACAGGCATTTTTGCACCTTTACGAACCTTTCCACTTGCCGGTCCATTCAACCGACTTCTCGCGCAGTTTCGGAACATCGTTAGTAAAGGACACAATATCCTGTCTGGACCATGGAACGTGCACATACCTCCCACCCGGTACTTCACGCATGGGGCATAATGTTTCGGGCTTTTCTACTTCTCTCAGAGGGAACTCGGGGGTCGCTTGTCTGGATCGGGCCTCATCTTTCTTTCGCGCCCACCTCGTTTTCCATCTTTCCACGTCTCCCCATTTTTGCAAAACCGCAAGCAACTCTTTAATCTGCAACTTCCTTCCTGACACATTCAAGTTCTCTAAATCCTTATCTGAGAACTCAGCTCGGTATGGTTTCTGCAAGGGCTTTGATCTGGATATATCTATCCCCATACTAGCTGCGGTGTCTGTCAGTTTTTCGTGGAGCACCCTAGTACTCCGGGTAAGACTTTTACACATAAACAGCAACTCTTCTTCAGAATAGGTATTCAATCTGTCCAATCCCACATTTCCTGCCATTAATTCCTCTATTTCTACTCTCAGTTTGTAGAGGTCTAAAGGTTTCGTTTGCGGAACCTGTTTTTCTAAGTCACGACTCCAATTTTCAATTTCTTCCGGAGTTACCAGAGACACACTCCTGGTACCTGTTGCTGATTCTAATTTAATTTCTTTCGCATCAAAAGGATTATGCCGCTTCGGCACTCCCTTTCCGGTCTGTTTGTTGGGCAGGTCCAAGAACGCAACTTCAGACTCACACTCACTGGACTGATCGTCTATCAGTAGGGGCTCTTGCCTCGGCGGGACCATTATCGGGTTCATAACTGGAGGGTTTGGACCTCCTTGATTATTCCCGTACAACGGAACTACGGGTCCGATTGTTACCGGAATAGTCAAAGCTTCAGGACTGGTATTTAACTGGGAGATTTTCTGAATTATTTCTGTTCTCTGTCTAGCTAGGACTTCTTGCTCCCTCTCTTCCAGTATTCTTCCTAATGTTCGTTCAGGCACTATCTGTGGGGTCAGTTGAGGCGTAAAACTCGGGGCAGTAGGATGCGTTTCACTCGGTCCCCCACCATAATTTGGTTTCGGGAACAAAGTTCCTGTCCCAAAGGACCTGCGCTCTTCCCCATATGGAGGCTGCAAAAAGGGCACTCCCGAACTTAATGGCTTTTCTTCGTTTTCATAAAGAGGTCTGGGGTAAAAGAGTTTTTCTCGGGAATATTTTTCTTCCGGGCTCACGGGCATACTGGGATATATATATCGTACCTCCGCGGGTCCGGGATTTTCAAAATAGGGCAACACCTGACCACCTCCCCCCCTACATAGGGATCTGTCCTCCTCCTTAATAGATGGACGCTGGGGATTCTCTCCTGCACTGGAAGGTCGGGTTCCCTCATTATAAGGGGGCGGACTTCTCGTAAAGATGTCATCTAACAATTCATCGTCTGACTCCCCATGGGCTCCCCAATGCTTACTCTTTTCTGTCCTTTTCTCTCCCACAGAAGGGTTACTTGCTGGCATCATGGGAAACAGACCCTCAACAATCATGCTCTGCCTCCACTGTTTCATCCTCTTATCCCTGGTCTCTTGTTTCAGCCTGGGGTACCACTTAGTCAGACCTTTGTCCATTCGGGGTTTCTCTCTTTCAAAAGCCTCAATCTCCCATTCCTCCAACGCCTCATACTGCGTTAGTCTCGGTCTGGGATGTAATTCATTCATTCGGGTTCTCAGATTAAATAAAATTCTGCCATTGAAAGTACCATCTAACGGAAAAGCCAATACTCCGTCATCTTTTGTGTACTTTACCCAATTCTCCAACCACACACAGGTATTGTACCCTCGGTCAAACATCATGAATGAGGCGGGAGTATTCGGTGGCGGGACAATAACGCCCTCTCTAGACTTAATTGGTTTGTCCGTTTTGAAATAATTCTTTACCCTATTTACAAGGGACATCTTTCTTTTTCCTCCGTACATAATATCGTATCTATTGGCTTTCCACTGATCCCTTTCGAACCCTTGGTTTCTTGGATCGGGTCTAGTCTCTGGACAATACGAGTGCCACATACGATTTCTACGCTTAATTCTGTTTACAAAGGTACCTCCAATCAGATCGCGCCTTGCAATTTCGTGCAACCAATGGGGTGCACGCGTTAAAATAGTTTCGACCAATGGGTGCGCAGCCCCTTCGTGAGACAGTTCTCACTCCTCGGCGCTTCACCCCTCCTTTACAATTCCAGCCCCGCTACCCGCCCGCTGTTTCTACCAATCCCAGCGCGGCACGGAGTGACGTCAGAGACGCTTCGCGGCTGACTCCCTCCCTTCACAAGGTAACGGAAACTTTCTTTCTTTCTAAAGTGCTCAGTGCTTAGTTATTTAACAACGAATACACATTCGCCACAGTGCTCAAGTGTCTAGACAGAAAGATTTCTTTTACTGCAAGTAAACTACTTCCATTTACTTTTCACGCGCTGCGGGTAGATCTCTTCCGCCTACCCTTCACTCTAGCATCAGTGAACCTGTTATTCCCCTAAACTCATCCACTTCTCCGGGATATATCCGAGTCTAAGGTTTCCCAGCGGACCCCTCTGCTTTCACCCAAGCTCCGAGGAACCTGCTATTCTTCCTATGTGACCCTTACTAGGTTACGCCACTATGGGAATTTTGCCAATGAACCTCGTTACTGACATTTATTCACACATGTATTCAGAAAACCCTAGTTAGTGCTTCCCGGTTATCCTAACCTGCACCTAACTTTCCTTAAGCCTGTGACCTCAGGACAATGGATTCTATTCACCACTTGCCCTTTCAATTCCCCGGGGAGTTCGGACAACAAGAAACAATACGGTTTACAAACGCATGGATTAATACATATAACAATATAAGAACAAGAATAATAATGAAAAAACAGTTCATGAATTTTCAGCAGCGTATTCACAAGAGAGTGATCGGGTCCCTCGGAACAGCCGCTCTTATAGCAGCATTAATGTACTAGCAGCTACCGACTTAACTAGTCTAACTAGTCCTACCTAACCTTTAGCTAGTCCCTAACCATCCTCTGATCTACCAGAAAACTGATAGAGCGCGCAGGTCACCCAGCCAATGATTCCGCCGTTTCCGGCTTCAGGGCCCATATACTTTCAATTCACACTACTCATTGACAGGGCGACTTCACGGGCTGCTACCAATTGTGTGTGTTCCCTACCGTTATTACTCAGAGTACCCGACTTACCATCCACCGACACGGGTACCTATGACTTCAACGGATCAGGGGCCTAGCTGTAAAAGGAAAGGCAGCAAATGCAAATTCAAATGACATTCAATACTGTTGTAAAATGACCACGGACAACTGGAAGTTTTAAAATGTTTATCTAAAGTTCGTTTTCATCAAGCATCAAACTTATAAGAATAAGGCAATCAATAACCAAGATAATGAAAAGTACATAACTATAAAGAAATAAAGTCAGGGTAATCATTAAATGCGAATATGAGATGCAAAAGAAAATGCTATGCATTCAAGGCAAGAACTCTTTAGAAAATTTAAGTAAGGCCGTTCTAGACCATATCAGGAAATGACAAACTGCAATGCAAAATATGATTTCTAAAAGGTAGGGTAACATGGGAACATATCAGAAAAATATGCAAATGACTTTTGTTTCAATAGTTTGCGGCAAAAGCATGGAAAAATCGACATATGCAAGGTGTGTCTTTATTAAAGCAAAAGACAGAAATATAGAAAGGTGCAAGTTTAAAGAATTTAGAGCAGTATTTACCTAGACTGGTGTGGAAACCAAACCCTGGCCACGGGTCAGTTAAGGACAGGAAACCCTCAAGGAAGGATACCCCTCAAAGGACAGCAGGTGCAGAATGGACACCCAGGACAGGACAGGATACCCTCGGATTAGGAATCAGGACAGGACAGCAAACCCTCAGGACAGGACCGCTCAGGACAGGACCGCTCAGGATAGGACCGCACCCGCAGTTTGGAAGCAACGCCTGCGCTCCACCCTCTCTGCAGCTATCAATCAAGACCCCAATTGGGTCAGTGAACTCCCAGCAAAGTGCTTCGCCAGCACTTTAAGATTCAGTAAAACCTTAGTCTATGGTCAATTTCGGACAGAGTGCTCCGCAGCGCTCTGTATCTTCAGTCACCTATTGAGTACGATGGGTCAGTGACAGGTCAGCTAAACCAGACAAGTCGGACAATTTCCCTAGGTAAACCCAGGGTAGATATACTCTTTTGGGACAGGGTACCACCCCCCAATGTTGCAAAATGTCAGAATCCCTCAATTTGGATTGGTCCTAAGATAGGATTTGGGTAACACACCAATCATAACACACTATTTGGATGCTTCATTTACATATCTGGGTACCGCCTGGCGAGATTGGGGTTCCCATGAGAAACTGCGCAGAAATACAATGACAATTGTACAATGTATCGGAGCAGGAACACATGATTTCGTCCAGCCGAGTTTACAGGTCAGTTCTCAGGAGCATCTTGCCCATCACTGCCAGCTGGCTAAGTTCCATCAGCCAAGGTTGTCAGGTCCCCGGAAAGTCGCATATGCGCAGAAGGGACCTCCAAGATGGCTTTCGGTACAGACAGACCCCCATTTCCCGCGGTACATGAAAAGCAAGCGAAAACAAATTAATACATAGAAATAACATTATGAAAACACATCATTTGGTTTGTACTTTCAACTTATCATCATAAAATATACTTATGCAGTCTAAATGTTAGCTACACATACACAGGAACAAGAGCGAACTGCACGAGCAGTACAAGCTATGTAATACGCATGCGCATTATTTTCCTCCAACTCTGCAGACACGTCAGGACACGTGAGTGTGGCTGACGCATGCGCAGTAACTAAATACAAGCGGCGGCCATTTTTAGGGACATGGATTAAATGCATTAGAAATACACATAGGCAAGCTTCATAATCCTTGCTTAAACTTAATATGAACGTTAGTAAAACATACAATTATTACCTTGTTACACACAAACGAGGTTCATGAATACAGCAAGTCGCAAATTATGCGAAGCTTTGCTTCATCACTGGCATTGGCTCTTGATCCTGTGATTCTGGGCACATTGCAATTAATCTCCTTGTTCAAATGAATCTGACCTTGTGTAATATATCTGGGGCTCATGTAAAGTACTCCAGTGCCCTTGCCCAAGTTTGTGCTATATAAAAATGCAAAAAATAAAATTGCAATTGTATTTACATACCACTTACTACCCTGGACGAGGTCCTGAAGCGCTTTACGGTGAGTAGCACGCTACTCTAAAAACCTAGATTAGTTGTTAATTGTTGGTTATTGGGATTAGTCAGCTGCTCTCAAGAAAAATAAACAGGTAGTATCAGAAAAAATGATGTTAAAGCTACTGTGCACTATGGAAAGACATTCTTTTTGAATAGGGAATTCCTATGGCACCTTAAGAGCAACCTTTTGGCTATCAGCCACAACACCAAAACACTTCCCGTATAGGCAATTGGATGAATCCGCCTTCTTCGAATACATTCACAACCAAAAGTGTCTTGTCCTATAGGTCCTCATAAACATTCTTTAGGCCTTGTCTGGGATAGGAGGCATTATTTAATGCAACTACAAAACAAGGCTTACATCATTATTTGCGCGTGCCTTATATTTATTGTCTACCTTATCTTACTCCCTTCTGAGCGATTACTCTCCCTTTATTTTGTATTTGTGTCCTTGCACACTAAGGCAGTGGCCATGGAGTGCTTAGTAAAAAACACAGCAGCTAGTGTGACCTTGGCTCTTATTCCAGGCACTGTTCTGGTGGTCTCTGACAGACCCCCTGTCACATTTGAGAGTTGGAGGGTTCCCTCAGCAGCAGAGAATGAAAAGATATATAATAAAATATAGATCACTACTTTAATATTTTGGATCTATACTGTGATAATTATGACAGCAAGGTACATTAAGTTTATAGTATTTTAATAAAGCTAATGTGATTTCAAATCGTAAAGGCCACATCAATTGCACCATGTGTACATGATTTAGAAAGTCGAGTCAAATTATGTCCCTGAGGCAGTTCAAAGAACCAAAACCCGTGTAATAAAAACTAGCGTAAACGGCACCCACATTCTGAAAGTGCTTTTCAACCACAGCAATTGTGGGAATGTATTTCATAAAAAACATCACATCACATAACATAAAATCGCATACTATACTAGTTCACTTCTCAGTCAAGGTTACCAGTTGACTCTGCAATCAACAACACAGAATTCCAGGATTGAAATATATATTTTTAGGTCTGGCAATTGAGTCAGCTTTAGCTGTCTCCATAGACCGTTGTTTTCCACAACAAGTCATATAACATCTATAGAGGGCATTTTGCCCGGCAGGCTCTGTCACTGTTCTTTTGAAATTATCATTACCATTTTGCATGAACGTCAATTCACCAAAATGTCAGGGGCAGCAGAAGTAACATTGCATACCCTTTGACCTTTAACTTCACATATGCACATGCTTAAACATAACACACACATTCACACTTATATGTGAACACACACTCAGCCGCCAGCGTGCACACAACATACATTTAAAAAATCTAAAAGCATTTTTTACGCACCTCAGCTGCCAGGGAAGAGAATATTACAGCTAATTGTACTCCATTTATTATTACACTAATAGTGAATAATGAAACATTATTTAATCACTGGTTAATTTGTAAAAAGAATAAGTGCTGCGGCTCTCGTCAGGAGGCAGCTTGCACCAGCCCATTTCTCCTGTTAGTTCCTCCTACAACTGAATCAACTACTAACCACGGAAGTGGGTAGAGGGTGTGGCATAATTGCCAGAGCTGCTGACTTCGAAGTTGGAGAACCAGATTTGAGGCCGGCGTCGGCTCAACATGCGGACCGCCCCAGGCGGCACTGTTTTGGAGGCGGCAAGGCAGCGCGGCACTTGTGGCCCGTTGCGGCGGCCTTTATGACTTATTTGGGGACATTCACTGTCTGAAACTTTGTCAGTCAGTGTCCCCAGCCCCCAAATACATTTTAAACGCCGCCGCAACGGGCCACAAGTGCCGCGCCCGCGCGGCGGCACAGTTATAAGTGCAAGCATGCAAACTCACCTACTTTCAACTGCTGCCTGCAGCGTACGCACGCTGCACGCACGTTGCACGCATGGTGGTGTGGTGCGCGCGCGAGTCAGGCAGTCTCTCCTGGGCAATGGCAACCTCCCGCTCAAAGACACGGGCTAATGCGGGGACGAGCCACAGGTCCCAGAGTCATGCTGAGCTCAGCTGCCGCCCGCGGTGCGCATCGCCGGCATGATCAGGGCAGGCAGCCCGGGCCGGGTGCACAAAACACTACTGCCGGCTCACAGTGAGAGTCTGGCTGGCGAGCGGCACGGGGCCCCGGGACGAGCCTGAGAACAGGCAGGCTGCAGCAGAGTGCACCATCGATGGGCAGCAGTGCAGTCACGCATGGACGGTCCCGCTGCACTGTCTCTGTGAACTCTAAGTGATTACGGTGACACACTAATAAGGTCAGGTTTAGCACCTCAAATGCATGCAAAATTTAATTGTAGCAAGATAAAAATGTCTGGCAACGACTTGTAGTTTCGCTTTCACAATAGAATGTTTTTATCAGGCCAGGAGTGTCGGTCGTAGGGCCGGACTCTCCCGTGTTAACTACAACATTCATATATCACAGCTCAGCCTGGCTTGGCTACAGCGGCATTTCCGTGACATGGTGTCATGTGACGGCACCAGTCCGTCAGTGTGTCTCCATTTGCCAGCAAGTGAAGCACTGTTTGAGTATAGCGCGCAGCCATTATGGTCTTTAGATATTGCCGCTCCTGCAGCCTCCCTTGCTGTAGAACTGTGGTGCTTAGCTTTATATGTATGATAGCATGCATTGCCCCATGAAGGTCGCAGTCAGCACACTCGCAGAGGCAGGATCATTAACCGCATGCGTGCGGGCGGAATTCCGCCCGTACGCTGGGTTTTGCGGAAACGCACTTTCCGTGACGAGCTGGGCTCGTCATGAGCGTGCGAGGAGGCTACGCCATGACGAGCCCAGCTCGTCATGAGCGGCGAAGGGGTTAAGAGATAATAAGACTGGTTCCGACTGCCTCTGGTGCCTATTGCAAGGCTCGTCCTCTCGGTTCACTCAGGACTGTGTAAATCGGTGTTTTTACAAATAATATTGTTGAGCATATTTAGTTTACAACCTGAATGAATGAATGAAATTACCTTAGCCTGGTGCCGGCAGCGGGCTAATATGCTCAGTTCACGTGCAGATCATCCCAGACTGGCAGACATGCTGGCAGGCGGCAGCTTTCTGTTTTTCATCTCTGAGCTGCTTTCGGGTGAGGTAGCAACAACCAAATGCATGACCCCTCGCAGTGCTCTCTACTGTGGTGCGGAGGTCGTTGTGGCACTGCACAATATTGTTGATTTCCGCAGCAGGCCGGTCCGACCTCAGGCGCCCTCAACACCCAAGCCTGCGGCCGGGCCTGCAATTGCTGGTCCAGACCCCATTGGAAATCATGTTCTTTGAGTAACAAACAATCTCTACTACTGACCTCCTGTCCTCCAGTTACAAGTGTTTGCTTTGGGAGCCCAGGGCGCAGTGTTTGTCCAGTTGGAGCTGGGCCACGGCAGAGCGCACAATTTTTTAAGCGCAACCTCCAGCTAGCTGGAACCCTGTTAACCACTTTTGAGCTCCTCTGCCAGAGGCCTTACACCAGTATTCTTAAATGGGTCCTTGGAAGAAAAAGGTTGTCTGTACAATAAAGACGGAAACAGCAGCCTGCCCAACAACAGAGCGTGACAGCACCAATATATAAAGCACCTGACAGTCTCTACAGCATTTTAGAGGCTAGCCCAGTAGTAAGTCAGGTGGCCATTCAGAGCTTTCAGTTTGTTATGGCGGTAGGGAGGACTGTGGCTGTGATACTGTTAGTTAGGATTGGCAATGACAATAGGCCTGATTTGTTGTTGTAAGTTCAGTCTGTTTCTCGTGTGGGTTAGTGGCCTTCCATTCCTGGTGCTCTGCAGAGTTTCTAGTTGCTCAAATGTGTGTAATTTTTTATATTTATATGTTTCCCTCATCTTCCTTGCTTGAATTTTGCTTACAAGAAAGTGCCACTCATAATCATTGAATGTCACTCATAATTACTCCGAAATTATGAAAATGTCACACATAAGCAATCTGAAACCCTGGCAGCTATGCTTCCTTTATGTCCGGCCTGCTGTTGTTACCTGTACTTCCGGTGCCAGGTGCGCCACTCCACGTGCACAAACCATGAGCTGAACGTTGCATGCATTGCCCTGCAACTGCAGAAACGTAGACATGGCCGCCGGTTGTACAGTGGGGTGTCGGAGAACATTCCATAAAGTATAGAACCCTGCGAATGCTGGTAATTTCTAAGTTTTTATTTCGTTATTTGAAATTTTATATCACACACAGACGTACTCTACAGTTATTTATTTACAAAAAAATTTGAGAAATGATTCCAAATAATAAACATACATATTTACAAAGAAATGTTCAGGATGACGTCAGAGCATTTTGCAATTTGTAGATACATATTCTGAGAAATGCATCCAAGTCATACAAATCCATTTTAGCAAAGATGTGGTGTCTTATAGTGAACGTTAAGTCGTCAGTTTGTTCTTCACGCTACAATATTTGATTTAAGAATTGCACTGCATATGTGGCGGTGCAGGTGCTGGAGAGAGCTGCAATTAAATGTCAAAAACGTAAGTGTTAGTATGGTGACAGTCTGTGTGTTCTGCTTTGTACTGCCGGTCACCGAGGATAGAGGATAGACACTCCTGAGGCGGAAGCCGGGAGAGACGATCATTATTTTAAAAGTTGTACTTTGCACGTTGTGTTTTTAGTACTCTGTTTCTCACCTGGCTGATTACTTGTTCTGGTCTCTATTTACCCAGGGTCTTGGTGGATACTCCCGCGAAACGGATCTTAGCGCTGTCGCGGGTCGGGTAAAATCATCGCCGCCATCTCCCACGAGCCCATAGACCACGCCCACTGATGTGAGGCCACGCCCCTTTTTTAACCAATAAATAGCCGCGCTGAACACAAGCCGGCGCTAGAGGATAGACACTCCTGAGGTGGAAGCCGGGAGAGACGATCATTATTTTAAAAGTTGTATTTTGCACGTTGTGTTTTTAGTACTCTGTTTCTCACCTGGCTGATTACTTGTTCTGGTCTCTATTTACCCAGGGTCTTGGTGGATACTCCCGCGCATCGGATCTTAGCGCTGTCGCGGGTCGGGTAAAATCATCGCCGCCATCTCCCACGAGCCCATAGGCCACGCCCACTGACGTGAGGCCACGGGCCTTTTTTTAACCAATAAATAGCCGCGCTGAACACAAGCCGGTGCTAAAGGATAGACACTCCTGAGGCGGAAGCCGGGAGAGACGATCATTATTTTAAAAGTTGTATTTTGCACGTTGTGTTTTTAGTACTCTGTTTCTCACCTGGCTGATTACTTGTTCTGGTCTCTATTTACCAAGGGTCTTGGTGGATACTCTCGCACAGCGGATCTTAGCGCTGTCGCGGGTCGGGTAAAATCATCGCCGCCATCTCCCACGAGCCCATAGGCCACGCCCACTGACGTGAGGCCACCCCCCCTCTCACCGTATATTAATGTGCACTTCTCGGACGCGCAGCGGACGAGCGCAGCGGGCGCGCCGTCACCGCGCCTAACGCAAGCCCGTCTGCGCCCGTCCACGCCCGAATCGCGCCTAGCGCCTGTCATGCTGCTCAAAGTCTCTCTCTCACGGTTGCAGCCCCCCCACTATACTCCCGAGAGACTTTACTCAATTTGGGTGAGCACGCGCATGAGGGACACCTCTCATTCGCAGATACTGCTCTTCCTTTGAAAGACTTTGTGATCAGGGGTTTCTTGTCCTGTGGACTTCTCAATGTCAGATCGCTGCCCAAACATGCAGAGAATATCCAATTACTGGTGGAATCACACCAGTTAGACGCTTTGTTCATCACTGAGACTTGGACCCACCTTGATTGTGAAATCGAGCTGGGCTGGGCCTGCCCGCAGGAATACAAAATCCTGCACCTCCCCAGACCTAAAGGACGGGGTGGTGGGGTGGGGGTGATTCATAGAGCTTCCTGGCATATTAACACTATAGACATGGACCCGGTTATTGGGGCTGAGCTGCTTGGCCTCTCTATTAATATTCACACGGGGGCTATTTTCACGGTGATCATCTGTTATAGACCACCTGGGACCTTTAGCATCCAGCAACAACAATTGTTACTTAATACCTTTACCAATATGGCTACCTCCCACAATAAACTGATTATTTTAGGTGATTTTAACTTGTGGCCGAATGGCTCCCTAGATATAGGGCTGCATAACCTTCTTCATTCCTGTGAAAGTGTGGGTCTCCACCAATATGTTATGGAATCCACTCATAGGGCAGGGCACCGGCTTGACCTGATCTTTTCGGTCCCACAGCTAGTACATCTGGGTGAAATTTTGCCCATGGACTGGACTGATCATTTCCTTCTTAAATTCTATGTTAACAGCAAGGGGGTAAAAACGCAGGCACAAGGCACTACCTCTGAATTTATGTACAGGGACTGGAGAGCCCTTGGGAGGCTGAGAACCACGGATGCTGTGTTCAAGGTGGAAGACAGTTTCTCCACAGATTGTCAAGTCGATGAGAATTATGATGCCTTATGTTTCAGGATCACCACGAGGGTTGATTCTCTTGCTCCGCTAAAAAGGCGCAAGTATAAGGGCAGAGTTTCGGCTCCGTGGTTTAATGACTCTTTAAAGGCTTTAAAACTTGCCTGTACCGATGCTAGCAGACTGCTCTGGAAAGTTAAACTTTCCGAATATAAAGCCCTGATTCATAAATCCAAATCCGACTATTTCTGCTCCACGATATGTACCGCTGCAAATAGCTCTAAAAGCATTTTTCAGATTCTGAACGGTCTAACTCACCCTGACTGCTCAAAAAAATCGACCCCTCCTACGCAGGCCCTTTGTGATAACTTGGCTCTGTTTTTCAACGATAAAATAGAGGCCATCTTTCACAACTTGAGTACCACGCCCACTTTGATCTATTCCCCTTGTCATGTGGACGGAAGTACAGACACTGGAGTTGGGAGCCCAGGATGGCAGCCTGCAGACTGTCTGTTGGAGTTTCCCACTATTACGGAGGAGGACCTCGGCAGATTGGCTCGAGGTATTTCATCTGGATCACCTTTGGACCCTATCCCTCATACGATTTGGAAAGCTATGGAGATGAACTTTTTCCTACCCTCTGCAGGATTTGTAATCAGTCACTGGTTAGTGGCACGGTTCCTGCTTCTTGGAAACAGGCTCTGGTATCTCCATTGCAAAAAAAACCCTCCCTAAATCCAGAGTGTCTACAGAATTACAGACCTATCTCTCTGTTACCGTTTCCTGCAAAAATTGCTGAACGCTGGGTGAGCTCAAGTCTTTCCAAACATCTGGAGCATCATCAATTTTTGGACGAAATACAATTCGGCTTTCGCCCAGCCCATGGTACCGAAACAGCTCTACTCACTGCTATGGAGGACCTTCGAATGCGTGCAGACAGAGGTCAGGCAGTGGCTCTGATTCTTCTTGACCTGTCTGCCGCATTTGATACGGTAAATCATGTGATCCTCCTGGAAAGACTGAGTGAGGCTGGGGTGGGTGGTGGTGCCCTGCGGTGGTTCCGCTCCTTCTTGCTTGATAGGAAGCAGGCAGTGTCCCTCCCCCTGTTTTGATCTGCTTTTTCCCCGGTGTCTCATGGGGTGCCTTAAGGCTCGGCTGTCAGCCCAATTTTTTTTAACGTTTATCTAAAACCCCTGATTACGTTGATAAAATCTCATAGGCTTAAAGCCATCAATTACGCAGATGACACTCAACTCATCCTCTCTTGGGAGGGTGAGGAATCGATTCCCTTGGAGTCTTTCCATGATTGTCTGCGAGATACGGCTGGCTGGCTACATAATAACTCATTACAGTTTAATGCCACCAAAACTGAGGTACTGTTCTGTGCAGGAAGTCGGATCCCTCGCCCCTTCCCGGTTGATTTCTGGCCCCCAGAATCAGTGACAAAAACTCAGCCGGTTACCACTGTTCGCAATCTAGGTGTTATGATGGATAACAAATTGAGCATGGAAGCCCAGGTTGCGAAAACGGTGTCCACTTGTTCTGCCCTCATCCGGTCCCTACGT
This sequence comes from Lissotriton helveticus, assembly GCF_964261635.1. Lineage (NCBI taxonomy): Eukaryota > Metazoa > Chordata > Amphibia > Caudata > Salamandridae > Lissotriton > Lissotriton helveticus. Next base: position 459,348,577 of record NC_136060.1, on the reverse strand, counting down.
AAGATCTTACCACTACTTCCCTTACAGGCCCGGGCATTAATAGTCAGGTGCACTATCTTAAGTCACCTTGATTATTGTAACGCGCTGTTACTTGAGTCTCCAGGCCTGCTGTTAGACAGACTTCAAAGAGTACAGTCTGCTGCCGCTAAACTGGCCCTTGGTTGGCCTAGAAGGTCATCGGCCAAAGCGGCGATGGCTGAACTCCACTGGCTCCCGTTAAGGCAGCGAGTGTCCATTAAATCCCTCTGCCTCGTTTTCAAAGCCCTGCATGGATTTGGGCCCAGCTCTTTGCAAGCCAAGTTTGCCTGGTATACCCCAACCAGAGCACTTCGTTCTGCCACGGCTTGTCTTGTGAGAGTGCCTAGATTTAAGAAAGCTAGGGCCGGGGGCAGATCCTTCAGAGTTGCTGCCGCTAAACTCTGGAATAGTCTGCCCTTGGACATCCGCCAAACGGAAGAACTTCTTCTTTTTAGGAAACGTGTCAAAACCTGGCTGTTTCCGAAGGATTAACTTGATGGCCACCTTTCACTCTGTTTCTCTCTCGTGCTTCCTCCCCGCGAAGTCTCAGCGCCAGGATGCCTGTAAGGTAATAGCTGCGCTATATAAATATTTTAAATAAATAAATAAATAAATATTTAACTGTGTATCCTTGGATCGTGTCATGTATGTGCATGTAACTTGCATGATCGAGGTAACTATAAGCGGTGATACTTCGTGTCTCTCGGTCCTTTTTCCCCAGACAGCCCCCCCCCCACCCCCCCAGGTGCGGCAATCTGAGGGATAGCCCCGGGCGCCACAAGCTCTAGCTACGCCTCTGCCAGTGCTGAGCACAGGAAACCACCGGCTCAAATTAAGCACTGAGTGTAATTAAAAAACTGAAAGAAAAGAAAAAGTAGAGCCTAAGGACGAGCTGACACTCTGTTCCTAGCACTGATTTTGCCACCTCTGAGGCCTGGGTTTGCAAAGACAATGCCAGTGGTCGCAAGCGGCAAGCCAAGGGTTGCAGCTGTGACCCGTGCCGACCCCTAAATGACGCCCATGCGACTTTGCTTACACCCACAACAGCATACAGCATGAGGTCAGCACCCTTTAGTCACTGACTCCCTTGACTTTGAGTGGCTGCACAGACCCTGAGCACATTGTTTACATCCACCTAAAAATAGTTCCTTTTGCCCCAATGACAAATCTGGTTACAAATGTGTTTTATTTTATTTATTTTTATATTAACTTTAAATACTAGTTATTTCTTCTGCCTGCACATTGGGTGCCCAGGCAAATGGTGATTTATTTTCCATCTCCTTTCTAAAAATGCTGAAATAAATGTGTTGCCTGCAGTGTGAGTGCTTTGACAGATTGTGATTTATTCTTGTCCTGTATTATAATAATAATGATAATAATAGTAAGTATTATGATTAATATTATGGATGGTACAAAAAAGGTGTGTTATTTACAAAGCATCATTAGTAAAACAGTAACGTAAGTGAATGTTTTTTTAATTTGGAGCAAGCGCATGGAGCCTCGTTCAGATGGCTGCGTGTTTTTTGGTCTTTTTGTGCCCTATACCTGCAATAGAATTTTTTTTAAAAAGTGTACATTCCGACCAGCTGGACAAGGCCTGACCTATTGCCTTAAACAATGATTGTGTAAATCATTATTTTCAGATGTGTTAGCTGAGTTCCATATAGGGTTGACACGAATCAGTGAAACACTTCACATAATGCTGATAAACAAAAGAACAGGAATCGTAATGATTCACAATATGAAAGAAAAAAAACAACATAAACCCGTGAATTGAGTACGGCGAACTACAGGTGACCTCTCCGTGAACTCTTGGGCGCGCCTCGGGACAGTGCTTGGGTGGGTCACACCTACAGCGCGCTCTTCACCTCGAGTTTGTAGGAAATGTCCCACTCGACGCATCCTTGGCGCTTCGAGGCCACAAAAGGCCAATGAACAACAAACACACCGACCAGAGTTACGCAGGCGGGTAAGCACGGGCGGCGAGTGTGGGTTCGTATCCGCGTCATCACAGACAGTGCAACACAAACACTCCCTAATCAGGAGGCCTCGCGACCGCAGGGCCCAAATTACCGGCTTTAGGTAATGGCCGGGAGGCGGGGAGCGCGCGAGGACAGGAAGGGGCAGACGAATTTGGAAGGTTCGAGCAACCTGGTTTCAAGAAACTGCCACGTTTCAGAAACACAAAACGAGTTGGCGCTGCCCCAGCCTTGTAAATCTGTGGCAGGGTCAAAAAGCTATGCAACATCCATTGCATGCCCCTGGGCCGCAGAGGACTGCAGGGAAAGGGGCATATTTACAAGGTGGCATTAGGTGGCTTAGTGCTGTAGTGTCCTACTACAATGATACACGGATACTTACTTGGTTATGTTCAACCCTTTATTGGCACGTCTATCCCGTTCCCCGTCCCTACTCTGTCTAACCCTTTCCTGTCCTGTCCCCACCTCTTCCCCTCTGCCCACCTAGCTCCGCCCACCCCAGCTACTGGACTGCTAACTCCTTTACATCTCCCCCTTTCTTAATAAAGCAACAAGTGAAAATAGAGATTAGTCCATCTCTGTGATCAGTCTCTTGGGAGGCTGCACGTGACGGCGGGGTCTCGCTGATGTGGACACGGCGCCTTCAGTTGAGGGTTCCTTTACTGATGAATGTCCGGTGTCAGGTGCGACAGATTCAGGATTGTCTCGGTCTTCAGGTGTGGGGATCATAGTTATATTTTCATGGTCTTCAGGAGAGCACTTCTTGAAATGAGAAGCGTTGCGGGTGACTCGCCGGTTCTCTGATTCCGCGGTCACCATAGTGCCTTTTTGTTGGGTAATTGTTAGAGGCTCATCCTTGAAACGACAATCAGTCTTTTGGCGTTGTTCCTGTCTGACAAGGACTCTGTCACCTTCCCTCAGGGAGGGGGACCGGGCTCTGAGTTTGTGATCCGCATACTCTTTCATTTTGTCTTTGCGATGCTGGTCTGTTGCGGCCATGTCTCTGTGTTGTTGATCCGAGAGGGGCTTCCTCAGTGCTCCGTCCCATGTGGGGGTCCGATTTCTCATTGTCCTCCCGAGCATGAGGGTTGCAGGGCATTGGCCCGTTGTGGAGTGGGGAGTGGTTCTGTAAGCACTGAGGACCTCGTTCAGCGCTGACTGTAGATCTTTCTTCTCGGCCGTGGCTTGCTGGAATGTTCTCTTAATGGTGGACATGAATCTTTCTACAGTGCCGTTGGCTTGGGGCCAGAGTGGTGTGACTTTGCGGTGTTGAAAGTCCATGTGTTTCGCGAAGTCGCTGAATTCATGACTATTGAATGGGGGCCCGTTGTCCGTCTTGATGACCTTGGGGACGCCCCATGTCGCGAATGTTTCTTCAAGTACCTTGAGGGTGCAGGCGGCACTGGTGGATGATATAAACTGGGCCACTGGGAATCTGGAGTATTCGTCCATGATGACGACTACGTACTTCCCGGATTGCAGGGGGCCATAAAAGTCCATGGCAACTTCTTGCCATACCCCATCAGGCAATGGGGTCATCTGTAGAGGTGCGGGTGGATTACTGCGGCTGGTCAGTTGACAGAGGTGGCAGTCTTTCAATGTGTCTTCAACCATCTGGTCGAGGGCTGGGAACCAGACACGTTCTCTCAGAGCTCTTTTGGTGGACACGACCCCTCGATGGCCTTCGTGGGCAAGGTCGATTACTCCTTGCCTCAGTGCCGCTGGGATGACTAGTCTGTGATCTCTGAGAAGGAGGTCGTCACCGGTTACAGAGAGTTCGTCAGAGACATGTCGGAAGGCTTGGAGTTCTTTCTTGACAGCGGGGTCTTCCTCTTCCTCCTGCGGGTGGTATCTCCATCTGTTGGTTTGTGTACGCTTCATTACTGCTTGTAGGATGGTGTCTTGATTGGTCGCTTCCCGAATAGCGTGCATGGGGATGGCCGGTGGACGAGCATGACTAGTCACAAAGTGAATGTATTCTTCCGCGATGGAGGGCGCGGTCTCTGAGGAGTCTCGGGGGTGGCGGGACATATAGTCAGCTGGATTCTCAACCTTCCCCGGTTTGTGGATGATTGAGAACGTGTACTCTTGCAGCCGTAAGCCCCATCTTTCGATCCTGGGGGGCATCTTGCACTTGGGATTCCCATAGATCGTGACAAGAGCCTGGTGATCGGTTATGAGTGTGAAGTGTTTCCCGTATACGAAGATGTGGAAGTGTTCGCACGCCCACACAACAGCCAGGCTTTCTTTCTCTGGTTGGGAGTACCTTTTCTCAGGGTCGGTTAGGCTCCGACTGGCATAGGCGATGATCCTCCTCTGATCCGACTCATGGTCGTACTGTGCCAAGATGGCTCCTAAGCCCACAGGGCTTGCGTCCACAGTGATTTCCGTTTTCCTCTTGGGGTTGAAATAGGAGAGGCAATCAGCCGATTCCACAGCGCGTTTGATATTCTTGAAAGCACGTTCACACTCCGGGGTCCATATGAATTGCGTGCCAGCTTTCGTGAGGAGCCTCAGTGGATGACTTACAGTGGCGTAATCACGAATGTAGCGGGCGCAGTAACTCGCCATTCCGAGGAAGGAGCACAGGTCGTTGACGTCAGCCGGACTCTTGGTGTTATTGAGCGTGGCGATCTTGTCCGGGTCCGGTTTCATGCCACTAGCCGAGAAGATGTGTCCAAAGAATTTCAGGGTCGACTGATGAAATTCGCATTTCTCCTTGTTGAGGGTCAGACCGGCTTCCATCAGGGCGTGACAGACACGATCAAGAGCGATGTCATGCTCTCGCGCGTCCGATCCGTAGACCAAGATATCATCACTGTAATTAATGGCGTTTGGTACGTGGTGGATGACGAGTCGTATGGCCTCCTGGAAGATTTCAGCGGCTGATGAAACGCCAAAGCTGAGCCGTTTGTACCGGAATAGACCAAGGTGTGTGGCAAATGTCGTGATGGAACGAGAACTGTCATCTAGTTCGAGCTGATGGCAGCCCTTGTTCAGGTCTAGTTTAGAAAATACTGTTGCCCCGTTGAGCGCTGTGATCATGTCGCTCAGGAGTGGGCCGGGGTGTCTCTCCCCTTCAATGGCCGTGTTCGGTAGGCGCATGTCCACACAGAGACGGACCTTGTTGTGGGTTCCTTTCTTGGGGACGATAACCACCGGGGACACCCAGGGAGTGGGGCCCTCAGTGCGTTCAATGATGTCAGCGTCCAAAAGTTCCTGCAGTTCATTCTCAACCGCAGATTGCAAGTGAAATGGCACCCGTCGCGGGTGTTGAGCCACCAGTTTGATTTGCTCGTTGATGTGCAGATGTATTTGCCGGCCTTTTAATTTTCCCAATCCTTGGAACAGTGACGGGAATTTCTCAGCGCAGTTCGAGCTGTCATTAACGTTGAAGAGGATGTGCACCAACCGAAGGCGTTCAGCGGTGGGAAGGCTCAACAGACAGTCAGCTTCGGGCCCTTTAATGACGTGGATGACTGCTGGGATGGAGACGTCACCATACGTAAGGGTGGTGTCAAACTTGCCCAAACATTGGAGTGGTTTCTTCGCCATCCAGGTGTAGACACGGACAGGCGCGAAACGCAGACGAGGTTTTGGATTCATGCGGTCATGTTCAGCAACTGATATGTAGTTGAGCGACGCTCCACTGTCCATCACGAACTTAGCAGCGTGGTTGCCCACTTTGATGTCGAGACGTGGATAGCGTTTAAACTGATCGTGGTCAGCAAAGTTGACGTATTCAACGGTGTATGACGACCGCCTGGATGAGGACGATCTGGAGTCCCTTGACGGAGAACGACGGTCCCATCTGGAGCGTCGAGATTCGTGACTGGAGTGTGAAGATGCGGGAGATCTAGGTGGCTCTTCTTGAACTGCTCTGATGTGATGACGTTTGGCCTCCGATCGTGAGGGCCGCTGCGAGCCATCGCGTCTGTCATTATCACTGCGTCTTTCTTTGTGGTAGTCCCCACACATGGCCTCAAAGTGGTTGGACCGTCCACATTTTCTGCACCGTTGGCCCATGGCAGGGCAGGAGTCGATGTGAGGGTAGTCATATCCGCACCTGAAACATCGCCTCGTGCGTTCAGGACGTCGATCCCTCCTCTCAGATTCTTTCTTCCTGTAGTCCGGGCGTCGCCTGGGCGAGAATCTGGAGCGCCGTGACCTGTCTCGTGGGCGACGTCTTCCACTGTCACGCCGATCCTGTCGTCCATGTCGTCGTTCAGTGACACGGTTGGCGTGTTCACGGCTGGTACTGGGTCCGGTTTCGATTTCCGCTGCGTTTTCTTCAGCTTGGTCGTACAACCGTGAGTTCTCTTCGATGTCTGCTAGTTCCTGTGGTTTTCTTAGTAATCGCCGTCTCAGCGATTCCGAGTGACACCCAGTGATTATTTGAGATTTAATGGCTGCATCCGGCGAGAAGTTTGCAAACTCACAATATTGGGACTGCCGTCGCAGTCGATGTATGAAGGAGCTCAGTGGTTCCTCCTTTCCTTGGCGCTGCTGGTGAAATTTGTGTCGCTCGTAGTCGACGTTTCTCTTGTGCAGAAAGCGGTTATTTAGGACATCTCTCACTTTGGCATAGGTGTCACCGTCCGCGGTTGGGATTTCTCGTACAATCTTGCTTATTTCACGCCCCCCTAGATTGCGAAGGGCTATGATCTTGTCTTTGTCTGGTTCAATTTTGGACCCTTCAATATAGTCCTCGAAGTCCTCTAGCCATTCTTGCCATTTTAGACCCATGCTGCTTCCTGTTGTGACTGTCAGCGGCTCAGGTGCTCGCAAGTGTGTGCCTCCCTGAACTTCCTTTTGCGCGGGAGGATTAGACATCTTGGCGGTGGGTTTTCTGGTGCTTGACTTCGATTTTGTTCCACTGACTGGTGTGCGTTTCCCAGGATTGTTCTATTGTGGCTGACAATGCTTGTTTGTTTCTTTTAGATCCGCTAGATTCACTGCCACAGCCGGAAAATTTTCACTATTAGTGCTCGTCTTTGGTTCTTGCCTGACTCAAAGATGGCCGCCACACAATGCCTATGGAGTCTGTCCTCAAGCCTGCCTGACTCCAAGATGGCCGCCACCAGTCATCCACGAGGTCTGAGCTCCTCTTCACTCTCAGTCACACTCGGTCTCTTTCGGTACTCACCGAGGGTCCTTCCTTCCAGTAACCAGGATTTGGCAGTTCCCTTTCACCTTCTGGCCACTTTCCACCATTCAGGTAGGCCAATGCAGGTTCCCGCGTCTTGCTTACCGCGGCGTGCCGTTTCTCACGCATCGGGGGTGAGACCCGGTGTCGGCGGCATCGGCGCTTTTGTCCTGGCGCCTCCGCGAGTTTCGCTCGCTTCTCGCTGCACTCCTCACTTGTGCAGGACACTTCAGGAAGGCTGGGGTAGGCTCCCAGTCCCTTCCTTCTTGATTCTCCGCTTCGGGGCACACTCGGCACACTCCTGGATTTGGCGCGAACAGAGCGCCGGACACCAGAGGGGCAGCGCCTTGCTTTTCGCTGCTCTGACGTGGCCACACACGATCTCCTGGTCGTGAGCAACTTCTCCACCGCTGGCCTCAGGCTGGAGGCGGCGGCAATCACGGGACACAGATGTCGCAGCTAGCGGCTGCGTCTGGCTGGTGTCCTGGACGGGTCAGCTTCCTTTCTTGCTCTCCAGTGTTGCTAGTGGGTCACCTTATCCCACCCTCGTCGCCAGTTGTAGTGTCCTACTACAATGATACACGGACACTTACTTGGTTATGTTCAACCCTTTATTGGCACGTGTATCCCGTTCCCCGTCCCTACTCTGTCTAACCCTTTCCTGTCCTGTCCCCACCTCTTCCCCTCTGCCCACCTAGCTCCGCCCACCCCAGCTACTGGACTGCTAACTCCTTTACATCTGCCACCTTGTAAATATAGGGAATACTGGTATGCCACCGAAGCGTCATAAAAAGTGACGCTCCTGTGGTGTTAAGGGCTTGTATATATGCCCCACTGTGCTTTAACCCTTTCCTTGTGCCCGTCGGCCAACAGCTGTCGCGAGCACTACCTCCGTAGTGCCGCGTACGTCCATTGGCCGACGCGGCCCCGCCCACACAATGGAACGCCCGGTTAAGGCGTTAAAAATGGGAAAGAGGAAGAAAAACTGTGGTAGTCAGACAAATAAACTGACAGATCTGGACCAAAGTCCAGACAAAATGCACTTCAGATTTCCTACTTTGCAAACAGTGATATGAATTGAGTATTATTAAAAGAGAAGCAAGCTCGCAAGAACACTCAGTACAGTCACCACTGATTAAAATCAAAATGCTACAGCAGGCAACAAGTTCATATTCATGCCTACCAGTGCAACAAGCATTTGCAATGCAATAGGTCTCGCATTACTGAAAGTTTGAGCTATTGGCGTTGCATTATTATTTGCAAAGTCAACAGCTCAAACTTTCAGTAATGCAAGACCTATTGCATTGCAAATGCTTGTTTCATTTGTCCGTTGCTACCGGGGACTCCTAGTTTAAGTTGACTCCATTCATCGGTATCAGACTGATCTTTAATAACTCATGCTTGGTTTGTGAAGCTGTTTACCCAAGGACTGGATCAAGCAGAAAACTGTCAAATATAATCGGATTGTTTAATTAACCTTTCATCGGCATGGGAGCAACAGTTTGGAATTGTTTGACTTTTCTATTGAGTATGAAGGACTGTTTGATAAAAAAAATCTTAATGCAGCTCTGTTATCTGAGTTAAATTAAACTATTTAATGAATGACTTTCCTTCCCCATTGTTGTGCGTTTTTCTAGTTTTGTTTTATTAATATTCTTCTTGAAATTAATTGTGTAGTGCTACAATGTCCCATCTCCTAGCAGCACTTACAGGCCCTTTAAACAAATATGCAAATAAATAAATGTACAATCAAAAATGGTCTGTTCCCAGCTTTAGTTGAAGTAGAATTGTGGGAGAGTTAGCAACATTCAAATTGCTCCTTTTTGATAGGGTATAACGCTCCTTCGTGCAGCGTTGCTAAGTGCGTGGCATAAACTGTGCATGGTTTAAAACATAGCAAAAATAATAAATGCCCTATTGCTTGGTCGAACATTCCATGTTTTGTCATTGTTGCGAAAAGACTGTACTTTTGATTAACAACTATGAAATTCGGACTGCAGGACTCGCTATCAAATAGTTGCAATCCCATGCAATATAACATTGATTGCACACTTGCCCAGCAGATCAAAAGTGAATGGTCATTATTTGCTCTTTTGCTGTGTTAACTAAGAATATTGCATGAGAAGTGTAAAATATAGATTCAGCATTTGGAATAACAGCGTTGACATACTAATGAACAGCACGTTATTCTGCAACTTTCTAGACTTTTGCTGTATTTTTAGGGCGAGGCCTCCGCCCACGTAAGTGGGAGGAGTTTCGAGATCCTAATGTTAAAGAAGAGAAAAAAAAAGTATCTCCTAGGGCTTTGGCGAGACAAATTCCACACATTCCTTAGTGTGTTCTGTCATCTGGCCAGTGATTCGTCTTCGTTGTGGTGTCGTTTTAATAGCCTTGAAGTGATAGGGTAAATGTAGTTTTCATCCGCCATGTTGGGCATTTTTCGTTCGTGTGCGCGCAAAGAAGTACATTAATTATAATTAGGAGCTGTCAGGGTGCCTCCGTTAGTGAATCCAGATGGCCGGGCGCGTTCACCATTCAGCAGCGCTCAGCGCGCAGCTGCTGCATGCCAGGCCGGGAAAGGGCTTCATTATCCTCACTCATCCGGCGCTGAGACAGGCCCCCTCCCTCATCTGTATCGGCGAAACGGTGGGCCTGGCCCCTGCTTTGGCTCCTCGTAACCATGGGCAGAAGGAGACACTGGCTGAAGAACCATTAACTCACTGATGTACTCGACCAGCGTTCAACCCTGTTGCCTCGTGAATATACAAAGATTGCAGCAACATTAACCAACTGAGCTATCTTACCCGGATACGAGGGTGTGATCTGCAAATTAAACACGGAGCTTAGAGAATGTACAGTCGCTCACCTAGGTTTGTCCATTGGATTCTTCCCTGAGACCTGCAGGCTACACCCATACCTCAGCAGCAGGAGCATTAACCCTCAGGACTGTTTTACCAGCTAGTGCGCTTCCATTTGTTTTCGGGCATAGCCGCCTGCGTGTGATGGGACTACGGGCTGTGCAGAGTGCAGAATCAGAGTGCAGAATCAGAGTGCAGAATCAGAGTGCAGTTTGAGAGTGCAGAGTGCAGATTGAGAGTGGAGAATGCAGTTTGAGAGTGCAGATTGGGAGTGCAGTTTGAGAGTGCAGTTTGAGAGTGTAGTTTGAGAGTGCAGTATGAGAGTTGAGAGTGCAGATTGAGAGTGCAGTTTGAGAGTGCAGATTGAGAGTGCAGTTTGAGAGTGCAGTTTGAGAGTCCAGTTTGAGAGTGCAGAGTGCAGTTTGAGAGTGGAGAGTGCAGATTGAGAGTGCAGTTTGAGAGTGCAGTTTGAGAGTGCAGTTTGAGAGTGCAGTTTGAGAGTGCAGATTGAGAGTGCAGTTTGAGAGTGCAGTTTGAGAGTGCAGTTTGAGAGTGCAGTATGAGACTTGAGAGTGCAGATTGAGAGTGCAGATTGAGAGTGCAGAATCAGAGTGCAGAGTGCAGATTGCAGTTTGAGAGTGCAGTTTGAGAGTGCAGTTTGAGAGTGCAGAGTGCAGTTTGAGAGTGGAGAGTGCAGTTTGAGAGTGCAGATTGAGAGTGCAGATTGAGAGTGCAGATTGAGAGTGCAGTTTGAGAGTGCAGTTTGAGAGTGCAGTTTGAGAGTGCAGTATGAGAGTTGAGAGTGCAGTTTGAGAGTGCAGTTTGAGAGTGCAGTATGAGACTTGAGAGTGCAGATTGAGAGTGCAGATTGATAGTGCAGATTGAGAGTGCAGAATCAGAGTGCAGAGTGCAGATTGCAGTTTGAGAGTGCAGTTTGAGAGTGCAGAGTGCAGATTGAGAGTGGAGAGTGCAGTTTGAGAGTGCAGATTGAGAGTGCAGTTTAAGAGTGCAGATTGAGAGTGCAGAGTGGCAGTGAGTGCAGACTGAGTGCAGAGTGACAGTGAGTGCAGACTGAGTGCAGAGTGACAGTGAGTGCAGACTGAGTGCAGAGTGACAGTGAGTGCAGAGTGACAGTGAGTGCAGAGTGAGTGCAGTGAGTGCAGAGTGACAGTGAGTGCAGAGTGACAGCGAGTGCAGAGTGACAGCAAGTGCAGAGTGACAGTGAGTGCAGAGTGACAGTGAGTGCAGAGTGACAGTGAGTGCAGAGTGACAGCAGAGTGACAGTGACAGCAGAGTGACAGTGAGTGCAGAGTGACAGTGAGTGCAGAGTGACAGTGAGTGCAGAGTGACAGTGAGTGCAGAGTGACTGTAGAGTGAGTGCAGAGTGAGTGCAGAGTGACAGTGAGTGACAGTGAGTGCAGAGTGACAGTGAGTGCAGAGTGACAGCAGAGTGACAGTGAGTGCAGAGTGACAGTGAGTGCAGAGTGACAGCAGAGTGACAGTGAGTGCAGAGTGACAGTGAGTGCAGAGTGACAGTGAGTGCAGAGTGACAGTGAGTGCAGAGTGACAGTGAGGGCAGAGTGACAGTGAGGGCAGAGTGACAGTGAGGGCAGAGTGACTGTAGAGTGACAGTGAGTGCAGAGTGACAGTGAGTGCAGAGTTACAGTGAGTGCAGAGTGACAGTGAGTGCAGAGTGACAGCAGAGTGACAGTGAGTGCAGAGTGACAGTGAGTGCAGAGTGACAGTGAGTGCAGAGTGACAGCAGAGTGACAGTGAGTGCAGAGTGACAGTGAGTGCAGAGTGACAGCAGAGTGACAGTGAGTGCAGAGTGACAGTGAGTGCAGAGTGACAGTGAGTGCAGAGTGACAGTGAGGGCAGAGTGACAGTGAGGGCAGCGTGACTGTAGAGTGAGTGCAGAGTGAGTGCAGAGTGACAGTGAGTGCAGAGTGAGTGCAGAGTGACAGTGAGTGCAGAGTGACAGTGAGTGCAGAGTGACAGTGAGTGCAGAGTGACAGTGAGTGCAGAGTGACAGTGAGTGCAGAGTGACTGTAGAGTGCAGAGTGACTGTAGAGTGCAGAGTGACTGTAGAGTGCAGAGTGACAGTGAGTGCAGAGTGACAGTGAGTGCAGAGTGACAGTGAGTGCAGAGTGACTGTAGAGTGAGTGCAGAGTGAGTGCAGAGTGACAGTGAGTGCAGAGTGACAGTGAGTGCAGAGTGACAGTGAGTGCAGAGTGACAGCGAGTGCAGAGTGACAATGAGTGCAGAGTGACAGTGATTGCAGAGTGACAGTGAGTGCAGAGTGACAGTGAGGGCAGAGTGACTGTAGAGTGAGTGCAGAGTGAGTGCAGAGTGACAGTGAGTGCAGAGTGAGTGCAGAGTGACAGTGAGTGCAGAGTGACAGTGAGTGCAGAGTGACAGTGAGTGCAGAGTGACAGTGAGTGCAGAGTGACAATGAGTGCAGAGTGACAGTGATTGCAGAGTGACAGCAGAGTGACAGTGAGTGCAGAGTGACAGTGAGTGCAGAGTGACAGTGAGTGCAGAGTGACAGTGAGTGCAGAGTGACAATGAGTGACAGTGAGTGCAGAGTGACAGTGAGTGCAGAGTGACAGTGAGTGCAGAGTGACAGTGAGTGCAGAGTGACTGCAGAGACAGTGTGTCAGGGTGCACATTGTGTGAGTGTGCAGAATGAGTGTGCAGGGTAAACAGTGTGTGACTATGCAGGGTGACATTGGGAGTGTGCGGGTGAGCAGTGTGTGAATGTGTAGGGGCAGTGTGTGAGTGTGCAGAAAACACCACACACACATACACCACACACACATAACGCACACACAAACCACACACCTCAGTCTCTCAACACCACACACTTGTCACCACTCAACACAACACACTCACCACCACACTCACTCCCCAGGCTCACCCCCACAGACTCACCACCACACACTCACCAGCACACAGAAAACAACACACACAACAACACACCCCCAGCCGTCAATGAATGCTTTCACCATGCACAAACACCAACAACCATCATCCATCTGTGCACGCTTTTACCAAGCACACACCCACCAGCCGTCAGTGCACCCTTCCACCAGGCACACACACCTCCAGCCGGCAGTGCACTTTTCCACCAAGCAATCGCAGTATGGTACACTTTACTTTTAAACATATTCATATAAAGCACAGCATGCCACCATTGGTAAAATTACAATTCAACCAAGATACTTCCACTACACACCACATGCACACACTCCATAACACATGGCAAAAAGACATTGGCATTTACAATGCCATTAGCTCAAACTCAAATAAATCCGAGCCCGATTGCATTTCTAATGCTTGTTTTATTTGGACCTGGCGTTTGTTGTTATTTCTCACACCATAACGCAGGGTGCACAGGCACAGAGATTCGTTCCCTTATCACAGGACCTGGAAGAGTTATCATAAATTGGGCTACCACCAGCTGAACGGATTAAGAGCAATATTGATTTGTTTTTGTATTTTTTGTAAAAATGCCTATCAAACTGGTTTTATAGTAGAGGGGGGTACTGTTAGGTTGTTAACATTGCTGAGAATCCAGAACAGCAAGCACTGCATAATATAGCAAACAGCCATAGGATAAGCAGAGACTTGGAGAGAAGACGTAAGAACCTAATGGGACGGACTCTATGTTGGGATTTGTGGATATTTCATGCTTGGATGAAACTGTGTCTGAATACTGCTGAATGCTAAATGCCAATAAAATGCGTTTAATATATATTGCTGTACGTAACTCGTAAAACCATGCTATGCCCGGTATGTCTGCCTGCGAGCGATGCTAGCTTGATAGAAGCCTGCAGACGCCTTTAAGCTCACTGGGGATACAATAGGTTATTTAAAGGTTTTTTCCTCTGAAAAGGGTTAAAGACATGAACATAACGACAAATCATTCTCTTCCTTGAGTGACTTTACAACTTGTACATTTGCGATTTTTTCTATTTGTATCTTTTCCTTGTGTGACTTTACATCTTGTACATTTGCAATTTTCTTTCCTGTTTGTATCTTTATGTAACTCATATAATCCTAAATCCTTATGTGTCGCAACTGGTTCTTTTGTAAAGCGCTCTGACACCTTCGGGTAATGTTCGCATTAAATAAATAAGTAAATAACTTGTGCCCAGCTGCACTTCGGGCTCACTCTGTGGGAAGGTTCACTTCACATAACATCGTTTCATTGCATTAGTTTTGAATTTTTGGTGCTTGCGCCGTTCGTGTGTCACACTTACACATAGATACAAAGGGGCAGTCGGTCTTGGCATATAGTAGATTTGCTCTACAACTGGTTGGGAGTGAGGTGTGCAAGTGCCATGGTTTAGCATAGGAATTTACATTTTTTGCATCACCAGTGCAATTTTTTCAGTTTCATTGGTAACTGACAGGCAATAAGTGCCAAAACCAACGTTTTGTTCACACAGAGAGTCAGAGAAAGCAAAACAACAAACAAACAAGGACTGAGCTTCTGAAATACATAGAACGTTCTGCAGCAAATACAAGTTTTTACTTTTGCAGGTATTCTATCTATCGTAACTGGAACCGGAGGAAGTTCCTCTTGAAAAGTTACGAGGGAGGTAGGGGCACCATGAATCTGAAACCAGGGACGCCATGCCAAGTTATCGAACAATTTTGGTGATGCCTACTGACTGTAAACATGGCCTACGCACAAAGTGGGAAATGGTCAAATTTAATTTGTGATTAAACAAAGAGGACTAGCTTAAGTTGACCAAAGTGTTGCAGTACTCTAATTAGTTCTGTCACGGGCACCTTGTTGGTGTATTCATGAAGCCCTCACCCACCAACCTAGTTGGTGGCATGCTTCATCATCGGGCCCACCCAGTGACACCTAGTATGTCCCGGGTGTGCTACGACGCCTGATTACAGCGGAGCTGGTATATTGCTGAGAGTGCAGTGAGTGAGGTTGAGTGAGTTGTGATTTAAAACGGCTTGGTGGTGGTCCCAGTACCCGAGGGTAAATTAAATTTTAATAACTGGGCCGTCACCAGCGGTTAAAAGTAAGGCTACAGGACGCGTGAGGGTGGCGAGTTACTGCCCCCTGCGTCCTTCAGATGGTCGACATGTTTCAGCCAGTGCCTTAGAGTATTCTGGCTTTCCTCAGGACCGTTTTTTAAAAAGGTGTAGTGAAAATTTAGGTAGGCCCCTGTGGAAAATGACTAAAATTAGGTATATATAAGCGGCGTTCATTTATGTTCACCACAGCCACTGTTGAAAGTAAAGTGAAAATCGTGAAACAGTGGCCACGCCATCTTGTCCCTTTTATGCCCCTTCATGTACGAAAGTAGCAGCCATTTTGTGTGCCTTGGCCTCTCTGCCCACTGCCAATAGCCTGCACGTCTCTCCCCCCACTCCCCGGCCTCGCAAGCTTCCCCCGCTCCCTGCCAGCCCCCGATCTCTCCTGCCTGGGCCATAAATGCACCTCCAGCGCGACCCTGCCTCAGAGCCCCATCCCGTGCTGAACCCCCACACTCCTTTCATCTCACTCCTTTTGATAACCTCTTCCTCCCTGCCCGATTGTCCGGCCTGATCCCCGGCCATCACCTAGCCCAACAGATGCAGTTTATTGCCCTCTTCAGTAGGACCTCGCCTCACGTCAAAGGAGCGGGGTTAATCAATACCTTCACACCTCTAGATCCGACCGATCGCCCACTTTCCCGTTCCCAACGGAATGTCCAGCTGCGCGATAACCACCACATGCTGAGATCAGGGTGGGAACTCTACTGTAGATATGTGTGGGAACGGGCCTGGACCGGGGTTTCCGAGGATGTCTTTTCTGTCCTTCAAAGAAACATTACGGATGCAATGTATGTAATGAAGCCATAAACCTGTGTATAAGAGGCCAGGCCTCAGAGATGCGGCTAGAGCACCTCCAGAAGATACCCTGTTGTCTGATTTGACGTGTTCTGCTCCGTCGGAATAAACTCCTGTTTCCTGCCTTCCTGTCTCCAGCGCCTGCCTCTTTGTTTGGTAATCTCGAATGGTATGAGAGGCGGCTAACGCCGGGCAAATACTGAAGGGTTCTTGGTCGAATTCGGCCCTACCTTTTCACAATTGGCGTCCCAAACGTGGGGCCCATCAGCGACACGTGGATCCAGTGGGAGAGGTCCCAACGACAGAGTGAACGACTGCAACGATCGGGAAGTGCACCTGCCCGATAGACCCTCGTCTGGCAGCCGATCATCCGAACTTCACTGGTTCCGAGCAGACCTCTCTCGAGTGATCTACGGTCCTGACAGGGAACCATCAGGAGTGCCACAGCAATTACGGAGAATAGAGGACGATCAGGCGCTGGAAGCGGAAGACGAGAAATTGTCCATACGGTCCGGGTAAGGTCGTGTAACATGACGAATTGCGAATTGATTGTTTGATTGTTTGAAAATACTAGTATTACTCATTTGATTGTTTCTGAGAGATTCTCTGTCTGCAAACAGGGAAGAATAGGAGTATTCTCTCTTTGCAGATAGTGAAGGGTAGGTAACGCAGGCCTTTGCCCCCGTTGTAATCCGTCGTGCCTGCTTCCCTCTCCATTTGATTGATTGTTATCCAAGCATTTACTGTTTTGGAATTGGTTCTCTTTGGATCATTCTCTATTTGCAAACAAGCACAGAGTCGCAATACTCTGTTTAGTCTTTGCAGATAGTGAAGGATAGGTAACGCAGGCTTTTGCCCGCGTTGTAATCCGTCGTGCCTATTTTTATCCCTCATTTGATTGATTGTTTGTCCGAACATTGACTGTTTGGAATTAGTTCTCTCTTTGGGTATTCCCTATTTGCGAATACTGTAGAATAGAAGTATTCTGCCTAGTCTCCGCAAAGTAGTGAAGGATAGGTAGTGCAGACTTTTGTCCCCATTGTAACCCGTCATGCCTATCTTCTCCCCATTGTTCAGTAGTTGGTTCAGCCCGGACCGTTATTAGAGGTAGATTATCCGGCTCCACCGGAGGACACCCCTAATAAAAAGGACATGTCGATAAAAATACGGATTAGCCGCTGTATCGTGCTAGCAAACTATAACATAAAAATCGTTAGGAAAAACTAAAGGAATCGAGCAAAATCAGTAGGCCACTGATGGGATCTTTTTGACCCCGCTAAAATAGAAACATTAGGAACAACCCCTCATGAGAAATATGAAACTAGTGAGAAGAGCCGAGCTCGACGCCATGATGGCCGCAAGACAGCCCGGCTCCGCCGGCCACCCCGCCCAAATAACGACAAACCCTATGCAAATATTATAAATATATACAACACTCCAGCAAAGTAATATGTTAAAACATTTTATTATACACATATTTACATGGCAGCCGGCTGCAACATCAATCCCAATGCATTCGCCGTCTGCTTGACGCTGTTCCTGTCCCTCCTTCCTTAAAGTAGCAACGTTGGGCTACTTTGGGCTACTTTTTAGTTGGCTTTGGGCTATAGAAAGTCTACAAAAGCCATCAGCCGGCGAGGTAGCGTCGGTGGCGGCCTGGGGTGGAGGACCGTTGTGCGAATAGGCCGGAGGCAACACAACGCGTCGAGGCCCGTCCCCGGATTGTCCAGAGGTGGTGTCCAGCAAGTTGTGTGCGGGGGATGCCTTGCTGATGGCTCGCCCCTTTTGTTGCCTGGTCCAGCCATTTTATATACCTGCGCCAGGAGATGGCGTGGGGCGCCCGCGGAGAAGTGGCACGGACGGCCACCCCTCCCCCTCCAGGTGGAGGTTCCTCTCCTGCACCGAGATTGCCATTAGCGTTCCACTCAACGAGCCCCCGCGGTTGACTGGCCGGGGGACCCGCTCCGGTGGCCGTGGTGAAGGGCGGCTGCTGGGGGGACTCTCAAGATGGCGGCCGGCTCCCCGGATTTGGGCCTGGTCCACTAGGATGGCTCTGGGCTACCATGGAACTCGGATGCTTGCCTGCTCGGGCATGAGCCCCACTCTTGAAGACGTCCTCTCAGTTTTAAAGATTCTACGAGAGTCGTTGGCCCTCGACTCCCGCGGGCTTCCGGTGGGGGCAACCGCCACTGTTGCTCGACTATCCCCCATGGATATGCTGCTGCCTCGGGTGGCCGCCGCCTTACCCACATCTGGTGCCGTAGGAAAGACTGATTCAGTGCATCTGTGGAGGGATACGCCTGCTGTCCCGCTCTCCGGAGTGGCCACAACGTTGTCACAAGATGGTGGTGCTCTCATGCTGACACCAGCTTTTGTCAGAATTACTAAAAGACACTGTAGACTGCCAACTCGATCAGCTCCGGTGGGACCTCAGCGTGACCCAGTAGTGAAGATTTTGCCTTCCTCGCCTTTAAGTCGCGGTTCATGCCGCCTGTCCTTTCTGCTGGCGTTAACGGAATCTTTTTGAACTGCCGAAAGGGATTCTGGTCCGGCTGCTAGTTATTGGAGGCATTTGAACTATACTCCGGACCCGCCTGGCCTCGACCAAAATGGCGCCAGTATGGGCGGGACTTGCAACTCCTTATGACGATTCTAGTTACTTAGCCTTGATGTTATGGGGGATGTATGCGGTCTTTGTGCACATGGCGGGCGGGGAAGGGTACTGACTGGGCATGCGGACAACCCTATTGATGTCGTTTTTTTTTACTATTGATTATTGTATTATTAAAGCTCCGAAGTAATGTTACTCATGATACTCGCCCATGGTGTGCGTATGGACGATTTTATTGTAACTGATCCTGTTATACTTTCAATTATAAAATCAACCTTCACTGATCCTGCAACCGTTTGTCACGTTTAGTTTTTCAATTAAATGGCTCGCTCGTTACGTACTCCTATACTACAGTGTAAACTCTCCATACCTCATGCGTTTCCCGTCTGCCCCGTGGCCGGCCTGTATGGTTGGAGGCCCGTACTTGAATGCTGACATTTTTACAATCAAGGTTTTAAAAGAAAAATATATATGGAACTAGCATCATAACAGTCATTTAGATTGATAGGGTTTTTTTTAAAATACCATGCTCTGCAAACAGGAACGACCCTATACCACCGTAAACCATTCCTTTTTCCTCGAATGAAAACATGAATCCGTCACCCCCCCCACCTTATACTGAATACCCCTGGCCTTTGACCCTCTCCTACACGCGGTCTGTACTACCGCCCTCGGGCGATCTATGTAATGAACAGACTACCATTGGTTATCTTTGCCGCACTACCAGTTCCTCTGGGCTTCAATGCCGAGACATAAGGGACTGCATCCCAGAGAGATAAGTCAAGTACGTGGTAGGTAAAAACATTTTCGTGTTTATGCGCTGATGTGCTTTGAACGTTGCCCCCCCTCTCTTTTTCTTTTTGCAGGTTACATCGGAATTTCAGCTGAAGTATGGAGAAGACCTAAAACCGCACCGTGTTCCACGCGAGGAAAATAGGCTAGCTCTGTGAGACGGTACATTATATGTAGGAGCTATCTCTGGGAGCGTGAAAAAAATTGTATGGTATGAATGTGCGCATGGGCCCTGATTTGTACGGTATGAATGCGTATGTGTGGCGCACGTCTGGGTCAATAAAAGAATGCTTTTTGTATGATTGAGGCGTTGATCGAACGGTTAATGGGATAGGAAAATTAAGCCCGAACATGGTACCTGCATGTGAAAGACGAATAAAAATATAGCACATTCCTTACTTAGGAACGACTCTCTCTGGAGCTAGCGAATGGGAGAGTGGCCTACACCAGAAACTTGAAGGCTTATTTCAGTACGACGAACCCAACCCCAACCGATATCCCAAATGTACACCCAAAATAATGCGCACCAGTGAGTCAATTTATGTGCTGACTAAATAAGAAGAGTTAAGAGTACCCCGGGTTGGGGTTCATCCCAAATCCCCCTCAGCCCAGATATTAGGGATATTGTTATTTTTTAGATTTTACCCCTTCTTCTTCCACCCTCATAGAAAAGTCAGAATTGTACCATCGCACGTCCGACTGACACCCCTCCTTTACCTCAGCTTGGATCATCATTTGCTAGATGTTGGAAGACCCCACCGTGAGCATAAGCGCGACTGGACTAGTGTCCGACCAATTAAAAAGGAGTAAGTATTTTTGAAGCGAGGTTACCAACAAAAATTGTCTACTATTAGGAAGGAAGGAGAACAAAGAGCTCGACCCCCAAAATGAATTAAAGGGAATACTGAGAATACGCAACATGCATGACAAAGTCCTTTTGCCCAAAATAGCTCTGTGTTCTGTCTTAGGTTTCCGTACTTGATGTATGTACTGTCGCACCCTATCTGGTATTTGTGTGTACGTAAACTATGAATTTATGTTTTCCCTCAGCTTGTGTTTTATACGTAAAACTGACCCGTACTGTTCTATGTGTGTGTGCACTGAATAGCCTATTATTATACACGTTTTTCTCTCTCTCTCTCTTTCTGTTGTACGTGTACTAATTGCCTATTTGGTGCACACGATGCTCTCTCCCTCTGAGGGCTCCCTTGCTCCCTTTTGAATAAATGACGACACTGTACCTCGCCGGCACAGGTATAATTGGCTTTAGACACGACAGTGTTTGAACAAATTGACAGAAACAAAACTATCGTATTTTGCCATATTACGACCTCTCCTTTCTGTAAAATGATGGAACTTAATTGGCTGAGAAAGAAAGGACAGGTAAGACGACTAATGTCCCCTAATCTGACCCTTAAAAGTGAACTATATGTCAGTGGCTTTTGTTTTAGTGCTTTAGTAACACCACCCTCATCATTCGGATTACCACCGCCCATTGCACAAAAGTAGAATGTCCGAAACGTCCCCGTTTTTCCAGAATGGTACCAGTTCTGTAACCAGCCGTCCCAGAAAATCTTAAAGACTGTAGCTGATGACCTTGTTTTTAAAGATAAATCGTCTAAAACTGATAAAAGTTAGCCGTTGCTGTCAGAAAAGAAAGAAAAAAAAATGCTTAACGTATGTCCTTCCCTGGAAAAAGTAGCTGTAAGCCCATGATAATAAGAACTTCACACTTTTTATGAATTAGCAGACCTTGAAGAAAAACATAGCTCAACAGGATTTGTTTTAGAAAAACACAAGTCTCTACTGGAGGAGCCGGTTTGAATTCGATGAACCATGTAATTGTTGGATATCAGACTTCTTGCCACGCTCGCGAATATAACAGGAATAAACACCAGACAGACATGATGTTTGAAAATAGAAAGATACTTGCAGACCTGCACCACAGCAATGATGCATGAGTTAACAGCATACACCGATGTAAGGATCACTAAGCATCCACCCTATCGTGACCAATAAACGTTTCCCCAACTACTTGGGGTTGGGAGAGAAATTAAAATGTGTAAACATCTTCCCCTGCCAGTTCTCTAAGACTTGTTTTTTTGTACTTATTTAAAGATAACGTGCAGTCGTCGGAGGAGAGGGGCCGGACGTGACGCACAGCCTGGCTGCAGATCGGAGAATATCTATGACCTCGACCAAGGTGGAGCCACAGAGCAAAGAGTTGCGGGACAAGGCACCATTCTCAACGTGGAAAGTGAAGGAAAGAAGGGCTGTCCAGAAGCCCCTGCATGTTGATGAGCTCGTGCCGAAAGTCCCAGCCCATTGTGCCCGATTGATGGGCCCACTTGCTCGAAATTTCTGCCCTCCTTGGTCCGTTTCAGACCTGATCCCACTCCACCCTCTTTTCCCTCGGCCTCCCAAAGCACGCCCCCATCACCCCTTTTTTCCATATGGAGTTTTTGAACTTGACTTAAAGAAGAAACACAGCACAAAAGATAGAATAGGGTTTGTCCCGAAAGAAGAACGGAATACGGGTACCCCGACTAAAGTACCTATGGTAGATTAGTTAGGTAACAGGACAAACAGGACTGTGGTCTGAGAGCAAAGAGTGGCCACGCCCTGCAACGCGAAATCTGAATCCGAGCTGGACGCGTAGCTCCACCGCCGGTGCTCAACAGTGCCAACGAAAGAAGAAGAACAATGAGAGCCTACCAGTGATGGCTCGCTGTAATAAGACACTGGAAAGACGAACCCTTTTTTGAACATTACCACCCCTTGACTGTCACTTGTATTAGTTTGAATTCCTCTCCCAACCACTTTGTATTGATTAATCACCCAATTGAGCTTTCGAAACCTTACATCGGTCACTTTCAACTGTGCATGAGTATCTAAGAAAGCGTTAACTCTGTATCATGATGATTGTAGAACACCAGTCATACACATGAACATGCTGTCGAGTTTTGATCCCCACGAAGTCCAAACCTCAAGTAATGTACTTAGTAGCTTTTATTCTGCCAGAACATTTTTGTATGACATTATGTTTGTATTCGAACGAATCTCCTACATCGTCTAAAGTAATGTCCCCGCCTCCGAGGTCTAACGTATGACGCAGCTAATGTAATTTTGTATGCACTGTCTCCCCGCCCATCACATTGACTACATATGGTTATGTGCGATTCTGTCTGCATTGATAGCAGAATTATTTCCATCTACCTGTAATGCATATGGGCTACCAAAGCGAATTGTATAACTAATGTCAGCTTGTACATCCTCACCTATGACATGAACAGAAATGAACTAACTTATGATAAAAACTGGAGACTGTGGAAAATGACTAAAATTAGGTATATATAAGCGGCGTTCATTTATGTTCACCACAGCCACTGTTGAAAGTAAAGTGAAAATCGTGAAACAGTGGCCACGCCATCTTGTCCCTTTTATGCCCCTTCATGTACGAAAGTAGCAGCCATTTTGTGTGCCTTGGCCTCTCTGCCCACTGCCAATAGCCTGAACGTCTCTCCCCCCACTCCCCGGCCTCGCAAGCTTCCCCCGCGCCCTGCCAGCCCCCGATCTCTCCTGCCTGGGCCATAAATGCACCTCCAGTGCGACCCTGCCTCAGAGCCACATCCCGTGCTGAACCCCCACACTCCTTTCATCTCACTCCTTTTGATAACCTCTTCCTCCCTGCCAGATTGTCCGGCCTGATCCCAGGCCATCACCTAGCCCAACAGATGCAGTTTATTGCCCCCTACAGTAGGACCTCGCCTCACGTCAAAGGAGCGGGGTTAATCAATACCTTCACACCTCTAGATCCGACCGATCGCCCACTTTCCCGTTCCCAACGGAATGTCCAGCTGCGCTATAACCACCACATGCTGAGATCGTGGTGGGAACTCTACTGTAGATATGTGTGGGAACGGGCCTGGACCGGGGATTCCGAGGATGTCTTTTCTGTCCTTCAAAGAAACATTACGGATGCAATGTATGTAATAAAGCCATAAACCTGTGTATAAGAGGCCAGGCCTCAGAGATGCGGCTAGAGCACCTCGAGAAGATACCCTGTTGTCTGATTTGGCGTGTTCTGCTCCGTCGGAATAAACTCCTGTTTCCTGCCTTCCTGTCTCCAGCGCCTGCCTCTTTATTTGGTAATCTCGAATGGTATGAGAGGCGGCTAACGCCGGGCAAATACTGAAGGGTTCTTGGTCGAATTCGGCCCTACCTTTTCACACCCCACGCATTCAGGATAGTGTTGGGTTCTCAATTGGTCAGGGGTCTGGGGCGGGTGCTCACGAGTTGGTCTTTCAGGTTGTTGCACCTTTTGTAGGCAAACCTAGGGGTTTCCCATTGTCGTTGTCCAGAGTTTAGGATTTTCCAGTTTCTGCGTATGAGCTTCGCCACCTCATTGGAGGCTGTGTTGAATGTGGTGACACACGTGATGGGTTGGTCACTCTTGTCCTTGGGTACAGTTTCCAGAAGGGCCTCCCTATTTCGGTTCCTGGCTCTTTTCTTGGTTTTGTTAATGATGGCCCGGGGGTAGCCTCGTTCCTCCAGTTTCTTAGACAGGTCTCCGGTTACACCTATAATATATTTTTACCCAAGAAACATAAGGGAGGAAAGAATCCTCCATGCAGACCGATTATTTCAAGCATTGAATACCTCACAGCAAGAGTATTGGAATATATAGATCACTACTTGTCTCCCATGGTAATGAAGTTACCTCCTTAACTGATGGGCTCAAAGGATCTATTAAGCACATTTTATCTATTTATTTAGAGTTTTATATAGTGCAAACAAGACCCTTATGAGTAATAGAGTGCTTTACAAGAATAACAAAGGAATGTATATTACACATATGATAGGCAGTGTACAAAGGCATAGTATAAGTCATGTAGACAAACTTTACATAAGCAAATGGTGTAATGCGCACATAGTCAAATACTGGTATGAACCAAGTCCGATAGGTGTCAAAAAAAGGTGTGTAAATGGCTGGGAAATGCTGGAGAAACAGAATCCTCCAGAGTAAGAGCAAAGGTGTGGGAAGAAGCAATGACAAATAGGGAGAATGGAGTCGCTCATGAGAAGGTGGAGGTATGCCGTCATTGTGAGGGGAATTTGTTGGATAGTAGAGCTGTTACTTCTTTCCCCAAAGATGAATATAGATGGGTTGCATATGATCTCAGGAGGGAGAGAGCTCCAGATTTTGGGGACCATTCCGGAGAAGGATTGGTTGTTTTCTTTTTGTTACATTTTTGTGACTTGAGTAGTAGGGAGCTTGTGCTTCTGAAAGTTCTGTTTCCCCCAAGAGGGTCAGTTTCTGGGTCAGGTAAGAGGACGTATTGAGGTGCAGCACTTTATGAGTCATATATGGAATTTTGAGATGGATCCTAGCCCCATAGGATAGCCATTTCAGTGATTGGAGGTCATGGGTGAAATGATCTCTATTTTTTGATCCGGTGATGAACCTTGCTGTCACATTCAAATCAGCCTTCAAAGGTGAACGTGTGATTATCGGGAGGCCCACAAGGGTAGCACCACCATAATTTAATTCCGGCAATACAAGAGCTTGTACCGCTGTCCTGAGGTCTGCCAAGGGGAGAAAAGGTTTTAGTTTCCTTAGTGCGTGCAGTTAAAAGTAAGCTCCTCTGGTGACAGCACTGATGTGCTTTTTCATGGTGAGGGCTTTGTCCAAGGTAACACCTGAGGATTTTGCATGAGTCAGTGACGTGTGGGGTACAGTTCAAGGCAGAAAGATGTGGGAGCCAGTCTTTGATACTGAGGGAGATGGCAGGCGGTGAAATCAATAAGTTCTATTTTGAGGGCTTGGAGTTTGAGGTGCTTACGAGTCAACCAATGTTGCTTACTTGTCAGGATGTTATTGAGGATATTGATGCCATCAGGAGAGCCGATTTTTATATAGTGTCATCCTCATATGTGAGGTAGGAGATATGGGCAAGTTTGAGGATCTCAGTTAGGGTCTCCATGTATAGGTTTAACAAATGTCAGGGGGAGAGTAGAACCTTTCGGGTACGCCAAGTCACACTGGTGACTGATGGGAAAGAGTGTGGTTGATCTGAATGTGCTGAGATCTATTCTGAAGGAAAAAAGAGAACCATTTTAGCACAGTACCAGAGAGGCCCACCCTGTGTTCTAATAGCTTCATAAAGGTATCATAATTGACCATGTTGAACGCCGCTGACAGGTCAAGTAGGATTAAAACAAGGGGTGGTGATGGACAGAGTCTCTGAATTAAGCAGAGTACTCTCACCCAGTCAAGAGATCAGGGCTAGATCCAACACCGTTTTTTAGCTCATTGCACCGTCCCTCACCACCCCTTGTTGTAAATAATTTTGTCCACCCTAAGTGTGGAAGGGTATACTCAGACATGAGTCCCTTGCTCATTGCACCATCAGGATTCAAGCAAGCCGGGCCGAAGACGGCTGTAATGCCAGAAACCGGTCCCCGGAAGCTTGTTTCCTTCCCAGTGTAAGAATTGGCTTTTGTAGTTTGGTTTGCCCTGTTCCCATCATGCACTGGGACAGGAACAGACTAATTTGCATACAGCCAGGTTCTGAAACTGGGATGGTGCAATGAGCTAAAAAACGGTGTTGGATCTAGCCCTGATCTCTTGACTGGGTGAGAGTATTCTGCTTAATTCAGACTCTGTCCCTCACCACCCCTTGTTGTAAATAATTTTGTCCACCCTAAGTGTGGAAGGGTATACTCAGACATGAGACCCTTGCTCATTGCACCATCAGGATTCAAGCAAGCCGGGCCGAAGACGGCTGTAATGCCAGAAACCGGTCCCCGGAAGCTTGTTTCCTTCCCAGTGTAAGAATTGGCTTTTGTAGTTTGGTTTGCCCTGTTCCCATCATGCACTGGGACAGGAACAGACTAATTTGCATACAGCCAGGTTCTGAAACTGGGATGGTGCAATGAGCTAAAAAACGGTGTTGGATCTAGCCCTGATCTCTTGACTGGGTGAGAGTATTCTGCTTAATTCAGAGACTCTGTCCCTCACCACCCCTTGTTGTAAATATTTTTGTCCACCCTAAGTGTGGAAGGGTATACTCAGACATGAGTCCCTTGCTCATTGCACCATCAGGATTCAAGCAAGCCGGGCCGAAGACGGCTGTAATGCCAGAAACCGGTCCCCGGAAGCTTGTTTTCTTCCCAGTGTAAGAATTGGCTTTTGTAGTTTGGTTTGCCCTGTTCCCATCATGCACTGGGACAGGAACAGACTAATTTGCATACAGCCAGGTTCTGAAACTGGGATGGTGCAATGAGCTAAAAAAACGGTGTTGGATCTACCCTGATCTCTTGACTGGGTGAGAGTATTCTGCTTAATTCAGAGACTCTGTCCCTCACCACCCCTTGTTGTAAATAATTTTGTCCACCCTAAGTGTGGAAGGGTATACTCAGACATGAGTCCCTTGCTCATTGCACCATCAGGATTCAAGCAAGCCGGGCCGAAGACGGCTGTAATGCCAGAAACCGGTCCCCGGAAGCTTGTTTCCTTCCCAGTGTAAGAATTGGCTTTTGTAGTTTGGTTTGCCCTGTTCCCATCATGCACTGGGACAGGAACAGACTAATTTGCATACAGCCAGGTTCTGAAACTGGGATGGTGCAATGAGCTAAAAAACGGTGTTGGATCTAGCCCTGATCTCTTGACTGGGTGAGAGTATTCTGCTTAATTCAGAGACTCTGTCCCTCACCACCCCTTGTTGTAAATAATTTTGTCCACCCTAAGTGTGGAAGGGTATACTCAGACATGAGTCCCTTGCTCATTGCACCATCAGGATTCAAGCAAGCTGGGCCGAAGACGGCTGTAATGCCAGAAACCGGTCCCCGGAAGCTTGTTTCCTTCTCAGTGTAAGAATTGGCTTTTGTAGTTTGGTTTGCCCTGTTCCCATCATGCACTGGGACAGGAACAGACTAATTTGCATACAGCCAGGTTCTGAAACTGGGATGGTGCAATGAGCTAAAAAACGGTGTTGAATCTAGCCCTGATCTCTTGACTGGGTGAGAGTATTCTGCTTAATTCAGAGACTCTGTCCCTCACCACCCCTTGTTGTAAATAATTTTGTCCACCCTAAGTGTGGAAGGGTATACTCAGACATGAGTCCCTTGCTCATTGCACCATCAGGATTCAAGCAAGCCGGGCCGAAGACGGCTGTAATGCCAGAAACCGGTCCCCGGAAGCTTGTTTCCTTCCCAGTGTAACAATTGGCTTTTGTAGTTTGGTTTGCCCTGTTCCCATCATGCACTGGGACAGGAACAGACTAATTTGCATACAGCCAGGTTCTGAAACTGGGATGGTGCAATGAGCTAAAAAACGGTGTTGGATCTAGCCCTGATCTCTTGACTGGGTGAGAGTATTCTGCTTAATTCAGAGACTCTGTCCCTCATCACCCCTTGTTGTAAATAATTTTGTCCACCCTAAGTGTGGAAGGGTATACTCAGACATGAGTCCCTTGCTCATTGCACCATCAGGATTCAAGCAAGCCGGGCCGAAGACGGCTGTAATGCCAGAAACCGGTCCCCGGAAGCTTGTTTCCTTCCCAGTGTAAGAATTGGCTTTTGTAGTTTGGTTTGCCCTGTTCCCATCATGCACTGGGACAGGAACAGACTAATTTGCATACAGCCAGGTTCTGAAACTGGGATGGTGCAATGAGCTAAAAAACGGTGTTGGATCTAGCCCTGATCTCTTGACTGGGTGAGAGTATTCTGCTTAATTCAGAGACTCTGTCCCTCACCACCCCTTGTTGTAAATAATTTTGTCCACCCTAAGTGTGGAAGGGTATACTCAGACATGAGTCCCTTGCTCATTGCACCATCAGGATTCAAGCAAGCCGGGCCGAAGACGGCTGTAATGCCAGAAACCGGTCCCCGGAAGCTTGTTTCCTTCCCAGTGTAAGAATTGGCTTTTGTAGTTTGGTTTGCCCTGTTCCCATCATGCACTGGGACAGGAACAGACTAATTTGCATACAGCCAGGTTCTGAAACTGGGATGGTGCAATGAGCTAAAAAACGGTGTTGGATCTAGCCCTGATCTCTTGACTGGGTGAGAGTATTCTGCTTAATTCAGAGACTCTGTCCCTCACCACCCCTTGTTGTAAATAATTTTGTCCACCCTAAGTGTGGAAGGGTATACTCAGACATGAGTCCCTTGCTCATTGCACCATCAGGATTCAAGCAAGCCGGGCCGAAGACGGCTGTAATGCCAGAAACCGGTCCCCGGAAGCTTGTTTCCTTCCCAGTGTAAGAATTGGCTTTTGTAGTTTGGTTTGCCCTGTTCCCATCATGCACTGGGACAGGAACAGACTAATTTGCATACAGCCAGGTTCTGAAACTGGGATGGTGCAATGAGCTAAAAAACGGTGTTGGATCTAGCCCTGATCTCTTGACTGGGTGAGAGTATTCTGCTTAATTCAGAGACTCTGTCCCTCACCACCCCTTGTTGTAAATAATTTTGTCCACCCTAAGTGTGGAAGGGTATACTCAGACATGAGTCCCTTGCTCATTGCACCATCAGGATTCAAGCAAGCCGGGCCGAAGACGGCTGTAATGCCAGAAACCGGTCCCCGGAAGCTTGTTTCCTTCCCAGTGTAAGAATTGGCTTTTGTAGTTTGGTTTGCCCTGTTCCCATCATGCACTGGGACAGGAACAGACTAATTTGCATACAGCCAGGTTCTGAAACTGGGATGGTGCAATGAGCTAAAAAACGGTGTTGGATCTAGCCCTGATCTCTTGACTGGGTGAGAGTATTCTGCTTAATTCAGAGACTCTGTCCCTCACCACCCCTTGTTGTAAATAATTTTGTCCACCCTAAGTGTGGAAGGGTATACTCAGACATGAGTCCCTTGCTCATTGCACCATCAGGATTCAAGCAAGCCGGGCCGAAGACGGCTGTAATGCCAGAAACCGGTCCCCGGAAGCTTGTTTCCTTCCCAGTGTAAGAATTGGCTTTTGTAGTTTGGTTTGCCCTGTTCCCATCATGCACTGGGACAGGAACAGACTAATTTGCATACAGCCAGGTTCTGAAACTGGGATGGTGCAATGAGCTAAAAAACGGTGTTAGATCTAGCCCTGATCTCTTGACTGGGTGAGAGTATTCTGCTTAATTCAGAGACTCTGTCCCTCACCACCCCTTGTTGTAAATAATTTTGTCCACCCTAAGTGTGGAAGGGTATACTCAGACATGAGTCCCTTGCTCATTGCACCATCAGGATTCAAGCAAGCCGGGCCGAAGACGGCTGTAATGCCAGAAACCGGTCCCCGGAAGCTTGTTTCCTTCCCAGTGTAAGAATTGGCTTTTGTAGTTTGGTTTGCCCTGTTCCCATCATGCACTGGGACAGGAACAGACTAATTTGCATACAGCCAGGTTCTGAAACTGGGATGGTGCAATGAGCTAAAAAACGGTGTTGGATCTAGCCCTGATCTCTTGACTGGGTGAGAGTATTCTGCTTAATTCAGAGACTCTGTCCCTCACCACCCCTTGTTGTAAATAATTTTGTCCACCCTAAGTGTGGAAGGGTATACTCAGACATGAGTCCCTTGCTCATTGCACCATCAGGATTCAAGCAAGCCGGGCCGAAGACGGCTGTAATGCCAGAAACCGGTCCCCGGAAGCTTGTTTCCTTCCCAGTGTAAGAATTGGCTTTTGTAGTTTGGTTTGCCCTGTTCCCATCATGCACTGGGACAGGAACAGACTAATTTGCATACAGCCAGGTTCTGAAACTGGGATGGTGCAATGAGCTAAAAAACGGTGTTGGATCTAGCCCTGATCTCTTGACTGGGTGAGAGTATTCTGCTTAATTCAGACTCTGTCCCTCACCACCCCTTGTTGTAAATAATTTTGTCCACCCTAAGTGTGGAAGGGTATACTCAGACATGAGTCCCTTGCTCATTGCACCATCAGGATTCAAGCAAGCCGGGCCGAAGACGGCTGTAATGCCAGAAACCGGTCCCCGGAAGCTTGTTTCCTTCCCAGTGTAAGAATTGGCTTTTGTAGTTTGGTTTGCCCTGTTCCCATCATGCACTGGGACAGGAACAGACTAATTTGCATACAGCCAGGTTCTGAAACTGGGATGGTGCAATGAGCTAAAAAACGGTGTTGGATCTAGCCCTGATCTCTTGACTGGGTGAGAGTATTCTGCTTAATTCAGAGACTCTGTCCCTCACCACCCCTTGTTGTAAATAATTTTGTCCACCCTAAGTGTGGAAGGGTATACTCAGACATGAGTCCCTTGCTCATTGCACCATCAGGATTCAAGCAAGCCGGGCCGAAGACGGCTGTAATGCCAGAAACCGGTCCCCGGAAGCTTGTTTCCTTCCCAGTGTAAGAATTGGCTTTTGTAGTTTGGTTTGCCCTGTTCCCATCATGCACTGGGACAGGAACAGACTAATTTGCATACAGCCAGGTTCTGAAACTGGGATGGTGCAATGAGCTAAAAAACGGTGTTGGATCTAGCCCTGATCTCTTGACTGGGTGAGAGTATTCTGCTTAATTCAGAGACTCTGTCCCTCACCACCCCTTGTTGTAAATAATTTTGTCCACCCTAAGTGTGGAAGGGTATACTCAGACATGAGTCCCTTGCTCATTGCACCATCAGGATTCAAGCAAGCCGGGCCGAAGACGGCTGTAATGCCAGAAACCGGTCCCCGGAAGCGTGTTTCCTTCTCAGTGTAAGAATTGGCTTTTGTAGTTTGGTTTGCCCTGTTCCCATCATGCACTGGGACAGGAACAGACTAATTTGCATACAGCCAGGTTCTGAAACTGGGATGGTGCAATGAGCTAAAAAACGGTGTTGAATCTAGCCCTGATCTCTTGACTGGGTGAGAGTATTCTGCTTAATTCAGAGACTCTGTCCCTCACCACCCCTTGTTGTAAATAATGTTGTCCACCCTAAGTGTGGAAGGGTATACTCAGACATGAGTCCCTTGCTCATTGCACCATCAGGATTCAAGCAAGCCGGGCCGAAGACGGCTGTAATGCCAGAAACCGGTCCCCGGAAGCTTGTTTCCTTCCCAGTGTAACAATTGGCTTTTGTAGTTTGGTTTGCCCTGTTCCCATCATGCACTGGGACAGGAACAGACTAATTTGCATACAGCCAGGTTCTGAAACTGGGATGGTGCAATGAGCTAAAAAACGGTGTTGGATCTAGCCCTGATCTCTTGACTGGGTGAGAGTATTCTGCTTAATTCAGAGACTCTGTCCCTCACCACCCCTTGTTGTAAATATTTTGTCCACCCTAAGTGTGGAAGGGTATACTCAGACATGAGTCCCTTGCTCATTGCACCATCAGGATTCAAGCAAGCCGGGCCGAAGACGGCTGTAATGCCAGAAACCGGTCCCCGGAAGCTTGTTTCCTTCCCAGTGTAAGAATTGGCTTTTGTAGTTTGGTTTGCCCTGTTCCCATCATGCACTGGGACAGGAACAGACTAATTTGCATACAGCCAGGTTCTGAAACTGGGATGGTGCAATGAGCTAAAAAACGGTGTTGGATCTAGCCCTGATCTCTTGACTGGGTGAGAGTATTCTGCTTAATTCAGAGACTCTGTCCCTCACCACCCCTTGTTGTAAATAATTTTGTCCACCCTAAGTGTGGAAGGGTATACTCAGACATGAGTCCCTTGCTCATTGCACCATCAGGATTCAAGCAAGCCGGGCCGAAGACGGCTGTAATGCCAGAAACCGGTCCCCGGAAGCTTGTTTCCTTCCCAGTGTAAGAATTGGCTTTTGTAGTTTGGTTTGCCCTGTTCCCATCATGCACTGGGACAGGAACAGACTAATTTGCATACAGCCAGGTTCTGAAACTGGGATGGTGCAATGAGCTAAAAAACGGTGTTGGATCTAGCCCTGATCTCTTGACTGGGTGAGAGTATTCTGCTTAATTCAGAGACTCTGTCCCTCACCACCCCTTGTTGTAAATAATTTTGTCCACCCTAAGTGTGGAAGGGTATACTCAGACATGAGTCCCTTGCTCATTGCACCATCAGGATTCAAGCAAGCCGGGCCGAAGACGGCTGTAATGCCAGAAACCGGTCCCCGGAAGCTTGTTTCCTTCCCAGTGTAAGAATTGGCTTTTGTAGTTTGGTTTGCCCTGTTCCCATCATGCACTGGGACAGGAACAGACTAATTTGCATACAGCCAGGTTCTGAAACTGAGATGGTGCAATGAGCTAAAAAACGGTGTTGGATCTAGCCCTGATCTCTTGACTGGGTGAGAGTATTCTGCTTAATTCAGAGACTCTGTCCCTCACCACCCCTTGTTGTAAATAATTTTGTCCACCCTAAGTGTGGAAGGGTATACTCAGACATGAGTCCCTTGCTCATTGCACCATCAGGATTCAAGCAAGCCGGGCCGAAGACGGCTGTAATGCCAGAAACCGGTCCCCGGAAGCTTGTTTCCTTCCCAGTGTAAGAATTGGCCTTTGTAGTTTGGTTTGCCCTGTTCCCATCATGCACTGGGACAGGAACAGACTAATTTGCATACAGCCAGGTTCTGAAACTGGGATGGTGCAATGAGCTAAAAAACGGTGTTGGATCTAGCCCTGATCTCTTGACTGGGTGAGAGTATTCTGCTTAATTCAGAGACTCTGTCCCTCACCACCCCTTGTTGTAAATAATTTTGTCCACCCTAAGTGTGGAAGGGTATACTCAGACATGAGTCCCTTGCTCATTGCACCATCAGGATTCAAGCAAACCGGGCCGAAGACGGCTGTAATGCCAGAAACCGGTCCCCGGAAGCTTGTTTCCTTCCCAGTGTAAGAATTGGCTTTTGTAGTTTGGTTTGCCCTGTTCCCATCATGCACTGGGACAGGAACAGACTAATTTGCATACAGCCAGGTTCTGAAACTGGGATGGTGCAATGAGCTAAAAAACGGTGTTGGATCTAGCCCTGATCTCTTGACTGGGTGAGAGTATTCTGCTTAATTCAGAGACTCTGTCCCTCACCACCCCTTGTTGTAAATAATTTTGTCCACCCTAAGTGTGGAAGGGTATACTCAGACATGAGTCCCTTGCTCATTGCACCATCAGGATTCAAGCAAGCCGGGCCGAAGACGGCTGTAATGCCAGAAACCGGTCCCCGGAAGCTTGTTTCCTTCCCAGTGTAAGAATTGGCTTTTGTAGTTTGGTTTGCCCTGTTCCCATCATGCACTGGGACAGGAACAGACTAATTTGCATACAGCCAGGTTCTGAAACTGGGATGGTGCAATGAGCTAAAAAACGGTGTTGGATCTAGCCCTGATCTCTTGACTGGGTGAGAGTATTCTGCTTAATTCAGAGACTCTGTCCCTCACCACCCCTTGTTGTAAATAATTTTGTCCACCCTAAGTGTGGAAGGGTATACTCAGACATGAGTCCCTTGCTCATTGCACCATCAGGATTCAAGCAAGCCGGGCCGAAGACGGCTGTAATGCCAGAAACCGGTCCCCGGAAGCTTGTTTCCTTCCCAGTGTAAGAATTGGCTTTTGTAGTTTGGTTTGCCCTGTTCCCATCATGCACTGGGACAGGAACAGACTAATTTGCATACAGCCAGGTTCTGAAACTGGGATGGTGCAATGAGCTAAAAAACGGTGTTGGATCTAGCCCTGATCTCTTGACTGGGTGAGAGTATTCTGCTTAATTCAGAGACTCTGTCCCTCACCACCCCTTGTTGTAAATAATTTTGTCCACCCTAAGTGTGGAAGGGTATACTCAGACATGAGTCCCTTGCTCATTGCACCATCAGGATTCAAGCAAGCCGGGCCGAAGACGGCTGTAATGCCAGAAACCGGTCCCCGGAAGCTTGTTTCCTTCCCAGTGTAAGAATTGGCTTTTGTAGTTTGGTTTGCCCTGTTCCCATCATGCACTGGGACAGGAACAGACTAATTTGCATACAGCCAGGTTCTGAAACTGGGATGGTGCAATGAGCTAAAAAACGGTGTTGGATCTAGCCCTGATCTCTTGACTGGGTGAGAGTATTCTGCTTAATTCAGAGACTCTGTCCCTCACCACCCCTTGTTGTAAATAATTTTGTCCACCCTAAGTGTGGAAGGGTATACTCAGACATGAGTCCCTTGCTCATTGCACCATCAGGATTCAAGCAAGCCGGGCCGAAGACGGCTGTAATGCCAGAAACCGGTCCCCGGAAGCTTGTTTCCTTCCCAGTGTAAGAATTGGCTTTTGTAGTTTGGTTTGCCCTGTTCCCATCATGCACTGGGACAGGAACAGACTAATTTGCATACAGCCAGGTTCTGAAACTGGGATGGTGCAATGAGCTAAAAAACGGTGTTGGATCTAGCCCTGATCTCTTGACTGGGTGAGAGTATTCTGCTTAATTCAGAGACTCTGTCCCTCACCACCCCTTGTTGTAAATAATTTTGTCCACCCTAAGTGTGGAAGGGTATACTCAGACATGAGTCCCTTGCTCATTGCACCATCAGGATTCAAGCAAGCCGGGCCGAAGACGGCTGTAATGCCAGAAACCGGTCCCCGGAAGCTTGTTTCCTTCCCAGTGTAAGAAGTGGCTTTTGTAGTTTGGTTTGCCCTGTTCCCATCATGCACTGGGACAGGAACAGACTAATTTGCATACAGCCAGGTTCTGAAACTGGGATGGTGCAATGAGCTAAAAAACGGTGTTGGATCTAGCCCTGATCTCTTGACTGGGTGAGAGTATTCTGCTTAATTCAGAGACTCTGTCCCTCACCACCCCTTGTTGTAAATAATTTTGTCCACCCTAAGTGTGGAAGGGTATACTCAGACATGAGTCCCTTGCTCATTGCACCATCAGGATTCAAGCAAGCCGGGCCGAAGACGGCTGTAATGCCAGAAACCGGTCCCCGGAAGCTTGTTTCCTTCCCAGTGTAAGAATTGGCTTTTGTAGTTTGGTTTGCCCTGTTCCCATCATGCACTGGGACAGGAACAGACTAATTTGCATACAGCCAGGTTCTGAAACTGGGATGGTGCAATGAGCTAAAAAACGGTGTTGGATCTAGCCCTGATCTCTTGACTGGGTGAGAGTATTCTGCTTAATTCAGAGACTCTGTCCCTCACCACCCCTTGTTGTAAATAATTTTGTCCACCCTAAGTGTGGAAGGGTATACTCAGACATGAGTCCCTTGCTCATTGCACCATCAGGATTCAAGCAAGCCGGGCCGAAGACGGCTGTAATGCCAGAAACCGGTCCCCGGAAGCTTGTTTCCTTCCCAGTGTAAGAATTGGCTTTTGTAGTTTGGTTTGCCCTGTTCCCATCATGCACTGGGACAGGAACAGACTAATTTGCATACAGCCAGGTTCTGAAACTGGGATGGTGCAATGAGCTAAAAAACGGTGTTGGATCTAGCCCTGATCTCTTGACTGGGTGAGAGTATTCTGCTTAATTCAGAGACTCTGTCCCTCACCACCCCTTGTTGTAAATATTTTTGTCCACCCTAAGTGTGGAAGGGTATACTCAGACATGAGTCCCTTGCTCATTGCACCATCAGGATTCAAGCAAGCCGGGCCGAAGACGGCTGTAATGCCAGAAACCGGTCCCCGGAAGCTTGTTTCCTTCCCAGTGTAAGAATTGGCTTTTGTAGTTTGGTTTGCCCTGTTCCCATCATGCACTGGGACAGGAACAGACTAATTTGCATACAGCCAGGTTCTGAAACTGGGATGGTGCAATGAGCTAAAAAACGGTGTTGGATCTAGCCCTGATCTCTTGACTGGGTGAGAGTATTCTGCTTAATTCAGAGACTCTGTCCCTCACCACCCCTTGTTGTAAATAATTTTGTCCACCCTAAGTGTGGAAGGGTATACTCAGACATGAGTCCCTTGCTCATTGCACCATCAGGATTCAAGCAAGCCGGGCCGAAGACGGCTGTAATGCCAGAAACTGGTCCCCGGAAGCTTGTTTCCTTCCCAGTGTAAGAATTGGCTTTTGTAGTTTGGTTTGCCCTGTTCCCATCATGCACTGGGACAGGAACAGACTAATTTGCATACAGCCAGGTTCTGAAACTGGGATGGTGCAATGAGCTAAAAAACGGTGTTGGATCTAGCCCTGATCTCTTGACTGGGTGAGAGTATTCTGCTTAATTCAGAGACTCTGTCCCTCACCACCTCTTGTTGTAAATAATTTTGTCCACCCTAAGTGTGGAAGGGTATACTCAGACATGAGTCCCTTGCTCATTGCCCCATCAGGATTCAAGCTAGCCGGGCCGAAGACGGCTGTAATGCCAGAAACCGGTCCCCGGAAGCTTGTTTCCTTCCCAGTGTAAGAATTGGCTTTTGTAGTTTGGTTTGCCCTGTTCCCATCATGCACTGGGACAGGAACAGACTAATTTGCATACAGCCAGGTTCTGAAACTGGGATGGTGCAATGAGCTAAAAAACGGTGTTGGATCTAGCCCTGATCTCTTGACTGGGTGAGAGTATTCTGCTTAATTCAGAGACTCTGTCCCTCACCACCCCTTGTTGTAAATAATTTTGTCCACCCTAAGTGTGGAAGGGTATACTCAGACATGAGTCCCTTGCTCATTGCACCATCAGGATTCAAGCAAGCCGGGCCGAAGACGGCTGTAATGCCAGAAACCGGTCCCCGGAAGCTTGTTTCCTTCCCAGTGTAAGAATTGGCTTTTGTAGTTTGGTTTGCCCTGTTCCCATCATGCACTGGGACAGGAACAGACTAATTTGCATACAGCCAGGTTCTGAAACTGGGATGGTGCAATGAGCTAAAAAACGGTGTTGGATCTAGCCCTGATCTCTTGACTGGGTGAGAGTATTCTGCTTAATTCAGAGACTCTGTCCCTCACCACCCCTTGTTGTAAATAATTTTGTCCACCCTAAGTGTGGAAGGGTATACTCAGACATGAGTCCCTTGCTCATTGCACCATCAGGATTCAAGCAAGCCGGGCCGAAGACGGCTGTAATGCCAGAAACCGGTCCCCGGAAGCTTGTTTCCTTCCCAGTGTAAGAAGTGGCTTTTGTAGTTTGGTTTGCCCTGTTCCCATCATGCACTGGGACAGGAACAGACTAATTTGCATACAGCCAGGTTCTGAAACTGGGATGGTGCAATGAGCTAAAAAACGGTGTTGGATCTAGCCCTGATCTCTTGACTGGGTGAGAGTATTCTGCTTAATTCAGAGACTCTGTCCCTCACCACCCCTTGTTGTAAATAATTTTGTCCACCCTAAGTGTGGAAGGGTATACTCAGACATGAGTCCCTTGCTCATTGCACCATCAGGATTCAAGCAAGCCGGGCCGAAGACGGCTGTAATGCCAGAAACCGGTCCCCGGAAGCTTGTTTCCTTCCCAGTGTAAGAATTGGCTTTTGTAGTTTGGTTTGCCCTGTTCCCATCATGCACTGGGACAGGAACAGACTAATTTGCATACAGCCAGGTTCTGAAACTGGGATGGTGCAATGAGCTAAAAAACGGTGTTGGATCTAGCCCTGATCTCTTGACTGGGTGAGAGTATTCTGCTTAATTCAGAGACTCTGTCCCTCACCACCCCTTGTTGTAAATAATTTTGTCCACCCTAAGTGTGGAAGGGTATACTCAGACATGAGTCCCTTGCTCATTGCACCATCAGGATTCAAGCAAGCCGGGCCGAAGACGGCTGTAATGCCAGAAACCGGTCCCCGGAAGCTTGTTTCCTTCCCAGTGTAAGAATTGGCTTTTGTAGTTTGGTTTGCCCTGTTCCCATCATGCACTGGGACAGGAACAGACTAATTTGCATACAGCCAGGTTCTGAAACTGGGATGGTGCAATGAGCTAAAAAACGGTGTTGGATCTAGCCCTGATCTCTTGACTGGGTGAGAGTATTCTGCTTAATTCAGAGACTCTGTCCCTCACCACCCCTTGTTGTAAATAATTTTGTCCACCCTAAGTGTGGAAGGGTATACTCAGACATGAGTCCCTTGCTCATTGCACCATCAGGATTCAAGCAAGCCGGGCCGAAGACGGCTGTAATGCCAGAAACCGGTCCCCGGAAGCTTGTTTCCTTCCCAGTGTAAGAATTGGCTTTTGTAGTTTGGTTTGCCCTGTTCCCATCATGCACTGGGACAGGAACAGACTAATTTGCATACAGCCAGGTTCTGAAACTGGGATGGTGCAATGAGCTAAAAAACGGTGTTGGATCTAGCCCTGATCTCTTGACTGGGTGAGAGTATTCTGCTTAATTCAGAGACTCTGTCCCTCACCACCCCTTGTTGTAAATAATTTTGTCCACCCTAAGTGTGGAAGGGTATACTCAGACATGAGTCCCTTGCTCATTGCACCATCAGGATTCAAGCAAGCCGGGCCGAAGACGGCTGTAATGCCAGAAACCGGTCCCCGGAAGCTTGTTTCCTTCCCAGTGTAAGAATTGGCCTTTGTAGTTTGGTTTGCCCTGTTCCCATCATGCACTGGGACAGGAACAGACTAATTTGCATACAGCCAGGTTCTGAAACTGGGATGGTGCAATGAGCTAAAAAACGGTGTTGGATCTAGCCCTGATCTCTTGACTGGGTGAGAGTATTCTGCTTAATTCAGAGACTCTGTCCCTCACCACCCCTTGTTGTAAATAATTTTGTCCACCCTAAGTGTGGAAGGGTATACTCAGACATGAGTCCCTTGCTCATTGCACCATCAGGATTCAAGCAAGCCGGGCCGAAGACGGCTGTAATGCCAGAAACCGGTCCCGGAAGCTTGTTTCCTTCCCAGTGTAAGAATTGGCTTTTGTATTTTGGTTTGCCCTGTTCCCATCATGCACTGGGACAGGAACAGACTAATTTGCATACAGCCAGGTTCTGAAACTGGGATGGTGCAATGAGCTAAAAAACGGTGTTGGATCTAGCCCTGATCTCTTGACTGGGTGAGAGTATTCTGCTTAATTCAGAGACTCTGTCCCTCACCACCCCTTGTTGTAAATAATTTTGTCCACCCTAAGTGTGGAAGGGTATACTCAGACATGAGTCCCTTGCTCATTGCACCATCAGGATTCAAGCAAGCCGGGCCGAAGACGGCTGTAATGCCAGAAACCGGTCCCCGGAAGCTTGTTTCCTTCCCAGTGTAAGAATTGGCTTTTGTAGTTTGGTTTGCCCTGTTCCCATCATGCACTGGGACAGGAACAGACTAATTTGCATACAGCCAGGTTCTGAAACTGGGATGGTCCAATGAGCTAAAAAACGGTGTTGGATCTAGCCCTGATCTCTTGACTGGGTGAGAGTATTCTGCTTAATTCAGAGACTCTGTCCCTCACCACCCCTTGTTGTAAATAATTTTGTCCACCCTAAGTGTGGAAGGGTATACTCAGACATGAGTCCCTTGCTCATTGCACCATCAGGATTCAAGCAAGCCGGGCCGAAGACGGCTGTAATGCCAGAAACCGGTCCCCGGAAGCTTGTTTCCTTCCCAGTGTAAGAATTGGCTTTTGTAGTTTGGTTTGCCCTGTTCCCATCATGCACTGGGACAGGAACAGACTAATTTGCATACAGCCAGGTTCTGAAACTGGGATGGTGCAATGAGCTAAAAAACGGTGTTGGATCTAGCCCTGATCTCTTGACTGGGTGAGAGTATTCTGCTTAATTCAGAGACTCTGTCCCTCACCACCCCTTGTTGTAAATAATTTTGTCCACCCTAAGTGTGGAAGGGTATACTCAGACATGAGTCCCTTGCTCATTGCACCATCAGGATTCAAGCAAGCCGGGCCGAAGACGGCTGTAATGCCAGAAACCGGTCCCCGGAAGCTTGTTTCCTTCCCAGTGTAAGAATTGGCTTTTGTAGTTTGGTTTGCCCTGTTCCCATCATGCACTGGGACAGGAACAGACTAATTTGCATACAGCCAGGTTCTGAAACTGGGATGGTGCAATGAGCTAAAAAACGGTGTTGGATCTAGCCCTGATCTCTTGACTGGGTGAGAGTATTCTGCTTAATTCAGAGACTCTGTCCCTCACCACCCCTTGTTGTAAATAATTTTGTCCACCCTAAGTGTGGAAGGGTATACTCAGACATGAGTCCCTTGCTCATTGCACCATCAGGATTCAAGCAAGCCGGGCCGAAGACGGCTGTAATGCCAGAAACCGGTCCCCGGAAGCTTGTTTCCTTCCCAGTGTAAGAATTGGCTTTTGTAGTTTGGTTTGCCCTGTTCCCATCATGCACTGGGACAGGACCAGACTAATTTGCATACAGCCAGGTTCTGAAACTGGGATGGTGCAATGAGCTAAAAAACGGTGTTGGATCTAGCCCTGATCTCTTGACTGGGTGAGAGTATTCTGCTTAATTCAGAGACTCTGTCCCTCACCACCCCTTGTTGTAAATAATTTTGTCCACCCTAAGTGTGGAAGGGTATACTCAGACATGAGTCCCTTGCTCATTGCACCATCAGGATTCAAGCAAGCCGGGCCGAAGACGGCTGTAATGCCAGAAACCGGTCCCCGGAAGCTTGTTTCCTTCCCAGTGTAAGAAGTGGCTTTTGTAGTTTGGTTTGCCCTGTTCCCATCATGCACTGGGACAGGAACAGACTAATTTGCATACAGCCAGGTTCTGAAACTGGGATGGTGCAATGAGCTAAAAAACGGTGTTGGATCTAGCCCTGATCTCTTGACTGGGTGAGAGTATTCTGCTTAATTCAGAGACTCTGTCCCTCACCACCCCTTGTTGTAAATAATTTTGTCCACCCTAAGTGTGGAAGGGTATACTCAGACATGAGTCCCTTGCTCATTGCACCATCAGGATTCAAGCAAGCCGGGCCGAAGACGGCTGTAATGCCAGAAACCGGTCCCCGGAAGCTTGTTTCCTTCCCAGTGTAAGAATTGGCTTTTGTAGTTTGGTTTGCCCTGTTCCCATCATGCACTGGGACAGGAACAGACTAATTTGCATACAGCCAGGTTCTGAAACTGGGATGGTGCAATGAGCTAAAAAACGGTGTTGGATCTAGCCCTGATCTCTTGACTGGGTGAGAGTATTCTGCTTAATTCAGAGACTCTGTCCCTCACCACCCCTTGTTGTAAATAATTTTGTCCACCCTAAGTGTGGAAGGGTATACTCAGACATGAGTCCCTTGCTCATTGCACCATCAGGATTCAAGCAAGCCGGGCCGAAGACGGCTGTAATGCCAGAAACCGGTCCCCGGAAGCTTGTTTCCTTCCCAGTGTAAGAATTGGCTTTTGTAGTTTGGTTTGCCCTGTTCCCATCATGCACTGGGACAGGAACAGACTAATTTGCATACAGCCAGGTTCTGAAACTGGGATGGTGCAATGAGCTAAAAAACGATGTTGGATCTAGCCCTGATCTCTTGACTGGGTGAGAGTATCCTGCTTAATTCAGAGACTCTGTCCCTCACCACCCCTTGTTGTAAATAATTTTGTCCACCCTAAGTGTGGAAGGGTATACTCAGACATGAGTCCCTTGCTCATTGCACCATCAGGATTCAAGCAAGCCGGGCCGAAGACGGCTGTAATGCCAGAAACCGGTCCCCGGAAGCTTGTTTCCTTCCCAGTGTAAGAATTGGCTTTTGTAGTTTGGTTTGCCCTGTTCCCATCATGCACTGGGACAGGAACAGACTAATTTGCATACAGCCAGGTTCTGAAACTGGGATGGTGCAATGAGCTAAAAAACGGTGTTGGATCTAGCCCTGATCTCTTGACTGGGTGAGAGTATTCTGCTTAATTCAGAGACTCTGTCCCTCACCACCCCTTGTTGTAAATAATTTTGTCCACCCTAAGTGTGGAAGGGTATACTCAGACATGAGTCCCTTGCTCATTGCACCATCAGGATTCAAGCAAGCCGGGCCGAAGACGGCTGTAATGCCAGAAACCGGTCCCCGGAAGCTTGTTTCCTTCCCAGTGTAAGAATTGGCTTTTGTAGTTTGGTTTGCCCTGTTCCCATCATGCACTGGGACAGGAACAGACTAATTTGCATACAGCCAGGTTCTGAAACTGGGATGGTGCAATGAGCTAAAAAACGGTGTTGGATCTAGCCCTGATCTCTTGACTGGGTGAGAGTATTCTGCTTAATTCAGAGACTCTGTCCCTCACCACCCCTTGTTGTAAATAATTTTGTCCACCCTAAGTGTGGAAGGGTATACTCAGACATGAGTCCCTTGCTCATTGCACCATCAGGATTCAAGCAAGCCGGGCCGAAGACGGCTGTAATGCCAGAAACCGGTCCCCGGAAGCTTGTTTCCTTCCCAGTGTAAGAATTGGCCTTTGTAGTTTGGTTTGCCCTGTTCCCATCATGCACTGGGACAGGAACAGACTAATTTGCATACAGCCAGGTTCTGAAACTGGGATGGTGCAATGAGCTAAAAAACGGTGTTGGATCTAGCCCTGATCTCTTGACTGGGTGAGAGTATTCTGCTTAATTCAGAGACTCTGTCCCTCACCACCCCTTGTTGTAAATAATTTTGTCCACCCTAAGTGTGGAAGGGTATACTCAGACATGAGTCCCTTGCTCATTGCACCATCAGGATTCAAGCAAGCCGGGCCGAAGACGGCTGTAATGCCAGAAACCGGTCCCCGGAAGCTTGTTTCCTTCCCAGTGTAAGAATTGGCTTTTGTAGTTTGGTTTGCCCTGTTCCCATCATGCACTGGGACAGGAACAGACTAATTTGCATACAGCCAGGTTCTGAAACTGGGATGGTGCAATGAGCTAAAAAACGGTGTTGGATCTAGCCCTGATCTCTTGACTGGGTGAGAGTATTCTGCTTAATTCAGAGACTCTGTCCCTCACCACCCCTTGTTGTAAATAATTTTGTCCACCCTAAGTGTGGAAGGGTATACTCAGACATGAGTCCCTTGCTCATTGCACCATCAGGATTCAAGCAAGCCGGGCCGAAGACGGCTGTAATGCCAGAAACCGGTCCCCGGAAGCTTGTTTCCTTCCCAGTGTAAGAATTGGCTTTTGTAGTTTGGTTTGCCCTGTTCCCATCATGCACTGGGACAGGAACAGACTAATTTGCATACAGCCAGGTTCTGAAACTGGGATGGTGCAATGAGCTAAAAAACGGTGTTGGATCTAGCCCTGATCTCTTGACTGGGTGAGAGTATTCTGCTTAATTCAGAGACTCTGTCCCTCACCACCCCTTGTTGTAAATAATTTTGTCCACCCTAAGTGTGGAAGGGTATACTCAGCCATGAGTCCCTTGCTCATTGCACCATCAGGATTCAAGCAAGCCGGGCCGAAGACGGCTGTAATGCCAGAAACCGGTCCCCGGAAGCTTGTTTCCTTCCCAGTGTAAGAATTGGCTTTTGTAGTTTGGTTTGCCCTGTTCCCATCATGCACTGGGACAGGAACAGACTAATTTGCATACAGCCAGGTTCTGAAACTGGGATGGTGCAATGAGCTAAAAAACGGTGTTGGATCTAGCCCTGATCTCTTGACTGGGTGAGAGTATTCTGCTTAATTCAGAGACTCTGTCCCTCACCACCCCTTGTTGTAAATAATTTTGTCCACCCTAAGTGTGGAAGGGTATACTCAGACATGAGTCCCTTGCTCATTGCACCATCAGGATTCAAGCAAGCCGGGCCGAAGACGGCTGTAATGCCAGAAACCGGTCCCCGGAAGCTTGTTTCCTTCCCAGTGTAAGAATTGGCCTTTGTAGTTTGGTTTGCCCTGTTCCCATCATGCACTGGGACAGGAACAGACTAATTTGCATACAGCCAGGTTCTGAAACTGGGATGGTGCAATGAGCTAAAAAA
Organism: Lissotriton helveticus; assembly: GCF_964261635.1. NCBI lineage: Eukaryota > Metazoa > Chordata > Amphibia > Caudata > Salamandridae > Lissotriton > Lissotriton helveticus. The sequence goes on along the minus strand of NC_136060.1, from coordinate 459,304,673 downwards.
CGGTGTTGGATCTAGCCCTGATCTCTTGACTGGGTGAGAGTATTCTGCTTAATTCAGAGACTCTGTCCCTCACCACCCCTTGTTGTAAATAATTTTGTCCACCCTAAGTGTGGAAGGGTATACTCAGACATGAGTCCCTTGCTCATTGCACCATCAGGATTCAAGCAAGCCGGGCCGAAGACGGCTGTAATGCCAGAAACCGGTCCCCGGAAGCTTGTTTCCTTCCCAGTGTAAGAATTGGCTTTTGTAGTTTGGTTTGCCCTGTTCCCATCATGCACTGGGACAGGAACAGACTAATTTGCATACAGCCAGGTTCTGAAACTGGGATGGTGCAATGAGCTAAAAAACGGTGTTGGATCTAGCCCTGATCTCTTGACTGGGTGAGAGTATTCTGCTTAATTCAGAGACTCTGTTCCTCACCACCCCTTGTTGTAAATAATTTTGTCCACCCTAAGTGTGGAAGGGTATACTCAGACATGAGTCCCTTGCTCATTGCACCATCAGGATTCAAGCAAGCCGGGCCGAAGACGGCTGTAATGCCAGAAACCGGTCCCCGGAAGCTTGTTTCCTTCCCAGTGTAAGAATTGGCTTTTGTAGTTTGGTTTGCCCTGTTCCCATCATGCACTGGGACAGGAACAGACTAATTTGCATACAGCCAGGTTCTGAAACTGGGATGGTGCAATGAGCTAAAAAACGGTGTTGGATCTAGCCCTGATCTCTTGACTGGGTGAGAGTATTCTGCTTAATTCAGAGACTCTGTCCCTCACCACCCCTTGTTGTAAATAATTTTGTCCACCCTAAGTGTGGAAGGGTATACTCAGACATGAGTCCCTTGCTCATTGCACCATCAGGATTCAAGCAAGCCGGGCCGAAGACGGCTGTAATGCCAGAAACCGGTCCCCGGAAGCTTGTTTCCTTCCCAGTGTAAGAATTGGCTTTTGTAGTTTGGTTTGCCCTGTTCCCATCATGCACTGGGACAGGAACAGACTAATTTGCATACAGCCAGGTTCTGAAACTGGGATGGTGCAATGAGCTAAAAAACGGTGTTGGATCTAGCCCTGATCTCTTGACTGGGTGAGAGTATTCTGCTTAATTCAGAGACTCTGTCCCTCACCACCCCTTGTTGTAAATAATTTTGTCCACCCTAAGTGTGGAAGGGTGTACTCAGACATGAGTCCCTTGCTCATTGCACCATCAGGATTCAAGCAAGCCGGGCCGAAGACGGCTGTAATGCCAGAAACCGGTCCCCGGAAGCTTGTTTCCTTCCCAGTGTAAGAAGTGGCTTTTGTAGTTTGGTTTGCCCTGTTCCCATCATGCACTGGGACAGGAACAGACTAATTTGCATACAGCCAGGTTCTGAAACTGGGATGGTGCAATGAGCTAAAAAACGGTGTTGGATCTAGCCCTGATCTCTTGACTGGGTGAGAGTATTCTGCTTAATTCAGAGACTCTGTCCCTCACCACACCTTGTTGTAAATAATTTTGTCCACCCTAAGTGTGGAAGGGTATACTCAGACATGAGTCCCTTGCTCATTGCACCATCAGGATTCAAGCAAGCCGGGCCGAAGACGGCTGTAATGCCAGAAACCGGTCCCCGGAAGCTTGTTTCCTTCCCAGTGTAAGAATTGGCTTTTGTAGTTTGGTTTGCCCTGTTCCCATCATGCACTGGGACAGGAACAGACTAATTTGCATACAGCCAGGTTCTGAAACTGGGATGGTGCAATGAGCTAAAAAACGGTGTTGGATCTAGCCCTGATCTCTTGACTGGGTGAGAGTATTCTGCTTAATTCAGAGACTCTGTCCCTCACCACCCCTTGTTGTAAATAATTTTGTCCACCCTAAGTGTGGAAGGGTATCCTCAGACATGAGTCCCTTGCTCATTGCACCATCAGGATTCAAGCAAGCCGGGCCGAAGACGGCTGTAATGCCAGAAACCGGTCCCCGGAAGCTTGTTTCCTTCCCAGTGTAAGAATTGGCTTTTGTAGTTTGGTTTGCCCTGTTCCCATCATGCACTTGGACAGGAACAGACTAATTTGCATACAGCCAGGTTCTGAAACTGGGATGGTGCAATGAGCTAAAAAACGGTGTTGGATCTAGCCCTGATCTTTTGACTGGGTGAGAGTATTCTGCTTAATTCAGAGACTCTGTCCCTCACCACCCCTTGTTGTAAATAAGTAGGATTAATGGCAGGAATCATTATGGTCGAGTGTGCATGAGTTATCGTCAACAATGCGGACCATGGCTGTTTCGGAGCTATGATCCGTCTGGAGCCAGATTGACTTTGGTCGAGGAGATAGAATTGCTCAATGTGATTGCAAAGAGTTTGGCTGAAGTTGGGATGTTTGAGATAGGGCCGTAGTTGTTGAGGTCAGACTGGTTGGAGTTGGGTTTTTTAGGATGGGAGTAACCTGGCCTCTTGAGGCAGTCATGTATGGAGCCTTGGGTAACTGAGGCATCGATTATCATTGTCCATAAAGGGAGTAGGCGGTTAATGGACTCATTTTGGAGTTTGGAAGGAAGGGGATCATTGTAGTGGGTTGGGTATTTCAGAGAGGTCAGTAGTATATGATGTCCATTTTGTCAAAGGTTTTAAAGTTAGAACAGGTGGCTTTGTTTTTAGGGGTATCGGGGTTGTTCTCGAGCATTCTTCCTGATCGAGTGGGGTGCCGAGTGAGGGGGCCCACATGGTAGATGTTTTGTATCATACTGGATATCTGTGGTGATTAGCGTGGTTTTCTCAGCAAAGAAGGAGGCAAAGGTTTCACAGTTATGTTGTCTAAGGATTGAGAGGTACCTTTTGTGGTTAGTCTGGTGTTTAACTATTTAAAGCATTTTTTCCAGTCAATTAATTGCTGTGTCAAGCTGATTTTGGAGGAATGCTGCTTTCGAGATCCTGATGTGGCTGTTACAGGCATAATCTTTTGAAGTAGAAGTTTGAGGTTGGACAGAGAGAGGGTATGTATGTCTCCATGATCTTTCCCCGAGTCTGAGGGATCGGCGTTCCTGATCAAGGTTACAATAGAACCAGGGATTAGAGCTTTTCGACTGTATTCTCTTTAGTTGTTTGGGAGGAAGGGTGTCCATGATTTTTTACATGGAATTTTTGTAGTGTTCAGTGAGGTCATGAAAGTCTTACATGGAGGAGGGCGGAAGCAGGATGTCGTTGCTCAAAGCTGACATACTGAGTGTGTTAATATTACCGGTATCTCAGACTCAATGTTTGTCTTCCACAGGTTGACCCTTTGTGGTAATTTCACTTTTCTGAAATGAGGAAGGTGATGTAGTTGTGGTCAATCCAGTCGCAAGGTAGGATAGATTCAATTTGTATGGTGTTCTCTTTTGCAATGATTAAACCTAAGGTGGGCCCTTTGTTATGGGTTTGGCTGTTGCAAGCATGGATGAGGTTGAGATCCTAGAGGAAGGATTTAAAACTGTTTATGAGAGGGTTGCTGGGTTGTTCCTCTGAATGTTGAAGTCGGCAAGCAAAAATCAGGTTGTTATATTCTTCATTGTTAGAGGAGATAATCTCCATGATTTGTTTGATGAATGTGTAGTTGTTTCCAAGAATGTGGTAAAACGTGTGAAGAGAGCAAGTTGAGTTGTCACTGTTAGTGAAGTTGATTATTTGGTATCGCAGGAGGGTAGTGACAGTGGTTGTGACGGTTTCAATGCTTGTGTGTCCGCTTCATGTTTCACAGCTGAACGACAATTGAGTAGTGGACATTTCAGGGTTGTTTTAGAGATATTGGTAGATGTGTGTGAAATGGGAACGTCTTTGAGGTTCACTTTATTTATATCCTTACCGCTAGGGTGGGATGTCCTAAGAGGATGAGTGATAATAGTAATGATTTCTGTATAAAGCGTTGTTGCCCATGGTATGTATATAAATGTCTAGAAAGTATTTCATTGTTCGATAAATGTCTGGCTAGTCTATTGGGTTAGGAGGAATGGTTGAGATTCGGTGTGGACCTCCAGCAAGGATGCTTGACTCTGGTGTGGGCAGGGATGGTAGCAGAGTGGCAATTGTTATGTTATGTTATGTTAAATCCATTTATACCTCGCACAGATACTCAGAAGAGTGTCCCGGCGCAAACTTAGAATTTTGTTATTCAGGAGGTGAGTAGTATGAGAGGTGCACTTGTGTTCATGGTTGATGAGCTAGTTTAAGGATGTCCACCCTAATTGGCTGCAGTTCAGATTTTGTAGTGTTGAGCGTGGGGTAAGTGTTGCGACTCCAAAGAGACTCCTGGCTAGAGGAAGCACTGTAGGGCATAGTACTAGCTGAGTCAGGGCATTTGGGGGAGCCAGCGTCTGTGGGGTTCGCAATTATAGCCTTGGCACTATTTGGTTTGGAGGGGCAGTGTATGTAGTGATCTTGTTGATTGGAGTGTGGATGCAGGGGTCTGTTGAAGAATGGTAAGTAACGGTGTAGGGTTGATGTTGTCGTGGGGGAGTGCCACTAAAGTAATGGTGTGTGTTTAACTGCAGTGGTACCTGTGGATAAATGGGTGTCTGCTAGGGGAGAGAGGTAGGAAGAGGCATAAGGGTGGGTGAGAGAGATAGGGTTATCAAATGGAGAGGAGTCAGAGTGGGGCTGCGAGGGGGCAGGCAGTGGGGTAACCGTGTCTAATTTGTTCATGAGGTCGGAGAAAAGATCAACGAAGAGTTCCAGCTTGTTCTCCAAGGATTGAATGAGCATTGTGTCATTGTTATAGATGGAAATGGTGGCAAAATAATTTTACAATGTGGAGGGCGCTGTAGTAAGTTTAAGTTGTACAGTAGGGTATCCTTGTTATAGCAGGAGTAGGGGTCAGTGATAAGAGTTTCTTTGTAAAGTCGGAGGATTTATGTTTGAGATTTCTCATGGTATTTGTGGTTAGGTTGGGAGGGTAGTTTATTAAATATTTCCTACAGAAGTTAGTAGGGCGTTCACCTTGCTGATATGGAGAAGTTCTATGTTGGGTGATGTCGGTAGGAGGGAACTGGGAGGATCTGGTGGGGGGCCTCCTCAAGATGGATGCTCTTTTGGGAGCAAGAGCGTACGCTCCTGAGTAGAGATACAGGGATGATCCTTAACCATGTCTGTGACCAAGATCTTTCAGAAACACCTTGAAGTCCAATTTTCGTGTCTGTTCTCCGTAGGTGTCACAAAGCAAAATACAGTTTTGGAAACCGTTTGGATGCAGGGATGGAAGAGAGAGTGGAATGATATATTCAATATAAAGGTAAAATAAAAAATAAAGTTGAGATTCTCCTAATGACAGGACAGCAATAGATGCTGGGTGTAAGGATCACAAGGCTTGGGGAGTTCTGTAGGTCCCAGTCTGACAAAGAGCCAGACAACAGGGAGCCAGGCACAAGAATCATACATTCAGAGCCATATATCAGAGTCTTGAGGAGAGGGTGGACCTCAGGCTCGACCTTCTGGTGGCCATCTTGTCAAGGCCATAAGATATTGTCACAGATGCCAGCGTTGTTAAACGAAAAGTGAGGAATTACACAGATCTTACCCAGGGTTCCACAGTGATTCTGCCCTCAGATAGCACACGTCTTGCAGGCTTTTGTCTGCACCGCAGCCCGATGACATAATGAGTAGAAACCTTAATAAACTATTTTGCTGGATCAGATTTTACAGGGCTAAGAGCAAGTCTATAAGTAGCACAGAGTTTAAGAGTTTATATGATGGAGATGTCTCGGGTAACCTAGAATGTACAAGATCAACCTTCAGATGATAGACCATGTGAGAGATCCGCGTGATACAAGGCTTCCTATTGATCAGATAGAGATGTTACAAACAAATACAAAGCATTCGAGTGAATAAGCCACAAATATCTTAGCCTTGAGCAGCAAAAACTGCCCCCTAAATAACGTATCAACAGACTCAAACGGAAGTCACTCAGGTTACATAAAACTGAAAGAACCTCATGCCCCAGATGAAGCATCTCAGTCTTCACGGAGCTGGATAATTGAGTATACTACCTAAATTACACAAGAAATACATAATAGCATCCTTCAGACCTTGGAAGGTTGGGCTGAGAAGTCACAGCAGCAACGTCCGGGATTGGGTGATCGGTAACCAGACCTCGGTCACCCAATCAGAACAAGATGGACGGCTCCCTCCTCCACAATCACTGAACCACAAGCACACAGATGGGGGGGGGGAAGAGTGAGGAGAAGCGGAATGGTCATTCAATACAAAGAGGCACCCCCTTAGAAGAAATTCGAAGGTCTGGGAGTAGGGGGAAAAAACTAGGGGTGGGAGGAATTTGCATAATCGCGTTACGCAAATCTCAGCGAAACGGTAAAAAATCCCCGCGAACATGCAGAAATTCTGCGAACATGCAGAAATTCTGTGAACACGCGGAAATGCTTTTTTACTGTTCGCAATCGCTGTAGCATGCTCGGGGGGGGGGAATATCTCGCGAACCTGCATTTGAGAACGCTAACAAGCAAAATAATTTTCAAAGTCGCGGAACTCTGAATTTTGGGCAATTTTGCATTCTCTGCGGAACGCGAAATTACCCAAAATCCGCGAGCGGAACGGAATTTACCGCCCAGGCCTAGAAAAAACTGATATATGCTGCAAGGAACTCCCACCCGACCTATACTTATTTACTAATGGCTCCAACTAGCTCTAAGGGCTACGCTTATACACATACGATAATTCTGCAACTTCTTGATTTTATTGCATCCTTTTTAAAAAAATTTTTTTTTTTATATTTCAATTAATTTTCAACTGTTTATGCAAATCAACTTGTTGAACAATTCAGAATCACATAATTCGTCAATAGTACAAACGTTAAAACGAGACAGTCGGTACCAATTCAAGATGGTGGGATCCTTCCAATAAAAGTTGACCAGCCACTGAGCTAGGCGCGGAGCGTGAGACGGTAGCATCAATCTTGTGGCAAATTGGCGACGGAGCTGTAGGAATTCAGTGGAGCCAAATTCCACTAGGGGTGCAAGATAGCGGTATGATACAAGAATTTTAGATTCTATTAAGGACACGGAGACGAGGATTATGCTTACTCAATTTCTTTACTGCAAACACAGCAGCCAATAAAAGTAAAACTACATAAGTAAAAAACATCAATACCCATGAGGCTTTGAACCTCGCCTCCTTTATCACAGCCAATCACTGCATCATAAAGTATACAAAGTAGAGAGACACCAAACTGGCTTCCTCTTTCTTTGCGCGAACTCAGTCCAAAAGAACGAATCAAACCAAAGTCCTAAACTCTCAACGGAGAGATGAACAGTTCCTTTGTGAATTCTCAAGGGATAATATAATCCACAGCACGGGAAGTCATCCGCTTCTGTCACGAGGATGCTGCATCTCCATCCGGAGTAACCAGTCAATTCTTGTTGGAATCATTTCCTAAAACAGAAACAAGGTTGAGAAAGGGAACCCACAACTTCACGTCTCATAGGGTGGGCATGTAACGTTGTTAAAAACATAACATCAAACAACTTTAACAGTTGAAATAAACTGTCCCAACGGGTGGGATAATCTTCGCCTCCGAATCCTTAATAGAATCTAAAATTCTTGTTCAGATAGCTTGAAAATGTTGTATTCTATATCAGGGCCGGAGGCTTCTGGTTATTCTGGTTCAAAGCTCATCAATCACAGCATCAGAAACATGGGAAATAGGCTTATAATAGAAAACTTTAAACATAGAATCTGAAGACCAGTCAGCTGCCTTAAGGATGTCTTCTAAACGAGATCCCAACATGTAGGCCTTGAAGGCCATAGCTCCCCTCGCTGAATGGGCACCATGCACAGAAATATCAATACCTGCTTCTGACATCACCCATCTAACCCACCTAGCTAAGGTGGCAGCAGAGACTGGTTTGAAGGGCTTCTGAACTGAAATTAACAACTGACCCAACGGATCAGACCTGTGTGTAATAGTACGCTCTTCATAACATTTCAAACATTGTAAGACACATAACTTGTTATTATGAGGGAAAGAAGGATACTCCACTGAACGTGACATGGTCTTTGTCCGTCTCACGATCACAAAAGAGACACCCTGTGGAGAAAACATTCTACCAGCCAGATCTAAGGCTCGAACATCAGACACTCTCCGGCAGGAGATGAGGCACAACAACATGGTAAATTCGGCGGAAAGTTGTTTCAAAGACAGATCTGCATTATCAGACCAAGATTCCAGAAGAGAAAGGACCTTGGAGACATCCCATGAAGTCGAGTACGTGGGGCGAGGTGGATTACCCACTCGAACGCCTTTAAGCAGTTTACAAACCAGGGGATGCATCCCCACAGGTTTACTATCCACATGGTCATGACCTGCTGAAATAGCAGACCTGAAATTATTAACTGATCTGTAAGCAAGACCTGATTCTGCACATTCAGAAAGGAAGTTTAAGATCTCAGTTACATCTGATCCCATGGGATCCACCTGCTGTTGAAGGCACCAACCCATCCATCTCTTCCAGGAAGCTGAATATCGCTTTCGGGTGGATGGAGCCCAAGCTTGTTGCATAAAGCTGGCAGTCGCCTGTGAAAGCCTGCAAAGCTCTCATGTCTCCTGAGAGCGTCCACACCATCAGCGTTAACTAGTTCTGCAGAACCAGTGGATGACATGCCCACACTGGGTCCTGGAGAAGAGTCGGGAACACCGGAAGTTGAAACGGAAGATCCACAGACAATTCCAATAGCGTGGGAAACCACGACTGAGTCTTCCACAAAGGCGTTACCAACACTATTGAAGCCGTCTGCCGACGGACAAAGGCCACCACTCTCGGAATCAAGGCAAACGGAGGGAAGGCAAAGTTCCTCTGTTGCCCCCAATGGTGAAGGAACGCATCAGTTCCAATTGCCATCGGATCCGGTCTCCAACTGAAGAACAGGGGAAGTTGGGCATTGAGGCGACAAGCAAACAGGTCTATCTGGCATGGGCCTCGCATATTCATGATCTGGGCAAACAGAGAGGGGTGAAGCCTCCAATCGCTGTAATCTCTGAGGAACGTGGAATTCCAGTCCGCCACCTGATTGAGTTTCCCTGGAAGATATTCCCCTATGACATTGATCTTGTTTGCTAGGCAAAAGTGCCAGAACTCCTTTACTATGTTGATCAACATACGGGACCTCGTGCCCCCTAATCGATTGATATATCTCACCACTGAGACATTGTCCATCCTGAGAAGGATGCAACAGTTGCTCTTCAGGGGTGAGATTGACCTGATGGCGAAGGAGCCAGCCAGTAACTCGAGGCAATTTATGTGCAACTTTAGCTCGTCTGCAGACCAACGTCTGCCTGTGGCTAATTCTCCACAATGAGCGCCCCATCCCCATCGGCTGGCGTCTGATTAGACAACCACGCCCGGAGCTGCGCCGAAGATCGCCTTTGCATCCCAGGCTGTCATGTGTTCTAGCCACCAGCAAAGCTCCTCTTGAGCCTCCAGAGATAAGGGAATGAGGTGATCGTAGTGAAACTTCTTTTGGAGGTAAAAGATTTTGAGCCTCTGAAGGGCCCTGCAATGTAAGGGACCTGGGAAAACGGCTTGAATCGAGGACGCCAACAAGCCCACAATTTGCGCCAGCACTCTTAGAGAGATCATTTGTTTGGGCAGGGTGGATTTGATCTCCCTTTTTTTGGACCTGATCTTGCTCACAGGAAGAAGGAGCTGGGCAGAGACAAAGTCTGGAATCTCAGAAATTCTATCTGTTGACTCGGGACCATCATGGACTTCTTGATGTTGATGATAAAACCCAGACTCTGTAAAAGGAACATTGTCCACTCCAAGTGAGTGAGAAGAAGATTCTTGTCCTGCGCCAGAATTAACATGTCGTCTAAGTACACCATGAGGCGCACCCCCATTTCCCGAAGGCGAGAAACCACTGGTCTCAGGAGTTTGGCGAGTACCCATGGAGCTGACGACAGTCCGAAAGGAAGAGTGCGATATCTGTACATTGCCCTTTCCATTGAAATTGCAAGAATTTTTGATGTAAGGGGCAAACTGGTATTGTAAGATAGGCATCTTTCAGGTCCAGACGGACCATCCAATCCTTCTCCAGCAGGTGATCCCTCAGAAGATGGATGCCTTCCATCTTGAAGTGTCTGTAAACTACATCTCTTAGGTTCAAGACAAGGTGTTGTCCTCCGCTCTTCTTCTGCACCAAAAAGACGTTGCTGCAAAATCCTTCGGGTATGAAGGGTTCTACGGCAATAGCCCGTTTGGCCAAAAGCTCTTCTAGTTCTGAGTCTATAAAAATCTGTTCTTGAAGGGAAAAAAGGAGAGGACGAGGGGGAGATAGCTGACAGGGGGAATCCAACAATTCTATCTGGTAGCCCTGAACGGTCTGAAGGACCCACACATCTGAAGTCAGATTCATCCAATTGCCCACAAAATGCAACAGTCTGCCCCCTAGGGGAATTGACTGACATACAGGACTTACCAGACGACTGTGAGTCGAAGTTTTTGTATCTTCGATTGACACCCCGGTTGAAGCGGCCCCTGTAGCCGCACGACCTGGAGGGATAGAAACCCGCCTGTTCGGGCTCTTGGGTGTAGCCCCTACTCCTGGGGGGAGAATCCTCGCTGAGGACTTGGGTTTGTGTAGCGCCTGGTCGAGCGTCTTCTGCCACAGCCGGCTCTACCAGAGACCTGTTGGAGCACTCTCTTGAGGGAAGCTTGAGATTTATCCAGGGAAGCAAAGGAGCTCACAAATTTGGCAATGTCCTTCACAAATTTGTCGCCAAACAGTTGACCCTCTGCCAAAGGGCCTGGTTCAGAAGAGGCTAATTCCACCAACTGGGGGTCAATCCTGAGTAAAACGGATTTGCGCCGTTCGGACGCCAAAGCGCAGTTAGCGTTTCCTAACACGCAAATCGCCCTTTGCGCCCATCCAGCCAGGACCTCAGGGTGAATGGCCGCACCCGTCTCTTGTGCCTGGAGGGCCAACTCCAGAATTTTTGCAGGAGGGCCTGAAAGGTCGAGGACCTTCTCTTGGCATGCCTGGAGGGCGCATTCAATCCCCTTCTTAGGGTCCTTTTTATACTTTTTTAAGAAGGTGGTCATTGAAGAGTCTATATCCGGGGTCAGAGTCACCTTGTTAGCTAAGTCTGGGCATGGGTATTCTGATTTCAGCCGAGCCCTAACCTCTTTGTCAAAACCCTTACGAAGATGTGCTTGCATGTATTCAGCCACCACCGGGGGAGGAACCCAGTCAGAGGACCTAGGATGGACTATGTCTGAGGGATCGAACATGAAGGGGGTTGAACAGGAGAGGAAGCGGGGTTACGCTTTTTTGCGCACTTGCGAGGTCTAGATTCATGGCAGGAATCAGTGTCCGTGCCGGTATCAGTAGTGGTATCAAAGGACAGGGATAGGAGAGGATTGCTGTGGAGGTGGGGCAGGCGCACCATCTTTGGAACCTTCTTTGGACTTATATAACTTAGAATATGTGTGTGCAAGAGGCCAAGAGGAACCAGCAGGCTCAACTAACGGGCACTCGAGCCGAGGAAGACCCAGTGGAGGGAAGGGACGGGGAAGGGGTAGAAGGGACCAACAGTTCCAATTTCTTAGCTAGGGGCAACAGGGCGGAAGAAAGGGCCTTATCAAGCTTTGCATCCAGCTTTTTATCAATAATGTCCTCCATGGACTCCTCATCATAGTATTCATCTTCGTCCTGGTCCTCGCACGCAGCCACCTCCTCCTGGTAGAAGTCACACTCTGCCATACTCTTTAGTAGAATATAAAATTCCAATCAACAACCCCCAGAGGGAAGCTCAATTATCAGCCCGTTGAATAAGGGTGTCGGTTGGGAGTAATGCCGGGTGCAGGAGCCAGTAAACAATACCAAAGTCACTTAACCACGATTAAATACTCCCACTCTAGGACTAATGGAGGGAGAAAACCCCCTTTCTGTAGGCAGAATAGGGGCACCAAAAATTGTGGCTTACAGGAGCCCTGGGAAAGCAAGGGTTAATGTTTGGAATAAGCCTGAGGGTCTATCGAACAAAAACGCTGCCTTATATGCATGAAAACAGGCCCAAACTGGCTCCTGGCCTGCTGTTCAGCCCGAGGCAGAGCTTCTTGATCGGCAATAAATGGGGCTGCGTGCGCGTAGAGACGCGCGCGAGCCCTGGAGACGCATGCCGGGAGCCCGCGAAGGCATCGACGTGCGTCTCTCTCCCAGCGGGGGGGGCCAAACCCCTCCGGATCGCGAGCCGTGATCCGATGCAGTCAGTGCTGCCGGCAGCGATATCGGGGCACGGGGAGTGGCAAAAGCGCAACATGCGCTAGAGAGGGAGACTAAGGGAACGGAACGGGCAGGCAAGAGCTGCGCTCCCAAAACGGAGAAAAACCCGAGGACGCGCTGCGGAGCAGCACGCGTTAAGCACCATAGAAGTCCCCACAAGAGAAAGCACCACAAACGTGTCCAGCATTACCAATAAATATAACAATAACGAATATAAAATACTCCTCAAAGTCTAGCAAAAGTACAGTACATTACAAAGTATACAAGGTATATCTGGGCTGCGGAGCAGCAAAGAAAGAGGAAGCCAGTTTGGTGTCTCTCTACTTTGTATACTTTATGATGCAGTGATTGGCTGTGATAAAAGAGGCGTGGTTCAAAGCCTCATGGGTATTGATGTTTTTTACTTTTATCGGCTGCTGTGTTAGCAGGAAAGAAATTGAGAAAGCATAATCAGAAGTCTCCGGTCCTGATATAGAATCCAGGTCAGGTGAGGGCTGAACAGATACCTTCACCCACTTCAGCCAAGATGGCGGGCTCCTTTCTTCAGCGACGGACGGTACTGATATTAAGCGAGTAGGGGGGTGGTGTGATGCGAGCGACACCGGGAATCTGGCAGTCAACCCTTCAATACTTCATAAACTATGAACAGTATGATTTTCTGGTCTTCCTTCCATTTAGAGGGTAACAGGCCCAGTATATCTGACTGAAAATCACTTAGTTGTTTTGTGTACACTTTGAACATTTATTAGCCTGTGAGCAGGGATAGAGATAAATGGTACGATGTGTTTCCTAAAGCAAAGAAGGTTCTATTTTATGGAACACGTAACAAGGGATACATAAAATCTTAGGTTGAATTTGATGGTGCATCAGTAGAAAATTAAGTTTATGTGGGGCTTGAGACGCATAAACTTCAACCACTTTCCAATAAAACAGATTACTTTTGAGCCATTTCCAGACAATTTATTCGTAATGAGATGAAGACATTAGCGACAGTAACACAGACATTCTGGGCCAATTGAAAAGGCAGGCAGAGACAAACAAAGGGGATCTGCTGTGCTAAAGTCACATGTCAGGTGCAGAGGTCTGAATTAATCTGAGGTTACATTACTAAATATTTATCAGTTTTAAATCTAAGCATCACTGCGGCAGCTGGGTTGTGTGGTGCCATATTGATGTTTCAAAGAGATCCTTGCTCTGTCTCATCCATAGTCAACCTCAGGACATGCATCAATTCATTAACAGCCAGAAAATGCTAGTGAAAAAAGATATGCAGATGATTTTGTATTTCTGTGAATGCGATTAGGACTTGAGGTATACCTACACACATGAACAAGTGGAAGCCAAATAAGTTAATGCAGAACAGAAACAATAAATGTGATTGTGGGCTGGAAGGATTTCTAGGAAACACATATTATAGGCCTTAGATAGAAAAGATAGGAGAGGGCAAAATTGAGACTCATTTGTCAGAAAGGAGCTGAGTCAATATATTGCTGTTCCCTTAATACTGGCAGGTTGTAGTCTTATAATTATTGCTGAATGGTCTGTGGTGTCCCGAAACACCAGGAGGTCTAATGTTCATTGTGATGATGACACTTGTGCCAGCCATCAAATGAAGATATGACCAGAATATATTGTCTTAGCCTTGTTGTGCTTAAATCAGCTTGCTATGAGCCAAGAAATCTTGATTATTGCATATAATATCTTCGCCAGTCTGATGATGCATTTTCCACCATCTTAGCTACAACAATGAAGATGGGCTAAAACTGGCTGAGTAAATAGGCCTCAACCTCTGTCCCCTCTATCAAAGTCAAAATACTTTATTTCCAAAAAATCAATTCTTACAGAAATATTTCACATTTCCCAGTTCATTAATATAAGCAACTACAACTCTCTGTCCCCTCTAGATTCTCCAGCCTCACCTCATAGCCTGCCATTCATTACTAGAGTCCACCATGGATCCCCAACAGGGTTCTCTGAGACTGGATGGCCAAATAGGCTACCATTCCTCCTTCACAGCTTGGGTTTCACGGGCTGTCGCAGAGACAACAGCAAGTTGGTGCCTGGGCCTGTCATGCTTAGGGCAAGTTGGCCCATTATCCTACTGACGAAAGAATGACGAGCCAGCACATCCTCAATCACAACACTCCACTGTTGGGCGGTGGCGTCCTATCAGGTCGAGGTCATCCTGGCGGTCAGACACAGGTGCACCCCACAGGCTAGAACAGGTGCCGGTTTGCTTGTTGAATGTTCTACACTGAGCGTGGTTGATGCTCCCATTTTGCTTCCTCAACCTTTATCTTCAATCAGCTCAATGCTAGATCACCTATACGGTGGCAGCCAATTTGGAAGCAAAAATGTCCCCCCTTCACTGAGCTATCACAATAGCTCCTCCAGTTCTATCCTAAACAAATACATAAACAAAGATCAACATCTATTTCAAAGGATGGCATGAACCTGCAAGGATGGAGAATGTAACTCCACGAGCCACTCCCTGATTCATCTCTGACATGAGTGGGAACTCTGGGCCCAGGAATGATCACATCTGAAGTTTGTGGTCCTGGAACTACTGAGTCCAGAGTTTACAGGTCCAGTAACTCCAGAGCCAGAGATACCAATGGTGAGTGGTGGTATTCCATTCGGAGATACCCTGCTATTAGAATTCTGTCACTCATATTCAAGCTTGATATGTTAGAAAGCCTGCATTTTACATTTTTATGCTTGCAATATTATTATCCCCCCATCCCCTTTTCCTGGTGAAATCAGAAGGGTGGGCATGTAACCTTCTACATGAACAGTCTAAAATGAAAGATATTTGCCTGATTCTAACCTGCAACTGGTGCTTGTCAAAAAATGATGCAACAAAACTCTATTGCTGATGTATTGTAACTGTTGTTATGTACCGTTCTCGGTCACACATTCCACTAACTTACCGACAGTCGAATTGGTGCTTCACCTGTTTAGATATCTGGTTAGAGCTAAAAACAAACCGTGCTAGTTCAATATAAAGAGATCTATAGAACTCTTGATCTGATGTGCTGAGATAGTTCAGGCCCCACCAGCCAAGACTGGGCAAGGAAGTTACCAGAGATGACAGTGTTGCTTCACTTGGCTTGCCTCATCACCAGATAGATTACTATGTCAGTGATCTGGTTAAAATGTCATTATTTGTATTCACAGTTTTGTTTGATGGAAATTCAGCACTGTAAGAACACATCGCCTTTGACAGCTAAACTTCTGTGGACGGATAATAGATGTGTCAGGGGGAACTCAAACTTGTAGTGCAATTTATAATGATCTAATTTTGACAGATGCAGCGATCTTCATCAGTGTATAACTTGTATTTTTCAGAGAAAATAGTAGCTTGATACCACTTTTTCATATGAGGTTTAGAGTGAATAATACTGACAGCAATAGGCTCTAGATCAATAAGACTCCACAATATCTTGTGGCCACCACTGACTGTATAAGAGCTGTGGTTAGTGGACGGATGAAATAATAACCTAAAGTAACTCATTAAATTAAAGGATGCACACAACAAGCTTGCATCGGTGGAAAAAGAGACATCCAAACAGAAGTCCTCAGTTCACCTCTTGTAATGATATTCCTGAAGGCAAGTGGCTTAGGGCCAGATGTCCCAACATTGTATTTTGCGAGTCCTTAATAGATAATTTTGCAGATTCGCTATTATGGACTCGCAAAATGCAATGTAGGTAAGTTTCACAAATAAAATTGTGATTCCTACGCATTCCTTATTTGCAGCTTGCAAATAAATAATGGCTTCCTATTTATTTCTATGGGCCGAGAGGCCCACAGGAATGAATGGGAATTGCATGCATAATTTTTGAATACCTAATAGGTACTCACAAATAGCGCATGCAATTTCAAGGGTCCAAGGGGGCCAAAAGGACACCCTGTTGCACCCATGAAATATGCATGTGTGCACATGTGGCGCACATATATGCCCTAAGGGCATGTTTGTGCGCCACATGGCACAGAGAAAAATGCAAAAAAGGGAATTTCTCTAGGAATTTGCAAATTATCATCAACTTGAAGTTTGTGGTAATTTGCGATTCCTTAAAGGAAGGACACAATATTTTTTTGCTTCCAGCATTTAATTTAAGTAATCGCAAATTATGATTTCCTCAATGCATTTGCAAATTAGGTAATCGCAAAAACTATGATTCCCTATTTTGCGAATGCCTTTTGGGATGATACATCCCCAAAGGCTTTTTACCATTTGCAAACGGGCCTATTCGTGCGAACGGTAAAACGTTTGATACATCTGGCCCTTAGACTGACTACCTTCCAACATTTTTTTGCTCACTCTCACTATATGGTTCCTCAGAGCGGAATGCAGCATCTTTCCCTGCAAAATTACGAATATTGCTGGTTATTTCTACATTCACCCAAACATCTGTCTACATGTTGTTTCATTTACACATACTTTGCAGCAACTATAATCAAGTTTCCTTAAGTCCCAAGAAGCCTTTCCTCTTACATGCGAGCAGTATTGCATCTACCTCTAGTTTCACTCATCAGCTGTTTGCCCATTGCTGATAGGGCTCACAAAGTATACTGCCTTGATACACTTGGAGCGAGTGACTTGAAGGTACCTAAAAGGTTGAGTCAAAGCGCAGCGCTCTGGTGCATATGTACAAGAAAATGTTGGAGAGCGGAGATGTGCCAAATTTGGCAACGCCGCACTCCGACATTTCCAAAACGCAGAGATGTGCCATAATTACAACAATACCACACACCCCTGTGTTTTCCTTAGCACTGACACTATAATTAGGTTCCTAGCGCCACTGCAGGCACCGTGTTGCATACCCAGGCTCCCGCCTGCATTGCAAGGAACGATTGTTTAGGTGCAGGCCAAACCTAAACAATCAATAATGGCGATTTATTTTTTCTGTAGTACACTTAGAAATAGCAAAAAGGAGGAGAAATAAAAGTCTTTTTCTTCATTTCACCATTCTAACATATGCTCTTGCGTGGCGTTAGTTTTTGGCACTGCCTCAGATTTACAGTGAATTTGTTGGCAACATCAAAAAGCAATAGGTGATACGATGGAACACCCACAGCAACACCTATTGCACACCCCTTTCACATAGATACCTGTGTGAAAGGGTACCATATGTTCGAGGCATGTGGGCTGCTAAATTCATATCTTAGCATTAGATCGCCGCCTAGTGTTGGGCTCGGATGATTGCACATTGTTGTCCTGGAAGAGTCTTCGAAGTATCCTGAGATAGGTGGCTCCTCCCCTGGACTACAGTGCGCATGGGCATCGGCTCCATCCCCAGATTGTTTTTTTCCGCCATTGGGTTCGGATGTGGTTTCGACGTCTTACTGTCGGAACCAAGTAAAACTATCTTTTACCGGCCAAAAGGCCTCGATTTTCTTGCGTCGGTATTGTCTGCGCTCGGTCTCGAGTCTTCCGTCTCTTGAAGCCGGAATAAGCGGAGTTTTCTTCGCTTTCTGAACTTTGAGGCCTTCTCATCGCGACACGACAGCAGGCCTTTACGGACATGGAGCGGAGCCCGTTCAAGTACTGCCCGCTCTGTGGGTCTAAGTACCCACACATCGATCTACACCCTGTGTGTAACAAGTGCCTTTCACCGGACCACGACGACGGCAAGTGCAAGGCCTGTGCACAGTTCCGCTCCAAGAAAACTCTCAAGCTTCGGCGCGCGGTGCGCTTGGAAGCTAGGCAAGCGGCCCCGGATCCGGAGAACATCTTCGGCGACCCGGAAGAAGAGGTCCAGGGTCACCTTCTACAAATCTCCCCCTCACAGTCGGAGGTCGAGGCGGATCCGGGTGACGACGACGGAGTCGCGGGTCCGGTCCTCGAGTACGTCGAAGAGGTAGGAGACGACGATGAAATTTATGGGGCCGCGGCGGACAGCTCTGCGGACGAGCTCTGCCCCGAAAGTTTCGAGGACGACCGGGACACGGGATCGCCTGTCGGCCTTACCCTGGACCCGTTGCCGCAAGCCACAGCCCCGCCTTCAGGCCCGGCTTCGGACTCACTTGCTGGGCACGATGTTTCGAAACCGAAACTGAAACCGTCGGGGTCGTCAACACCTAAAATGGCCGACCCGAAATCGAAACTGAAACCAAAGGACTCGAGTGTTCCTAAGATGGCTGCCGTGCCTGTGAAGAAGTCGGTGCCCGTCACCCCGTCGGCTCCGTCGACCTCCGGTCCGCAGAAGCCGAGGAAGTCGGTCGATTCCGACGCTCCGAAATCGAAGCCGACGCCCGATGAAGGGGCCCCCAAGAAAGATAGTCGGCTCGGATCAACGGCTCCGGCGCCGTCCAAGCCCGCCAAGGTCGGCTCCAAAGAGGCTACGCCCGAGAAGTCGGCGCCCCGGCCTCAAGATTCGGAGGACCCGAAGAAGGTTTCCGCGCCCAAACCGCACAAGGCCCGCGAGGGCGTCGGATCCGAGGGACCGCTCAAAGCATCCTTGTCGGCGACAAAACCAACTGGCAGTGTACCGTCCCCTATTGCGGAGTCACTGCAGAGAATCAGGGAGAAGGCCCTTGCTCCATCGGCTCCGATGCCATCACCGCAACCGCAAAAGGACGCTCCGGCTAAGCCTTCGGGGAAACTCCTTTTTCTCTTGCCACCTAAGGAGGCGCCGAAAGCGTTTTCGACGAAATCGGCTCCGAAGCAGGTTTCCTCACTGCCAGACCCTCTTCCACGTCGTGTACTCGAATCGGTGGACGATTCAGAGCATTTCATCGATGCTGCCACCGGCAAGCTGACCCTCTATAAACGGAAGATCACTTCGGAGCCGGTGGACCCCTACGTCATCCCGTTGAAGAAGAAGAGGGTGCCCCTTGACGCCGTAGGCCTCACGGAGCCGATTCAGCCTCCTCCAAGACGGAGCCCTACTCCCTCCCCAGACCACTCTGTGGGTGAGGAAGATGATGGGGATGAACAGTACAATTTCCCCATCGATGACCCTGATGTACAACCAGATTCATACGACGACTCTGGTGACCAAAACACCCAGGGGGCGGGCCAAGACCCGCAGACCTTTAATGCACGTGCATCCCCGACTGAGGACTCAGCAGGATTTCATGCACTAATTGAACGGGCGGCGGCCAATCATGATGTGGACATGCATGCCGACCCGGTTGAGGAAGACTTCCTTTTTGACACCTTTGCCATATCTGAGAGGACAGTAAAAACACTTCCTATGCTGAAAGGTGTTCTCAAACATGCTGGAGACATTTTTAAGGAGCCTACGAGGGCTAGAGTGGTCAACCCTCGCATTGAAAAGAAGTACAGGCCTGCTCCTGCGGACCCAGTCTACATCCGGGGACAGTTGCCACTGGACTCTCTTGTGGTTGCCAATGCCAGGAAACGTGCCAACTCCCAGGCAACGGGTGAAGCTCCTCCCCCGGACAAGGAGTCCAAAGTGCTTGAGGCAGGAGGCAAAAGAGTGGCTGCACAGGCGGCAAACTTTTGGCGCATCGCTAATACACAGGCGCTCCTGGCGCGTTATGATAGGGCGCACTACGACACCCTAGAACAAATTATACAACACCTGCCCCCACAGTTCCAAGAAGGCACCAAGATGCTTATTGAGGAAGGGAAGCTAATATCAAACGCAGCCATCAAGTGTGCACTTGACGCTGCGGACACAGCTGCTAGGGCTATCAACACTAGCGTTATGCTGAGAAGACAAGCCTGGCTCCGCATCTCAGGGTTCAAGCAGGATATTCAGACGACAATTCTGAATCAGCCGGTCAATCCTGATAGTCTGTTTGGTCCGGATGTTGACACCACCTTAGAGAAGATAAAGAAGGACACGGAAACTGCTAAATCTATGGGGGCTCTGCAGTCCCAACAGTTTCGTGGCGGCAATTTTCGTCGCTCAGGTGCACGTGGAGTCACCAGAGGACAGATGGGTCAACAATCCCAGTTCTCCAAAGGTGGGGCGCAAGCCTCGTTCACTAAGCAGACCAAGGGAGGTTATAGGAACAACAGCAACAGAGGTCGCGGCAGAGGAAACAACAGCTCCCGCACCTCTACTCCGAGCAAACAGTGACTCTCTGTCACTGCCCCCCGACCACCTAACACCTGTCGGGGGGAGACTGCAGCAGTTCCTGCCCGTCTGGAGAAACATCACCACAGACAGGTGGGTGCGACAATTAGTTCAGTATGGTTATTGCCTAGAGTTGAAGTCCACTCCACCCAACATCCCACCAAGGCAAAGGCCTATGTCCGCAGAGCACTTGCACTTATTGCAGCAGGAAGTAGTGGCGATGCTGCAAAAAGGCGCAATCGAGCTCGTGCCGGTGGGGGAGGAAGGCACAGGGGTATATTCCCTGTACTTCCTTATTCCAAAGAAGGACGGTTCTCTCAGGCCCATTCTCGATCTACGTCCCCTCAACCTGTACATACTATCGGAACATTTCCACATGCTTACACTGCAGCAGATTCTTCCCTTGCTAAACCAGGGAGACTTCTTGGCAACCTTAGATCTCAAGGATGCTTATTTCCATATTCCACTACACCCGTCACACAGGAAATATCTCAGGTTCACTATTCAAGGCAGGCACTACCAGTTCAAAGTCCTACCCTTCGGAGTCACGACAGCCCCGAGGGTGTTCACCAAGTGTCTAGCGACAGTGGCGGCGCACCTCAGGAGGCAGAATATCCATGTCTACCCCTACCTAGACGACTGGCTCGTACAAGCCAAGTCGGAGCAACAGTGCGCCGCAGACATGTCGACTACAATTCGCCTGCTTCACGATCTGGGTTTCTCCCTGAACTACCCAAAATCGCATCTCCAGCCGGCACATGTCCGGCAGTTCCTGGGTGCTACGATCAACACCCTGACAGCCATGGCTCAGCCAAACCAAGTCAGAATCGACAGCATTCAGTCGCTGATCCAACGATTCAGACCACAACACTCCCTGCCAGCGAGAGTGTTCATGCAGTTGATAGGCATGATGGCCTCCTGCATCTTCATAGTCCCTCACGCACGGTTGCATATGCGCCCGCTCCAGGAGTGCTTAGCGAATCAGTGGACACAGGCTCGTGGGCAATTGACAGACCTAGTGTTGGTTACCAGTCGGGCATACGATTCTCTGCATTGGTGGACTCCACACAACCTTTGCAAGGGCCGACTGTTCCAAGAGCCTGTGCCGCAGATTATCCTGACAACGGACGCATCTCTCCAGGGATGGGGAGCTCATGTGCTCACTTACACAGTGCAGGGACTATGGACGACGCAGCAACAGAAGATGCACATCAACTATCTGGAACTGATGGCAATCTTCATGGCGCTCAAGTCCTTCATTGTACATCTGAGCAACAAGGTCGTGCTAGTCCGGACGGACAACATGACCGCGATGTACTACATTCAAAAGCAGGGAGGCACCCACTCGCCACAGCTGTCTCATCTGGCTCAGAGCATGTGGAAGTGGGCCATTCAGAAGAACATCTTCCTCATGGCAGAACACCTCCCGGGCAAGGACAATCAGATGGCGGATCTGCTCAGCAGATACAGCCATCAGATGCACGAGTGGGAGATACACCCTTCTGTTCTCCACCCGTTCTTCCAAAAGTGGGGTCATCCGGAGATAGACCTGTTCGCAACAAAGGAGAACGCAAAATGCCGACTCTTTGCCGCCAGGTTCCCTCACCCACAGTCGCAGGGGAATGCGATATGGATGAACTGGTCAGGCAAATTTGCATACGCTTTTCCGCCAGCCCCTCTAATACCGCTGGTCGCAAGAAAGCTAAGGCAGCACTCCATGACTCTCGTCCTGGTTGCTCCAACGTGGGCGCGCCAAGCTTGGTACACCACGTTCCTCGAACTCTCGGTGGTGCCGCATCAAAGACTGCGCCTCACACCCAGTCTTTTGACGCAGAACCATGGAGACATTCAGCATCCAGATCCACGTCAGCTCAACCTGGCGATCTGGCTCCTGAAGTCCTAGAGTTTGGATACCTTAACCTACCTCCAGAATGCATGAGTATCATCAAGGAGGCGAGGAAACCTACTACTAGAGCATGCTATGCTGCTAAGTGGAAGCGTTTTGTCATCTACTGTACGTCCAATGACATCAACCCGCTAGATGCATCTATTCCCAACATCATCTGTTATCTGTTACATCTCTACAAGTGCAATCTGGCGTACACTTCCATTAGGATACATCTCTCAGCCATAGCGGCTTATCTTCAGAACAGGCAGCACCTCTCTGTCTTCAGGGTGCCCGCCATTAAAGCCTTCCTTGAAGGTCTGAAGAGAGTCATTCCCCCAAGGACTCCACCAGCTCCGGTGTGGAACCTCAACGTCGTTCTCACCAGACTGATGGGGCCACCATTTGAGCCACTGCACTCGTGTGAGCTCCAATTCCTTACGTGGAAAGTGGCCTTTCTGATAGCTATTACGTCTCTGAGACGTGTCAGTGAGCTGCAAGCGCTCACCATACAAGAGCCGTTCATTCAAATTCACCCAAATAGGGTGGTGCTACGCACTAACCCTAAATTCCTCCCTAAGGTGGTGTCACAGTTTCATCTTAATCAAACTATTGACTTGCCAGCATTCTTTCAAAACCCGCAAACGGTGGCGGAAAGAATGCTCCATACCTTAGATGTACGGAGGGCGTTGATGTACTACATAGACAGAACACAACCCTTTAGAAAGACAAAACAACTCTTTGTTGCCTTCGCACCACAACACAAAGGCAACCCAATTTCTAAAGCAGGGATAGCCAGGTGGATTGTTAAGTGCATCCAGATATGTTATCGGAAAGCCAAGCGCACTTTAACAATACCCCCCAGAGCGCACTCCACACGCAAACTGGGGGCATCCATGGCTTTCCTAGGGAACATTCCTTTAGAGGATATTTGCAGAGCAGCCACGTGGGTCACACCACATACCTTCACAAAACACTACTGTGTTGATGTGCATTCCAAGCAGCAAGCAGCTGTAGGACAGGCTGTTCTCAAGACACTTTTTCAGGTTTCTGCAGCTGGCACGGGCAACCGCCGCTGATGGAGGGACTGCTATGTATTCTATGCTAAGATATGAATTTAGCAGCCCACATGCCTCGAACTGAATATGCTACTTACCAGTATGCATCTGTTCTTGGCATGTAGGGCTGCTAACATTCATATCGCCCGCCCTCCTCCCCGGTGCCTGTCGCAGCTGCAGATATACTATTGTATTTATTCATTAGCATGGACATCCTTTACACTTTCACTCCATCTCCTGCCACAATGGCGAAAAACAATCTGGGGATGGAGCCGATGCCCATGCGCACTGTAGTCCAGGGGAGGAGCCACCTATCTCAGGATACTTCGAAGACTCTTCCAGGACAACAATGTGCAATCATCCGAGCCCAACACTAGGCGGCGATCTAATGCTAAGATATGAATGTTAGCAGCCCTACATGCCAAGAACAGATGCATACTGGTAAGTAGCATATTCATTACCTAGCAGCGTTAAGCCACAGAAAGTGGCTTAATGCCACTTTGTAAATATGGAGCAGGGCATTGCGCCTCAAGAACATTGTTAAAAGTAACGTTCCTGTGGTGCAATACCCTTGTAAACGTACCCCTCTGTGTCCTAGAGAGAAACTAAGAAGACAAAAGTAAACAGCCCTTAGTTGACATAGTCCTCGATGCGGCGAGATTTGTGGCAAAAACATGGGAGAAGGGTCTAGGGGGGGTCAGGATTGTGTACGACCAGTGCACTAGATACATGTGTCCCGAATACTAGAACTCCTAGTACTAATCAGCAGCTTGACCTTCAAGTTATTGCTGTGCGTTCATCTCTGTGTGCTGGGCTCCTGGAAAGTAAAATGCTGTAAACCCAAAAAAGTGTCCAGCCTCAGTCACAGCTGTGAAACAAACCCTTTTATAGTCTTGTGAAGGGACAACATCCAAACACAGAGACTTTCCTGTAAGGGCAATAGATAATATAACTAGTAACAAGACAAGCATTTGCTATGCAATAGGTCTCGCATTTACGCGAGTTCAAGCTATTGGCATTGTAAAGAACAAGTTACTTACCTTCGGTAACGCTTTTTCTGGTGGATACAGTATCTGTTTGTGGATTCCCCACCTTGTGATTCCTCACCTTGTGAATATCCCCCTGCGTCAGCAACGTTCGGAAAAGCTCGCCGGCGTGGACAACGTCACAGGAACGCACGACATCGCGCGCGGCTCCGCTGACGTCACCGCTGGCGTGATGACATCAGTTCCGCCTTTTTACGTGCCTTCAAGGCACCCGGACGGACCAATGACAGTAGAAATATACATAGTATACACAGTACAAACTAGTCAAGGTAACACACATAGTGTGAATATAACATAGTAAACATGCCCAAGAACACATTCCTTTAACGGATAACATGAATACATTAAAATAATATTACCAAAAATGCAGGTATAGAAGAGTGGACAACGGGGAGGGGGGTGGGAATGTGAGGAATCCACAGACAGATACAGTATCCGCCAGAAAAAGCGTTACCGAAGGTTCAGCATGAATGGTCAAGAATGGGGGCTTTGAACTAAGAGCTTGAAGCTCACTTACCCTCCTTGCCGAGGTAATTGCAACTAGGAAAACCGTCTAAAAAGACAACAACCTCAAGGGACAATTATGTAAAGGTTCGAAAGGGGAACCCATTAGAAAAGTAAGCACCGGATTCAAGTCCCATTGAGGCACAATAAAAGGAGTAGGAGGAAATTTATTTGTAAGGCCCTTCAGAAATCTTAAAACAATAGGAGGTTTAAATAAGGACGGCTGATCCGGCAGGCAGAGAAATGCAGACAAAGCCGAAAGATAACCTTTAACTGTAGCCATAGCAAACCCTTGCTTCGCTAAAGAAAGAGCAAATAGAAGTATATCTGACAAACTAGCCCTCAAAGGGTCAATGGACTTTTCCCCACACCAAGTCACAAATTTAGACCATCTGTATGAATAGATTGACTTGGTAGAGTCACGCCTGGCCGATAGAATGACATCCACCACATCATGTGGGAGAGAAAAGGAATTCAGGTTGCCCCGTTCAATCTCTAGGCATGAAGGTGTAAGGTCTGGAGGTGGGGGTGTAGAAACTGCCCCTCCTTCTGAGAGAGGAGATCTGCCCTGAGAGGGAGACAGAGCGGTGGGCACGAGGAGAGGTGGAGAAGATCTGTGTACCACACCCTTCTTGGCCAATCCGGGGCGATCAATATTACATGAGCCCGGTCTTGGCGAATCTTCCTCAGAACCCGAGGAATCAAGGGTATGGGAGGAAACGCATAAAGGAGTTGCGAGTCCCAACTCAACTGACACGCGTCCCCCAAGGCTCCCTGCATCGGAAACTGGAGGCTGCAGAATGACAGGCAGATAGCATTCTCGTGAGTGGCGAACCCAGGACCAGAGACGCAGAGCCTCTCTGCAGAGACACTGCGACCCCACTCCTCCCTGCTTGTTAATATACTACATCACGGTGGTGTTGTCCGTCAGGACTTGAACCGACCGCCCACGAAGGGAAGGGAGGAAGGCCTTGAGTGCCAGACGTATTGCCCGCAACTCTAGAAGGTTGATGTGAAGCAACCTTTCCTCTGGAGGCCAAAGACCCTTGATCTCCAGATCCCCCAGATGAGCACCCCACCCTAGAGTGGATGCCTCCATTATCACCGTGGCAACCGATGGAGGTAGATGGAAAGGCTTCCCTTGAGACAGATTGCCTTCCACACCCCACCAAGATACATCCGCCGCTGCTATTCTCGAGATTTTCACAGACTCCCTGAGATCTCCGTTGTGCTGATACCACTGCCTGCGGAGACACCACTGGAGTGCCCTCATGTGCCAGCATGCATTGTTGACCAACAGAATGCAGGAAGCCATAAGACCGAGCAGACGAAGGACCTTCAGGACTGGAACGACCGCTCCATTGTGAAATAAATGAATCATTCGCTGTATGTCGAGAATCCTTTGAGGAGGAGGGAATGCTCGACATACAGTTGTGTCCAGTACCGCACCTATGAACAGGTTACGCTGGGAGGGCACCAGGTGAGATTTGGGTACATTTATCGAAAAACCCAACCTGTACAACAACCGAGTTGTGACTTGCAGATGATGGAGCACTGTCTCTGGAGATTCTGCTTTGATCAACCAATCGTCCAGATACGGGAATACAGGGATCCCCGACCTTCTGAGATGTGCTGCCACCACAGCCATCATCTTGGTGAAAACTCGAGGTGCAGTAGTAAGACCAAACGGAAGGACCGCAAACTGGTAATGCTGCGATCCCACCATAAAACGGAGATACTTCCTGTGCGACTTTAGAATGGGGATGTGGAAATACGCATCCTGCAAGTCGATCGACACCATCCAGTCCTCTTCCAGCAACGCCTGAAGAACCTGAGCAAGGGTGAGCATCTTGAACTTCTCCTGTTTCAGGTAAAGGTTCAAGATCCTGAGGTCCAAGATTGGACGAAGTTTGCCATCCTTCTTGGGAATCAGGAAATACCAGGAGTAGCATCCCTGACCCCTCTCCCGCTCCGGAACCACCTCTATCGCACCCTTTCGTAACAGTGACAGGACCTCCTCCTGCAGGAGAAGTAGGTGGTCCTCCGAGCAAACACCTTGGCAAGGAGGGTAATCCGGAGGAAACTCCCGAAAGGGAAGAGCATACCCATTCTTTACGAGATTGAGAACGCAAAGATCTGATGTAACCGATTCCCAATCCTGTAGGAAATGGGTAAGCCGACCCCCCACAGGACCCACATGATCCTGAATGGCGGATCTAGGGCTGCTTTGCTGCTGATGGAGGGGGTTGGGAAGCGGAGGAGGTAGAGGAGGAGACCTGACGTCCTCGAGGATGAGCTCTTTGTCTGCCCCTGTAGGATTTATATAGTGGATTTTTCTGTTGCTGCTGCTGTTGAACTTGACGGTAGGGTCGAAAGGACGGACGCCCAAAACCTCTATACATCTTAGTCGCAGAGCCTCTGGACTGCAGCCCCAAAGATCTGGCAGTAGCCCTACTATCCTTAAATCTTTCTAAAGCTGCATCAGCTTTTTTGCCAAATAATCCAGTACCATCAAATGGCAAATCCAACAAGGCTGCCTGAACGTCCGCAGAAAAGTCAGATGACTTCAACCAAGCAGCCCTTCTAGAGGCAACAGAAGTTCCCATAATGCGTGCAACTGAATCAGCAGTGTCAAGTCCACTTTGAATCACTTGACGTGCAGCCGTCTGTGTATCAGCCAACACCTCATCAAAATCCTTCCTGCTGTCCTCAGGAATCTTTGGAGCCAACTGCCGTACAGAGTCCATCAGAGCATGTATATATCTTTTCAAGAGACATGTGGCATTGGTCGATTTTAAAGCCATACTCACAGAAGAGAAAATCTTCTTTGCAGTCTGATCCTGTTTCTTGGACTCCTCATCCCCAGGCGCTTGAGGGAAAGCACCAACAGACTTCTTCGAACAGGCTGTCTGTATAACCAGACTTTCAGGCAAAGGATGCGAGGATAGAAACTCAGGATCACCAGGAGCTACCCTATACCTCCTTGCAACACCCTTAGCCACTACAGGAGCTGTAAGAGGCCTGTTCCAAACCTCCAAAATAGGCTCAGTCAAAGCCTCATTAAAAGGAAGCAATGGTTCTACAACCGAAGATGGGGAATGAAGAACCTCGGTCAATATATTAGCCTTGAATTCAGCTGTAGGCAAAGACAAATTTAAAAGAGCTGCAGCCTTTTTAATGACCACATGGTATGGTGCAACGTCCTTTGAAGGAGCATCAGAAACAGAGCACAGCTCCCATTCAGGGAAAAGCTCTAAGCCACTAGCTTCCCTCAAATCATCAAAGTAGTCCTCCTGAAGCTCACCTTCTTCCATCTCAGCCTCAGCCTCTCTATATCTCTGCTCCTCTATAAGATGCTGAGCTTCCCGCCTTGATCTTTCCTTCATGAGCCGCGCCGTCGGATCCGTGACCGACTCAGATGGAGCCGGCGTCGAGATCGGATCCGGAAGCCCAAACTGCTGCTCACGAGGTCGGGTCGGAGCCGGCGTCAATAGAATCGGCGTCAACGACTTCGGCAGCGCCGAAAAATGCCAAGGCGAAGACTGCGCCGGCATAAATGGCATAAAAGGAGCTGGAGCAAAGGAGTGGGGAACTGCTAAACTATATGCCAAAGGACCCATGGGACCCAAAGGTGCACCAGAGGGGTACAAAGCTCTCGAGTAGACTCCATACATCGTGTTTAAAAACGAAGTAGGGTCTTGACCTGGAGCTGGGAAGGGCGGGTTAGAACCCATAGGATGCCCTTTCGAAGGTTCCGGATTCGCCTCCTCTTCCACAGGCGGATTGACTGTAGTCACCGAGCCCTCTTGTAAAGGAGCCTCTTCTTCCTCTCGAGCCGGGGACTGCGACATAGAGGGAACCAACTCCGGAGCCGGAGAATGCACCGGCGACTCCAAGGGCGAAGCCTCACCTTCTGGAACACCAATCGAAGGAGACACCTCATCTTTTCTATGCCTCCTCTTAGGCTACTTTGGCCTCGACTCTGAATCCTCACCGGAGTGATGACGAGATCCATGCCTTCGCTTCTTATGCTTTTTCTTCGCTGACCTCAAACATGACCAGAAGACAACTTCGAAGGCTTACGCCGTGCGGGACCTCGACCTTGACCTCGCCCTACTCGAACGCGATCTCGAAGACTTCTTCTCTTTTCTACCTTTTAACTTCGGCACCAGAAGTTTTGCTTCCCTCTCTCGAAGAGCCTTTGGGTTCATCTTCTTACATGAAGAAAAGCCTTTGACATCGTGGTCCGAACTCAGGCACCAGATACAATCTTCATGTGGGTCTGTAATCAACATCATCTTGCCGCACTCCCCACAAGGCTTGAACCCGGTCTTCTTAGACGACATCCTCAGCGAGAAACAAAGAAGCAAGAAGCAAGAAGCTAAACAGAGAAAAACAGTAACAAAGTTACCAACAACTACAGAGGTTCACCGGAACCGTTGGAGTCGACGACGCAGAAAAAAGGGAACTGATGTCATCACGCCGGCGTAGGCCTATTATGGAGTCGGTGACGTCAGTGGAGCCGCGCGCGATGTTGTGCGTTCCTGTGACGTCGTCCACGCCGGCGAGCTCCAAAGAATTTTCTGAACGTTGCTGACGCAGGGGGATATTCACAAGATGAGGAATCACAAGGTGAGGAATCCACTGGCAGATGTATCCATCAGAATGACAATGCCTTTTATTTATGTTTTTAAAACGAAAACAAAAATAAAAGGCATTGTTATTTGCAATGCCAATAGCTCAAACGTGTGTAAATTCGAGACCTAGTGCTTGTTCTAACTACGGGCAATTTATCATCACATTAGTGCCATGCCTCGAGTGAAATGCCAATAACCTGAATTTTGTAACCAGAAGACATAGATTACTAGTTATATGTGCCTTATCAGAACGCATCACCATAGGATTCAACCAGAAAGCCCACACAGTCTCCAGAGAGGTCTAGAGAGGAGGTCGGTGTAGGGTTCTAATGTGTTGTCTTGTAATGGGAGGGATGAGGGAAATGAAGAACTAATAGAATGAGCAGAGAGTTGGAGTAAAAAATACAGAGCAGTGGCAAAAGTGGTGTGTGAAGATGACAGGAGTCGGCTAAAAGGGGCTATAGTGTTGTTATCCCTAGAATCATCTCAGAACTTTACCACAACTTTTCTTCACTTAGCAATTTACAACCCCGCATTTTAGCCTGTATTTTAATTCACAAAGGTCACCACCTCTTCCAATGCCTTATTAAAGCAATCTCCTATTCTAAAAGAAATGCCTGAATATCTCTGTACACTTTTGTGGTGTCTAAACCACCTGCAAAGTCTGTTCTATTCCCTTCCTTTCACTCATAGGAACTAAGACCCTGCGGCCAAGATATGCTACCAAGGTGCGATCAAGAGCTATCACAAGGCTATACACTCTGCACAGGCGGCCTACTTCACCAATAAAATTAATTCAATCAATAATCATTCTAAGTGTAACTTTAAAATACTTAACAACCTTAAAAGTAGGAAAGAGTCCTCTACTTTTGTGATTACGTCTGGGCAGCAGTGCAAGGACTTGGCTACTTTTTTTGTTAAGAAGGTGGAAGCCATTTATAGGTCTTTTCCGGTGGACACTACCGGTCATGCTGTTTTGCAGAGTCCTCCTCCTATTCATACTCTGGCAGCCATACCTCCCATCTCTCAGGATGAGTTTCTCTTGTTAAGTGGGAAAGTTAAATCTTGGTTTCTTACAGACCCTTTGAAGCCGGCCCAGTTTAGGGATTCCCTACCTGTGCTTCTTGCACCATTATGCAAGGTAATTAACACCTCCCTTACCACAGCAGTTGTTCCTAGGATGTGGAATCAGGCAAGGGTAGTTCCTCTACTTAAGAAACCCTCACTGGATCCGGCAAAATTGGAAAATTTCCACCCCATATCGTTATTACCATGGGTAGCTAATATCGCCGAGCCACACACCAATAACATTCTCACGTGCTTCCTGAATAATAGCGGTTTCTTGGATATGTCCCAGAATAGCTTCTGTCATTCTGGGACGGAGCACGGAGACTGCTCTCCTATCTGTGACCGAACATCTGTGGACCATTCTGGTTGCTGGGCACACCGCTTCCTTGATACTGCTCGATCTAAGTGCCGCGTTTGACACGGTCTCACACCGGACCCTTTTACATCATCTGGAGGAGGCCGGGGTTGTAGGCCTGCCATGGAATGGTTTAGATCTTTCCTGTCGGACAGAACACTCCAAGTATTTGCCCCTCCCTTTCTCTCCCGCGCCCAGTCCATTGGGCAGGGTGTTCCTCAGGGTTCGTCCCTGAGCCCCGTACTGTTTAATCTGTACGTGCAACCCCTTGCCGCAGTGACCAGGGACAATGGTCTTACCATGGTCTCGTATGCTGTTGGTGGTGGCCCTCTCCGACGACCTTACGTGGGGCGCCTTCAGATTTCGGAGCGGCCGGGTGGATGACCACCAACTGCCTTCAGCTCAACACCAATAAGTCTGAGGTGTTGTTGGCGGGGAGAGATAAGGGACTAAGGAGTGAGCAATGATGACCTAAGACTTTGGGTAGCTCTCCCACCCCAAGGTGACAGTAAGAAATCTTGGGGTATGGTTAGATTCTACTCTCAGGTTTCAGGAGCACACTGCTTTGGCCTACTACAGAGCTTAAGGCCCTTGCTGGAGTTCTTTGATCATTCTACCCGCCAGATGATAGTCCAGGCGGCTATTCTGTCCAGATTGGACTATGCAAATATGCTCCTTTTAGGGGCAAACAAGGCAGAGGTGATTCGTCTGCAGCAAGTTCAGAATGCAGCAGCTTGGGTCCTGCTTAGGCTTCCCAGAAACTGCTCTGTGATGGGGTCTATCCGACGTCTACATTGGTTGCCTATGACCAAGAGGATCGAATTTAAAACCCTTTGTCTGACTTTTAAAAATCTAAAACTTTCATCCCCTGAGATTCTGTTCAATCTGTTGCTACCATATATACCTACACACCAGTTACGCTCTGCGGGACAATATTTGGTTGCGGTCCCTCGAGGAAAGCGTCTCCGAACTGGGGGACGGTTCTTTAGCTGTTTAGCTCTAAATTGTGGAACTCCTGCCTTATCAGATTCGTTGTCTGGATAGCCTGCTGACATTTCAAAAGGCTACCAAACCCTATCTTTTTCCTGTGGCTTAACCCCGAGTTTCCTTACTGACAGTGCTACCAGCGCCGGGACGCCTCTTTGCTGAGGCAGCTGTGCGCTATATACAAAGAGGTAACATAACATCACATAACATAGCTGTGTGTTTTATCACTCTGTTCAATTCCTTGAGGCACCACTGTGTTCAAAACACTTCCTTATCTAGCCGCACGTGCAGTATTACCAACAAGTCCCATCTAGTTTCTTTGTTTTCTTTTTGTTTGCATAGTGCAAGACAATGCGACACAAGCCAAGCTTCAATGTATATGCCAGAACCAAATACAAAGAGAAATCAACCATAGACCAGCGGCGTCTCCGTGCAGATTTGACATGCCTGAGGCCGGGCGCCATAAGAATCAAGGAGAAGTGGTAGGGGGTGCAATAGATTTTGAACAGATGCACGTCTTCATAAAGGCAAAGGGAAGACGAACCGGGAAGAGGAAAAAGTATGTAAAACTCGCACTGTAGATGTGATCGGAATGATTTAACACGTTCGTAAAGGCAAAGGGAAGACAAACCCTGTTGAGGTGAAAAGATTTTTTTTTTTTTACAAATCTAAAAGTTGCACTGTAGTTGCGATCGGGATGATTGTTTCCAGATGCACAGCCCCATAAAGAGAAATGAAAGACGGAAGAGGGGCCATCACACACTAGACAGTGAGATGGCCAAACAAACGACAAAGTAAAGACAAACTAGCCAGTGTACACGAAAATCTCCAGTTACAGACTCAGGCTACAGCGTGAAAAACAGATGGCACACTGCAGGCAATTAATAGAAGTCAACATTTATAAAAGAGCTCCCTCATGACCATTTATTTTATCAAAGGATACAAATTCCAACCTAGGCAACATCAAAATACCAAAGACATTTTTTACTTTCTCAATTTCTTTTTTATTACATTACTTTTTTTCATTATAAATACTTTTTTTCATATTATTATTTTCAGTATAAAACTTTATCAAAATAGTACAAAAAATGTTTTTTCACCAGAGATCTATGATGTATAAATTATCATCCACACTGCGATTCAATCAAACCTGGGTAGAAAACCAACACAACCAGACCACTCACTCATACCTCATACACATTCAAATCACAGAACAATCTATCTGTACAAGTTTAACACGTTTTGTCTGCTTTCTTAAGTCCATGCCTTTGGATTGTTTGCTGAGTTTCTAATGCTGCACTTGCTGTCCTTGAGCAAAAGGATGGTGAGTATTAATAGGGTGGAATGACTGCAGAGACTGACAGTATGTATTGTACCACATTGTGTGGTTGAGAGTGCGATTTGCAGTTTCTATTGAGTGATGTAGTGTTATGCTGCCTGTGAGATTTTTGGTTCTGTGTTATTGATTCTTGGTTCAATTGGTCGTTTAATTACTGTGATTTTGATGTACCTGGCTTATTTGTGATTTACGGCACAGGTTTTGGTTTTATTCTCTCTATTTATGCTAGATTGTTGCGCTAGTCGGGTGTATTTGCACTGTGATATGCCCTTCTCCATTATGTATTACGTATTCTACTATTTGTGGTGTGCCTTACGCTCCATGTGACAAGCTGTACCTCGTCCCCGCCATACAAGCTGCTTCGCAATGTTTATTCTGTCGCAGCTAATACTCCCACCTATATCTTAGCCCTCTGTTTACCACACCCGCATCTCATTCTGCTCTGGCTTAAACAGACCAATTCTCCTTACCTAATCTCTCTCTAAATGTAACCTAACGGATCCTGGCCTCCCCCCACCCCCGCTCCTTCTTCTCCCAATCATGCCTCCCCTCACCTGCCCCCCCATTATCCCTCCCCCACCCATCTTGAAACTCGGTCCCAACTCTTGGTCCATCCTCTACCCTCCCTGCTTATCCAAACATGGCAAGAACATTTTTAAACACAAACTTCTTTGTCAACACCCAGAAACCCTATTTGCTGACCACCACAACAGCCTCAACTCCTCCATCACCACCACCTACATCTTCTTCTCCAAGCGCCCTTCTAAATGGAAAAGCCTTATTCTACGGCACCTCCCCATCACCACCTCCCGTAAGATCCCATATGGTCTGAAACTCTCCACCACACCTTCTGCCGCCTTTCCGGGCGAAGTAGATATTTCCATCTTCAAGTCTGGAAACATTATCATCCAAGCCTCCGAACACCACCTATTCATCTTTGAACTTCACTTTCATACTCTTTCTCAACTCCTTTTACAATCCTCAAATGTTCCCCTATCACACACTCTACCCCGTGATCCATCACCTCTCTCATCTTCCCTTGACCCCCTGTCACCTCTCTCTGATTTTCCCCAACCCCAGGGTCCATCACTATCTACCATACCTCCCACCCCCCCTTCTCCTCTGCTGGTCTTACCGTCCAATCCTCCCATCTGTGTTATAGATACTCAACCTCCTTTGCCCACTCTTGCCCCCACCCCCCTTCTCCTCTCCCGGCCTTACCGTCCAATCCCCACATCTGTACTATCGATACCAAATCTCCTTGGTCCACTCGAGCCCTC
This sequence comes from Lissotriton helveticus, assembly GCF_964261635.1. Classification (NCBI taxonomy): domain Eukaryota; kingdom Metazoa; phylum Chordata; class Amphibia; order Caudata; family Salamandridae; genus Lissotriton; species Lissotriton helveticus. The sequence continues at coordinate 459,270,234 of NC_136060.1, read as the reverse complement.
AACCCCCCCACTCTCTCCAAAGCCCAATCCCCCCCGGCACCCCTCACTAACTCTCCTGCTCTTGAGCCCTACACCAAACCCTCCTCCTCACAACCCCAACTGGCATACCCGGCCTTCTCCTCTATCTATATCCACAACACTGACTCGGCTTCCCCCTGTTCTTCCCCCAATTCGGATTACTCTTCCACATCACGTCTCCCCTCTCTTGCTCGCAAGAACATAACCTGTCATGACACCCGTCTCTCCCAGTCTCCTAGTGAACCTTCCCCCTTTCTTCGGCCTCCTCCATTAACCCTACCACCCACCCTCATGATGCTTCTAATCCACCTAATGCCCCCACCCGCGACACGCCCACTCCTGCTGCATCCTCAACACGGGACTCTCTATGCTCTTCCGCTCGCTCTTCCCCTGATGATCTATCCCGGATCAATCACTTCCCATCCCCCACCTTAATCAACTCCTCATCGGCACACCCAACCCCCCCTCATACCCCTTACTTTCCCCTCATACTAATAACACAGTTTCCTCTACACCCCTATCTCCCTCTGAATTCCTCCTCACCCCATCTGATGATGCTCTTCTCCCTCGCCCTCTACGCCTAACGTCCCCCATTAGCCCCTCATTACCTTCCACATCCTCCCTTCTGATCCCTCCCTCTCACTCCCCCTCGTTCTCTCTTCCAACCCATAATATGCCTAAGACGCCACCCCCCACTATCCCCTCGTCCCTTTTTCCAACCCTTCCTCCCAATTTGAACGCCCCGCCCCGTCTATATCGTATGCACCCTCTCTCCCCAATGACGATCCTCTCCCTCCTCATAATTCAGATATCCTCCCGCCCCCAAGCTATCCCCCGTCCCCCCTTCGATCTTCTATCCTTTGAACACTCTTACCCCTCTAACTTCATAAATACGATTGAAACACATCATTCCTCACTTCTTACACGATCACTCCTTAATGTTGAATGTCTCCTATCGTCCCTTGTCATTGAACTCACCTCCCTCAGAACTGATGTCTCACTCCTCACCAAAGCCCACTCCTTGAGTCATGCCCACTTACCGATCTCTCCACATCACTCTATCCCCTCTTCCACTCACTCTAATACCCTTCCCCTCAATTCTCCTTCTATCTCCCCACATGGCTTTGCTGCCAACACCTACACTCCTCCTGGTGATGCCACCAACACCAACATTCCCCATTCCCCACCCCCCGCGAACGTCTCTACCTCATCCGAACCCACTGAAATTGCCAAAATCACCCCTCCATGCTATGCCATCACGCCCCCCCTCCACAGCTCTACACCTGCACGACAGCCCTAGCAATCAACCCTCTCTCAAGCTCTCTCGTATCTCCTTCATCATCCCTTTCCTCCACTTCCCTTAACCATCTGTCCACTATCCCGGTTCTCATTGGTACAAGCAGACTCCCCCTACCTCCGGCATCACCAAGACCCCCCCCCCCCGACTACTCAGATCTGTCCCCCCCTGTCCCCCACCCAACTGCCCAACCCCACCCCCTCTCGTGCATGCTAATTAACTGCCGATCTGCTTCCTGCCACGCGACTGAGATTGCGGAAACCATTCTCAACGAAAACATTGACCTAGCATTCCTGACTGAAACCTGGCTCAAACCTCACTCCACTCCTATCCTCGACCTGCTGATCCCCCCCTTGTTATTCCATCATTAAGAAAGATAGAAGCGAGCAAATAGGAGGCGGCCTTGCCCTAATCTTTAAAGAAGGCCTTAATATCACGACAGTCCATGTCCAAGACCCCTCCACATTTGAATACCTATGCGCTGATATCAATATACCTGGCTCCCCCGCCGTCAGGCTTCACACTATCTACCACCCTCCTGGTAACAGTATCGCCTTTACTGAAGAGATGTCTGATCTTATTACCCAAGCATCGCTTTCCCACTCTTTCTTGGGGACTACAACATCCACTGGAATAATAATAACGACCTAGCGGTCTCCTTTTTTAAAGGCATTATGGACATCACTGACCTGACTCAACTCTGCCAATCCCCAACTCACGCCAAAGGTGCCACCCTTGATGCGATCCTGGCTAGCAAGGATCTGGCCTCCCTCCTAAATATCCTTCCTGTCGACTGGTCAGATCACCACCTCATCCTCTTCACCTTGAATTGCTCCATTTCGTGCCCCGCCCCCAATGCAAGTCTACCTCTGATACCTACTCGAAAACTTCACCTTATTCCGCCGGTCGATTTGGAATCCACTATTAAAACTTACTTACTCCTCCCCCCTCTCTCCCACAGCACTAATGACCTAACTGACCATTTCAATAACTCTATCATTGATGCCCTCGACCAAATCGCCCCAATCAAATTCAAACAACAAAAACTTCCCTCCCAAATCCTGGTTCAATTCTGACCTCAATAGTGAGAGACGGGCCCTCAGACAATCAGAACGGACCTGGAGGAACCATCCCTCCTCTAACAATCTGGCCCTCCTTAGAAAGGCCAGAGCACACTATAAAAACACATATTCAATGAAAAAGCCTCATATCTCCGCTCCCAATTAGACCAGGCCAGAAACCGCCCCAGAGAACTATTTAGCATTGTTAAAAAGCAAACGTCCTCCGGCCTCCCCAAACTTCTATGCTCCGTTGAACGATGTGAAGAAATCGCTAGCTTCTTTTCTAACAAAGTCAACTCGATTGAACTCTCCTTCGCCACCTCCCCTCTCTCACCACAACCACCCCCCACTCATCTCCCCCCCACAACATCTCTAACACTAGTTCATCCTCTCCCACACCGCCTCAAGTTCTCTCCAAACCCCTAACCATTCGCCCCCAATATGTCCCCACTGTCACGTGCCACTATGCTAAAAACTATGCCTCATGGAGTGAATTCTCCCCTGTCTCAGAAACCGCTGTCACCAATATCATCACAAAACTCAAACCATCTTCTCACACCAAAGACCCCCTTCCTGCTCACCTGGTTCAAGAACTCAAACATGTCGTTGCTCCGATGTGGACCAACATAATCAATTCCTCTCTTTCCTCAGGCTGTGTTCCTGCCTCCCTTCAACTAGGCCAAATCTCCCCCATCATCAAAAACACCTCTGCTGACCCTAACAACTTGAACAACTTACGCCCCATCTCTAACCTTCCTTTCCTCTCAAAAGCACTGGAAAAATGGGTCCTATCGCAACTTGATAACCATATAGCCTCATTAAATCTCCTTGACAGATTCCAGTCTGGTTTCAGAAAAGGATGCAGTACCGAAACTGCCATGCTCAATATTACTGACGACATCCATCACTCCTTAGACAAAGGTGAATCCTCTCTACTAATCCTCCTTGACCTCTCAGCCGCCTTCGACACTGTCCATCATCCCACCCTTCTTAACACCCTCGAAGCTCGCTTCGGTCTTGAGGGCACCGTACTCAAATGGTTCTCTTCATTCCTTCAACACAGATCCCAACAAATTAAGCTCAGTCACTGCCTCTCCAAGCCCCAACCTGTCTCACTTGGTGTTCCGCAAGGCTCTATCCTCTCCCCTACCTTATTTAACCTATTTATGGAACCTCTCACCCTATTTATGGAACCTCTCACCCTCATCCTCAAACAAGCTAAACTATGCTATCACCTCTATGCTGACGACACCCAGCTTTACTACAGGATTAAATCTCACAATGACATCCTCCACCTCAACGAGACCCTGATTAAAATACAAACTTGGTTCCATCCTAATCACCTCAAACTTAAGCTGAAAAAAACTGAAATCATCCTTTTCACTCCCAAAAATAACTCCCTCCCCATTCAACTTTGGATTAAGGATATAACAGCTCTCAGCTGCTCCCTCTCCCCCTCAAATTCTGTCAAATCCTTAGGCATCAGCGTTGATTGTAACCTGAATCTCATCCCACACATCAACAACGCTGCCAAGGGTGTCCTCTTCACCCTCCACCACCTCAGAAAACTCAAACCTTTCATACCAGCAGACGACTTTAAAACCGTTGTCCAATCGCTTGTCCTTTCCCGTATTGACTATGGTAACGCCACACTCGCTGGCACCCCTAAAGTCCAACTAGTCCGATCAAATGTGTTCTCAACCTTGCCGCAAGACTCATCTCAGATTGTAAAAAATTCGACCACATATCTCCGGTCCTAAAAAACCTCAATTGGCTCCCAATAGAAGGTAGATCCACCTACAAGATTGCATGTATCACACACAAAGCACTTCACCAAAACACCCCCTCCTACCTGGCAGAGAAATTGCAAAAAGCTGGGTGCTCCAGGTCCCTGAGGAGCTCTAACTCTCTCGTCCTTATCCCTCCTAAACTCAAACATAAAAAAGCCCAATCCCGTGCTTTTTCGGGGAACGCCCCCACGATCTGGAATTCTCTCCCCAAAGATCTTCGATGCAACCCTTCGTACCCCCTCTTCAAAAAGAGGCTCAAAATACTCCTTCTCAACAAATATTGGGGAACGTAATTTCTCTTTATTCTGACACTCTTCGCTCCTGGCTCCCTGTTTCTCCCCTCCTCTCAACCCCTTCCCCACCTTCCATCCCTCATCCCCCCTGTCTACACCCATATCTCCGTCTAAATTTCTACACTACCCCACCCCTGTTGATCTCCATCCCCTCCACTCCCCCCTCCCATTCTAATACCTTGTTTTATATCACTCATATTGAAATGCACATTGTTTATTTTGTTGCAAATGTTATCTAACTTGTAAAGCGCTCTGATACCCTCGGGTCCAGTAGCGCTATATAAAACCTCAGAAATAAATAAAATAAATAAATAAATTGATTAGGTAATTGGATTTGTTGTAATCCAAGATCTCAAGATATTGTTGTTGAACTTGTCCACAAATGTTGTAGTGTGATTGTGAAGCGCCATGTTCACACAGATTGGGATTTTGATGAAATAAGTTGTTTTCCTTCAGGGCTTTGTATGCCTAAATTAGGTTGATGTTATTTGCTCATTGGTGCACAGGGGAAAGTACATTAGCCAGAGGTGGATTGCCGGGAATCTGCTTTAGTGTGAATTGAGTTTGCCAAAAGCTGCAGAGTGCTAGGCTTGTTCAATTGTTTGTGAGATTCTTTTCATTTTACCTTGCTGATTTTCTCCTGTCTAGGTTGAGCAGACACAATTGTATTTATTTATTAGTCATACAGCCCATTCTTATAAGGCTGTGTATTGTTTTTCTATTCATGTAGAAGTCATAATCTGATTGGTTAGCTAGCTGAGGAGTCTCACTGGGATTGGTGAGCCATCACCATAGAGTTGAGCTGTCATTTGTTGGTTGCTGCTATAGTTGTGCTGTGTTTGGTTGACCTTTGGCAGGCTGCACTGGGATTGGTTGTTGTTTGTTTACTGTTCAGATTAATTTGAGAGAGAATAATGGGTGCTGTGTTGTAAAAGCCTAAGCTACTAGCGTACCTGCTGTGGAGGGTCAGAAGATACCTTCGGGGGCTCGCCTGTATGCAAAATGTTGACAGATATAGGGTTCTATACGTGTACCTGGATTAGAGAGTGGAAAGGGTATACCTCTGGGGACAATTACTTGCAATTTTATGAGCAGAAGTCACTGCCTAGATCTACACAGTTTGAAGGAATGAATAAATGGGATGGGATTTGTACAGAAAAAAGAGAAAGAAATTAAAGAAACAGGTTCATGGCAAGTGAGATCATCAGGAGAGATTTTGGAGGGAGGCTATGGTAGAAGGAGTGAGAGGTTTTTCTCTTGCAATAGTCAATGACAGTGACAGAGTGAAAAAAAGACAAGGAATAGGATTCTGATGAGGGGGATAATTTCTGTAAATGATCTTTTATATTCTAGACCTCCTCCATGCACAGATAGTATTCAGAGAGAATCCAAGACACCCGACGAGGGTGTAGCGAGTGAACCGAGTACAAGTGCACATGGACTGACAGTGCTTGCAGTAACTAATAGGAATACAATTGACACAGCTGAGTGTGCGATTGCTCCGCCTGACAGCACTGGACAAAGGTATCCGAGTACTATTAATGACATCTCTGTTGTTGCTTTAGATACTGTGCTTATCTGCTGTCTCTGGAGCTGTGTGTACTGATGCTTCTATGGTGTCTACCAAACGAGAGATGTAAATATTGCACTCTGAACGATTGCATTTAGAGAAGCTTTGTAGGGAACCATTGACTTACATAGACTAATGTCATATAATATAGATGAAATGAGATACCTGATAAGAGAAGCATCGAGGTGTGTGAATGAAGCACATGGTAAACCTGAGGAAAACTATGAAGTGAATTGGTGTTGTTGTCCCAGTGGGGATGTGCTTCCAATGGCCTGGTGTTTCCTTTCTCTGTTCAGTGTTTAATTAAGGTAAGAAGGAATTAATTGGATTGAATGCAATTCTTGATTTATTCTGAAAACGTACATTTTAGTGCCTTAAAACTGCCTCTTGTGGGCAGTGTTAGCTGATTATTTTTTGATTGTGGTTCTGCTGGCTGAGGTGGTGGGCCCGATTCACAGAACTAACTTAAGACAAAATCCTAAACTTACTACCATTTTTGTATTCACAGAAGGCACTTACTCATTTTGGTATTCACAGAAGGCACTTACTCACTTTGGTATTCACAGAAGTTAGGAGTCCTTACTTTAGGACTCCTGAATGTCTTCTGTGAATACCAAAAGTCTTAAAGTTAGGATTTTTCTCAGTTTAGGAGTAGTAAAGTTAGGACTCCTAGCTTTAGGACTCCTAAATCCCTTCTGTGAATACAGAAAGTCTTGAAGTTAGGATTTATCTCAGTTTAGGAGTAGTAAAGTTAGAAGTCCTAACTTTACTACTCCTAAACTGAGAAGAATCCTAGCTTTAAGACTTTTGGTATTCACAGAAGGGCATTTAGGAGTCCTAAAGTTAGGACTCCTAACTTCTGTGAATACCAAAATGAGTAAGTGCCTTCTGTGAATACCAAAATGAGTAAGTGCCTTCTGTGAATACCAAAATGAGTAAGTGCCTTCTGTGAATACCAAAATGGTAGTAAGTTTAGGATTTTGTCTTAAGTTAGTTCTGTGAATCGGGCCCAGTGTCTTTACGAAAACTGGAAGGGATGCTGGAAGGCAGGCAATCCATGAAGCGGGATAATATTGCCCCACTGATAATTTGCTTCCTATTGGCTATTGTTTCCTTGTTACTTGGTGTTGGCGGTGTGGTAGGAATTAGCAGTGACTTTACTGTTTTTACAAATAAGGAAAAGAAGTTTGGAAGCAATGTACATGGTATGACATTCACATATGGAAAGTGTATTTATTGCAAAGCAAGTGGTACTGGGGTCCATGCATCACTGGGCAAATCTAGACTCGCCATTTGTTGGAGTCAATGTCTCCTGTTCCAAGTACTCAAACTCTACCCCAATCCCATGGCTCAGGTGTGTATGTATGTATAGCTTATTTTATAGGGAAAACCTAACCAAAAGGCAGTAGGACCTGTACATGGTGTGCATGTGCTTCTGTGTCCTAATTCTCCATCTATTCTGCATGGTTTTATGTTGCAATGTATATGTAAAGTGCTTCTTGTATTTGTGACCAGTGTATGTTTTGCTGGCTGAGTGTTACTCACACCTTTACAGCGAGGATTTTAGTTGGAAAGCATACCTCAGGCATGTGCAATGCTTTGCAGGATGCCTCTATGTTATTCCAGAATGATTCTGTTTATGGACCAGTAATGGGTTGTATAAATACTGTGATCCAGAATGGCCAGTTTTAAGGGTCATATAATGTTGTGTACAGCTTGTCTACGGCAATTATTTTCTTTTTTATACTTCTATTCAGGCTGCATGTGGTCCTGATTGGGCAAGAGGATCCATGTTTTGATGTGTGATAAGAGCGTCTATTTAACATGAATAACATTGCACTCAGAGAACAATTGTGGTTGAGAGTAATTTACACCAGTTATGTGCCTATGGTCCTGTCAGTATGAATGTATATATTGGTATCGAACAAACCTCGCAGCAGGGCCCGGTCCAGGGCCAAGGCAAAAATACAGCTATAGAGGTCTGTAAGCAGGGCCTGTTGCAGGATAGAGTGTTCTGAAACAGAAGTGGGCTGTTACTTCATGGTATGAGTATCCCTAGCAAAGACAAGCACATATCAACTAAAGTGACAAATGTACAGCTCATAGAAAATGCAGAGGCATGGTTACCATCATGTGGAGGGTGGGGCTCAAATTGCTAATGAGTAATTGGCCACAGAGAGCAGGGCAGGGGTTACTCTTGTCTTTCCAGATGAGACACTTAACATTTTAGTGCTCATTTAAGCTCCTGGAGGGAAGGAATTGTATGACTGCCTGGTGGCAGTGAGTTCTAGTACACAGGGCCTAGAAGAGGACAGGAAGTGCTACAAGGTCTGGTGGCTCAGTGGCCTAATGCATCCACTGCAGGGGTCTGTGTTTGAACTCATGGTCACAGGTTCAAATCCCGGCGGGTCCACTCAGCCATTCATCCATTTGAGGTCGATAAAATGAGTACCATTGAGTTGGGTAACAATATACATCTGTTATTTCAGCGCCAAGATGTCCTGTTGCTGGGGCGAACATGCGCTTTACAAATACACCCGTTATGTTATGTTAAGGTGGTATGGGTTCAGCAAGAGGTTCTAATCTCCTGGCGAGAAGTTATTGTATGACTGCCTGGTGGCAGTGAGTTCCAGTACACAGGGCCTAGAAGAGGACAGGAAGTTGTACAAGGTGGTCTGGGTTCAGCAAGAGGTTTTAATCAGCGGATCTCAGGTTCTAAGTCAGTGAGTAGTGAGATTTGGGACTAGAGTGATACTTTGGGGCCATACCGAATTTCCCTTTCATTTTTCATCTGGGTGGGAAATTTAAGTGGGGCGACACCCCTGCATGGCTGACCTGGCAATGAGACAGAACGCCAAGCAAGGCCTGACTGACTCTCTCGGTCATCTGGCGTTTCCCCGAGAGGCTGGAAGGGTGGGGTGCTGGTTTTAGTACTGGGGGCTGTTTTTATAGCAGTGCAGCAGTTTTAAAAGCACTAAAAAGTTCCTGTATACCCAGCAATTTTCTGGCAACAATACTGTCAAGATAACTATGCTGATTAATTTACCTGCTGGAGAGAGATTGGGGTTTTGTCTAGTGGCAGTTTTGACTCAACTAAGGTAGCAGAGAGGGTAATATGCCTGCTGCTAAGAACGTTAATCATGCATATCAAAGAAAAATATTTTATGTGCGTAGCTCAGTGGGTTACTGCTTTTGTCACAGAGATTCTTTTGTTAATGTGCAGTTCATAAGTTACAATCGTAATCTAGCACAGTGAGCTATGAACTGCCATCAAAGAGCTGCATAAAAGTTACATGGTACAGGTTAGAAAGGTATGTTTTTTCAGAGTCTTTCATTATCCTGATGTTGCTAATAAAGGTATGTTGGGTTAGAAATAAATTCTTATTAAAGTCAACACTATCTACTACGTTATGTTCTGAATACTGAGTATGTGCTTCTCCAGACCAAAATGAGCCTATCAGTATGGTTTGCATGTGAATCCGACACCTTGTAGGTCCCCTTTGTCTTTTGTAACATTTGCTATACACTGATGTACACAGGTATGATTCATTGTCTCTGTATTTGTGGGTGATGTCAGGTGCTCTGACACCCTACACTGGTATGAGAGGTGCTATAAAACAAATAACATACATGTGAGAGAGGGGCGATGGAGAGATGAGAGCACTGTTGGTAAGAGACCCAACAAAGATTTATCTTGGTGCACGGTAAGGTCATAATTTACTATGCTTTAAAAGCTAATACAATTCAATATATAATGACAAGTGTGTTGTAGAATGCACCATTTGTTCCCAAATTTTAATGGGAGGGGGGAATCGTGCCAAAACCCCCGTGTTGTGGTCAGGCTCGCTTTTCGCACTCGCTATGCATCATATGGCTTGTCTGTCAAAATGTGCCAGGGCTGCTTTGAGTTCCCAGTTAGACCCTGACCCCAAGGGTTTCTGTACACCAGCCAAGACGGTCAAGTCTGAGCCCTCAAAAACCTAAAAGCACAAGACTTCCACCTCTCAGATACACAAAAAGAAGTAAATTATATTTACAGTCCACCGAAGACCAATGTATCCGGCCCACTTGAGAACTTGAGAGAGAGAAAATCAGAGGGGGTCAGCAGCAGGGCAGACATGGGTGCAAACAACTGGGGGAAGTACAATTTTGCCCATGAGGAAAAAACAAAGTACACTTTATTTAGAAAAATGCTTACAAGGTAAGCCATCCTCATATATTTTGTATTGTGGGTAGAAAGGGGATTATAGTGGTAAGGCATACCTCACTGTCACAATTACGTATTATGCATCCATGATCCTGGACAATTACTTGTCTAATATAGCATAACTTGGGGCCTTGGTGAATAGATTGTTATTGGTAAAGTTTATTTTCTACTTCTCGATTGTTCAAAAATTCTTTCAGTACTCACGAAACCTGTTCTGCTGCATTGCAGCGTGCTTCACTCTCAAGACAAGCTGTGCTGAATGTGCTTTATTTCCACAACAAAGTGTCTTCTTTCACTGCATCATCGGTATGGACTCTGCCACCTTTGCAGATGCTGAAGTTACACTGCAGCACTTTGAGGGAAGCCAGGTCCCTGCAGTCCCCCATAATCTTTCCATAATTTCACTAAATGTTTCCCTCCGCTTCATTAACTCGGAGTACTCTGTATTCAGGATTTAACTACCGCAACAAACAATTACTGGCAATGCCAATAGCTCTGGCTTTTATGTACTAACACACACAAATCTCTGTTAGCATGTTAGACCAATTGGGTTTGTCAATGTTTGCTTATATAGCGATTTGTACTACATTCCTTCTGTTTCAAAGCACTGTAAAAAGTAATGTTGCAATTACCCAATGCATTGCTCCTCAATGTATCGACCGCAGAAGGATGGAACACTGGGTCGGTCCTGCAGGGCTTCAAACTCATGATCAAATCACGGTGGGTTTCAGAGAACACCCAAAGCAGAATACAGGACATCTATATAAAACAGTGAAGCACACGCGAACAACACGCCCTGTGGATTTAGGACAAATGAGGGTATTTCACCAGTGGTAAGACAGATAATAGGAAGACGAAGGTTTTCATGGGGAAACGGCTGCAGCACTGGGTAAAGGGGTGCGTAAAAGCAAGCGGAGCAACATTCTGTACCAAGTAAATAACGCTGAGCTGAAAGTCAAGGTGCTGATTACCAAGGCTATTTAATTTTTATTTTGTTGCAGTTTGATATAGCGCAAACTCCACCCGAAGGTATCAGAGCGCTTTATATGAGCATCAGTTGCATTACAGACGGACACGTTCTTTATTTAGTTTTTTTAGGCATAGAGAATTAACAGCCTGATTCATCTATCTCCCGTTTTGCGAGCCCCTAATAGCGATTCATAAGGAATCGCTATTAAGGACTTGCAAAACGGGATTCATGTAGAAATTGCATAAAGAAATGCGATTCCTACACATTCCTTATTTGCGATTAGCAAATTGCTAATCGCAAATAAGGAATAACTCCCCATTCATTCCTATGGGCATAAGGCCCATAGGAATGAATGGGGAGTTATTCCTTATTTGCGATTAGCAATTAGCTAATCGCAAATAAGATAGCGATTTAAAGGGTGCCAGGGGTGTCCAAAGGACACCCTGTAGCAGCCCTTAAATGCAAATTGAAACAGGTGTTGCGCACACACATGTCCAAAGGACATGTGTGTGTGCAACATGCAACTTAGAAAAATGCTTTTAAAAGCATTTTTCTAAGTTTTCGCTATTTACCGCGAGGTAAATAGCGGGCCGAAATTGCGAATTCGCAATTTTTAAATGGATGATGAATTGCATTTAAGGAATCTCAAATAGAGATTCCTTAAATGTAATTCCTCGCAAAATAGCGAAATCGCTATTACCGATTTTTGCTTTTGGGATGATGAATCCCAAAATGCAAAAATAGCGCTCGCAAAGGGCCAGATTCTCAGAATCTGGCCCTTTGCGAGCCGATTTCGGCTTGATGAATCAGGCTGTAAGTGAATTACCCATAATCAGAGGATGTTTAAGCCTCTCGCCAGACTTGAAACTGGTTTCCCAGTTTCAAAGCCGGCCGCTTTGGCCGTTATGTTACCAAGGGATGTGCAGGCGAGGTGTGGCGTTGCACAATTGTCTTTTGCGCCTGTGGGATTTTCTAGCGGTAAATTGGCGCAATGCTTTGCACGATGCTTTGGGACACCAGCAAAACCTCAGTAAATAATCTCGAAAATGTGTGCCTCGTGCTGCCCTGTCGCAAGTTTAAAATAGCGACAGAAGGGAACTGGGGCAGAGAGTGGCTCACAGCAGCACCGAGGGTTTCGGTAAATTTGGGATTCATAGAATGAAATGCTAAGAAATCTGCATTTGACGCATGAACAGCTGCAGTTGGAAGCCACGTGACAGGCGCATGACTCTGCTGCTGACAGCCATGCAGAGCAATGATGGATCGCCTAACAGTGTGACGCGTCATCACCGAGATAGTTCACTTTAATGGCTCCCCTCCCCCATTGTTAGGTGCCTTCACTGCAAAATTCCTGCTCCCGTCCAGTGCTAGCGTTGCCAGGTGTTCAGTCTTTAACCGGCATGACCAATAGTTGGGTGTCGATAAAAAAATTGGGAATATCAGTTAAGCCGGTAGCCATTTTAATATACACTGAAAACAAGCACATATAAGAAATCACTTAATATGTAGCGCAGTCTACACGATTCAAGACTGATAATTGTTATATACAGAGGCAGAATTGCCATGTTCAAAATTAATACACAGTTTTTTTGCATAAAGCCTTACTTAAGTAATAAATCCTGGCTCTTCCAAAATCTAAAAACAGTAACAGATGGCAGGTATTTCGCTCTTAGAAAGGTGGCAACTCTAATCCAGGTAAATGCTCACAGAGGGTCTATTGGAAGTAACAAACCCAACGAGAAGTGCACTACTCTCTAAGAATTGAACACACACAAGAGTACGTCTAGTAAACTAGGGCTATTATTATTGTACCTGCGAGAATGCTTTCTTTAGGACAAGAACTCTCACCCACCCAAGGGTGGCATGCTTAATCATTGGGTTCCCTCCTCACATCAGGACCAAGTGGTACCTGTTGCGGGCTACAACTCTGGTACGGAGAGGTGCTGAGGTGTTTTATTTTGGATGACTGCTACGTATGGGTGAGAGGCAGAGTGCTATATATATATATATATATAGCACTCTGCCTCTCACCCATACGTAGCAGAAAGATGGAAACATAATTTCGACCATCGAAACGCGTCGACGCCTCAACATAAATACGCAATCCGTCAGCAAAAAGGCATGGTTTAGAGTACTAATTATTGAATCACTGATTCCGTGATGTAACTCTACAGTAGAGTTTGGTGGGAGTAATACGTGATTAGTGTGTGGCAGCCAGATTGATTGTTGGTTAAAGATAGATCTATTTACCTAAAGGGAATTTGGCTTTACTTACTATCAATAGGCCAGCACCAGGTTTTATGTTTACATTTATCACAGAGTGACTGTACCAACTGGTCCTGAAGAATGCCCCTGAACCCCTATATATATATAGCTCTCTGCCTCTCACCCATACGTAGCAGTCATCTAAAAATAAAACACCTCAGCACCTCTCCGTACCAGAGTTGTAGCCCGCAACAGGTACCACTTGATCCTGATATATGGTATATATATATATGGTGTAGTGAATGTAAAACTATCTCCTGGTGGGCTGAGTATTAATTTTATTCTGGTGTCCCCCCAATGGATAGGATTAAAAGAACAAAGACAGGGAATTTCGAAAAAATGCTCCCCTTAAAAAGGTCAACATGTTTCTGCCCTAGTGGGACCCAGCTCAGGGTTCAGGGGCATTCGTCAGGACCAGTTGGTACAGTCACTCTGTGATAAATGTAAACATAAAACCTGGTGCTGGCCTATTGATAGTAAGTAAAGCCAAATTCCCTTTAGGTAAATAGATCTATCTTTAACCAACAATCAATCTGGCTGCCACACACTAATCACGTATTACTCCCACCAAACTCTACTGTCCACCATATAAACGATTGGACCATATAAAACAAATAATAACACAGGTCAAATAAAAATAAATGCATTCATTTATTCATCATTTTAAAAAAGATTATGGGTTTCAGTGGAAAACACCATCAATATACGATACATCATATTAATACTAAAACTAGACAAATAAAAAATCAATCAAAAACACATTATAAAAGGAAGAGAGTAAAAACAAGTTCACAGCACTTTAACCTTTTGCATTCTCAATCTTCCATACACACCCTTTTGACCATAGAAAAGAATGCCATGTATAACGTCACCTTTAAATCACTGCCTGGGGCACACAAGGTTCTCCATGCATAGCCCGGTTCAAACCAGTGGCTGGGGCACTCCAGCCCCAGCTCTGGCATGAAACTGGACAAAGGGAAGGGGGTGTAACCACCCCCTTCTCAGGTCCACCCATAGGAGGGACCTAGGCAGGTAATCCAGCCCCTTAGCTTAGTATAAGTATAGGAGCTGTGTCCCTAGGATTTTAGATTATTCTGGAAAGAAACTTTGATACAGAACTCTTGGATCTTCGATATTCTATCCTGACTAGAAGACGGAAGACATCTCCCTTGTGGTCAAGGAGTGACCACCCTGTGCAAACAGGCACCACCAGTAACTTGCCGGTCTGCTTTGTCGATGCTCCCGCCGGAACCCGAAGACTCAGCGACACAGGAACTGGACTCTCAGACTTCTCTAACTCCAACCCACATCCACAGCAAAGCTGCAACCCTATGTGGACACGAGAGGCATGGGACTGGACACCCTGGACATCCTGCATTTTGTTAACAGCTCGACTACCAAGGTACCCTCGCAGTTGTGCATTGGGGTACGAGATGCCCCAGACCGAGCGCCATTTGCACCAAAGCTCAGCCCTCCACACTTCAGAAGTGCCGCGTGGGCTCCGCTCTTGCATTTCAGCTCGACGTGTCTTCCCGGTTCTTTGCCCGTTGGCTGGTCAGCCCCCTGAAGACTTTTCTTTTGAACTAAACTGCTTTCCTGGTTGTTCCAGGCTTGCTCCAGCTTCCCTTCAAAGGAGAAGCGCCACAGACCTTGCTGGTCTGCAACAGATGCAATCTCAACAACCTGCGTGGGTTGCGGTTGCCAAGGCTTGTTGGGTCCAATCCGGATACCGACACCGCAGTCAACTAGATCCGTCATGTGACAGCTCAAATCCAGCGCCTGGTCATCGTCGATGCATTGTGGCTGAAGAGACAAGCTCACCTTTTTCACCTTCAAGCACGTGACATCGCCTGGTTCCTTCCTGGTTCCTTTCTGGTCACTGGCTAGTGACCCAGACTCTGTCCCCTCTGCTTTCACGTTCTTCACGTCATCGATCCACCCTTGGATCCACCCGGACACTTTCCCTCTGGTCGCCTGCAGCACTTCTTTGCAGCTCTCCATAGAAAACGACGACGAAACCCGACACCAAAAGGCTCCTATGCACCCGGCTTCCCTGTGTGAGGTAACACGAGTACTCCGGTGCTCCCATGATTCTTGACTCTCGAAGTGTCCTAGTCTAAAGGGGTTTCATCGTAGTCCATCCGGAAGTGTCCTTAAACAGTAACTTTGTAACTTCTTCCTTTCCCATTATAAGTCAATGGTAACTCGCGACTGTGTTTAGACACTGCACGCGTCTCCCGTGGGCCTCCTACTTCCTAACCTTTGGTTGTTTAGTGTAGTCCCAGCGATTATACAGGCCCTAGGCCTGCTGTCTAACTCTCACGTGGTTCTTATACCACTTCCTTAGTATATAGTTTGTGAGGCCTCTAGGGCATAACTGTATTTGTGCAACTTATCGTATGCTAATTGAGTAACTTGTGATGTACTTTTACCTCTGACCTCATAAAGAGTGCAGAGGGGTTGTGGTTAGAAAAAATACATATATATTTGATATATACCTTGTGTGGTGTCCTTTCATTTGGTATTCAAGGGATTATAATTGGTAAAACAGCTTGCTTCACATGCTCTCTGAAGTCTTAGCCTATGACCTCTGGTCCATGCTACCACTAGGATAGCTTGTCTATAAGGTTGACTTTACAACCACCATCAATAAGGGTCGATTAGACTGGTGCAAGGTGCCCACTAGAATAGTGGACATCATATGCCAGGCTAACGTCTCACATTGGTATGCAGCGGATGGGATAAGAGCTTGCTGTTGTTTTACCATATAATCTAAAGATATCATTTGAAAGATCACATTAAGGTACCTGCAGGTACATATAAATCAAGTTCTTATAATACATAAGTTCTACTGAACTTAGCTGTTGTAGGTGGTAAGGGCCTAGCACACCCTGACTACAACTCCTAGAGAGGTTCTAGTAGGAAAATATTTAGTGTAGGTAGGTGCACACACCACAACTCACTAGAAAATGTCCTTGGATGCAGGGCTTAGTGGGCCTCTGCCAGAAGCTGACCCTCACAGGGCACCTTCTAAATATAACACATTCACTTTTCATGAATTGAGAAGCCTGTTTACAGCCAGAAGGCTGAGACAAGGACAGAGTCCAACCTTTAACCACCTGGTAGATATTTTAGTGGAGTATGATGTAGATAAGGCATCTACCCCAGATCAGACAGGAAGTACAGAGGGGGGCCATCCCTCAACAGAAGATCCCACTGGTGAGAATCAAGGGGATTCTGATGATGATGTTGATGCTAACCAGATAGAAGTCAGGGAACTGAACCAGGTTAACCTAGGACTATTTGGGACTGGAGGAGGAAGAATCCAAATCAGACCCCCAAGTAGGCCTAACCCTGAGCACAGGAGGGGAAGGTCACTCTCTAGTGGGTCCAACCACTCTGATGACTCAGTAGGGTCCCATGCCTCAGCTCTAGGGAGAATGACTTCCCCTCAGAGAAGAGAGCATACGGCTAGGATGAGGGAATCCAAGCTTAGAATCAGGAGGCAAGAAGTTGCCCTTGCAAAAGAGACCCTGCCTCTTGAGAGAGAGAGAAAATGGTGTGGGCTAGATCCCACTGGTGGCAGCACAGTACCTAGAGATAGGGAAAGGTTTCATGACCATAGAAACCTGAATAAGATTGTCCCTCCCTACCAGGTTGGGGATGACATCCACAAATGGATAACTGCTTTGGAGAGGGCTTGCAAAATACATCAGGTACCCCAAAGTCAGTGGGCAGAAATCTTGTGGCTTTCCTTTTCAGATAAAACGGAGACAAGCTCCTGACAGTTAATGAACAGGATACTGACAACTACTATGTCCTGAAGAGTGCTCTGATAGATGGGTTTGGCTTAACAACTGAGCAGTACAGGTTGCTGTTCAGAGATACATAGAAGACACAGACTCAGGACTGGACTGACTTTGTAGATTGTGCTACTAAGGCTCTGGAAGGCTGGTTACTGGGCAGTAAGAATAATGATTATACAGGATTGTATAATTTGATCATTAGAGAACAAATTCTTAATAACTGTCAGAACCATTTATTGCATCAGCACCTGATTGACTCTGATCTGACCTCTCCCCAAGAATTGGGTAAGAAAGCAGACAAATGGGTCAGAACCAGGGTGAAGCAGAAGGTACAGAACCAAGGTGGTGATCAGAAGAAGCAAGACCAAAAGGGTGGGGTGAAAGCAAAAGACCAGAAGTCTTCTCAAGGTCCCCAAAAAGCTTCTAATGGTGGGGGTTCCCAACCTGCAAAAAAAGAAAGGTCCTAAGAAACCATGGTGCAAAGTATGTAAGGTAAATGCTCACTGGACCAGTGAATGCACCAAGGAGGCAGCTCCAGCCACCATTGCCCCTAAGGCAACTGTTTCCCCTAGTACAGCTAATAGTGTTAGTTCTCAACAGAAGGGTGTAGTAGGGTTAACCCTGGGTACTGAGATGGATTCTGGCCTAGTCAGAATACCAACTCAAGCTGTTCTTGTCCGTGACATGGACATGGCTATGTCTTCTACTGTGAGCCCCAGTAACTTGGGCAAGTACAGACTCCTTCAATTAATAACAAAGTGGCTCAGGCCTACAGGGACACATGGGCTAGTGTCACAATGGTGACACCCAGCTTTGTGGACCCTGGACAGATAATACTAGGTGAAAATTACCTAGTGACCAATGTCACTACCACCCATAGTATGGCAATTGTTAATTTCTCCTGGGGAGGGGTAACTGGCCTCAAAAGAGTTGTTGTTAGTTCAGACCTCCCTGTAGAATGTTTGCTTGGCAATGACCTAGAATCTTCAGTCTGGTCATGCAGAGATGTTAGGTATATCAGCACATGTCCTTGCTGTGACCAGGTTCCAGGTCAAAAATTGCAACACTGAACAGGCCCTGGATCCTGAAATAATGGATCATTTGCCTACCAAGAGGAGAAGCAGTAGGGTTAAGGCCGTGCCTTCCCCCTTGCCTCAGGAAGAGGATCAGCCTTCTCAGGAAGCTGATTGTGAGACCCAGGAGGAAACTGTTCTAGAAGAGCTTGAGCCTGATCAGGTTCAGTTTCTTGGGACAGGGGGACCCTCCAGGGCAGATCTGAGGCAGGCACAGTCGGACTGCCCTTCTCTTGAACCCCTCAGACAGCAAGCTGCTGCTGAGGCTTTTGGGAATGCTAGTGGGACCCACAAAGTCTAATGGGATGATGGGCTCCTGTATTCAGAGGCTAGAGACCCCAAGCCTGGTGCTTCCAGAAGGTTGGTCATACCTTTGGCATTCAGGGGCTTCCTTCTCACACTAGCCAATGATATTCCCCTTGCAGGACATCTTGGCCAGAACAAGACTTGGGACAGGCTTGTCCCTCACTTTCACTGGCCTCATATGTCAGAGGATACCGGGGAGTTTTGTCGCTCCTGTGTCACCTGCCAAGCCAGTGGCAAATCAGGTGGCACCCCAAACACCCCCCTAATACCAAAACCTGTGGTGGGGGTTCCCTTTGAAAGAGTAGGGATTGACATTGTTGGACCAATGGATCCCCAAACAGCCTCTGGGCACAGGTTTATTCTGGTGGGAGTGGATCATGCCACCAGATACACAGAAGCTATTCCCCTAAGGACCACACCAGCACCTGTTGTGGCAAGAGCCATGCTGGAAGTTTTCTCAAGAGTGGGTTTTCCAAAGGAGGTTGTCTCAGACAGAGGTTCAAACTTTATGTCTGGATATTTGACTTCTATGTGGAAGGAGTGTGGAGTGAATTACAAATTCACCACACCCTATCATCCACAGTGCAATGGTCTGGTGGAGAGATTCAACAAGACCTTCAAGGGCATGATCAAGGGTTTACCTGAAAAGCTTAGGCGAAGATGGAACACCCTGCTGCCCTGCCTTTTGTTTGCTTACAGAGAGGTCCCACAGAAGGGGGTTGGCTACAGCCCTATTGAGCTTCTGTTTGGGCATCCTGTAAGAGGACCCCTTTGTCTGGTGAAGGAGGAATGGGAGTTACCTCTCAAACCTCCCAAACAAGACACTGTGGATTATGTACTTGGTCTCCGCTCCAGGATGGCTGAGAATATGAAAAAGGCATCCAAAAACCTCGAGGCTAGCCAGGAATTACAGAAAGCCTGGCATGACCAAAAGGCTATGCTGACTGTTTACCAGCCAGGGCAGAACGTGTGGGTGTTGGAGCCAGTGGCCCCAGCAGCTCTCCAAGACAAATGGTCTGGACCCCACACTATTGTTGAGCAAAAGGGAGAGGTAACCAATTTGGTTGATCTTGGAACTCCCAGGAGCCCCCACAGGGTGCTTCATGTCAACAGATTGAAACCATATGTTGACAGGGCAGACATGGGCTTGCTCATGGCTATAGATGAGGGACAGGAGGAGGAGAGTGACCCTCTCCCAGACTTGCTTTCTCAGAACCCTGATGATGGTTCAGTTTATGGTGTAGCCTTGGTGGGCAGCCTCACTGACCAACAGCAACAGGACTGCAGACAAGTTCTACAGTCCTACAGACATATGTTTTCTCTGACTCCAAGTCAGACTACCTGGTACACTCATGAAGTGGACACTGGGGACAGTCTGCCTGTTAAAAGTAAGATTTACAGGCAACCTGATCATGTCAGGGACTGTATCAGGACAGAGGTCCAAAAGATGTTTGAGTTGGGAGTCATTGAGCCCTTAGACAGCCCTTGGGCCAGTCCAGTAGTCCTGGTGCCTAAACCTCACACCTTAAGATGGTAAGAGAGAGATGAGGTTTTGCGTGGATTGCAGAGGCCTCAATGCTGTCACTAGGACAGATGCCCACCCAATACCAAGGGCAGATGAACTCATTGACAGATTGGCATCTGCCAAGTTTTTGAGTACATTTGACTTGACAGCTGGTTACTGGCAGATCAGACTAGCTGATGATGCAAAAGCCAAAACAGCATTTTCAACCACAGGAGGACATTATCAATTTGTGGTAATGCCCTTTGGTCTGAAAAATGCACCTGCCACATTCCAAAGGTTGGTGAACCAAGTCCTCTCAGGTCTGGATGACTACTGTGCAGCTTATCTAGATGATATTGCTGTCTTTAGCTCCACCTTGGAAGATCACCTGATCCACCTGAAGAATGTTTTCAGGCCCTGCAAAAGGCAGGCATAACTATCAAGGCTACCAAGTGCCAGATAGGGCAGAGCAAGGTTGTATACCTGGGCCACCTTGTAGGTGGAGGTTAGGTTCAATCATTGGAGAGCAATATCCAGACCATAAAGGGCTGGACTGCTCCCACCACCCAGACACAGGTCAGAGCTTTCTTGGGCCTGACTGGGTACTACAGGAAATTTGTCAAGGGGTATGATTCCATAGTGACACCCCTTAATGACTTAACTTCCAAGAAAATGCCAAAGAAAGTTCAGTGGACAGTAAGCTCTCAAAAGGCATTTGATGACCTGTAGCAGGTCATGTGCACTGCTCCTATTCTGCAAAGTCCAGACTACTCCAAAGAATTCATTGTTCAAACAGATGCTTCTGAGTTGGGTGTAGGTGCTGTTCCTTCACAACTGAATAAAGATGGTCAAGACCAGCCAGTAGCTTTTATTAGTAGAAGGATGACCCCTAGAGAGAAACGTTGGTCAGCTATTGAGAGGGAGGCCTTTGCTGTGGTTTGGGCACTGAAGAAGCTGAGGCCATACTAGTTTGGTACTCACTTCAGGATTCAGACAGACCATAAGCCCCTCTTGTGGCTAAATCAGATGATGGGTGAAAATCCCAAATTGCTTAGGTGGTCCATTTCCCTACAGGGGATGGACTTTACAGTGGAACATAGACCTGGGACTGACCATGCCAATGCAGATGGACTCTCCAGATATTTCCACTTAGAACATGAAAACTCAACTGGTCACGGTTAGTTTAATGTCCCTGCGTTTTGGGGGGGAAGGGGGTTGTGTAGGAGAGTAGGGTCCGCTTCCTATAGTCACCCCCACTTTTTGCTGTGATTTTCTGGGTTTTCGACTTTAGTGTGGCTGTGGGCCTGCTAATCAGACCCACAGACCAGCTGTTCTCTCTCTAAATTGATACCATGTACTTTAGGTACATACCATAGGTACCCAGGGCATAGGTGCATCCAAGGTCTACCAGGGGCTGCAGCATGTATTATGCCACCCCAGGCTGGCCCTCCAAACTGACACCACAGGCTGATCACTCAGCTTGGGTAAGGTGGTGTAATCACCCCTTACTGAGATATAGTATATCTATTATCTACCTATACATATAGACACATATGCACCTATAAGTCACTCCTATGGTAGGCCTTGATAATCCTGGTGGCAGAGTGCTTGGTTTTATGTGAGAGGGTGCCCTAGCATGAGCTGAGCCCCTCTGCAGCTTTTGGAACCATCTCCTTATAGCTGTTCTATGATATAGCCATACCATATACTCTTAAGTGCATTATAGTCCTCACGGTTAATGCTAACTTTGGTTTGGCTTTATCAAAACATGTTGTGTAAGGTGTCAAACACTTTGGAATACTACCCCCCCCGGCAATTCTGGCGGCAGGGGTAGCATTCCACCCTTCCAGAGGGAAAAGACATGTATGTTACTGCTTTACCCGGTTAAAGTTACACAGAGCCCCAGTATCACAAAATGGATGCTGCTGTCACAGACACAAGTCTGACCTCCTGCTGCTGAATGAAACACCGGCAGGGGAGGCCTGGACAATAGGTTTCCTGTCCAGGGAGGTGTCAGCACCTCCCCAGACAGGCAGATGTGTATTGGGACAGGGAGGGCTACATCAGCAGATGCTTTTTGAGACACTGCCTGGGGCACACAAGGTGCTCCATGCATAGCTTGGTTCAAACCAGTTGGTGTGGCACTCCAACCCCAGCTCTGGCGCGAAACTGGACAAAGGGAAAGGGGTGTAACCACCCCCTTCTCAGGTCCACCCATAGGAGGGACCTAGGCAGGTAATCCAGCCCCTTAGCTTAGTATAAGTATAGGAGCTGTGTCCCCAGGACTTTAGATTATCCTGGAAAGAAACTTTGATACAGAACTCTTGGACCTTCGACATTCTATCCTGACTAGAAGACGGAAGACATCTCCCTTGTGGTCAAGGATTGACCACCCTGTGCAAACAGGCACCACCAGTAACTTGCTGGTCTGCTTTGTCGATGCTCCCGGCGGAACCCGAAGACTCAGCGACACAGGAACTGGACTCTCATACTTCTCTAACTCCGACCCACATCCACAGCAAAGCTGAGACCTGTGGCGGACATGAGTGATGTGGGACCGGACACCCTGGACATCCTGCATTTTGCTAACAGCTCGACTACCGAGGTACCCTTGCAGTTGTGCATTGGGGTACGGGAAGCCCCAGACCCGAGCGCCATTTGCACCGAAGCTCAGCCCTCCACGAGTGTCGCGTGGGGCCCGCTCTTGCATTTCAGCTCGACAGTCTTCCCGGTTCCTTGCCCGTTGGCTAGTGAGCCCCCTGAAGACTTTTCTTTTGAACTAAATTGCTTTCCTGGTTGTTCCAGGCTTGCTCCAGCTTCCTTTCAAAGGAGAAGCGCCACAGACCTTGCTGCCCAGCAACAGAGCCAATCTCAACATCCTGCGTGGGTTGCGGTTTCCAAGGCTTGTTGGATCCAATCCGGATACCGACACCGCAGTCAACTAGATCCGTCATGGGACAGTTAGAATCCAGCGCCTGGTCATCGTTGATGCCTCCTGGACCTCGTGGCTGAAGAGACAAGCTCACCTTCTTCACCTTCAAGCACGCGACATCGCCTGGTTCCTTCCTGGTCACTGGCTAGTGACCCAGACTCTGTCCGCTCTGCTTTCAGGTTCTTCACGTCATCGATCCACCCTTGGATCCACCCAGACACTTTTCCCCTGGTCGCCTGCAGCACTTCTTTGCAGGTCTCCATAGAAAACGACGACGAAACCCGACACCAAAAGGCACCTATGCACCTGGCTTCCCTGGGTGAGGTAAAACGAGTACTCCGGTGCTCCCATGATTCTTGACTCTCGAAGTGTCCTAGACTAAAGTGGTTTCATCGTAGTCCATCCGGTAGAGTCCTTAAACAGTAACTTTGTAACTTCTTTGTTTCCCATTATAAGTCAATGGTAACTCCAGACTGTGTTTAAACACTGCACACGTCTCAAGTGGGCCTCCTACTTCCTAACCGTTGGTTGTTTAGTGTAGTCCCAGCGATTCTACAGGCCCTAGGCCTGCTTTTTAAATCTCACTTGGTTCTTATACCACTTCCTTAGAATATGGTTTGTGAGGCCCCTAGGGCATAACTGTATTTGTGCAACTTATCGTATGCTAATTGAGTAACCTGTGATGTACTTTTACCTCTCACCTCATAAAGAGTGCAGAGGGGTTGTGTTTAGAATAAATACATATATATTTGATATATACCTTGTGTGGTGTCCTTTCATTTGGTATTCAAGGGATTATAATTGGTAAAACAGCTTGCTTCACATGCAATCTGAAGTCTTAGCCTATGACTGCTGGTCCATGCTACCACTAGGATAGCTTGCCTATAAGGTTGACTTTACATTCACCATCAATGAGGGTCGATTAGACTGGTGCAAGGTGCCCACTAGAATAGTGGACATCATACAGAGAGTATACAATACTGTCTTGATAAAGATGGAAATATAATTTCGACCATCGAAACGCATCGACGCCTCAACATAAATATGCAATCCGTGAGCAAAAAGGCATGGTTTAGAGTACTGATTATTGAATCACTGATTCCGTGCCCTAAATATTGTTACCTGACGGATGTGTATGATTCGAAAACATAGTGTATTTGTCTAACTTGTTTTTACTCTCTTCCTTTTATGATGTGCTATTGATTGATTTTTCATTTTCTTGTTTTAGTATTAATATGATGTATTGTATATTGATGGTGTTTTCTACTGAAGCCCATAATCTTTTTTAAAAATGTATGAATAAATGAATGCATTTATTTTTATTTGACCTGTGTTATTCCTTGTTTTATATGGTCCAATCGTTTGTATGGTGGACAGTAGAGTTTGGTGGGAGTAATACGTGATTTGTGTGTGGCAGCCAGATTGATTGTTGGTTAAAGATAGATCTATTTACCTAAAGGGAATTTAGCTTTACTTACTGTACAGTGTCCTATCCCTGTGGGTTTAAGGGCCCCCTCTTCTTTTATTAGCTATTGATAGTAAGCCGGGTGATACAGAGGATGGAGTACAATTTGTTCGTTATTGGGGTTTATGGTCATACTATTTCATAAAAAGACAAAATACAACATTTAAAAGCAAAACAATAATCACAAGTCCACTACCAAAGTAATGTGTATAGACCTGAGTGAGAAATGCCCACCACCAATGTACACACTAGTGATGAAGGTGGAATGATGAGCACTCTTACCCTCTAAGTGGGATTTCTGCTCACTCTGAAGCTTAAATAGGCCGCCTAGACCATGAAGCTGTATTACACAATTTGTAGGGACACTCTGCACGGAGACCGTTACCTGTTAGAGGAGTACGGCGGACCTGCTGACCTGTTGCCCAGCGGACCCTTCTCCCTCCATTCTTCCTGTACTCGGCGCTACGACTCGCCGGACCCGCTCCGCGGGTCCCGCAGCGCGTCATCTGCCTGGGGGCTGCATAGAGGAGCTGAGGAGGAGCGCGGGGTCAGGCAAGTGTGCTAGCGGGGTTGCGAGCTAGGCAGGGGACTCCAGCGACCAGGAGCCCCTGCGCGCCCAACCAGGAACACCTGGGCTGCTCTCCCCGCTGGCCACGCCCCCCCGCCTATCACCAAATCAACACATAGTAGCAGCATCTTAAGGAGGGTAGGACCTCCGCTTCGCGGGAGCGAGCGGGAGCGACCGGGAGAAGCCCGGGACAAGGGCGGGACCGTCTGTGGCCGTCTGGGGCAGGAGGAGGCAGGGCAGGGCCACCCCATTTCCATCTACCGTACCGGTTTCAACCTGTGGTACCGCATCTCAGCATGTCAACACGCTCCGGTAAGGCCTTGAGGGGTTGCGGGGAGAGTGCCCCCGGGGGTGCTATGTTTGGCTCTATGGACAAATTTCTGACAAGGGTGGCGGCTGTCATAGACAATGAACTTGCCATATCTGAACGGCGCCTTTCACTTGACTTCCCTCTTGCTAAAAGTCCATCGCCAGCAATAGTGTTGTCCCCTCCAAATCCTACTTCCCCTGCACCTTTGCTTGGGGATTTACCTGGGGATTCCCTTATTGCACCTCCAATGGGTGGTTTAGAGGGGTTCGATAGCTCACTGGTTGGTGTCCACAGTACGAGTCCATGTGCTGTGCTTGTGGATCCATGCAGTGAGCTCTCTTTAGTAGGCTCACCTGGCATACAGTCCCTACACTGCCCTGAGGTTCCTGCTACCGTCCCACAAGCTCTGACCAAAAAGCAACCCATCCAGGAGCCTATCAAAAGGAAGGGGAAAAGGGCAAATTACACTAGAAAGGGTTGCCCATCTAAGACCACTAACCATCCCAGGTACCCGCCCCTGAGGGGTCCTCCCCCCCAGAGCAACGCCGGACCGGTATCTACAGGGCCAGCCATTAGCGCTCCGGCTGTTACTGATACAGTACCACCCTTCTTGTCGGCCCCACTAACACCTGTTCAGGACAACGTGGGTCACTCTATGGAGGCGTTTGAGAAGATGGTCAAGTCTCTTGTGTTGCCACTTATAGACCAGGTCAAGAGGTTGGGGGAAAGGCTTGACTGCTTTGAGCAGGCTACTAGGGACAATTTCTTTGCCCTAAAGACCCTTCTCAAGCACCAGCCAAAGCCCAGTAAGGATAGGACTGATAGGTTAGATGAGTCCAACAGGATAGAGGTCCCAGTGAGACCCCCCCAGGGAGACCAACTGATGCAGCCGCCCAAGCACCCTGCACCTGGGAATATGATCTTGGCTGCTCCAAAGGTCGGTCTTAGACAGGTAAAGCCGAAGGCTCCAACTCGTGTTGCCCACGTGCATGCTACCCTTTCCCCAGCAGCAATATCCCCGGTGGCTACCCAGGCCCCAAGGCAACACAAGAAGGGAGGGACGGGCCCTATTTCGCAGCCTGGGGTTGTTATATCTGATGCAACTGGTGGTGTTGCATCAACTCCTAAGGTTGCATCTATTCCCGTCCAACCTACAAATCGGCTCCCTTTGGGTCCTCCTCAGAACAGTAGACGCAAGTGCCCCCCAGTTAACCTCCCCCCTGAGTGCCACCCGTATGTTGTCATCCTTACGAAAGTCCCCCCCATTGGGAGTACCCAGCGGGAAAACCATCAGGCACTAAAGAATAAGGTCATCCACTGGTTGAAAGCCAACAGGCCCTTGCCTGCGGGAGTGGATGGAATTATTCTTGGTGTACGCAGGGTGGGTTGGATTGGACACGGGAAAAAATCGTTTGAAGGGGATTGTGTGGTTGTAAATTTCCAAGATGCTAGGGTTGCCCAATTTATATGCTCCCAAGGCCAACCCACGGCTGGTTCGGGTATCGACATAGTAGATCTAACATTTTTTTATCCACGGCCTATTAGGACCACCCCCTCCATCCACCTTGGACAACCCTCCTTCATTGGCAGCCCAGGGGGCCAATTTTTGATGGAAAACACTGCCCATGGCCTTTTGACCCCGGGAGTTCTTTCTCGGCAGCTATGCCCAGCTCCAGTGATACCAAACTGGGGACCTGGGAGTTGTTGACTCAGTTATGATCCGGGGGAGGATGTTGTGGCCCCAGGCTTTGTCGCTGGGTCAACACCATACCACAGATCCAATGGCTCCTCCTCCCCACTGCAGACTCTGGCTACGGCCGAGTCTGTAGAGGGGAAGGGGGAGACTGGGGTCTCCCACAATTCTCCGCTTGGTCCCCTCGATGTGGGTTCTGCGGACTTGTCACCCCCTGTCGAGGATTGTAGCATTGCAGCTGTAACGGACCCCCAGATTAGGGTTTTCAGCTGGAATGTTGCGGGCCTCGAAAGGAAGCTGGCGTTGCCGGATTGGAGCGAGCGTGTGGGGCAATACTCCATTTGCCTGTTCCAGGAAACCTGGAGTCGGGTGCCCCTTCACAAGGCGGGTTATTCCACCCACTTTTTGCCGGCAGCAGAAAGCGTAACTGGTAGGGGCCGCCCCTCTGGCGGTTTGCTAATCTGGGTAGCCACCGAACTTAATTGTAGGGTGGAGGAGAAGGACACTAACTGCCCTGACCTCCTAAATATTTTGCTTAGAAACCCCCAGGGCAGAGTCATTCTAAACATTTTTAACATCTATGCCCGTGGCACTAAGGGGGGAAGAGAATCCCCAGTTATAGCCTGCTTGGAAGCGCAACTCCGCTCATCTCCATACAGGTTTTGTACACTGTTGGCAGGTGATCTGAATTGCACTTTCGAGCCTCTCGATCTGGACATCCTAGCAGATCAGGAGGAACTTGATAACGGGTGGGGGATTCCTCCCCTCGAGCTTGGCCCTGTCAAAAAGTGGACAGAAGTGGCCCTCCAGATCAACTCCTTAGTTATGGAGTTTGGGCTTAGAGCTGCCAATGGCAGAACCAGGTCCGACAAAGTAGGGGCGCACACCTATAACAGGCCAGGACACACGTCACGAATTGATTATTTCCTCCTTGACATACACCTGTGGGACATGGTGGAGGACATGGTAGTTTTACCCTCTGTGGAGAGTGATCACAATCTCCTGTCCCTCACCCTCTCCCACAGGTGCGTCAACAGCACCGTGAGTGGTTCTTCGTGTAACCCCGCTCCAGACCTGTCAGTGGTCACGAACTGTGGGCGAAGGATAAAGTGGGCGAAGCTGGCTCTTTCGGAGGAGAAAACCTCTGCGATTAGGCAGCTTCTGGTCTCAGCCCTGGCCAATCTCGACTGCCAAGAGGAAGGGCTGATGGAGGTGACACCTAGGTTTTGTGCCATAATTCAGGCCATTGGCGACCTCTTTGTAGTCCCAGCCCACCCGAGCGGAAGGAAACCCAGCCTACGACCGGGTCAGGGCTGGTACAACCAAAAGTGTAGGGAGGCGAAATCACTTCTTATCGAGGCAGTTAAGTCCAAATTGCCGCTTAGGACTAGGGAGGCCAGGAGACACTACACATTCTGCCAGAAAAATGCTAGGATGGAATGGGAGAATAACTTCTGGCAGGACCTCCTGGCTGCCAGCCGAGGGAAAGATGCTAAAGGTTTTTGGGACATGGTGGGCAAAAGGAATCGTCCCGACGATTCCCGGAGGACTTGTGCGATCAACGCCCAGACTTGGTTCTCCCATTTCCAAAATCTTTACTCTCCTGTTGAAGGCCCCCTTAATGATCACTTTAAAATCCCAGCCTTTACTCTAGACCGTGACCTGGATCTGTTTTCCCCCCTAGATGTAACAAAGCAGATCAAAACCTTGGTCCCCTTGAAAGCAGCTGGCCCGGATGGCCTGCCGGGGGACATACTCCGTGCCTACCCGGAAGAATGGGGGGCTTTAATCTCTGCACTTCTCAATGCAATCATGGGGGGAGGGCTTGTGCCTGACTCCTGGAGAGGTGCGGAGGTGGTTCCCATCTTTAAAAAGGGCAGTCGGGATTTACCCGGGAACTATAGGCCTATAAGCCTAATAGACTCCAGCCAGAAATTGGCCGGGAAAACCATCTTGGGGAGAATTACTCAATGGGTGGACGACAATCACATTCTGTCCGACATGCAGGCTGGGTTCCGTTCAGGTACAGGAACTATCGAACAGGCCTTTAGGCTTTTGTTGTTATACTGGAAGGTGGTGGTGCTGGGCAAAGGCAGTCTCTATTTGGCCTTTATTGACCTTAAGACTGCCTTTGACCTGGTACCAAGGGAGGAACTTTGGAGGGTGCTTCATGGTTTAGGGATGCCCCCGTACCTACTGAACCTCCT
This sequence comes from Lissotriton helveticus, assembly GCF_964261635.1. Lineage (NCBI taxonomy): Eukaryota > Metazoa > Chordata > Amphibia > Caudata > Salamandridae > Lissotriton > Lissotriton helveticus. Next base: position 459,240,899 of record NC_136060.1, on the reverse strand, counting down.
CATTAACCTGCACACCAACACCTATGCCCAGGTTAGATGGGGGCTGAATGGGGAAAAGACCGATAAAATCAGGGTCGAGAGGGGAGTAAGACAGGGCTGTGTTTTGGCCCCTACCTTATTCTCCCTCTATATTAACGGGGTGGTAGATCACCAACTGGGCGAACCAACAGACGCTCCCAGCTTGGGTGGAGTAAAAATTCCAACTCTGTTGTTCGCCGACGACACCCTCCTCATCTCCAAAACCCCCCAAGGTTTACAGTCTTTGCTGAACCGCTTCCAGGATTTCTGTACCACTAAAGGCCTCGTCATTAACATAGACAAGACCAAGTACCTAGTCATGCACCCACCCCGCAAACTTGGTCCCCCTCCAATTCTGAACTCCATACCTCTAGAAAGAGTGGCGGAATTTGATTATCTGGGGATCCGTCTGAATGATGCAATGAGCTGGACTGCCCACATCGATAAAATGACTCTGGCCCACAAAAGGGTGGGGGGCGCCCTTCTTAAAGAGTACAATAACTCCTCAAAACATTGTGTTGCACCCATACTGGAGATTTATAAAGCTCGTGCAGTCCCTGCTTCTCTCTATGGATCGGAACTGTGGGGCTTGGGCAAAGTTGACTCACTGAGCAAGGCCGAAAATAAATTTATCAAGGATCTTCTTGCTATTCCATCGAGCAGCCCGACCATCCCAATGCTCTTGGACACGGGCTGTAAAGCCATAAGGGACCAGGCTCGGCTTCGTCCCCTTCTGCTCTGGGCACGCTTGTGGAGGGTCCCGGAGCTACAATCGTATGCCAATGGGCTGGCAGAAGTAATGCATGCTGATGGTTGGAGTAGCATCAAATGGCTGAAGGACATAAAACATCTTTTAGGGGAATTGGGTTTGGCCTCTTGCTGGCATAGTCACTCCGCTCCACCAAAGAAGATTCTAAAAAAACTTTTCTGGGAGTGGGTTGACGTGAAGCGTTCTAGTAGCCAGCAGCATTGCAAAACCACCGCAGCTTTCCTGTTGTTCAAAGACGTTGTCCTGTATGAGCCATATATGGATATCATAACAGTTGCTATGGATAGGTCCTTGTTCATTAAATTTCGGCTAGGAACCTTGCCCTTGGCGGATCTCTGTTCAAGGTGGAATAAAGCCCAGCCCACCTCACGTTTTTGTGCCTCTTGTCCGGACAAACCAGAGACGGTGCCACACTTCCTTTTTGAATGCCCGGACTATGGTCGCCCCAGATCACGTTGGCTTGCCCCCATTTGCAGAGAACTGGGGACTCGTCTGCACTCTGTTGCCCTCCGGATTCTTTTAACCAATACAGCCCCTCCTATTGTTTGTGCTGTTGCAAAATTTTTAAAATGGGCTTGGTTGATAAGACTTAGAAGACTGTCCATATCAATTTAATTCTTTTTTAGTTAATTTATGCTGACATACCGTGTTTTAATTATCATTCCAGTTGTACAGTCTTACCTATTTCGACATGCTGTTTTTATCTTTTTGTACTGCTTTTATGATATGTGCATATCGAAATAAAGCATCAATCAATCAATCAATTTGTAGTGAACAACATATCAGTAATGATTTTGGGGTGCACATAATGGACATGTATTGGGCGGTCAATCTAAAAAAGCCACACACACACAGCTTATTCTAAATACAATGTGATAAAATGAACCAACACTTCTCAACCTTCAAGTTATATTAACAGTAGCTATAAAAGGAAATCTAGAATAACCCTCGTCACCCAAATACAGAAGACATATTACATTGTGAGGCGGTCTCACCATGATATACTCATTGTGGGATACTCATTATGAATGATCGCAGCTCAATAGTAGCTCGTTTTAACCCACCTTGTTTCCAATAATGCCCAGGGTGGGGTAAAGGACTAAATACCATAAGGGATTACACAATCAAGCGGTCTCCCCGTTTGGGTAGTACTTCCAGGAGTATCTCTATGGTTGTGTCTGGCCCTTTTGACTGCTCCCTGAATAATGTTTTGGGGAGATTGCTTCAGTGCCAGACAGTCGATAAGTTAAGCTGTATGTTTTTAGAATTTGTCACGTTCTGTACAGTTCCTCCTTATTCTGAGGAATTGGCCTACTGGAAGGTGATTGCAAAATGCATGTGGGTGGAAACTGTTGTATGATTGTAACGAGTTCCGAGCCAAAGGTTTTTATAGACCTTTGAGAAGATTCCTCCATCCTTAGGGTACAGTAGCAAGTCTAGGAATGGTGGCAAGTCCATGCTCTATTCGCAGGTGAATCTGAGATTATTATTTCTTATGTTAAGCCATTCAGTGAAACTGTTCAATATCTTGAGATCTCCCTCCTAGACGACCAAGATGTCATCTATGTATCTTTTCCAAAGTTTGAGGTTTGTCTGCAAAGGATTGTCAGCTCCAAACAGAATTCATTGTTTTACGTCACATTTCCTTATGGAATTATATGCAATAAAATAAACAACACAAACATATTGACTTATAAAGCTATTATTGCACGTATTGTACACAGTCTTAATCATATGAATCATACACACATCAAGGGTTTTTAAGCAGTAAAACTCCAATGAAAAATATAATAAATAGAAATTATAAAATCACTACTGGTGATTTATTCTTGATGCTGGAGGAGGGAACTTAAGTGACTGTGAGTTTGTGCTAATGTTTGCATCGGGCCGAAACCAGAACAAATCCTTATTTGTATGATGTATAGAACACAATTACCACAAGAGCACCTGGTGCTGATGAATAGTTCAGGGAAGGTGAAAAGAAAAGAGAGTTATATTTAATCATATAGTGTGAGAGGCTGGCCTAGTATGTGATGTACACTTATGTAAGTGGACACCCTACACCAGTCCAGACAACCCTTATGGTGATTTAGGAGGTCTTAGACAACCTTAGAAAGCTGACTAAGTGGTAGCTGTGGAGAGCAGCCATCAGGCTTAGTCCAGAAGGAGTTTAAAACAGCTTTTTTTACCAGCAAGGTCCAGGAGCATAAAGCAGCTTGTTTTACTCATTTATTATATAACACTCACTAATACGTACAGATTTCTCCTACCCGGAGATATACACAATGCACACAATACTGTGCATAGAAATCAAGTAAATAGCACAATATACACAGTGGACACCGTGGGGGGACCAAACCATATATTAAGAAAGTGGAATGTGAACCACGAATCGTGTCAAGACAATGCCTAGAGGACGTAGAAGTTCCGGGGACCCAAGGAACCACCCAAGGGGAGTGACTAGGAACCATACGGAGAGCTTGTGCAGTCTGAGAACAGGACCGCGTTCTCCGTACAAATCAACGTGTATGTCGTGGTTGTAATTGAGCCACCCCACCCGTGGATCCTCACGTTACCTACATCAGGGAAGCCAGTACATAGGTGTGAAGAGGTGACCCGCAGACCTGGATGACGAATGCCCACCAATGTCGGGAGTTGCAGGAGAGTTGATAGTGACCTTGACTCTGCAGCTCTGAGTACCGAGCGACAATGTGGAAGACCAGGAGCTGTTCACTAGCTGTCCTACATCGGATAACGAGAGGTATGGGGTCGGTGTCCGTTGGGAGCACCAACAAGCAGTGCCAACTGCAAACAATGTGGAAGGTGCAGAAGGTGCTGTGTCGGGACCAGCAAGGTCCAACAGACTCACCAAAAGCAGGGGAGTCAAGGCATGCCCCGAGCAATCAGGGCAGCCCAATAGAAACAAAGATGTCCCTCAACAAGACCCACAGGTTGGAGGCACTGGAGTCATGAGAGGACGTAGAGCAGGTCATCAAAAGATGCATGCCACGATGCAAACAATACGGTGTGGACAAAGAATTTGCTCACTTGAGATGCTTGAGGTTGGGGCTACGTGGAGCCCGAAGATCTTGGTGGAAGGAAGCCAACAAGCTTTTGCAACGGCAAGTTGATGCAGTGTACGGGTTCGGTTCCTGCGGCTCCTACAAGGGATACTGATCTTAAACTTGGAGAGAGGACATGGCAGGCCTTCAGAGATGTAAGCAACGCACACCTGTGTTGCTGGTCCTTTCGGAGCCCGCAGGAGATCAGAATCAGCAGACTCGTCAGCTTAGTTGTGGTGCCTGCAGATGCAGGGAAATGACTCCTTCACTCCAAGGGAGGCTCCTTCAAGTGTCTTGGATGCCCACAGACCTTGGAAGGTTCCTGTATAGTGCACAGGCACAGAAAATGCAGCAGACTGGAAGGGAGACGAAGTCGAGCCCAAACGAAGTCCAGCGAAGTCCAGAATGCCCAGACGGTAGAAGTTGAAGTGGTGTCTATATTGAATCGTGTCCCACGACGAATCTAGGGACCTATATCCAGGTAAGCCCTTAAGTACCCTAAAGAAAGGGTTGGGACAATTCATGGTTCCCTCCCAGGGGAATGATTGGACAGTGGGGATGATACTCCCATGTCTTTTTTCCAGTATCGCGCCAGAGTGGGAGCCAACGGCTCAAAAAGCTGGTTTGAACTGGACTATGCAAGGAGGGCACCACATGTGCCCCTCATGCAGACTGAGTGGCGCTGGCAGGCACACCCACCCGGCCCCAATACACTGAAATCCTGTCTGGCAGGTGGTCAGACCTGCCTGTGACAGGATACCTAATGTACTACCTTCCTCTGCTCGGGCTTGTCTAAGCAGCAGGAGGGCAGAATTGTGTCTCTGCTCGTCAGCAACCATGTTGTTATGTTATGTTATGTTATCCGTAGTTTTGTAGAGCGCTCAGCTACTCAAGCAGAGTGTCCCGGCGCTAACAGACCCAACAAGGCACAGAACAAGGAAGTAGATGGAATTATTGGCCAAACAGCCAAGTTTTGAGATGTTTTCGAAATGACAGCAAGTTATCAGCCTGCCTTAATGACAACGGCAGTACGTTCCACAGCCGTGGCGCAAGGTGTTTTATGGAGCGTCCCCCGCCGCGCGCACGCCTAATTGACGGGACCATGGCCAGCGACAATGATGCAGAGCGTAAAGCTCTGAGTGGACAGTGAAAGCCAATCCTATTCCTAAGGTAGCAGGCGCCAGTGCCATGCAAGGCCTTAAAAGCTATTGTAAGAGCTTTGAAGGCAATGCGTTTCCGTATAGGCAACCAGTGAAGGGATTTCAGAAGTCCCGAGGCGCCAGATCTCCGGTTCAGGCGAAAGATTGCTCGCGCTGTGCTGTCTGGGTCTAGAAGACTGGCACCGGGAGCACTATGAGCTTAACGGAGGGCTCTGACAGTGTTTGGAATCATACCCCCACACCATTTACGTTTTAAGAAACAACCACAATCCTTGTCTGGGTGACCCACAAAAGTCACCAAATTAACATGTGCCTAACCCTCTGGTAGCTTAGCACAAAAGCAGTCAGGCTTAAGTTAGCAGCAATGTATAAAGTATTTATGCAGCACACAAACAGCCATAAAGTGAAATAAATTCCATGCCAATTTAGAAAAATAGAGATTATTTTAATAAATCGTTTGACACCAAAATGTCAAACATCCAACTGGAGATATGAATATTCAAAGTGTAAAATAGCAACTACAAGATCAACGTACCAGTTACTTACATCTAGTCGTGCAAGACTGGGGCAAAGTCAGAAGTGATGGCCAACCACAAACTTTTTGCATTCTCCCCTTCTGCTGTGCTGAATTTTGTGTTTGTTGGTATTATGACTTTGTGCACTTTACTATTGCTAACCCAGGTCAGACAACTTGGAATCCACCAGAGGCTGGTGTAACTCTGAATGACAATTACTCAAGATGTGCTCCTTATATTAGAGTATATAACCCACCACTGTCTCTGTTAGTACTGCTGTTCACCCAACCCTCCAGGCTTTTATTGAGACATCTACAAAATCAACCAAGGATTGCTGTGTGTATTTGTGTGTCCCAAAACGTCTTCTTGTGTTCTTTGGGTGTGAGACCAAACTTCTGCACAAAGACATCCTTCAAGTGATTGCAGAAGTTCGCTAACCCATCTTCTAGAGTCAGGAGATGTCCCTCCCCAGTGTTGGTGCTGACTCCCACAGTAAGGCTCTCAGTGGTGTTGACCTACCCAGTGCATCCTTAATGCTCTTTCACTGGAGGCAAACCATTGTCACTGTTGTTCTTCCAACACAAAGCTAAGCACAATACCCTTGGGCAAGCGAGGGGTGTGTGGCCACCCTGTAGACACCTCCCTACAGCTGTCACCAGCTTCTTCAGACCTCAAGAGTCTGAAAAAGGGGCACAGTGTGCCTTTTAAAGCATATTGTTTCAAAGCAATAGAACAACGTGGTTTGTTATGCTTCCTAGAAAGTACATTCTCAATCTGAATGAGCTCTTAATACTGTGAATTTGCAGAAACAAAAACAGTCAAATCAAATCAGTCTTAATGAGTTAATAATATCTTGACTTTTCAAAATGGAAAATATTAATAACACAGTTAAATGTCTGATAACATATCTTCACGGGTCAGATTCGTATTGAGGCTGCTTGCAGTGCAATCCTTTAACTTGGGATTCAAGAAACCTCGCTCTTTACGCTGTGCAGACTTTGCTAATCATTTGCAGCACCTCTTGATATTGAGGTGCACAATGTCAAGCCAAAGACTCGTTCAAGTAACTAGGGCAGAAATGTCTTTAAGCTTTACTGTGAATTGGCGTGAATGCTAGGATGGAGGTCTGAATAAGAAAGCAGAGCTTAGTCTAAGCATTTAATGCACACTTGTGTAGTAGCTTACACTTTTTTGGTAAGTCCAGCACTACACATTAAACAATGGGACTGCAACACCCACCCACAGGAAATAATGGAGGTAAGGACTTACTACATGAGTGTAAATTACTGCAAAAGTGCAGTGTGAACACCGAAAAGTAGTAAACACACTAAAAAGTGTAAGTTACTACAAATGTCCAGTTTGTGATTAGCACTTTCTAGTAGGATTTGCAGTAGTACTACAAAACGTACTACAAAGTGCAATTTGTGAATCAGGCCCAGAGTGTAAATTCCCAGAAATGACCACTTAAGATCTTAATATGGTTACTATTTGACGGTGGTAGTTAGTAACCAATCTGTGCTTTGTGAGAGCAGGAGAGGTTGAAAAGCATTTGTGCATTATCTTGTGAGTTCCTAGAAAAGAGTTCCAGCAAGGACTTGATGGAACTGCAAACCAGTGCTTTGCATTCAAATGTCAGCTGTGTTGGCTTTTCAAATGCCAAGCAATGTTGTGAAATAGGCTCTACAAAGCATACTACGAAAATATAAGACATCGGGTGGATGCTGGAAAGAGTGCTGAGAAAAAGAAACATTAAGTGTTAATGGTTATTTGTGTTTAATTTCACAATTCTTGTACTGAGTAAATACAATCTTGTGATTTTTCTCAATCCACATTTTGTAAGGCAATACCTGACACAATTTGTACTGAGAACAAGTACCTCGATTTCGAGATTTGCAACTCAGGACATGGAAATCTATAAGGTTTTGCAATTCAGTAATACCATCGTTCCAACCACCAAAATTCAGAATGGGGAAGCTGTAACTCTCTTCACAAGGGTGATTTTATGTTTTAATATTTCCAAGCAACTACTAATGAGGACAATAATATATACCATTAATACATTGAACCTGCTATGATTGCAAAAACACATTTTATGGCAGAATATACTGATTTTTGGATCAGTACTGGTGTCAATTTTCCATGAAAAAGGAAATGCCCATGAAAGAGCAATATCAAATGATAAGTGCTTTTAAACTGATGCACATCCCACAAATACACCAATGCATCTTGTTTCATTTCAGTATTACAAAAAATGTGATTACTTCACCTAACACTTAATTCCAGTGAAGGTCATGCTTTTACAATATTTATACATTTTAGTAAGTGAGACATTAATGGCATCTACATTGAAGAGTTTTGAAAGATAATGAAGTAATTTTCTCCTTTCACTCCTCTCCACTCTTGTGGGGAGAGTGAGGCAAAATACAGCATTTTGCTTTCTGACAAATATAAATATCGATTTATGTAATAAAGTATAAAAATAGCAGTGTTTTGTTGGCCACTATTGTTCATGGTGTACACAGCCTACTTTCATGTAATAAAGGACGTCAGATGATACATTTTTAAACAAATAAGCTGCAAAGCAACCACCTCATTGTCTCTCCTCATCCGAGTCTTTTAAGGCTCTGCCCTGGACAACGGCTTACCACGTCCGTTTGGCATTCTAAACATTTATATTTTGGACTACAGTATAAGCCCCCTAACTATCCTTGTCACATCCTGCCTGTACTCAGGAAATATTGGTAAGTGATAAATATGTGATTATTGTGTTGCTGTAACACAGCTAGTGAAGCTGGTGGTCTGGCGAAATGTAGTCTGTCTACCTGGGTTTAGGCGGGGAGTAATTTCAAAGTGTGAGAAACTGGGTTGTTGGTTGGGTGGGGTGTTAACCCTGCTAAAGCAACAGCCGCAATCGCTGTGAGAGTGAACCACAAAAGTCACTAAATTAACCTGTGCTTGTAGCTTGTCACAAAAGCAGTCAGGCTTAGCTTAGAGGCAATGTATAAAGTATATATGAAGCACAAAGGCAGTAATAAAGTGATGACCCAACACAAGAAAAATCCTAAGGCAATTTAGAAAATCGAGTACATTTTGATAAATTTACACCAAATTGACAAAACTCCAATTAGTAGAACAGGAGTTATGAATTTTTAAAGCTTAACGTAGAACTGTGGACATCTAGTTGCGCGAGACCGGGTCAAAGTCAATAAATATGGCCGTCTGCGATGGAACACTAGTCGGATACAAAAAGTGGATTAGGCCCTGTTGGTGCGTACCTTTGAATTTAGAAGAAATTAAAAAAAATCTCCAGCAGGATGAGCCTGGAGACTATAGTCGATGAGAGTTCTACGAGGCCGCATTCCCTTTTGGTGAAGGGCCAGTGACCAGGATTTGCTGCTTTGGAGAAAACGTAGCAGGAGCTGCCGTGAAGTTAGGTTGACTGGCGAGGCAGCATGGGCAGGTTTGTCCCGGTCTCCTCTTGGGTCTTGGGGCAGTTTTAATCCCAGTAAACCTTTTAGTCCAAGTTTTGGATTTTGGCTATCTGTGCACCTTTAGCACCACCAACGAAGGTCCAGGACTGGAGGGGCCTCCCTTGGGGGCAGAAGATTCACTCAGTCTGGATTCAGTTGCAGGCTTAAGATGGTTGGAGCCTTTTCTGTCCCTGAGGCTCTGATCAGGAGGTCAGCCAAATAGCCCTGGGTAGGTAGTCCTGGGTTCAGCAGTAGAACATACTGCAGTGGTGACAAATCCTTTGTGTTAAGGCAGGGCATAGCCTATTCAGTAATACGTGGGGCTATGCCCAGCTCCACCATTCCCCCATCTTGCCAGTTTATTGTCCATCCTGGCACGCCTAATCCCTCTATTGTGTGGCTGTCTGAGAGGAATAAAGTCCAACTGCCAACTACACCCAGTCTTGTGACCCAGAAACAGGCTGCAGGCACCAAATAGTTAAGGCAGGAAAATACCAACTTTCTGAACGTGACATTTTTAGGTCGAGCCTAGAGCCAGCACGCATGCGCTGCTCTGCGAGACTTATTTAGAGGAGTAGGTGAATAGAAGCTCTGCCCATATTTGCCATTGGCTTGTGTCACTGTCTGTCCTAAATGCTGGCTTCTGATTCGTCGATAGGCTTGTTAGTCCCGCCTTAGTACAGCCTCCTCTTTATTTGTCACCTCTCATGGCGACTGGCCCCTTCATCGGCTGTTACAGAGTGTTATTTAGACTGTGTTATTTAGACTGTGAGCACTATGGCGACTGGCCCCTTCATCGGCTGTTACACAGTGTTATTTAGACTGTGTTATTTAGACTGTGAGCACTATTTTCATTAATGAGGTTCTCCTACTGCAGGCATGTCGTGCTTTGGTGCTTTCTTTTCCACCACCCCCTCCCTCCCGTTGTCCATGCCTTCTCCCCTCCCCCCAACCTCCTGTTCTCTGTGCCTTTTCCCCCACCCTCCCTCCCGTTGTCCGTGCCTTCTCCCCCGCCTTGACGTTGTCCGTGCCTTCTCCCCTCCCCCACCCCCGTTGTCCGTGCCTTCTCCCCTCCCCCGCCCTCCCATTGTCTATGCCATCTCCCCCCGCCTTCCCTTCAGTTGTCTGTGCCTTCTCCCCCTTCTCTCCCTTTGTCCGTGATGCCTACCATTTGCAATGCAATAGGTCTCGCATAAATGCAAGACCTATTGCATTGTATACTACGATTCAATGTATTCAAATACATGTTGTACCATGACTTCATAAGAGACTCAGTCACGAGATTCTTCTGGTATTTGCTGACTGATGCTGCCGGTAGTCACCTGACCCGGAAGTCATATCTAAGCTTCAACAACAAAAGCAGCAGTTGTGTGTAGGCTGAGTCAAGGAAGCTGATGCCGGCAGAGCAGACAGTAGTAACGAAGCGCGAGTCAGTAACTATATTATTGTTTAATAGGTTGCTTTATAGAATGAGAAGGTAACTTCAGAGCCGGATTATTCCATGTGCCTCTCTGGACAATGACCTCTGCCACTAACTCCATTTCAACGCTGCACTGAGGCAGTCTCCGAAGCGGGCCGGGACTTCTTCAATCTAGGGGTGTCCACCATGGGTCTGGGAGGTCCTGATCCAGTGCTTTAATCTGATGATAGCCCCTGGGCAGTGATAAAGGTTTCTACCCCTTATGAGGACTAAACGGCATTCTGGGTTTTCGAGTATGTAGTTTCTCATTATGTATCGCGGGTGTAGCACTCCAACACGCGGGAAACAGCGTTTACAACGCTGTCATTACATCTCAGTACTATTACAACCCAGTTGTTACAACGACTGCGTTGTTAGTACACGAGGCCTTTACATCGCAAGTCATTACAATGACTTGCTGCAGGGGGCGCTGAGGTATTGGAAATGAATTACAACACCTTCCCTACTGTTGCGCAAACTGGAGTAGGAATAGTAAGTAAACTATTCCTAAGTCCAGCGTGCCCCCTATTGCAAGTCGTTGTAATGACTTGTGATGTAAATGCATCGTGTTGTAACAACGCAGTCGTTGTAATGGCTGCGTTGTAAAAGGAAGCAATACAATAGATCGCATTGTAATGTACTATATTCTGACAAGCTCATTCTGACACGCCAGGGCGCTCCTTGAGTGTATGGTTGAAATGGGTACAGTGTGTGAACCGTTACGTGCAGTGCATACGGTTTGAAGCCACCATGGGTGCTCTTGAGGGTGTAACAGTAGGCACCGCTGTGCACGCGAGTACAACACATCTTTCTGTGGAACTTGTTATAAAAGGCGCATATTTTTAGTTAATGTGGTCCACTGGAAAAGTGCATATGCTTTGTGCCTAGTGGTGTGCATGTTTACAAAAGGCATGAGAGACTGATTTTTATAAGCTCTAAGGGCCAGATGTAGGAGCCATTTACCGACCGGTAATGGCCGATTTCGGCCGTTACCGACTGGTAAATGGGTTTTCGGTATGTAGGAGCACATTTTTACAGAATCGGTAAATTTACCGATTCGGTAAATTTACTGATTCTGTAAAATACCGAATCGGTATTTTTACTGATTCGGTAAATCTCAGATGTAGGTGGGACTCTTCAGAGTCCCAAAGGCCCTACAAATTCGGTATTTTACCACCCAATCCAATTGGGTGTTAAAATACCGAATTCAGGTGTGCATGCACATGTGTGCATGCACACCTATGCCACATATGCACACAGACATGCCTAAGGGCATGTCTGTGTTCCACATGGCGCACATGTCAATTTTTGGGGTGCCAGAGGGTGTCAAAGTGACACCCCCTGCACCCTTGCAGAATTCGGTATTTACCGATTCGGTAATTACCGAATCGGTATTTCCCATTGATTCCTATGGGCTGTGAAGCCCATAGGAATCAATAGGAAATACCGATTCGGTATTTACCGAATCGGTAAATACCGAATATTATCGATTCGGTAATTCCACATCTGGAATTACCTACATCTCCCCCCCTCTATTTTACCACTTCTTAAATACCGAAACGGTAAAATTCTGTATTTAAGAAGTGGTAAAATAGAATTACCTACATCTAGCCCCTAGTGTTTAACAAATCACATTCGCATTCTGATCTCAGAATGTATCTATTGTGAGAAAATTACATTGCTACTTGCTTGTGATTTCTTATTAAAAATTAGTAGTGACATCACCCTAACCCCTTCTAGAGTACAGCACAGAGCTGGCGCCCAAGTACATTCTCGGTGCACAGAAAGCCAGGGAGAACAAGCATCGACAAAGTCAATAGGTTTTGCTAACGAGAACTATTGGCATTGTTTAGTTGCCATGCTGTACAGCAGCACGGATGCTATGCAGTGTGGCTAAAACAAATTTTTAAAAGTGCTATGACGGAGCCAATGGTAATGTGTTTTCTTTTAAAAGTGCATTAGTACTCAATACATCATAGTCCTATTTATTATTTTCATAGTCACGCTGCACAGCAGTGGTGCCGTTATACAGCGGGCTACAAATTATTGGCAAAGTCAGGAATTACCTTGGTGTACAGCATGAACATAAGGCAGTGGCAAAGCCAATAGTCTCAAAGGCGAGACCTATTGGCTTTGCCAATGCTTGTTAAAAACTGTAACTTAAAATCTGCCTTTACCAGTAAAGAGGGTTTTAAAGTACAGTTTCTCAGACACCAAATGTGAAATGTTCAACTATTCCCAATCAAATGTTAACACTTGATAAATGTAATAAGGCAACCCAATGTTATCCTATGGGAGAGGCAAATTTAAAAGTAGTGACAAACAAATTTAGGAGTTTTTCACTACAAGGACAAGTAAAACTTAAAAGTACATGTCCTCCCTCCTAATTACAATTCACCTTGCCCTAAGGGCTGCCTAGGGACTACCTTCAGGGTGACTTATATGCAATAAAAGGGGAGTTTAAAGCTCAGCAAGGAGGTTATATTAGCAATTCAAGACCGTACAGACCGTAAAACATTGTGCTGTCCAGGGGGTCAGGGACCAGCCCTGGTGTTAAGCAACCGCACCATGCTCGTGATTGAACAACTGTTATTAAAATCGCAAGAGGACTCACAGCAAGACAATAACTGTGAACGGAGATGGCTGGTGTGAGTGGATGTGAGGGTCAGGGCTACATTATAGAATGAGATATGTGTAACCAAGCGCGGAACCAAGGACACTTTATAGGATAGTGACACGGTGCGGTTGCTTTACACCAGGGCTGGTCGCTGACCCTCTGGACAGCACAATGTTTTACGGTCTGTATTAGATGCTCACTAATCTCCTTCCCTTCTCATTTCCCACTGGCAATCTCTAATTATTCAGGCTTGCACCCTTACTGTCCTGATGATGATCCTACTATTTTGTAAATAGGATCGAAACGTCGTCGACTAATGTAAACAGTTTGCACATTAATCGAACCTGATAAAAAAGTATATTTACTGTTTCCTCAAGCTTGTTAGAAATTGTGTTTAATATTCCACAAGCTATTCTTTCTCGCCTGATATGTTCCTGTCCTAAAGTATACTTGTCATGGGTTTATATAGGATGCAGGATTGTGTCCAACTGTATTGATGTGTTTATACTTTAGGTTTTTAAATTTTTGAATGATTAAATTGACCGTCCGGCTGGACACACCCCTAATATAGCACTGATTGGAGTCTATATTTATCCTGATGACCATACTGTTCTTTTTAAGGACCATTGTTCTAATACTAAACTGTTACCCAAGGTCCTTATCTACCTTTCGGGTTCCCTTGTGTTTTTGAAAATATGGTTAGCGCAATCGCTGGATTACAAGGCAGACACTCCCTATTCCCCTCCTTGTGAGTGGGCTACTCCTGCTTTCCTTTGTTTATATTTACTTTCTTCAACTCTTGTCTTAATACACCATTCAGCATAACTGCTATGTCAGACCACGCACCCCTTTACTCTGACGAATATATCAAGAAAATACTCAAGGGACCTTCCCTGTTTACTGATTCAGCAGATACCCCAACTCATGCAAACATATCCCTCTCTGACCAACTCGAGATATGAAGCATGTCTGCCTTCAGCTGATGATTCGCCTGCTTACTGAATACCTGAAAGCTGACATAATTCCGGTCGGGTTGCAAGTAAGGAACATACCCGGCATCTTCACAGACAATCCCAAATACATCAATCACTTCAGTTACATAGGAACCACTTGCTCCAGACACTGGTTAGTACTAGGCATTGATATAGCCACAGAAACTTTTAAAAAGTAGCAGAAGAAATTAGTGATATTGAAAAACTGATCAAAGAAACTTGTTCAGTTCCTGACGGCAAATAATTGCTCGAACACGTCCCGAAGACAGTTGAGGACTTCTACAGATTAGAGCAGAACAAGAAACCGCTTAAAGTGAAAAAAGATATCAAAGCATACAGCACTGAATGCACATACCCATATCTATAGAAAGATTTCTACACAAATCGCTCATATACCAATCCTCAAAACACTAGACTGTGGGGTCGTTTTAATAGACGCAACAACCTGGTGGGTTTTTCTGATACCTCTGCTGACTCATCTGAAAACTAAGACTCAGGAGAAAACCTTAGCACTTCTACACGCAACCCTGGTTCCAATTTTTTAGGGAGAGGCCAAGGCGACTCACCCAAACGCGGGCGTGTGAAACAAGCCCAACGAAGGTACAACCCCCCAGTCGAGTGACAGACACACCAGAAGGTTTACCAATGGCAAACTCTGATAACAGTGACTCTGCATCTTCACAACTCGTACCCATCTTTAATCTGGCTAAACACATCCTTGCTGACTCTGAACTGTCTCTTTTAAGGAAAGGCTTATCCTTTGTCCTTACCATCCATCCAAACGTTCTGGAGCTACATACTGTACTATTGAGATTTTTTAGACGTCTGCGTTTACATGCATTTTTTCTGCTCTTACCCTCACCGACTGCCATTTCCAACACTACCTTCCGACCACCATCTACGTTCTCCCCCTCAGTCAACATGATCCCAAGTGAAATATCCTCATTCGAAAAATTGGTATTGAATGATTTGGTTACACTTGAGAGCAAGAAACGTTTCATTCCATACAATATTTCCCTTAGTGAAAAGAAAGCTATTGATTCTCTTAAAAGAAACAAATCTTTAATTTTCAAATCTGCTGATTAAGGCGGTGGGATTGTCCTGCAGGAGAAGGAAACATACAAGTCTGACATCCAGCGTCAGCTCTCAAATACTGATCAGTACTGCAGACTGCCCAATAATCCAACAAAGAAACTGCAAAACCTAATTTTACAGATTACAACAGACGCGAAATCTGAAGGTTTTCTAAGTCAAAAGGAATTTCTTTTTTTAAATGTGAAATCACCGTGCATGCCAATGATCTAAACACTTCCCAAAGTACATAAAAACCTCACAAGCCCCCCTGGATGTCTGATAAGTTTCGGGGTGCGGCTCTATACTTGAACCTTTGGGTCAATACGTTGACTACTTTATCAAAGACTTTGTACCTGCGACTGCATGTTATGTAAGGAACAGTATGGCGATGATTAACTAAGTCGAACCCCACCCTTTTGACCCCACCAGTGATATACCCTGTACAATGGATACAGAATCCTTGTACACTAACATCCCTCAAGTTATGGCGATGACGGTGATCCAGGGAGTGCTTGACTTCAGGCCCCACCCCCACACTGTCCCTACTTTGTTCATTCTGCAACTACTGGAACTTTGCCTTACTAGAAATATCTTCTCCTTTGAGAAGGAATATTACCAACAAGTTAAAGGTACATCAATGGGGGCCGTTTTCGCCTCCAAGGTAGCTATACTTTTCATGGACCACCTTGAAACGACTACCGTCTTATCTCCCACTAACCCCGTCTTTACCGGCGTCACATTATGGTGTCGGTATATCGATGACATTTTCATGATTTGGCACAATAATATTGAGATCCTCAACCAATTTCTACACTGGCTGAATAATAATTGTCTAGGTCTCAATTTTACACTCACTCATGACAAATCTTTGATTCCTTTCCTCAATCTCACCATATTCCACTCCAATGGTGAACTACTAACCAGACTATATAGAAAAACTACTGAGCGTAACACCTTGCTTCGTTACGAAAGTAATCACCCACGAGCACTACGTGACTCTTCACCTTACTCCCAATTTTTGCGGAAAAGACATAATTGCTTCACCAAAGAGGACTATTTTCGTGAAGCATCAATCTTATGTATCAAGTTAAAAGCACGTGGCTACCCTAAACGCTTGGTACGAACTGCACAGAAGCGAGCCTGGTATTGCCCAAGAGAAATCCTCACTTCCCCCAAAATCAAGTCTGATAACAATCATATAGTTTGTGTGACCACATTCTCCCCTATCTCCAACCCCATCCGTAAATCTATCATCAAACACTGGCCCACTGTGAACGCAGGCAATTTGAACATTGAGCGCCCTCTATTTGCTTTCCGCAAAAGCCGCAATCTCAAAGACCATCTGGTACGCACTGCTCTCCCAACTCCAGACCCTCCACTACTCTTGATACACACTGGGGCCTTGAACCTCTAATTGGGCACGCCAAATGCGGCAACTGTAATGTTTGTGATTTTACTCTAGAAGGCAAGGATTTTACTTTTAATAATGTGTCAATCAAATCAAAATCCTTTTAAAACTGTAATACTTGCAATGTCATTTATTTGATTCAGTGTCCTTGCTTGCTTATTTACATTGGTCAAACAACACAAAAAGTGAAGACTCGAATCGGACAACACAGGAGCAGAGTGCGCTGCAAAACTCCCAACGCGCCTTTAGTGGATCATTTTACCGAGGCAGGACACAATGAAGATGGCATTAAGTGGACAGTCATGAACGTTGTAAAACAACCCCCAAGAGGTGGAGACATTGCACAACTCCTGAATAAAGAGGAGCTTCAGCTTATTATCTGCATGAACAGCATCAGGAATGGACTGAACAGGAATGAGGACTGGACCACCTTGCTCTAGACCACTTCTTACACCAAGCACCAAGCTCCGCCTTCACTGTTTCTGCTTCAAATTTGTCATCTCTATGTTTTTACCACTAACTGTGTTGTGGCTTGCAATTACCATGGTTCCTGAACATTTCTTCCTAATTTTACCAAGTACTCCCTGTTATTCAAGCTGCTTGGTAATTTATCCTAATTTTTTCCTGTTGTCTAAAAAAATGTTTTTTGTTCTATATGCATTAATTCCTATTTATCCTCTAATTTTGTTCACCGCCATCAATTTTCTCTCTAGTGGTTCCTCCACCATATCAAGTCTGTCTTCCATACTACTTAAAACCCTCACCAATATGCCCCCCCCCCCCGCCCCCGGTTTTAGCTGAGTCACTTGTCACTCAACACATAAATAGGAGTGTTCCCTTGGCCGATTGTTATCCCTACCATCGAGCATGGGATCAAACAACAGAACGGTAAGCACGCTGCCTTGCATAGTAACCCAACTCATTGCTTGTTCGTCCGTATGATTCCTCACTCATCCCTCCCCTCCTTTTCCCTGTAGTGCATCGCCACTTGCTGCTTTGGAACTTGTTATTTTCACAGTTTAAATGCCAGGTTATTCATCCTCAGGTGAGAATTCCCACTGAGTTATCTCCTTGTTTGCCAGATGTTATCCAGTATTTCCGTTATCTTACGCTCAGTTTTTGAACTTTCACAGAAAACGCTAATAAGACATGCTAATAGACAGTAATAGGCTCCATGCTGTGTGAGAGCAACATACTTGTCAGCTCCCTTTCTGCACATTGCTCAGTGTGAACGGGCGCATTCTTTAAGTGAATGGATGGGGGGGTTAAATAATAAATTAATAATTAAATATGATTATTGTGTTTTTTTCAATATTTGGCATTCTTTTTTTAAGTAAGCTAACTAGCTAGAGCTTAGTGGGAGTTCAACAGATGCAGACTGGCAGAGATAGCTCTAATTTCGGGTGACAGAACCAAGCCTAAGAAAAGTGCACAAAAGAGAAACCACGAAGAGCCAGACACATAAGCAGAGTCGGAGGAGGCAGTTTCTATTACAAGGTCAGAGTTATAATCTCTGATTAATGAAGCAGTAAACACAGCCTTGTTTGAACTGCAAGAGAAAAGCCAAAGGGTGAATTCTGAGAAATATGTGGTTGAGAGCCCAAAAGGGAAACAGATTAATGGCTGACAATTAATATAAGTGACTGTGCATATTTGGAAAATGCTAATGTTCCTAGAAAGACTCCAACAGGACGAAGAGTGCTCTCCGAGCAATATATGGCCCCACAGGTTGATGCTACCATGCCATAAAGTAGTAAAGAGCATGGTCTTGAAATAATGGAACGATTTGGGGAAACCTAGATGCCATGCTATAAAGAAGAATTTAAACAATTTGATGACCGTTTTCCTCCACTTCCCAATGGAAACAGCATATTATCCAGTATGGTGCCTACTACCTTTTGGGCATCAGAGGAGTGCCAGAGAGCCTTTAAAAGAGAATATTCAGGGCAGCATTTTGCTTTAGGAGCTGATACCAATGCACATATGAGTTGGGGGCAATGCTGGCGGACTTCCAGATATTGTTTGACTGAATGACTAGAGAACTTCTGGAAGAAAAGAGCTTTCTGGCCAAATTCCTGTTCGATGCAGTTCTTAACTCCGTGTGAGCAGCAGCAACATGACCTGGGGCATCAATAGCTGGTAGGAGACTATTGTGGCCCAAGCTATGGCAAGTGTTACAGTCGCAAACGTCATTAATTCAGCATCTTTCGGTTTTGAGAGGTACATTGTTTGATACACAACTGGATGGGATAGTGAAAAAGTCGCAGAACAGCATTTTCCATTCTTTACCATTTTGCAAAACATTTTTTTTTTTAGAGAAAGTGTGTTCAAGCACTTCGGGAGATGCATGTCCTTTTTGGGGCAGGTGTTGAGGTCAGAGAGCTGCACTCTTCTCCAAATCCTGACCACAGTCTGACACCCAGCAAGCAAATAAATCCTGACTATTCAGAGCCGTCAGGAGCAGCCAGTCTGAAGAACTTCTTTGCAGAGCATGGTCGACCAATGGGTGTTGGAAATCATACGAAATGGCTATTCCATAGTGATTTCAAGTCATCCTCTGGAGCATCACTTTGAGCTGTTCTGATACAAAAAGTCCTAGCTCAAAGCAGGCAATGCTGTTAGGTGTCCAGGCTCTATTCCTTAAAAGTGCCATAGTCCAGGTACCAGATTGACAGAAAGGGTGTGGAGTGGCTTGTACGAGACTTGAAATGGATCATTAAATGTGTTCACTAGACGCCCTTCAGAATATTAACCCCGCAGATGGTGATCCAAATATTGTTGAAACAGGACTTTCTGACAACTATGGGGTTGCAAGGTGTATATTGTTATTTCCCAATAAAGGAAGACAGTCAGCAATATCTCAGGTTTGAAATACAGGAGTAACATTCTGAGGACAAGGCACCCCCCTTCAGCCTGTCATCATCACTGAAAGTGTCTACGAAGGGATTAACACCAGTCGAGATTTTTCTTCTATTGCAAGTTGTTAAATTATTTCTATACATGGACAAATGCCTAATATCTGACTCTTCTTTTTTATGATAGAGGCCAGCGTGAAGAGGGCATGCTCCTGCCTGGAATCGCCGGGTGTTGGAAACTACCATCTTTTGTGAGGATATTTGCCTAATTTTGGTGAACTGTTTTTTGTGCTCTCCACACCACTGGAGTCAAGCTATCTTGGCTGATGACGGCTTATAGCCAGAAACCGGTCCTAGGATGGTTGATTCCGGTCCATGGAAGACATGGCTTGGCAGTTTGATCTGGACTGTTCCCATGAGGCACAGGGTCAAGGCTGATTTGCATATGGCCATGTCTGAACTGGAGTGTTGTGGAGTGCAGAAAAACGATGGATTTAGGCCCAGATCTCTGTACTGGGATGAATGTATGATAATGTTCTGCATTCTATCCGTCAACTTATGTTTTTGCATTTGTCACACTGAGTGGGACGGGTATGCTCAGACGTGAGTCCCGTGCTCACCACACCACTGGAGTCAAGCCATCCTGGCTGATGACTGCTGATAGCCAGAAACCGGTCCTAGGATGTTTGATCCCGGTCCAGGGAAGACATTGCATGGCAGTTTGGGCTGGACTGTTCCAATGAGGCACAGGGTCAAGGCTGATTTGCATATGGCTATGTCTGAACTGGGGTGGTGTGGAGTGCAAAAAACCAATGCATTTAGGCCCATATCTCTGTACTGGGGTGAATGTATGACATTGTTCTGCATTCTGTCCATCAACTGTTGTTTTTGCTGTTTTTTGTTGGCCACAGGACTCTAATCACTTTACTCCTGCTAGACACTGGCAAAATGCTTATGCTCTCCCTCTCAGCATGGTAAAATTGGCACATTTAGTTTACTTATAACTTGTTAGTACATCACACCAGAGCCTCTAAATTAAAAGCTAAATGTTGGTGCTTCAGCTCTCATTGTGCCACTCGCTACAGTAGGACTCAAGTCAAGTCAAGTCATAGTTTATTGTTTGATTAATTAAAATCATTACAAATTCCCCCCCAGTATGAATAAAAACATATAAAAAGAATACGATTAAAACACACATGGCGTTAGCTAAATCCCAACAATTATTTGACAAAGATACAAGTACTTATTTTTTTAATCAAACGTTAAAACTCATTTGTGGGGATTCCTGATTACACAATTACTTTCTTCCATAAAACCCTGATGGCGCTTTCACTTGTTTGGTGTAGTCTTTCCCACTCTACTGAGTAGAAAGCACAAAAGATAGACTATAAATTAAGTGGCATGATGCAAAGCAGGATCTCTCTATCATCTTACATTCTGTCCATTTGTCAAAGTGATGGATCAACTGTGGACTTTCAGCATGTATCATGCTTATTTAGTTTACTCCCCGTCGGCTTGCTGTAAGAGTCTTCTGACCTTTGTCATGTATTTGACCCCACGGCAGGCCAAGATTATGGAATTGCCCTCCAACCAGCATATCACCGCTTGCCGCAAGAACGAATGTTCAGGTCGTTAAAGATATATTTTAAGTGCTGTCTCCTCTGGTCCTATACTGCGGGGCACGCACAAAATAAGTGGGTTAAGGATTCTGCATGAAAACCACATAATCAACAGTTTGCGGTTTGGAAAGACTTTTTTCACGATGGATGCAGATCTTTTGAATCGTGTAAACCCATTCGGAAATGTATGAAGCTCTTTTTTACATGCAAGCTGAAGTGGGTGGATAGATATGCTGGTGGCTTTAAGAATCTATAAGAATTAATAACAGTCCATCCGTGCCGTCACTTGGTTATTGCTTCTTTGCCTGCCAGCAGAGATTTCTTTTTAGATGCATCATTAGCCGCTTTACTGAAGCTTGCTCTGTCGGCCCTGTTTTCCCATGCCGTTTGTAATTCCAGCTCGGCCAAATAAGTTCTCAGTTAGCTTCCCCAGGAATTCGGTGTTTCAAGATTCATCTGGTGCTTGATTTTGTCCCAGCATAATCTATTCATGGTATCTGGGTTGGAAAAGCGGAATTTTTGGCATAGTTTAACAAAGCCACTCATGCCCCGGAATTTTTAATGCTGGAGGCCGAATTCCAGTCGGACCTGAGCTGGGGAGGCGGATTTTGGCAGGTCAAAGACAGCCTTGTAAATCCTAGTCTGGAGTTTATTTAATAAGTCGGCTTCCTTGCCGCACCAGGATACTAAACCATACGACAGGCTGGGCTGAATCTGTGCGGCCATAACTTTTAACAGATGAGTATATTTCGGACAATCCAGTTTTTTGCATACTAATCTGTATGCATAAATTAATTACTGAGCTTTAGCTTTTATGGCCAGTTTATTTTCCTTGTGCGTTAAGCCCTGCCCTATTGTTACGCCAAGATATTTGTAGGAGCCTTGCTCTTCCATGATTGCGCCTTTCACCAACCATTTAAACTTGGTTGTTTTGGTATCCACCAATCGAACATGTTTTTTCTTTGTTTAATTCCATTTTTTCCTGATCCAGGTAGGTTACTAGGCTGTTTATTGATCTTTGTAATCCGATAGGGGTTTGGCTCAACAAAACAATGTCATCAGCATACTGTAGAATGGGAACTGACTCATTGGCCAAATTCGGCGGGTGGCTTCGACTTTTTCCAGATGCCATGTCATGTCTGACAGGAACAAGTTAAATAGGCTAGGTGCTAATACGCAGCCTTGTTTCAAGCCTTGCACCGTATGGATGCTTGTGGTTGTACTGCACCCGTCGCCCAGCTTTACTCTTGCCCAAGTATCGGTGTATAAGGTGGTTATAGCATTTAGCGTTGATCTGGGCAATCCCCATGCATTGAGTTTGTTCCAAAGGCGCCTCTTGCTTACTCGGTCGAAGGCGGATTTAATATTCACAAAACATGCAAATAGCCGGGTTTTCCTGTTTAACGCTTTTTCAGATAAGAGTGCCAGAATGGCCAAGTTGGTTGAGGTGCCCATCCCTTGCCTAAAGCCTGTATGGAACTTAGGAATTATATTCTTCTCGTCCATCCAATCTTGGAGCTGGACTAGCAGACAAGAAGCATAAAGCTTGGCCTCTACATCTATCAGGGAGATCAGTCTGTAATTTCGCGGCTTGCGGTGATCTCCCTTTTTAAATATGGGATGGATTATATTCCCTTTCCAGGAAGCTGGAACGTTGGACTGCGTATAGATCTCGTTAAAGAGGGGAGTGAGCTGGGAGGACCAGAAGTCTGGGTCGTTTTTGAAAATAGCGTTTGGAAGCCCGTTTGGCCATACCGCTCCCTCGGTCTTAAGTTTTAATATTATGCCTCTTAATTGCTTTATGTTGGTCAAGCTATTTAGCTCATTACTGAATGTATCCTATCCTCTTGCTTTGCCTTCCACATGTTCCAGGTCAGATGTTGATTGTGTATCTTCTTGCTTGTGATGCCACCCACAAGGCCCTTCTGCGGTACCAGCTACTTTATTACTATACATGGCTTGCACATGATCAATCCACATTTCTGTTCCAATTCCCGCTTCTTGGTGCATTCTTGGGCCTATTGACAATTTATTATGCCCCAAAAGTCACTGCTGTTGGGCTTTTTACCTGCGCTCAATAGTTGTAACCATATGGTCTCCTTATACGCTCCTCCGGTTCCTCCTGTAATTGCTCCTTAGTTCCCTCAACGTAAGATTTTCAGTTTTTCTGCCCATTTTTGCTGCCCGTGATTGTAATCGCACCTCTCTTGCAGTCCCTTGTTTTTGTTCTCATTATTGAACCATGGTTCTCTTTTGGTTGCCTTCCTAGATGTACTACCCGGGGTGGCTGGGAATCTTTGAACTAGTAGCTGGGCCAGCTGTTCCCATGTTTTTACGCGCTCATCTTCTGATTTCTGGCCCAATGTGCCCAAGAATTCCCTGGCTCCTGTATGGTTTTTGATGCCACTCCCTGCCATTTTAATTTTTGTAAGTTGAACTTTTCAGGGTGTTGCATGAAGGAATTGATTTTTTGGGAAGGCTTTACTTTAATGGTCATTCTTAAGATGTGGGGTAGGTGATCACGTTCAGCTCGTGGGGTGATTTCAAAAGTGTCAATTTGAGGGAGCAGTTTATTACTGATTATGGTAAAATCTATTGTTAAACAAGCTTTTCCACTCAAATATGTGGCTGCCGCTGGAATATCTCCGGGTGTATTGCCGTTCAAGATTGTCAAACCAAGAGTTTCAAGTTCGTTCACTAATGTTCTAACCCCTCGGTTATCTTGCCTTTTACTTCCATGTTGAATTCCGGCTATAAGGTTACAATTGAAGTCGCCTGAGATGACCATTAGGCAATGCTGATGACTTCTCTGCATTGATTTTATTGGATTCATTAGAGTAGTGTATTTTCCTTTCTGCTTTTTTCTTTCGGGATGAATGTAAACATTGACTAATAAAAGTTGCCACTTTGATCCTTCAGGCATGTGTTTGCCACTTAGTTTAATCACTTGGACCCAATTAGTCCCTGTGTCCGGTTCTTCGGTTAACCATTCCTGTTTTTGTGCGAAGTAAGTTGATAGGCCCCCTCTCGAGTGCCCAAAGATTGAAAATCTTTCAGCCAGGGTATGGTATTCTATCATTGAAGTTGGAACCAATTTCCAGGTTTTCTGGAGCAGGATTATGTCTTGTTGAAGAAAGGATAGGGTTTCGTGATCCTGCCCCATGTCTTTAAATCCATGGACATTACATGAGCAGATGGCGATGCTGGCTGGACGCGCCTCTTCCCTATTTGGGGCCGGCTTCCTTGCTCCTGTTGAGGTTTTCGGATCTTCATTAGGTATACTTGTTGTTTAGCAATTTGAGCACCCAAGACTCCAAACCTTGCACTCAGTGAGTATATTTTGTCCACCAAGTCCTTTGAGGACAAAGTTGTCAGGGTTTCTTCGGCTCCTAACCTTGGAGTTTGTTTGAATTCTACGGCAATTAGGTCTTGTGAGCGAATTCCTTTTAATTCTGGAATTTCTTTGAATAACCTCAGCAAGTTCCCTCGATTCAAGATGTCTTGCCTTCCTTTGGTTGCGTATTCGGGTACGAATGTCAATTTTGATTCGAACCCCTCAGAATAGTTTCGGTCACTGTTGAAGGATTGTGAGGTTTCGTCTTTTACCTGGTTCAGAAGTTCTTATTAATGAGCTGTCATTTTTGAATCGTGGGTCTCGCTTCGTAGGAACTGTATTTGCCTCCTCCAGTTTCCTTGCCTCTATATCCGAGTTCTTTGTTTCTCTTGGCGGTATTGACTCCGGTTCTGGATCCGACTCGTGAAGCTTACAGCGTCGATCTTTTCCAGTTCTTGTGACCTCTATTGGTTTATTTACTATGTGAACCTTGGTGGTTGTTAATACCTGCGGCTTCTTGGCTGGAGAAACTTCCCGCTTTTCCAATTCTAACCCTGGTTTCCTATCCTCGTG
This sequence comes from Lissotriton helveticus, assembly GCF_964261635.1. NCBI lineage: Eukaryota > Metazoa > Chordata > Amphibia > Caudata > Salamandridae > Lissotriton > Lissotriton helveticus. The sequence continues at coordinate 459,215,974 of NC_136060.1, read as the reverse complement.
AGGATTATCTCCTATTTCTGTTCTTGGACGTCTATTACGCCGAAGTTCACTTTTATCTAACACTTGAAGTGTTTTTTCTCGCCCTTCTCAATTTGTCAGTTACTTCGTTTCTTTTTAGTTGGTGCGTGTCCTGTTTGGGTGTCTTGCCTGCTTTTTCCTCTGGTGGAGATCCTACGTCCATGTGGAGGACTAGGTCCGTCTTATGATGTGTGCGGCGGGAAGTAGAGATCATACTTTGTTGTCTTGGCTTGGACTTCACGGTGACTTTGGTTTGATCTACAGCAATTTGTGCAGCCCCACACAGGAGCGCTTTTGATGGATTATTCTTTTCCCCTTGTGGTGTTTTTATTGTAAATATCGGAAACATTTTCTCCAAAGCTGGGCTTGGCCGTTTGTTATATTTGAGCCGGGCCTTCCTTGCACGCTTTCCTTGCCGTTTTGTTGGTTTGGCAACCACCGGGGACTTAAGAGAGCTCTGTAAGGCATCTGTTTGGGGGTATGTTGTGTCCGGAGGATCCAGGAACTCCACTTGATCTGTTTCGGCCTAGGAATTTCTACTTGCCTCTGTTATTAGACTGATGCCTTTTGTTTTTTCATCTAGAACGACAATTTTTGGGGTTTCTTTAATCTGCTTGTTTTTACGAGATTGTTTTACTGCCCCCAATATGTCTTTTAGGATTTCTGGGAGCGTTGCCAGTTTCTCAATGATTGAGCCGCAGCCACAGTTTGGTGATTGTTTGTTGTTATCTGTTTGCTGATCCGTGTTTCCCCTGCGTGTTAGTAGGGATGTTATTAAGTCCATTTTGGTGTTAAGGCCCGAAATGTGGCCGGCAATTAGATTTATAAGATCTATTTGAACTTCCATTTTATCTGACTGGTAGTTCAAGACCCTTATTGCTTGTTCCAGAGTACGTATCAGGGTTTGAGTCCATTGAGTGTTTGAATGGTCTTCATGATACTTCGCCGATTCCCCTGACCCAAGATCTATCCTGCTAACAGATGAAAGGGTTATTGGGGGCGAAAGGTTTATTTGCTTAACTCTTGTCAATCAATCAATCAATCAAAGCATTTATATAGCGCACTACTCACCCGGAGGGTCTCAAGGCGCTAGGGGAGGGGGGGTCCGCTACTGCTCGAACAGCCAGGTCTTGAGCTGCTTCCTGAAGGCAAGGTGGTCCTGGGTCAGGCGGAGGTAGGTCGGGAGGGAGTTCCAATTCTTGGCGGCCAGGTAGGAGAAGGACCTTCCCCCTGTGGTGGCTCTTCGGATGCGGGGGACGGAGGCGAGGGCGTAGCCGGTCGATCGTAGCTGGCGTGTGGGAGCGTAGAAGTTGAGGCGGCTGTTGAGGTATCCTGGGCCTTGGTTGTGTAGGGCTTTGTGTGCGTGGGTGAGGAGACGGAAGGTGATTCTCTTGTTGACCGGGAGCCAGTGCAGATCTCTCAGTTGTCCGGAGATGTGGCTGCGTCGGGGGATGTCCAGGATGAGTCGTGCTGAGGCGTTCTGAATCCGCTGGAGTCTCTTCTGGGGTTTGACGGTGGTTCCGGCGTAGAGGGAGTTGCCGTAGTCCAGACGACTGGTGACGAGGGCCTGGGTGACCGTCTTCCTGGTCTCGGTGGGGATCCACCGGAAGATCTTACGTAGCATGCGCAGGATGTTGAAGCATGACGAGGAGACGGCGTTGACTTGTCTGGTCATGGAGAGGGAGGAGTCCAGGATGAAGCCCAGGTTGCGTGCGTGGTCTGTTGGTTTGGGTGCGCTGCCCAGGGCGGGGGGCCACCAGGAGTCGTCCCAGGCGGAGGGTGAAGATCCCAGGATGAGGACTTCCGTCTTGTCCGAATTCAGTTTCAGGCGGCTGTTCATCATCCACTTGGCTACGTCTGTCATCCCTTCGTGTAGGTTGGCTCTGGCGGTGGCGGGGTCGTTGGTGAGGGAGAGGATCAGCTGGGTGTCGTCGGCGTAGGAGATGATGTTGAGGTTGTGTTGGTGTGCGATGGCTGCGAGGGGGCTCATGTAGACGTTGAAGAGGGTTGGGCTGAGCGAGGAGCCTTGAGGAACGCCGCAGATGACTTCGGTGGCTTCTGATCTGAACGGGGGGACTCTCTGTGTCCTTCCGGCGAGGAACGAGATGATCCATTCCAGTGCCTTCTCCTGGATTCTGACGTTGCTGAGACGCCGCACTAGGGTTCGGTGGCAAACAGTGTCGTAGGCCGCCGAGAGGTCTAGGAGAATGAGGGCCGCTGTTTCTCCATTGTCGAGCAGGGCTCGGATGTCATCGGTGGCTGCGATCAGGGCGGTCTCGGTGCTGTGGTTGGCCCGGAAGCCAGATTGCGAGAGGTCGAGGGATCCGTTCGTCTCGAGGAAGGCGGCCAGCTGCTTGTTGACGGTCTTCTCGATGACTTTTGCAGGAAACGGGAGCAGCGAGATGGGGCGGTAGTTCTTGAGGTCGGTGGGGTCGGCTAATGCCTTCTTTAGTAGAGCGCTGAGTTCGGCGTGCTTCCAGCTCTCCGGGAAGGTAGCGGTGTCGAAGGAGGTGTTGATGATGTCCCGCAGGTGGGGTGCGATGACAGCGTCGGCCTTGTTGAAGACGTGGTGAGGGCAAGGGTCGGTCGGAGATCCGGAGTGGATGGAGTTCATCGTGCGGATGGTGTCTTCGGTGCTGATCGGGGTCCAGGCGCGGAGGGTGGTGGTGGGGGGCGGTGGTTCAGTCGTGGCGTGCGTCGGTTGAGTGTTGAAGCTGTTGTGTATGCCCGCGATCTTGTTGTGGAAGTAGGAGGCGAGGGAGTTGCAGAGGTCTTGCGAGGGGGTGATGTAGTTGTTTCCGGCGTTGGGGTTGGAGAGCTCTTTAACGATGTTGAAGAGTTCCTTGCTGTTGTGTGCGTTGTTGTCCAGTCGTTCCTTGAATGCAGTTTCCTTGGTGGCGTGGATCAGTTGGTGGTGTTTCCGGGTGGCGAGCTTGAGGGCAGTCATGTTGTTCGGTGTTGGGTCTCTGCGCCAGGCTTTCTCGAGTGCTCGGCAGTTCTTCTTGGAGCTCTTGAGTTCGTCGGTGAACCATGGGGCTTTCTTGCTGCCGGGTCTGCTAGGCGGGGTCTTCAGAGGGGCGAGGTTGTCTGCGCAGTTGCTGATCCACTTCGTGAGGTTGGTGGCCGCCTGGCTTGGGTTAGTTGCGCTGGTGGGAGGGTTCATGCTCAGGGAGGACGCGAGCTGGTCGGCTGTGATCTTGTTCCAGCTTCTGCGTGCAACCTGTTGCTGGTGGTGGTGGATCGTGGTCCTTCTGAGGCTGTCCTCCACTAATACAGGATGTTGAAGATCGTACTTAAATGGTGAGCTTAAAGGGGTGGATGCTGCCATTCTTGATCTACCATGTGGTGTTCTTTTACTTGTTTCTGATTGTAGATCATTTCCTTGGAATTCTTTTTCCTGAGAATTGCCCCGCTGCGGACTCGTCAATAATCCCTTTTCCTCTGTAAATGTTTCTAAATCATAAGGTAAAACTATTACCCGGACTCACCTAGTCTCTGTAGCCGACCAACGCTCCATCGCGGTCAGCGTTAACTTTTGACCAGATCTAGCAGGACCAGATCAATGCAATTAGCACGTTGTGCTTTTTGGCGCTATTTTTAATTTAAAATGTAAAAATTCATGTCTCGGGTTCCACTTATTGGGTCTTGTTGTTTTGGTGTCATTTTTTTCTAATGCAATCTATTTTTCTAAATTGGTTTGGGATTTTTCTTGCATTTTGCATTTCACTTTATTACAGCTTGAGAGCTGCATATATACATACATATTGTCTCTAAGTTAAGCTTGACTGCTTTGCGCCAAGCTATCATCGGGTAGAATACAGGTTTATTTAGTGATTATAGTGGTTGACCTTGACAAGGATTGTGATTATTATTTGAGGTGGGTACTCACCCCCTCAACTAATATTCTAATTTCTTACATTGGGATGAATGATAAATCCAATATTGTACAAGAAATTGATTGTGACATTCATGGATTCCCAGAAGGGGCAGGAGTTCTTCCCAATTAACATGATTCAATCCTTGTAGACTCAGATGCCACAGATAATGTTATTACAGATGGCAACAGCCAGACATTTATTGAAGACTCAGGGTTTAATGTCGACAACAGCAGTGATTCTTTGGGCGCGTCATCACTTGAAAACAGTGGTTTATCACATTTTGGATCATTGGTCTCCATCGACACAGGAGTATGAGAATTTCATCCCAGTTTCAGGGGAGATGCAAATACATCTGCAGTTGGTTAGGTGAACCAAATCTGAGAAAGGGAAAAGAGGGCCAATATGTACAAAGAATCAACTTGGTTAAAGGGGTTGTAAATTGCTCACTGACTTTTACTGAATCGGTTTTGATTTTGTGAACCGACCTATGTAATAATAGGTTGGTTCACAAAATACAGCATCATAGTGGTTTGCAATCCGACCTGCCTCATTCAATATTCATGAGGAATGTCTCAAATTTCGATTGGCCACAATCACAGAGATGGTGGCCCGATGAAGTCAGCAGACCACCATGTCTGCAATTGCTATTAAAGCAATTTTTGTTTTTTTTATGTAGCCTGTTTTCTTTTAAGGAAAAAAGGATGTTTTATAACAAATAGACACATCATTTTCAGGAGCATGTTTTTATTATTCTTCACAAATGGGAAGGGTGCCTTGGAGACCTCTTCCCCAAAACAAGAATACATACCACAAAGAATCAGTATTTGGAAGGGATGCCCTAGACACTTTCAAATACTGATTCCTTATTTTGTCTTAAATGCCTTTTAACAATTCAGATAACCTTTTCCAAAATTGTTAATTTAGTTTGTTGTATTTCAAAAAGTGTTTTTAATCAGATTTTCTGAATCTGAGGGTTTGCGACCTTTAAAACTCTTTTTTCTTGAGGCCCATAGTTCCACTACCCTAGGTCTTGCATAAAAACATCAGATGAAAGCAAATTGGGGTGCGGTGCCACTCTGGAGAGATTACAGGAAAAGGGAAACTGGTCAGTACTCAAGGTGTCTCACTCCTCGAAATGGAAGGAGTAAATGAGGGTATGATATGCCATTCAGAGTATCACCCCACACTTGTAGAACTCCTCAGTTTGATCAGAACCAACAACCAGGTAGTGAAGGTGTCCTTGAAGATTCAAGGGAGTTTTAGGAACAGGACCCTGGACTAGATTGTCATGGAGACATTCTCAAGGGCAGAATGTCACAAGTGAGCTCAGAGGGCAACATATATTCCAGGAATGGAAAATATTCACACAGACACACTGAGAAACAACCTTAGAACAGTCTCATATCATCTAAGCATACAGGCTTTTCAGTGGATAGTGGACATGTTCAAAATTGCATGCCTGTAACTTGTTTGCGTCCCCGAACAATGTTCTTCTGCCAAACTTTTGTTGAGAGACCTGACATCAGAATCTGTAGGCAATTAGACGCAGTGTTAATTCCACTGTAGTCAGAGAGCCTGTTTGTTTTCTCTGCGATACCTCTCCATACAAAAGTCTTACAGAAGATTCGGCGTGAGCAGGTAGAAGTAACTTTGGAAACACCATCATAGGATGTGGTTAAGTGTCAGTGTCTTCGGCTTCCTTTACTCCCTCTGTCCCTTCGCTTAACATCAAATCTGCTAAGGACCTTGCGTCTCACAACATTCAAATTGAAGGGTTCGCTCTGCAGGAATTCACTGTTCGAAGGAGATAGGTGACATTCAGGCCTGTAGAAAACCTTCAACTCTAGTGGTTTGCTCATGACATTGGAAACATTTTTAGATTTGGTGTTAAGGTACAAGGTTAGATGCGAAATGATGTCACTAGTTCCTTATATTAGACTTCCTAAGAGATGGCTTCCTATTATGATAATTTCCCTCTACCTTCAGGCCAATGGGCAAAATTAGAGGTTTTAGGGAACCATCTGGATATATTTTTAAAGTATTCCCTCTAGCTTTTAAGTTAAAGAGAGCTGCAGATTGAGAAGACTGGCAGTACCTACCCTAGTTGATGCCTTGCACTCGCCTGGGGTACTTAAGGGTTTACTAGAGAAACCATTTGAGCCATTGGATACTGCGGACATGAAGTGGGTGTTGGCGAAGGTGTCTTTTTTTGATGGCCATAACTTCGGCTAAATGATTAGGTGAGCTAGGTTCTTTGGTGATCAATTACCCCCATCTAAAATGTCTGCAAGATAGAATGGTTTTGGGGCCAGATCCAAAGTTTAGGCCTAAAGTCTTAAAGCAATTTTATTGCTCACAGGAAATTCTCTTACCAGTGATAGAAGTTGATTTGGGGAAAGGTATTCCTGAATCATTAGGCATTAAAGATCACTATTTAATTATTTACAGAAGACAAATACTTTTTTTCCTTCTAATTCTTTATTTGAGCATGTGACTTCAAATTAAGGGAAGAAGGTGATAACAGCAGCCCTCAGTAGATTAGTAATAACCAGCCATTACACAAGCAAATATTTCTGCTGGCTATATGGTCCCTGAGAATATACAGGGTCACTATTCCACAGAAGTGTACGTTTCCTGGGCCGAATCTGCTGGGGTTTCACTGCTGGAGATATATAGGGCAGCCACTTGGTCCACTCTTAACATTTTCATATCTCACTATAGACTAAAGCTAAATAAGGATAATTCATGAATATATTATGTACCAGAATACTCCATTATTGTTTATTCTCCTTCTAGTCTTCTTTTCCTCCATGAAACGAGCACCTTCCTCGTGGTTCCTCTATAGGGACGTAGGGCGGCTACCCCCTGCCCCCACTGCATGCCACTACATTTCTGTCTCCTTTTTTTATTTTTTTAATCCAGATTAAAATACTTTCTCCACCTACAGCGCATCCATCATTGCTTCCTAATGGGGTTTGGTCCCCACAGAGCTGTCTCTGTCAGCAGTAGGCATGGTTGGTTTGGACAACTAGCTGTGCATGCCAGATTGAGCACTGACAGGGCGCTGCGGAAGCAGAGACATAGTCCCAGCAGTCGCGGATGGAGGGCTGTGTTTGCCTGCCCCAGCCAGTCCTGGCCCTGCTCTTATGCTATTCACTATGATAGACAGAATAAGAGATGTGCTGGGATTGGCTGGGACGGAGGCCTGGCTCCTAGTTTCCACGGTCCTTGAGTCCATTTCATTACAGCCAGGCAGAAAGGAATGGGTGTATTTGTAAAGCGTCGGCTCTCAGCTGTATAATTTATCCACAAACACCTCTCCCCTCTACCCCCTGTACTCCCATAAAGTGGCTACTTTTCAATTGAGACTGACGTGTCTCCACAAAATGAAAACAGAGCAGTGCACCTTAATAAAGATAGTATGCTTTTGAGGCACACACAAGAAAAGGCACAACATGGCACACACTATATGAAATCATTTGTGGCACCTCTGGGGATGTGTGTGAGTGATTACTGAGGCTGTCCATTTCTAAATAACATAAACATATGGCCCAGAGGGGCTGCCACTCCACTGCACACTTCTGCAGGGGGCTCTGCTCTAAAAACAGTTTACTCTGCACATGTCACAGAAACATGCTGGTACAAGTCTGCGACTTGTGACTGCAAGCTTCGACAAATATTTAGAAAAGGACTCAAGACCTGGCTCTTCAACTGATCCAAGTAAAAGCCTAGCGCCTGGATACCCTCATGGGTCATTAGCCGCGCTCTATAATTCGGGGTTGATTTATAGATTGATTGATTAGCAGTCAATTTAACTTAAAAATTCATACAAAGCTTTTGTTCTTCACTCCAAACTACAGAGAGCTTTAATAAAATGTATTAAAATAAAACAAAAACGTGACTTTATGGAAGGAGAAATGTTCTAAGCACATGGACGGAGATGAGACAGCCCCTGCCTTGCTCTTTTAATTTTGTCTCATTTAGGGTCAGTGATAGGGATACCCAAACTCTCGTGATTCTAATCATGATCAATGTATTCGTAATAAAATATGTAAACATATTTCCACACACTCTCTAACTCCAAACATTCTAATATGCTCCCAACCCGAATGCACCCATGCCCACAACAACAGCTGCCAAAGCCGGCCGAATGTACACACAGCTATTCGTGGATCCACGTTCCTGTGCTGTATTCAATTTACTTTACGGGTTCGATGTTACACAGACACACAGCAGGCCCGCAGCTGATTAGATGTAGTGTTGGTGTTTTATCATTTATCATTTCTACTGCTCCCACACATGAGGTCAGAAAGACACCACCAGAAAAAACCTTTTAATTTCTACTGCTCCCACATGAGAGGTCAGCCAGACACCACCAGAAAAACCTTTTCATTTCTACTGCTCCCACACATGAGAGGTCAGCCAGACACCACCAGAAAAACCTTTTCATTTTTACTGCTCCCACATGAGAGGTCAGCCAGACACCACCAGAAAAACCTTCTTATTTCTACTGCTTCCCACCCAGGAGAGGTCAGCCAGACACCACCAGGAAAAAACCTTTTCATTTCTACTGCTCCCACACAAGAGGTCAGCCAGTCACCACCAGAAAAAACCTTTTCATTTCTACAGCTCCCACACATGAGAGGTCAGCCAGGCACCACTAGAAAAAACCTTTTCATTTCTACTGCTCCCACACAAGAGGTCAGCCAGACACCACCAGAAAAACCTTTTCATTTCTACTGCTCCCACCCAGGAGAAGACAACCAGATACCACCAGAACAACCTTTTCATTTCTACTGCTCCCACACAAGAGGTCAGTTAGACACCACCAGAAAAAACCTTTTCATTTCTACTGCTGCCACACAAGAGGTCTGCCAGACACCACCAGAAAACCCTTTTCATTTCTACTGCTCCCACCCAGGAGAGGTCAGCCAGATACCACCAGAAAAAACATTTTATTTCTACTGCTCCCACATGAGAGGTCAGCCAGACACCACCAGAAAAAACCTTTTCATTTCTACTGCTCCCACACAAGAGGTCAGCCAGATACCACCAGAAAAACCTTTTCATTTCTACAGCTCCCACACGGTCAGCCAGTCACCACCAGAAAAAAAACCTTTTCATTTCTACTGCTCCCACACATGAGGTCAGAAAGACACCACCAGAAAAAACCTTTTAATTTCTACTGCTCCCACATGAGAGGTCAGCCAGACACCACCAGAAAAACCTTTTCATTTCTACTGCTCCCACACATGAGAGGTCAGCCAGACACCACCAGAAAAACCTTTTCATTTTTACTGCTCCCACATGAGAGGTCAGCCAGACACCACCAGAAAACCCTTTTAATTTCTACTGCTCCGACATGAGAGGTCAGCCAGACAACACCAGAAAAAAAACCTTTTCATTTCTACTGCTCCCACACATGAGAGTTCAGCCAGACACCACCAGAAAAACCTTTTCATTTCTACTGCTCCCACCGAAGAGAGGTCAGCCAGACACCACCAGAAAAAACCTTTTAATTTCTACTGCTCCCACACAAGAAGTCAGCCAGACACCACCAGAAAAAAACTTTTCATTTCTACTGCTCCCACACAAGAGGTCAGCCAGTCACCACCAGAAAAAAACTTTTCATTTCTACTGCTCCCACACATGAGAGGTCGGCCAGACACCACCAGAAAACCCTTTTCATTTTTACTGCTCCCAGACAAGAGGTCAGCCAGACACCACCAGAAAAAACCTTTTAATTTCTACTGCTCCCACACATGAGAGGTCAGCCAGACACCACCAGAAAAAACCTTTTCATTTCTACTGCTCCCACATGAGAGGTCATCCAGTCACCACCAGAAAAAACGTTTTAATGTCTACTGCTCCCACACAAGAAGTCAGCCAGACACCACCAGAAAAAAACCTTTGATTTCTACTGCTCCCACACAAGAGGTCAGCCAGACACCACCATAAAAAAACATTTTCATTTCTACTGCTCCCACACATGAGAGGTCAGCCAGACACCACCAGAAAAAACCTTTTCATTTCTACTGCTCCCACACGAGAGGTCAGACAGTCACCACCAGAAAAACCGTTTCATTTCTACTGCTCCCACCCAGGAGAGGTCAGCCAGGTCACCACCAGAAAAAACCTTTTCATTTCTACTGCTCCCACACAAGAGGTCAGCCAGACACCACCAGAAAAAAACCTTTTCATTTCTACTGCTCCCACACATGAGAGGTCAGCCAGACACCACCAGAAAAAACCTTTTCATTTCTACTGCTCCCACACGAGAGGTCAGACAGTCACCACCAGAAAGAACGTTTCATTTCTACTGCTCCCACCCAGGAGAGGTCAGCCAGGTCACCACCAGAAAAAACCTTTTCATTTCTACTGCTCCCACACAAGAGGTCAGCCAGACACCACCAGAAAAAAACCTTTTCATTTCTACTGCTCCCACACATGAGAGGTCAGCCAGACACCACCAGAAAAAACCTTTTCATTTCTACTGCTCCCACACGAGAGGTCAGCCAGAGACCACCAGAAAAAACTTTTAATTTCTACTGCTCCCACCCAGGAGAGGTCAGCCAGACACCACCAGAAAAAACCTTTTAATTTCTACTGCTCCCACATGAGAGGTCAGCCAGACACCACCAGAAAAAAACCTTTTCATTTCTACTGCTCCCAAATGAGAGGTCAGCCAGACACCACCAGAAAAACCTGCGGTATTCAATTTACTTTACGGGTTCGATGTTACACAGACACACAGCAGGCCCGCAGCTGATTAGATGTAGTGTTGGTGTTTTATCACTCTATCAAAATGTAAAACAGAAAAAACGTTTCATTTCTACTGCTCCCAGGAGAGGTCAGCCAGACACCACCAGAAAAAACTTTTTCATTTCTACATCTCCCACACGATAGGTCAGTCAGTGACCACCAGAAAAAAAACGTTTCATTTCAACTGCTCCCACACAGGAGGGGTCAGCCAGACACCACCAGAAAAAAACATTTTCATTTCTATTGCTCCCACACATGAGAGGTCAGCCAGACACCACCAGAAAAAAACTTTTCATTTCTACTGCTCCGACATGAGAGGTCAGCCAGACACCACCAGAAAAACCTTTTCATTTCTACTGCTCCCACCCAGGAGAGGTCAGCCAGACACCACCAGAAAAAAACTTTTCATTTCTACTGCTCCCACATGAGAGGTCAGCCAGACACCACCAGAAAAACCTTTTCATTTCTACTGCTCCCACCCAGGAGAGGTCAGCCAGACACCACCAGAAAAAACCTTTTCATTTCTACTGCTCCCACATGAGAGGTCAGCCAGACACCAACAGAAAAAACCTTTTCATTTCTACTGCTCCCACATGAGAGGTCAGCCAGACACCACCAGAAAAAACCTTTTCATTTCTACTGCTCCCACATGAGAGGTCATCCAGACACCACCAGAAAAACCTTTTCATTTCTACTGCTGCCACACATGAGAGGTCAGCCAGACACCACCTGAAAAAAACCTTTTCATTTCTACTGCTCCCACACATGAGAAGTCAGCCAGACACCACCAGAAAAACCTTCTTATTTCTACTGCTTCCCACCCAGGAGAGGTCAGCCAGACACCACCAAGAAAAAACCTTTTCATTTCTACTGCTCCCACACAAGAGGTCAGCCAGTCACCACCAGAAAAAACCTTTTCATTTCTACTGCTCCCACACAAGAGGTCAGCCAGACACCACCAGAAAAACCTTTTCATTTCTACTGCTCCCACCCAGGAGAAGACAACCAGATACCACCAGAACAACCTTTTCATTTCTACTGCTCCCACACAAGAGGTCAGTTAGACACCACCAGAAAAAACCTTTTCATTTCTACTGCTGCCACACAAGAGGTCTGCCAGACACCACCAGAAAACCCTTTTCATTTCTACTGCTCCCACCCAGGAGAGGTCAGCCAGATACCACCAGAAAAAACATTTTATTTCTACTGCTCCCACATGAGAGGTCAGCCAGACACCACCAGAAAAAACCTTTTCATTTCTACTGCTCCCACACAAGAGGTCAGCCAGATACCACCAGAAAAACCTTTTCATTTCTACAGCTCCCACACGGTCAGCCAGTCACCACCAGAAAAAAAACCTTTTCATTTCTACTGCTCCCACACATGAGGTCAGAAAGACACCACCAGAAAAACCTTTTCATTTCTACTGCTCCCACACATGAGAGGTCAGCCAGACACCACCTGAAAAAACCTTTTCATTTCTACTGCTCCCACACATGAGAAGTCAGCCAGACACCACCAGAAAAACCTTCTTATTTCTACTGCTTCCCACCCAGGAGAGGTCAGCCAGACACCACCAAGAAAAAACCTTTTCATTTCTACTGCTCCCACACAAGAGGTCAGCCAGTCACCACCAGAAAAAACCTTTTCATTTCTACAGCTCCCACACATGAGAGGTCAGCCAGGCACCACTAGAAAAAACCTTTTCATTTCTACTGCTCCCACACAAGAGGTCAGCCAGACACCACCAGAAAAACCTTTTCATTTCTACTGCTCCCACCCAGGAGAAGACAACCAGATACCACCAGAACAACCTTTTCATTTCTACTGCTCCCACACAAGAGGTCAGTTAGACACCACCAGAAAAAACCTTTTCATTTCTACTGCTGCCACACAAGAGGTCTGCCAGACACCACCAGAAAACCCTTTTCATTTCTACTGCTCCCACCCAGGAGAGGTCAGCCAGATACCACCAGAAAAAAACATTTTATTTCTACTGCTCCCACATGAGAGGTCAGCCAGACACCACCAGAAAAAACCTTTTCATTTCTACTGCTCCCACACAAGAGGTCAGCCAGATACCACCAGAAAAACCTTTTCATTTCTACAGCTCCCACACGGTCAGCCAGTCACCACCAGAAAAAAAACCTTTTCATTTCTACTGCTCCCACACATGAGGTCAGAAAGACACCACCAGAAAAAACCTTTTAATTTCTACTGCTCCCACATGAGAGGTCAGCCAGACACCACCAGAAAAACCTTTTCATTTCTACTGCTCCCACACATGAGAGGTCAGCCAGACACCACCAGAAAAACCTTTTCATTTTTACTGCTCCCACATGAGAGGTCAGCCAGACACCACCAGAAAAACCTTCTTATTTCTACTGCTTCCCACCCAGGAGAGGTCAGCCAGACACCACCAGGAAAAAACCTTTTCATTTCTACTGCTCCCACACAAGAGGTCAGCCAGTCACCACCAGAAAAAACCTTTTCATTTCTACAGCTCCCACACATGAGAGGTCAGCCAGGCACCACTAGAAAAAACCTTTTCATTTCTACTGCTCCCACACAAGAGGTCAGCCAGACACCACCAGAAAAACCTTTTCATTTCTACTGCTCCCACCCAGGAGAAGACAACCAGATACCACCAGAACAACCTTTTCATTTCTACTGCTCCCACACAAGAGGTCAGTTAGACACCACCAGAAAAAACCTTTTCATTTCTACTGCTGCCACACAAGAGGTCTGCCAGACACCACCAGAAAACCCTTTTCATTTCTACTGCTCCCACCCAGGAGAGGTCAGCCAGATACCACCAGAAAAAACATTTTATTTCTACTGCTCCCACATGAGAGGTCAGCCAGACACCACCAGAAAAAACCTTTTCATTTCTACTGCTCCCACACAAGAGGTCAGCCAGATACCACCAGAAAAACTTTTCATTTCTACAGCTCCCACACGGTCAGCCAGTCACCACCAGAAAAAAAACCTTTTCATTTCTACTGCTCCCACACATGAGGTCAGAAAGACACCACCAGAAAAAACCTTTTAATTTCTACTGCTCCCACATGAGAGGTCAGCCAGACACCACCAGAAAAACCTTTTCATTTCTACTGCTCCCACACATGAGAGGTCAGCCAGACACCACCAGAAAAACCTTTTCATTTTTACTGCTCCCACATGAGAGGTCAGCCAGACACCACCAGAAAACCCTTTTAATTTCTACTGCTCCGACATGAGAGGTCAGCCAGACAACACCAGAAAAAAAACCTTTTCATTTCTACTGCTCCCACACATGAGAGTTCAGCCAGACACCACCAGAAAAACCTTTTCATTTCTACTGCTCCCACCGAAGAGAGGTCAGCCAGACACCACCAGAAAAAACCTTTTAATTTCTACTGCTCCCACACAAGAAGTCAGCCAGACACCACCAGAAAAAAACTTTTCATTTCTACTGCTCCCACACAAGAGGTCAGCCAGTCACCACCAGAAAAAACCTTTTCATTTCTACTGCTCCCACACATGAGAGGTCGGCCAGACACCACCAGAAAACCCTTTTCATTTTTACTGCTCCCAGACAAGAGGTCAGCCAGACACCACCAGAAAAAACCTTTTAATTTCTACTGCTCCCACACATGAGAGGTCAGCCAGACACCACCAGAAAAAACCTTTTCATTTCTACTGCTCCCACATGAGAGGTCATCCAGTCACCACCAGAAAAAACGTTTTAATGTCTACTGCTCCCACACAAGAAGTCAGCCAGACACCACCAGAAAAAAACCTTTGATTTCTACTGCTCCCACACAAGAGGTCAGCCAGACACCACCATAAAAAAACATTTTCATTTCTACTGCTCCCACACATGAGAGGTCAGCCAGACACCACCAGAAAAAACCTTTTCATTTCTACTGCTCCCACACGAGAGGTCAGACAGTCACCACCAGAAAAACCGTTTCATTTCTACTGCTCCCACCCAGGAGAGGTCAGCCAGGTCACCACCAGAAAAAACCTTTTCATTTCTACTGCTCCCACACAAGAGGTCAGCCAGACACCACCAGAAAAAAACCTTTTCATTTCTACTGCTCCCACACATGAGAGGTCAGCCAGACACCACCAGAAAAAACCTTTTCATTTCTACTGCTCCCACACGAGAGGTCAGACAGTCACCACCAGAAAGAACGTTTCATTTCTACTGCTCCCACCCAGGAGAGGTCAGCCAGGTCACCACCAGAAAAAACCTTTTCATTTCTACTGCTCCCACACAAGAGGTCAGCCAGACACCACCAGAAAAAAACCTTTTCATTTCTACTGCTCCCACACATGAGAGGTCAGCCAGACACCACCAGAAAAAAC
This sequence comes from Lissotriton helveticus, assembly GCF_964261635.1. NCBI lineage: Eukaryota > Metazoa > Chordata > Amphibia > Caudata > Salamandridae > Lissotriton > Lissotriton helveticus. The sequence goes on along the minus strand of NC_136060.1, from coordinate 459,200,963 downwards.
CTTTTCATTTCTACTGCTCCCACACGAGAGGTCAGCCAGAGACCACCAGAAAAACTTTTAATTTCTACTGCTCCCACCCAGGAGAGGTCAGCCAGACACCACCAGAAAAAACCTTTTAATTTCTACTGCTCCCACATGAGAGGTCAGCCAGACACCACCAGAAAAAAACCTTTTCATTTCTACTGCTCCCAAATGAGAGGTCAGCCAGACACCACCAGAAAAAACCTTTTCATTTCTACTGCTCCCACATGAGAGGTCAGCCAGACACCACCAGAAAAAAAACTTTTCATTTCTACTGCTCCCACACAAGAGGTCAGCCAGTCACCACCAGAAAAAACCTTTTCATTTCTACAGCTCCCACACATGAAAGGTCAGCCAGGCACCACTAGAAAAAACCTTTTCATTTCTACTGCTCCCACACAAGAGGTCAGCCAGACACCACCAGAAAAACCTTTTCATTTCTACTGCTCCCACCCAGGAGAAGACAACCAGATACCACCAGAACAACCTTTTCATTTCTACTGCTCCCACACAAGAGGTCAGTTAGACACCACCAGAAAAAACCTTTTCATTTCTACTGCTGCCACACAATAAGTCAGCCAGACACCACCAGAAAAAAACTTTTCATTTCTACTGCTCCCACACAAGAGGTCAGCCAGTCATCACCAGAAAAAACCTTTTCATTTCTACTGCTCCCACACATGAGAGGTCGGCCAGACACCACCAGAAAACCCTTTTCATTTTTACTGCTCCCAGACAAGAGGTCAGCCAGACACCACCAGAAAAAACCTTTTAATTTCTACTGCTCCCACACATGAGAGGTCAGCCAGACACCACCAGAAAAAACCTTTTCATTTCTACTGCTCCCACATGAGAGGTCATCCAGTCACCACCAGAAAAAACCTTTTAATGTCTACTGCTCCCACACAAGAAGTCAGCCAGACACCACCAGAAAAAAACCTTTGATTTCTACTGCTCCCACACAAGAGGTCAGCCAGACACCACCATAAAAAAACATTTTAATTTCTACTGCTCCCACACATGAGAGGTCAGCCAGACACCACCAGAAAAAACCTTTTCATTTCTACTGCTCCCACACGAGAGGTCAGACAGTCACCACCAGAAAAAACGTTTCATTTCTACTGCTCCCACCCAGGAGAGGTCAGCCAGGTCACCACCAGAAAAAACCTTTTCATTTCTACTGCTCCCACACAAGAGGTCAGCCAGACACCATCAGAAAAAAACCTTTTCATTTCTACTGCTCCCACACATGAGAGGTCAGCCAGACACCACCAGAAAAAACCTTTTCATTTCTACTGCTCCTACACGAGAGGTCAGCCAGAGACCACCAGAAAAAACTTTTAATTTCTACTGCTCCCACCCAGGAGAGGTCAGCCAGACACCACCAGAAAAAACCTTTTAATTTCTACTGCTCCCACATGAGAGGTCAGCCAGACACCACCAGAAAAAAACCTTTTCATTTCTACTGCTCCCAAATGAGAGGTCAGCCAGACACCACCAGAAAAAACCTTTTCATTTCTACTGCTCCCACATGAGAGGTCAGCCAGACACCACCAGAAAAAAAACTTTTCATTTCTACTGCTCCCACATGAGAGGTCAGCCAGACACCACCAGAAAAAAACTTTTCATTTCAACTGCTCCCACCCAGGAGAGGTCAGCCAGACACCACCAGAAAAACCTTTTCATTTCTACCGCTCCCACACATGACAAGTCAGCCAGTCACCACCAGACAAAACTTTTCATTTCTAGTGCTCCCACATCAGAGATCAGCCAGACACCACCAGAAAAAACTTTTCATTTCTACTGCTTCCACACGAGAGGTCGGCCAGTCACCTATCTGGGAGGCGTAAGCCTTTTATAATTCAGACAAGGGCCCCAGATCACTCCTGCGAGGACAGCAACTTCTCACTTTGGGCTTTCGTTTTTCAAAGCAATCTGAACAGGTTTGTCTGTCCACCCGTTTCATTTCACGCATAAGAGGTGGATAACTCCCAGAATGCACTGATAGTGAAATGAAAGCAAGGGACTATGGGCCATATTATCAAGAAAGGGCGATACATTATCGCCGCTTTTATCGGCAGGAAACTGCCGCTAAAGCGGCGATAATGGGCTTGATAATATGCCCTTGTCAATTCCCATAGCAGCCAGGTTAACACCTGAACCTGGGCTTCTATGGGAATTGACAAGGGCATATTATCAAGCCCATTATCGCAGCTTTAGCAGGAGTTTCCTGCCGATAAAAGCGGCGATAATGTATCGCCCTTTCTTGATAAAATGACCCATAAATCGTTAGTGTAGTGCAGGCTTTTCTAACGGTTGATTCATAGAATCACACAAAATGAACTAAACTTGTAGTTTCATTATCATTAGTTCTTGGATGCTGAGAGTATGGAAGGACAGATGCAAAGGCATTATTTTTTGATTTGTGAACATTGGTTCCAGTGCTCAATGCATATGCGGACCAATCACAAATAGGTTAGTGGATGAATTTAGATCTACACATCTGCAGCCAATAATGCAATGTAACTTACGTCCATCCATTTCACAGTGTGTCTTTTTGTCATGTGTCTGACAGATGAAGATACTTGGGGGCATATTTACAAGCCCCTTATGCCACCCGTACGTCACTCTTCCCTTGTTAAAAATTACGCAAAAGTGGCGCAAGGGGCTTGTAAATGTGCCCCTTGGTGTTCGAAATTGGACATGAATGTTGATATGCATCAAACTGACTTCAATGCAATCAGAAATCTCCAATGGCAACAAGGAGCAGTTTTATGTGAGAGTGTGAAAGGTGTGCATTTTATATGCTGAGCATTATATTCCTGATTGAGACACACACAGAAAATATTTAGTGCCACGAGACATGGGCGCACTCGTTGAAGTTTAGTAAATCCTAGAGATGCGTGGTATTTATTATAGGGATTTTGGCGCCTCTTGGTGAATTAGCACAAATTATAAGTTTTCAAAAAGTATATCAATGGTGCTTAAAGGTGTGGAGAACCACCAGACTCCACAAACAACAGGGCCAACGCCCTATATCAAATATACCTCACTCCCAAGCACACGTTATGTTTTTTCAACGGTTTCCCTATTTAACATAAGACACAGGTTTTCCAAAGCAAAATATACACAGTCTTTATAGTCCTTGTTTTTCAGGCTTTTATTCTTTTCGTTTCAGCCACAGCCAACACGTGTTTCGTCGCTATTGGGGCGTAATCCCGCGAATTCATCAAGGCTATATCTTTCACGGTGTCGAGTATCCTGACTTCTCTTGAGTGCGAAATGAAGCTTCATTTCGGACTCAAGAGAAGTCAGGATACTACATGGGAGGCTGTACTCTGCTTGATTAAAGAAATCTACAAAGGATACACAGAATATATACATCAAGATGGCGTTACTGGAAGGTACGCGACAGCTATTTGGAAACGTGAAAGATATAGCCTTGATTAAGTCGTGTGATTACGCCCCAATAGCGACGAAACACGTGTTTGCTGTGGCTGAAATTAAAAGAATAAAAGCCGGAAAAACAAGGACCATAAAGACTGTGTATATTTTGCTTTGGAAAACCTGTGTCTTATGTTAAATAGGGAAACCATTGAAAAAACATAAAGTGTGCTTGGGAGTGATGCCTTATAAAGTTTGCAGTTTTTAAAGGAAATTCTTTACTATTTTTTTTGTAATGTCTCATTTGGCCATCTATTTTCCAAAATTTGTAAGGGAAGAGCACTTATGATTGGCCCTTACGATAATATATAAACAACAGGGGGTGGTGATGGACAGAGTCTCTGAATTAAGCAGAATCTCTCACCCAGTCAAGAGATCAGGGCTAGATCCACCACCGTTTTTTAGCTCATTGCACCATCCCAGTTTCAGAACCTGGCTGTATGCAAATTAGTCTGTCCCTGGCCCAGTGCATCATGGGAACAGGGCAGACCAGACTACAAAAGCCAATTCTTTCACTGGGAAGGAAACAAGCTTCCGGGGACCGGTTTCTGGCATTACAGCCGTCTTCGGCCCGGCTTGCTGGAATCCTGATGGTGCAATGAGCAAGGGACTCACGTCTGAGTATACCCTTCCACGCTTATGGTGGACAAAATAATTAAACAACAGGGGGTGGTGATGGACAGAGTCTCTGAATTAAGCAGAATCTCTCACCCAGTCAAGAGATCAGGGCTAGATCCACCACCGTTTTTTAGCTCATTGCACCATCCCAGTTTCAGAACCTGGCTGTATGCAAATTAGTCTGTCCCTGGCCCAGTGCATCATGGGAACAGGGCAGACCAGACTACAAACGCCAATTCTTTCACTGGGAAGGAAACAAGCTTCCGGGGACCGGTTTCTGGCATTACAGCCGTCTTCGGCCCGGCTTGCTGGAATCCTGATGGTGCAATGAGCAAGGGACTCACGTCTGAGTATACCCTTCCACGCTTATGGTGGACAAAATAATTAAACAACAGGGGGTGGTGATGGACAGAGTCTCTGAATTAAGCAGAATCTCTCACCCAGTCAAGAGATCAGGGCTAGATCCACCACCGTTTTTTAGCTCATTGCACCATCCCAGTTTCAGAACCTGGCTGTATGCAAATTAGTCTGTCCCTGGCCCAGTGCATCATGGGAACAGGGCAGACCAGACTACAAAAGCCAATTCTTTCACTGGGAAGGAAACAAGCTTCCGGGGACCGGTTTCTGGCATTACAGCCGTCTTCGGCCCGGCTTGCTGGAATCCTGATGGTGCAATGAGCAAGGGACTCACGTCTGAGTATACCCTTCCACGCTTATGGTGGACAAAATAATTAAACAACAGGGGGTGGTGATGGACAGAGTCTCTGAATTAAGCAGAATCTCTCACCCAGTCAAGAGATCAGGGCTAGATCCACCACCGTTTTTTAGCTCATTGCACCATCCCAGTTTCAGAACCTGGCTGTATGCAAATTAGTCTGTCCCTGGCCCAGTGCATCATGGGAACAGGGCAGACCAGACTACAAAAGCCAATTCTTTCACTGGGAAGGAAACAAGCTTCCGGGGACCGGTTTCTGGCATTACAGCCGTCTTCGGCCCGGCTTGCTGGAATCCTGATGGTGCAATGAGCAAGGGACTCACGTCTGAGTATACCCTTCCACGCTTATGGTGGACAAAATAATTAAACAACAGGGGGTGGTGATGGACAGAGTCTCTGAATTAAGCAGAATCTCTCACCCAGTCAAGAGATCAGGGCTAGATCCACCACCGTTTTTTTAGCTCATTGCACCATCCCAGTTTCAGAACCTGGCTGTATGCAAATTAGTCTGTCCCTGGCCCAGTGCATCATGGGAACAGGGCAGACCAGACTACAAAAGCCAATTCTTTCACTGGGAAGGAAACAAGCTTCCGGGGACCGGTTTCTGGCATTACAGCCGTCTTCGGCCCGGCTTGCTGGAATCCTGATGGTGCAATGAGCAAGGGACTCACGTCTGAGTATACCCTTCCACGCTTATGGTGGACAAAATAATTAAACAACAGGGGGTGGTGATGGACAGAGTCTCTGAATTAAGCAGAATCTCTCACCCAGTCAAGAGATCAGGGCTAGATCCACCACCGTTTTTTAGCTCATTGCACCATCCCAGTTTCAGAACCTGGCTGTATGCAAATTAGTCTGTCCCTGGCCCAGTGCATCATGGGAACAGGGCAGACCAGACTACAAAAGCCAATTCTTTCACTGGGAAGGAAACAAGCTTCCGGGGACCGGTTTCTGGCATTACAGCCGTCTTCGGCCCGGCTTGCTGGAATCCTGATGGTGCAATGAGCAAGGGACTCACGTCTGAGTATACCCTTCCACGCTTATGGTGGACAAAATAATTAAACAACAGGGGGTGGTGATGGACAGAGTCTCTGAATTAAGCAGAATCTCTCACCCAGTCAAGAGGTCAGGGCTAGATCCACCACCGTTTTTTAGCTCATTGCACCATCCCAGTTTCAGAACCTGGCTGTATGCAAATTAGTCTGTCCCTGGCCCAGTGCATCATGGGAACAGGGCAGACCAGACTACAAAAGCCAATTCTTTCACTGGGAAGGAAACAAGCTTCCGGGGACCGGTTTCTGGCATTACAGCCGTCTTCGGCCCGGCTTGCTGGAATCCTGATGGTGCAATGAGCAAGGGACTCACGTCTGAGTATACCCTTCCACGCTTATGGTGGACAAAATAATTAAACAACAGGGGGTGGTGATGGACAGAGTCTCTGAATTAAGCAGAATCTCTCACCCAGTCAAGAGATCAGGGCTAGATCCACCACCGTTTTTTAGCTCATTGCACCATCCCAGTTTCAGAACCTGGCTGTATGCAAATTAGTCTGTCCCTGGCCCAGTGCATCATGGGAACAGGGCAGACCAGACTACAAAAGCCAATTCTTTCACTGGGAAGGAAACAAGCTTCCGGGGACCGGTTTCTGGCATTACAGCCGTCTTCGGCCCGGCTTGCTGGAATCCTGATGGTGCAATGAGCAAGGGACTCACGTCTGAGTATACCCTTCCACGCTTATGGTGGACAAAATAATTAAACAACAGGGGGTGGTGATGGACAGAGTCTCTGAATTAAGCAGAATCTCTCACCCAGTCAAGAGATCAGGGCTAGATCCACCACCGTTTTTTAGCTCATTGCACCATCCCAGTTTCAGAACCTGGCTGTATGCAAATTAGTCTGTCCCTGGCCCAGTGCATCATGGGAACAGGGCAGACCAGACTACAAAAGCCAATTCTTTCACTGGGAAGGAAACAAGCTTCCGGGGACCGGTTTCTGGCATTACAGCCGGCCACCATGAGTGTGGAAGGGTATGCTCAGACGTGAGTCCCTTGCTCATTGCACCATCAGGATTCAAGCAAGCCGGGCCGAAGACGGCTGTAATGCCAGAAACCGGTCCCCGGAAGCTTGTTTCCTTTCCAGTGAAGAATTGGCATGGTAGTTTGGTCTGCCCTGTTCCCATGATGCATTGGGCCAGGGACAGACTAATTTGCATATAGCCAGGTTCTGAACTGGGATGGTGCAGTGAGCTAAAAAACGGTGATGGATCAAGCCCTGATCTGTTGACTGGGTAGGAGTGTTCTGATTAACTCAGATACTCTGTCCATCACCACCCCCTTTTTGAAACTATTTTGGCCACCATGAGTGTGGAAGGGTATGCTCAGACGTGAGTCCCTTGCTCATTGCACCATCAGGATTCAAGCAAGCCGGGCCGAAGACGGCTGTAATGCCAGAAACCGGTCCCCGGAAGCTTGTTTCCTTTCCAGTGAAGAATTGGCATGGTAGTTTGGTCTGCCCTGTTCCCATGATGCATTGGGCCAGGGACAGACTAATTTGCATATAGCCAGGTTCTGAACTGGGATGGTGCAGTGAGCTAAAAAACGGTGATGGATCAAGCCCTGATCTGTTGACTGGGTAGGAGTGTTCTGATTAACTCAGATACTCTGTCCATCACCACCCCCTTTTTGAAACTATTTTGGCCACCATGAGTGTGGAAGGGTATGCTCAGACGTGAGTCCCTTGCTCATTGCACCATCAGGATTCAAGCAAGCCGGGCCGAAGACGGCTGTAATGCCAGAAACCGGTCCCCGGAAGCTTGTTTCCTTTCCAGTGAAGAATTGGCATGGTAGTTTGGTCTGCCCTGTTCCCATGATGCATTGGGCCAGGGACAGACTAATTTGCATATAGCCAGGTTCTGAACTGGGATGGTGCAGTGAGCTAAAAAACGGTGATGGATCAAGCCCTGATCTGTTGACTGGGTAGGAGTGTTCTGATTAACTCAGATACTCTGTCCATCACCACCCCCTTTTTGAAACTATTTTGGCCACCATGAGTGTGGAAGGGTATGCTCAGACGTGAGTCCCTTGCTCATTGCACCATCAGGATTCAAGCAAGCCGGGCCGAAGACGGCTGTAATGCCAGAAACCGGTCCCCGGAAGCTTGTTTCCTTTCCAGTGAAGAATTGGCATGGTAGTTTGGTCTGCCCTGTTCCCATGATGCATTGGGCCAGGGACAGACTAATTTGCATATAGCCAGGTTCTGAACTGGGATGGTGCAGTGAGCTAAAAAACGGTGATGGATCAAGCCCTGATCTGTTGACTGGGTAGGAGTGTTCTGATTAACTCAGATACTCTGTCCATCACCACCCCCTTTTTGAAACCCTTACGATAATATAGCCTGCTTGTTTCACACACGTCAAATGTCAAACTCATTTTCAACTTTTACGCTCCATCACTTTCAAAAGTTACAAGCTGCCACTGCTCACACCTATAGCTCCAGCGCCACTTTTTCTATATAGCTCGAGGCGGAAAACAGCAAGTCAGTGCTGTGTTTACCTGTTGCTGAAGTCTACTTTCTCTGAGACACCTCCCTGCCCTAGCAGGCCGCCAACAGATGCCCTGTGTGGTAACGCGCTAGCAGTAGCGCTCTAGTGTTCCGCTAGGCGGAACAGGAAGGAGAAGAGCGGAAACGGAAGGCGGCCATCTTCAGGCATTGGCGCCGACCGTTCCTAGCGAACAGTCGATATTCCCGGCGCTCCGTTATATATATAAATAAAGAAACCTAAACTTACCTGCCTAGTCCACAAATTCTTCACCTCCACAATGGCGACGAGGGTTCAGGCGTGACGCCGGCCCACCAGACGCGTGCAGCGCCTACTGAGCGCTGTCAGCAGAGGCTGCGCTTTCTGGGACACTAATACGTGACGGAGGTGTTGGGAGACAAAACGGAGCGTGGCAGAGGACATCGCCGAGCGCTACACTGCGTGCCCCCTCAGTCAGCAGAGCTCAAGGGAGGCTCAGTGAGCGGAGGTAGGCCTGCAGGCGCCCCAGTCACCACGTCCCACGGAGCAATTAACCCAGTCACCGGCTCACTGGCCAAAACACAGGCGAGCATAGCGATAGTGCCCGAGCAATAAGGGGGCAGGCCAGGGGCTGGAGGGACCATCGGCCCTGGAGGTGAAGCCTGGATAGGCAAGCTGGCGGAACAAAGAGGGGGCAGAGGGGAGCCATCCAACACTCGCCCTGAAGAGGCAGCAGACTCGCAGGCAGAAGGGGAGGAAGGTACACTGACACTACCTGCTCCTGGAATCACATCACAAGGGGAAGACAGTGATACTGACCTTGAGTCAAGGGGCCCGGCCGGGCAGAACGCACCAGGCAGCCCCCCAGGGAGAGCTATCCCCATCCAGCCCACCAGACGTAGAGCTGGCAACATGGCGGTACAAGCGTCATCCCTCACACAGCTCGTGCCTTTCCTAACCAATCCAGGGGAACCAGAGAGGCGATGGGAGGACTGGAAGAGATATTTCCTCAACTACCTCGACGCGTTGGAGGAAGAGGCAGGAGCGCCATACTCCAGCGCAAGAAGGAAAAAGATCTTACTACATAATCTGGGCCCGGAAGGGATTAGAGTCTACGACACCATCATGAAAGCGGAAAGAGATGGCACAGACAATGATGTATTCGGCCACGCCATTGCCGACCTAGACGCACACTTCAGGCCTGTTGTATGTGTTGCCATTGACCGCTACAATTTCTTCCAAAGGAAACAGAAGAGCAATGAGACTGTAGATGAATACGTGGTGGCATTGCAAAAACTGGCCCTCACATGCAAGTTTGGACAACTACACGATGACCTAATCAGGGACCAGATAATCATGCACACTTCGAGCACCCATGTCCAGGAGAAGCTATGGGTGAATGGAGATGCACCTCTCAAAGAAATTTGGGCGATGGTAAAGAAGGTCGAACTATCCAAACGCTGCGCGCAAGCCGCCAAAAAGGAAACCGGAGGTACGCAGACAGTGTGCAAGATAATGACGAAAGCAAGAGGAGAACGTCCCAAGCAAAGAGACCCGCAGAGAAATCAGGACAGCAGGCGCCCCAATCCAACAATTCAGCAGATCAAAGGGCGAACAAAGGAGGACGTCAAAGCTGCTACAGGTGTGGGAGTGCTACGCATCTCGGGAACGATAAAGTGTGCCCCGCGTTCCGGGCGAAATGTTCATATTGCGGAATATTTGGTCATTACGAAAAGGTGTGCCGCAGGAAACCTAAAGGTACGGCGGTCAAGTACGTGGACCAAGAACAGCCGGGCGACACCACCGAATCGGAAGAGACGGAGGAATTGGAAGAAATCCTGTACATAGACGTCCAGGTACTGGAGATGGAAGGGTCAGGAGCCGACAAGCCCCGATTGGACATGCACATCGGAGGAATACCATTGGAAATGATAGCGGACAGCGGTGCTCCCATCTCCATAATTCAAAGGAAGGTGTGGGAAGACAAGTTCATGTCAATGCATGGAGAGAACCTACACCCCATGGACTTGCGTCCAGTCACATACACTGGACAGAAAATCCCAATGTTGGGGTTTTGCCCTCTATCATTTGAGTTTAGAGGCCGCCAAGCAAATTGCAAACTATACATTGCGGAGAAAGGCCCCTCAGTATTAAGTTGGAAAGACCAGGGTGCCTTAGGGATCCAACTCAACCCGGGGGGGATCGAGAAGATCCTCCTTATGGACATGGATAAGAGAGATGACATCGACTCATGGAAACGGGCATACCCAAGAGTATTCAATGGCCAAATAGGGGAGCTGACCAGATACAAGCACCTTATCAAGTTGAAGGAAGGAGCGACTCCGGTGGTGCACAAGGTGAGAAACATTCCATTCAGGAGCAGAGAAGCGGTACAACAGGAGCTGGACAGACTTGAAAAGGAAGGAGTAATCAGAGCCATAGAAAGTGCGGAGTGGCTTTCCCCGTTAGTGGTGGCTCAGAAGCCGAACGGCAAGGTTCGGTTGTGCGTGGACCTGAGGGAGTTAAACAAAAATATAATCATTGACAAGTTTCCCCTACCACGCATAAACGAAATGTTGTCCAAGACAAAGAACATCAAGTGGTTCTCAACAGTGGACCTATCATCAGCCTATCACCAAGTAAAGTTACACCCCTCATGCACCCACCTCACGTCGTTCATCACACCGTTCGGCTGTTATGAATTCGTACGGATGCCGTTTGGCCTAGCATCTGCAGCCGCGGTTTTCCAGAAGATGATGCATAAGTTGCTGAAAGGCGTGGATGACGTCCAGTTCTTTCAAGATGACATCTTGGTGATGGGAAAGTCCATGCACGACCACAATGAAAAACTTCACAAGGTACTCAAGATTTTGCAGGACAACGGGTTGACAGCAGAATGGTCGAAGTGCAAGTTGGGAGTACAGTCAGTCACGTATCTGGGCCACGAAGTAAGTGAAGAAGGGATCAAACCCAAAACTGCAAACATGAAAGCCATTCAAGATGCCCCCACCCCAAGCAAGAAGGAAGATGTTCGGTCATTCTTGGGAATGGCCGAATACTACAGCAAGTTTGTGCCCCACTTTGCTTCCAAGACGCATCACCTACGCCAGTTGCTCAAGGAGAAGAACAAATTCCTATGGGGCCAGGAGGAGCAAGCGGAGTTCGAGTCACTGAAGAAGGAGATGAGTGCCACCATTCCCTTAAAAGGATTTGACCCCAGCGCAGAGTCGATACTCACGACGGATGCCAGTGACCGGGGTCTAGGGGCGGTCCTAATGCAGAGGTCAGAGATGGGCGAAATGCAGACTGTCAGCTTCGCATCCAGATCACTAGCCCCCAACGAAGAAAAGTTCAGCGTGATCGAGAAGGAGATGCTGGCAGTTGTGTGGGCCATGGAGAGATTCCGCCAATACTTGTGGGGAGCAAGGTTCCTAGTAAAGACGGACCACAAGCCCTTGGTCCGAGTGCTAACATCGAGTGGCCATGCGCATGCCACACCCAGGATTGCAAAAATGACTCTGCGCCTGTTGGACTTTGTGTACGATGTGGAACACATCCCTGGACCACAAAACAAGGTGGCAGATTTTCTTAGCAGAGCGGCAGCTATGGAGGATGCGAGTGGCCAAGAAGAACAGAAGTGGGAAGGGTATGTTGTTGCCACGATTCAAGAAGCTGAAAAAGTGATAAGCCTGCAAGAGTGGGAGGAAGCATACAAGGAGGATGTTGATCTGGAAGCCGTCAAGGGATATGTCATCCATGGATGGCCTGAGAAGAGACACCTAAAGGAGGAACTCCGGAGATACTGGGAAGTGAGAGAGGAACTATCGCTGGCCGAGGATCCCATCTTCCTGTTGAGAGGGGATAAAGTGGTACCACCCCAGGGCATACTGGGACGCTTAATGGTTTTACTACACGAAGGGCACCAGGGCATCACCAAGACCAAGGCCCTTGCCAGGCAAGCTTACTGGTGGCCGGCCATCGATGTGCAGGTCGAAAGACATGTGAGGCAGTGCGAATCTTGTGCCAAAGCAGACAAATCGCAAAGCCTAATCAGACCTCCTCTGGGAAAATTCCCAATACCTGATGGACCCTGGGAGATGCTGTCAGTGGACATTCTGGGTCCCGTCCTAAATAAAGCAGGTACACAGAAATATGTAGTAGCCCTTGTAGACAAATTCTCCAAATGGCCTGAAATAGAAATAAGAGAGGACATGGACACGGAGGCTGTAGTGAACTTCCTGCAGTCCACTTTCATAAGAGAAGGAATCCCGAAAGTCATCATCAGCGACAATGGGCCTCAGTTCACCTCGGCAAAGTGGATGGCTTTCACAGAGAGAAACGGAATTGAAGTGAAGCACACACCAATTTATCATCCCTCAGGAAATGGTCAAGTGGAGCGGTTTAACCGCGTTATTATGGGAACAATCCAAGCAGCCATCAACGATGGTTTGGACTGGGAGAAGGAACTGGAAAGGATGATCTGGGCATACAGGATCACACCGGGAAGCACTGGATATAGCCCCTTTAAGATTTTGAGAGGAAGAGAAGCATTCACCAAGGATAACCTGGCGTGGAGGAAGCTGGTGATACAGAGCAAGTGGTCTCCAGCGGTGGTGAAGAGAAACCTGGAGAGAGCACAAGAGGTCTACACGACACACTTCAACAGGAATCATAGTGTGAAGAGAGCAGAATTGGAGAAAGGGGACTGGGTGCGAGTAAAACTAGCGGTCCTCAAGAGGAAAGGTGAAAGCAAGTTCTCACCGCCTTTACAAGTCCTAGAGCCATACGCCCGATCGGCCCTGCTGAGCGATGGGAAAGTGTGGTCACAGGACAGAATGGCCAAATGCAGCAAGATCATTAAATGGGAAAGTGAAGTGGAAGAAGGATCAGAGAATGTCGTAGAAGATGGAGAAGAAGGAAGTAGCAGAAGGAGGAACGAGACCGTGGAAGAAGGCATGCCGGAGGTAGAAGAGGATGAAGATGGAGCAAACGAGAGAGAAGGGCAGAGAATTAGATGCAATGAAGAGAGGAACGAGGAGGTGACACACAAAGAGAGTGAAAGAGTGGAAGAGCAGGCGGCTAGAAGAGAACAGGAAAGCAATGAGAGAGTGGCGAAAGTGAGAACCAGAGTTGGGAGAGATGTGAAGGCGCCTGAAAGATTTAAGGACTTTAACATGGACTGGAAGTAAGAACTCTTATTGTTGATTAATGTTGATCAAAGGGGGGAGATATGTGGTAACGCGCTAGCAGTAGCGCTCTAGTGTTCCGCTAGGCGGAACAGGAAGGAGAAGAGCGGAAACGGAAGGCGGCCATCTTCAGGCATTGGCGCCGACCGTTCCTAGCGAACAGTCGATATTCCCGGCGCTCCATTATATATATAAATAAAGAAACCTAAACTTACCTGCCTAGTCCTCAAATTCTTCACCTCCACACCCTGGTGCCCCGCGTTTAATAGGGCTTGGAACTATAGATGCCAGGAACCCTCAAAATAAACACAGCTTTCTTGCCAAACCACACTTGGCCAGGCGAAAGACATTCTCGCTGCACAGGCGGAAGAGAAAACATGTCTCAACCCAGTAATAGGTGGAAAGTGATAAATATGTGTTAGAAATGCGGTCGGAACAGCCTTCATTTGACCTGAACACTCATCGCTCAAGCTCGGCACATCCTCTGTATGTTTACCTCTGACCTCAAAAGTGGAAACAGAGAAATGACGTGACCCTGGGTAAATCACTCTGACCTCCTGCACGGTGGCGCCATTATCTTTCAGAAATGGAACATGTACAGAACAGAATGTGGAACACTTATTATGATGCGCTGTATAGCAAAGGGCCTCGAGGCACTGCAGTTTGTGGAGTTGCACTATACAAATGTCCTCATCCTCCCATGATTATGACAGGAAGAACGTATATAAAATATCCCTGAACAAGAAACTATGGGCCATATGTATGAAGCAAATTTGCATTCGCAAAGGCCGAAATTCGCAGAATTTCGGCCTTTGCAAATGCGAATTAGCAAAATGGTATGTATGAAGTAAAATCTAGTGCAAAATAAGGAAATCACAAAATTTGCAATTCCTTATTTTGCAATTGCATTTAAGGAATCGCAAATTTTGCGATTCCTTAAATGCAATGTATGAAGCCATAAAAGTTTGCAAAATGCCTTTAAGGAATCGCAAATTACAACCAACTTCTAGTTGGTGGTAAGTTGCGATTTCCTTGAAAAATGCACATTTCAGCATTTTTCAAAGTGCCATGTAACGCACATACATGCCCTTTGTGCGCCACATGTGCACCCAAACATATTTCAGGGGTGCAACAGGGTGTCCTTTGGACACCCCTGCACCCTTGAAATTATTCTCAATTTGCGATTTTCAAATTGCGAATTGCAATTAAGGAATACCTTCCCATTCATTCCTATGGGCCTCCTGGCCCATAGAAATGAATGGGAAAGTATTCCTTAATTGCGATTCGCAATTTGCTAATCGCAATTAAGGAATACTAAGAATTCGCAAAAAAAAAGCGAATTTGTACATACATACCAATTTGCGATTCTGAAATAGCAATTTCTTAAAAATCGCTATTTCAGAATCGCAAACCAGTACCTTCATACATATGGCCCCAAGGGGCTTTTTTACAAGCCCCATGCGTGGTGCAAGGGGCTTGTAAATAAGCTCCTATGTGTCCATCCTGTACCTATGGCGGATTTTCTTCAGTGACGCTTCTGTCTAACCCTCACTAAAGCAGCCCTCGTGTTTCTGTTTCTTAAACTGAATGCCAATTAAGCCTGTTCAGCATGCTTGCTGTGGGAATTATGGTTCTATACAATGAGTTATTTAGGAGACTAACAGCCTGATTCATGAAGCAAAATTGCACTCGCAAAGGGCAAGATTCTCAGAATCTTGCCTTTTGCGAGTGCAATTTTGGCATTTGGGATTCACAATCCCAAATGCAAAATTCGCTAATGAGGAATTAGCAAATATGCGAGGATTAGCATTTAAGGAATCTCTATTAGAGATTCCTTAAATGCTATTCATGACACTTGCAAAAATTGCGATTTAGCAAAATTGGGCCGCTATTTACCGAGAGGTCAGACCTCTCGGTAAATAGCAAAAACATAGAAAAATGCTTTTAAAAGCATTTTTCTAAGTTGCATGTTGCACACACACATGTCCTTTGGACATGTGTGTGCGCAACACCTGTTCAAATGTGCATTTTAGGGGTGCTACAGGGTGTCCTTTGGACACCCCTGGCACCCTTAAAATCGCTATCTGATTTGCGAGTAGCAAATTGCTACTCGCAAATTAGGGATACTCCCCATTCATTCCTATGGGCCTTTTGGCCCATAGGAATGAATGGGGAGTTATTCCTTTTTTTGCGAGTAGCAAATTGCTACTCGCAAATAGAGAACATGTAGGAATCGCTATTGATTTAGCAATTCCTACACGAATGCTGTTTTGCGTGTCCTCAATAGCGAGTCGCTATGATTCGCTATTAGGGCCACGCAAAACGGCCCGTACATGAATCAGGCTGTAAAGCTTTGCTTCCTGCAGAGAGGAGAACCTGTGCACCGTCGCACGAACAAACACCATGCAATCAAGTGCACTGTTAGCAAAAGTTTCATTTACAGGACAGGAATATTTACCCTATGACGTTCGAATAAAAACAGCTCCTTCGAGGTGAACCTCTCAGCGTTTAATGTCTCTGTTTTATTTTATTGAGCGCTGTAGCCGCCCAAACACAAATATTCCACAAACTCATTATATTTCACCATCCACATGGAATAGGCTGTTTTTAGTGCTCTTGTCCCTTTTCACTGTCAGTCACTGTCCAGTCACGATTCCAACGTTCTCCTGCGAACCCCAGGATGACTCACATTTGACGTACAAAGTCACGACCAACGTGGTGAACATGGGCTTTGCTGAAACTGGAGCAGGATTTAATTCAAAGCAACTGCGGGGCAAGGTTAGGCTGACACGTTTGTACCAGGGGGGTGGATGCTGCGCGTGTCGAGTCAACTGCATCAACAGTTGTTAGTGAATACTAAAACCCTTTTTCAAATGTTCTAAACCAAGTTAACGATTTGGATTTTTTTTTTCTAAAATGTTAAATGAGCTTAGAAAACCATACTGAATCAGTATTTGGGTGTGTTAAGAGTGTCTCTTGCAAATACTGATTACTTCTGGAATGTATTCATTTGTTTGCCCCCGAAATACAGTTGCAACACATTAATATTTTACCAACACCTTGAAAGTGGTGGTAACCCATTCGCAAACAAGAAGGGATCCTCAAGGGACTCTTCCCCTTTGTGAATGCTGACAAAAACATTTTTAGGAGCAGGCATTACTCCACAGAACTGCTACCTGCTCCTAAAAAATAACTTTAAAAAAATGCATCTTATTGTCTGTGAAGGAAAATGGGCTGAATTTAAAAGAAAGAATGCTTTATTTAAAATCAGTCACAGACATGGTGGTCTGCTGACCCCAGGAGGCCACCATCCCTGTGATGGCAGAAGATTGTAGTAGGTCACAACGTGAAAGCTACCCCATTAATATTTATGAGGTACGTCGAATTGCGACCCACAACAATTCGGTATTCTGTAAACCAATGTATTATCCCGTTTTCAAAATACAAATGCATTAGGTGAAAGACAGTGTGCAAACCTTTACTGAATGTATTTTTTGTACATGACGCACACTATAATTTTTTCAGAGTAGCTGGGAGTCTTGAGTGGGAAGAAGCTAAAATTCATTACGACATGGAACTTGCGGATGTATACTTTCTTTCTGATGGGTTCTACAGGAGTTCTGGCGCTTTGGAGTTAAAGGAATCTTTCTACTGGTGCGTACACAGGAGTACATTTCTCAGACCCCAGAACCTCAGGAAAGGGCACTTTGGGACTTTCTGGGTGTCAGGTAGAAACTAGCAGTGATGGGGCAAGGTCTCATACGTAAAGAGACTTGCTCGGAGTCAATCCTCTCGAAATAACATGTAACAAATTAATCAACATGTTTTGTGATACTAATAATTGCACCACACAACATTTTTTTTATGTAGGGGAAGCTTTACTATGTGCTCTACTAACCAGTAACTCGAGTGCCCTAAAATTGGCTGCCGAAAACGCGGGAACCTTTCTGCGCATGCGTCTACTGCATCTACATAGTGTGACGTACTCTTCGCTTTTGGTGGGAATTTCTTCCAGCTGCGCAGTAGTGCCAAAGATGGCCGCTTCAAACTTCACATACTAATGCATATGCTCATGCTTGAACTAAACCTTCTGTGTTCTGCTAAACCGATAATGCTAGGGTTAAAATAAAGTAATGGGGCTAGAGTAGAAATAAGTGGTATACAGTCCATTCATTTATTTTTGTATTCTAATATGTCTTTCTTTGACTTTATTGATAGCTCGTATTTGGGCCTGAAGGGTGTCGCAAACTCCATTTTGAAAATATTAGGCGTGCACATAAGAACACTGACATCACTGAAGCTCTGTCATTGAACTGCAGCCAATTCCCATCCTATCTGCGATGTTCCTGGGAACCTCATCCTTTGACCCGAAGAAAGGAAGAAATACTGACTGCATCTAATTCATTGTATATGAATTGAAACTAAATATTGCTGGGTGGAATAAAATTAATGGGAAAGTAAAATATGGGAGGGAACATTGATCAATTACATTGAATGAAAATGACTTCATACTGGTAAGCGTGTGATGACCTCTCCCTGTCTTTTTGACCAATCAAATGAAGGGAACACATATAATTTGCAACATTAGGGGGTGGTACATACTCTGAAAGGGTATAACTAAGGTAGGCTTAGTCAGTTAGATTGTCCGACTTGTCACAGACCTGTCACTGACCCAACGTACGCTGAAGGAGATCGTGGATGCCGCAGACATCAGAGGGCTGGTCAAGTACTCTGAAATAAGAATCAGGAGATTGCTGTGGGAGAAGACTCTGTCACCTAGAGAAGGGGAACGAGAGAGTAGCTGCAGAGAGCGGTAGGACGCTGTTGTTGCACTTAGCGGAGGTTACCTGTCTGACCTGTCCTGCACCTGTCCTGACCTGCTGGCTTCTGAGTAGACGGAAGCCCTTTTTTCCAGCCCTCGTACCATTCTAGGTAAATATAATCTGTGTGGTATGTCCTTGTACCGTTTCCCTTTCTCATCCTTCCCGGGTACCTATGTCTAGAAATAAGTCTGCTAAGTCTTTAAATATTTTTACTTTGAGCGTCATTTTTCTACCTGAAAAGTCTTTGGTTGCATTGTTCTGGTACTTGGCTCACAAAATATTGCATAGATAAAGTGTTTAAAACTTTCCGGAGTTTGTGGGTATTCCATGAGAAAGGAACTAGTTGTTTTCATACCTATTATTCTAACTCCTTTTGATCCATTAGATTTAAAGAATTAGAGAATAAAAAGTGACAAGGATTTGGTAAATCCTGGTGTACAGGTATATATCATAATAAGAAAATTAAAATCCTGATAGGCAGGAAAATAGATTACTGGTTTAGAGTTGTGAATGTTGTATGGGTCCAGGTGAGTATGTTAGTTTGAAATAATCCTGAATTGGTAATCTCGCGCCTGAACAGGTAATCTCACGCCATCAGCAGCAAAGTCCAGTTGAGGTCTAGCTGCCACTGTTGAGCTGGGCACTTCAGGGAAAAAGAGCTCTTGCAGATTGTTGTGTCCATGTCGCCACACAAGAGGTCAGCTAACTGACCATTGAAGTCCACTTGTTTGCCCTGGGTACAAGACGGAGGAGGCCCAGTCTTTCAGCACCCTCTCGGGCATAGACAGCAGGTCCAGTTCTCTTCAAATGGTTGGTTGTCGCTACTGGCCTTGTCAATTTTGAGCAGGTGGTTTTCGGTGATTAGCACCTGCACTTGGTTTACGGTGCTCGGCTCCGGCAGTTAATTGTCAGGACTGCACTTAGGAAAGTCTATCACATGGTGACGCTGCTCATCTAATTTAGAGATGAACAGAACGGTCGTTTATCAATACAACATACATTAAAATGATTAATAGCTGCCTCCTCAGTCTTCCCTTTAGCTTTGGGGACCTGGAATAATATAACTGTTGCACTTGCAGTCAAGAGAGATGGTTAGTAGTTTTTTTCTTTCTTTAATCTTTATTTCGTTGTTTGACAACATAAAAGATAATCAATAAAATACAAATAACACATCAAAAAAATCAATAATCAATACTACATTTCATCATAATAGGTCACCTTATTAGCAATTCTACATTTCATCATGTTTAGGGCACACTGTTATGGATATGAGTTATCACAGAAATGTCAATAAATATTTTTAAAAAATTTAGATTCAAGTTAAAAAAGCATTAAATTGAATTTATAACAGCCAGGACAAAAAAGATCTTAAAATCACACAACTTGACTAGACATAATTCATGGTTTAAACAAGTCCGTATGATAGACGATATTTTAAAAGGAAAGAGATACTTTCTGTCTAATAAAGTTTACAGCCAATAAAAATTTACTAATTCCGAACACAATTACTTGACTAGTGTCCGTACTTAGGATTCTGCCAGCTTCCTTGTGGGAGGTGCAGCCAATGTTGTAACACAAGGGAGCTATCCATTTTTTCCTTGCGTTACCGTAGCTGGGACAAAAGAACAATATATGAAAAACATCCTCCCTTTGGTTATTGGTACACAAGGTACAGAAGTCATTGCTTATATTCCCCCAGCTTTTCTCAATAGTCTTTGTCCTCAGAGTCCCATATCTAAATTTTAAATACAATGTTTTGGCCAAAGATGGCTGGATCTCATCGAGAAATGGTTCAAAAAGAGCCTCACTTTTTGCCATTAGAAATTTTTCAGTAAGAGGACCATGTGTTCTTATATACACCGAGTCATGGCTCACATAGGACCAGAAGGACAATTTAACTATTTTCTTAGAGACAGAAGTTAAGGTTTCCGGCTCATTCCAAAAATGGATTAATCCAAGCTTAGTTAGCCAAGCTTTAACATGTTTAAACCAGAAGATTTTACTGCCACTATCTAGGTCCAGGACTACTTTCAGGCCATGTTTATAATCAATCAGTTCAGGGGTTGTCCATAATCTGACCCATAGCAATAATGGTCTCAGCATTGCATGATGGTCAGTATGTTTGATATTTAAGTCAAGAAACAAAGGTATCAGTGGAGTATTATTAGGAATTTTTAATAGTCCCCTGATAAACTTATTCTCCTGTACTTCAAAGGACTTTCTACATACTGGACCCCATATTTCTGCCCCATACAGGGCAGCTGATTGAACCTTGTATCTAAAAATCTCTAGTGCTGGAGTAACTGCCTTGTTCACACTTTTATTGTATCTTTGTAGTATTGGAAAACAATTTTGTTTAAACACCAGTTTTGATTTTTCCAACTGTGGGCTCCATCCCATTGACGAATCTAGCAGGACCCCCAGATAAGTAAAACTATGTGCGTAATCTAATTTATGGCCGTTTGACATTATATTTTTTTTAAAACTTTTGTGCGGGTTTAGTGCCATGTATTTAGTTTTTTTATGTTAATTTCCAATCCCTTTAAGGTGCAATATTGCTGGAACCTATCTAGTAAGGTCTGGAGACCCCTAGGTGTTTGTGAAATGAGAATCGTGTCGTCCGCGAAGAGGAGGGACGCTACTCGTTCCCCCCCCAATCGGGGCGAATCGTTGTCACAATTCTCCATATAGGCTGCAATATCGTTAACATAAAGGGAGAAAAGTGTGGGAGCCAGTACGCATCCCTGGCGTACTCCCCTTTTTATGGGGAAGGGTCTGTAAGTTCCCCATTTGGACCCCACCTAACTTTGGCATAGTTCTCCTGGTGCAGCCCCATCACAAGTTTTAACAATTCACCTGGGAGCCCCTGCCTTTCCAGAGTTTTCCAGAGTAGATCTCGTGGGATTAGATCAAATGCTGCTCGCAGGTCTACAAAGGTCACGTACAAGTGACCTTTGCGAATGATGACATATTTCCAATACAAGCAGCATAACCTTAATACCTGGTCAATGGTTCCAGTTTTTTCTCTAAACCCCGCCTGAAATTTAGATAAAATTGATTCGTCCTCCATCCACGTATTTATTCGATTTAAAATATGCCTGGCATATATTTTTTGTGTTATGTCTAAAAGGCTAATGGGGCGATAGTTGGCTGGATCGCCACGATCCCCCTTTTTAAAAATGGTAATAATTTCTGCGCCATTCCATGTGTCCGGAATTTGGTCACCGGCCGCAATAATGTTAAATAAATAATTAAGGTACGGTGCCCAAACATCAACATTATACAGGTAAAGATCACCTGGGATTTTATCAAGCCCGGGCGCCTTCCCTTGCTTTACCGCAGCGATTGCTGTCTCAGTTTCCTTTAAGTCAAAAACTACCAACGGGTACGTCTTCTCTGACAATGCAACCATAGATTCTTCTATCAAAACTTCAGTAGAAGTTTTGGCTGCATACAACGTTGTGAAATGTTTGACCCACGTATCCTCATCCAGGAAAACCTCTCTGGAACCTTTTTCACGGTTGTTCCCCTTGGCCACTAGTTCCCAGAAGTGTCTTTGGTCCTTGTTTTTAGCTGCTGCTAACATACTAAGCCATAAAGCCTCATCCCAAGATGATTTTGCTTTTATTATTGTTTTATTATATGTCTTTCTTTTATCTCTAATTTCTATTGGACCTTCCCGTTTAACGGCATCGATCAATGCAGTTTTGGCAAGACGACATTCCTTGTTATACCAGGGCTTTCCCACCGGTTTTGCATTTACCATGCCCGTCCCTTTTTTGTTTTTTTTTATAAGAAATTCTAGTACTTTACTAAAAAGGGATTTATGTAGTTTGATGAATTCTTTGGAATCACATCCGTATAAGCAATATGCTTCAAATGTGTTTACAAAGGTACAGTAAATGTTAGCCAGTAGATCCTCTCTTTCCAATATGTATGCCCATTTTACAGCCCTACGATTGTTGCTGAGGACGATATTATCTGTAGTAGGTAGCGGTGCTAAACTATGACTACCCTCAATGTCTCCCGGCCCCATTATCAAACTTTGGAGAAAACCAGTTTCTAATGGATAATGATCACTGTCAAATCTCTCCTTAACCTTTAGGTCAGTTGTAAATGGCCAAAGATCGAGAGAGACAATGACATAATCTAATTTGCTTTCGTACTCTCGCCTCTTAAAAGTGGGTGCTCTCGGACTGTCAGATGGCATGCGCCCATTGCATGCCCTCAAACCATGGGCTGTAAACAACCTTGTGATCTGGAGAGCTAATGTAGTACCAGCAACCGTTCTATCTTCAATCAGGGCAGGTATCCCGTTAGCAGCATCCTCATCTTCAAACAGTTGTGCTATACCTACAATTGGTTCAAAATTGCAGTTCATGTCACCACATAGGATTACACTTGCATCTGGTTTTAATGTCTCCATGAAGGTCTCCAACTTCCCGATGCATGGTGACTCCTTATAAGATGGATGAGGGCTATTATACACATTGAGAAGATAGATCACCCTATTATCCAATGTGGTTATTTCCAGACCGAGGATATCTGGTGAATCAATATTAAGGATCTTTATACCAATATTAATGGATACACTGATCCATATTAAAAGACCTCCAGAAGCACGGCCTCTAGGTGAAGGCACAGCCTCTACTTGGTAAGATTTATAACCAGCCCTGTGCATCTGAACCGTGGCCCAAGTTTCTTGCAAAACACAGATATCAAAAGTATTCATATAATTATTCCAGTCTGGGTCACACAGTTTAGCACGCACCCCTGCTATATTCCATGAAACAAGTGAAAATGAGGGGAGTCCCTCAATTGTCCCGAAGGGCTCTGGGGGTATAGATATGGACGGGCTCCTATTAGCCTTATTTCCAGTTACAGTAGTATGATAGTCTACCTTTGCAAGTCTCGACCCTTCTTCCTCCTTAGGCCCTTCAGTACACATAGTGTTTACATCCCCCTTAACATCCTCCCTGATCTTTAATCTTCAATCGCACTCCTCCAAACCACTAAATACATCAAACCGGTTTGATAGCTCTAGAGGTGTAAATGGCATCAAATGAGCCATTTTGCTGTATTCCCCTGTGTTGTTACTAGGGGGTATGGTGTTCCACCCCGGTGTCACAGGAGTTGGAGCTAATTGATACATATAGGCAGGATTCCTTGCAATTTCCATATTAGAAAAATAGTTAACAGAAAAGGCTTTGTTGGTTGCATGTTGGGGAGGGAATACTGTAGATCTTGGGTAAAAGTATGTCAAAGGGCGTGGTACAATACAGTTATTTTCGTTGCCATAAGGCCAGTTCAAAATGTATTGTACAGCTTTTTTATCCCTAAAGTTTACAACTACAATATCTCCCCCTATGTCCTTAGATCTTCCACCCAACCATGGCAGGCGTCGGACATGAACTATTTCGCCATTTATATGGCTTGCTTTAGGTCTATATATTGACAACCAATGCATTATTTTATTTTTTAGTTGGAAAAAACCTTCCCGTTTGCTACTTGACAGTTCAGGAACACCTGTAAGTACCACCACGTATGGTACGGCTTCTGACGGGAGTTCGATGGGTGGTCTCCTTCCCTGGCCCACTCTCACGTGGCTAATTTCATTCTCCTCCGATCTTATGGGTCTACTTGGAGGGAGGCTTGTTTCCCTTGCTTGAATATTAGCTGTAATGTCTAAAATACTGTTTGGTATTGTAGTTGATCTGGCCATTGTTATTTTTGGTTGTTTTGGATTAGGATTAGAAGAGTTTTTGCTTGCAGGTAATACTTTTGTAGGCAAGTGGTTGGTACCAACCGAAGTAACTGGTTTCAGGTTGTTATGTATAGCAGGGATTGAGGGGGTTACTGCCACTACATCTGTTGAAGAGGTATAGGCCATAGTAGAGGCTTTGGGAGGCTTTGATGCTATTGTTGGCCCTATTGAATTGATAGAGTTCCCATATATTGCCAAGTCCTCCTCTATTTTCCCCAACCTTATTTCTACTCCCTTTAACCTTTCGGCTATAGCCAACATGTAGCTCCTCACGATGAGTTCAATGCTATCCAAAAGAGTTTTAGGGGGGTCTGATTGAGACCCTTCAACCATTATAGCGTGGTCGATATCAAGCTCCATAGCATGGTGGGGAGATGATAGTACAGATGTTAGAGGAGCTAGTGCTATTCCTAATGAATCTTTAACAGCTAGTTCTCCCGTTGACTCGTTAGTAGTAATATTGGACTTCTTCCCGAACTCAGTATGACTCAATTTTGGTTTAGTAGGGTCCCTCCTCTTCCGTCTCTTCTTTGTTGGTGGGGGACCATAGATTTTGTGTTGCAATCCCATCAAACTTTTGCCTCTTACTACCTTCCCCGGCCTAGCTGTAGGTGAAATCATGACTTTTGACAAATTAAGTATGCTAGGAGAGTCATGAGTGCCAATGAAGGTTTCTGATTGTGTTGATGTAGAACCAATAGCGGGTGCTAAACATTCCCTCAGTAATGCGGGCACGCTGGAAGCTGGAGATGTAACCTCCAAGATGGTACTATTGTGCTCGCTATCTGGGGTGACAGCAGGGATGGGCTCAGAAAGAGTCCTATTCTTGATGCGTTCAATAGAACGACGGCGATCTGCCCGTCGCTCATCTAAAAATTGATCCTTGGATCCCTCAGACACAGCTTTAATGAAATAATTGTCCAGGGTTCGGTTTGCCGCACCCCCAATTTTATCAGGACCAGAAGTAGCTGAACAGGAAGCGATTGCAGCCGTATTAATGAATAGTCAATACAGCGCCAGTAATATAAGAGGATGCACTACTCACTCGTTGGATAGACAACAGTCAAGGGGTCTGGCCCAGCCTAGCCTCCTCAGGCCTCTGAGGGCCTAAGAGGGCCCGCCCTTTGCCCGGGCTTAGCCCCGGGCGCTTCCGAGCGCTTCCGCGACGCGGGGGTGACGCTGCCTTTATGCGCCGCCTGGCGCTATGTTCTTGGCGTCTCCCGGCGCTAAGCCTGGCAGGGGATGTAGTTCAGTGTCCCCCTCCGCTCGGCGGCCGCTGTGCGATGTCAGTTGCGGCGGCAGGAGGGGGGCACAAGCAGGCAAGCTGGCTCCGGGGTCCTTGGTCCACGGCAGAGGCTGGGGGCTAGGTAACTCCTCCAAGGTGGGTCGGGGCTCCTGGGCAATATTCTATCGCGTCACCCGCTCCACCGGGGTGACGCTGCCTTTATGCGCCGCCTGGCGCTATGTTCTTGGCGTCTCCCGGCGCTAAGCCTGGCGGGGGATGTAGTTCAGTGTACCCCTCCGCTCGGCGGCCGCTGTGCGATGTCAGTTGCGGCGGCGGGAGGGGGGCACAAGCAGGCAAGCTGGCTCCGGGGTCCTTGGTCCACGGCAGAGGCTGGGGGCTAGGTAACTCCTGCAAGGTAGGTCGGGGCTCCTGGGCAATATTCTATCGCGTCACCCGCTCCACCGGGGTGACGCTGCCTTTATGCGCCGCCTGGCGCTATGTTCTTGGCGTCTCCCGGCACTAAGCCTGGCGGGGGATGTAGTTCAGTGTCCCCCTCTGCTCGGCGGCCGCTGTGCGATGTCTGTTGCGGCGGCGGGAGGGGGGCACAAGCAGGCAAGCTGGCTCCGGGGTCCTTGGTCCACGGCAGAGGCTGGGGGCTAGGTAACTCCTCCAAGGTGGGTCGGGGCTCCTGGACAATATTCTATCGCGTCACCCGCTCCACCGGGGTGACGCTGCCTTTATGCGCCGCCTGGCGCTATGTTCTTGGCGTCTCCCGGCGCTAAGCCTGGCGGGGGATGTAGTTCAGTGTCCCCCTCCGCTCGGCGGCCGCTGTGCGATGTCAGTTGCGGCGGCGGGAGGGGG
Organism: Lissotriton helveticus; assembly: GCF_964261635.1. Classification (NCBI taxonomy): domain Eukaryota; kingdom Metazoa; phylum Chordata; class Amphibia; order Caudata; family Salamandridae; genus Lissotriton; species Lissotriton helveticus. Next base: position 459,174,789 of record NC_136060.1, on the reverse strand, counting down.
GCACAAGCAGGCAAGCTGGCTCCGGGGTCCTTGGTCCACGGCAGAGGCTGGGGGCTAGGTAACTCCTCCAAGGTGGGTCGGGGCTCCTGGGCAATATTCTATCGCGTCACCCGCTCCACCGGGGTGACGCTGCCTTTATGCGCCGCCTGGCGCTATGTTCTTGGCGTCTCCCGGCGCTAAGCCTGGCGGGGGATGTAGTTCAGTGTCCCCCTCCGCTCGGCGGCCGCTGTGCGATGTCAGTTGCGGCGGCGGGAGGGGGACACAAGCAGGCAAGCTGGCTCCGGGGTCCTTGGTCCACGGCAGAGGCTGGGGGCTAGGTAACTCCTCCAAGGTGGGTCGGGGCTCCTGGGCAATATTCTATCGCGTCACCCGCTCCACCGGGGTGACGCTGCCTTTATGCGCCGCCTGGCGCTATGTTCTTGGCGTCTCCCGGCGCTAAGCCTGGCGGGGGATGTAGTTCAGTGTCCCCCTCCGCTCGGCGGCCGCTGTGCGATGTCAGTTGCGGCGGCGGGAGGGGGGCACAAGCAGGCAAGCTGGCTCCGGGGTCCTTGGTCCACGGCAGAGGCTGGGGGCTAGGTAACTCCTCCAAGGTGAGTCGGGGCTCCTGGGCAATATTCTATCGCGTCACCCGCTCCACCGGGGTGACGCTGCCTTTATGCGCCGCCTGGCGCTATGTTCTTGGCGTCTCCCGGCGCTAAGCCTGGCGGGGGATGTAGTTCAGAGTCCCCCTCCGCTCGGCGGCCGCTGTGCGATGTCAGTTGCGGCGGCGGGAGGGGGGCACAAGCAGGCAAGCTGGCTCCGGGGTCCTTGGTCCACGGCAGAGGCTGGGGGCTAGGTAACTCCTCCAAGGTGGGTCGGGGCTCCTGGGCAATATTCTATCGCGTCAGTAGTTTTTTTGCCAGCGATGTCATGGGCGATGGGTGGTGCACGCTGCAGTGGCCTTCTGGTCAGAGCCCTGACACTTATTATTTTACAAACTAAGCACTGGGTGCAATTCTCCAAGAATTGGCAATGCAGACAGCAGTAAGCGGAGACTGGTGCTGGCAGCCAGGAAGAGCAAGCCTGGGGACAGAGGGACACAAGGCTGCAACAATGCTCAGTGTCAGGGGCAGAGGAAGAGGATAGGTGACAGAGGAGAGAGGGAAAAATAAATATAAAATTAAATTAAAAGTAGTACCCTAGTGCTCACAGCCATTGTTCGTGCTCTGTTACTCTCCTGCTAGGTTTGCACTAAATAAATTAGTGTTCTGTTATATTTTTAATATGTAAGTGTAGTTGCGTGTACTCGGTTATTGGGTTTGCTTATTTCATGTAATGTCATTGGCCACACGCACTATACTAGCAACGCTCTTCACATGACTTTTAAAATTGTATAAACAATGCATTGGGCTGACACCGTCTATGCTTTGTGTACAGACGGTCAAACCCAAGTACAGTTTGTACACAGTGACCGCACAATGCCTTTGCGAAATTCACATACCAGCCATTCTCGCAATCTACTCACTCATATTACATGCGAAAAATCATAATTTTGTCCACTGGAAACGTAATCACCCTAACATACACTCACGCATACACAAACTGTACCTGTTGACAACCTTTTTTCTAGTGAGGACTTTTGTTGAAGTTATCGGGAGTGCGAACAGCAAAACCAAGTAAGTAACTGTTGGACAAATAAGCCCACCTTCCTGTGTCTGTACACAGAGCGGTCTGGTGTTTCATATTATTGTTTCCATGAGGCCCAGCCGTGCGCAGCCGGTGTGAGCCGGTAATAACTGCCTTCTCTTTGTGCACGTGCATCAGTCGGTGACGAAGGAGGGGCCTCGGGCAGATTAGGAGAGCACGTCACAATCATAAACCCTAAATCCCGCCAAGATTAGTTCCAGTCAGTGGACGCAGGGGTACACGTCATACGCAGAAAGACGGGAAGCAGCGTCTCATGGGACTCCCCAGCACGCGGTAAGCAACAGGAAGTCCAGGCCCACAGTTAATTCCGCCACATTCCTGAAGGTGTCTCCTGGCCTTTCCACCTCCTTCCTCCACCTGTATCCCACGAGGGTGTATGGCTGCCGGTCCAGGGCGGGGACGTTTGGACGGGAGGTGAAGTTAGTGTATAACAAATAACTGGAGAGAAATAAAGCACAGTGTGCCAATTTTTTTGCACATCCACTGCTTAATCAATATTCATCCAAAAGTGCTGGATTTTGTGCATTAGTATACAGAAATCTCACCCCTCAATTTGTGATTATTTATAATATCAATACAGCCGGACTGCAAATGCCATAATAAAAAGCTCAAGAAAGGGGCGGGGATTGCTGAGGGACAACATATCATGGGGTGGGTACTTGCTTACCAGAGAGAGTGATTTAATATGTTGATACAGAACTCCACGGCTGAAGCCTCACACAGTAGTACTGCATGCTACAGAAAACCACAGGCTCATGGTTTAAACTGCAAAGCTAGACCAAGAGAGACTCAAAACTTGCAGTCTCAGGCACGAGAGTAATCCTTCGTTTCGAAAATGTCGAGAACCAAAATATTTAGAAGGTAAGTGCAAATAGGTAAGTATAGATTTACCATTTTTATATATATCTTTAAGGTACATGGATGTGGAGCTAAGTATAGTAAAACATTAAGGGCTAGATGTAGGTAAATCTTTTTTTTACCGATTCTAAAATACAGAATTTTACAGATTCGGTATTTTAGAATCGGTAAATTAGATGTAGGTAAAAATTCGGTATTTTTTACCGAATCGGTAAGATTCGGTAATTACCGAATGCCATTGATTCCTATGGGCCTGGAGGCCCATAGGAATTAATGTCAATTACCAAATCGGTAATTACCGATTCAGTAAATACCGAAAAATTCAAGGGTGGCAGGGTGTCACTTTGACACCCTGTTGCACCCCTGATTAGTGCTTGTGTGCCATGTGCCACATGGCACAGGTGTAAATGCACATTTGCATTTACATAGGAATTCGTTATTTACCACCAACTAATAGTTGGTGGTAAATAACCAGTAGCGGTCGGCAGTAGGAGTTACTGCAGGGCGGTGACGTGGGCAGGGGGAGGGGCAGGGTGGGGGGGTAGTAATGTATGGATTACGGAGTTTTACAGGTAAGTAAACATTTAAATAAATAAAACAAATTTCGTTGCGCGCCCTGCATCACCAAATGCCATGCAGTGCGCTGAACGAAATTTGTTTTATTTATTTAAATGCTTACTTACCTGTAAAACTCCGTAATCCATACATTACTACCCCCCACCCTGCCCACGTCACCGCCCTGCAGTAACTCCTACTGCCGAACGCTACTGTAAATAACGAATCCTTAAAGCCCTGTAGCACTGTTTACATTGCTACCTACATCTCAAAACACAGATTCGGTAATTTTACCGAATCGGTAATTTTACCAATTCGGTAAATTTACCGATTTGGTAAATGTACCGAATCTGTGTTTTTTAATGCCCTACATCTCAGTATCCAAATACTGGTCGGTAACGGCCGAAAATCGGTATTTTCGGCCGTTACCGACCAGTATTTGGATACCTACATCTGGCCCTAAATTCCCATAGAAACTTGCCTTCATGATAGTATTTTTCCTGAGATTCTTGACATAATATTTTGTCCTCGGATATTTTTGTTTCCGGTATTTTGTCTAAACATCACCTCAGTAGCGGAGATGTGCGTCAGGTGACACAGAACGCACATCCTTTGGTTTTAAATAGCAGCAGCACCATGTATCAGGTTCCAAAGATGTAATTGGCAGTTTATATATGTAGCAAGGTCTCATAGCAGCAGATATAAACCTCAGGAAAAACTGCATCTATGGCTACTTAAATATAACATAGATCAACCAAGCTGCCCAGGACCAAGCAATGAGTCAGCAAGCAGATGGAACACCACACTTCTAGCCCAACCACCATATTGCCTGCCGTCCATCTCTCACCACCCTGCAAATTCTTTGATAGTTCCTGCATCAGGGTTTTCCAATACAGTTCACATGGGTTATTTTGATGACGTGTATTAATTTCTATTACACAGCAAATCTGGTGCTTGTATTATGTATTAATGCTAAGCATACATGCACAATACCTCTCGTTAACCCTCGCTCTTGTTTTTCTAATTTGTGTCCATTCCTTCTCTTCCTCTGATTCTGTGTCACTCAACACAACCCTGTGCCCTAAAACAGTGATTGCTTTCTAACCACAACTGCCACCTAAATTTGCCTGCACATTTAATATCATATTGTATGCTAGGGAGTAAACAATGAATGTGCAAAATGCTGTAAGCTGTTAACACTTTGGCTGCAGAGCGAATTCCGCCGTGGTGCTGAACATTCCATTCACGGGCGTGGCTCGGACGGCCCCCGGACGACGTGCGCACACGCCCACCATGAGCGCGGAAGGGGTTAATCCAGTCAATCTATACAAAAATAGTTGTGTATATGTAATTGATGATTTTTTTTGGTCTGGCATGATAGTGCATCTAACAGTTTCACTTATTGTTACCAATGCCGTGAAATATAGTGAGTGGGGTTTAGCTCCACCCCGAGCAGTATTACTTTGTCATCTCATCCTACTGGCTTGCATTATTGTACTTCCCATGGAGTGCTTGCATTGCAACGCACAAGATAATATTTTACATTCCAGAAGCACACTGGATAACTGTACTTTTCATATTTTTTTCAAAGAAGCATTGTTTTTTTTTTTACTCTAGCAGTATTTTAAAAATGTTTTAGCCACAGATCGAATGAAAGGGAGATCTCCTGGTTTTGCCAATGCTTGTTTTATACAGGTTATTTTTCTAATTAACCATCATTTGACAAAATGCAACCGTTCCAACTCACCAAAAATGCACTAAGATATTTTATGTGATTTTTTTGGTGTGATTTTCTTGTTATTTTGTACAAACTACAAAAATAATGATCTGCTAACCTTTGAATAAGACATGAGTGTACACCAAACATGAGAACAATGCTCTTGTTGTATAATCTTGTTGCCTTTTCGTGGTATTATGAGAGCCTGGATGGAGGCCCTGCAGAAAAGAATGTGTCAGACACCATGTTGACCTAGGAAGAAGGGCGATGAGTATGTGTAGGGTATGCCACAGTATAATGGACCATCAATGGTGATATATTAATGTCAGAGAACTCTTCATCAGATATAAACATGTCTACTATTGCAATGGTAGCAGTGGGTTAGGATTTGAACATTTAGAGAAAGTATGGCTCAGTTACTAACAAAAATGAAGTTGAGAGGGCATGTGCTATCACATCATGTGCCAGTGGGTCCAAACAAGCAAACACCCTATTACTTGTAGGTGTGACATGAGTGACTGACCAAAGCTGTCAATCATCAATTAATCAATTAATCAGCATTTGTAAAGCACAACACTGTCACCCCAGGGGTATCTGGGCGCTGTGTCTCAGTCGAAGAGTCAGGTCTTGAATCTCTTCGAAGTCTGCCAGCAAGGGGGCTGTACGGAACTGGAGGGGAAGGTCGTTCCAGGTCTTGGCCGCGATGTAAGAGAAGGAACGGGCACTGCTTCGACTGTGAAAGATGCAGGAGGGGGTGTGAGGGCAAGAGAGGAGAAGCGCAGGTGTGTATAGGGTTGGTCGAAGTTCATTCGATAGTTGATGTAGGCAGGTGTAATCATAAACATACATAAACTTGTAGGAGCACCTCAGTACAGTAGCATCAGTTTAACATGCGTTTTGTATAAAAAAAGGATTTCAAGGTTGTAAATTGATAATAATAGCATTTGATAGAAGTTATTACCTAAAGAAAGTGTGCAGGGCAAAAATGAATACAAAAGAAAGTGAGTGCCAAGAAGTACCCTTTTTATGTGCTTGAGAACAATAGGATGGTGACATTAGTGGTAGCTGTAGGAAAAGTGCCCCTTTTTGCATGGTTATCCCCCACTTTTGGCCTGACGTCTGATGCAATCTGACTTGATGTGCCCTGGGTCCATGCCAATCAGGTTCCCAGGGCCTTTGTTCTTTCCCAAGACCGAAACTTTACCCACAATTGGCACATCTCTGGTCACAGGTAAGCCCCCTGGAAAAGGTACCATGGGTACCCAGAGCACTGTGACCAGGGAAGGCCTCTAAGGGCTGCAACACCCATTCTGTCACCCTCAGAGGCCCTGTACCTTAATACCCACACAATGCCATTGCAGGCTGCGTCTTTCGGTGCAGAGAAAAATGAAGAGTAGACATGGCACAACTCTGTGTGCCGTGCCTGCAACCTCCTGCCTAAGGTGTTGGTCATTACGAACTCCACAGCTCCATATTGGCTTTACTAAAAACTGAGAAGTTTGGTGGCAAATCTCTCAGCACATTAACCCCACACTGATGTCAGTGTTGGATTTAAGGTAAAATGCACTCAGAGGGCATCTTAGAGATGCCCCCTGAAAATCGTCTAGCCCTGGTGTGGTTCCTGAATGGCTACCCGTCATTTGCCTCCACCAGACAGGTTTCTGGACCCCTGGGTAGAGAACCTCCGCTCTCTGGGTCCAGAAACAAAGCCCATGCTGGGCAGAGGTATCAAGCCTCCTCCCCAGGATGGGCTGGGTAGAAGGCATGGGTTGCTTTTGGACGCTGTCCCTGCCTTTTGCTGCCCCCAGCAACTGGCTCCCACTGGTTCTGGCCCCCACTTTGGGCGTGAGAATCGTTGGAAAATCCAAGCTAGGAAGCACACATCTCAGTCCTCTCCATCTTGAAGATGAGCGGACTCAGCCAATTAGGAAATTATGCCACCTTCCCCCTGGAGGGTGGCATAATAGGGGGTGTACCCATCCCAAGGAGGAGACTCATTGTTCCTGACCTGCACAACCTTTTAACACCCCTAAATTTAGTGTTTATGGGCTACCCTGAACCTTGCCTACTAAGATTCGAGGAAGAAAGAAGAACGACTGAAGAGCCATACTGACCTAGGAAGAAGAGGATACCAACTGACTTAGCCCCAGCCCTACCGGCCTGTCCCATTTACGAGCTGCCTACAGCAAGAACCCAGGCGAGTTCAGCAGCCAGCAACCTCCAGAGCCCGGAGGACCTACCCTGCGACCTTTGTACAGACTCTTTCTCATGTGAGCACCGGATTTGGTCAAACAAAGACTCACCTCCAGATTCCGGATTCTGGCGACTCTGCGATTCAGCACCGCTCTGCACCCGAAGCATATGGCCCGAGTTCAAGGGGCCCAACACCCCAGGAGGTCTCCCCAGCGGTTCTGAACTGGGATCTGGTGATCCTCGACCTCCCGCAAACCTCATGATGGCGCTTGCCGCCTTAACCGCCAACCCCCAACCGGAGCTGTTAAGAAAACCCAATGCCAGAAGACACCCCTGCACCTGAAACCCCATGGCCTTGTGTGGCCCAACAGATGGTGTCTAGGAATGCCCCCAGATCCCAAATTACCTCTAACATTGGGCCCCTGCACTCTGCACCCAGCCGCCCCAGTGTCGCTGGTGGTGCAACTCGAATGCCCATCTAGACCATGGGGAACCTTGGTCCTAACCCACAAAACTCACCCTCGTAAGTCATGTACTTACCTGTTAATCCGCTAACACTTTTTCTCCGTAAGAACCCATGTAGAGAGATTTTGGGCCTAAAAAATGTCTTAAGTGTTGAACTGTGTTGTATGAATAAAAGATAACTCCATTGCAAAGTATAAAACGTCGTACTTACCTTGTATTTGGAGATCCGAAGGTGTGGTGTCTAGGCCGACCACCCAGTATTCAGAGTAATTCAAAAGTAATCCAAGAGTAATGAAAAGTAATTACTGTGTACTTTAAACTGTTTTCAAAACAACTACAAACCTGTAATTATTGCAATTTTAAGCACACCTGCATTTCCTTGAACAGTCTTGCATTTAAAAGTATATTTTACTTACCTGTGCCAAGTCCTGCTTGGATCTAAAATAAAACATAAGTATACCCTTTTTCATGCTTACCTAATTGGTCTGGTTTCTGTCTCTGAGTGTGTGTATCAGTCTTTGATTAGGTAAATACAGTAAATTCTTAACACATCGTCTGGATACGCCCTACTGCTCGCCCAAGCTACCACAAAGAGATATGTTAGTACTTACCTAATTTAGCCTCTGCTATACCTCTGGGGACTCCCTGGACTCTGTGCACACTATAACTTACTTTGGTATGATATATACAGAGCCAGCTTCCTACAGTAGCCTTCAAGGTTAACTAAGTTGAAATAACATAAAATACATTAATACCGGATAAATGTGGATGTGAGAAGTGAATAACCATTGACCTTGACATTCAGAACGCAGAACCAAAGCAGTTTAATGACAACCATCCAAAGTAAAAATATGGGTAATGTGGCTTTAAAGATGGTTATGTGATATAGAAAAAAAGGAAATTATACAAGTGGGTATACCTGTAAGAATCAACTATAGTTGGAATTAGAACATTGGAATGTTGGTAGCTCCGTTGAAAACAATGGAGTGCCCGGGCTTATTATGGCTGGTATAAGCCTGGAACACCAACATTCCAATGTTTCTTTGTTCACAGCTCTGGCTGTGAACAAAGGCTTCAGGGAGCCTGAGGGGATTCCAATCTCCTCTTGCTCCTTTAAGGCTTTGTTTTTTTTTGTTAGAACATTCTGCCCTTTAGTGGCAGAATGTTCTAATAGCCTTATAGCCCTTCGTAGCTGGGCTATACCGGCTATTAAAGTCCCTCTCCTTTGTTAAAGCCCCTCGCCTTCGGCTCGGGCCTTTACCGCTGGAGGGGGCCTTTAATAGCCGGTATAGCCCTCTACGGTGGGCTATAAGGCTATAGTATTTGTTCATTGATGAAGTTATCTATTAAATTGGTTGAGTGATGCAAAATCAGGTTTGTGGAAACCTCTGTGTAAGTTAGGAAGTTGAAAAGTGAGAAACAAATACTTACTAGGCTCCCCTAGTAATAATTAGATAAGTAAGGGCTGTAGTTCTTGCAGAAGTGGGTTGAAAGTGCACATCTGTACAGGCTAGGTAGAGATGAAATTTAAAGCCAGAGAAATCGCAAATGTCGAGAAAGAAATGTCAAATAGAGGAAGAACTGATCGATGCGACTAAAAGAAAATGGATGTTTACTGACTACAGTGCGTTGTGGCACATTTGAAAACAGAATAAAGTATGTCGGTCTAGCAGTTATAGAGAAATAGGTAAGAATAGCCTGGTTGAAGAAAACATTTATGAATGAGCAAATAATTGCTATTATCGCCTGAATGAATCGAAGGGGAATGTAGGACAAGCACGTGCCCTCTACTTTACTAACTAAGTGGAAAAACAGGTGGTCCAAAAGAATTATCAATAAGTTATTCTGTGTTTAGTTGTTAGACCTGGCTTTTTAGTGGGTTTATCCCCAGACTTTTTGCTTTTTGGCCTCCTGGTTTGGCCCCTGTTTTTGTTAGTTTAATGACTCTGGGCACTTTACCACTGCTGATCAGTGCTAACGTGCATATGCTTTTCCTGTAAATTGTTATGATGGATGGGTGATTCCACGATTGGCATATTTGATTTACTGGTAAGTCCCTAGTGCAGTGCACTGTGTGTGCCTGGGGCCTGTAAATTGCGATTCTCCTATTAACATGACCAGAGAATCTGGATTTCATTAAAGACACGGAGGCTAACATTATGCATACAACTTTTAATGCAGTCCAAGCATAGCCGCATATGTCACAAAGCAAAAGTTCCAACTTAGAATACATATGTATCAACAATAGCATGAATCACTAGGCAATCAGCCTCTTTTAAATGTGGTGACAATGAAAAAGGAAAAGTCCAAACCAATCCAATGAAACATCAAACTTGAAGAAGGATGACGGAAGAATACACCATCCACGATTGATCCACAGGTGTGAAATCAAGAAGACAAGTTATCTGCAAGGCAAAGAAAGTTTGTTAATAAATCCCAATAAAAGTATTAAGGACAAGAATAATAAACAATCATCTAAATAACAATTCCTGACAAAGGAAAGGATGTAAGTAATCCTGCAAAGGAAAAGAATGTTTGTAAGTAAAAAATTCAAATAAGCATATCATAACATATATTATATATATATTATATCCTTTAATTAACCACCCAGGGAAGGGTGGGAGGGATAATGTTAGCCTCCGTGTCTTTAATGAAATCCAGATTCTCTGGTCATGTTAATAGGAGAATCGCAATTTCATTACAAGACCGGAGACTACCATTATGCATGTTGGTAGCCATGTAAAACAACATCAGACATGTGAGAAACAGGTTTGCAATAATGATAAGCAAAGGTTCTAGAATTAGACCAATCAGCAGCCTTTAGAATATCATCTAACTTACCACCTGACCAGAATGACTTACTGGCCATTGCGCCTCTAATAGAATGTGGTTTAAAAATATTCAGATTGATTCCAGCAAGTTTCATGACTGTTTTAACCCATCCATCTAGAGGTAGAAGAAATTCCTTTATGGGGTTTAACAAAAGAGATGAGTAATTGAGATACATTCAAAGGACGAAGAGAGTTCATTCTCACATCATATTCTTTCATACATTGAACAACACAGAGTGTAGTGCAAGTATCAAAACGAGGATAGAAAATAGAATCTGACATGGTTTAAGTTCTTCTATGTATTTCAAATTTGACTCCAAACATAACGTAAGATCTAAAAGAAATATCTAGAGCTTTAACATCAGAGACTCTTCTGCATGAAATTAAGCAAAGAAGAGTAGCTAATTTGATAGAAAGATTCTTCCTGCTGAGAAGAGAATTAACTGGCCAAGAACAAAAAAGGTAAAGAATTAAATTAACATCCCAAAGAGATTGATATCTAGGTTGAGGAGGTCTTCTAAGTCTGATACTTTTAAGTATTCTACAAATAATAGGATTTTTACCTACCGTTTTATTGTTAATTAGAGAATGTCCTGCAGAAATAGCAGATCTAAAACAATTGAGAGATCTGTAACTTGAACCTCTATCGAATTGTTCTCCAAGAAAATTAACTATATCAACAATAGGTGCCTCCACGGGATCCAAGTCCCTTTCCAAGCACCAACGTGACCAGACTTTCCAAACGTTGTTGTACCGGTAGTGTGTTCCAGGGGCCCATGACTCTCCAAGGAGAGTTGAAGCTGTTGACGAAAGTCTAGCGAGATCGTTAGATCTCCTGACACCTTCCAAGCAAGAAGGTTCAAATTCCCTGTCTGGACAAGAGGGTGAATTTGTCCGTCTGCGTCTGTAAGAAGATCTTTCAGAGGAGGAATTAGGAAGGGAAAATTGTAGGTTAGTTCTAGAACTGTTGGGAACCATGCTTGGGATGGCCAAAAAGGAGTTACTAGGACAATTGAGGATCGTTCTTGTCTCACTTTCTGAAGCAGTCTCTGGATCATTGCACATGGAGGGAAGGCATAAGCGTTGATCCCTACCCAAGGTTGGAGAAAGGCATTCACTGCTAGAGCACCAGGATCGGGCATCCAGCTGAAATAAGATATCAATTGGGTAGTCAATCTGCTCGCAAATAAATCTATTTGGAATGGGCACCAGAAATGATTGAGGGAGTTGAAAACAGAAGTGTTGAGCTTCCAGTTGCTGTAATCCAAGATGAATCTTGAATTCCAATCTGCACAAAGATTGGATTTCCCTGGAAGGTATTCTGCTCTCAGGGAGATTTTGTGTTCTAGGCAGAAAAACCACAGCTTCTTTGCTGGATTGGAGAGGTCTTCTGACTTGGTCCCTCCTAGACGGTTTATGTAAGCAACGGCAGACATATTGTCCATTTTCAATATGACTGATCTTCCTTGAAGAAAGCGTTTTAAGCTCATTAGAGCATAAAGTCATGCAGTTAATTCTAGATAATTGATGTGGTGCAGGGACTCTTATTGGGACCAAATTCCTCCAGTGTTCTGGTTCTGTAGACAAGCACCCCAGCCATGAAGGCTGGCATCCGATTCTAGAATAAAATCTGGTGCTGAACCAAAGATCGCTCTCCCATTCCATGCATCTAGATTGTCTAACCACCATGTTAGTTCTAAGATTGCATCTGGGTTTAAGGAAATTCGATCTCCGTACCAAAGACCTGACCTGAGAGCTCTTGCTTTTATTATCTGAAGGGCTCGATAATTCAGTGGTCCCGGAAAAATGGCCTGAATGGAGGAAGATAGAAGGCCTAGAAGTCTTGCTAGTTCTCTTAGGGAGAGATTTTCTTGTTTCAATACATGTCTTATCTCCTTTCTTATTTTGGCAATCTTCTTGGGAGGGAGAAGGAGAAGGCATTCTGTTGTGTATACTGTGAAGCCAGGAACTCCATCTTCTTTGAGGGGACTAGAATGGATTTTTCCCCGTTTATGATAAAACCCAGACTTTCTAAGAGGTCTATAACTGTCTTCAGATCTTTGATGATTTGAGCATAGTCTTGAGAAAGAATCAGGATGTCGTCTAAGTAAATGATGAGACAAATCCCTTTTTCTCTTAGACATGAGGCAACTGCTCTAATTATCTTGGTGAAACACCATGGGGCAGAAGAGAGGCCGAAGGGAAGAGCCTGAAATTGAAAGAGATGGTTTTTCCAAATGAACTGAAGAAAGGGTTGGTGTTCCTTTGTCATGGGAATTGTAAAGTAGGTGTCCTTCAGATCTAATTTGACTAGCCAGTCTCCTTCTAGTAAGAGGTCTCTGAGAAGATGGATGCCCTCCATCTTGGAATGACGGTAGACAAGGAATTTGTTGAGTTCCATGAGATTTATAACCGGTCTCCAACCCTTGTCTTTCTTTTCCACAAGGAAGAGAGTACTTATGAATGTCATAAATTCCATGGGTACCTCTAGAATTGCTCCTTTTTTTAGCATTGAGGAAATTTCTTCTTCTATGATTTTTTCTTGATCTAGTGTAAGGGGTGTCAGTCTTGGAAGAGTGTACTCTATTGGAGTTTGGGTGAAATCTATACAAAAACCTTGAACGGTGTTCAGAACCCAGGGATCTTGTGTGATAATTTTCCAATTGTGGTAAAAGAATCTTAGTCTGCCACCCACTTTTGGATTCAAAGAAAGGGAAGGGGAAGGAGTACTAACTTTGAGGGGTGGAGTCAGCAGGTGCTCCTCATGCTCGGAATTTTCTGGAGCAGAAACCTCTTCCTCTGGGTGGATAAAACTGTGGTTAGTTGGGTGGTTGGTACCCTCTACCAAAATTGCCTCTGTTTCTTGGGAAGGGGCGTCGATTAAAGCGGCCGGAAGATTGCCCCCTTCTTCCAGCCCTTCCAAAAAGGTTGCTGTTGTAGTTAAAAACTTTTTTCATGTTTTGATGCGCTCTATCTAAAGCGGTAAAGGTTGATACGTATTAAATCTTCTCCAAAAAGTAAACCTTTTAGATTAATGGAGGTTTCTTTTTCAGCCATATCGATTAATTTTGGACTCATTTTATTGAGGACTACTCTTCTTCTTTCACAATTAAGTCCTGCGTTGGCATTTCCTAAGAGGACAAGTGCTCTTTGGCTCCATCCTCGAATGGAGTGTGTGTCTAGAGGGGAACCATTAAGGTAACTCTCCTCAGCTGCGTCGATTATTTTAGTAAGTGGACCTAGGATGTCGAGAACTTTATCTTGGTAGAGCTTAAGCGACCTTTCCAGGCCTTTGCGTGGGTCTCTTCCTAATTTAAAAAGATAAGTAATTAGTTCCGGATCAAGGTTAGGAGTTTGACAGACTTTACCTTCAATTGAAGGTCTGGTGCATTCTGCCCTCAAAAGATTGCGAGTTTCCCTTTCTAAAGGGTTCCTAATCCATTTAGATATGAATTTAGAAACGTGCTCATGTGGAGTCCACTCTGAGCTTCTAGGATGTTTAATGTTAAAAGGGGAGAACATTTCTTCCCCTAAACGGTTCAAAATACTATCTTTAGAAGATGAAGGACCATTGTCGTTATTCAAGAGAAAGGAATCAATATCTTGATCGTCCTCATCTAGGTCAAGAATATATTCGTCAGGAAATTCTGAGCCATCAATATCACTTGGATCATTATCTAGAGCACTTTGGTGAATTGTGCCGCGAGGGACACCCATCAAATTTGTGCCGCTAAGGACACCCATCAAATTTGTGCCGCTAAGGACACCTTTCAGATTTGTGCCACGAGGGACACCTGAGGCAAATGAGGTGCGAGGACCTCCTGTAAAATTTGAGGTGCTAGGACCTCCCGTGCTCTCTGGGGTATAATCAATATTATTACTTTTTTATGCCTCTTACCCCTTTTTTCGGTGAGATCATTAATCTCTGCTATGTCCAAGTCAGATAGGTCATCATTATCATGGATCAAGGATCTCTTAGATGACATAACTTGGGAGAGAGTAGAAAACATACATGATCTCATCTTCTTGTGAATACGTTTTTTGATGGCATCATTATTAAAATCAGATTCAACAGTAATACTGTGAATTTAATCAGACTCTGACTCAGACATATTTTGAATTGAAAAAATAAATATATAAGAATGTCTGAAGCTTATATAGAATTCTTAACCTTTCTCTATAAACTTTCTATATATGCACAGCCTTTTTTTATATATATGTTTATAGTAATCTTTTCAATATATATTACCTACTGGCGGTCGCCAGTAGGTATATATAGTTAGGATTTTTTCTCTATGGGATTTTTGAAAATTCTATGTCTAATAACTTTGGCGTTTGTGGACGGAATTGGCTGAAATTTTCAGGAAAATGGCACATTTTGTTTCTGAGCAGCCCTTGAAAATTTGGGGGGGGGGTTCGTCAAGGGGGGGCCGAGAAAAAAGGGGGGTCCCAAAACGTGTTTTTAACATTGAGTTTTCCATAGGGCGGTTGGCCTCACTTTTAGCCCGAACGGCTGAATGGATTTGCACGAAACTTAGCAAAATTGTAGGGACTGGTAGCCCGATGTGCCTTTTGTAGGTCTCAATATATGTGCTCCAGTGGATTTTGAGAAATTAACGTTTAAAAAAAGATATATATCTGTAACAGCGGACCAGGCAGCGTCCCAGGACGCGTACTTTTCGCGCAACGGAGCTTTGTGAAGCGAAGCTGATTGGTTCTCCGGCGTCTGTCAACATTCCAAACAGTCCGTAGCGGCCGCCATCTTGTCTCTCGGTAGGATCGAGAGACAAGAGGAGGCCAAAGCGAAGGGGCAAATGACCATAAGGGGGAATAGTAGATCCTCGCTGACCCCCTAGGTTTGATGTGGAGGTTTTAAAAGGGCCCCGCGGGGCAAAAAAAAAAAATAATAATAATAATCGAACGGCTGAATGGATTTGCACGAAACTTGGCAAAATTGTAGGGACTGGTAGCCCGATGTGCCTTTGCTAGGTCTCAATATATGTGCTTCAGTGGATTTTGAGAAATTAACGTTCAAAAAAAGATATATATCTGTAACAGCGCACCGCTTCGCGTACTTTTCGCGTTACGGAGCTTTGCGAAGCGAAGCTGATTGGCTCTCCGGTGTCTGTAAACATTCCAAACAGTACGTAGCGGCCGCCATCTTGTCTCTCGGTAGGATCGAGAGACAAGAGGAGGCCAAAGCGAAGGGGCAAATGACCATAAGGGGGCATAGTAGATCCTCGCTGACCCCCTAGGTTTGATGTGGAGGTTTAAAAAGGGCCCCACGGGGCAAAAAAAAAAAATTATAATAATAATCGAACGGCTGAATGGATTTGCACGAAACTTGGTAAAATATTAGGGACTGGTAGCCCGATGTGCCTTTGCTAGGTCTCAATATATGTGCTTCAGTGCATTTTGAGAAATTAACGTTCAAAAACAAGATATATATCTGTAACAGCGCTCCGCTTCGCGGAGATAAAATTATATCTGTATTACCTAGCTGTTGCTAACACCAGTTAGCGACGGCTAGTAGGAGATAGCG
This sequence comes from Lissotriton helveticus, assembly GCF_964261635.1. Classification (NCBI taxonomy): domain Eukaryota; kingdom Metazoa; phylum Chordata; class Amphibia; order Caudata; family Salamandridae; genus Lissotriton; species Lissotriton helveticus. Next base: position 459,158,942 of record NC_136060.1, on the reverse strand, counting down.
ACCATCTTGGGCCCCACTTTGCATGTGAGTGATATTTATCACTAATGACATGCAAAGTGGGCATGCCAAGATGTTAGCGACTGGAAACAGTCGCTAACATCGCTATCTCCTATTATCAACTTTTGGAAATATTCGAGATAAGCGCGAATATCTCCAAAAAGTAACAGCTGCCCTGAGCAGTTCTTAGCCATGTTATGCAATGGGAGGTGGATAACATGGCTAAGAGCATTAGCTCGGTAATGCATGAATATCGCTGAGTTTTCAGCGATATTAATGCATTGCGGTCGTTTTTTATCGTATTTGCGATAAACCTTGATAATAGCAAGGTTTATCTGCGATAATTTCTGACGGTAAAAAAATCTTTGCAATCCATCGTTAGGGATAAATATCGCTTAACTTTGGTAATATGCCCCAACGTCTGTTAACGTTCGATTCGAAGGAAATCAGGAAGTGTTGAAAAACATTGTCTGCGCCATCTTGTCTTTTTTCAAATGCCACACTTTTGTCGTGCACGGCAGCCATTTTAGATGCCTTGACCAGACCCACTCTGTGCACGCTGTCGATCCTTAGCATGGCTCCCCACCCTCGCAAGCATCTCACCCAGGCAGTGGTCACCCCCGCTCTCTGTCTTATGCATGGGTAATAAACCTCCCCCCATCTGCGCTGCTCTTCCCTGAGAATCACACCCTGTGCCCGCCCGACACCTCCCTTTCGCCCTATTCACTACCGCACCCTCTGACACTCCTTTTCCTCTGTGTCCGATTGTCCAGGCCGGTCCAGCTAGCCCTGCAGATGTAGTTTATGGCCACAGCTGTAAAGAATCACCCCTCTTCAAAGGAGTTATAGTAGATCAAGGCCCACACTCGATGAGATCCGTCACAGCAGAAGCGTTGCTATTATCTGAAAACCATCCTGTATTGTGATTGGGGAGGGGACCGAGCGTGAAGCGGAAGATTCCAGGGATGACTCTTTGTACATCAAAGTTTTTACAATTATGTGTCACATTAAAAATATATAGCACTCCGACAAAGTAGTAAGATTATAAAACTTTAATAATTTATAAATATATACAAGAAAACAAAAATAGTAATAACATATAAACATTTTTAGGGAAAAACAACGAAGTAGCGGTCGGCTGTGCGAATAGTCCCAATGCAGCACAACGTCCAGATTTCCGGCGTGGGGCGTCGCGGGGGGTGGGTCATCAGTAGCAAACTGTTGTGCGAATAGTTCCAAGGCAGCAGAACGCGCCGAAATCTAGATGACACGAAAGTGATGTCTAGTAAGTTGCCACCCAGCAAATAACGGCGTGGGGCATCGCGGGGGGTGGGTCATCAGTAGCAAACTGTTGTGCGAATAGTTCCAAGGCAGCAGAACGATGGCACCAAGGTGATGTCCAGTAAGTTGCCGCACTGGTTTTGGTATCCTACAATGCTGCTCCGAATAACGGCGTGGGGCGCCCCGGGGGAGGCGGCGTGAACGGGCCTCTCCAGGTGGAGTGTCATCTGTTGTAGTGGGGCGCCCCTTTACCGTTTCAGTTGCCATTCCGTCCGTTTTTGGTCCACTGTGTCAAAAGCCGCAATTCAGCTGAGTTGCGCCCACTCTTGCGGTGCAGCGATAGGCGGCTGTCACAGGACTCTCAAAATGGCGGCAGGCTCTTTCCTTTTTGGGCCTGGTCCACTGAAATGGCCCTGGGACACCTTGGAAATCGGACGCTTGTCTGCTAGGTCTTGGACCCCATTCTCGAAAGCGTCCCCTCCGCCTTGAGAATTCATCAAAAGTTTTGGGGGCCCCGACTCCTGCAGGCTTCTGGTGGGGAGCGGCTGCCATGATTGCTCGCGGAATGACCACGACGGAGCTACGAGATGGTGGTGCTCTCATGCTGACGCCAGTTTAGTCTGAAACATCCAGAAACAAGGTGGGGCTTTCATCGTTTGGGAAAAAAAAAAAAGTTTTCATCCAATGAAAAGTGTTGTTTTTAGGTCATATGATCAAGCCTTCCATCATTAGGAAACCAAAAGTAAAATGAACCAATGAAAAGTTTTATAAACAAGTCACATGACCTGTTATGCGGCATAGGGTATAAAATGCGGAGAAAATACGTTGGCACGTGAGGCGGCGTCAGTAGCGGACCGATGTGCGAATAGGCCGAAGGCAATACAACGCGCCAAGATCCGGATGGCACCGAGGTGGTGTCCAGCAAGTTGCAGCACTGGTGTGGCCATCCTACAATGCTGAAAGTCGGCGTGGGGCGCCCCGTTGGCCTGTGAGTTTGCGTCAGTAGCGGACCGATGTGCGAATAGGCCGAAGGCAGCACAACGCGCCAAGATCCGGATGGCACCGAGGTGGTGTCTAGTAAGTTGCCGCACTGGTGTGGCCATCCAACAATGCTGAAAGTCGGCGTGGGGCGCCCCGTTGGCCTGTGAGATGGCGTCAGTAGCGGACCGATGTGCGAATAGGCCGAAGGCAGCACAACGCGCCAAGATCCGGATGGCACCGAGGTGGTGTCTAGTAAGTTGTCGCACTTCTGTGGCCATCCTACAATGTTGAAAGTCGGCGTGGGGCGCCCCGTTGGCCTGTGAGATGGCGTCAGTAGCGGACCGATGTGCGAATGGGGCCAAAGGCAGCGCAACAATATTTTCTGACTGACACCACAAGGCGCTGAGATGCCAAGATCCGGATGGCACCGAGGTGATGTCTAAGTTGCGGACTGATGTGCGAATGGGGCCAAAGGCAGCGTAACAATATTTTTTGTATGGAAGATACCACTAGGCGTTGAGATGCCAAGATTCGGATGGCACCGAGGTGATGTCTAGCAAGTTGCTGTACTGGTGTGGTCATCCTACAATGCTGAAACTCGGCGTGGGTCGCCCCATTAGCCTGTGAGATGGCGTCAGTAGCGGACCGATGTGCGAATAGGCCGAAGGCAGCACAACGCGCCAAGATCCGGATGTCACCGTGGTGGTTTCATAGTTGAGAGGCACTTCATCTGCAGTGGGGCGCCGAGATCCGGATGGCATCGAGGTGATGTCTAGCAAGTTGCTGTACTGGTGTGGTCATTCTACAATGCTGAAAGTCGGCGTGGGGCGCCCCATTAGCCTGTGAGATGGCGTCAGTAGCAGACTGATGTGCGAATGGGGCCAAAGGCAGCGCAACAATATTTTCTGAAGAGAAGACACCAAAAGGTGCTGAGATTCCAAGATCCGGATGGCACCGAGGTGGTGTCTAGCAAGCTATGCAGTTGAGTTGTGTGCGCACTTGCGGCGAATAGGTCGAAGGCAGCATAACAATGTTTTTTGAATAGAAGACACCACAAGGCGTTGAGATTCGGTTACCACCGAGGTGATGTCTAGCAAGTTGCCGCACTGGTGTGGCCATCCTACAATACTGCTCCGAATAACGGCGTGGGGTGCCCGAAGGGGGGGGGAGCCGGCGTGAATGGGCCTTCCTAGGTGGAGGCTCGTCTGCTGTAGTAGGGGGCCCCTTTACCGTTTCAGTTGCCATTCAGCTGAGTTTCGGCTGCTCTTGATGCTACAGCGACAGGCGGCTGCAAGAGGACTCTCAAAATGGCGGCCTGTTCTTTGGATTTGGGCCTGGTCCACTAAAATGGCCCTGGGACACCTTAGAACTCGGACGCTCGATTTTTTTTCCCTTTCCTGTACATGCAAAAAAAGGTAAATGCCCGGTACGTTACACGCTTCATCTGCCACGATGAACTCTCCAGAGGAACCGAAAAAAAATATAGTTGTGGTAACTATACCATGCATCGTCATATGGAGAGGTGGCACCAATTAATTATAGTGCTGCATAAAAGAGAGATTTGGAGGAGAACCCCTGACCTGCTAGTACATTCATCAAAGAAGTGGCACTGAGAGCTTCAGAGGCAAGGGAAACGGTCCCAAATATTTAGAAGAACTTTGGAAAGATTAAAATGACATGTTTAGATTGTGGCAAATTAATTTCATGTGGACAGATGAGTGTTACTCTAATAAATACAGCATATAAACATCATCATAGTCGATGGTTGGTAGAGACATTTTGACTATATCCTGGACCTGCCCGTCCTCGCCCAAAATGGCGCCGGAATAAATGGGACTCGTAACTCCTTGTTGTGTACTGGTTGCAGAACCTTGAAATCACGAGATACGTATGCAGTTTTGAAGCACATGGCGGGCGGGGACGAGAATTGATTGACTATTTCGACATCCCTATTGATATTAAGTTCTGATGTGTTATTGATTACTGTACTGTTGAAAGTTCGAATTAACGTCACCCATGGTACTTGCCCGCAAATGTATATCTAGATAATTTTATTGTAACTGGCCCTGTCGTATTTTAATTATAAAATGTACGTCCACCGATTCCGTAACTGTTAGACACCTTAGTTCTTGCAACCTAATGGCCCGCCCGTTACGTTCCTCTACAGTGTAAATGTCTATTCATCATATACGATTACAGTTTGCTCTGTGGCAGGCCCACGTGGTTATAGGCTCGTATTTGTATAATGAAATTTTCACAATAAAGGTTTTTAAAAGAAAACATGGTAGTAGTATATACATTGGTAAAGTTTTTAATAATAGTGACTGTTTTAGAATCATTAAAAGGCAAGTGAAATAAAGCAGACCAATTACATGAAGGGTAAAAGGTATAATACGAAGGAACGCAGTAAAGATAAATGGTCAAGGGCTGTTGTGTTTTCTATTCCTGCAACATAAAGTGATCGATAAGAATCTCATATTCAGGCGTATCGGCGACTAAGACAGCAGGTCGACCCTCTTTTGCTCAACGGCTCCGTCATGGGACGAAGAAACGCTCTTTTTCTCGAAAAAAGAATATATTTTACTTGCAGGACAGTTGTAAAATTTCCGGGAAAGTACATTAGCCTGGAACATTATAACATATATTTAAGAAAAAATAATGTGTGGAAGTAATGAAAAGCGTAATTTTTAGGTCATATGACCAAGCCTTTCATCATTACAATAAGAAAAGTAAAATGAACCAATGAAAAGTTTTATTAACAAGTCACATGACTTGTTATGCTTACGTTACGCGCTGCGCGCCCCGGATGACTTCCGGATGCGCTAACGCGGCGCGTCATATGACGCATTACGCGACAACGCAGGTCCAGAATATAGTCAAAATGTCTCCACCAACCAGAGGTCGGAACACAACCCCTTTCAGCAGGCTAAATAGTTCTGTTAAATGACAACAGAAGGGACAGGCAACAAGAACCATCCGTCAAAGAGGGGAGGGCTAGTTCTTCTCTACCGGGTTACATTGGGGCGCTACCGGAACTGATCGAATTGGTAGTCTACAGTGTTTCTGGATGTTTCAGACTGAAGCTGGGGTTAGCATGAGAGCAGCACCATTTCGTAGCTCCGTCGTGGTCATTCCGCAACCAATCATGGCAGCCGTTCTTTATCGTTATTTTGGGCGGGGTGGGTGGCGGAGCCGAGCTGTTTTGCAGCCATCATTGTGTGGAGTTCAGTTCATCTCACTAGTTTTGTATTTGTCATGAGGGGTTGTTCCTAATGTTTCTATTTTAGCGAGGTCAAAAAGAGATCCCATTAGTGGCCTACTGATTTTGCTCGATTCCTTTTCTTTTTTTTTACACGATTTTTCGTTATCTGCAAAGACTAAACAGAGTATTGCGACTCTGTGTTTGTTTGTAAATAGAGAATGAACCAAAGAGAACTAATTCTAAAACAGTAAATACTTGGATAACAATCAATCAAATGGAGAGAGAAGCAGGCACGACGGATTACAACGGGGGCAAAGGCCTGCGTTAACTACCTTTCACTATCTGCAAAGAGAGAGTACTCCTAATAGAAATGAGGGGGGGGGGCACCATTCAAAGCAGATCAGTGTGCATAAACACGAAAATGTTTTCACTTACCACGTACTTGACATTCGACAGCTTATGATATTTGCTATTAAAAAACCATTGAAATTCACTGAAAAAACCATAGGTTATAGACCATATATAGTTAGGAATTAGCATTTACCAAACCTTGAAAATTCACTGAAAAAACCATAGGTTATAGACCATATATAGTTAGGAATTAGCATTTAAAAAACCTTATTTTACTCACACAAAACCATTGAAATTCCATATATAGTTAGTTGCACTAACTATATATTGCGCACCCGCAATCCACTGCTGATCATGTCACATATTACATCATTCATGACATGGTCAGTGACATCACTGATGACATCACTGATGACATCTCAAATGACATCACTGATGACATCACTGATGACATCTCATTTGACATCATTCTTGTGCTAATACGATAAACCTCTTCAGACTCTAATATAACCTTAGATACACTCAGTGTATACAGACACTCACACACTGCCACTCATCCATGGAGTTACTCACACACCCAGTCAGTCATGCAAAGAAACAATCTCACCTCCATTTCTTCAACTATACAGTTAAACACACCTTACTTATTGAAACATATACTAACACATATTTACTCTCTTATACAATCCCTGATACAAGTTCACAATGATCGATACAACCACTCACTCATTCAGTGGCTCTCATGCACAGTTATTTATATATGCCAACTCTCACATGTACTGTGTTTTACATATGTACTTACTATGACATGTAGCATTGAGATATCCATTCACTCATCAATACACTCATGCACACAGTCAACTGCCCATGTAGCTGTTTCCACATGCACTCTTGAACTCATACACCTAGTGAATAAACTGCTCACACATCTATGCATAGAGTCACACACCTTCCAGCCACCCCCACACAAACTCAATCTCCCATAGAAATACTTGGGCAACCAATTAATAACACATATAGCCTCTCGTATAGCTAATGATCAACACATGCAGCAGTTTACAGAACAACAGACATAATGATGCACAAATTAAGACAGTTTAGTCACTAACCCATGCATTCAGTGAGACACATTTAATCACTCACTCATACAGTCAGTCACGCACCTACTAAATCCTTCATCCAGACACTTATACATCCACTCATTCTTCAATATGTAAGACATATTTTAACTTTACAGAAACATACAGTCACTGGATGTTGTCATCAGTGATGTCATCAGTGATGTCATTTGAGATGTCATCAGTGATGTCATCAGTGATGTCACTGACCATGTCATGAATGATGTAATATGTGACATGATCAGCAGTGGATTGCGGGTGCGCAATATATAGTTAGTGCAACTAACTATATATGGAATTTCAATGGTTTTGTGTGAGTAAAATAAGGTTTTTTAAATGCTAATTCCTAACTATATATGGTCTATAACCTATGGTTTTTTCAGTGAATTTTCAAGGTTTTGTAAATGCTAATTCCTAACTATATATGGTCTATAACCTATGGTTTTTTCAGTGAATATATATATATATTCACAGAAAAAACCATAGGTTATAGACCATATATAGTTAGGAATTAGCATTTACAAAACCTTGAAAATTCACTGAAAAAACCATAGGTTATAGACCATATATAGTTAGGAATTAGCATTTAGAAAACCTTATTTTACTCACACAAAACCATTGAAATTCCATATATAGTTAGTTGCACTAACTATATATCGCGCACCCGCAATCCACTGCTGATGATGTCACATATTACATCATTCATGACATGGTCAGTGACATCACTGATAACAACATCCAGTGATTTTTTGTTTCTATAAAGTTTAAATATGTCTTACATATTGAAGAATGAGTGGATGTGTAAGTGTCTGGACGAAGGATTTAGTAGGTGCATGACTGACTGTATGAGTGAGTGATTAAATGTGTCTCACTGACTGCATGGGTTAGTGACTAAACTGTCTTAATTTGTGCATCATTATGTCTGTTGTTCTGTAAACTGCTGCATGTGTTGATCAGTAGCTATATGAGTAACTATATGGGTTATTGATTGATTGCCCAAGTATTTGTATGGGAGACTGAGTGTGTGTGTGGCTAGCTGGGAGGTGTGTGACTCTGTGCAGATCAATCTGTACTTGTATCAACGATTGTATAAGAAGGTAAGTATGTGTTAGTATATGTTTGAAAATGTAAGGTGCTCTATGTTTAACTGTATAGACAAGAAAATGGAAGTGTCATTGATTCTTTACAGGACTGACTAGGTGTGTGAGTAACTCCATGGATGAGTGGCAGACTGTGAGTGTCTGTATAGGTGTATGAGTGCATATGATAGTGTTGTAAAGATGAGTGATTGTATGTATGAATGATTGTATGGGTGAATGAGTGAAGGTGTGTGTAGACGTAGCAATCAGTGAGTGCGTATGTAGTAACTAGTATTGGTGTGTCAATGGTTTCAAAAATTATACTCTCTTTTTAACACTGGGTGAAACAGAGGTTATATTAAAATGTGAGGAGATGCATTGTATTGTCACATGAATGATATCATCAGTGATGTGGTCATTGATGTCAAATGAGATGTCATCAGTGATGTCATCAGTGATGTCATTTGAGATGTCATCAGTGATGTCATCAGTGATGTCACTGACCATGTCATGAATGATGTAATATGTGACATCATCAGCAGTGGATTGCGGGTGCGCGATATATAGTTAGTGCAACTAACTATATATGGAATTTCAATGGTTTTGTGTGAGTAAAATAAGGTTTTCTAAATGCTAATTCCTAACTATATATGGTCTATAACCTATGGTTTTTTCAGTGAATTTTCAAGGTTTTGTAAATGCTAATTCCTAACTATATATGGTCTATAACCTATGGTTTTTTCTGTGAATTTCATTGGTTTTTTAACAGCTAATATCTGTAGCTGTAAAATGTATTCTTCTTTAAATCCAAAAATATATTTTATATGTTTATGAATAATTTTTTTTAAAAATATTTTTTTTTCTTCGTTCCCGCTTCGCGAATCGGGAAGCTTCCCGTTAGCTGACCTTGATGCCGCGAAATAGACGGCGAGCCGGTAAACGTTTCTTTACCGCAAGTGCCGCGTTAGAAAACAACATTTTGACGCCTCCCGTCCGCATGACGTTTCACGTTGTCGCGTGATACGTCATATGACGTGCTACGTTAGCGAACTGGTACGCGAAGCGAGTCGCAAAGCGCAGGTTTCTGGAAGCAAACCGGGAGGCCCTGCAAAGCGCTTAACGTAAACACAGCAAGTCATGTGACTTGGTAATAACACTTTTCATTGGTTCATTTCACTTTTGGTTTCCTAATGATGTAAGACTAGGTCATATAATCTAAAATGAACACTTTTGATTGGTTGAGAACTCTTGTTTTTCCCAAATGATGAAAATCCCTCCTTCTTTCCTCACTCTGACTTTCATCATTGTGAGAGAAAGACCCTTTGTGATCACTGAGCAATGGCTTCTTTAGTAGCTTCAGCTGGTGCTTCCCCACCACCTCCACCACATCCAAGGAAGAGTGGACCACCTGCTCAAGTTATAATTCAACAAGAAGAAGAAGAAGAGGAACAGGACGACGAGCACGAAGAGAGGCAGTTTTTGCCTGAGCAGCCCAGGACGTCTCACCGGAAAGAAAACTTCATTTGGCAATTTTTTAAAATTCCCAAAGGTCAGAAAAAAGTAAATGCAAGATACGTAACTTGCCTTATATGTCAAGATAGACTGTCCAGAGGAACCGAGAAAAAATACAGTTTCGGAAACTACACAATGCATCGCCATATGACTAGGTGGCATCCTAACAACTACAGTGCTGCACAGTTTCGGAACGACCTAGATAATCTCCCTATTATGGCCAGAAGATCTGTTGTACCGGAAGTAACGGGACCAGAGGGCAGGGAGATGGTGCCAAATATACAAATGAAATTTGGTGAAGTAAAACACACCTGCGTATTTTGCGATGGATTCATTTCCTACGGAGAAAAAAGCATCACTCTGATCAACAGAGCTATTGACTATCATATGCAAGTTTGTACGAAACGCCCAAAATAATAAATACTTCTTTTTTTGTTTTGTTGCTCCTGTTGAGCCCTTTACAATGAATCGTTTTCATTGCCCCCTCCAAGAAAAACCCCCAAAAATATAAAACTTCAGAAAAATTCAAAAAAAGTAAAAAAATGTTCCGAAAAATAATAAAAAAAATATAAAACAACAAAAACAATAAAAAAAAAGTTCTTTTCAGAACTACCTCCCCGTTATTAAAAAATTGGTACAATATTTGGAACTGTGCCAACCTCTATTTCTCTTAGTTCGCTTCCCAGTTCGCTCGCCGGTACGCGAACTAGAAGCGAACCAAAAACAGTAAGTATAAGGGAAGGAAACAGACACTTATGTTAAAAGAAAGACAGCTATAGGGGAGTAAACTAGAGATACTATTACCCGTAATCCACTGCTGATGATGTCACATATTACATCATTCATGACATGCTCAGTGACATCATCAGCAGAGGATTGCGGGTTTTTTGGCAACGTGCCTTATCCACGGTTTAATAACGCTGCCTTTTGCTTTATATAAGTTTTCAAATTGTATGAAATATATACCAATAGGTCGTTATGAACCTTTAGGTAGTGCTTTTCTTCATGAGGTCTGGTCGCTTCCATACACATACAGATGTTTCAAAGATGATCAAGAAGTTTATCTGAATGGAGAGGAATGCACTGAGACGCCAGATCATTCACTAATGTGTAGGCACATACAGTTACACGGTTCATGCAACAAACACCGACCAAATATGGCTTGCGTGTTGCAAGGCACGCCAGTTCCTGCTATCATCCCCACGTTCAAGTTGTTGGAAAATGGTAGTTATTTGATGCTCAATAATGAAGATTGTTCTGAGTTAATTGAAAAGGGTCTGCACCTCTGTACGGGTGTTCGCTATGTGAAGCACGAAAGTTTCACGGGCCGAACTCAAGGCCACCTCTCTCTGAGACAAAAGAGCTCTTATTCTTGCCATGCCGTTGAAATCTGTCCCAAGGTTGGTATTTGTGGCCAGATTGAAAACTCCCTATGTTCATGTGTGGGAGGAAATAGAACATTTCTGCAGCAAATAACCCGTTCACTTACTGTTACGATAAAAGGAATACTTTTAATTCAGATTTGCCTTTCAATTTCAGCAAGATGGTTCCGACTATCTTTAACGCATCCTCCACAAAGACCCTGGCGCACTTTTTTAAAGTTGTTACCAGTGGTCTCGTGACTTCATTTGAGAAAATCTTTGGAGTCATCCCTGCTTCCTTTCATTCTATTTTCTCCACTCTGGTTCGTGGATTGGCATTTTTACTTGCATTACCAGCGGACGCTCTTGTGCTTTTTTACATTTTTAAATATGGATGTCCCTCCTATGCAACCTCCCACCCTGCAGCTGCTGACACTGTTCCGCAATCGCATGCTAGAATATTATGGCACAATGCCGTTGGCGATATTAAGCACGGCATATGGATTATCTTTTCGATTCTCCTACTTCACCTGTGTCCAGCCTGTATTTCACTGCCTGACCTGTGATTTCGATTGGGCCATTGATTTGTGTCTCTGCGGACCGGTTTCTCCTGACGTCGACTTTAATCAGCTGATGACTCCTATCATTACTCACGAGTTGGTTTGTCCTGGCGAAAGGATTATGGCTGTGGCATTGATGCATGGACTACTTGGTCCCTGGAATTTACTGGCGGCAGCACAGTCTTTCTTGGAACAGAGCTTTCTTGAAAACCCACCGAGCTGTCCTCTGATGGTGATAGAGGATCCGGTGCTGGGAGAGCACGTATGTTCTTTTCCGCTTTTAAATTGGATGGCTGAACTGTTTTCGGATGAAGACGGTGACTTCCTATTGGAGGCTGTTGCAGCTTATTTTGCATACACAGTTATGTCATAGACCTTTTTCATGTTTGATATGCTGAGTACTAGCATTTCATTGACAATTCATTGACTTATTTGTCAAGTTTTTATTATTTACCTTGCCTATTGGCTTAAGACTCGATAAAGTACTTGGCTGTTTTATTTTTCTTTAGCATTAAATTTTCCTAGTTTTTTTTTTTTTTTTTTTGAAAACCTTTATTGAGACAAAAAACAGGAGATACATGCGCAGGCCCACAACCATCATGGCCGGCCGCAAAAATAGACGAGAATAATAGAGAACCACATATCAATATACAATCAGGATATTGAAAAGGACGCCAAAAACGACAGTGGGGCGCGCAACTCAGGAGAGGAGGTTTTACATTTTTAAAGCAAAAGGGAGCGAGGGGGCTGCAACAGGAAGGAGTAGACACCGCACATTTAGAGCCCCAAAAGAAACGCGGCAAGAGGGGCGTGCCCCATACATAAATAGTGGTGGGCTATACATGCAAAAACTATACAGGAGCAATAGGCAGCAATTCACACAACAACAGTGGGAAGCGTAAGCCCAGAAAGCCCATCCCAGGGACAAGAAGCAAAGATCCGATGAAACATAAGAAAACAAAGGTTGTAAGGACCCGAAACAGCCTACCCCACTAAGAGGAAAGAACCCTCCCAAAGCCGGAAAAGAGCGATAGGGACCATAGAACAAAACAAACTAAAATAACAAACCCCCCCCACACCCACCACCCTGCACCCCTGTAATGGCTACGGCCTAACCCACTAACAGCGTGCCTGTCGCCCCGGAACTGCCCCACAGTAGGGAAATTTATATAAAAGATTATATAAAAGAATGGAGGAGGAGAGAAACGAACCCACTCTCGGAATTCAATACTCAGGCCGCCCAACCCTAGACCCCATCGTCAACACAAACAGAATGCATCACATCCCCGGCTATCAATCAACACCCCAGCGGCACGAGCAACAACAGTATAAGCACATGAGGAGACACCCCCACCCCACCCCCCGCCGCCCGGCATTACGACCAAGTCCAGCTTCACAGTACCGTTCACCATCTCAAGTCCCAACAGTTTTACGGCATCACGGCGATTGAGAGGGAAAGTTCAGCCCTGTCCCCTGCGATCCAAAGCGTCTACGTGGTCCAGCAGCACCAGAGTCATCTTGAGCGGAACAAACAAACCGTGCGATCCCAGTAAATCAGAGCGCCATCCAATAAAGTCTGTCCAAAACAATGTCTTACGTGCACCAGCGATAAAAAGGTTAACACCACCCTGGAACAGCCCGCCCGGCCCGGGCGGCACCAGCAGCCGCAGAAGAGCAGAGGAAGTGCCTCTAATCACCAAGAATGGAGTGTCCAAAGATGGCGTCCGTGGACGAGGCCCCACACACTGAGCAAGCACCCCGACATCAGACCGCGGACCCCCCGTCGCGGGCCGCATCAAGGGGGCATCGAGAGCGCAGACCACCGGCACCCCCGTGCACATCTGGGCGGGCAGTCCACAGGAGTCAGGTACAGGATGAGGCCCAGAGCCACGCAGTCGCAAATGTGCGTGGGTAGGCAAAGTCACAATAGAGAGAACAGCATCCAGACTGCGCCCTAGGTCACAGGCCGTGGTACACAAAGCAGTATGAAGATCATCCAGGGCACTCAGAATGTCCGTAATCTGCACTGGCGCCTCAGGAGGGAAGGATGCAACAGAGCTACTCACACGGGGCTCGGAAACCTGGAGCCGCCCACAAGACTGGCCGTCCATGGTACCATCCCCACACTGTGCACCACGCCCGCACACTGCAGAAAACCATCGGTCCGGGGGGACGAGGGGCTCACCGCCCATGTCACACCAAGCAGGCGTAACCCCGGCGACTGTAGCAGCCATGTCACCAACTATAGCCCGGGACCATGAAAAACGAGCTCCGATAGCTCCGACTTCAAAATGGCTCCCTCTGCATCACTTAACGAGATCAGAGGCGCACAAAGGCTTACAGGAGCCCGGGCGGTGTAACATTGTCGCAATCGCCGCCAATGTATCCCCTTCGCATAAAGGGGCAGAGCGGTGAGATGGAAAACACGGAATGCAGCCACTGCACTCCGTCGGCTGGTCCGGTGCCAAGTACAGCGGCCGCTGTTGTTGCGTGCGATGGCGGCCGCACCCGGAGAACAAAGACCCGTCCACACCAGGCAGCGTCCGGGAGAAGGCGAGGGCGCCCAGCCGCTGTTGCCGCATGGAGCGACGGAAGAAACACACCAGCGGAGTCGGGGTCACCTCCTGCGCCCGAAAACAGCACGCAGGATCAGGACCAATGCCAGGATAGGTCGCGGGGCGGGAGGGAAGCGAGAAGGTCGGCGGAGCCGAAGGATTAGGCGGCCATCATGGCTGCAGGCTAGGCTCCTCCTCAAAATTTTCCTAGTTTTTAATGCTTTACCTTGCGGACCGTCCACATATAAACTTGCAATCTGCTCTCATGAGATGGCACTTCTATTATCTTATTCAGTTCGTTTCCGGATCATGGGGAGGTGTCATCTAGGTCCTGGATATCTTTACACCGTGTTAAGTTAGCATGGGCTCATTACCGGTTTAAACGCCATTTTTCCTTTTTTGCAACTTCTGCACACGACACTTAGTTGTTGCTTTAGCTTTCCACCTAGTAGTTCATCGTGGTTTACATGAGAATAATATGTTATTGCTCTACTATCTGCTTTGCTTGTTAAACTATATCTGTACAGCGAGTGCTAAAGTTTCAAGAACAACACGATACAGAATTGTTATGAGGTCTGATCTCCACGACTTCATACTCATAACATAAGTGCAACTTCTGCCAATTCTGGGCATGAGGCGGGTTTTATATTGCTTTGCCGAACACACATACACAACAGTTGATGCGGTTCACATGAAGAGAGAGCTGGTGTATGCTGATGTGATTCCTTCAAATCTAAGACACTAAAGTATGGGCACGCCCTAAACCAACACAAAGAGACCTTCTTAGCAAATAATATAATATGTGTATTAGGGAGGGTGAGATATAAGCAGCCGCGGGCCGTGGAGGGAGTTACGGTGAGGCAGGGAGGCGGGGAGGGGGAGAAGCAGGGTGGAGCCCTCTCTACCTTGCCCCTCCCCCTCCCCGCCTCCCTGCCCCACCGTAACTCCCTCCACGGCCCGCGGCTGCTTATAAGTGTTGCTAACTCTTATTCATTTACAGCATGTTAACATACTGTCACCATTCGCTTTTTATGTACTAGTAACTATGCTGGTAATTTTGCTACTGATAATATGTGTACTTGTATTCTCCACCCTGCTTCTCCCCCTCCCCGCCTCCCTGCCTCACCGTAACTCCCTCCACGGCCCGCGGCTGCTTATAAGTGTTGCTAACTCTTATTCATTTACAGCATGTTAACATACTATCACCATTCGCTTTTTATGTACTAGTAACTATGCTGGTAATTTTGCTACTGATAATATGTGTACTTCTATTATCTAAGATACTACGCCTGAGAAGACGGCATTAGTAAATAAACATTTCAAATACACATGTGTTCTTCTTAACCCCATGTTCTGGTTTCTAAGAAATATATAACGACCGACTGTTCATGAGTTCCACGTATCCTGAGGTACTATAAGTTCATATTCTGGATTGTCTAAACATTGAGAGTTTGTTATATCCAATGTGACACTGTACCTAGCTTGCTAAGGAGTTTTTGATTACTAACGTGAGTTTTGGGACACCCTAATTCGCCGAGGTTCCAATCCTCTGTCCACAGTTCTGTGTGAGAACAGAAACCCTGCGACAGGGGCACCCCCGACCCTTGCTGGAGCTTCATTACACTTGCGATACAACTCCAGCAATGCGCCACCTTTACGGCACAGATACATCACGCATCTGTGCTGTTTTTGCCCCATGATGCGCCGCATTGTATATGCAGCACACCATAGGTGACGGAACAGCGGCACAGAATGACTAACACATCCCTGGTGATGCGCCAGTCATCATAAATGTATCCCTATGCTTCTTATCTTGTTAGAGATGAACCGCCATATGTATCATCAAAGTTTTTTGCATTTCCTAAATAGCGAACTTTAAGGAATAAATAGCGATTCTTTACCATTCCTAGTTTGCGATGAGCTATTTGCTAATTACAAATTACCCATTAATTTCCTTCATTTCCATAGGGCGGTTGGACTCACTTTTAGCTCGAACGGCTGAATGGATTTCCACGAAACTTGGCAAAATTGTAGGGACTGGTAGCCCGATGTGCCTTTGCTATGTCTCAAGATATATGCTCCAGTGGTTTTTACGAAAATTAACT
Source organism: Lissotriton helveticus (assembly GCF_964261635.1). Taxonomy (NCBI): domain Eukaryota; kingdom Metazoa; phylum Chordata; class Amphibia; order Caudata; family Salamandridae; genus Lissotriton; species Lissotriton helveticus. Next base: position 459,142,840 of record NC_136060.1, on the reverse strand, counting down.
TTGAAAAATATATATTGGGCTACATTGGCCTATATATATGTTGGAGCCCAAATGTAGCCCAATGTAGCCCAATGAAGCCCAATGTAGCCCAATGTAGCCCAAAGATGGCCGCCAGACACACAAAAAAACAAATGTAGCCCAAATATCAGCCAGATGTAGCCCAACTATAGCCCAGTGACAGAATGACCAATCAGCTTCGCAAACCTCCGTTACGCGAAGCGGAGCGCTGTTACAGATATATATCTGTTTTTGAACGTTAATTTCTCAAAATCCACTGGAGCACATATATTGAGACCTAGCAAAGGCACATCGGGCTACCAGTCCCTAATATTTTGCCAAGTTTCGTGCAAATCCATTCAGCCGTTCGATTATTATTATTATTATTTTTTTTTGCCCCGCGGGGCCCTTTTAAAACCTCCACATCAAACCTAGGGGGTCAGCGAGGATCTACTATGCCCCCTTATAGTTATTTCCCCCTTTGTTTTGACCTCCTCTTGTCTCTCGATCCTACCGAGAGACAAGATGGCGGCCGCTACGGACTTTTTGGAATGTTGACAGACGCCGGAGAACCAATCAGCTTCGCTTCACAAAGCTCCGTTGCGCGTAAAGTACGCGTCCTGGGACGCTGCCAGGTCCGCTGTTACAGATATATATCTTTTTTTAAACGTTAATTTCTCAAAATCCACTGGAGCACATATATTGAGACCTACAAAAGGCACATCGGGCTACCAGTCCCTACAATTTTGCCAAGTTTCGTGCAAATCCATTCAGCCGTTCGGGCTAAAAGTGAGGCCAACCGCCCTATGGAAAACTCAATGTTAAAACCACGTTTTGGGACCCCCCTTTTTTCTCAGCCCCCCCTTGACGAACCCCTCCCAAATTTTCAAGGGCTGCTCAGAAACAAAATGTGCCATTTTCCTGAAAATTTCAGCCAATTCCGTCCACAAACGCCAAAGTTATTAGACATAGAATTTTCAAAAATCCCATAGAGAAAAAATCCTAACTATATATACCTACTGGCGACCGCCAGTAGGTAATATATATCCTCTCCCCTTTTTTTTTTTTTTAATATTACCTTCAAATTTAGTTTGTAAATGTCAATCCTAATAGACTGATTATGGGAGGGAGGCGAGGGTAACACGGATAAATAATTAGATAAAAGCGGGTCAGTGTTTCTTTTTGCCCGAGAGGAAAAAATTATAACTTTAAAATAAAGATAACTACAGGAAAGGAAAGCGGAAGCCAACCTCCGTAAATTGGAGGTTGGGTGTCCGAGTATAAGGAGTAAAAAGGTGTTACTCTACCTTATAAGATGGTATATAAAACAGGTACATTGTATATATACATATATATATATATATATATATATATATATATATATATATATATATATATATAAATATTACTCCTGTAGGGATTAAGGGGTTAATCAGTATATAGTAACAAATATAGATGAATAATAAAATACAAGTCTTAAACATGAAATTACAGTATTATAAAGAGCTAAGTAAGGAGTTGACTTATCTTGCTTGGAGCCGCATTTAAAAGAGGCTGATTGCCTAGTGATTCATGCTATTGTTGATACATATGTATTCTAAGTTGGAACTTTTGCTTTGTGACATATGCGGCTATGCTTGGACTGCATTAAAAGTTGTATGCATAATAGTAGCCTCCGGTCTTGTAATGAAATCAAATGCTGCTAGTGGGCCTACAGCGCTGATTGTGCCATCCACATGAGCAGCCTGTAAATGCAACTCAGACCTGCCACTGCAGTGTCTGTGCGCAGTTTGGTACTGCCATGTCAACCTGGCAAGTTCACCCACTTGCCAGGTCCTATCCTTCCCTTTATTAACGTGTAAGTCACCCCTAAGGTAGGCCCAATGTACCCCTGTGGGTCGGGTGCAGAGTTTGTGAAAGGTTGGACATTCCCTGGTGTGTGTGGCATGTCCTGATAGTGAAATACTGCCAATTTTGTTTTTCACTATTGAAAGGCTATCTGTTTCATAGGATAGAATGGGAGTTTATTTATAACATCTTATAAATATAACTTCGCATTGGGACAAGATGGAGTTTAGTATGCCTGAACGCAAAATATAAAAATACATCTTTTAGGAAAGATGGGTTTTATACTGTGTGTTTGAAAATACCACTTTTAGAAAGTGGGTATTTTCTTGTTTAGCCATCCCGTGTGCCTCTGCTGGTTTGTGTATTGACTGTCTGGCTTTGGAGTGACCGGGGCTGGGGATGTGCATTCTCTCAGACAGCCACCGAAGTTGGGGGTTTGATGTGTATCCTGTCTTTCCTGAATGAGTCAGGACTGGGCTGAATAGACCTGTGCTGCATTCAGGGGAGGAGTTTTCACTAGCTCTCACTAGCAACTGAATAGGTCCTGCCAGGAAGTGGCACCAGAGAGGGCAGAACTGGTTTTGGCTGGGCAAAGAACTTCTCTGCCACCAGAGAACAAAGTAATTAGTGCTATAAAAAGTGGGGCCCAGACCCCTGAACTTTAGATCACTGCTGAACTAAGGAACCTGCTACGAAGAATAACCGGGAAAGCTGGAGGAGGAGTACTGCCGCTGTGCTGTGTGCTGTTGGGGTTCGCCTGCAGTGGTTGCTTCTATTATAACATTCTGCTGTTCAAGTTTTCTCCAAGGGCTTGAAGGAGAGCTTGCCTCCTGTTGGAAGTCTCAGGGATAGAAAAGACTTCAAAGCAGTAGCGGCCCGTGGAGGGAGTGCCACGGGGCGGCAGGGCAGGGACAGGATGGGCGGTAGTAAACTCCGGCTCGCAGCCGACCGGAGTAATGTAAATAAATAAATAAATAAAACAAATTTCATTGCACACTCTGATACGCATGTGTTTCAGAGTGCGCAATAAAATTCGCTTTATTTACAATCGTACTATCCCCCACCCTGCCCTTCCCCCACCCCGCCTGACTGCCCCGCGGCACTCCCTCCACGGGACACTACTGAAAGCTTACCATTTCTCTGACACTAACTTTTATCTGCTTTTGCTGCTTGGAAAGGTCAGGAAAATCCCTTGATTTCTTCACACATGACGGTATGTAAAGCCTTCTAACCCCCACCCCCTAGCTCTGCAATACAGCGCTTTCTGTTTCAATCTATATTTTATATCACTGCACAACAACTTCTGCACCAATTCTAGAACACACAACTTTAAAAACTTTTTTCTTCTTCTTCTTTCACTATACTTATCATCATCCCATACTTAATACACCGCTTAAAAATGAAACTCACTCAGACCACTAATAATAGCTAATCTTCTCTCAAGCAAAAGGGGTGCTTGAGGGAAAAATAAAACAAAGGGGTGGAGCAACCACCATGCACAGGGCCATGCCCTTATCCCAAACAAGACACTGCAGTCTTTCTGCCCCTCCAGGGGGGGAGATTGGAGTGTCAGATTCTCGGAAAATGTTTGGAAAAAAATAACAAACATGTGGAGCCTACTATGCACCATCCCAAACACAGCAATACAGTCTTTCTGCCCCGGCAGAGTAGATTGCCCCCTGGGGGTCTGCTCCCGATGGGACAGAAAGCAACAAAACAAAAGGACTATTGCTTTGAGCAAACCAAAGAGGTGTGGGTGTCCCCCATGATCTCCCCGGGGGAGCGAGGGGGGGCAGAATAGACATTTACTCCCCTGTGGGGGGGGGGGGGCACTAAACACTAGGGATATTGCATTGAGCAATGGAAAGAGGTGTAGATGTCACCCTAGATCTATCCAGGGGGCAGATTGGGGTTTTTCGCCACTTAGGGGCTAAAGCCACTAAACACCAGAGATATTGCATGTGAACAAAACAAAGGGGTGTGGATGCCCCACCCTGGTATTGGGCAATAGCCCTTCCCCAAAAGGAAAACAAAAGTTTTACTGCCTCCCCCACGTGGAAGAAGAAAGGCTGAGAGGAGATTTTCCACTGGAGTGCAGAAACCCCATTGTACACAAAGGATGACACTAAAATAAACAAAAGGATGTGCGTGGCCTACCCTGACATCGAGCCAGACCACCACCCCAGAAGAGGCAACATAGTCTTACTGCCCTACTGAGGATAGATAGGAGGCATGTCCCGAATGTGGAGGTTGCCCCTAATCTTCCTTTCTCCTGGGGAAGCAGAAATCCAATTAGACACCACAATAATACATTTGGTCAAAGCAAAGGGGTACAGACGTCCAATTTCTGGCCTTGAGCCATACCCCACCAAAAAAAGGGACAACCCAGTTTTTCTGCCCTCCCGGGGAGGCAGAGCGAGGTTTGCTCCAATGTTCCCCTTTGGGGTAGAGGGAAGCAGAAAACCCACTGGATGCCAGTATTTTTTACAGGTCACTAGGATGAGGACTAGCTCATTCTGACATCATACCCAAACCTCCACCCCTAAAGCTGCAACACTTGTTCTGCTCTCTAAAGCACCTCCAACCTTATGGAAAGCAAGAGGAAATCTTGATGTTTTTTGCACATATGCCACTACAGTGAGGCTGAATCCCAATATCGGTTGCACTGAATCAAGGGGCTATTCGGGCAAGGGTCGGCCGCCACATGGAAAACTTTCCAAACCCAGAAATGTTTTCAAATTAGACTTGCATGAGACTCAAAGGCAGTATGCCTTTTGTGGATGTCTTGTTACCGATAATGCCCTGCAAACTTTAAACTTTGGTTAAAATCACTCATTATTCTCACATTTTGTGACCTAAAGTTCTGGAATCTGGAGGGATCCACACTTCTTACTACCCAATGTTACCACACTTCTCCTGATCAAAGCTCTACCACACTTGTGTGGCTCGTCGTACAGCCTAAAACACAAAACACCCCAAAACACAAGACAGAAACACCATCTATACTTATGATATTTGGGTCCGGGCTCAGTGGCTACTCATGGAAACCTCCCAAACCAGACATTTCTGAAAATTAGACACCTGGGGGAGTCCAATGTAGTGTGCCTTACATGGATCCCACAATGTTTCCAAACCACAATTTCCTGTAAACATCAAACTTGGCCTACACATACTATTCACATATCTGTGACGGAAAGTCCCGGAATCCTTAGCATGTACTGCAATTGTCCTTGGTTAGATCTAGCACTGTCATGGGCACTATGTCCAGCCACACGAGTGGGATAGCGTTTTTCTCGGAATGAGTGGAGGTAAACTAGGTGGTAGTCATTATGTGGATCTACAGATCCTGGAAGTTTCTGCCACAGAAATGCAAGAAAAATGCCCAAATTCCACAGCAACCTGCACTGCAATTTTTTTTTAGTGTTAGGTGAAAACATTTGATTTGTCCATCTTGCTTTTTGGGCTTTGTTAGAAATGGGTTTTCTGATTGGCAGATGTATGCACCCTGTCCAAGCAGGAACCACGACTCTAGTCAGGGTAACTAAATACACACTAAAAGATAACCTGTGCCCCCCTATCTGGTAGCTTGGCACAGAGCAGTCCGGCTTATCACAAGAAGGAATGTGTAAAGCATTTGTGCAACACGCACAGTAACTCAATAGAAACACTGCAAAAAGACTCCACATAGGTTTAGAAGAATAGCCAATGTTTTAAATAAATCAAAACTAAAATGACAAAATTCCAATAAGTAGAAGTTGAGATAGGAACTTTTTAAAGAATAAAGGTGTTTTGAATGCTTAGAAGCAATAAACGCCTATGGGGGTTATCTAGTCGCGCAGGACAGGGACAAAGTCAACAGTTAAAGCCGACTGCAATGGAGTGCTGGCCGGGGACAAGAGCGCCGCAGACCCGGTAACAAGAGTACCTTGATCCTGGGTCGCAACAGCAAGATGAGAGGTGCAGACGAGCAATGTGTCGATGTCGAGCCCACAATTGAAGTAATGCATCGATTTCTTCACGCAGTGGCAGTGATGCGTTGGGTCCATTGAGCGTAGTGCTTGTGACGAATGCGAAGGTTGAAAGGCGATGCACTGGGTTAATGCACGCAGTGGCAGCGATGCGTTGGTTCCGAAACAGAGTTTCTGCATGTCATGTGGCAGTTCAGAGTGCAATGTGCACATTCTACTCCTGCAACAGGGTCAATGCACCGGTTCTGCTACATAAAGACTGGAGATGCATCGATTTCTCTAGTGCAGATATCTGGATCCACTTTGAGTGATCCAGGAGGAGACTTTGATAGCCCTGAGTCTCAAGCAACAGGAAGTAAGCCAACAAGCCCTTGGTGATCACTCTGGTTACAAGGCAGAGTCTAGCTCTACTCAGCAGGGTCAGAGACCTACAGGCATCAGGATAGCACAGCAGAAAAGCTAGCCTTCTGGGTCAGCAGTCCAGCAGAGTGTTAGTCCTTGAGGTAGCAGAGCAGTTCTTCTGACAGAGTCCAGTTGGTTTTCCAGAAGAGTTAGTTGTTCTTTTGAAGTGGGGGTGACTTCAAAGAAGGGTCTTTGAAGTGCACAGAGATTCTTTCTTCCCAGCCTTGGCTCCAGACTATCAGTAGGGGGTAAACAGCTCTTTGTGTGGGGACAGAGAACTGCCTGTTCAGGTGTGTCAGCCCCTCCCTAGGTTCCTGCCCAGGAAGAGCCATCCGAATGCACATGAATATTCAGACACACCTAACCTTCCTGTATTTGTGACTGTCTAGAGGGAATGCACAAAATGTCACCCATTCCAGACGTGTATTGGAGACAGACTAGAGGCACACAGAGCTGTAGGAGCCGAGAAACGTCTACTTCCTAAAAGTGCTATTTCTAAAATAGTAATGTTAAATTCATCTTTACCAGTAAGGAGGATTTATCATTACCGTCCCAAAGATATAAAACATGAGACAGCTCTTCCTGTCTAATCAGGAATTACAGTTTAAAAGTGAATTAGGGGATGTCCAATGTTAACCTATGAGAGCATTAGGCCTCACAGTGGTGAAATGTAAATGTGATTATTTGTTACTGCCAGTATATGCAAAAAGTTAAAGTAAATGTCCTACCTTACAGAGCACCCTGCCCTATGGGCTACCTAGGGCCAACCTTAGGGATGACTTATGTGTAATAAAAGGGGAGTTTAAGGCTTGGCAAAGGGTTTTAATGCCTAGTCGAAGTGGCAGTAAAACTGCAGATATGGGCTTCATAGTGAGACATGTTTACAGGGCTACCTGTTTGGATGGCACAATCAGTGCTGCAGGCCGACTAGTAGCATTTAATTTAAAGGCCCTGGGTATATGGTATACCACTGTACAAGGGACTTAAAAGTAATTTAAATATGCCAAACGTACTATACCATGTTGAGAGGAGAGAGTAAATGCAATTTAGCACTGGTCAGCAGTGGTAAAATGGTAAGAGTCCTGAAGCCAACAAAAAGAATAAAGCAAAAAGGGGAAGAGGAAGGCAAAAGGTTTAGGATGACCCTTCCGAGAGGGCCATTTCCTAACAGGCCCTTTCTTCTCCACCCATAAAAGTGGGGTATCGTTTTACTAGGAGACATGCTGGAACAATGGTTGATAGAAAATATGTGGACTCCTGCAGATTCCAGAACTTTCCCTCACATTTATGTGGGGAACATATGTGTATTTTGCCAAAGTTCAAGGTTTGCAAGAGCTTCTGGGAACAAAAACGTATGAGTTCCATGCAACTCACATCATCACAGAGTCTAGTGAGGGTCCAGTTTGAGAAAAGTAAGTCTAAGTTTGGTAGGTTTCTTGGTGGCGGCTGAACACAGACCCAGAATCCACTGTTGCACTCATTGCAAAAAAAGGGTTGACTTTGAATGGAAAAATGTGATTGGTCCATGTTGTGTTTTGGGCCCACCCACCCAAGTGTGGAATTGTTTTTGTTAGGAGATATGTGGGAAGGCTGGGAGGTAGGTAATTTGAGGACCCCCCAAAGAGTCTAGAATTTACCCTCACAGAAATGTGAGAAAAATTTATTTTTAGCCAAAATTTGAGGTTTGCAAGGACTTCTGGGTAATAACACCTTATGAGAACCACACGAGTCACATGACTATGGACTCCCCTGGGTGTCTTGTTTTGAGAGATGTCTGGGTCTGGTAGGCTTCTCTGAGTCGTGGCTGAACTGGGGCCTAAATTCTGCACCACTCATATTGTAAGAAAAACATTGATTTTGCTGGGTGAAATGTGATGTCTCCAAGTTGAGTAGTGGGGCATTTTGGGATGCACTTTGCCCAGCCACAAAAATGGGGTACTGTTATCAGGAGACATGTGTAACACAGAATGGTAGAACATTTGCTATTACCAATTGGATTTCTCTAGGTTTATGGCTTCCAAATGTAAGCCAGTGTAACAAAAAGACTTTTGAGGGGCGTGGCCAACTGACGGGAGGAATGGCTGCACACTAGCGCGGCTCTGGCACCCTCTGGTCTGGCCCATAAATAATCCTGGCAATTATCCGGCACTAAGCACCACTCACTGCTTGGGGAACGTGAGAGGCACCGCAGATCGAACTTCGGAGTTCCAACTTGGCTCGGAGCAGGAATGGAAGTGTGCGGCCGACTCGGTCCAGGAAGCACCGATGTCGCATACGCTGGTGGCCCCGCCTTCTGACGGTAGAGGCCGGGTTTGCAGTAAAGGAGAGCCCGCGAGTGTAATTTCCCAGGCAACGTCTGAATTGACGACCGCCGAGGGCCCCCACACAAGACGATTCGTAGGAGAGGGATTACTGCTGTGGTGCAGAGCTGTGTAAACAGGTAATAATACCACCAGTGCTTGTGTAAATGACACAAGAGCGCTGTGATACACCAGTTAATTAGCAGGCTGCAAGGGGGAAAATCTGTATTGAGCGCCGGTGTACCTACAGGACAATAAGCCAGTGGTGTAACCGATGAAACGGCCTCTAAGGGATAGAAGTACTGAGCTAAAATCGGGCAGTGAAACAGGCGAGGGCAGATCTGTTGCTCGTGACTCCAAACATACAGGAGCACACTTACTTACTGACCTTGAAGATAGAGGGAAAACCGACTGGCCACGTGAGTCACACCATGGTAGGCAGCGGGGAGTACCCTTGCATACTTATACAGCGGGCACCACTTGACAATGGCGACTAGCAAAGGGGGTCGAGGATCACAGCAGCCGAAGATTGATAAGTACATCTGTAACAGATTACAGGACTGGTGTCCATCTGGCGCAACCCTTGAGCAAGAAAACCGAGTGAGCCCAAAGGTCCAGGAGCCCCCTACACTGCAAGATATTATGACATTAACGGGGTCGGCACTTCACTAGAAGTACGTATAGACTCAGTGGCTACTGATATCTCCTTGCTCAGAGCGGACCTTCGGAAAATGGACTGGAGGGTCTGGTGGCTGACACATCAACACTACAGAAACAAGTTTCTGGAATTACAAAGTGATCCAAGCTACTCTCACAGCAGCTTGATGACTACAAAGGGCACTCAAGGCAAAACAACGTTCGCATCCTAGGTGTGCCAGAAAGGGCGGAAGGTCAAGCCACAGAACTGTTTGTTGAAGACTTACTACTGAACCACCTGTGACCCAAGCGCCTCTCCAACTATTTCATTACTGAGTGTACCCATCGAGTACCGGGGGGAGGCCCAAAATAGGGGTGTCACCAGGCCCAACTTGCAAGAGTGTTCAATTTTTGCGATCGAGACGTTATCCTGTAAACTGCTTGAAGTGCACCCCCTCCTAAATATGAAAACACCACCCTATCCTTTTTCCCGGACTTCACGGCCAAGGTGCAGGAACAGAGACGCTCCTTTCTAGAGGTCAAAAGAGCTCTCAGGGAGCAGGGGGTTAAATACGCTATTCTCTTTCCGGCCAAACTACGTGTGGAGGCCGAGGGGAAGAGCTGGTTCTTTGTTAATCCGGAGGAGGTCCAAGATTGGTTAGACGGCTGGTGGCAAGTTGGATCCAGGGGAAGTTTGGATCGACAGGATCGTCATGGGACCAAGCAGAAACTACGGCAAGACTCAGTACCAAAAGATGGAGACCAACATGTTGCGGAAGAATCCTGACTGACCTAAAGACAGATACGGGGTCTGAGGTCATGGTCATCCCAACGCTGAGACTAACTGGAACCTGTGTAATTAACTTTGGGCAGAGTTGTGTATACCAGCAATAAGGGGATGTAGAGAAGTTGGAGAACTGTGATGAAAACCGCAGTGCTAATCCATTCAAGGACTGGTGGTGACCCAACCACAATGGGACCTGAGTAAGACTCCTGGTGCCGAGAAAGTAGATGAGTATATTCTTAAATTGCGTGATAACTTATGTGTATAATGATTGATCGTTCAAAGGAGGGCGGGGGTGGTTGCGCCACAGCACCGCATTTTGGGATGGGAGGGCGAAGGGCACTCTGTGTGGTTGCGAATCCTCGGATTCCGTTAAGCAGGAGGGCAGGGTGGGGTGGAGGGGTTGTTATTTGTATTATTCAGTGTTCTATGAATACACAGGGGGAAAGTTGTCACTTAGCACATAGTTGGAATCAAGAACACTTTGTCTTCATCGCAACAACCCACTATTTAACAAGCATTTACAATGCAATGGTCTCGTCCTTGTTAAAGTTAGAGCTATTGGCATTGCTCATGACATTTTTGTTTTTAAAACATAAAAATATATGCCTTTGTTATTTACAATGGCAATAGCTTAATATCTCGCAAATGCGAGACCTATTGCATTTGCACCCACACACACACACACAAAGCCACACACAGAGCCACACACACCCACACAGAGCCACACACATCCACAGAGCCACACGCACCCACACACACACAGCCACACACACACACACACACACACAGACAGAGCCACACACACACACAGACAGAGCCACACACACACACACACACACAGACAGAGCCACACACACACACAGACAGAGCCACACACACACCCACAGAGCCACACACACAGGAGAGCAAGCACAAGCAACGAGGGGGCAGGAGGGCACAGAGGCACATAAACTGGATCACAAGCAGGGCACAGAGGCACAAAAAACGGATAACAAGCAGGGCACAGAGGCACAACAAGCAACGAGGGGGCAGGAGAGCAAGCACAAGCAACGAGGGGGCAGCAAGCACAAGCAACGAGGTGGCAGGGGGGCACAGAGGCACAAAAAACAGATCACAAGCAGGGCACAGAGGCACAAAACCGGATCACAAGCAGGGCAGGGCACAGAGGCACGAAAACCGGATCACAAGCAGGGCAGGGCACAGAGGCACGAAAACCGGATCACAAGCAGGGCAGGGCACAGAGGCACAAAAACCGGATCACAAGCAGGGCAGGGCACAGAGGCACGAAAACCGGATCACAAGCAGGGCACAGAGGCACAACAAGCAACAAGGGGGCAGGGGAAGGAGAGCAAGCACAAGCAACGAGGGGACATGAGGCCACAGAGGCACAAAAACCGGATCACAAGCAGGGCACATAGGCACAACAAGCAACGAGGGGGCAGGAGAGCAAGCACAAGCAACGAGTGGGCAGCAAGCACAAGCAACGAGGGGGCAGGGGGGCACAGAGGCACAAAAACTGGATCACAAGCAGGGCACAGAGGCACAAAAACCGGATCACAAGCAGGACACAGAGGCACAACAAGCAACGAGGGGGCAGGAGAGCAAGCACAAGCAACGAGGGGGAAGCAAGCACAAGCAACGAGGGGGCAGGGGGGCACAGAGGTCCGAAAATCAGATCACAAGCAGGGCACAGAGGCACAACAACCGGATCACAAGCAGGGCAGGGCACAGAGGCACGAAAACCGGATCACAAGCAGGGCACAGAGGCACAAAAACCGGATCACAAGCAGGGCACAGAGGCACAAAAACCGGATCACAAGCAGGGCAGGGCACAGAGGCACGAAAACCGGATCACAAGCAGGGCACAGAGGCACAACAAGCAACGAGGGGGCAGGGGCAGGAGAGCAAGCACAAGCAACGAGGGGGCAGCAAGCACAAGCAACGAAGGGGCAGGGGGGCACAGAGGCATAAAAAACGGATCACAAGCGGGGCACAGAGGCACAACAAGCAACGAGGGGGCAGGAGTACAAGCACAAGCAACGAGGGGGCAGCAAGCACAAGCAACGAGGGGGCAGAGGGGCACAGAGGCACAAAAACCGGATCACAAGCAGGGCAGGGCACAGAGGCATGAAAACCGGATGCCAAGCAGGGCAGAGGCACAAAAACCGCATCCCAAGCAGGGCACCGAGGCACAAAAACCGGATCACAAGCAGGACACAAAAACCAGATCACAAGCAGGGCACAAAAACCGGATCACAAGCAGGGCACAAAAACTGGATCACAAGCAGGGCACAGAGGCACAACAAGCAAAGAGGGGGCAGGAGAATAAGTACAAGCAACGAGGGGGCAGCAAGCACAAGCAATGAGGGGGCAGGGGGGCACAGAGGCACAAAAACCGGATCACAAGCAGGGCAGGGCACAGAGGCATGAAAAGCGGATCCCAAGCAGGGCACAGAGGCACAAAAACCGGATCCCAAGCAGGGCACAGAGGCACAAAAACCAGATCACAAGCAGGGCACACAAACTGGATCCCAAGCAGGGCACAGAGGCGCAACAAGCAACTAGGGGGCCAGATCACAAGCAGGGCACAAAAACCGGATCACAAGCAGGGCAGGGCACAGAGGCACGAAAACCAGATCACCAGCACCATGATTGCTGCACCAGCCGAAAGGAGGCGGGGGTAGGGGACAAAGGTGGGTACTGGAGAAGGGAGTAACTAAGAGGGTGAATTGGGAGATGTAGAAGAATGGGAGCAGTGGGCTATAGAAACACAGGAGGGGAAGGAGAGAGAGGGATACAAAGATTAGAGCAGAGATTGGAGAAGACAGTGCTAGGTCTCGAGCGCCCAGCTAGGGGAAGATCTGGCCTTTCCTCTGCACTCATGGAGCCCCCCCTTCAGCCCTCTGCACTCACCGGGCTGCTCTGGGAATTCCGCTCTCCGGGTTGCGATGCTAGGGCCAGCTTCCTCCATGTCGGGACGAGGCTTAGACCTGCGGGGCTCTTCCCTAGCACGGGAGTCCCACGGGTCAACCAGCTTACTTCCTGCAGCTTCTGCCGAGGCCCCGTCCACTTCCGGGTCACCTCCGGCAGTACAGCAGCTCCCGCAGGCTTCTCCCCGTGCCTCGCCTCCTTCCTTGGCAGCGCGGGGGGGCGGAAGTGACGCTGCAGGGCCCGCCTGGTTAGGCACGGAGCTTCCTGGTTGCTCGGGCCGGCAGAGAACTTCTCCTGGGTCTTGGCGGCGATATGGGGTGGGCACCCGCAATTAAATGTGAAACCAGCGGCGTAGGCTCCCTCTTTTCCTTAAAGGACCGGGGATTCCCTCCCAATAAAGCGCAGCTCCGTGCTGCAAAGCCCCCACACGCTCCGGGAGCAAGAAAGATAGAGCACACATCCCAACAATATATATGTACCTCTTAATTTGGGTGTGGATGTGGCAGGAAGAGAGCGAGCACAAACGGGGCAGAGGCAAGAAAAGCGAGGCAGAGTCTGCTCACGCTGCCTGCACGCGCCAGTCGGCCCTCTGATTGGTTAATAAGGAACACCAATCAGAGGGCCGACTGGCGCGTGCAGGCAGCGTGTTGAGGGGCGTGCTCTCTCCCGATGACGTCATGGAGAGAAAGAAGAGCAAAAACACACCCATCTGTCCCAAAAAGACGGAAATGGAGTGACGCCCCTCTCCTCCAATGGCTGGCCAGCATTTACGAGGCCAGCCAATGGAGAAGAGGAGCGGGTTTAAGCCCCCAATACTGTAAAAATTAAATCTCGGTTGCGCAGTGTAATGCTGGGCCGAGACCTAAAAAGGACGGTAGCGACACATATACCCTAGTCTTTGGGAGGACGGATAGAAAGAGATGGGTGGGATGCCCCCGTACTGGATAATGGAAGTCATTGCACCTGGACGGCATCAGAGCCATCATGGACAGGGGACAGAAGGGCTGCAGCAGGCATTACTGTATGCGCTAACTTATGTCATACCCCCAAATAGCTACTATGGCTGGTAAGGACATGAAGTTCCTCACGTGGAACATGAACGGCCTGGGGGATAAACTTAAAAGAGGGGTGGTCCTTCAATACCTGAAGCGATACACACCGGATGTCGCTTTTATACAGGAAACACATTTGGTGTGTAATACATGCAAGGCATTAAATTGATGGGACTATCGACTGGTGACACATACCGGGTTCATAACTAGTTCCTGTGGGATGGGTATATTGCTCCTTAGGAATTGTCCCTACAAGATCAATGAGACTTGGGCAGACGATCAGGGCCGATTTGCAGCTGCTACCGGAAAATGGGAAGGGAGACTGTTGACTGAATTATCAGTCTATGTTCCCCCTGTACTGCAACACTCCACACTTCAGGACCTTAGCAGGTTTATACTTGAACTTCCAATTGGCACTTTAGTGATTGGTAGCGACTTTAATTTGGCACTTAATGGGATGATGGACTGGATGCCACCACGCAGTGATCCAAGCACGGGGTCTAGACTGGCAGCTTTTCTCTCGTCTCTTGTCCTGGTCGATATCTGGCGGGAATCTATGACGTTATTACGCAGCCTTTTCCCCAGCAGGTAATCACAACGCGGTCGTTACAACGACTGCGTTGTAATTCCGCATACCATTACTCCGCAAGTCGGAACAACGACTTGCTGAGGGGCGGGCGCTGGATGTTGGAATAGTATAATTTACTATTCCAACTCCAGTTTGTGCGGACACTAGGGAAGGTGTTGGATTTTAAATCCATCACCTCCCCCTGCCCCTCTGCAAGTCGTTCCGACTTGCGGAGTAATGGTATGCGGAATCACAACGCGGTCGTTTTAACGACCGCGTTGTGATTCCCTGCGTTGAAAAAGTTTTGGGGTAAACTTTGTTTACCATCTGGCAGCAGCTCAACCCCACCACCTCACAATTCAGGTTTCATTCCAGGGCCCACAACACCCAGTCCTGGATTGATTACATGCTTACACACGCAGCTGATTGCTATGACTTTTCGGAAGCCTGCTGTCTGGCTAGGGGCATCTCGGACCATTCCCCAGTAATGATCAAGATGCATGGGGGTTGCGACCGCCACAATGTACCCTCACAATTAACCCCTGGGTACTACGAATCCCACATATTACGACAAAATTGCTGCAAAATACAGATCTATATTTTCAAGAAAATGTAGGCTTAGTGGTGTCACCCCATATTCTATGGGGTGCCTTTGGGGCAGTGTTAAACGGGCAGGCGTTGGCATTAATGGTGGGACACAAAAAAGAATTGACCAAGAGGATAGAGCTATTGGAGAGGGAAATCCTGGTGGACGAGGCTAACCTCACCCTCACTACTGACAAAGCGGCCCAACAATCACTTGCGCTAAGGGACTGGACTACAGACTATTATTACCTGAGACGGCTAGAGCCAGACAAAAGGCTCTATACCACGGAATTTATGAACACGGAAAAGAACAGACAAACTACTCGCATGGTTAAAAAAAAGAGAACTGGTGAGTAGATGGATTCACCAACTTCAGGGTCCCACTGGAGAGGACATTGTCCAACCACAAGAGATAGCTGAGAGATTTCCTTCCTATTGTGAGGCAATTTATACCTCGGGAAAGACCACAACCCCGCTGACAGTCGTAACCTTCTGAACACTATTCAGATGCCCAGTGCTGCACCCGAAGATCGAGATACCCTTGAAGGTGACCTCTCAATAGGGGAACTACAGATAGCAATCCGAGATATATGCCCGGGTAAGGCAGTTGGACCCAACGGTCTACCGATCGAGTTTTTTAAGTCGGCAACAACTAAATTAGCGCCCCATTTATAACAAATTTACTTTTCGCCTAGCATCGATCGTAGTAATTCATAAAGAGGGCAAATGTATGTGAGGCATATAGGCCTATGTCTCTTCTGATGGAAGAGGCCAAGAGTCTTGCGAAGGCATTGGCAAATAGGCTTCTTCCAGCAAGATTCCCCCACAAAAAAGACAGCACAACAACAAGGATACAGTAAAGCTAATCTAGATTCTCAGGGTACCACCCCGATATCCGATATCTTCCAAAAACTGGCTAAAATAAAAGACTCTAATGACCCCATTGACTCTAATGACCCCAATAACGATGGTATCCAGGTCTTGACAAGCGTCGAAGTTGGGGGGAACCCCTATAATACAGCGGTTGCACCCACAAATGGTACAGATACACCCTTGCTCCATGATCAAACTGGAGACATAGAGGGGAGTAAGAAAGTGGACACGGGCATATCGGGAGTGGTAACAGGGGAAGCAGAGGACATTGTGTTGGTTGCATCCCATGTGTTAGAAGAGATATTGGAGGAAGAGACCGGGGGTGATGCAAGTGACAAAAAAGAAGTCCCCAGTGAGGCGTTCTTCTCAGTGTCAGAGGGCGGTGAATGGTCGGAGGAAGAGAATGGCAGCCTGGATCAAGAAGTCAGTGGGTCTGACACTGACAGTGATCTGGAACAGGACGACCTCAGCCCCCCAATAACCGCAGTGAAACCCACTGCAGGCTCGAAAATCCATCTTCAAAAAAAAGAACAGCAGACGTCTAAATCCGCCAGAACGATCCAAGATAGCCCAGGAGGGGAAACGGCACAAATGTCTCTCCTAGAGGTTATACACCAGGAAATAATCTCACACAGGGAAGAAGCTCGACAAGAAAGCCGCAAATCTCAGGCTGCAGCCAGAAAAATGCAAGGGGCTGTCAGAAAACTGACAAAAGTGTGTATGAACCTGGGAGAACGGGTTAATAATTTGGAAGAGCGAGTTGTTTCAGCTGAAGCCGAGTCGGCAGCGGCGTCCAGCACGGCAGATTTACAAGGAACACAAATAACCGATATACAATAGAAATTGGAGGCGCTGGAAAATAGATCACGACAGAATAACCTGCGCATTTTGGGAATTCCCGAAGGATCAGAGGATTCAGACATGAAAGCATTCGTGGTCAAGCTATTTGAACACGCCTTTACAGATTTGAAAGATTGGGATTGGTCTAGGGAGGTTCAGAGGGCACACCGGATCCCATTTAAAATTCATAAAAATGCAAAAGAGGGAGACAAACCGAGGGCAATTCTGATTTTTTTGGGCAATTTCAATCTGAGGCAAGCAATTTCAGAGAGGGCGAGACCTGATAAAAAAAAGAATGTTGACGGTTACTCCTTTTTTGTTCGTCCTGACTTTTGTCATGTCACGGTGGAGAGACGCTGGAGGTTACGGCAGATGATCAAACCGTTTCAGGATAAGGGCATGCAGGCATACCTGATTAATCCTGCTCAGCTGAAAATATTCAAAGATGGAAGAACATTATATTTTTCCTCTGAGATAAAGGCCAAAGAATTTTTGCAGTTATAGGGCATCTAGAAATGCTTAGTAATGTTTAGCAATGTTTAGCAATATATGGAATTTTGCCCGGTATAAGAAATCTGATCTGCACTAGGGGAGTATCTTGCTAAAAGGGATCCCTATCTAGGTTAAAATCATTACAATAGGCACACGTGGTGGTGGTGCGGTGTGTAGTATACATGGTGGCGGGTTATAGGAATATAAGGATGGGCCACAGGTTCTAATCTCCTCAACTCGGGCTGCGAACCATCACGTGCACAGACCTTAAGTCTGAGCGCCTCTAAGAAAGGGGGGGGGAGAGCTCTGGCTGGGAGTGGGGAGAGGAGCAGCAGGGCAGGGAGGGGGAGGGCGGAAAAGAGCGGGCAAAAAAAAAGAAAATCTCTGAGATGGAAAGGAGTATGACTATGATTATGACTAGAATTGTACTTATGGATAACAGACAATGTAGGGAGAAGAAATGCGGTTATAATGTCAGACATTAGGATTTGTACTATAAATGTAGGGGGGTTAAACGATTGGAAAAAACGGCAAAGGATGTGCCATTGGGTTAAATCTAATAATATAGACATACTATGTATCCAGGAAACCCATATACCCTGGGATAAAAGGAAGCTGCTGGATATGTATGGGTATACGCTGATAGGATGCTCATCGCAATCATCGATGATCAGAGGTGTGGCTATCTTAGCAAAATGCAATTTGGGGGGGGTGAAACGTAGTAAAACTGATGGGTCTGGTAGATGGGCCCTAGTGGAACTGCAGATGGGGATTACGGTGTGCGTAATTTATGGCCCAAATGAAGATGAGCCAATGGTTTATGATAAGCTGGAGGAAGAACTGGCTAATTGGGCAACCCCGATGATAGTATGCGATGATATGAACATTACAGCTGACTGGAAACAGGGAAGCAGATATATAGGGCGTAAACGAAAGGTAAATAGAGCTCTTGGCTCCCTAATACAGTCACACGGCCTGGTTGACGTATGGGGAGAAAAAATGCCCAGGGACCCAGGGTATACATATTTCTCACATCCGCCACAGAAATATTCTAAACTGGACTATTTCTTTGTGACAATGGGAGAAATCTGTAAGGGTAAAATTGCTAAATTACCAAGAATTATCTCGGACCACAACCCCTTGATGTTGACGTATAGGATCCCTAATATGCAAAGGAAAATCTCAAAGTGGACTTTTGAAAGGAAACTTTTAAATGATGAAAGGTTCATTAAACATATTAAACAGTGGGCGAAAGGATTCTTTGAGATCAATAGATATAGCGCATCCAGAAATGGCGTATGGGAATCCTTCAAGGCCTCATTAAGGGGGAGACTATTAGCTGTGCAGCCAAATTAAGGAAAGAGGATAGAAGCAAAGTGGAAAAACGCACCCTAGATTTAGCAGAAGCTGAGAAATGCCATATAGCGGAAATAGTCTCAGGTCAGGATAGTTCGAAAACGGCCAGAACTATGGCTCTGATTAAGGGGGAGATCTTAAAAATAATTACGCAGAAGGAGATCTGCGACTATCAGACACACAGAGCGAGGCGATATGAGACAGGCGAGCAAGCTGGAAGAGCCTTAGCTCTCCGCATTAGGCAAGAAACAAATAAAAATAAAATTGCTAAGATCAAATATAATGGTGTTGAACATACAGACCCAAAAGCAATAATGGAGGTATTCCAGAAGTTTTATCAGAAACTGTATGACCAGGAGACTGGGGTGGTACCACCTTTGCAGGATTATGGCCCACTATGCCCAATGGTGGAGGAGGATGATAAGGAGCAATTGGACCTAGATATAACAGCAGAGGAGATTAAGACTGCATTACATGAACTAGCAGCGGGTAAAGCCGTAGGTCCAGATGGTCTACCACTGGAAGTTTATAGGGTTCTGGAAGAGGAAATCCTTCCTATGCTCGTAGACCTTTTTAACGGAATAATCTGCTCTGGGAAGATCCCCGATACATGGAAACAAACTAATATCGTAATATTTCATAAGAAGGGGAAACCTGAGGAAAATCCCGGCTCCTATCGGCCAATTTTGCTGATAAATTCGGATGCAAAACTCTATTCTAAAGTATGGGCTAAAAGGTTAGGGAGGATTATCGGTCAACTTGTCTCACCCTGGCAGCATGAGTTTGTCCCGGGAAGAGGTACAACTGAACACACGGCGCGGGCAATCTCGCTATTTGACGCAATGGCTGCTACGGGGGGAGATATGGCCATGATTCTTTTAGATGCCGAAAAGGCCTTTGACCGTGTGGTCTGGGATTTTATGTGGGAGATTTTGGCCAGAAGGGGCTTTGGAGAGAAATGTAGGAATGCAATTAAAGCTATGTACATGGATCCTGTAGCCAGAATTACCGCAATGGGCCTGCAGTCGGAAGAAGTGGTGATTAGGAGAGGAACACGACAGGGAATTCCCTGTTCCCCGATACTCTTTTCACTCTATATCGACCCTTTTATTAGGAAAATCCTTGCTTCTGATAAAATATCCCCAGTCATAACCAATAGTCATAGTACCAAATTATTGGCGTATGCGGATGACTTGGCAATTATTACCACTAATCCACAAACGGCAATGATTGAACTAACTCATCTGGCACATGAGTTTGGATTGTGCTCTGGGTATAGGCTTAATACGGAAAAAACAATAATAATTGGTACAAAAAACATTCATAAAAGAGACCCAAGATATGTTGATTCTGCGGTTTATCTTGGGGTAAGAATCAATGCTAATGTGGGGAAAATTACTCAGGAAAATTATCTGCCCTTACTTACCTCAATAGATAGAGAACTGAGAAGAATAGATGTCTTACATTTATCCTTGATCGGAAGGGTGAATGTATTGAAAATGTAAATGTTTCCGAAATTACTGTACCTATTCCGTGCCATACCCTTACTTGTTGAAGAGGGTTTGCTAAAAAAAATGGAAGCTGTTTTTTCACAATTTGTGTGGCAATATGGGAAAATTCGGAGATCATTAGTTCGACTTTCTGCACCATTGGAGAGAGGAGGGCTATCTGCACCTAATTTGAGGTTATACCATTGGGTTTGTTTAATGCTGCAAATGAATTATTTATTGAAATATGATGTCCAAGAGATTCCACCGGGCTCTTATAGAATTCCCTCAATTTATGAATTAATAGTAGGAGAAAGGGCTCGGGGGCTCTTAACACGAGAAATTAACATCTTACACTTTAAAAGGAGTTAAAGCAAAGTAATGTTAAGTGCGTGGGGCACTTGGAAGGCAATATTGAAATTTTTGAAAATTCCGAAGATCAATGGTATGGTTGACTTATGGAGTTCAAAACCCTTTTCTCATCTTGGACAGAATAGAAATAGCAGTACATGGAAGATGTTGGGTATCAGATGTTTGGGGGATGTCATGTGTAAGGATGAATTATTAGGGTTCGATCTTTTACAACAAAAATTCGGTATTCCTGCCAGCCACTGGTTTTTATATAAACAAGTAGAGCAAACGATCAAATCATTTAGACCGAGATTATTAATCCAGGAGATAAATCCTCTTATGAAGTATGTAATAAATGGTGGCAAGAAGATCAAAATAGGATATAGCTATCTTCTGCAGGGGCAGTTAGGACTCCTAACTTTAGGACTCCTAAATGCCTTCTGTGAATACTGAAAGTCTTAAAATTAGGATTTTTCTCAGTTTAGTAGTAGTAAAGTTGAGAAAAATCCTAATTTTAAGACTTTCAGTATCCACAGAAGGCATTTAGGAGTCCGAAAGTTAGGAGTCCTAACTTTACTACTACTAAATTGAGAAAAATCCTAATTTTAAGACTTTCGGTATTCACAGCAGGCATTTACGAGTTCTAAAGTAAGGAGTCCTAACTTTACTACTACTAAACTGAGAAAAACCCTAATTTTAAGACTTTCGGTATTCACAGAAGGCATTTAGGAGTCCAAAAGTTAGGAGTCCTAACTTTACTACTACTAAATTAAGAAAAATCCTAACTTTAAGACTTTCAGTATTCACAGAAGGCATTTAAGAGTCCTAAAGTTAGGACTCCTAACTTCTGTGAATACCGAAATGAGTAAGTGCCTTCTGTGAATACCAAAATGAGTAAGTACCTTCTGTGAATACCAAAATGGTAGTAAGTTTAGGATTTGGTCTTAAGTTAGTTCTGTGAATCGGGCCCACTGTTCCTAAATTCAGTATCTTGTACACATTCAGAAATAAATAGATTCTTTAGAATCCACAGAATATTGAAAGAAATGATGCAAATCACACCAATGAAAGCTTGCTCCTGTTTTTCAGCATCCACCACAGGTCTTTACTGGCTAAGTCCTTTCAATTTCTTAACTCTGCTTGTAATTGCGGTACAACAGGCACTTTATCCACACACTGACATCAACTTTTAAAGTGGAGTTAATTTTCCAGTGTATCATTCTAGTTTGAATTTTCTTGCTTGATATTGATATTGTTATATTTTTTAACACATCCTTTATTGCTTGAAAGACTACCTTTCTTTGGCACCAAACGAACAGCAAACCACTACCTTTGTTGATCAAGATATTTCCCAATATTTAAATTTTCTCTCTACCAGTCTAACATAGAAGAGTGGGGTGCCTTATTCGGCACTATAACCCTGACTTTTGCCTTACTGAAGCTTCAAATAGACACTTTACAAATAGGAACCCTTCTTCCTAGTAAGGGTAAGTTGGATACACTTCTAAAATAACCCCTGCTCACCCCTTTGGTAGCTTGGCATGGGCAGACAGGTTTATCTCAGAGGCAGTATGCAAAGCATTTGTGCACACATGCAGTAATACAGTGAAAACACTACAAATGGACACTGCACCAGTTTAGAAAAATAACTAATCTTTATCTAAACCAAACAAGACCAAAACGGCAAAAATCCACAATCCATTTCTCAAAATATGACTTTTAAAAAGTAAAATTAGTTCTATTCAAAGCAAATTGCAGATGCAACACTTTTTACACAAAGTACCTTGGATGCGTCGCACACACAAACAGAAACTGCCACAAGGAAGGTGAGGCATTGATTCCATACGCCCAGGGAAGGTGATGCGTGCGGCATTGTTCTCTCCATCCGCGGTCCCATGATGCGTTGGTTCTTGCAGCCAAACAGTAGGGCCTGCGTCGGAATCGGTGCGGTGATCTCAAATTTCTCGAGCTGCGGGCAGGTACAGTGTAGATTTCTTCGGCGATGCGTCGGGAACAGGTGCAGATGTGTTATGTTATGTTATGTTAAGAAAAATGTATAAAGCGCACGGTCACCGAAGGTTTCGTGGTGCTAATCAGATGAATGTTGATGCGGGAGACCAAGTTAATAAAGTTGAACGAAAAGCCATGTCTTCAAGGCCTTTCTGAAGCCCAGTAAGTTGTTGCAGTTCCTGACTGGGAGTGGAAGTGAGTTCCAGAGCCTGGGTGCCAAGTAAGAGAACCTGCATCCACCCTGCCTTTTTAATTTGATGGTAGGGGTGGTAAGAAGATGTAGGTGGGCAGATCGGAGTTTACGTATGCGGGCATATTTGGTGATCCGACTATTAAGAAATTTTGGACTCGTACAGTGCAGTGTTTTGAAGACTATGCAGCCTGTCTTAAAGGCGGCACGATGTACTATGGGCAGCCAGTGAAGTTTAGCCAGTAAAGGCCTGGCCGATTGCCATTTCGGCTGTTTATAGATCAGTCTCGCCGCCTGATTCTAGACCATTTGGAGGGGGTTAAGCAGGCCCTGAGGGAGGCCAGTATACAGGGAGTTAGAGAAGTCCAGGCGTGAAAGTACCAGAGCAATAATCACTTGAACCAGAGCTGGATGGGATAGCAAGTGTGAGATTTTCCTTATTTTGCGCAGTTGGAAAAGGCTGGAAGAAACCACGATGCCCACCTGTCCTCTCAGAGTGGGATCGGAGTCTATTGTCACCCCAAGACTCTTTACAGATAGGGAAGGGACTGGGGGTGGGCCTAATTCGCCTGGCCAAAAATGAGATCCCCAACACGTGGAGCTCTTCCCAGGCAGCACCAGTTCTGTCTTGCCGGGGTTGAGCTTCAATTGATTCATATCCATCCAATGCTGGATGTGACGCATTGTGGATTGGAATTCAGCAGCAGCATTGGGAGACTCCAGCGAGAAAACAAGCTGAAGGTCGTCAGCATAATTGAAGACAGTGATTCCCCTGGCTTTAAGTGAGTGAATCAGAGGCCTGATGTAGAGGTTGAACAATAGTGGGGAGAGGGAGGAGCCCTGTGGGACCCCAGAGAACGTGGATAGATATGGGGCAGTATAATTCCCAAGACGCACTGCTTGAGTTCTGTCCGTGAGAAAGGACTTTATCCACTTAAAGGCAGCGCCCCGTATACCAGCTTGTTCGACACGGTTCAACAGGGTGATATGGTCGACCGTGTCGAACGCTGCTGACAAATCCAGAAGCACAAGTGCTTGCGGGGTGGTCCCTAAGTCAGCGTCTGCCCTCAAGGTATCCATCACCGCCAGGATAACTGACTACGTAGAATGAGCCGGCTTGGTTAGGCACCAAGTAGTCAGTTTCTTCAATAAAATTAGAGAGGCACCTAGCCACGTGGGCCTCCAAAATGTTAGCAAAGAATGGGAGGAGGGAAATAGGGCAATAGTTTGATAAGTTTGAGGGGTCTACTCCGGGTTTCTTAAGTAGAGGGACTAATGTGGTGTTTTTGAAGGCTCTAGGAACTTCTCCCTTCCTTAAAGATTCATTGAGGAAAGGAAGAATACTGTGAGGAAGAGCCGCAAAGGTATCCTTTAAGACAGAAGGAAGACAGCATTCCTTAGGAGAGCCCGACTTAACTCAGGACATTAACTCCAGTAAGGTGTCAGGACATAGAACTGTGAAATGATTCAGAGTCGAGGGGTTGGTGGGATTGTTGTTCGGAGGCTTCACCTGAAAAGTAATGGGAATACTGGCCCTGATGGTTTACATTTTTTCCACAAAGAAGTTGTTCAGTGAGTTACACTGCTTTTGCGTGGGGACCTGACAGGCAGAAGTTCTGTCATCGCTGCTGAGTTCGTTTACGATCCTAAAAATTTCTCTGGATTTATTAGGGGCAGCGAGAATCCTGGTGGAGAAATACGAGGCCTTGGCAGCCAATATAACATTCTTATAGTCCCTACGGGCTGACAGATAAAGCTGTCTATCCTTGCTAGCATAATCATGCCTCCATTTCCTTTCTAGCTGACGAAGCAATCATTTTTGAGTTTTCAGTTCACTAGTGAACCATTTATGGGCTACAGAATGTCTGGTCCGAGGGAATTTGGTGAGCGGAGCATGGATATCGCTAGCCGCCAATAGCCAATCTGTAATCTCTTTGTCCATGGAGTCAACATTGAAGTTGGAATTGACGGTGGGAAGGGAGCTAGCTAGTGTGTTAATGAACTCCTGGGTATCAAGTGCTCTCCACTTTCTAGTCAGGCCTCCCTCTGCCTTCGGGGTCTTTGCCCTGCCACTAAAGGTGGCTGTGAATTCAATCAGATGGTGATCGGACCATATACAGGGGGAGATGATAGGTGGCGAGAATTCCATGTTATAAGACCAAATTTGGTCAAGAGTATGGCCCTTGATGTGGCTGGGGGCTATGAGTTGTTGAACCAGGTTGATGTTAGAGAGTAGTTCAGAGAGCTCAACCGACTGAGGCCCCCCCACCCACATCGTTGAACCAATAATTCAGGTCCCCAATAAGTAGGACTCTGGCATGGGTTATAGTAAGATTCGCCATCTGTTCACTGAGGGAGAGAGGAAAGGAAGGCATGGACTGGGGAGGCCGGTAGATAAGCACCAGAGCCAAATCTTGGTATCGAGATTAATGATGATATTCTCCACTTCTGGCAGGGTCGGAGATGTCAGTGTAGTAAATTTATGATTTTTATGTATAATAGCGGCCACTCCACCTCCCATCTTCCCTGCAGCCGATTAGCTGATAAGATGTAGTAGTCAGAGGGGAGTGCTTCTAAAATATCTGGCATAGAGTCCAGCGTGAGCCAGGTCTCCGAAAGCAAAAGGACATCCGGCTTGTCCAATAATAGCAACAGGAAGATGTCCAGTTGGTGCTTCACCAAGGAGCGAGTGTTAAGATACAAGACTCGAAGAGAGGATGAGCTGCCTATAGGCAAGTGATTAGAGGGGGAAGCAACAGGCGTCACGGACAAGGGGGTGAGATGGCTCACCTGATTGTGGAGAATCCCGTGAACTTTAATACGATCGAAAACTTACTGGGTTAATGGAGCTTGAAATTGCTCTAACGCTCTAAGTCCTGCCGGAGAATAGGTGATAGTTTGGTCGGGTTCGTGGCCCCTGGGCCCGGTTGGGCGCGGACGGCCGCAGACAGGCTTGCCTTTGGCGCGCCGCCAGCGCGCCTGCTGCGCTTCCACATACTGGTGTACATATGTACCACGGCCCCGCCTCCAAGCTCCACCCCGTGCCGGCCGATTGGCTGAGGCCGCTGGGAGGGGAACAGCTAAGGACAGAGAACCCTTTCACAAACGCAACGCGATTCGGGTGAGTACTTTAAAAACAGTGGTATTTTAAGAACAAGTAGTCAATTTCTACAGGCAACACAAATAGAAATGGTCCACGCGGCAGCAGCAACAAACAAACAATTGCTCGCCCCCAGCGCTACACTCCCATTTAATGCCCGGCCCCGCTTCCAAACTCCACCCCGTGCCGGCCGATTGGCTGAGGCCGCTGGGGGGGGGGCAGCTAAGGACAGAGAACCCTTTCACAAATGCAACGCGATTCGGGTGAGTATTTTAAAAACAGTGGTATTTTAAGAACAAGTAGTCAATTTCTACAGGCAACACAAATAGAAATGGTCCGCGCGGCAGCAGCAAAAACAAACAATTGCTCGCCCCCAGCGCTACACTCCCATTTACTGCCCGGCCCGCCTCCAAGGTCCACCCCGTGCCGGACGATTGGCTGAGGCCGCTGGGAGGGGAACAGCTAAGGACAGACAACCCTTTCACAAATGCAACGCGATTCGGGTGAGTATTTTAAAAACAGTGGTATTTTAAGAACAAGTAGTCAATTTCTACAGGCAACACACATAGAAATGGTCCGCGTGGCAGCAGCAACAAACAAAAAATTGCTCTCCCCCAGCGCTACACTCCCACTTAATGCCCGGCCCCGCCTCCAAGCTCCACCCCGTGCCGGCCGATTGCCTGAGGCCGCTGGGAGGGGAACAGCTGAGGACAGGGAACCCTTCCACAAATGCAACGCGATTCGGATGAGTATTTGCGCTTCTCGAAGTTGCGTTACTTTTCCAGCTCCCAGCAGTAAACAGCCTCCACAGGTCCAAAGCAGCAGCAGGCACCTCTTAGCAGGCCAGAACTCCCAGCAAGGAAGTTCAGGGAAGCCGGTGGTGAAGTATTTGTGTACCTTAGACTTCAGAACAGGAATCAAGCTCTATTTAAAATCCTTGAAGATTTTCCTAAAGCTGGGGACATAGCACACAGCTAAGTCCTTGTCCTTTCCTTGGCAGAAACAGCCACTGCAGGCCAACCCCAGACAGTAAACAGCAAAGGGGCAGTACTCCTCCTCAGTTTCTCCAGCTCTTATCCGCGGCAAAGGAGCCTCTTGATTCCCAGAAGTGATCTTTAAAAGCTTTAGCACATTCGAGGAACTGGTAACAGATAACGAAAAGGATTTTACAATATCTAATACTGAGAAACATGGTACTTTATGCTGGTGAACACAGCAAAAGTCGTGGTCCTGATTCATAGAAATAACCAGCAGGCCTTATGTTAGAACTGGGGGTCTCTAGTTGGCAGGGGTAGGTACCACTGTCCAAATAGGGACCCTTGCTTCTAGTCAGGGCAAGGAGATAACCCTCTGAGATAACCCCTGCTCACCCTCTAGGTAGCTTGGCACAAGCAGTCTAGGCTAACCAGAGGCAATGCATAAAGTATTTGTACCAACACTAACAGTAACACAGTGAAAACACCACAAACTGACTCCACAACAGATTAGAAAAATAAAGGTATTTAATCTAAACTACACAAGACCAAAACAACAAAAATCCAACATACATAGTTCAAGAATATGGTTTCAAAAGAGTTCCTAAGGTTGCGTTAAAATTCTTTAGGTTGCGATAGAATTCTCTACGTTGCGATAGAATTCTCTACAGATGCGTGAAAAGTTCACAGTTGCGTCACGTTTACTCACAGTACCTTTTAGTTGCAACAAAGTTCCAAAAGCAGAAGCGGGTGCGGTGGAAAACAAGCGATGCGTTGCTCCTGAGACCCTGGGAGGTGTTTGCGACAGCCCCGCTGCAGCAGCGGGCGTGTTGCGACGAATCCGGTCTGTATGGGGAGGAAGGCCACTTGTATGGATTCCGGTGCGTAGGTTCCGTAGGAAGTCTGCTCTTGCAAAGGCACGATGCGACGATCTCGTAGGGGCTGCGACGATCTCCGGGGCAACGATGCGCGGTCCAGCGGTGATCCTCTCTCTCGCAGCTCCTCGATGCGATGATTCTGCGACGATGCTCGCAGAGACGTGATGCGGTCCGCAAGCAAGCGGTGTGGCGATCTCACCCAGCGACGACAGGCTCTGCGACGACACTCGCAGCGATGTTCGACTTTCCCGCACCGGTCTGGTGCGTCCCGCAAACGAAGGATGCGACGGCGCTGCGACGATCTCAACCTCCGTAGCGGTGGGAAACTTCTCGCACTGTCTGGGATGCGCTCCGCAAGCGAGCGATGCAACACTTTTCAATTGCAAAAGTCTCTCAAGCTTAGTTTCAAGCTTCCCAGCACAGGTACAACTTCTAGAGGCCCCACAACTTGATCAAGCACTCTAGGAAGGACAGAACTCTCTCAGCAGAGTTCAAGGAAGCTGGGGGTGAAGTCCTTTTGTTCCTGGGACTTCAGAACAGGGAGCCAGCTCTTCTCAGGCCCTTGTAGATTCCTTCAAGACAGGGGACACAGCACACTAGCAAAGTCCTTCCCCTCTCCTTGGCAGCAAAGCAACAGCAGGTCAGTCCAGCAGAGCAACAGCAGGACAGTCTTCCTTCTTCAGTTTCAGCTTTCTACTTGGCAGAGGTTCCTTCTTGATTCCAGGATGATCTAATTTTCTGTTGTCAGGGGTCCTGTACTTATACCCCTAAAGTCTTTGTTCTCTCTGTGCATGTGGGCCCTGAGCCCGGTCTGAACCAGTTCTGGGTGTTTCCTGAGTACTTTGTTTTGCTGGCTTCTTCCTTCCTTTCAGAGTGAGGGGCAGGGTCGTCAGCCGCCCAGCAGGAGGTGGAGCCAGCATTGTGGAAGGCAGGCACAGCCCTATTCAGGCCCAGGTGCTAACTCCTCCCACCACTCAAGTTGCAAATGCAGTCATTCAGCATAGGGCTGACTCAGCCAGCCTCTTGGGGAATCCCCAGCCCCTGTCGCTCTCAAACCAGACAGTCAATACACAAACAGGCCCAGGCACACAGAAGGGTCAGACAAGAGAACAGCAACTTTCTAAAAGTGCTGCTTTCAAACACAGGATTTAAAAAAAACCTTTCCTAAAAGATGTGTTATTAAATTCTGAGTTCAGGGATACTAGATACTTATGTCCTATCTTGTTCCTATGGGAAGAAATGCTGTTAACCACTGTAACCAGCATCCCCCATGTTAATCTATGGAGCAAGATAGCCTTACAATAGTGAAAACGAAAATGGCTGCCATTCACTATCAGAGCATGTCACCTGCGCTAGTACATGCTCTACCTTTTACATACACTGCACCCTGCCCAGGGGGGTACATTGGGCCTTCCATAGGGGTGACTGATGCGCACAAAAAGGGAAGGGTTAGGCCTGGTCAGTGGGGACACTAACCAGGAGGACATAGCTGTTGCTAAACTGCACGCAGGCACTGCAGTGGCAGGCCTTAGACACTATTTTAGAGCTCCTCCTGTGGGTGGCACAATCAGTGCTGCAGGCCCACTAGTAGCATTTGTCATCACCAGCCCTGGCACACCCAGTGCACTTTACTAGGGACTTCATGGTGACACAAATATGCCAAACATGTATATCCAATCAGAATAACAATTTACATAGGGAGCACTTACACTCTGGCACTGATCAGCAGTGGCAGAGTGTCCAAAGCATCTAACCCAGCAAAAACGAAATCCATCACAGCATCAAAAATACAGGAGGTAGAGGCAAAAAGATAGGGGGAAACCACGCCAAAGATGCCAGGTCTAACACCTTGCATTATTTTATTTGGACATGTTGAATTGCAGTCTTTAAATTGCCACAGTCAGCCTACACTGGCCATGTTTTTAATGTAGCGAGTGGCACAATAGTTGTTGCAGTTCACTGGAGACATTTGACTTACAGGCCCTGGGTACTCATTGTACTAGGGACTTATAAGGAGGAGTCTATCCTGTTTCAACATGTTTTAGGAGGCAGAGCACATGAACTGGGGCCTGGTTAGCAGAGATCCAGTGCACAGTCTAAATAACAGCGTCATGAGTCCACAAAAAAATGGGGGTGACCATACAAAAAGAGGCACTTTCCTACAGATTTGATATTGATATTTTAGACACTCATTTTGTATTCCAATTGTAATGAAAAGAGCTTACTGTGCAGTCCACTTTTGATTTTGTGAAGTATTATACGTATACAGCAGCAGAGTGCAAGAAAATCAGCAAAGAAGGTTGTGCTGTATAAGGGGAATAAATTGCGTTTGGCAACCAAGGGGTAGTTTACATTATTGATCCAAAAGTAATTGGTGTATTTCAAATGGATGTTACCGTACTGATGTACTCCAATCTGTTTGATGCATAAAAGCATGAACTTTATATCACCAAGATGTGGGAGGCGGATGGATTGACTGCTGTAGACTGGCCTGTCTTTTGGAAAGATTACTAGACTCTGGCATCCAAAGAGAATTCCTGAGAGTTATGGCTGATATGTACCGTGAATGTGTTATCATCCACCATACATGGCAACAGACCCGATTCAGGCAGAGGACTCATGATTTTTGAAGCCCAAAATGGAATTACTTTAGCTGTCTCCTTCCTAAAATGGCCTCTACTTAAAAAGAGGTCAATTGGTAAAAATACACCCCCCCTAAATTTTTTTCAAAATCTCCCACTTTCCTTTTCAAAAATGTTGGCATGTATGCATCCAAGGGGAATTGATGGGCTAGAGCAAATTTTCTACAACCTATATTACAGAGAGTGTCCTGATGGTGCAACGGGCATGTGCACATGCTTTGTGCAACCCTGGGGCATTTTGGGATTATAGATGGAGCTGCAGATGCTTGTAGACCCCCTTTTATAATCTTGATAGTGCTGACGCATATGTAGCACTGGTGCTATCTCAAGATGGGGGTTCCCTTAATTGCATGGGGGCCTGGCCCCATGCAAATGAGGGAATCACTTTGTCTCTGCTCCCGGACCATAGTATGGACGGGGTTGCAGTGTCAAACTGCCTTTAGGAGGTGCACACAAAGTGTGCCACAAAAAGGAGGTGCACTGAAAGTGCTCTTTCTAAAGGCCGCACTCTTAGGGGGAGAAAGGGGGTCCTATGGATTCCCTCAGATGTCCCCTTGCAGGCAGATGCAGTCACTCCCAGCTCCTGCCTTTGACTGCACCCACCTGCAAGAGGATGTTTAATCCCTCTTGAAACTGCAGGCAAGTGCTGCCTGCACTGTGAAACTCTGAGCAGCTTGGAAGCAGCTGCTCCATATTTCACTAGAATGTGCTGCTCCCTGGTCAGCGTGGGTTCGCAGCTCCCCTGAGGGCAGCGCATTCACCATAATAGGGCGCACTTTACCTTTTTGAGGCTGGCCCACATCTTTTAAGGTGCACCTTGGTGCAAACATGGAAAGTGCACTCATACAGGTGAAGGTGTGTTTAGTGGGTTTCATAACAGTAAAAGGTTGTGATATCATTCTACATTAGTAAGGGCAGATCACAAGTTTAGTGCAAACTCTGTAGAAGTATTCCTGCACTCTGAAATACCGATACTGCGGGTACGGGTACCTCTGGGTTGCGGGAACACCTCCCTATTACAAGTATGTTTTTGAGAAAGAGGGAATAGCATGCAGGAATTAATGTTTCTAAATTGATTCCTATGTGGATTTTCTTTTACTGTTTTCCTCTATTTTTTCTGCTTTTGTGCAGGGCAATGTGTGAGTAAAAACATGGGAGCCTGTGTATTCCCATAACCAGTGCTTTAAATGGGGAAAAATAAGTGCAGGTACTCATTAAAATGAGTTAGAGGTGTGGCAAATGGGCGGGGCTAGGGGCGGGGCTAAGGGAGAGATATTATGATACATATAAGTGCTACTGGACATCACCTTCAAACACCAGCTCAAATTAAGCACTGGAGATAGGATTTGTGGTGGTAGTGTGGGCCTAGACGTTGGCTCTCTTGGCCTGTCTTGATTTTTAAATGTAAAAAAGCACGCACATATTTGTTACCGGAGCTAAGTTGACAATAATTAGTTATTGAAAACCTTCTCTTTCTGTGTAGCCGAGCATGTTCAACAAGGCCCGGTACAGGAGGAGGTAGAAACAGGCATTCACTGGCAGATTCACAGTGAAGTGCATCCCAGCGGTCCCATCCAACCTAGCTCCAGCAAAAAAGTGCCTACGAGGCTGTCCCAGAAATTCGATATATGCAATGGCAGGTCACCACTGCACAAGACGGCGAAGGAAACAAGAAGTCCAAAGTTAGGGAACTATTCGTAATTGAAACAAGCATTTACAATGCAATGGTCTCGGCAATATTATAGGTAGAGCTATTGGTATTGCTCATTATTTTTTTATCTTTTTTGTATCCCTAAATAAATGGCATTGTCATTTCTATTGGCATTAGCTTTTTTTTTGCATATGTGATACCTATTGCATTCGCAGAGAGAGAGAGTGAGGTAGTGAGATAGAGAGAGAGTGAGGTAGTGAGAGAGAGTGAGGTAGATAGAGAGTGAGGTAGTGAGATAGAGAGTGAGGTAGTGAAAGAGTGAGGTAGTGAGGGAGAGGGATGTTGTGAGGTAGTGAGATATAAGCATAGAGTGATGTTGTGATGTAGTGAGATAGAGAGAGAGGTAGTGAAAGAGAGTGAAAGTGAGTTAGTGAGATAGAAAGAGTGAGGTAGTGAGATAGAGAGTGATTGAGGTAGTGAGTTAGAGAGAGAGAGAGTGAAGTTGTGAGCTAGAGAGTGAGGTAGTAAGAGAGAGAGAGGTAGTGATTTTTTGAGAGAGAGAAGTTGTGAGATAGTGAGGTAGTGAGATAGATAGAGTGGAGTAGTGAGGTAGAGAGAGTTATGTAGTGAGAGAGAGGTAGATAGAGAGTGAGGTAGTAAGAGACAGAGAGTGAGGTAGTGAAAGAGTGAGGTAGTGAGGGAGAGGGATGTTCTGAGGTAGTGAGATAGAAACAGTGAGTGAGTTTGTGAGGTAGTGAGATAGAGAGTGAGGTAGTGAAAGAGAGAGTGAAAGTGACTTAGTGAGATAGAAAGAGAGAGAGTGAGGTAGTGAGATAGAGAGAGAGTGAGGTAGTGAGTTAGAGAGTGAGTGAAGTTGTGAGGTAGTGAGATAGAGAGATAGAGAGTGAGTTAGTGAGAGAGTGATGTAGTGATTTTTTTGAGGGAGTGAGTCGTGATATAGTGAGGTAGTGAGAGTGAGAGTGTGAGATAGAAATAGATAGAGTGAGGTAGTGAGATAGAGAGAGAGTGAGCTAGTGAGATAGAGAGTAAAGTTGTGAGGTAGTGTGTTTGAGAGTGATGTGGAATGCATGCTAACAATAAGCAACAAACAAACATGCTACAAATACCTCCCACCCCAAGACCGGCACTTACCTCTCATGCCGCTGATCAGCACACATAAGCTGTCAGGAGAAACAAGAACAATCTATCCCAAGCTCATTAGCGCTTGTTCCACTGCCCATCATGGACCTGGCCTTAAAGGCAACAGTTGCCTGATACACCGCCAAACTCTCCAGGCACAAGAGAAACGAGACCGGCAACCTCATCAGCGGGAGGGGGCGGGAAAAAGACACGGACAGCGGGGGGGAGCACCCCTGGGAGTTGGAGGGCCCGCTTTGGCCTGTCTCTATCGAGAGAGCCTGCTGTCTCTTGGGAGCAGGCCTTGGGTTAGAGGGAGCCCTCAGAGGCTGCAGCGCCTTTTGTAAAGTGATCTCCCCAAAACAAATTCCCAAAACCCCAAACAGGAGGTGAGGAAGGACCAGGGCACCACAGCGAACACGCAAGGCCTAAGCTAGTTAATGGGGCTTTAAGGGGAAACAGAGGCCCGGACGGGGATTTGAAGTGCTGAAATCCGGATCACAGTTCACCAAAACAACCACTCGACTCATGCTGTCAAAAGCAGAGAGGGGCGACACCGGATCAAAAATACCAGAGAGCTTCAAAGAGCAAGCAAAAAATGGCATTCCAAAGACACCACAATTTTCTTCCATTTTATTATAAAATAAAAAGGTTATTTTCCTTTGGGGATATCCAGGGCCCAGATGGATGAGTTGGTGCGTTCTGAGCTTTTAACATCCTTTGAAGGTTATTCAATAATGAGTTACATATCTTCTCATTTAAAAAGCTTTTTTTTTCTCTTTATGAAATACTCCAATACTCACTAAAGCATTTTTTTGTTAAACCTTTCAATTGAAGCCTCTGTACATCCCTTCTTCCATTTCTTGGAATTTAGTGAACGATGTCATAATAATAAATATCGCATCTTGCAATTTTCAGGTTAAGTTTAGTGTGCTATAAATTGTTTTGGGATAGTATGAATGTTCATATTAGGTTTCTTGCTTTTGCCACCTCAGCTTTTGAGGAATACTGGGCCCGATTCACAGAACTAACTTAAGACAAAATCCTAAACTTACTACCATTTTCGTATTCACAGAAGGCACTTACTCATTTCGGTATTCACAGAAGACACTTACTCATTTCAGTATTCACAGTAGTTAGGACTCCTAACTTTAGGACTCCTAAATGCCTTCTGTGAATACCGAAAGTCTTAAAATTAGGATTTTTCTCAATTTAGTAGTAGTAAAGTTAGGACTCCTAACTTTAGGACTCCTAAATGCCTTCTGTGAATACTGAAAGTCTTAAAATTAGGATTTTTCTCAGTTTAGTAGTAGTAAAGTTGAGAAAAATCCTAATTTTAAGACTTTCAGTATCCACAGAAGGCATTTAGGAGTCCGAAAGTTAGGAGTCCTAACTTTACTACTACTAAATTGAGAAAAATCCTAATTTTAAGACTTTCGGTATTCACAGCAGGCGTTTACGAGTTCTAAAGTAAGGAGTCCTAACTTTACTACTACTAAACTGAGAAAACCCTAATTTTAAGACTTTCGGTATTCACAGAAGGCATTTAGGAGTCCAAAAGTTAGGAGTACTAACTTTACTACTACTAAATTGAGAAAAATCCTTATTTTAAGACTTTCGGTATTCACAGAATGCATTTAGGAGTCCTGAAGTTAGGAGTCCTAACTTTACTACTACTAAATTAAGAAAAATCCTAACTTTAAGACTTTCGGTATTCACAGAAGGCATTTAAGAGTCCTAAAGTTAGGACTCCTAACTTCTGTGAATACCGAAATGAGTAAGTGCCTTCTGTGAATACCAAAATGAGTAAGTACCTTCTGTGAATACCAAAATGGTAGTAAGTTTAGGATTTTGTCTTAAGTTAGTTCTGTGAATCGGGCCCGAAGACAATAAGCGGGCATTTTGAACGGGTGACCCCAAACAACAAAAAAAGGATTGCATCACGTTCTACTGTCAAAAATATATTTCTGCGAGGGCCCTAATTACACCACGACTGCAATACCAGACATTCATGTCCCTGAGTTTTAGCTGTCCTAAGCCGTGCTATTTTCTAGCACAGCAGCAACCTTTTCACAAACAACCCCACTGACGAGTGCATGACCGCCACGCCATGACAAACAGATGTACACAACCATTAATGACAATCCAAACCCTAAACACAAACCTACAACTTGTGACTGAAAAAGGAAAATATTTACCTGCATCGAAATTGCATATTATAAATATGGCTGCGGATGAAGGGGGTGGCATTTTAAGATTATGGAAACTGCATTCCTATCACATTTGGTTTATGAGTGGACGATGTTTCGATTCCCAGCAGGGCAGCTCAGTGAGTTGAACACATGCTGCTGGGCACCGATATCGAATTCTGGAACGGCAGACTCAGGCTTCCATCTTTCTGAGGTCGCTACATGGAGCGCCAGATATTGGGTAAAGGTTGTCTGCTTGCCTCTCTTAATTACACCGCTTCGAAGGTGAAGACGTGCCTTCTGAAGCTCAAAGAAAAGAACTGCTACTTGCGATTAATACAGTGTAACCGCAAATATTGCTGGTCATACTGCCACCCATACACTGCACACCCACCTTACTGCCAACCATACACTGCACACCCATCTTACCGCCAACCATATACCGCACACACACCCTACTGCCAATCATACACTGAACACCCACCTTACTGCCAGCCATATACCGCACACCAACCTTACCGCCAACCATACACTGCACACTCACCTTACTGCCTATCATACACTGCACACCCACCTTACTGCCAACCATACACTGCACACTCACCTTACTGCCAACCATACACTGCACACCCACCTTACTGCCAACCATACACTGCACACCTATATCTCACACTTCCTGGTGAGTCCCATAACATGATAACCAAATCTCTCAGTGGTCATCAAGATCGACATGGAACCACTTTCTACATAGGTTCAAAACAAAATTAACATACTTCCAACCACACGCCCTACAAGGGCAGCCTGCACTAATGCGAGCGAGCACTTCGGCGCCTCACAGGGGTAGTAAGCGCTATTTAAATGTTACAATACTGTGCGCCTCTCTGTCCTGCGTCGATGTGTTACTTCTAACCCCTTCTATTCGCTTCTGCACTGTGATGTATCCTGCGTCACTTGATGTTATCCTATGTTCACCCTATATGATGCACTGTCCCGTTCGGAATGCCCCTAGAGCAGCAGTGGGGGGTGGGAGGGATGGAAGAGGCGGGTCGGGCCAGAGGACAGAGACTGTGGCGGGGGGGCGGGCTAGGTTGTGAGGGGGTGGACGGTAGGCGAACCCCTCCTGCAGCTGGCGCACATCTGGAACTAATCTTTGGAGCCCCGCCGCGGACAAGCAGAAGCAGAGAAACGGGACCTTGCAAGCAGAGAGGCACGAGGTAAGAAGAGAGACAGGAGGAGCCGGAGCAGGCAGAAAGATAACGCGCGAGGAAGCTGGCTGAGAGGTAGGAAGAGGGAAGCCGGAGCAGGCAAGGAGCTACAGGAGCAGAGCAGGCAGTGGTAGAGGGACGGACGAGACAACAGGCAGATAGGAGTCTAGGAAAAAGTAACAATGAAGTAAGGAAGATGGAGCAGGTAGAGGAAAGGGGAATAGAGGAGCCCCGGAGCAGGTTTATTCGTGAGCAATACAAACACATCTCCCCCGGGTGCAGGGGCAAGGTGCAGGTGTGAGGTTAGGAAACAGGGCAGGCAGGAGTTGCTGAATTCCCTGAGGCAAGAGAGTTTGCGGGGAGGGAGCGTGGGAGGAGGTAAAATAAATGTGGCTAGAGGGAAGGGGTGCGAGAGCGGAGAGCTGCGGGCGGAGGGAAGGGGTGCAGAAACAGGGAGTCAGAGGCAAGAAACACCGACAGAAACGGGGGCAGGGGCACTAAGAATGGCACAAACTAGAGAGAGGGAGAGAAATCGAGAATTGTAGAAATGTTGGACAAAAGCGCAAGAAACTGACATGGCAAGAGACAGGAGGGGAAGCGGATAAGAATAACAAATAGAGGGCAAAGTAACACAGAGTGAGGACTGAGAGGAGAGAAAGAAAAGGAGAAAAAGTGCAGGAACGCGGAACATGGAGCGTGGGACCGGACAGATAATACACTGGGAGATGTGGGAGCGGGCTGGGGGCAGCACTGCTGAGGCGGTGCTGGCTGTCAGAATCTGCTCTAGAGACGACTCAGCCCAGGCGGTGTCAGGCACAGAAACCATCACGGAGGGTGAGGCCATGCCTGGGAGGGTCGCGAGACACCGCGGCGCGAGACAGAACACAGAGGCGCGAGAGGCAGAGAACCCTGCCTCGGCACCACCGCCCCAGTCACTGGCCCCGAGCCATTCTGGGTTGCTGGGATTATTAGAAAATGAGATAATGGTGGTCTCGTTACCTGCTGCATGTAGGGGAAAGGGGGGGCGGTAGCACGCTTTACCTGGAGAAATGGCAACAGCGATGCGGCAAGCGGTGTTGTGGCGGGGGTCCTTCGCCGGGTCTGCTCTCCGCCCAGGCTCAGCACGGACATTGTAGGCATGGAAGTTGATTGTGAGCACAAGTAGGGACCGAACAACGGCACAAACAGGGGTGCAGTAGCACTAAAAACGGCACAAACGGGGGCAGAGGCAGAGGCTCGAGGCTCACCTTCACTGTGGGGGAAAGAAAATGGCGGCTGCAGGCTTCCGAATTTTTCGGAATCGGGGGCGTGGTTTTGCTGTTTTGAGTGACGCATGATGTCACTGTCTTAAGAACAGCAAAACTTACGCCCCCGAATCCGAAAAAGATGGGGCTAAATCGGAGTGACGCATCTCTCCTCCAATGGCTGGCCTCCGTTTAGGAAGCCAACCAATGGAGGAGAGACGGGGCAGGGAGGCGGGTTCTAAAGCCCTACTAAGAAACATTATTTCTCCGACCCCAGACTGCGTAAGCGCAGCCTTTAGGTCCTCGACCTAAAAAGAAGGCACAGTGATATTTATTCGCCTACCTACCCTCACCCACTACGTGCATTTCTGTAGCACTCGTGACACAGGCAGTGTCTGAGAGGTGAGAAGAACTGTGGCCTCCGCCCTACTACCGGCTTAGCTGGGGAGACACAGCCCCAGCCCTCCTTGCAATATTTTATTGCTAGGCACTAAGTAAGCACACAGGCTAGCGTAATGTACCCTTTTTCGTGTGTTTGTCATTTTCCTTTGTTGTCATGGGCTTGCTGTTTCCAAGCTTGCCTCGCCCCAGCTGAGCCACGAGCCACTCCTGGCAATAAATATCCCCAACTAGGGGCTCGGACAGAGTGCATGCCTTTTGACGAAAAGGGTAAAAGTGAAAGCAGCTTGCAAGATGATTTAGGAAAATACAGCAAACCTGCTGCGTGCATTCCTCTTTTAAAAATGATCTGCACCACAGCTGCCTGCATAAAAGACAGCCATAGTGCCTGCCCTGGAAAAGAAGTGCCGCTGCTGAACACCGGAAACCAAAGGCACAAATTAAGCACTGGAACCACTTTCCACCCATGGAGCAAGTACCGAGGTCAGTCATGTCGTCATGCAAAGGCAGTGATTAGTGTTGGAGGGGCACACAAAGTAAAGCAACCTCTGTGCTTAACAAAAAGATAAAAACGCCTTTGGGGAAGGTAGAGGATTGTGTGGCGCTGCAGCTCACTTTGGTATGGCCAGTGCATTTGCCTAAATGAGACAGGATTACTGACTGGCAGCCCCAGCCCATTTCACACGCCTGATGGAGGAAGGCGGTGGGGGGGCCTTAACACTTCAAAACTAATAGCCCTTGCGCACCTGATCAACAGTGCAGGGTCTGTCTAGACCCTGTCTTGTTGATCACAGCATGGCGCAAGGAAAGCCCTCTCAGACCCCTGCAGTCTGGGGCCATTCAAGTGAGTGCTGCTGGAATCTCCAGCAGCGACACTGCAAAAGGCCACTGAGGGGCTCAGTGACTTGCAAGCTCCTCCGAAGCAGAGCGGCGTCTGCCCTGAACTGGAGGACGTACCTAACCGGAGCCTGCTGTTCTCTGAAATGACGGTACCGGTACTCTCCCTGACCTAAGAAAAGTGCTGGTACTGAGAGCCAGAAAATTCGGAAGTGCCGGTACTCAGTACCGGTGAGTACCGGCCCATTTAAAGCACTGCCCATACCTCGTGTAATTCCCAATGCAGGCCTTAGCAGGCGATGCTGGCTGCATCAGGAGTTAACGGCAGTTGTAATTCTGCCCTAAGAAAGTCCCAGAAACAAATCATCATCTCTCTCTGTTTTAATGCACATATATTTCAGCTCACAAAGTTTGGTTCTGAGGGCAAGCAAGCAGCCGCGGTCTGTAGTGGGAGTACCTGCCGGACGGTGACGTGGGGAGGGGCAGGGTGGGGGTAGTAAACTATGGATTACGGAGGTTTACAGGTAAGTAAACATATAGATAAATAAAACTAATTTCATTGCGCGCACTGCATCGCATTTGGGAATGCAGTGCATGCAACAACATTTGTTTTATTTATATGTTTACTTGCCTGTAAACCTCCGTAATCCATAGTTTACTACCACCCCACCCTGCCCCTCCCCACGTCACCGCCCGGGAGGTACCGACTACGGCTGCAAGCAAACAAGAACACTCTAGCAGGATTATAAAAGAGGGCTGCCTGAAGAAAATCACAGACCAGAAACTTAGCGTACCTCCTAGTATAAGCCCAAGCCAAACTAATGGGAAGAGGATGTCGCCTAAGGCTAGGGCGGTCGATCTCAAATCTGGGGAAGCGGGTTCGAATCTCAGCAATGACGCTCAACATCCTGTGATTCTGGGCAAATTACTACATCTCCCCGTGCCTAACAAAAATGAGTCTGTCCTTTTGTAACATAACTGATGCTCATGTGAAGCGCTCTGATACCCATTACCTTCGGGTCAAGTTTGCGCTATATAAAACACTGAAAAAGTGAAAGAAAAAAAAATTACACTTTATAGTGCAAACAAGCAACAGTGGCATGGAAGCAATAATAATTAAGCAAACTACCACCTCTTATAATCGATTTATTTACATAGCAGAAAAAGCAGAAACATCTTTTGGGGGATGCTCAACTTGTAGGATTAGATTTGGCAATAGGTAGCAGACCCCTCTCCAGGGCTATAATGAATTTATAGTTTCTGGCCCAGGTCACCTTGAAAGACCTCTGCCATTGTTCATCCTCTACTTCTCTAGGCATGGATGCATATTCCCTTGTCTGAGTTACCCCTTCTTGGATCAGTAGATCACCACTTTTGGCTCTTCTAATTACTTGCTTTTTTATGTAAGACTCGCCCGCTACATTTTTCCAGTTAAATGCTACAGTAAATATTGCAATATTGCCCAACTCAATTACGCTCACCTTTTTGACCGCAGAAAGATGAAAATCTGGGTTACCCATGCCAAGGTTTTATCCACCGACTGAGCTGTATGTAAAACTCAGTAAATTATACCTAATCTACTGAGCTATGTTGTCAGTTTTGTTTAAACAGACATTTCTCTGGATTAAATCTCGAGTGCAGTTCATAAAATATACTACAAAATGGAGGGGAAGATTTATTAACATTTTGCACCAGGTTTGCATCACAAAAGTGGTATCTTTGTAAATCTGCCCGAGTGCACACATACTCTTTCTATACTCTGATATTTATTTAATCAGAGTTTTGGTGAAGCACAATATGTCATGATTCTCCTGTTTAAGAGACACTTGTGATTCTACAGGGCAAGTGGCGTCAGTGTGCTAGTACAGAACCCATTACTTTATTCCTGTTGCTAGTCTATGTTCCATGTGTTAGTTTGATTTCAGGTCAATTGATCAGTCCCAGGTGAAAAATTTTGCAATTGTATAGTCTGAATTATGTTTAAAAATATCAGTTTATTTACTTTGAGATTTCCATGTGATTTTATGTATTTATTTTGAACCATTCCCTGCCTTACACCATACCAACATCATTTCCTGTACCATTCCTCCTTGCCACTCACCTTTATCCTCTCCATTTCTTTTCATCCTGTTTTTGAAACACCATTCCCTCCCCCTCCCCATGATTGTTGTACCCTAAGGTGTTTTCTTTTCTCAGTCCGTTGCAGTCTATGGTCTTGGGTCCATAACAGACTTTGGCCGTGGGACCCCAAGATATTAATGCCTGTTTTCGGTGATGGTAAGGACTAATTTTGAGGTTGCATTTGAGCCTTCTTTGGCAGTCCAGTCCATCTAGGCTCTTAGCCGATCATAGGATTTGTAATTTCGGTTAATACATTTCAGTTAAAGAGGAAGCATGTTCTTGTGTGTGGATAGTTATATGAGAATGCATGTTCCACTAATTATTTTGAACCTAGGTGAGTTAAAGGTTTGTAGGTGCAGGAAGGCTGACCACAGATGCCTTGTTGACTGGTAGTAGTGCAAGATTTTGATCAGATAAGGTCATGAATCAGCAGGGTATCCAAGGTTTTAGAAGAACTACAGGAACACTTGTAAGGTGTATCCCTTTAAACCTGTGGTGTACTGCCCTACCGCAGCTGGGTGCTGTGACTAGCTAGCCAGCCTGGGTCAAGGGCAGGACTTCTGGGTCACGATAGGCAGTAGAAGTATTTAAACTTCAGAGAGACACTAGGAAGCTGCCTGGCAGCTTTGTGTTGTATGGCTCTTTGCTGTTGCTAGTTTGTTTACCATTTCCATCCCCCACCTTGTAGAGCCTGACCTTGCTCTTTGAATTCAATTTTGACTCTGGCATAATACTGTGGCTTACTCTCTTTAAAACCCTTTGCCTGTTTTCTCTGACCTTGCTCTTCAGATACTGTTTTGTCTTTGGTAAAAATTCGGTATTTGTAAAAGCGCAAACTACTCACCCTTAACAGGTCTCAAGGCGCTGGGGGCCGTCGTGAAAATTAAGTGAGCTATTGCCCAGAGTCACATGGTGCTGAGCTGATCTGCTGCCGGAGCCAGGGATCGAACAGTGAGCCCTGGGCTCCAAAGTCAGCTGCCCTGGCCTCTGCACCACACCTCTACGCTCCACTTTGGTGGACAACTGTGAATTTAACTTTACGAATCTCTAACCATCTTGCCTGTTATGCTGTCCTTGCACTCTGGACTTTGCTTTGGCTTTGTTGCCTGGAGGTGTCTCCCACTCCCTTTCCCTGCTAAGACATATCCTGTATCCTTACCTTAGTTTGGGGCCAACCAGCTTTACTTCTTCCTGGCCTAGGTTGACTGTGACCTGCCTTTAAAAAGTTGGTGAGTATACATGCTTATTGAATGTTTGTTTGGTTCGAACATCATGCATTTTTGATTAAGACTAAAGGGTTGCATGTACCTTTTTAGGTCTCGCCTGTCGATGCGCATGCGCATCGAGCTTGCGAGCCTATTGCGGCTTTAACAACGTTTAACTAAGAAGC
Organism: Lissotriton helveticus; assembly: GCF_964261635.1. Classification (NCBI taxonomy): domain Eukaryota; kingdom Metazoa; phylum Chordata; class Amphibia; order Caudata; family Salamandridae; genus Lissotriton; species Lissotriton helveticus. The sequence continues at coordinate 459,100,400 of NC_136060.1, read as the reverse complement.
AAGGAATCGTGGCGATTCCTTGCAGTGCCCGTGACTTTTAAGCTCAATGCGCATGTGCATTGAGCTTAAAAGCGCGTGCACATCAGTTCCCTCAGCCGCACTCCAGGCCCCTGCTGTTTTCACACCCCCTCCCCGCTCCGCCCCCTCCCCTGCCCGCCGTGTCGCATTTCTCCTCCCCCCTCCCCTTCTCTGCCTTCCCTCCGTCTTGTCTCTTCACTTCGCCGTGCCTCCCCTACTCTCCTCCCCCTCCTCCTCCTACTCTCCTCCCCCCTCCTCCACCTACTCTCCCGAGCGAGCTTCAATCTTGTTTGTAAAAGAGATAACTTGCCAGTTTTATAAAGTCAAGTTCGGAATACATTACATTGTCCCAAGATGATTTACGAGCAGGTAGAGGAAATGCGCCATGATTCTGTTATCCCTCCCGCCGTTCACTGCTTTGGTTCCCCCTCCCCTGCCCGCCGTGTCGCATTTCTCCTCCCCCCTCCCCTTCTCTGCCTTCCCTCCGTCTTGTCTCTTCACTTCGCCGTGCCTCCCCTACTCTCCTCCCCCTCCTCCTCCTACTCTCCTCCCCCCTCCTCCACCTACTCTCCCGAGCGAGCTTCAATCTTGTTTGTAAAAGAGATAACTTGCCAGTTTTATAAAGTCAAGTTCGGAATACATTACATTGTCCCAAGATGATTTACGAGCAGGTAGAGGAAATGCGCCATGATTCTGTTATCCCTCCCGCCGTTCACTGCTTTGGTTCCCGCTGCCATATTAGCATGCAGCTGTGTGAAATAGCAGCGGAGTTTACACAGATACGAAAAAAAAAAAAAAAAAAAGATAGTTCTGGTGCGCCATGGCTGCACCAGCTTCAAAAAACAAAGGGCATGATTCCAAAGGGGTATATGGAAAAGGAGGGACTTACACAAAAGGCCACAGACAGCCGTAGTTTTCAATAGGCTCTAACGCAGATCGGAAATGCGGCACTTTTTACGCATGTTCATAATGACAAAATGAATCTGCACGCGAGACGCATGTGCAAAAATTGCTGTTCTAACATGCGTTTGTCACTTGCACAGAATATGCACCAGGTACCGGTGGTAGGGGTGTGGGAGGTCCTGTGATTTGCACCTGATACACTTTATTTTCATTGGACAGTGTTAAGCCAGCAGTAGGAGACAGAAGTGTCCCCGCTGAGTGAGTTGAAGGTCAAACCTATGCCTCTACTCTTGTACGCCATGATCAATAGAGTAGAACATTGTATGTGTACCTCATAAGGGATAGGAATGTAATTCAATCGATTAAGGTGCAGGCTGTTTCAAGGTCCATACGTGTCAAAGCTTCTCCCATGTGTGATATGGGCGCATAGATGGGGGCACTCTGACATCAGCAGGACCCGTTCCTTCACCCATATGCCTCGCTTTATCATTTCATTTTGGGGTTTTGAAAAGTGTGAGCAACTATTCCTTTGGCGGCCTCGGAGCCTCACGGGAGCCAGCGTTTATAGAGTAGCAGCTGCACGCCCACTGCTCTGATATGCACAGTCCGGCATGGTTAACACCCCAGCCCCACCCCACAAAATCCAGGCCTGCGGCCAAAACGAATTAGAGCAGGTACGATTATTATTTCGCCGTTACATGCCATTAATTTCCCTTTCACGCACGACCTTGTACACTCTGCTGCACTTTATATGTGTTCAAATGAAGATGGAAAGTGCATTCCTCGGGCTTTGTAAGTTATCCACGGTGTACTTCCTTGTGGCAGCGCCTGCATTGCATATTACTTACTTGTCGTTCCAACTGATCTGCAAATAACACATTTGCATCACCAAAAGTGGAAATAAGCTGCCATTTTCTCAACTTCTGTGTGTACTGTACCGTAGCCCCCACAAAAGTCCCACAGTCAGCAACAGTGGTAACATCTCTTGTTTATTTTCTCTTCCTTGTTTGTTATATCTTCCTCCGCATTGCTGGCTCGCCCCTCCCCCTCCACAGCGGCCCTTATTGTCACCTCGGCTTACACTCACCCCTCCTTTCTCCCCTTTAGGCTGCTTTCGGATGCTTTGTTCGCAGCTTGTCATTTACTTTTGCATTGTGGGCGTATTATGATTATATTTCTTAGGGAAGGGTAGTGCTAGTCCAAGGTACATTGCGCGCTCCCACCTTTCTCTGGCCTCGTCTTAATTTGTCTCTGTAAATAATTAAAATTTAGCATCTGAGGTATTGCGGGTTACCTGTAAATGTGAAGCGATCTAATTTTAGTTTCTGATTTGACGTTTCTGAATTTAAAAGTTTGTTTTCATTTATCTGAACAAACCTTTTACTGGCACAGTTGTAACTGTTCTCACTGTGGATACAATCATGTTTGCAAGCGCTGCTTCTAGTTCGAACCTTTGTAGACAGGGCCTATACTGAGCGTGTTCTTGTGCTAGGGCTTAATTTCAGCCGGGGTTTACCGGTGCGCACATTGGCGTTTAATTCCTGGCGCTTACTCTGGGCATGTTGTAATACATATTACTTAAGGAATATGCTGTTTCCGTTTTTTAACACCCAAAAGTGTAAGTTATCTGTGTTCTGCTTATTATGTTATTCATCCTAGGTGTCTGGGCCACGGCAACATTTGTGCTCTTGTGCTGCCCACACAGGAAGCACACCAGCCCCCTCACTGTAATAGGAGGCAGACCCAGCACCTCTCCCATACTTCTAACAAACAGCTCTACAGTAAACAGTCTGTGTACTGCTTCTTATCACTGCAATCTATCTCCGTTCACTGGCTCCTCACCCGCCCCCTTCACTCCTCTCTAAACATTCCTTCCCATGGCGTTTGGATCTCGGGAGAGAGCAGTGGCACACAGCTGCATTCCTCCCCTGTTGTTGAAGATTTTACCACTAATTAACACAGTGCAGTCGAGGTCGCTTTCACTTTTGTGTCCGCGCTTCTTTTACTGGTGAATTTCATGCCTATCTGTGCTCCTCACATTCACGCATAATAAAGTGTAATTCATAAAGCACATTCGGTACCCCTCACTGTGCAGGTCGCAATAACTGACTTACTTTAATAATTGGGTGGCAATAGAAATATCCAACACTCCAACATGTATCACAGTGAGCTGAGCACGTTGTTATAACTACTTCCCTTTTGACAAACTGCGATACACACTGTGACAAAGGCACACTTCCACGTCTCTCTGGCCTTCTTTTTTTTTGCCTCTGTAAATAATTAACATTGGCACCTGGTGGATTGCGGGTTACCTGTAAATGTGAAGGATGTAAATTCATTTTCTGTTTTCACGTTTCTGAATTTAAAAGTTGTTTTCATTTATCTAAACAAACCTTTAACGGGCACAGGTGGAACTGTTCAAACTAATAGATACAATAATGTTTGTAAGCGCTGCTTCTACTTAGAACCTTTGTAGGCAGCGCCCAGAATGAGCGCGTTCTTGGGCTGGGGGCTTAATTTCAGCAGGAGTCTACTGGTGTGACCGTTGGCACTTCATCATTAACACTTGCATTTTGTGTGTATTATGAAACATATTTCTTATTTAATCTTCTGGATACTGTTGGACTGCTGTAATAGAGGTAAGATGTGTAGCTACCTCAGCAGTTCATAGTCTTCTAGCTGCCATTGGTAGGGCCCATAACTATACCTTTTTATATTGTAGTATGCTACATTTAGTTTGTCTTGATGAAGACACATGAAAAGGTGTTGCAAGGGGTCAAAACGCTTATGCTTCCACTGATACCGTTTGCAAATAATTCTATGCATTGCAGCCTTCACATTGGGTGAAGTCGGTGCCCTTGCAAATAATTTATTGTAGAAGCCAAAAAAGAGACGTTGTTTCTCTTTTTAATTAACTTTCTCCATGCACCTAATACTTGTTCACTTGCACTGTGCTGCGACTTGGAGCACATTTTGATGAACTATAGTTTTTGTGTAGTTGTGACAAATCTATATATAGCTTATTTTGAATTTTATACAAGTGTTTACTCTATATCAATTTTTTCTCAGCACTTCGTCGGAGACCATTTGCTTTCTTGCTCCCTCGTTTGTATACCGCTTCCCACTCACAACCACCAGTATTTTATTTTATTTTATTTTTATTAACATGCTTTCCTCACTCACCCTCACTAACCCTCACCCTCACTCACCCTCACCCACCCTCACCCTCACTCACCCTCACCCTCACTCACCCTCACCCTCACTCACCCTCAACGCCTCACCCTCACTCACCCTCAACCCCTCACCCTCACTCACCCTCACCCTCACTCACCCTCAACCCCTCACCCTCACCCACCCTCAACCCTTCACCCTCAACCCACCACTCACCCTCACTCACCCTCAACCCCTCAGCCTCACCCTCACTCACCCTCAACCCCTCACCCTCAACCCCTCACCCTCACTCACCCTCAACCCCTCACACTCACTCACCCTCACCCTCACTCACCCTCAACCCCTCACCCTCACCCTCACCCACACTCACCCTCACCCTCACTCACCCTCAACGCCTCACCCTCACTCACCCTCAACCCCTCACCCTCACTCACCCTCAACCCCTCACCCTCACCCACCCTCAACCCTTCACCCTCAACCCACCACTCACCCTCACTCTCACTCACCCTCACTCACCCTCAACCCCTCAGCCTCACCCTCACTCACCCTCAACCCCTCACCCTCACTCACCCTCAACCCCTCACCCTCACTCACCCTCAACCCCTCACACTCACTCACCCTCACTCACCCTCAACCCCTCACCCTCACTCACCCTCACTCACCCTCACTCACCCTCACTCACCCTCACTCACCCTCACTCACCCTCAACCCCTCACCCTCAACCCCTCACCCTCACTCACCCTCAACCCCTCACCCTCACTCACCCTCAACCCCTCACCCTCACTCACCCTCAACCCCTCACCCTCACTCACCCTCAACCCCTCACCCTCACTCGCCCTCAACCCCTCACCCTCACTCGCCCTCAACCCCTCACCCTCACTCGCCCTCAACACCTCACCCTCACTCACCCTCAACACCTCACCCTCACTCACCCTCAACCCCTCACCCTCACTCACCCTCACCCTCACTCACCCTCAACCCCTCACCCTCAACCCCTCACCCTCACTCACCCTCACAACACATATTGTGTTACAATAGGTGTCACATTTGCGAAAGATAAAACTATCTAGAGATGTAGCATAACGACCAGAGCTGCCATATAAGTCACGTAAATACAAAACATGTTGCATTCCAAATGCTATAGGTGTCACATTCGCAAAAGTTATAACTATTGGCATTGTAAATGACAAAGCCATCAATTTAGCAATTTTAACAACGAAAAAATAAATAAATTATGTCATTTACAAGACCAATAACTACAACTTTTCTAATGCGAAACCTATTGCATTCCAACCCCACTCACCCACGCAACGCCACTCACACACGCAACGCCACTCACACACGCAACGCCACTCACACACGCAACGCCACTCACACACGCAACGCCACTCACACGCCACTCATCCACGCAACGCCACTCATCCACGCAACGCCGCTCATCCACGCAACGCCACTCATCCACGCAACGCCACTCATCCATTTGCAAAACGAAAAAAGTTAAACTCTTCTATTGCGAGACCTATTGCATTTTCAATGCTTGTTTGATTAGTGGGTCACTCTACCTCCTGAGAGCCTTTGTCTCCATGAATACTTGCACTGTGACCAGAGACGTAACACCAGAGACAGCTGTAACAAAGAGAGTTGGGTGTGCTTCACCTCTCACTCTCTCATCCATTCCCTTACCCCTTGGATAGTTGACCCTGTCTAGTGCATCCTCGTTGATACTGTCAGGGCCCCACTCTGGGGAGCGAGCAGATTGTCATCAGAACTCTTCGAGTGAAACTTGCAAAGTCTGACACTTGCAGACTGCTGAGGGCCTTGAACTGGACACAAAGTGCCAGTGAAAGCCATGAGTTCAGGCTTGATGGGGTCTGTGCAATTCAAGGTAAATGTAAATAAAGCTTCCTTTGCGGGCTTGTTGAGCATGCTGTTGCAGTAGTACTGTTGGCGTGCCACCACATCAATAATCAGGAAAGTTTTGGTGGGGGAAGTAGGAAGGGGAAAACATCCATAGCGGGCACAAGTCGTGAAGTACAAGAATGGTGGCTGTGTACACTTGTCGGGACAAATGGTTAACACAGAGGTGTTTGTCATTCTGCGTACCGAGTCTTCCATCTTTCATACCTGGTAAGCCAATAGAATCCATCCAGATGAAAGCAGAGGTTAAGAGTGTACCTGGTTAGTGAACCGCGACACTGACAACAGAGATACTGAGAACAATATGTAGTGTAAGCCACCAACGCGTCAGTAGGTACAGATTTGAACAGCATTAGTTCTGCAGTTATGTGAGAGAATGTTGGACCTGTGAATATTCAACATGAGATTTAGAACTTCTGTAAAGATTTTATATTGAAACCACGATTGTAAAAGCGGCCCAGCACAGGCTCTAAGATCTGAGCCAGACGCTTGGCTCAGACCTTGGCTCGCCCACATCAAGCTGCAAGTGCGTTAGAAGTAGTACACTTCTGAGAACAAGACTCAGGTTGAACAGTAGGGTGACATAAACTATTTTCACTGTAGGTGCCTCAGACCTACAGAACACCAGTTCAGTGGTAAGGGTGCCAAGTCTATTTTCACTACAGGTGCCTGAGGGAACACTAAGAATTGAATGCACCTTCTTATTACTATTTGCTAGTTTGACCGTACAGGTGACGTGGTCTACCATCATGGGAGGTGCTTTAGACCTGCAAGTGGTCAACTGACTCCTCAGTTGTGTTTACACATCGATGCTTCCTGCTGGTTTGTGTTTCTCAATAGGCAGAGTCGTCCATTGTGTGTCTGTATTTTTGACAGTTGCATTGTATTGTTATTTATATAGAGCTTTCCTACCAATAGTGAGGTCTGTTTAATTGTGTTATTTTATCTATTGTCCTTCACTGCGTCCTATTTTGCCCCACAGTAGGTGACTGTGACTCTATGGAGACTTGAAAATGACCATTAAAAAACCTCAAAGAATGAGTTACCTCTATTTTATGCAACTACAGAAAAAGAGAAATGCTGGGAATTTACAGATTACATCAACTGGTTTATTTTTGTGCTACACCCTGTGAGTCAGCTGACACGGCCACAGCACCGTGTGTCAATATCCGGGCATGCCGTCTTTAACAGGGGCTGGAGGGGACTGCATGAGGCGTGAAATGCAGCACTTTGGCACAAATAGCAACATTTGTCCTCTATCAAGACCTCTGAAGTGAAAGCAATAGAACCCACACTCGGGACCAACCACTGTACACGTTTCCTGGCCCCTGAATCACATGCAATGAACAGCTGATTTCCAGTCTGATTTCTTTCCTCATATATTGGTCAACATCCTTTTTTGTTTCTTCCCCCAGACTAGAGAATGTTACATCCTCAAAATGGTTTCACAACACATTCGACCTTTGACCTGCCCAGCATACTGTAAGTATCCTCATGGTGAGCCAGCCGCAAGGATATTAATAATATATTTCAGTTAGGGCTTAACACTGCCAAGTGTATTACAGGCAGGAGCGTACCTACTGTGGTTAGTAGACGGAGGGTCTGTGGGGGGACATGCATCAAAATTACTTAGAATCCAAAAATGCTAGTGGTGCAAGTTTGCTCCTATTTGACCCAATGTTAATTTGTCAACTTTGTTAATGAAATTTCACTAACAAAGGCAAGAACTTCTAGTCTCTGTAAAGTAAGAAGTTTGGAAAATCCCAGAGTCGTAATACATTGCACTTGTTAAGTCAATTTATTTTTAGGGACTCATTAATTATATGTTCTGGTCTCTTTTTATAGTGCAGTATTGCTGAATTGGTTTTAAAGCAGAGAAGACTGTCGCAGCAAGGGATATTGTGCAGAGCACAGTACTGAAGCATTATATGCAACATATAATGCAAAAAGATAGATTTCTGAAAAGCAGATGTACAAAATGTAGAGGTTAGAATAGTCATGGCTAACGTATGTCTATTGGAAATACAAACAAGTAAAGGTTAAAAATAAATTTTGCATGCTACATTTAGGAGTATATATACAAAGACGTACATTAATTCTTAACCTAACTGTTACTCTGTCCTAAAGCTAAGCCTAACCATGTTTTCTCGTACAGCTTGTTTCTGGGGGGCACCACTCCTACTTCCTCCTGTGCCACCTTTGTCCTGTATCCTCTGTGCATCATATCTTACACCTTCTAGTATTTTAACCTTACCCCTATACATAACCAAACTTCATCACTAACCCTAACCCAATCCTCAGGCCTAACACTCATTTTTACTCCAAACTTTCCTTCCAGTTTACCAAACACAACCCCTTACTCGAAGCCTAAACATAACACCTTCTTTTGCAACATCCCTTACATCATCTCTCACTCTACCCCAAACGTAAACAACTGCCAAAGTTAACCTAAACGTAACTCAGGGGCATATTATCAAGGGGGTTTATCTCCGCTTTTTTGGCTTTAAAAGCCAAGAAAGCGGAGATAAAATGATCTCCCTATTACCTAGCTGTCGCTAACACCAGTTACCGACAGCTAGTAGGCGATAGCGACCATCTTGGGCCCCACTTTGCATGTCAGTGATATTTATCACTAATGACATGCAAAGTGGGCGTGCCAAGATGTTAGCGACTGGAAACAGTCGCTAACACCGCTATCTCCTATTACCAACTTTTGGAGATTATCGCGCTAAGCGCGAATATCTCCAAAAACTAACACCTGCCCTGAGCAGTTCTTAGCCATGTTATCCAATGGGAGGTGGATAACAGGGCTAAGAGCATTAGCTCGGTAATGCATGAATATCGCTGACTTTTCAGCGATATTCATGCATTGCGGCCGTTTTTTATCGCATTTGCGATAAACCTTGATAATAGCAAGGTTTATCTGCGATAATTTCTGACAATGCTTAGCGTTAAAAAATTCGTTGCTAAGCATCGTTAGCGATAAATATCGCTTAACGTTGGTAATATGCCCCTCAGTCCTTTACTCCATTCCTAAATCTCAAACCAATCCTAAGCCTTCACCTCGCCTCCCCTAACCCATAAACCTTACCGTGCAACGTCATACTGCACCGTAACCTTTAAACTTAACCTAAACCCTACTTAACTTCTCTCAAACCCAAACGTCTCTTTAACTTCTTCCTTTTCCCAAACTCTAACTCCTGCATTTTTTCACAACTTTTTATCGAACTTTCTGCGAAACGTTCAAAGCATGCTTTTTAGGCAAAGTTGTTTTTTCTTGTTGATCACCATGCATTCCATGATATATTTTTAAGGTTTAGTGTTCAATGCAGTATAGTGTCCCAAAAATTGTGAATCTCAGGCACTAAAGATGTTATGAACATAACATACGCGAAGCCAGGATGAAGAATGAAACCCACAGCAAAACCTACCCTTCCATAAAAATAAAAATAAAAAATACTGACAGTAGTAACAGAGTCGGGTTTAGCCCAAGATGGCAAAGTCCTTAGATTGGCTAGGTGGGTCAGCGTCTTCAGCGAGAGCATTTTAAACTTTCAGGAAGACTTGAGTCTGTTATACAAAGACTTTTTTTGGCTGCAAATTCGACGATGAGCCAGATCACAGGGTTTGTGACTGCAAAATGGCTTTTTAAATGTACTGAACCATTTTCCCTCTTCGGTATCATGTTACCGAACTGCAAAATCTATGATTCAGAAAATAACATGGTTTGTCATCTCAAAATATCTTTTTTAAATCCACTTAACCAATTTTGCAATATGGTAACATGTTACTGAATCGCTAAATGGGGCTGTTTGCAGAGAATATTGAGTTGTAAATTTCGGAAGACAGACATATCAGAAATAAAATATCCTGACACAAAAATATCAGGATGCAAGAATATCGTCAAGATTATAATTTCTTTTGGTAAGTAGTATTGTTTTTAAGAATATCCTTGTTTTTATTATCGATATCGATTTTTTCATTTTGTCTCCATTAATATAAAATCGTTTTTTAATTATTGTGTTTTAGTTCATACATTAATTGTATGTGTTACTTTTGTTTGTACAATTGTTATTAATATTTTTAAATATAGTTTGTAATTTTAAGTGAGTTCGAATATTTTCTTTAATTGGCCGCACCAAGTCAGATAGACCATTGAAGCCAACCTTTAACAGATCAGGGCAGTTCTCCCTGCTGGATTACACCTTAGTTGAAGCAAGCTCAGGGAAGTGGGTTGCTGACTTTGCTGTCCTGCCACGGCAGGACAACAACCATAATGCCCTGAAATTACAGCTGCGGCTCCCAAATCTCAACAAACCTATAGATAGCAGCACCCCAGTAGCTAATAATTAGGGCTCCCGGTTTTCCGTTTAAATGGATATTTACACATAAATACAGACGGAAAACAATTTTTCCTTTGTCTGTATTTATATGTAGATGCGTTTAGATACTAGTAAATATTGCGTGCTGCCGTGCTCCAGCCTAGGTGACTTGCCACGTCCCTCAGCTGCAGACAGGCCCCCCCTCGTGTGTGGTTGCCTGAGCTGAGTCAGCTTCCCGGGCACAGCCGCACCCGAGTACTTCACAGGTCTTTAAAAGACCTCTAACTTGTTAACGAGGCTTTGTTGTTTTGACACCACTTCTAGAGCCTCTGTATCTCCAATCTAACTATTGCTGGGAGAGTCAGCTCCCCCTCCCCCCGAAATGTTTTCCCAGCCCCTTACTAAATTTGGCTCTACTTGTGCCGCTGGCTCCAGGGCTTGTGATTTGCTGGAGATTCCTTCTAATAAGGGTATTTTTTGACCTGCTGCCGTGCCCCTGAGCCAATCGTGGTTGGGGCTGGAATTTTCATGTGTTTGTGGGTTGCTCTTGCAGTGCAGTGTACTGTCACGTAATCTCCCCGTGACTGGCAAAAATGAATGTGCCCTAATATGAAATGTGTGCGGAAAGGTAAAGCGCTCAAATACCACCGTGCCGAGTTCGTGCTATTTAAATCTGCAGCAACATGTGGCTGCAAGAACAATCCACCTGAGTGCACAACAGCAGCAGCTTATTTATTTTACTGCCAATAATCACTGTGATACTGCCCATCTTTCATAGGTGAGGTCTGTTTTAAATCTAAAAGAAATGTCTGTAGCTTTTCACACATCACCCATATTAAAGAGAAATGAAAGGGAAACGGTGTACATTGTCCATTTAAATGTGGAAAAATACTAGCTGCAGCGCTGCCTTTTGATTGCTGCAAAAATAAATGTGGATAAATACAGATAAAATGCCCCAAAAATAAATATGGATAAATACAGACAGAAATGGCAAAAAAATAAATACCATAAAACCGGGAGCCCTACTAATAATTAAATCCTGGCTAACAATAAAAGGAGAATCAGATGGGGGCTCTAAAGCAATCACCTGATAAGATAGCCGCACTTTTCGCTCTAACCATATTGCCCTTTCAGGAATTCGGGGATATTGCCAGGGCAAAGAATATTCCGCAGTTGATTGATAGAATAGAGGCGCTGCACTTAGAATTAACTACCAGTCTGCCAAATATATTTAACCCCCCCATCATATTCCAAAGCAAAGCAAGGCTCCCATCTGACCTGGTACAATGGCACATGCCGTAAGGCTAAGAGGGCCCTCCTATATGCTATCATAAGTAATGATAGACCGCAGATCAAACAAACGAGGTGCTGTTATCGTGATTCCATCAAACAAGCTAAGAAGGATTGAAAGACAGATAGATGGGATGCCATCAGCTTAGCCCTTTCTAATAGAGACATGAAGTCGTTTTGGTCATTAGTCTGCTCGGAAAGCAACATAGGCCAGCCTGCTCTAGGACCAAACATATCTGAAGAGGGCCATGGTATCACTCTAGCTGAGGTCCACAATGCTACCAGGAAACTCCCTCTTGGAAAAGCACCAGGTTTATATAAGATTCCAGGGGATTTATTTAGGGCAGAACGAGAAATATGGGGACCCTATCTCTGGATTGTTTTTAACGCTACACTCCAAGGTATGGCGATCCCTGACACCTGGTTGGGGGCTGAAATCTACCTCTCTTACCGATCAACTATAGACCGATCAGCTTGATCGATGTCACCCAGAAACTTTGCTAGGATTCTCCTTGATCGCCTCCAGGTGTGGATGGAGGAGAGTGAAATCTTGAGTCCCTATCAGGCAGGTTTCAGGAAAAACATCTCGACCATTGACCAAATATTGAGGTTGCAGGTACTATACTGGACGACGGTATCAATGGAGAGTGGCAGTCTCTTTGATATTCGTTGACCTGAAAACAGCCTTTGAATTGGTTCCCAGAGATACATTATAGGAGGTTCTCAAACACCAGGGAATCCTCCCTTATCTCTTGACATTAATCATGAGATTGCTCATGGGCAATTATGCCCAAGTAAGGTACGGGAAACTTGGGAAATTAACCCCTCATTTCCAAGTCAATAGAGGAGTAAGGCAGGGGTACGTGCTTGCTCCAACCCTCTTTTGCCTCTTCATCAATGCTTTGGTCACCCATTTAAATGAGGTAGTGGATAATGATGTCCCAAAACTGGCGCATAGCAAGATGCCAGCTATGATGTTTGTGGATGACACCTTGCTTTTTACTAAGTCACCCATGGGCATCCAGAGGTGCTGGACAGCTTTGTAACCTTCTGCACAACTCGAGGGCTGGAAATTAACACACTAAAAACAAAATTTATGGTTTTTAATCCAGCCAAATCTTTCCATCCTAATCCCTCATTAAATGGTACCTTGTAAGAGAGGGTGACCGTTTTTGATTATCTCTGTGTCACACTGTCTGAAAAGTTTGATTGGCATCCACAATTAGCTAAAGCTAGCCTCAAACTTGCCCAGAAGGTAGGTTCTTCTTGCAAACTGGCTGCTGCGGTGGCTGAGATTTACAAAGTGCAAATTAGGAGTGCTGTAATGCATGGGACTGAGCTATGGGGGCATTTTGGGCTGTCCAAAATTGAGCACAACTATATGAGACAGCTGCTGGGTCTTCCACCTAGTACCCCACTCATCCCCTTACACATGGATCTTGGTAATAGACCCATAGTAGAGGAGGTAGGTCTTCGACCATTAACATTCTGGTGCAGATTGTGGGAGACCCCGAAATTTGCAGGCTATCGGATGGAATTAAAGGATCTTCTAGGCTTTCCGGGAATGGGTAACCTGCCTTGGTGCGCACATATTAGGGACACATGTTACAAGCTACGTCTCCCAAACTTATGGAGTAACCATGAAGTAGCATATCAGGCCATTTCACGTCTTGCGCTAGTCAGAGCTTATAGATTGCTCAAACTAGCCGACATACAGGGGAATACTCTATTAGGTCATTTAACAGTTGATTTTCTAAACATCAAAGCTGACTACCACTTTGAGCACTTTTTGGATATCATTCAACCTTTCTTGGCAACTCAACTCTATTTCCAGATCAGAAGAGGGACTCTTCCGCTTCGTGCCTTCACCAACAAGTGGTCAAAAGCCTTTCCCTTGGGGTGTCCTGCATGTAATTGTACTGATGAGACTGATATTCATGTTTTCTTTTTTTGTCCTGGGTACAAAACAGCTAGACGGCGATGGTTAGTTCCACTTTGCAGGAACCTGGGGTGTAGGCAGTAAGTGGAGGCATTCAGATTACTGCATATGGACTCCCACCCTCCTATAGTTTTGCAGTTTCCCGCTTTTTGAACTCTATGTGGCTCAATCGGAGGTCAATCCTAAATTCAGCTGTGCAAGTCTAAACATTTTCATAGCGTTCATATTGTTATTCTTTATTTACATTAGTATTTTTAACCTTTTAATCGATGTTTTATTATTATTCCCTTTTTTACCTGTCACATTTTAAAAATGAACACCAATGAATAATGGAAATTTGAAGATATCAACTTGATTTGGGGAAATTGTTGGTTGGGGACTAGTAGCACCTTATTTGTTTTACCTGTTATGATTAATTTTATCAAAGTTTTAACTTAGCTTGGTCTTATTTTATCCTCATATACTGCTCTTTTTCCATGTATTTTATGTATTACTGTCTGTATTGTTCACTTTTTAAGGTCTTATTGACCAAAATAAAGTTTGTTGAGATGGTTAATAGTAATTTATAGTGTCACAGCAGGTTTTTAAGTTTGTAGGGGGGACAGGATGATGAGTTAACTAAGTGATAATTAATTACCAATTAAATATTAATTGTTAATTCATTTTTTATTGAATATTAATTATGTAAATTCTGGAATACTTATATATTTTACTGGGTTTGTAAAGGTATAGGGTTAAACATCATTTAATAAATAATGAACAATTAATTATTAATTGTACTTTCATTATTTATTCATCAATTTTGTAAATTGTGTTATACTTATTTATTTTAGTTTTGTTTTAGGTGTGGGCTGCTAGGTTTGTAGGGGTGTAAGGTGGGAAGGTAATTAAGTAATTATTAAATTTTTCTTTAAAAAATATTAAATAATTATTAAACTTATTTTTGAAATAGTAAATAATTCTAAAAATAGTAAATAATCACTTTCAATTGCTCAATGATTATTTAATTGCTTATTAATTATGTAAATTGTTTAATTGTTTTTCATTTTCTTAATAAATATTTGTCTACATTGTTCATGTTAATTAATAATGCTTATATTAAGAGTTTAATATTTTTGGTAAATGAATACGGTTTTTCAAATATGTAATATGTTTGAAGTTAAGTACTTTCTCTACTGTTTGCTTAGATTGGAGTGGGAATAGTAAATGTAACCCCTCCGAAGTCCAACACTTTCCCTACTGTTACACTGACTGGAGTAGGAATGGTAAATGTAACCCCTCCAAAATCTAACGCCTTCCCTACTGTTGCTTTGAATGGAGTGCGAATAGTAAATGTTATTCCCTCTGAAGTCCAATACTTTCCCTACTGTTGCACTGACTGGAGTAGGAACAGTAAATCCAACCCCAGTTAAGTACAACACTTTACCTATTGTTGTGCAGTTTAAAGTGGAAATAGTAAATTTAACCCGTTGAAGTCTAACATTTTGAATACTGTTACACTGACTGGAGTGGAAATTGTAAATTTAAACCCATCAAAATCTAATGCTTTCCCTACTGTTGCTTAGGGCCTTATTATGAATTTGTTAGTCCCACAGCGTTATAGTTACGTGGGTTAGCTATAATTCACGCCCCTGCAATGTACTGTTTATGACCTCACTTCTTACATTATTTATGACAGGGTCTGTGAGATCACTGATGACATCTCAAATGACATCACTCATTACGTCATTGATGACATCATCCAGTGTTGTCTTATATATACTAAGGTGCTACAAAAGTTAAATTAGTATACTTTGTATATTATTAATGAGTGATACAATTTCTAACATATATTATGTGAGTGGGTGTGTGACTGTATCCGTGTGTAAGTGTGTGTGAGAGTAGATGTACGGTGAAGTGAGTGGGTGTGTGAGTGCCTGTATTGGTGAATATGTGGGTGGGTAGTAGCTGCATGGATGAGTAAGTGGGTGTGTGAGTAGCTGTATGGGTGCGAGAGTGGCTGTATTGGTGAGTGAGCGAGTGGATGCTTGAGTGGCTGTATAGGTGGGTGAGTGGCTGTGTAGGTGATTCTACGGTGGGTGAGTTGGTGTGTGAGTGGCTGAATCAGTGACTGAGTAGATTGTTAGTGGCTGTATGGGTGTGTGAGTGGCTAGATGAGTGAGTGAGTCGGTGTATGACTGGCTGTATGGGTTAGTGTTTGGCTGTTTAAGTGGGTATTTGGTTAAGTGAGTTGCTGTGTAAGTGCCTCTATTCGAGAATGATTTGTGTGAGTGTCTGCATGGGTGAGTATATGGCTGAGTTCAGAGGTTGTATGCATGAAGGAATAGGTGTGTAAGTAGTGTATGGTTGAATAAATGGGTGTGTGAGTAGCTGTATGGGTGATTGAGTGGCTATGTGAGTACCTGGGTGGGTGAGGGAGTGGATGTGTGAGTGACTACCACCATTGAGTGAGTGGTTGTATGGGTTTGCGTATTATTATTATTATTATTATATTTAAGTTTATAAAGCGCGCAGCTACCCGTAGGTTTCCCGGCGCTAAAACCAAATGAGAGAGAGCAAACTAGCAAGAAGGCAATTACAGGTTAAATAACCAAGTTTTCACCTCTCTACGGAACTTAAGGTAGCAAGGTTCGGTGCGCAACAGTAGGGGAAGGGAGTTCCAAAGCGAGGGAGCGAGCCAGGAAAAAGAGCGGCCACCCATTCTAGATCTTTTGATTCTAGAAACCAAAAACCGATGCTGATTAGATGAGCGAAGAGTACGGGGAGGACAATAGTGCTGAACCAAGGAATTAAGATAGGGTGGGGCCAGGCCAGCATTAATTCTGTGCATGAAGCAGAGGGCCTTAAATTTCGTGCGGCTTTCAAGGTGGAGCCAATGCAGAGTACGTAGAGAGTTGGATGTATTGGGAAGTTTACAGAGCAGTCGCACCGCCTTATTCTGGACTGTCTGTAATTTACGGGTCACCTCTTTGCAGGCCCCCAGGAGAAGAATGTTCCCGTAGTCTAGTCTAGAGGTGATTAAGGCCTGGACTACGGTTTTCTGTGTATCCTGGGGGAGCATCCAGATGATCTTTCGCAACCATTTGATGATGGTAATACAAGTGGAGGAAGTTTTAACCACATGGTGCTTCATAGATAACTGGTCGTCAAAAATGACGCCGAGGTTACGTGCTGTTCTAGATGGGACGGGGAGAGTGCTCATTTGTGAGGGCCAGTGTTGGGGTCCCCTCAGGGTAGTGTTATGGCCGAACAGAAGAAGCTCTGTTTTCCCCCCGTTCAATTTCAATTTGTTATCATGCATCCAAGCAGCGATGTTACTAAGTCCTGCACAGAGGGAAGAAGAGAAAGAGTGAGATCCCATAGAGAGAGAATAGATGATCTCGGTATCATCGGCGTACGAATAGATAGTGAGCCCAGCTTGCTCCGCAATAGTAGCCAATGGTCTGACATACAGATTAAAAAGCAAGGGGCTCAAGATAGAACCTTGCGGAACACCGTACGCCGATTTATAGGTTTGGGAGACTGAAGAGGAGGAAAAGACTTGAAAGGTACGGTCTGAAAGAAAGCTAACAAGCCAGTTGAGGGCTGAGCCGGTGATGCCAGGTGATCTAAGGGCATTAATAAGGATGGGGTGGGAAACCGTATCAAATGCGGCACTCAAATCAAGCAAAATGAGTGCCACGGTTTCCCCCCTGTCCACTCGGCATCGGATGTTTTCAGAGACCCCCAACAGAGTAGATTCCGTCGAGAAGCCGGACCTAAAACCTGATTGGGATGGATGTAAGATGCTCCTAGATTCAACAAGGAAGGTGAATTGTGAGTTAATATGCTTTTCTAAAATTTTTGAAAAAACCGGGAGAAGTGAAATAGGGCGGAAGTTGGATGGAATACTTGAGTCAGCGTTAGCCTTTTTTAACAGAGGCACTATTATTGCATGTTTCCATGCAGAAGGTACTATGGCTTCTCTAAGGGAGGTGTTCAGTAGATCCAAAATGAGTTCAAGGGAAGAATTGTCCAGCATTTTTAAAATTTGAGGGGGAAAAGGATCCAGTGGGGAACCAGATTTGATTTTACTGATAATATCGTAAAGTATATTGATATTAAGAGAATCCCACGTACCGATCAGCTGTGAAGATGGAAGACTGGTCTCCCTTGGGACCCCAGGTTCACGGGAGATCGTGAGGTTAGATGCTTTAGAGGGGCAGGTTACTGGATCACAAAAGGTGACTGGAACTGATGATTCGGGGGAGAAATGAGGAGGGGCAGGTTTTTAAAAATCAGTATAAATGGTGTCAATTTTGGCGATAAAAAATTCAGCCAGAGAGTTACACTGTGCGGCATCTAGACAAGGCGGTTTGGGCTGACATATTGTGCCCGAAAGCTTTTGTACCGCCTTAAAAAGTGCCTTAGGGCGATTTTGTGCCTCAAGAATAGTTAAATTGACATGTTCAATTTTTGCAGTTTTGCACAGTAAATGATATTTGGTTAAGGCAGTCTTATAAGTTTGCTTGGAACACAGGTCATATTTTATGCGCCTTTTGCGCTTGAGGTTTTTGCAGATGTTTTTTTCTTGTTTTAATGCAGTTGTAAACCAGGGCGCAGGCGGATGATGTGGGTTGTGCTTTTGCATGCGCTCATGCATCGGCAGCATGTGTAAGCCAAGTATCGATTACATCAGCTGCTTCAATACTGGTCACTTCCGCGGGAGGTCTAGAATTCTCGAGGCAAGAATTAAGTTTCTTGAGATCCAGATTATTCCAATTTCTGGATGTCCTTAATTTAGTAGAAGCAGAGAGGGTGTTGGGCAAACAACCAATGGTAACAGAGAAAGTCACCATATAATGATCAGACCATACAAGAGGTAAAGGAGGCTTACAAATAATGGTTTCTAAATTAGAAAAAATAGGATCCAAAAGATTCCCTGCCTTATGAGTAGGACCAGAGTTATGTAAGATGACATCAGGACTCTGCTGCCTGATCCTGAAGCTAACCGAACAGCGGATTCTGCGCTGTTGCAGACTCGAGGCCAAAACAATCCCTGCCGCCATTGCCGGCAAGGCCACGCCCACTTTAGGCCACGCCCCCCGCCCCAATCTGAATAAAAACGCTGAATACGAGCTTCTATCTCAGACCTACGTACCCTCCTGAGGCGGAAGCCGGGAGCGCTACGGTGCTTTTTTAAAAACTTGTGTGTTCTAATTTGTTCTAATTTTTAATCACTTACTGCACTCCATGGCACATCAGGACTCTGCTGCCTGATCCTGAAGCTAACCGCACAGCGGATTCTGCGCTGTTGCAGACTCGAGGCCAAAACAATCCCTGCCGCCATTGCCGACGAGGCCACGCCCACTTTAGGCCACGCCCCGCCCCTTTTCACCTCCTTGATAACATGTGCTTCCACCGTGCGCGCAGCGGACGGGCGCAGCGGGCGCGCCAAAGGCGCGCCTAAGGCAAACCCGTCTACGCCCGTCATCGCCAAGACATCGCCTCTCGCCTGTCCCCCTGGCCAGGCTACACGGGAAGTCTACCACTATGATAGAGAACGCCTTGTCGCCCTAAACCCTGGAAAGAGCTGCGAGACGATATCCGGACATCTCGGACAGACATGCCTTCAATGTAAGACATGTCACTTCTCTACTCCCAGCCCCTGTCTACCTAGGCACCTCTCAGTAGCGCTCAAACAAACCCCTCTTACCATCTTACAACTTAATGTTAGGTCTCTCTATAAGCACCACCCAGAGGTTAACACCCTCCTACTCGAAGAGAAGCCTGACATTCTCTTCATCTGCGAAACCTGGCTCCATGACGACATGACTAGTGTTCTTAACCTCACGCTCCCAGAGAACTACCAAATGAAATCGATAAATAGAGACACCAGAGGTGGCGGCATTGCCGTCATCTACAAAAAGCAATTTCTCTGCTCCTTTATTAAAGAAAATATCTCGAGCTGTGAAAGTGCTCGCTTTAAGATCACGACGGGCCCTCATTTCTCCCTATCTGGCTTGTACATCTATCGACCCCCCGGACCTACGTCTACATTCACTGACGCTCTCCTTGAAGTGGCGAACACCCTTGTGGTGGGCTCAGCAAACTTCACAATACTAGGAGACCTTAATCTCCATTTCGATCGGAACCAAGATCCCACCATTAAAAACCTTCTGGCCGACCTGTCAGCCCTACAACTCTACCCTCTGATCAAGGACGCTACCCACTCTGCTGGGCATATACTAGACCCTGTCTTCACCAACATCCCAGAGACTACAACAGAGGCGCCCAAACCTATGGGATGGACAGACCATTACTTAATTAAATTCACCATATTGATTAAGGAAACATTCAACAGGGCTGAGCCTACCCGCCGCCTAAAAAGATCATGGCACAAACTCGTACCCAAGGACCTGCAGTCCACCCTAGGAGAATTCCATCCAGGGGCACATTCAAACACTAACACAACATATGCTGCCTTCCATGACTGGATTACTAAGGGACTAGAGGCCCTCACCCCTCTCAAATGGACTAAGGGACGCAGCTCCCCCTCCAACCCATGGTTTAACAACACCCTGAAATCCATGCGGAAGGAATGTAAGAAAGCCGAGAGAGCCTGGAGGCGAGAATACAATGACAGAGACAAAGCGCTCTATCTGTCCAAACAAAAGCTATACCACAAAGCTATCTGTTCTGCACGCGCCTCCTTCTATGCTGAAGAAATTAATACCAGCCCTAACCCCGCCAAAGTTGTTTTCAAACTAGTAGAAGAACTGCAGAGTAGCAGATCTCCTCCCTCCAGCATTACTTCTGCGCAGCAATGTGAGGACCTTGCCACATTCTTCATTGAAAAAGTGCAAACAATTTATAAATCCTTCCCACTGCACTCCACTACATCGCCCAGCTCCTCTATACCCATCAGCAATGGCACCACGCTGATGCATATACCTGAAGTCTCTCATGAGGACCTCACTAAACTATGTAGGAAGGTCAAATCAGGTTCCCCGGCAGACCCAATGAGACCGGCTCATTTCATCGAGTCTCTAGACTTTTTTCTGCCTTCCCTGGCGTTCACATTGAACCTTTCCTTCTCCTCGGCCAGTGTCCCGTTTGCTTGGAAACAAGCGTGGGTCTCTCCCATCATTAAAAACCGACCCTTGATCCCTCCAAATTGGAGAATTTCAGGCCCATTTCACTGCTCCCATGGCTGTCCAAACTCGCAGAGGCTCATGTAAACATCATCCTGTCTAAACACATGGATCAAAATAACATCTTAGATCCATCCCAAAACGGGTTTAGGCCGGGCCACAGCACTGAGTCGGCCCTCCGAGCCACATCGGAACACCTCCGGACGATACTTGATGCCGGTCAAAGTGCTGCGCTGATCCTATTGGATCTCAGCGCTGCCTTTGACACGGTATCTCATAACATTCTCCTAAATCGTCTGGCCACTGTGGGAATCTCAGGCCTTGCCTTGGAATGGTTCTGCTCCTTCCTGAAGGACAGAACTTTCCGGGTATCAGCTCCTCCATACCTCTCCCAGCCCCACTCCATCGGACAGGGAGTTCCTCAGGGCTCTGCACTCAGCCCATCCCTTTTCAACATATATGTGCAACCACTTGCTGCAGTGGCCAGAGAATGGGACCTCACGCTGGTGTCATACGCCGATGACACGCAGCTGGCCATCACTCTCACCGAAGGTCCATCTACCTCAGCCGCAAGGTTCAGAGATGGTCTGGCTGCTGTGGCCCAGTGGATGACAGACAACTGCCTGCAGCTTAATGCAGGCAAGACGGAGGTGCTGCTCCTTGGAAAGAACACTAGCCACTGGAATCAGCACTGGTGGCCTTCGTCGCTGGGCACCATTCCACCCCCCAAATCTTTGGTCAAAAACCTTGGCGTATGGATGGACTCCTCACTTAATTTCCAGACCCACACAAAAAAAGTAGCGGCCACCTGTGTGGGCCTGTTGAGGAGCCTCAATCCCATACTCGGCTTCTTCGACCCCAAGGTTCGCCAAGTGATTGTCCAAGCCATAATTATCTCCCGCTTGGACTACGCCAATGTCTTACTCCTGGGTGCCAACAAAGCGGACATAGCACGATTGCAACGTGTGCAGAACACCGCGGCAAGAACCTTGGTCAGTCTTCCACGCAGATGTTCAGCCAAAGCCACAATCCGAAAGCTGCACTGGCTACCCATTGAATCTCGAATCCAGTTTAAAACTCTTATCATGATCTTTAAAATCCTTAAAACTGAACGCCCAGATCTTCCCTGACCACTCCTCACACCTTATGTGCCACAGCGCAACTTGCGCTCTCTAGGCCAACATCTGCTGACGGTCCCCCGCACAAAGCTAGCCCGCATTGGTGGACGTTCCTTCAGAGTGCTGGGAGCCAAACTTTGGAACACTCTGCCAGTGAACATCCGCTCATTGGAAAATCTGTCTGCCTTCCGGAAAGCCGTCAAAACCCACCTATTCCCCTTGCTTTAGCCTCCTAGTTGCTTTCCTTCTGTCCTCCGCTGAGTTTCCGTGGTTCTTTAGCGCCGGGACGCCTCTTTGCTGGGGCAGCTGTTTGCGCTTCATCAAATTATAACATAACATAACATTTAGAGCAGCAAGGTCCTGTAAGAGGTTGACGCTGGTGGAACAGGAAAGATCATTCAAGTGTAGGTTCAGGTCACCAATAATTGAAAAATTAGTGGAGTTCTGAAGTAGAGGTGCTACATGCTCAGGGAAGGTGGAAGCCCAGGAACTCGCTGGGCCGGGGGGACGATAAATAAGCATCCCCGAGAGGGTAAAGTTGGGAGATAGCGAAAGTTTAAAAAGACCAGCTTCGCTGTTCGGTAGTTCAAGGTCCTCCCATTTGCAAGAGTACAATCTATTATAAATTATGGCTATCCCTCCACCTTCTTTCACTGTTCTATTTTTACCTACATATGTGTAGTTATCAGGGAGGGCAGATGTAATATCCGGTCCAGAATAGTCTTTTAGCCATGTCTCGGTAAGAAATAGAGCTGCTGGTTCCATGGAAGTGAGGAGAACGAAAATCTCTCTCTTATGTTTAACTAATGATCTACAGTTTAAGCTGATCAGCGTCCGAGCCTTAGACAGATCTATAGATGTAGGCTTTGGGCGAGATGGCGGAAAATTGGATGTGACTATGTTGGTTAAAGAGGGAGAGGATGTGAATGGGTATGCGAGTGGTTCTGTGGATGATGTGATCAGTGTTGCTATTTGAGATGTCATCAGTGATGTCACTGACCATGTTGTGAGTGGTGTATTATGTGAGGTCATAAGCAGTGCATTGCCAGGGCGTAAGTTATATTTAGCTCAGGTAACTATAACTGCTGAATTTAACAGGTTTTGTACTAGTGAAATCTGACCCTAAATATAATGTCCCTGTAACCTTTGGTATTTTCAGTGAATTTCTAAGTTTTTTAAATGTTATTTCCTAACTATAATAAACCCTGTAATCTTTGGATTTTTTACAGAATTTCTAAAGCTTTTTAAAATTGTATTTCCTAACTGTAACCTGTAATCTTTGAGAGTGGGTGTGTCAGTGGCTGTATAGGTCGATGAGTGTGTGTGTGAATAATGAATATATGAATATAAAGGTATTTGTATAGCGCACAGCTATTCAGTTGAGTGCCCGGTGTGAGTGGTTGTATAGATCTGTGAGTGGCTGTATTGGTCGGTGAGTGGGTGTGTGAGTGGTTTTGTGAGTGGCTGTGTGTGAGTGTGTGAGTAACTGTTTGGGTCTGTGAGTAAATGTGAGTGCTTTCTCCTGCTTTTGCCTAATTGTTCACTGCTTTCTCCTTCTTCTCCTCCTGTTTTACTGAGTACTTTAGGACCTGGAATCTGATGTACTTGTCTAAAGAAAGAACTCAAACATTCCTTTCAGGAGAAATCTTACCAGCTCAGGAAACAAAGATTCCAGAGGGTTGGGGAAAACAGACAGAAACATTATTTCTGTCAGTATTTCAGCAAAACTTCCTCAGAAGCAAAATGCCCCTAGAAACACCAGAGCTCTGTCATGAATCCAAGAGTAGGAGTGATCCCAACACTTATGAATTGCCATACTGATCACTCAGAGCTCAGAATAATCTCAGTGTAAATAGCTTTACCATAAAAATAGGAAACAATGGGCCCGATGTAGGTAGCCCTTTACCGATCGGAATCGGCCGAAAATACCGATTTTCGGCCGTTTCCGATCGGTAAAGGGCTATGGAGATGTAGGGGCACATTTTCGGTAATTTTACCGAATCGTTATCATTACCGAATCGGTAAATTTACCGAGTCGGTAATATTTACCGATTCGGTAATGATAACGATTCGGTAAAATTACCGAAAATGCAATGTAGGTAGCCTATGTTCCGGCAGCACGTGGCTTACAGAATCGGTATTTTACCATGGAATACAAATCCATGGTAAAAAACCGATTCCTGTGTACATGCACATCTGTGCATGTACACATGTGCCATGTGACAGACAGACGTGCCCTTAGGGCATGTCTGTGTGCCACATTGCACACATGGCCGTTTTGGGGGTGCTAGAGGGTGTCAAAGTGACACCCCCTGCACCCTTGTGTATTCTTTAAATACCGATTCGGTAAATACCGAATCGGTAATGCCTAATCATTCCTATGGGCTTCAAAGCCCATAGGAAAGAATGGGCATTACCGATTCGGTATTTACCGAATCGGTAATTAATGAATTGTTAAGGATTCGGTAACGAATCCAGATGTTGGGACCTACATCCCATTTACCGATTTTAAAATACCGAATCGGTAAGATTCGGTATTTCAAAATCGGTAAATGGGATTTACCTACATCGGGCCCCTTATGTGGTTTTTGGTGCCTTCTGTATCACAATCAATAGGTACCCGTAATTCACAAGCAGTTTTTCCGTGGCACATTTTGGCAGGGTTGAACTGCCGAAATGTATCCAGGTGTGCAGACTTTAATGCACTCAGTAATTACCAGGTGTAATAAACTCCACAAAACTTGTAATTCAAATCCCTGTGCAGGGATGGAAAATCTCTCCTTCACTCAGAATGTGACCCAAGCTGTGTAGATTGGTATGCCTCATAAGCATGACCTAGATTTTGTGCAAAAGTCTGCTCTGCCACCCAAACAGCTGCATAGATAGGCGCTTCCTGTTTGAAAATCATATAACGTGACGTGTATTTGTAAAGCCCAAATTCAACCAAGGGCATCTTGCCACTGAATACCAAATGTTTATTGGTAACCAACAGTACTGATTTGATCAACCTCAGAAGGATGAAAGGCTGAGTGGACCCACCAGGATCTGAACCTGGGACCTTGAGGTCAAACAGTAGATGCATGAGTCCACTAAGCCACCAGAACTGGTGTCCATATCACTTGGAAGCAAATTCCCTAATGTGCATCCTCATTGAAACAGAAGAAAGAACAAAGAAATCAAAAACATTCCAATAAAAGCCGTATACAATCTATTCGGAATTTTGTTTTATATGTTAATAAGGAACACTTTCGTTCAAGAAAAATGGCAAGGGTAATTAATAGGTAGAAGTGACCTGGGGAACGGTAAAGAGGTTTCTTTATTAGCAGGACATATGACATGAACTGCGTATTGAGATCAAGCCATATTTTTGCCCCACTTTTGTTACTTTTCTTTTTTAGTAGAAAGGGGAGATGATAGTTTTTGCCATAAGTGGAATAAGTAATCTCTCACTGTATCTTTTAAGCGGTGCAAAAGGGGGTGGTGATGGACGGAGCATCTTAACCAATCAAACACTCACACCTAGTCAAAAGATCTAGGTATGCTCAGACGTGAGTCCCTTGCTCACTTTGCCACTGAATTCAAGCAAGCCTGGCTGAAGACTGCTGAAATGCCAGAAACCGGTCCTAGGAAGCTTATTTCCGGTCCAGGGAAGGCATGGCTTGGTAGTTCGGGCTGGACTGTTCCCATGAGGCACAGGGTCAGACTGATTTGCATATGGCCATGTCTGAACTGGGGTGGCAGATTGGGCTAAAGAACGGTGATGGATTAAACCCAGATCTTTTGACTGGGTGTGAGTGTTTGATTGGTTCAGATGCTCTGTCCATCACCACCCTCTTTTGTACTGCTTTGTTCGCCATCAGTTGGCAGGGTATGCTCAGACGTGAGTCCCTTGCTCACTTTGCCACTGGATTCAAGCAAGCATGGCTGAAGACGGCTGAAATGCCAGAAACCAGTCCTAGGAAGCTTGTTTCCAGTCCAGGGAAGGCATGGCTCGGCAGTTCGGGCTGGACTGTTCCCATGAGGCACAGGGTCAGACAGATTTGCAAATGGCCATGTCTGAACTGGGGTGGCAGATTGGGCTAAAGAACGGTGATGGATTAAACCTAGATCTTTTGACTGGGTGTGAGTGTTTGATTGGTTCAGATGCTCTGTCCATCACCACCCCGTTTTGTACTGCTTTGTTCGCCATATGTTGGCAGGGTATGCTCAGACGTGAGTCCCTTGCTCACTTTGCCACTGGATTCAAGCAAGCCTGGCTGAAGACGGCTGAAATGTCAGTAACTGGTCCTAGGAAGCTTGTTTCCGGTCCAGGGAAGGCATGGCTTGGTAGTTCGGGCTGGACTGTTCCCATGAGGCACAGGGTCAGACTGATTTGCATATGGCCATGTCTGAACTGGGGTGGCAGATTGGGCTAAAGAACGGTGATGGATTAAACCCAGATCTTTTGACTGGGTGTGTTTGATTGGTTCAGATGCTCTGTCCATCACCACCCCCTTTTGTACTGCTTTATTCGCCATCATTTGGCAGGGTATGCTCAGACGTGAGTCCCTTGCTCACTTTGCCACTGGATTCAAGCAAGCATGGCTGAAGACGGCTGAAATGCCAGAAACCAGTCCTAGGAAGCTTGTTTCCAGTCCAGGGAAGGCATGGCTCGGCAGTTCGGGCTGGACTGTTCCCATGAGGCACAGGGTCAGACAGATTTGCAAATGGCCATGTCTGAACTGGGGTGGCAGATTGGGCTAAAGAACGGTGATGGATTAAACCTAGATCTTTTGACTGGGTGTGAGTGTTTGATTGGTTCAGATGCTCTGTCCATCACCACCCCGTTTTGTACTGCTTTGTTCGCCATATGTTGGCAGGGTATGCTCAGACGTGAGTCCCTTGCTCACTTTGCCACTGGATTCAAGCAAGCCTGGCTGAAGACAGCTAAAATGCCAAAAAATGGTCCTAGGAAGCTTGTTCCCGGTCCAGGGAAGGCATGGCTTGGCAGTTCGGGCTGGACTGTTCCCATGAGGCACAGGGTCAGACTGATTTGCATATGGCCATGTCTGAACTGAGGTGGCAGAGTGGGCTAAAGAACGGTGATGGATTAAACCCAGATCTTTTGACTGGGTGTGAGTGCTTGATTGGTTCAGATTCTCTATCCATCACCACCCCGTTTTGTACTGCTTTGTTTGCCATAAGTTGGCTGGGTAGGCTCAGACGTGAGTCCCTTGCTCACTTTGCCACTGGATTCAAGCAAGCGTGGCTGAAGACGGCTGAAATGCCAGAAACCGGTCCGAGGAAGCTTGTTTCCGGTCCAGGGAAGGCATGGCTTGGCAGTTCGGGCTGGACTGTTCCCATGAGGCACAGGGTCAAACTGATTTGCATATGGCAATGTCTGAACTGGGGTGGCAGAGTGGGCTAAAGAACGGTGATGGATTAAACCCAGATCTTTTGACTGGGTGTGAGTGTTTTATTGGTTTAATTGCTCTGTCCATCACCACCCCCTTTTGTACTGCTTTGTTTGCCATAAGTTGGCAGGGTATGCTCAGACGTAAGTCCCTTGCTCACTTTGCCACTGGATTCAAGCAAGCCTGGCTGAAGACGGCTGAAATGCCGGAAACCGGTCCTAGGAAGCTTGTTTCCGGTCCAGGGAAGGCATGGCTTGGCAGTTCGGGCTGGACTTTTCCCATGAGGCACAGGGTCAGACTGATTTGCATATGGCCATGTCTGAACTGGGGTGGCAGAGTGGGCTAAAGAACGGTGATGGATTAAACCCAGATCTTTTGATTGGGTGTGAGTGTTTGATTGGTTCAGATGGTCTGTCCATCATCACCCCCTTTTGTACTGCTCACTGTATCTTCTATGCTTCATAACAACAAGTTAAGAAATGCACTTTCTTACCTGTTTTATAAAGTGAAAAATGTGGTTATGTTTCAGTTAAAATCCATTTATTCAATTGTTTATTACATAAGCAGGAAATAATCTGCAAAATCAACATCCTCTGTTTTTTGAAAAGCTGAGGATCAGCTGTGATTAGTAACAAATTATACAATATCACAGGGAGGGACGAATGGCTTGGTAGGTCCAATTTATGAGCCCCAACCAGTAACTTAAGACAAAGAGTATGCTGTTCATAGGGGGTTGAAGGGTGCGGGCTGGTTTAGGCCAGGTGTCAGACCACATAAATTGTAGATTGGTGCTGGAAAGGGCAGGGTAGTTAATACTCGTCCAGGAATAGCTCCAATAAGGAGCAAGGGCCCTCACACACCCTAGGGGTGTCATGCTTCATCATAGGGAAGCTCCTCATTGGGCCTGCGCTGCAATTATCAACGGGCCCCGCAGGGAGGCTCTTTGCCAGAGGTCTTCTCGGTTTTGCCATCGTGAAGCTAGATGGTTCATGTGAGGGTGACCTATGTGAAATGTGTAGAAGTGGTGTTGTGTGAAATGTTATTTAAAAATGGCTCTTGACTACTCCAAAAGAAGTTTGTTAGAGGAGTACCTGGGCCATAAATAAAAAAGTTGTGAACTGAATGGGGAAATATAGACCCGTATCAGTTCAAGTGAATTGTGCAAAGGGTCAGGGTCAACATGTTTCTTGCCTTCAATAGAGTCAAAAGGGATCTCTGCAATTCTTCATGACCTATAATCCTCATCTACTCTAAGGGGCGGCAAATTGTGTGAGGACAAATAGTCAAAGTAACGTCCCCTTATGCTGGGATTCTATAGTAATCCTAAAGTGTAAAAAATATGGGAAAAAAAATCTGTCATGTGTAAGGTAAAGAACCTATACCTTCCCGTCTAGGGTAGGTCCTGCACGGGGCTCCTTGTGTAAGGCATTTGTTTCCCTTTGCAATTTAGCCTGTCCCTTCTGGGGCACATTTAGCCTAACCCTCCGGTGCTACTTGTTTACAGAAGGTATAGATTCTTTACCCTACACATGATAGATTTTTAATTTTACATTTTTTTCACACTTGAGGGCTGGCTTCAACATTCACCCCACACCCATCCATCACAGGTATTACCGGTCAGGTGACCTTGCTAATCAAAGGGGCCGGGCGACCGTGCCCTAATCCAGTTCCAGAGTATTCAACCATGTGTTTGTGTCATTGCTTATACACTGCGCGGTGTGGGGGAAGAGGTACTGCCGCTCTGCAAGAGCGTTCCACTGCACATGCACTGGAGCGCTGTGTCGGCCCAGTAAGGGTACTTAGCTGCGGACTGGTGGAGGACATCCCACAAGCGAGCCTGCTGCCAGTTGATGTTTTGCCTGCAGGTAGGAGGTGCAGGTCTGGATGAGGCAGTGCTAGCAGAGTGTGAGGCACCCGCCTGGCCTGTAATGAACGAGAGACTGCTGCCTAAGTGCGGGGACAGGATCTTCCACATAAACCATGCAGCACCTGCCATAGCAGCCACGCACTGCCCAACTTACTCCCCAGAGGAAAAATATTAAGAATAAAAGAGCTAAAGAAGCCGCGCTACCTTTCGGTTCTCGGAGGCACTGGGGGCCTCATTTATGAGAAATGACGCATCGCTGCGTGAAAGCAGCGATGCCTCACTTCTCAGTGCGCACTCCTTGCGATATTCCTGATGCGTCATATTTAATGTATGACGCATCATGTCGCAAGGAGTTACAGATACGTCAGTATTTCTGACGTATCTGTAAGCGCAAAAGTGACGCATTGCTGGAGTGTGTCACAAAAGTGACGCAACTCCAGCAATTCGCCCTTTCACATGGGGCAAGCCCCATGTGAAAGGGCCTGCGTGGCGCAAGATTTTGATGCAACAGTGTCCTAAAAGTGACGCAGTGAAATCTCATAGATTTCACTGCGTCACTTCTACGACCCTTCCTTGCGTCAATACGCCCCCCTTGCATACATTATACCTGGCGCAGGTATAATGTGGCGCAAGGGGTTTAAAAAGTGACGCATCTACCTAGATGCGTCACTTTTTAAATATGGCGCAACAAGGCGCATTTTTTACACCACTGGTGCGTCACAAAAAGTGACGCACCGGCGGTGTAAAAGTGACGCACAGCCTCATAAATGAGGCCCCATGTGTCTTTACCTGCTGATGCGGGAGGAAATTTGCATGTTCATGCTGCCAGTGTCTGCAGCCACTTGAGGAAGGTGACTTCAGCGCCACCTGGTGGCCCGCAGCAGCTCAGGAATACTCAGCGGCAAGCCAATAAAATAGTGAGGGGGAAAGGGATGTATTCCCCCGAGGAGACATGCTTCTTTAAGCCCGCATGGGGAGAAACTGGGCACACTGGATTAAAAGAGCCACAAGCTGCCCAAAGATAACAG
This sequence comes from Lissotriton helveticus, assembly GCF_964261635.1. Lineage (NCBI taxonomy): Eukaryota > Metazoa > Chordata > Amphibia > Caudata > Salamandridae > Lissotriton > Lissotriton helveticus. Next base: position 459,070,301 of record NC_136060.1, on the reverse strand, counting down.
TGCCAAGAAGAGGCCTATGAAGAGGCTGTGGTGACGCCTAGTGGCCATGGGTGCTGGGATGCTGTAGCCCAGAACTGAAGTTAACAGCCCTCCAGGGGCATGACTGTGAAGGACAGAGGCTGTAAACCCTTGTATTGAGAGACTGTTGATACTCAAGAGAAGTCCAGACCAACTCCACCGTAAGAGAGAGGACAGAGCGCGCAAGGCGCTAGCTGAGGGGCCCCTGAAACCACTGGAAGCATGAAGGGTCTGAGATGTGCTGTGGGCCACGTCTGGAAATTGGATAGCATGGGCAGGAGCCCAGGAGTGAGAGAGCCCTAAGAGAAGACCTGTGAGAGGTCCACAAAGAGAAGACCTATGAGAGGTCCACGAAGAGCAGACCTGTGAGAGGTCCACGAAGAGCAGACCTGTGAGAGGTCCACAACGAGAAGACCTGTGAGCAGTCCACTACCAGAGGAAGAGTCAAGTCCTACAGAGCGGACAGGACGCCACCTGGGAGGGCTCTTTGAAAAAAAGATCACAGCGGGGAGGCCTGATCAGAAGACGGAGGAGAAGAGAGTCAGTCCTAGGGGGAGAACGTGACCAGGAAGGTCCAAGTGTATTGCCCGTCACATGGAGAGGCTGGATCAAAAGGAAGAAGAGAAGAAGGGAAGAAAAAGATGGGAAAGTAGAAGAGTGCTCTACGAGGCCACAACACTAGAGTTCAAAGAAGATAAAGGAAGAAGAGGAAAGTGTAGTAGACACCTGTCACACCACCAATTACAGACTGTTAGCTGTGAGTATCATCATTGTTAAGTACATCCCTAAGACCATCCAAAAAGCACCAGACATCTAGAGTGGAGCCTGCTGGTGAGCTCACTCGCGGCCATTGGACGATCCACCCTTGGGATTGCACCTTAGGATGAGATGTGACCCCTTGGCATGGCTTATGCTTATGGCTTACGCGACGCCTGCACAGCCCATGCAGTCCTGTGGCAATCCAGAAGCAAAGGCCTCAAGGGATTCCCATGAGAGGAGTGTCCCATCAAGAGAGATGTGTCTGCAGCCACTCCACGACATGTATCGGGAAGCACTGAAAGCACTTATGGAGACTAGGTCACCCCAAACACTATCCAGTAGATGCCTGGCACCAGAGTCCAGATGTCAAGAGTACACCGACCCTTATACAACACCCTTGAGGCGGAACGAGTGACTTGTAGTTGGTGCTGTTGGCGATTCCTCCATGACCCTATGGTGTGGCACGGGAGGAATACTGCGCAGTCCACACAGTCACATGGATGTCCGGTGAAAAAGGCCTTAAGGGATTCGTGTGAGAGGGAAATCCTGGTAAGAGATGGAAACCTGAAGTTGCTCCACCATTGGGCAGCTGGGAACACTGCGGCATCCGAGGAAGACATTTCAACAGTCGCATTGACATCACCTGTCCTTGGAGGCTTGCCATCCATGGAGCAAGTGCGCCTTTGCAGATATATCGGTACAAAAGGGGGTGGTGATGGACGGAGCATCTGAACCAATCAAACACTCACACCCAGTCAAAAGATCTGGGTTGAATCCATCACCGTTCTTTAGCCCACTCTGCCACCCCAGTTCAGCAACCGGTCCTTGGATGCTTGTTTCCAGTCCAGGGAGAACCTGGCTTGGCAGTTCGGGCTGGACTGTTCCCATGGGGCACAGGGTCAAGACTGATTTGCATATGGCCATGTCTGAACTGGAAAGGCATGGTGAGCAAAAAAACGATGGATTTAGGCCCAGATCTCTGTGCTGGGGTGAATGTATGATATTGTTCTGCATTCTGTCCACCTGTTGTTTTTGCTTTTGCAGATATATCGGCAGCAAATTCCTTCACTGCTCCATATGCTCCATCACAGTAAACTTTATAAATTGAATTCCACACAGTAAGACCAGGTGGGACAGGGCACACAGTGCCTAGGTGAACTGGCGGGTGAGAAATCCAGATTTCATCCACACCGCCATTCGTGCCCAGAGTAGTCTGGTTAAACAACGGAGGCGTGCCGTGATGCTTGGTGCTCCCAGCGGCACCGATCCACTCATCCTATCCTGCAAGCCACCTGAATAGACTCCGCGGAGTTTTGTTTTGTCATTTTGTTCACTCCCTCAGGTTGGACTCGTCCCATTTTTAATAAAGTTTGGGAGGGATATAGTGACCGGCTGGTCACGTTCTGGTCGTTGTAAAGTATGTGTTTCCACCAGCCACTCCTTGAGGGCTGGCGTCAACACCCATCCGTCACAGGAGTCACCGGTTAGGTGGCCTTGCTAATAAAAGTGCCCTGGGCCAGTTCCATACGTATGTGTCATTACTTATACTGCATGAGGGCCCAGGGCCCTGACCCTCACACCCAATAGAGCGTGAGCAGGTCAACTCAGTGTGTGTAGAACCTCGCCACACCCCGGCCTCATTGTAGACCGTGGTAAGAGGGGACTGAGGCCCAGCGGCGTTAGGTGATTCTGATAGACACACTGCAAAACACGTTATCCTCTTCAGCAAATAAACATTGGAGTTAAAATAAATATGCGTTTAGCTTGATGATGCTGATCAATGTAGTACAAAACAAGCTTTCCCTATATGATAAAATATGTGTTTGGGTACCATTGTTTGGTGCGCGGAATGGTGAAAAGGTTTGGCAACATCAGACTATTATCAAATTAAGCCACATTGAGCAAACAGGTTGTTCTTCAGAAAGAAAAGCGTTTGCAGTGGCACCGGTGAAAAAGATGAGTGTTACTTCTGCCACAAAACTGTGAAACATTTGAAAGGCCACAGCGACATCTAGTGGAACATTTCAGTATTCCTGAAGTGTAAACAAACCTACTGGCGGCATCTTTTCTTTCAAGATTTAACTTCACCACTTTTTCACAGGGATAGTCCCCAGGGCATAATTAAGTCCAAGGAGGAGGGGGGGCACGCCCTCCTTCTTTATAAAAAATATATATTGCATGGCCCAGTGATCTGGCATACCTGGGAGCTATAGTGTAAACAAGCGCTGGAGACCGTGCTTTTTAAAACAAATTTGGCGCTAATTTGAACTCAGTCGTGAATTCACCGTAGATTTTGTTTTTAAAATGCTTTTTTGCCAACACCAGAGCTAAGGGGTCAGGGTATTCCTACCCCGCCCCTTTTTTTTTCTTTCACATTTTTTAAATGCCTTGGCTGAAGCTGAGACCGTAGATAACTGCCAACATTACCTGGTTGAAGTGTCAGCACAAGATTGGGAGGGTTTGAGAAGCTTTTGCTTCCTTAGCTATTCAAATTTGTATTTTCTTTAATATCTCCCAAACTACTGAACAGATTTACACTAAATAACAAAAAGGGTTCTTTCTAGACCAAGAGCTACCTTTTTGCTAAATTTGGTGTAATTCCGTCCAGTGGTTGGGGCATCCGTCGTATCAAAAATCTCCATGGAAATGAAGATTGGAAAGAATCTTTTTCTTGAGCACCCCCACCCCCACCCCCTTTTTCTAGGCCCCCGCTTGACGGATCACCTAAAAGCTTTCCGTGCACAACAGGATTCACAGGCACACTTCTTTTGGAAACTTTTGTGAAGATTGGTCAAACTACGCCAAAGGTATAATCAAGTCAAAAAACACTTTTCTTATGGAAACATGGTCCTAATTAGAACTACCTACTGACAAATTGCAGTAGGTAGGTAATATAAATATATCCAGATTCTAGAGTCCAAATGAAAGGTACGCACACTCAGGAAAATCAAACAAATGATTTTTATTATCCAAACTTCACTGGCCTCCTGCAACACGTTTGGCTTTTCTCACGCGACACCCCTTTGGGCAGTACAGCCCAAAGCGGATGGCAGTAATCTTTCGTATATAAATATTTATTTTAGATATAAGAATTTTTTTAATATTTAAAATTCATTACTATATATTTATATTTGTGTGTGTATATATATATATATATATATAAAGACCGGCCGTTTAATTTGTCCAGAAGCAGCAGAGGAGGAGGTGCGTGACCACAGATATCCCTGAAGAAAGGTAAGCGGGACCTGTGTCTTTCCGTCCTTTGGGGTGGGGGGGAGTGACAAGTGACGTAGGTTGCTTGTTGTCACACGAACACTCGGGGCAGCGGGAGGCATTAGGCATACCGCGTTAATACCTAAGGGAACGACAACGGACACAGACACACCTACTGCACTAAATGATCGGGACACCTGTCTGCGTGTGAAATAACCCAGCAGGTGTTAACCGCGAAGATTATTTGCTGCTTGTCTTGGAACAATCACTGGCAAAAGGAACTCGGTAATCACTGGGGGGACAGAGAGATATACACCGAGTAAAGTAATAGTTTAGAGCTGTTTAATTGAGGTTATAAAAATGGAAGAAGAAGAAGAGCGTGTAAGAGCTGCCAAAACGCTTTTTGTAAGGAAAACTGTTCCCAGCAACATAACCAAAGAAAAGGAACAAGTCATGGCAACCGAGCCACTGGAATTGAAATTCAAGCAATATGAGAAGTTAAAAAGAACTGAAATCACCAAGTGGTGGGAGGCAACATCGTTGCAACACTATGTGGAGCAAAATATGGTACCAAGAGGACTACGTATCTTCACGACACCGACCTATGAAAGACCTAATCCTTTGATGTTAGAGGAGTGGTCGGCAAACTCGACCAATAGTTCACGGAGGATGCTTGAAATTCTAATTAAGTATGCCTGGATAGACCGAGATGAATTTATCAAGGAGATTAGAGACCTCATGGATGATTTAAAGAAATGTATGGAGGTAGAAAGTTTGAATAAAAGACTGAAACCAATACAAGAAAGACTAGTAAAACATGAGGAAGATATCAAAGCGCGGAAAGAGAGGAAATTAAACCGTGATTATGCTGATTATGAGAGTGGCCGAATTCTAACATTCAGCCACAAATATGATCACTTGTATAAGAATGACATATCTGGCATTTCCATTGTGGAGGAAACAAAAACTACAGTCACTGAGGATAATTTCACTAGCGAGAGTGAATCTGATGTTTCTTTAATCAGCACAGTGGTACCAACAAAGGGCAAAAAACAACTGACTTTTTTGACGAGTACCGGACCCTAAGGAGGGGGCGTGTAACAACGAGGGAGACATCGGTACCGAAACCCCGAGCACAAGGAACACGCGGAAGAGGACGCGGAAGAGGAAACGTAGCAACAGAAGATCACGGATCAGACAGCGATGGCAAAAGAGGCAAGGGACGAGGCGGCATGGGAACCAACAAGGGACGCGCCTACAAGAAAAGATACTAATGGATGACAAAACGGTAAATATGACCATAGTCAATCTATCCAAAAGGAAACTCAACATGATTGAGAAAAGAACCCTTTGTTTAGGACTATCATTCTGTCCCTCATATTCTTCCAAGTACACTGATAATCGGATTGATCTGTTCAAATACACCCGCAAACTTAAACTTAAAAAATGGCACAAGTTGAAAGGAGGCACAGTTGATACTTCTATTGTATCAGATATCTCTAATGTATATAGTTTTGACATTGGAGATGGTGACACATTAAATACTGTTATGGAACTAGGTATTAATGAGATGGGGGAGGAAACTACATGTAGCACTACGCAGCTGCTTTCAGAGTTGGATATATGTACAGATGCAGCAGCAAACGCTAACTTTACAGTGAATTCCAGCTTTGTACCAATTCTGCCTCATGACAACATTGATACCTTTCATGAGTGCGTCAACAAAAGCCTCAATGAACTTAGACATAAACAACAAAAACATAGGCAGAAAGGTGAACACAACATGACCTACAAACAGATACTGGCAATCAAATCCTTGATGGAGGATGATACGATTGTCATTCGCCCCACAGACAAAGGGGGTAACATTGTCCTCCTTGACAAGGAAATGTATATAGAGGAAGCCAACAGACAATTATGTGATACCAAATTTTATGAACCAATAGGGATTGAACGCTATCATGATAGTATCACTGTTTTGTGGGACTTGTTGTTTGAATGGAAAGAGAAAGGTATTTTAACATGGGAGGAGTTTGAATTTATGAAATGTGACTATCCCGTTCTCCCTGTGCTTTACCTACTGCCTAAGATACATAAGGATGCCATTAGACCCCCAGGGAGACCTATAGTGTCCTCACGGGGAAGTGTTTCTGAAAAAGTGTCCAAATACATTGACCACTTCCTGAGGGAGTTTGTAATGAAATTGGAAAGTTATGTTAGGGATACCAAAGATTTTTTGAATAAAATCGAGAACCTACAATGGGAGGCGGGCTCTGTACTGATAACTTTAGATGTACAGAGCCTCTATACCATCATTGACCATGACCATGGTTTGGAGGCATGTGAGGAATTTTTTAAAGAAAGACATATAAAGTTTAGAGAACACACACGCATGCTCTTGGACATGATAAAGTATTGTCTACAAAATAACATCTTTTTATTTAATGGTGAACTATTCAGACAGGTCAGTGGCTCTGCCATGGGCTCTTGTTTCTCGCCAAGTTTTGCCAATCTGTTTCTTGGGAAGTGGGAGAAGAGCATTCGATTAGATCCCAATCTCAAACAAGATTTTGAAAAGGTATCAATGTGGCTGAGGTACATTGATGACCTTTTCATCATATGGAAGGGAACCATGGAGGAGGCGGATATGTTCATTAACAAATTGAACCAAAATGTACTGAACATTTTTCTCAGTGGTACCAAAAGTATGACAGGTATAGAATACCTAGATGTCAAAATTAAGATCGAGAACAACAAGGTCCACACAACCCTTTTTCGCAAAGCCACTGCAGGGAACAGCATATTGCATGCCCTCAGCAGTCACCCTGACAGTCTAAAATGGAGTATTCCGTTTGGGGAACTGCTGAGGGCAAAGCGAAATTGCAATACCGACAGTGCATACACAGAAGAAAGTGAAACTATTCTGAATAGATTCAAGATGAGAGGTTATCCGAATTGGGTACTAAAGAAAGCTAGGGACAGAGCCAATGCCATCAAAAGATCAGATACCATCTGTGATAAAAACAAAGAGGATGAGGAAGGGGAGGATGTCACAAGACTTATCCTAACCTACAGTACAGATTCCCAAGCAATTAAGAAAATAATAACTAAAAACTGGGATGTACTAAAATCTGACAATGTCATTGGCAAAGAATTACCTGCTAGGCCGAGCATTACATACAGACGTGGGAGAAGCATCAGGGACATGTTGGTTCGTAGCGATATCTCAGCAGATCCATCTGCCAGCGTACATGGCCTTGATGGTTTCATTGTCATGTATATGCCGTTTTTCACGCACGGGCAAATACTTTATTTCCACCGGTTGCTTGGGACGTACCATGTTTTTCAAGCTTTATTGAGATTGTGACGCTCATGCCGTTTGACACGCAATTCGTGTGAGAAAGGGAGGAGTTACGATAAGCTCCATGACACGGGGAGTCCTGTTGACGTAACGCATTTGTTTGGAACTGCTTATATTCACCAATGTTTTCAAAGCTTTCTTTCACGTGATCAAGCCGTTTTGCGGCGAAACGCGTTGTGGAATAAACAGCACTAGTTTGATGCGGTGATTATCTCGTTTTTTGTCCTGAGAGCGTGTTTTACGAACTTTGGGTGCATGAAAGCATATTATTGTCGGAACTACTCCGCCGACGTACACGCCACTTTTCATGGGTCGCGGAGGTCCAGAAGGAGTTTTTTGGTTTCGTGGATATATATATATATATATATATATTTTAATAGATTGATACATTTAAAATATAAAACAATTGTGATAATGTAAAATACATATTTTATTATTATATTCTATATTAATACATTTAAAATATAAAAAACATAATGAAAGATAAACATTTTGTTAATTATGTTACTCTATAATTATATTGGGTAGTTAAAGTCAGAATCATTCGGGCAGGGAATCTCCCGCTGGCTGGGAGCAGACTTACTTTTTGCACTTGTGTGGCAGGAGCTTTAAAACTTCTCCCACCAGATGGAAGCAAACACATTTCCCATAAACTACTGTGTGGGCTCCTAGGAACACAGTAACCGCTGTGCCTTTCTCAAGGCCGGGTCACCCCCTTGCTCCCCTCGCCTGCTGATCGCCAGCCTCCTTGCCAGCCTCCTTGCCTCCTTGACGCCGACGCCGACACTGTCGCCCCCCCAGCCCCACGAGCGGCCCAGCCACTGCTGGGCCGGCCGCTCGCCACTTTTCCCGCCGCTGGCCCCCTGCGGCCCCGCCCACCACCGGCCCATTGGCCCAGACGCTAGCCCAGCCCAGCTGACCCACCCTCCCGTCCCCCTTATGATGCCCCCAGAGCGACCGCGCAGCGGACGCGCGCAGCGGGAGCACCGATTGAGCGCCGAAGGTGCGCCAAAGGTAAGCCCGTCTGCGCCCGTCCGCGCCTGGACCGCGCCCAGCGCCAGGACCCCTGGCCCCCACCGACGGAAGCCGACCCGACGGACCTACGACGCCACCGAACTCTACGCACTCAACGCCGGAAGAACCCCGGGATGCTACCGAGCCACCCCGAGACGCACCCACTGACCCTTCTGCTGCAACTCCTGCAAGTTCACCTGCATCCAGACCTCCGCTACACCAGCACCGACCAAGACCAAGCCGAACACCAGCAGCACCCACCTGAAGTGCATCCTGCTCAACACCCGCTCCGTCCACAGACACGCCGTCGAGCTCTGGAACCTGCTCGACACCACTTCACCGGACGTCGCCTTCCTCACGGAAACCTGGATGAACGCCTCTTCAGCGCCCAACATCGGCATCGCCATCCCAGACGGCTACAAGATCATCCGAAGGGACCGCATCAACAACACAGGAGGAGGCGTCGCCATCATCCACAGGAACACCATCCGCATCTCGACCAACACCGACGACACCCTCGCACCCGCCGAGCACCTTCACTTCCAGGTCCACATCAACCCCAAGACCACCCTTAGAGGCACCCTCATCTACAGACCTCCGGGACCACGCACACAATTCAGCGAAGACATCGCCGACTTCATCAGCCCGCACGCCCTCTGCTCTGCTGACTACATCCTCCTCGGGGACCTCAACTTCCACCTGGAGAACAACAACGACCGCAACACCACCACCCTGCTGGACAACCTCGCTAACCTGGGACTCAAGCAGCTGGTCACCACCCCCACCCACTACGCCGGACACACACTCGACCCCGTCTTCTCATCCAGCAAGGACATCGACTCCACTGGACGGACCACAGCTGCGTCCACTTCAGCTTCAGAAGGACCACGATCCACCACCACCAGCAACAGGTTGCACGCAGAAGCTGGAACAAGATCACAGCCGACCAACTCGCGACCTCCCTGAGCATGAACCCTCCCACCAGCACACCGAACCCAAGCCAGGCGGCCACCAACCTCACCAAGTGGATCAGCGACTGCGCAGACGACCTCGCCCACCTGAGGACCCCGCCTAGCAGACCCGGCAGCAAGAAAGCCCCATGGTTCACCGACGAACTCAAGAACTCCAAGAAGAACTGCCGAGCCCTCGAGAGAACCTGGCACAGAGACCCAACTCCGGACAACATGGCTGCCCTCAAGCTCGCCACCCGAAAGCACCACCAACTCATCCGCGCCACCAAGAAAACCGCATTCAAGGAACGACTGGACAACAACGCACACAACAGCAAGGAACTCTTCAACATCGTCAAAGAGCTCTCCAACCCCAACGCCGGAAACAACGACATCACCCCTTCGCAAGACCCCTGCAACTCCCTCGCCTCCTACTTCCACAACAAGATCGCGGACATACACAACAGCTTCAGCACTCAACCGACGCACGCCACAACCGAACCCCTGCCCCCCACCACCACCCTCCGCGCCTGGACCCCGATCAACACCGAAGACACCATCCGCACGATGAACTCCATCCACTCCGGATCTCCGACCGACCCCTGCCCTCACCACGTCTTCAACAAGGCCGACGCTGTCATCGCACCCCACCTGCGGGACATCATCAACACCTCCTTTGACACTGCTACCTTCCCGGAGAGCTGGAAGCACGCCAAACTCAGTGCCCTACTCAAGAAGCCTTCAGCAGACCCCACGACCTCAAGAACTACCGCCGCATCTCGCTGCTCCCGTTTCCTGCAAAAGTCATCGAGAAGACCGTCAACAAGCAGCTGGCCGCCTTCCGCGAGACTAACGGATCCCTCGACCCCTCGCAGTCTGGCTTCCGGGCAAACCACAGCACCGAGACCGCCCTGATCGCAGCCACCGATGACATCCGTGCCCTGCTCGACAACGGAGAAACAGCGGCCCTCATCCTCCTAGACCTCTCCGCGGCCTTCGACACTATCTGCCACCGTACCCTAGTACAGCGCCTCAGCAACGTCGGAGTCCAGGAGAAGGCACTGGAGTGGATCATATCCTTCCTCGCCGGGAGAACACAGAGAGTCCGCCTCCCTCCGTTCAGATCAGAAGCCACCGAAGTCATCTGCGGCGTCCATCAAGGCTCCTCGCTCAGTCCAACCCTCTTCAACGTCTACATGGGCCCCCTCGCTGACATCGCACGCCAGCACAACCTCAACATCATCTCCTACGCCGACGACACCCAGCTGATCCTCTCCCTCACCAACGACCCCGCCACCGCCAGAGACAACCTACACGAAGGGATGATAGAGGTAGCCGAATGGATGAAGAACAGCCGCCTGAAACTGAACTCGGACAAGACGGAAGTCCTCATCCTTGGATCCTCACCCTCCGCCTGGGACGACTCCTGGTGGCCCCCCGCCCTTGGCAACGCACCCCAACCTACAGACCACGCACGCAACCTGGGCTTCATCCTGGACTCCTCCCTCTCCATGACCAGACAAGTCAACGCCGTCTCCTCACCGTGCTTCAACATCCTGCGCATGCTAAGTAAGATCTTCCGGTGGATCCCCACCGAGACCAGGAAGACGGTCACCCAGGCCCTCGTCACCAGCCGTCTGGACTACGGCAACTCCCTTTACGCCGGAACCACCGCCAAACTCCAGAAAAGACTCCAGCGGATCCAGAACGCCTCAGCACGTCTCATCCTGGACATCCCTCGTCGCAGCCACATCTCCGGACACCTGAGAGACCTGCACTGGCTCCCGGTCAACAAGAGAATCACCTTCCGACTCCTCACCCACGCACACAAAGCCCTACACAACCAAGGCCCGGGATACCTGAACAGCCGCCTCAACTTCTACGCTCCCAAACGCCAGCTTCGATCGACCGGCCACGCCCTCGCCGCCGTCCCCCGCATCCGAAGAGCCACCACAGGAGGACGGTCCTTCTCCTACCTCGCCGCCAAGACATGGAACTCCCTCCCGACCCACCTCCGCCGGACCCAGGACCACCTCGCCTTCAGGAAGCAACTCAAGACCTGGCTGTTCGAGCAGTAGCGGACCCCCCCTCCCTAGCGCCTTGAGACCCTTTGGGTGAGTAGTGCGCTTTATAAATGCCGTGATTGATTGATTGATTGATTGAGTAAGTTAGTCGGCCCGGGGGGATTAAACTCTCAGGGAGGGTGGCTGCACGGCACCCTTATCTTTTAATTTAAGTTACGGTCCTGGAGGATGTGATCCCCAGGGCCCTTTTAAGGCTTGGAGAGGGGGCCTTGTGGCCTCTTTCCTTTTTTGTTATGTCTCCACTCCAGAGCCTAATTAGGCTCAGGGAGGGTGGCCATACACCCCCCCCCCCCACCTTCATATAACGTTGCGGCCCCGGAGTGTGTAGTCCCCAGGGCTTTTTAGGCTCAGGAGGGGGCCTGGTACCCCCCCTTAACTGAGATGGCGGTCCAAGGGGAGCGGGCCTTATTAGGCTTGTTGGCCGGTGCTAAAGTGCTTGTGCCCTCTTCCTAAAACATGGTAGAACTGTCTTACATCAAAATGGCATATTTAATTTAGTTGTGAATCCCTAGTAAAGTGGTACTACATCTTCACCAGGGCCTGTAAATTGAGAGAATGTGCCACCCGCTTAAGTAGCCCTTTGAACGTGTCTCAGGTCTGCCATTGCAACCTGTGTGTGCAGTTCTACACTACCATTTTGACCTGGTATAATAAACCTGTTAATTAAACGTTTAAATACATATAGGTTACTCCTTAGATAGGCCCTGGACATCATAGAGGGCAGGGTGTAATGCATTTAAAAAGTTGGACATGTTCTTTTAAGTTTTGCATGTCCTGGTAATGAAAAACCCTTAACTTTGTTTTTCACTTCTGCAAGGCCTGCCTCTCCCATAGGATAACATTGTGACCTTATTACAGTTATTAAGCTGTAACTTACAAATGGGCACAGGTGACCAGTTAATATTTAGTGTCTTTGGAATTTTAATAAAAACGCTTCCTTCATGGTGAAGTGAGATTTTAAATGACAATTTTGAAAATGCCCTTTTTAGGAAGTTGACATTTCCCTGCTATATTTAGTGCCTGCATCCTGTCTCTGGGTCACATGACTGGTATAGCTGACAGTTGGCCCTTGTGTATTCCTCCTAGACATCCACACACAATAGGGAGCTTAGTTTTGTCTGGATGGGTCATCACTGGCAGGATGGGAGGGTGGAGCTGGGCACAGCCCTACTTTCACCTGAATAGGCATGTGTCCTGCCTCCACACAAAGGGCTGCATACTCCCTTTAGTTAGCATGGAGCCAGGGCAGGGAAGACAGGAAGCCTGTAGACTTCAAAATTAAGCCTCTAGAAGCTTCTCACTCTTCAAAGGAAAGCCCAGTTATAAATATTGGACCTCAGACACCAACCTTTCAGTACACTTATGGACCTGTGGCTACTTTGCCAGGAAGAAGGACTGTTGTACTGCTGAAAGGACTGCTTATTCTGCTGGACTGCTTTCCTACTATGCTGAACTGCTACCTGCTGCCCTCTTGCCTGGGTGAGAACTACTCGACCTGCATCTTTTGAACCCAGGACCCCAGAGTGACTCTAAGGGCTTGTTTTCTGACCTCCTGACTAGAGCCCCAGAAGGCTCCAACAAGCTTGAACCAAACACCTGGACTCTGCCATCTGTGAGTCCTACCTGCCAAGTGGGGCCACCCCAGTCCTGGACCCTTGAAGAGGAGCCAGCAGGTGCTCTGCCGACCATCTGTGGAGCCACCAGAACCAAAGCATCTCTTCTACTATGCAGCACATTGCCTCTGCTGCAAGAGTGCTCCCAGCATTAGGACCCCACATCATTCTCACAGCCCACATCGGAACCACCGATGTGCAAACTTCTTGTCTATGGCAGTCTTGAGGATGGCACAAGTTCTCGGACTGAGCCTCGTTACTCCTTAGTACGGACGCACCACCTCGACTGCGCAACATATTCCTGACACCAGACTTCACATCACAAGGCCTCGTAAATGGGATCCCTGATGATGACTCATTGCATCACATTGCAACTTAGCATTCGCTTGGAACCAACGCATCGCCTCGGCTGAGCGATGCATCGTCGATGCGGGACCTTGCAATGCTCCGCAAGCAGGATTTAAGGTATTCTTGTTCGGCGGGCCTTACTGGGTCTTTATAGCCGGCCGATGCTCCATTGCAGTCGGCCTGAACTTGTGACTTTGTTTGGTCCGGCGCAACCAGATTCCACAGTTGACAGTTTATACTTTTTGGTACTATTTTGACTAAAATCCTTAAAATTACATATCACCAGGTCTACAGTTTGTTTTTTTGTCGCTTTGGTCTTGTTTTATTTATTAAAGATTACTCTTTTTTCTAAATCTGGTGTGGGATCATTTTGTGGTGTGTTTTCACTGTATAACTGTTTGAAGTGCTGTAAAAAAACCTTATACATTGCCTTTGAGTTAAGCCTAACTGATCTGTGCCAAGCTGCCAGGGGGTTGAGCCCAGGTTCATTTGGGTTTTGCTTGTGACTTCACCCTGACAAGGATTGTATTTTCTGCTTGAGTAAGGTTTTACCCCCCTCAACCAGCAATCAATTTTTTACAGTGCCATATACTGGTGACCTATAAGTAAATTAAATGTGCCAGTTAGGTGTATGCCAATTCAACCATGTTTAAAATAGGAGCTCATAAACACTTTGCCACTGGTTATCAGTCTAAAGTGCACAGAGTAATCAAGGCCAACAAAAAACGGGTTCAGCTAAAGAAGGCAAAGATCTTGTGTGATCCTGCAGAAAGGGCAAGTTTGCTTCCCTGAGAAAAAGGAGAATGATGATATTAAACACTTTCTCAGTGATTTTCTCCCCTTAGTGCTTGCTGTACATTTTGCTAAACCGGTAGCATTACATAGGCTGCACCAAATAAGGGGTAATCAATTTATCATTGCCTCCTGGTATGATATCATCATGCCCATGTGATCATCGAAACAGCAAAGAAGAAAAGTGGGCTGTTAGTGTGGATTGACTGCTCTTTTTATATATCTGCAGATAATTCCACTGAAACTAATGAGGGATGAAAGAAGTCCCAGGGTGCAGCAGTGAGATGTTTGTTAGGGCCTGCTACAGAAAGCACAATGTTCCAAATCAAAGGGCCCTTATAGGATTTTTAAATTTTATGGGCAATTCATCAATAGATACCTCTGGGACCAGCATTCAACAGTCTTGGATCCCAGACTTGACTCTTGTCATCAGTCTAGACACCACTAGTAACCCCAAAGTATTCACAAAGAAAACACCTATAGGCAATTCAATAGAGAGGGGCTGTCCCAAAATGTGGACTTGCATAGAGACCCTGACAAGCCCAGGCCGCCTCTGAAAGATCACTGAGTATCCTAAGGAGGAAGCTCAGAACTGCACCACTTGACACACCTGTTGTTTTGTGATAATGTGGGCTCCTTGTTCCCATAATTTTGTACGTTTATAGGTTAGTGATTTTGCAGCATGTACTTCCTGGTTTGCTTGTTTCTCGCCATCAACGCTGTACTGCCTTGAGTCTTGGAACTACTGACTGTGTGTGTGGGTAACCACACATGCAAGGTCTTTACCTCCTCATAGCTTGATGTTGTATAAACTCATGTTAAATAATTATATAAAGTCGAGAACTCTCACCTAAGCAAGATGCAGGTACACTATACTCTGCAAAGCTTGCAGTGCCTGCAGGGTCTACAGTGCCATCACCCATTGATCACTTGCTCTGTTTGTAGAGCAGAATATGCAATAACTTGCCCCTGCACCTGGATATCAATATTGCTAAGATGCAGCTCAATGTATGGCATCCACCGTCCATTGTACAGTCCACTTCATTTGCCTGCATCATTGCAGACTCCCGAGGCAGGAGTTAGACTCTCAGTCCAGAGTTAGCAGTTCCTTCCAGAGCTAGATAACTCAACTGGTAGAAGATAGTACTGCCCCCTCCCATTTCCACTCTTGGGGTCTCATTTTCTGAACTCAATTCTAATCACTTTTGATTTTATCTTCCACTGGCTACTATAGACCGCCAAGCGGCTAACCAATGGCCTAGATCCTCAGATAATCTAACAAATGCACCCCCACCAGTTGGATTCATTAACAGTATGCCTTGTACTGTCCACCGATATCTTAAGTCCCTGCTAGTCAGATCCCTTCTACAGGCTTGTCTTGACGTTCAGTTGCCCCTTTTTCCGCAAACCCAAAAGCTGCTTTGATCAGGATTCTATTGATCTATTGCCTGAATTCTAATGGTCTGATGCAGTACTTTGAAAAGAAGAAAGTGTTAGGCTACTGCAATACAAACATTATGGATATTATTCTCTTGCATGTGTGGGAGCAGAACCGTACCCCAATATCTAGGACACCCCAAAACTTCAGATCACCCTTAACTTACAAGTCAATGAGACTAGGCACAGCAACTGAACTACAGTGGAAGGGCCTTGAAAGCTTGAAACAGTTAGGAATGCAAGAAAGTTCATTCAAAGCACAACAGTAAAAATCCATGACATCAGCTGGTCTTCCATTTGCAAAGATTTGCAAGGATAGAAGATCTTCAGGGGGACCAGGTGGGAGGGTTGAATGCTTAAGGAATCAATGACAGAGCAACATTAGAACAACATCCATTTTATCCAAAGTAGAGTTTACATAAAAATGTGGCACAACTAAATCACGTTAATAAACACACTTCAATTCATCATATCAAAGTGGTTTCACCTGTAATCATAATATATTAACATTTGTTTATTGGATCCGACATAAATATCATTATTATTCATTACTATTTTTCAATGAAAATATAAACCCCTGTAAAGATGGGTCTCAGTCAGGGTATCTTCTTCAAGTACTTTATTGGCAACCCTGCTCAACGTAGCAGGAACGATCACAACAAGTCCTCAGTCTCCCATCAACTGTCCCACCCTGGAACCCCACATACACGTTCTTATTCTAAGAACCTATCCACATTCCTAACAAGAATACTACAACACAACACATCTTTCCCCTTACAATAATAAATAACAAAAGGAAACTATATACAACAGCAAGGAGAGAGAAAAAAAACCAAATAATAAATTGATCAGATTAACATATAATCTTTAAGTCTGTGAGGAGTATGAATGACTCTTCCAAATCTTCCCAATCTCATTGTATCTGTACAAGTTTGTTCACCCAAGCCTTCACCTTCTATGCGATTCCCTTCCTCAATTCTCTCTTCATCTTCCATTGTATCTTCCACTTCATCTTCCCACAACCATTCCCCAAACATAGCTGCAGTTCCCCCAACATCCTCCTCCTCTGCTTTTTTAACATTTTTACATTTTGCAATTCGACTCATATGCCATACCCGACCATCGCTAAGTCTGGCCGAATTTTTCAGACACTCCACAACCTTACAAGGTCTGGAAAAAACACTTTCTCCCTTTGCCACTTTACCCCATTTCTTGGTTTTAACCCAATCTCCTACCGCAAGCTCTTCCACCCTTGTCACATTTTTCTTATCATAGTTCCTTTTGTACACTTGTTGTGCTTTTATGATATTCTCCTTTACTTTTTCTGGTGACCATTCAACACGTTAAGTACTATTCATCCAACCAGTATTGTCCCTTGTGATCGGTTCTCTACCCCTCATCATCACAAATGGACTCAAACCAGTGAGAGAAGGTGTGAGACGATAACCCCACAACATTTTTCTTAGCTCAACTTCCCAATTCTTTTTATTCTGGCATGCAATTTGTATTGTTCCTTTAATGACGCGATTAAATCGCTCTACAGCTCCATTACCAGAGGGATAGTACACAGATGTCAACGCATGTGTAATACCATTCCTTTTTAAAAAGTCTTCTACATTCACTGCCGTAAAATGTGTACCATTATCGCTGATAATTCTTTTCGGCAATCCTTCTCTCAAGAATATACCCTTAAGAAAATCGATCACAGTCTCAGCATCAGCTTTTTTGACAATTTCTAATTCAACCCATTTGCTGAAGTAGTCTATTAAAACTATAATAAACCTACCCTCATGCTTGTTCTGTACCGGACCAACAAAATCAATTGCAATCAAATCCCAAACCATTTCAGGACATTTTACAGGTGACAATGGTGGTTTTAACGTCGTCAAGCTTTTATCCGAATCAGCACATTCCTTGCATTCCCTCACCACTCTTTCCACCTCAATATCTACACCTGGCCACCAATATGAGCTCTTAACTCTTTTCTTGGTCCTAACAATCCCAAAATGCCCTTCATGACATAGATCTACTATTCTTTTCCTCAGGGTTTTCAGTGGTACAACCTTTCCTCCCCTGAAAATAGATCCTGACTCTACACTCAACTCACTTCTTACCTCCCAAAAACTTCTTTCTTCTTCCACATCTGGTTTCCTTCCACCCCAACCTTCTAAAACCCTCTCTTTTACTCTCTCCAACAACTCATCTTTTCTATAATGCTCAAGCCACTCTTTTTCTCCAATCAATTCCTCGAAGTCTTCCTCCACCACAGCAATTTGATAATCATCCCACTCACTTTTAGGTACTTCTTTTATAGGTAAGGGCATTCTACTTAAACAGTCTGCAATTTTATTTTGTACTCCTGGAACATATTTTATCCTGTAATTGTAGTCCTGCAATCTCATAGAAAGTCTTGCTATTCTCGCTGATGCCCTAATCATTCCCTTTGTAGTCAACAAATTCACCAGTGGTTTATGGTCCGTTCTTACATCAAACTCATTCCCCCATAAATACACTCTGAAATGCTCCATACCCCACACACAACCAAGGGTCTTCCTTTCAATTACCGAATACAGTTCTTCTGCTGGTGTCAAACTTCTCGATGCAAATCCAATTACCACTTCTTTCGCCCCACCTTCATTTTGCGTCAAAACTGCGCCCAAACCTTTTCCGCTTGCATCCACTGTTAACACACACCTCAATTCCAGATCAAATCCCTTAATTGGTGTGGCACAACAAATATCTCTTTTAAGGACCTCAAAACTTTTTTTACATCTCTCATTCCATTCGCACTTACATCTTTGTTTCAACAACTGTCTTAAATCATAGGGTTTCTCTGAAAAATTCTTTACAAATTTCGAATAATACTCCGTCAGCCCTAAAAACGAACGGAGTTCATCCTTATTCTTAGGCTCCGGAGCCTCACTCACCGCCTGTAGTAATTCTTTCTTTGGAGAGATACCGTCTGCACCAATATTATGACTTAATAAGCCACTATTTGTTTAGCAAATGTACACTTCCCATATTCTGCCGTCAGCCCCTTATTTCTCAAAACATTGAAAACATCCTTCAATCTCAGGTCATGAGTCTTCCTATTTTCTCCCATCACCAATATGTCGTCCTGAAAAAACAACACTCCTGAAATCCCTCTTAGAATCTCACTCATAATCCTTTGGAAAACCGCCGCTGCAGAGGCCAACCCAAACGGCATCCTGACATATTGGAAACACCCAAAAGGTGTAATAAAGGACGTTATCTTCCTGCTTTCTTTGTGCAATTGAACCTGATGGTACGCTGACGATAGATCAACTGTCGAAAACCATCTCATGCCCTTCGTTTTTGCCAACAACTCATTAATCTTAGGTAGGGGGTACTTATCTACTAAGATCTCTCTGTTTACACCTCTCAAATCCACACAAAATCTAATCTTTCCATTTGATTTCCTTGCTACCACAATCGGAGACATCCATACAGACGACTCTATTCTCTCGATAATTCCAGATGTCTCCAACCTCTCCAACTCTTTCTCCAATTCATTCCTCACTGTAAACGGAACATTTCTTACTTTATAATTTACAGGAACAGCATTCTCTTTCAACTTTATTTCATGCTTGAACCCCTTAAGCACACCAATTTTTCCTGAGAATACATCACTGTACTCTCCTTTAATTTTTTTTTTAAACTCATCATCCTCTTCTAGTACCATAACCTGTTCTTTCGCATTAGGGTTAAGTATTATATCTAAGCTCGCTTGATCTTTCCATCCTAAAACACTTGGTCCATACTCTGCCACATACATCCTTCCCTCTGCTACTCTCCCTTTGAACACAAATGTAACATCTCTACACCCTAGAATAGGAATCCTTTTCCCAGTGAATCCTCTCGGATTGATGTCACTTTCCATTAAATCCATGCCAATTTCTTTCTCAAACCTTTCCTTCCACATATCCAAATTGACAATAGTATAAGGCGATCCCGAATCAGCCACTAATATTACTTTAACCCCCGCCACTTCAATTTCACATTTTGGTTTGTTCCTACCATTACTCTTTACATCCAAAATAAAATCTCTTATTATAAAAATGTCATCATCATCTGAATCGTCTTCTTCATCCTGCTTCCTTTTTTCGTCTTCTGCCTTTGTCACATATTTTATCCTTGTAGACTTTTCCCTTCTATAACAAACTCTTGCATAGTGACCAATTAATCCACACATTGTACATTTCTGATCTTTTGCTCTACATGCTTGACTGTTCGCCAAATGTGTATAACTTCCGCATCTATAACACGCCAAATTGGTTGTGCCTTCTCTTCTGTATTCATTCTTTGTGCCTTGAAAATACTTCTTCTCCGACTTTCTCTCATTAAATTTATCTCTCTTGTCTGCACCAACACTGCTCGCTCTTATCGTTTTCCTTACAACGCACACCTCTTCTTTTTCTTTTCCCTTCTCAACATCCAGGGCTGCTTTTGCACACCTGACTGATACTTCAGCTTTCCTTACCACGGCTAACACTTTGTTGAGTGTTCCATCTCCCATGGTCCACAATCTTTCTTGCACCCTCTTATTATTTGTAAGCATAATAATTTGATCTCTTATTAACTCCTCTTCAATTTGTCCAAATCTGCATTTCTCTGCCATTCTTTTCAAAACTCCTAAGTAATCATCAATTTTTTCATCCTGTTCTTGTTTCCTTCTGAAAAACTTATATCTGTCAATTGCTACACATATTGTCGGTGCATAGTCGTCCAATGCATTTTCATATACATCTGTTTCTTCATTACCTCTTTCTTTTTTTTGCATCCTTTCATATTGTCTTATTCCTTCTGGTCCTAAGGAATGCAGTAATATTCCTTTTTTTATTTCTGGTGTCATTTCCTCATTTTTAATAGTGAACATGTAATTTTTAAAGTAAACTTTCCACTCTTGCCATCTTATTTTCGGTTCACCTCGCTCTGTTAAGAATGGTATTGGTGGTGTCAAAGTGAATGTTTGTGCTGCACACATTTTTTTTTAAATTTAATATTCTTTACACTCTTTTAATAAAATTCACTTCTTTATCTTGTTCTTCCTCCTCCTTCCTTTATTTATCCTTTAGTTTCACTTCCACTCTTCAAAATGTACTTATCAGCCTTTAAACTACTATTATACTTCTTTTCATTCGTTTCTTCTTTTAAAACGAATACGAGTTTCCCAAACTCCTCAAAATGACCGCCGACGTGATGACGTCACACGCTAGCCAATCAGCGTGTGTACATTCACTTCTTCCTCTTCACGTGTCACAATCGCTGCTTTCCGCTGCCGTACGCAGTGTCAGAGTCGCTCTTCACGCGCCTCTCTTCTCGCGTCACAATCACCCAGACGCTGCTCTTCTTGCTGCCGGGCGCCGACGCGCCTTTCAGAGCTTCATTCACTGCGCGCGCTCCTCTGCTGACATCACGCGCCTCTCAGAGCTTCAATCGCTGCACGCGCTCTTCAGCTGACACGCGCTGTTTTAACGGTAACACGATACTTTCATCTTCTTTCTTCCTTTAAGTTTTAAGTATCATTTACTTCTCATTCCGTCATTCCGCTCACCTCATTTATGTCAATTTCCCCTTCAGTTCGAGTTATCCTTGTTCGTTTGTATCTTCCTGCCCTTCACTTTATTTCTTTCCTTCAATCTCAGTGGGTCCACGCAGAGTTGCCCAATCCTCCGTCGCCAAAATTGTAAAGATGGGTCCCAGTCAGGGTATCTTCTTCAAGTACTTTATTGGCAACCCTGCTCAACGTAGCAGGAACGATCACAACAAGTCCTCAGTCTCCCATCAACTGTCCCACCCTGGAACCCCACATACACGTTCTTATTCTAAGAACCTATCCACATTCCTAACAAGAATACTACAACACAACAACCCCAAAAATGCTACTAAAGTTCTGACCTCTAATTCTTTTATAATCACTAAAACACATTAGAACTTTATTAATCAGAAAATCAGTCAGCGTTACTCTTTGCTTCTTTCTGTAATTCTCGTCTGCCAATGTCAGCTGGTTGTAAACACGATCAATAATATGCTCTATCTCATACTTTTACAACGCATGCTTTTACAACGCAAGTATTACAACGCAAACCTTACAACGCATAGCGCTTAGGGGTGCTGGATAGTGAATAGTTTAATTTACTATTCCAACTCCAGTCCCCGTGGACACTAGGGAAGGTGTTGGATAGTAAATTAAATCTATTCCCTATCCTAGAGCGCCCCCCAGCGCAATGCGTTGTAATGGTTTACGTTGTAAAACCTGCGTTGTAATAGCACTGTGTGGTAAAAGTTGCGTTGTAAAGGATGTTTCCCATCTCATACTGCTCAGGTCGCGTTCTCTTCATGAAACCATTTTTAACTTTACTTCAACATTTCTTGACTCTGAAACATTTAGCAACACAAACAAGACAATTGCACAAACCAAAAGGTGTTAGAATCTATTTCAATGTACCCCCATCCAAATTATTTAACCATTATCAACCTTACTAATACCATTTCCTAAGTCACTAAACCAGGAACCTACAGTTTCCCATAGAACAAGCTCTTCAAATGTTTCAAGAGCACGTTAGATGTTAGTAACAATATAATAATTAATAACCCTACTGTTATCAAGCACATAGGTACAATACTTATTGCCCTGCGGACATCACCTTCCGTTGCTAAGAGAATATCTATGGCTAATTTGTTCTACATAACCATAGCTCTAATCACACTCACTCTCTCAAATGTATTCAGCCTTACCATTTTTGTTGTTGTATCATACATAATTTAACCCTACATTCTTGCTCTATCCTAAGCTTAGGGATGTATATTCGACCATCTAAATTCTTCTTTCTTTACTTATTCCGTCTTTCCAATCTTTTACCACTTTCTCACCTTTTTCATTATATTCCCTAATGAACCTATTTTCTTCTTTTCTCATCCTACACACATACTCCGGCTTAGTAGGTTTAATTCCGGAATCAGTTTGTGCAATTCTTAGTTAAAAATGACCTAATGTAACACCTTTATTCACTTCCTTTATAGGAATATTCCCTAAAACACATTGAAATCCATTGAATAAGGGGAAGGAAAATCATCATTATTAAATATAGCAACATACATACTGCAGGATAAAGAGTAAGATATGGGCAGTTACACATATGTGGTGCCCTCACCTGCAGAAGTAGTAAGACAAGTGCACCAAAATAATTGTTAATGTTCATACATTAATTTATCATATTAGGATAGATGTTATCATATAATCCACTATCTCAACATATCATATTTTGTTTCATTTCTTATTTTTAAATGTTTTCTTTTTTATTAATAACCAACTGTAAATATTAATTGAAATCAGTGTGTATATATATATATATATATATTACAGCCTTATTACATCAAATGCACATATTGAAATAGCCATTGGTTAAACAGTCAAACAGTTCAGACGAAAAGATGCCTCTCCTTTGACAGTTCCATTTCTACGGTCGGGGATTATTTCATTTTTAAAAGTAGCTTATCCAACATTTATGAAAGCATGTCACACCTGATACAGTCAGCACAACAACAACACAACTAAAGCTAATAATATTATCAATATAATCACCAACCCTACTATTTTACAGCATTTGCTGTACTTCATCTTCAAATTGAGACCAAAAACTATTTATGGGACTCAAAATTAAAAGGCAACACAATATTTCACCATTTGATATGCATTTCTGTTGCCAAGTGTGACTAATTCCTTTCCAGCCTTATGGAGAACACATGTGAACACTGCAATCTCTTTTGTTGTTTTTTGTTTCAGTGAATCCAATATGTGAGCACTATTCTTTATTGGAGCTCCCGAAGACGTCATAAAACCTCTCTGTGACCACAGTTTAATGAAGTCATGTACCGCTCTAAAACCATACTGGCTGTCTTTGTAAATTGTCACATTCATATTTTCTGACAAGCAGCAAGCTACCACTTGCTCTAAGTTACATTCAGCAGGAGCAAGATGGCGTCCACTGGCTGGACGTGTAAGTGAGAGGCTCCCGGGCAGTGTTCACCCATCCCCTGATCTCTATGGACTACGGGCTTGATTGTGGAGCACATTTCAGGCGGCAAAGGGAAATTGCTTGAAGCTCCAAGATATACTGAAAATATACTTACAAAAAGAGGAACGATCAGGGAATTCAACGCAGCAGTTTGTAGCTTGTAGCTATGCCGTGGGGAAGGCCTTACGCTTTGAGGCGAGGCAAAATTTACTCACCAGCTGGTCGCAGCTTTGCCCCTGGAGGAATCAGCAGGTGCGCGGTATTGACATTGCCTGAAGCGGCGACAGGGTTGACGAGTAACGAGGAGCGGCGTGAAACACGGGAAGGATTTACCCGCCTGCCGGCATGTTGAGGCTGTAGCAGCGGGGATATTCAGGCGCGTACTGGTTGGTGACGGAGTGAGAGGGGTCAGGCTGTGTCTCTTGCCCCCTGTTGATTTTGGATAAAACCAAAGTCAAACCACACATTTTACAGGTACTAGGTGAGGCCTGGAAGGCAGGTGCAATACACTCTGTAGTCAAAAACCACTTTATTCGATTTAGTTAAACATCATAAAAGCATGCTACAATCAAGAAAAAGGGCAATTCAAATTCATAAAAATTTCATACAATACAATATCATTATTTACACAAAGTTTAAAACAAACATTAAAATATTTACAGGATAAAATTGTCAAATGTAAAAACAGTTTGTCTTCCAACACAGACCCCAATGTTACATTTACATTCTCCTCCTCCTAATCCTGACAGCAGCAACAAGGTAATTAGCCACGCTAAACATAACCAAGGGTGATTCTAACATTTGTAAATACAAGAGAGTTGGTTTTGCCTGTAAGAAAGCTTTGCCTTTCAGTAAAGGCACCAAATACTTCTGTCTTGGGGTATTATAAAATGGACAGAACAACATTAGGTGCATATTGTCTTGAAGGGAAAAATTATCGCATTTGCACACAGGTGCATCCTCAGGCTTGTACCAACCATGGCTATCACAGAGAACCATATAAATCTGGTTACATCGAAATTTAACCAGAAGCCACCTGTGAAAAGGAATGTTTACTATAGCAAGGTACGGTTGAATAGCTAAACAAGTAATCGTCATGAAATGGGCTCTGACCGTGGGTTTAGTTAATTGATTTTCCTCCCGATCCAGGCTCTTCAGTTTAGAAAAGTTGAGCTTGACCCATTCTAGGTCTGCTTTTTTTAAACCCAAAGGGGAGGAAAATATCTCAGGGCGCCCAAGTTCTAATGAGCACTTGTAAATATATGACAGCCAATCAATATCTTTAAATTTGTCAAGTTTTAAACAATCCATCAGTATTTTATGGTTCAGACCTAAGTTGTTGTTAATCCAAACCCTAATCCATAAAAGAATAGGTGCCATGGAAAGGATATCAGTGATGTACCCTAATCCAAGCTCCTGATGAACTGAGAAAGTGGCTGTCGACTGGGGGAGCCCTAGCATAGACCGGAGGAACTTGTTTTCCTCCCTTTGGATAGTTTCACTTTTCGCGTAACCCCACAGACCTGCTCCGTACCTTGCTATTGCCAGTGTTTTTGCCCTGTGCAAGGCTAATAATGCACCGCTCGGTTTCCCACCAAGTCTCCTTGAAAAGCTTAAAATTGCATTTGCCGAGCTCCTCACCGCTTTAGTTTTGGCTATTATTTGTGGAATCCAGCTTCCCTTAGTATCAAAAATTATACCAAGGTATGTAAAAACTTTGACGCTGGTGATCGCTTCACCATTACAATAAAAGGATTTGGTGTTATTTTTAACAGCCCCAAATGACATAACATGCGATTTGGAATTATTTACCACTAGGTCAAGTGAGGACATAAAATCACTAAATGTATTTAATAATCTTTGAAGACCTAAGTGTGTCCTGGCTATTAATGCAGCGTCATCCGCGTACAGGAGAACAGGGATACGGGTATCTCCTGCACGCGGTATGTCCACAGAAGCAGTTAAAAGATTTTTCTCCAGAGAATTTATGTATAAAGTGAACAGCATGGGGGCAAGGATGCAGCCTTGGCGCACGCCCCTGCTCGATTTAAACCAAGCTGTGCGATTTCCTTCTTGATTCGTTCTAATAGATGCCTTTAAATCTTTACGGAGTTCAGCCAGAAAGTGGACAAGAGATGGGTCAAGTCCCAATTTTAACAGCATGGACCACAGCCGAGCTCTGTTAACTAGGTCAAATGCTGTAGACAGATCCACGAAGGCCACAAAAATTGACCCCTTTGCTGCCGTTGTGTATTTTGAGATTATCAAATGTAAGTTTAAACATTGATCCTCTGTGCCTCTTCCTGAACGGAAACCGTACTGGGCATTAGACAAGATATCATTATCCAATGACCACTTATTAATTCTAGCGAGCAATACTTTGGCCAGGATCTTCATAGAAGAATCCAACAGGGATATAGGGCGGTAACATTTGGGGTCACTTCTTTGCCATTTTTAAAAATAGGAACTATGATTGAGCATATCCAGGTTTTAGGAAAACCCCCTACAAGTACACAGTTAAAAACATTCGCTAGTATCATTGCCCACATCTCTGCATTTAATTTATAAAGATCCAAAGGAACCCCATCCGGACCAGGGGCTTTATTCCCAGCAGAACCTTTTATCGCTACCTCAACTTCGGTTACACTAAATTCTAGTTTGGGTAGCAAATCGGAGTGGCGAGGCATATGAAATGACTCAAAGACTTCATTACTCCCATATATTGCAGAAAAATGTTTAAGCCACTCTGCTTCACGGATGTTTACTTCAAGATCTGTATTTCGTGATTGGGCAAATAAAGGGTTATTAATCATTGACCAGAATTTAGAGCTTTGTTTAAGGGTGGTAGAATCCATTAAAGAGTCCCAAGCTTCTTCTTTTATAACTTTTTTCCGTGTCTTCACCACCTCAGCGTAGTTCTTCCTCAGTTGTGCTACCAGTGACTTGTCGCTAGGGGTATGTTTAAGCGCTTTTAACAGTGCAGAGTGAGCTTTAGAACATGTATGATCGAACCAACCATGAACTGGGGCCGGTCCCCTCTTTGGGCTAACTGTGAGCTCATCTTCCACTCTAGAACAAATAGCCTCAAAGGTGGCGACTACCTCTTTCCCCCCCATGTCTGTATCCCTGCATGTGTCAAGTTCCACTGCCAATTCTTGTTCAATCAGACCTAAAAAGTCCTCAGGGCACACTCTACACCATTTTAGTCGCCTCCCTTGATCTTTGCTCTTGACATCCTTCACAGAAGTGGCCAACAAGGCACCTTTGAGTAGACCAAGAGACCCATCCATGACTAGTGACACCGGGTTATGATCACTGAACCCGCTTACTATGGCGTTATAAAAGAAAACATAATGCAGAAGACCTGGGGTCATAAAAATATAATCAATAATCGACTCACTTCCCCTCGCATTGTATGTGACCACACGATCACTTGAATCAGAAAAGCCTGGTTCATATAAATCATTTGATGATAACAAATCTTCCATAGCTGAACCCTTTGAGCTGTGCTCAAAATGTGGCAAAGTCGTGTGATCAGGACCATCAACATCCTCAATATGGCAATGTAACCCACACAAATGAACATTAAAATCTCCCATTAATATGAGTTGCACAAAAGTGGTTTGCTTTGACATATAATCAGTTAAAAAAGAAGATAAACCTTCTAAAACAAAATTTGGGGGACCCCCCTGCATTGAATTGTAACAGTTTATTAAAACTATCTTATTTTTGTCTGGTAGAAGGATTTCCAACAGCTGAAAATAGTGTGAGGAGCTGGTGATTTCTTTAACGCTACCAGCTACATTAACGGACACTAGAAACATCAGGCCCCCTCTATCCCTTCCCACCGGGGAACTCTGGGCTTTAACAAAGAATGATGTATAGCCATCCAACCAAAAAACATTGTCCCTTGACCAGGTTTCCTGTAAGGCCACTATGTCATGCTCTTTTAACTTTTTTAACCAAATCGGGTCTTCCTGCTTTGAGCGTAAACCCGCAATATTCCAAGATAGTAACCTGACATTTCCCCGGCCAGGATCTATTGGGCCAACACAGGCTGTGGCTAATATGTTACAAGGTGGAATAGTAATAACATTATCATGGCCATAGGCTTTCTTTCTAGTTTGATCGTGCTCTAGTCAGTCAATATCTGCCCGATTTGCAAGACCCATGAATCTATTAGACAGGATTAAATCGTCTCTGGGCATGTTCCTTGAAGTATTAACTGTACCACCACCCCTGGATTGCTTTGTAACCCATTGATTGGCTTGTAAAGGCGTAATTGCTCTATCTTCTTCCCATGCGTTATTATTATGCTGCGGCCTAGTTTTTTCGCCGCCAACTGTCGTGTGTGCTGGGGGATAGAAAAAACCCAGGGGCATAGCGCGAACGCCCTTACCTACTGGGTCCAGGGGAGAAGCATCCCAAAAGAGGCGGCTAGTTATATTGCGAGATTTTAAATTGACTATTACACAGTCACCTGCCACACATTTCTTTGTCTTGCCCACCCAATTAACCCTTCTGCCTGTCAGTATATTGTCTGCAATGTTACTTCCGCCCGAACAGTTCGCATTGCACCATTTTTTAATATGATTAAGAAGGGTATCGTGTTATTCTACCTCCCCGTCAGCAAGTTTGGGCACATTTACCAGTATTGCTACAAAAGGTGTTGCATCTGGTGGTAAATTTACTGGGGGTACCATAACCGACCGCCCCCCCTGTAAGCCTCGTGCCCTTTCCAATAAAGTTGAGCTCAGCTCAGCTTCCAAAGTAGGCGTGGATCTACCCTTTTCGACTTTTCCTTTATTGTGCACAAGGTTATCAGTGACCGTATTAGTCAAGGGACCGCCAACCTTGGGTGCAGAAACCTGTAGAGCTGGTGGACATAACACCGTTTGTGTGGAGGGTGTAGGGACCTGTTTGTTTAAAAAATCATTAATGCGGTCGCATTTCACCAAAAGGTCCTTAACACAATCCTTCAAAGTCTCAGTTATATCAGTGGCAATCTGGATTAGGGCAGATTCCAGTCTGTCAGAAAAAAGTTTTTCTAGTAGAGTGTGGTAAATAAATAAATAATACCCTATTTTTGACTAGGCATATAGCATAACAGATAGCTCAATAAATAAGAGTCAAGATTCGAGGTAGTAGGAGTTTCTGCAGGTTTAATACAGCATAAGGACAGGATCAGGACAACCTGCATAGGATGACCCAGCAGCTGCTGGGGCCGGGTCTGGGATGAGCGCGCTAACTTTTAATAACAATACATGAACTTATATACATAGCGCAAACACATAGCATTACATTGCAGTAGGCGTAGCAGTGGGTGGAGCAGAAGGCGTGACGCGTAGCAGTCGCGAAAGATAACAGTAAAAGTAGGTGTAACTGGGCGTATACATAGACATGTGGTGCAAACGTAACAGAATATGTCATGAATGGGGCGGAAACATAGGAGGGGGCTACCTAAGGAGCCGGGACCTCTAACCTGGTGGTGCACGCAAACTGGCAATGACGTATTACTAGGAGAAGCTGGGGGCTATGAACTCTGTGCTAGGAGCAGAGACTAAAGTCTGGAGGGTCGGAGCGACATGTACCTAAACCCTATCTAGTATCTGATGTTTAGGGAACATGTTGATATAAACTAGAAGTCATGAGGGGAGAGGCTAACTTGATTCTAAGACTGGACCATGCATTATTCTACATGTAGTGCGTGATGGAGAATATTAAATGACCATTAAATACAGTATTTCTCTAACGTGGAGCCGCATAGGCTAGACAATGACGGAAACTATTGATGCAGTTCAGTAGCTTAGGAATGCAGAGAAGGAGGACTGAACTGATAGCTGGAACTATAACATACTTTTGGCAGACTCAGAGGCAGAGCCAAGCTGCACCGGGCACTGCGAGGCAGGAAGTAAGTGAAGGGTCGAGGATACAGGTGGGGGCTGTATCGCTCCTCAGCGAGACTTCAGGGGACAGGAGCTGAATCTAATGTCCGGGCCCTTTTGAGGCCTGGAAACGGGGACTTTATAATGGAATAACGTGCACACTGAGAAACGTGGCAACGTAACTTTACATAGGCCTGATATTCGTAGTATTCACGAGGACTGGAAAATAGCATACTAGAGGTGGACACAACTGTAATTGCGTCATTAATCGGACATGGGGAATAACATATGCATATTGGTCATGCACACATAACATATGATGGATGAGGCGTAGGGACACAGAACATGGCAAAATTTATTTTTCCACATTCCCTCCTTGTCACTACGTTTCCATCAGGAAACATCAATATTCATGATACCGTCTATCATTTCATACAGTACCATTTGCTCGTCTCGAATTATCTTGGAACGGGACTTAGAACGGGGCTTAGGACTAGGAATACAAGAGGTAGCACACATGCTGCAAATCGCAGGGCCACATTGTATACAGAGGCAGCAGCTAAATATGATCGCTACTGCAATACTTAGAAAGGACAGGACTTTCCATCCCCATGCGGAAATTATATTCCAGAACCAACCGGACCATGTCCAGGTGCCTGGATCTTGATGTAACAGATGGACAATATTATGGAGTCTGGTTATAGCTGAATAAACAGACGGCGCGTTATTTGGAATGAAAACGCAACAACTAGATCCGATGAGTCTACAGGCCCCGCCCCTATCGGCCAGTATGACGTCAAGGACGAGACGATTCTGTAAAACGACAATTCTCATAAAGGATTGCTCTTCAGTTAAGTTACCTAGAGCGGAGGCAGTCTCATCTACTACAGCTTCAAGGGTTCTTGTTAACCTACGGATTAGCTTACTATTTACAACTGTACCTAAATAAGGGAAAACACCTTTATCAATATCAATGAATTGCTCTGCAGCGGTTTCAGTATAATCGACAATCGGGAGATATCTCTTGTGTCTAGTATGTACTAGGAAGGAATTCCTATGGTAGTCAGGTGGGGCTAGAAAAACAGGTGGCAGTAGGAGGGCAATATAACAGGTTCCCTCCCAATCGAGGGGCAGACGAACATATGCAGTTTGACCACAAACAAAATAAGAATGACGTGAGGCTTTAAAAATAGATTTCCCACTGTCACTATACTTGATAACAGTAGTACATTCACTATGTCCTACGTGTACAGAACCCTTATTTCGGACACATAATTCGCCTTTGACTGGTAGTACTGAAATAGCAGGTGAGTCTGGAGTAGTATCAGACTGAACATTCAGGACCATGAAATTCGACGAATAATTACCTAAATTATACACTTCATTTTCTAGATCTAACCCGGTTCTGTGGGGGAGACCTTGCTTGTCTGGAAAACATGTACTGTTAAGAAAAGACATATCTGTTGCGGATGACGTTAACGTGGACCATGCTCCACATGAACCATTATGTGAGAATGGATAAGGAAAGAGTGGCAGAACTCCCTTCGAGGTCTGGAAAGGGGGGAGTCGACCACACACCCAACAATTAGTGGCATTGCTGGTCTGGTGTGAGTAATGTAACATACGGATAAATGAATTGTTACGCATAGCGAGGCGGTAAGAATATTCGTGAGGAGGCAGATCACTAAACGTGTGCTCTACTGTAGCATTAGCAGACTTATTTACATGAGGAACTGGGAAATACAGGAAAAATGCGTAACTGGTGCAGGAAATCATTATGCTGATGAATAATATGAAACTTAGAAAAACGATACATTGAATTGAGGCTTGACTGACTCTCTCACTATGGGGGTCTATTTTATACATGTCAGAAACAATCTAACCGTTTCACCTAGGGGAGGACTTATACAATCAAACTGACTGACTTATTTTACTAGACCGTAGTTTTAACTTATACTCCTGTTGCGGAGTTTTCTCTAACAGGGAAGGGGTTGTAACAATGTCTTTTGCGGGACAGTCCTTTAAAACAATGTCTTGGCAGTCTTTAAAATCCTGGGACTCCTTGGAAATGTTTTTAGAAACGGGTTTCAATCCATTGAAAAGTTTTACATGAGAAAGGTGGACCCACCCCTTCCTGCCTTCCAGCTTGACGGCAGTACGGGTGGTGAGGAGGACCTGACGTGGCTCCTTCCAACGAGGTTCCAGCGGACTTGATCTGTCAAAATTCCGGACCATCACAAGGGAACCTGGAACGATTTCATGCGGTGCCACCTCGGTATTGTCTGGAAAGGCGGCAGCAACCTGTGAACGACATGAGTTGAGGGCAGACATCAAGGAAGCTAGGTAATCTGTCAGCATATTACAGGAAACATCAGTAATACTTCGGGGTCTAGGAGTACCCCACATGTTAGGGGGGCGGCCGAATACGACCTCATACGGGGACAGACCTGATCTGGAATGTGCGACCATGCGCATATAAAACAAAGCGACTGGCAGAGCTACTAACCAGTCCACACCCTTATCTTTACAAACTTTTGCAATACGGATTTTCAGAGTCTGATTATGTCTCTCAACGAGACCGGCTGCTTCAGGATGGCGTACACAATGAAACTTCCACTGGTACCCTAACAACAGGGAAACATGCTTCATTAACTCTGAGGAGAATGGCTGACCGTTATCAGAATATACGACTCTAGGGAGTCCATACCTAGGGAAAAATTCACGAACCAACTGCTTGGCAGTGGTCGCGGCTGTGTAATCTGGGACTGGATATGCTTCTGTCCACCTGGACAAAGCGCATACTACTACAAGGACATACTTGAAACCTCGACATCGCTCCATTTGAATATAATCCATCTGGAGGACCTCAAAAGGGTGGTCAGGGGGCTGGAAACCACCTTGTTCCACCGGGACACTTTTACCTGGATTAAACTGACAACATATCATACAGGTACGGACTTTCTGCTTGGCTGCAGCTCGTAAATGCTTGTTGGACCATATGTTCTGGATACTGTCTAACATAGCTTTTTCTCCTAAATGTGCTGGACTATGTGCGGTATTAATAATGACTTGAACCATAGAGTCGGGGAGAAACCATGTGGCTCTACCCTTCGTTAACCATCCTTGATCTGTCTGGACCCCTCCTTGTTCAGACCATTTCTTGATTTCTTCGGGAGTAGCATGTAACTGGATATCTATGACATCTTGTGTAGGGTCCTTAACTGTCATGCATGTACTTGGATCTGGGGTATGAGTCTGTGTCGGATTAACTTGAATGTCTAGAGTCTGTGCTGTAAGCTTGGCTGTGCGATCTGCTAGATCGTTACCTTGGGAAATAATGTCAGTAACTTTCGTATGTGCTTTGCATTTCATGATAGCAATGGATGTCGGTAAATGTATGGCATCTAACAAAGCTTGGATAAGGAGACCATGCTGAATCTTGGTTCCATGAGAAGTCATGAAACCTCTCTCCTGCCAGAGCACTCCGAAGTCGTGTACAACTCCGAATGCGTAACGTGAATCTGTGTAAACATTAACTTTCAGGTTCTTGGCGTGTATACAGGCTTGTGTCAGAGCAACTAGCTCTGCTGCTTGAGCGGACAGGGTATCAATACGGTGTGTTTCAATAACTTCGGTGTCAGTAGTCACTGCATACGCGGCGACTAGTTCTCCTGTACTTGTTCTCATACATGAACCATCCACATAAAGTGTCAGGTCAGGATCTGGTAACGGAATGTCTGTCAGGTCTTGTCTTGGCTTTGTCGTAATGTTGACTACTTCCACACAATCATGTGTGGCAGGATTTGAATTAACTGACGGTAACAGTGTAGCAGGATTCAGAACGTTGCAGCGTCTTATTTCTATGTGTGGCTGGAACAGTGTCAATTCATAACCTGTTAAACGTGCAATTGTCAAGTGCTGAGTTTGTGTTCGGTTTAAAAGAACTTCCACGGAATGTGGAACTTGTACTGTCAGGGAATGTCCTAAAACTATGGAATCACTTTGTCTGATAGCTAGTGCTGTGGCTGCAACTGCCTTGAGGCACACAGGCAACGCCTGGGCGACTGGATCTAATGTGCTCGAAAAATAAGCACAGGGCTTGTATTGTCCTGCTTGATCTTGTGTAAGAACAGATAATGCTGTACCTTCACGTTCAGTAACGAAAAGTGTAAAAGGCTTACTGTAGTTCGGTGTAGCTAGAACTGGAGCTTGACATAGGGCTTTCTTTAACTCGTTGAAACTAAGTGTATGTTCAGATGTCCAAGGGAGGACAGTCGATACGGCTGCCTCCTGTGTCGTTAACTGTATCAGTGGCTTGGCTAGAAATGCATACTGGGGAATCCATTGCCTACAATAAGAAGTAAGGCCGATAAAGGCACGTACCTCCTTCTGGGTTCTGGGCTGGGGAAGACTCGCTATTAACTGGATACGGTCGGGTGTCAACTGCCTACCCCTCTTGGACAGCAAGTGTCCTAAGTATACCACTTGCTGGACACAGAATTGAAGCTTCGAAGGGGACACCTTGTGCCCCATCTCGGCTAGAAAATACAAGACTGTAAGTGATGCTCGCTCGCAAGCACGTTCAGAACGGGCTGTGATCAGTAGATCATCGACATACTGGAGCAGGGCAGTGTCAGTTGGCATGTGTATATTATCTAGTTGTCTCTTGAGTGCTTGACTGTAAATACTAGGACTTTCTGTGAAACCTTGAGGAGCGCGTGTAAACATATAGCTCCTTCCATTTAAACAGAATCCGAAAAGAAACTGGCTGTCTGGATGAATAGGAACACTAAAAAATGCATTCTTGAGGTCTATGACAGTGAAGAACGTGGCTTCGGAATCAATGGCTGTCAATAGGGAAGAGATGTCTGGGACAACTGGGTACTGCGGAATAATACATTTATTAAGCTCTCGTAAATCAATCACTAATCGATATACTGGGGGTGCATTTGGATCAGTACGTTTCATGACTGGAATGATCGGAGAATTACATACATTGGAGTCAGTTTCTACAACTACTCCTTGAGCCATGAGCTCGTCAATAATTTTGGATAAGGCTGCTACAGCCTCAGGGGGCAATCTGTACTGTCTGATTCGGGGTAACACTACACCTGGCTTGAGAGTCACACGATAGGGTGTGATTTGCATATAACCTACATCAGTTGGACCTTGCGCCCATAAATGTTGTGGAACATTAGACAATCTTGAATCAAAATCTCGTAATACATAGTGACCCTTAAAGTCACGTAGGAACAATCGTATTCCCTCTGGGGAACAGCATATGACGGCACCTAACTCTTTCAGTGTCTTAATGCCTAATAGATTTTCTGGACATGACTTAGTAAGTAACAGATCAGTAGTGCGGGACAATGGACCTACTTCTAGAGTAACTGGCTTTGAGATCTCGTTAACTATTGGCTTTCCTGAAAATCCAAGGGAAACATTTCTTGAGCCTGAGAGCGGAGCCCCTGGAACTTCGGCATGACTAATTGTGGTCCTACTTGCCCCTGTATCGATCAAAAACTTTCTGTCTTTCCCTAATACTTGACTGTGAACATAGGGACCTTCTTGATCTACAGGTATCTCGATGAGAGGCAAGCCTACCTCCCTCTCTAGGCTGTTTCATGAATATGACTGGTACTCTGGATACTCGGACTGTGCATACTGGTACATCTGCGATGTAACATGCTGTGTTGCAGCAATAGGCTGCGGTACTGTAACTGTCTGTGGTGCATTCTGTGGCTGAGGAGTCTGTGAAACTTGTTCTTGTCTAGGCGGACGTGGTCTTTCTTTAGTCTTACCAGTAGCTATGTTATGTTTCAGAACTGCACACTCATTTATAAAATGACCTGGCTGTTTACAATAATTGCAGTTCCCTTTAACGGGAGCTGCAGGATGACTGGCTTGATTCGGACCCCTCTTCTGACTGTCTTGAGGAACAGATTGTGCAACTAGCACTTTCATTTTCGTGTCTTTCATACGTTTTCTCTCGTGTTCTTGCTCTTCCCTAATTCTATTCTGGTGATACTGAAGCATCTGGAGCATCTGGGACGGAGTATTTGCTTGCCAGGTGCTTTCAACTTTCAAAACTCGATTTTTAATTTGTGGACTTGAATTCTCGACTAATTTAGTAACGAAAAGGTGAGGGTATGACTCACTACTTGTCTTGAGACCACTGTTGATACTGAAACATTTTTCAAATCTAGAATAAAAATCACTAATATCTTCATCTTGTTTCTGTTTACAGGCTGAGATTGCATCCCAGTCTTCTTTTCTCATTGTCAATAATCTGGGTAAAACTTGAATCAATAATTCTGGTAATTCTTTACATTTATCTCCAAGACCGGTACCTGGTACTCGTGCCTTGTCTTCAGCTTCTAGAGCTGTCCAATCGATCTTTTTCTCTCCCACCTCCCATTCTTTTTCCTTTAACTTTTCATACACCCCTGCGGGTAACAGGACCTTTAACATTTTAATGATATCTGGGTAAGTATATTCTCCCATACGGAGCATGTCTTTTAATTCTCTATGGAACCCCGCTGGATCTTTGTCATGACAGGGAATTAATTTCTTCATTTCAAGAAGTTCCATCTTTGTTATTGGAGTGTATACAAACACTCGTTGCATTTCGCCACCCGTCCCTCTGACTGGGTGGACTTCTCGTAACGGATTCTGTCGGTCTATGTAGAATGATTTACTTTCTGGGGGTGAGACATGAACAAAATGCGGGTTCAAGAACGTTCTATATTTGTGGCGCTGTTCTAGAATGACACTAATTAAATCGGTACCTAGACCTCTCCATCTGTACTGGAGTAACTCGTTCAGGATATCATGTAACGGACCTGGATCAGAGTGTTGACCCTCATACAGAGTAATGAGGTGCTGAATCATATACATACCCACCAGTCGCTGCTCGGCTGGGGGCAGTTTCAGAAACATTTGTGCCACTATTTCGTCTGGAAAAGTGGTAGAATCAGTAATCCATCGGACTGCTGATCGGGCTAGTTCTTGTTCATGCATGGTACTTAACTCACTATAACCGATTCGTGATTTCAGAATATGATCGGTAGCTTGGAATACTTGTTCTAGAGAACCTTGTTCTGGTGCTGAATGATGAAAAATAGACTTGTGTTCTAGGCGTAAATGGCGATCTGGAAATCTAGATTTTCCTACGTACGCTATTCTGGCGGTATTCTCGTCGTCTTCTTCAGGATCAGAGATACTTTCTTTCTCACTTACTTGTGCTGCTTTACGTTGTTCGTGTATCTTTATTATCTCTTTACGGATTTTCTTGTACATACTTTCCATAGCACCGACGGTCTTGTGCTTACCCTCGGCTATATTATCACTCCACCTTGTCAGGATTCTCATTTCGGCTTGATCTTTAGACGGGTAGTCTTGTTCTCTTATTAGACAATTGATCAGGAACTTTAATATCATGAGCTGGATCTCGGCTTTCCTTTGAGACATAGTCTCGCTAATACTTTCTGGATCATCCCCTGTACGGATGAAACGATATATTCTGTCTAGATCTTCTTTCATATTCGGTAAGGTGACTAGATACTCGGCCACCTTTCTTACGCGGAATGAATATAAAACCATATTATCCTCGCCTGGGACTGGATCATAGCAACATTCGGCAAGGGATTTTCTTATTTCTGCAACAGACTGATACCTAGGCGTACGCTGTGATGCTTGTGCATGTAATTCGGCTAACGTTAAACGCTTGTGTGGCGGCGGGGTTTGAGGAGGACCTCCTCCTGCGGCCCCTAAACTGGAGTCGTCTACTGAGGCTCTACGTCCTGGCAGAGTGGGAAATGGAAATGTAGGCTGGACTTGTATGGCGGGCTGGACCGGGGGTACCGTAACAGGTACTCCGGTATCTGGAGGAGCGGGAAGTGCCTGATTTACAGGGACTGGCGGAGCGCGAACAGGATTTGTATATTCTGGGACTGTGTCGTCCAAATAGGACGAAATAAAAATATCAGCTGCGGTCTGTTTGTGACGTAGCTTGGTCGGAACTAATGGTGGCGGGAAATTACTGGATGCCTCTGGGGTCGCTTTTGGCAAGCCCTCGGCAAGAAGAGGATACATTCCCTTAATGAGGGCATGCCTCTGTCTGTCTGACTGTTCGGCTTTGACTCGTTCACCTATCTCGATTAATTCTCTTTCTTGGGCTCGTTCTTGGGATTCTCTACTTAACTCTGACTTTCTGACTTCCTTTTCGGTTCTTCTATGCGCTTCTTTACGCCATAACTCGATGGCATCTTTCTGTGACTGTCTGGCTTTCTTTTTCCATAATGCTTCTTCTACTCGCATGATACATTCGGCATCCCATGTACCCGATACGGGCCATCTATACTTTTCTTCTAACTGTTTGGTATACTCTACCCATAAATCTAGATACAATATGGCGCTTATGCCATGTTTCTGATACATAAAGTGACCTGGACTGTCCCTAGGCGGGACAGGAACTGCTTCTTCTAATAAACCCTTTCTAGTTTTTAGCTGACGTAATCTTGAAAAGAGCGGCATTGTAAACTTGAATCGGAACACAATACAATACACGAAGAACAATAACAATTGGGAAAACAATTCAGGCATACCACGACATTGGAAATACATTAAACAATATCATAACATAACAGTTCGAACAGAATATTACCTGGAATACTGAGAACAGAAACAGAACAGAATTTCTCGAGAACGGAACAGACTAGAATTACTGGATGCACTGCTGAAACAGTACGGAACATACCGGTCCCATAAAGGGACGCATCAAGACCCGTATCCACCTAGGTGAACACTTTGTTAGTGGGCCTGGGTACCACCAACCCACGGACCAGGAGTCAATTTAGACTGACCCTGTCTAGATACTACCCCAGTAATGGTACTCACCGGGCAGCAAGAACGGGAGGCCTCGGACTGGACTGGACGGACGACGAACTTCGGACTTCAGTTACGGGTGGGCCTCCGGATACCTCGGACCTTGGACTCTCGGCTTGGGCTCTGGTCGGGACTCGCCGCGTTCCTCAACCGTCTCGTTCGGATGCTGGACCGCCTCCTCCGTCTCCTCCGTGGGCCTGAGGGATACTTGAGCAGAAATATCTGCCACTGCGCAGAAGAGTTCCGTCACGACTGTAGAGGGTCAGGGGGTCGGCGTGGCTTCACCGACGCGTGGGGAAGGGGCAAGTCCCTATTCGGGCGCCATTATGTGGTAAATAAATAAATAATACCCTATTTTTGACTAGGCATATAGCATAACAGATAGCTCAATAAATAAGAGTCAAGATTCGAGGTAGTAGGAGTTTCTGCAGGTTTAATACAGCATAAGGACAGGATCAGGACAACCTGCATAGGATGACCCAGCAGCTGCTGGGGCCGGGTCTGGGATGAGCGCGCTAACTTTTAATAACAATACATGAACTTATATACATAGCGCAAACACATAGCATTACATTGCAGTAGGCGTAGCAGTGGGTGGAGCAGAAGGCGTGACGCGTAGCAGTCGCGAAAGATAACAGTAAAAGTAGGTGTAACTGGGCGTATACATAGACATGTGGTGCAAACGTAACAGAATATGTCATGAATGGGGCGGAAACATAGGAGGGGGCTACCTAAGGAGCCGGGACCTCTAACCTGGTGGTGCACGCAAACTGGCAATGACGTATTACTAGGAGAAGCTGGGGGCTATGAACTCTGTGCTAGGAGCAGAGACTAAAGTCTGGAGGGTCGGAGCGACATGTACCTAAACCCTATCTAGTATCTGATGTTTAGGGAACATGTTGATATAAACTAGAAGTCATGAGGGGAGAGGCTAACTTGATTCTAAGACTGGACCATGCATTATTCTACATGTAGTGCGTGATGGAGAATATTAAATGACCATTAAATACAGTATTTCTCTAACGTGGAGCCGCATAGGCTAGACAATGACGGAAACTATTGATGCAGTTCAGTAGCTTAGGAATGCAGAGAAGGAGGACTGAACTGATAGCTGGAACTATAACATACTTTTGGCAGACTCAGAGGCAGAGCCAAGCTGCACCGGGCACTGCGAGGCAGGAAGTAAGTGAAGGGTCGAGGATACAGGTGGGGGCTGTATCGCTCCTCAGCGAGACTTCAGGGGACAGGAGCTGAATCTAATGTCCGGGCCCTTTTGAGGCCTGGAAACGGGGACTTTATAATGGAATAACGTGCACACTGAGAAACGTGGCAACGTAACTTTACATAGGCCTGATATTCGTAGTATTCACGAGGACTGGAAAATAGCATACTAGAGGTGGACACAACTGTAATTGCGTCATTAATCGGACATGGGGAATAACATATGCATATTGGTCATGCACACATAACATATGATGGATGAGGCGTAGGGACACAGAACATGGCAAAATTTATTTTTCCACAAGAGACGAAATTCCCTCCTCTGTAATGTAAATAGCACGTTGACCCCCAGTCTGGCTGCTTGATATACTCTCTTTGTCACCAGAGACTACAGATATGGGAGGTATCACTGTTTCTGACAATTCCGGGATAGGAAGTACAGTGGGGGACTGGGGCATGTTAGGTCTGCATGTCTCAATAATGACCCTTGGTTCCAGCGGTATACAGTTGATGGTAGAAGTATTAGGAGTGCCTGAGCCCACTGGAGTATTTTCAAGGCCCAGCTCACGCTCTGTGACCGCAATCTGGGTAGAGAGTTCGTCCACTTTCGTAGTCAGGTAAGTGATAATGCTGGTGGTGTACTTAGGAACTTTGGCCTTCACTTCACCCACCACAGATGTTACTAATTTTCGCTTACCCATAATGAAAAGGACGTGGCCCGTCCCGTCCCTGATCGTCCTTGGACGGCCTTAGACGGCCCGCCCTCTGCCCGGGCTCCGCCCGGCAAAGCCCGCGCGCGTCCCGCGACGCGGAGGGAGCGTCCGTTCTTTGTAGCGCCTCCGGGCGCGAAGAGGGCGGGAGGCAGGAAGTGCCCGCAAAGCTCACTGGGAGCTGTAGTCTCCAGCCGCGAGGATGGAACAGCGGCGGCGAGACACACAGCGTTCCCCACCCAGGAGCAGCTCTCGGCGTGACTGCAGGTAAGGCTATCTGCTTGGTTGTCCCCCCGCTCCACCGAGGGAGAGTCCGTTCTTTGTAGCGCCTCCGGGCGCGAAGAGGGCGGGAGGCAGGAAGTGCCCGCAATGCTCACTGGGAGCTGTAGTCTCCAGCCGCGAGGATGGAACAGCGGCGGCGAGACACACAGCGTTCCCCACCCAGGAGCAGCTCTCGGCGTGACTGCAGGTAAGGCTATCTGCTTGGTTGTCCCCCCTCTGTAGTATAGATACGCAGGTGAGTGACACTCTCTGGTGAAATAGTGTATTATTATGGCTTACTGAAGTGGCAGCTGGGATAAGCGAGGAGGCAATGTGAATAACTAAGTGGGGACATATTCTTGCGGTGTCAGTGGCAAGCGTTGGGTGACCTGGTGGTTTGTTGGAAAATTTTGGTGGACTGATATGCCTCCTAAAGCGGCCTGAGATGGGAAGATCAGAGCTGTTGCTGAAGCGGCGGCGGGGACTAGAACAGCCCTGGCAGGGTTCAGCACCAGAGGTGCCTTGGATGGGAATTGATTAGAAGGATCCATTGAAAATCTTATGCAGGGAGGGGGACAAAAAGCTGAGCAAGGGGTGGTGAATAAAAAGTACCCCAGATATTTGTGCCACCCACCAGGAAAACCCTCTGTCACATCAGACGACGATGGTGATTTTGGTCACAAGTCAGGCTCGCTGGAGGGTTCTATAATGAGTATTGGCAGTGATCCGAATGGTACAAATATGGAGGAGGAAAGTCTGGAGGTGCCCACAGTGCGGAAGCAAACATTGACTAAGGAAAGTGGGGCCCGGACAGAAGTGGCAAAGGCTCTTGTATGGGACTTTTCCCCGTCAGTTAAAAGGACCCCTGAAGGGGCAGACCAAGCGGTGGGGGTGGTGAGCAGTAGAAAAATCAGACGATGGAATTTCCCTTGAGACTATTTATAGATGTATGTTGGACCATATAGTGGAGACACGTGCAGAGAATCTAAAAACCCATACGGCCTGTCGCAAGCTGTAAAATACAGTAAGAAGAATGGCTAAAGCATATAACGGATTTACTAATAGAATGGCTGAAGCCAAGACATGAATATCTACATTGGAAGTTCAAATGGAGGTACAGAAGGTGGCTGCGGAAGCAATAAGCGCCCATAAAGAAGATGTACAGACTAAGCTTGTGGATTTGGAGAACAGACTCTGTAGAAATTACCTCAGAATATTAGGGGTGCCGGAGGGGATTGAGGGGCAGGATGTACGTAATTTTGTGATTGAACTATTTTCAGAGGCTTTTCCTGAACTGACGGAGTGGAATTAGGCTATTAAGTATACAAAGGGCGCACAGGTTACCATTTAAGCAACGAGTATTGAAAGAAGGACAATCTGAACTGAAACCACTGGCAATTCCGATCTCCCTAAATAATTTTTGGGCGCGTCAGGCTGTCTATGTGTCTATGACCTGGCACGACCAGACAGGAAGAGGGCAGGGAAGGGTACGCAATTTTTTGTTAGACCTGATTACTGCTATCATACGGTTGAGAAAAGGTGGCAGTTGTGTCAATAAATTAGTTACTTTCAGGCAAAAGGGGCACAAGTTTTTTTATTAAATTCTGCTACACACAAGGTATTCTACAAGGGGCAGACCAGATTTTTTACTTCTGAGGTCTAAGTTAAGGACTATTTGATGTCTATTTGAATAGTCGTTGTTATTTAGGTTTGTGTATCTCTCTGACTGTGAAGTAATGATGTAGGGAGATTTTGCTGTTGCATGGATCAGGAATTTAATTCATGTCTCCTAAAAAGATAGCAAACATTTGATGTTAATAATACTTCGGCCAGGATTATGTTGGGGGGAGAGTGGACACAGGGTTGCTTACTTACTTTCCATCACAAGGGCTATCATTAGCCCTATTGCCTATGTTTTATGGAGAGGGTGGAGGGAGGGCAAGGGGTTAGAGTGGGGCACAGGGGTAGTGGTGAGTGGGGGAATTGGGGGTGTGTTAGGGCATGGGGAGGGGAGGGGTAGGAAGGGGTGGGTATCAAAAACAAAAAATCAATCCAAAGCAAAGTTATAGTGGTAAATACAAACAATACAGAACTGTGCCAAGAAAAGATATGCTGGGGGCTTGTCAAAGTGGTTAGATATTGTTGGCAAAATGGTTGATAGTGGGATACGTATATGTCAATTTAATGTATGTGGATTAAATAGTAATAATAAGAGGCAACGGGTAGCTGTGGATCTGCGTTTGATGAAACCTGATATTCTTTGAATTCAAGAGAAGCATATTCCATGGAGTAAGCGTGCTGTATTAGAAGAGTAAGGATACACGCTCTTGGCAGCAATTTGGCAATCTACTACCAACAGAGGGATTGCTATTATGGCACGAGGTGGGATTTGTGGGACAGGAAGAAAAATGGTTGACAACTATGGAAGATGGGCCATTGTTGAGTGTAATATAGGGGGGATCGAGGTGACTATCTGTACCGTATATGGGTCAAACTTTGATGAAGCTTCTATTTTAGAGATGCTAAATGTAGAATTGGCTTTATGGAATACCCCTGTGATATTGTGTGGTGATTTTAATATCCATTTAGATGGGCGTGTGTTAGAAGTTAGTAATGGAGGATATGTGGGGCGAAAACCTAAGGTTTTTAGAGCATTAAGACGGTTGTTAAAGGATCATGTACTGCTAGACGTGTGGACAACTTTTTACACTTTATTTTCACATCCTCATTGGAAATGATTGAT
The DNA here is from genome assembly GCF_964261635.1 of Lissotriton helveticus. Taxonomy (NCBI): domain Eukaryota; kingdom Metazoa; phylum Chordata; class Amphibia; order Caudata; family Salamandridae; genus Lissotriton; species Lissotriton helveticus. Next base: position 459,026,967 of record NC_136060.1, on the reverse strand, counting down.
GTTGGCTTATATCTTTATGTCTAGGTTAATCATTGTTCGAGCAAAAAAGGCAGGTATGGCCCAGGCTAACAACAGATCATGGCCCATTATTATTGGATGTGCATAGCCTAGGCCAGTTGAAGGTTTGTAGGGCATTTACGTTTAATAAGAAGCTCCTAATGGATAAAGTATTTATCGATCATATGCTAACTTGGGCTCGGCAATTTCTTGAGATTAATAGGGGATCCACCTCCATTGCTATAGTATGGAATGTGCTTAAAGCGGGAGCACGTGGTGAAGCACTTAGTTATGGATTTGCAAAGCAGAAGCAACAACAGACTTTGATGTGGCAGTTACTGGGGGACTTAAGGAATGCGGAACAGGTGCTTAGGCAGGGACAAGAAGTTGTGGAAATACAAACCAAGATTGCATGCTGTAAAGCAAGAATTAATGGGGTATGGTGTTGGGCAATCACCCATCAATACAAGGTACATAAATTAGATAGATATGAATATGGGGAAGCTGCAGGATGGTGTTTGGCACAGAGGCTAAGAGTAAAGCAATCTTCACAGCAAATATTAGCTATGTTAGACTCAGCCGGAAATATGGTAGAAACTATGAAGGGTATGCTGGGGGTATTTCATCATTTCTACAAAGAATTGTACAAACATGGCGAGTGTACTAAGCAAGAGGTACTGAGCTTTTGTCAACAAATGGATTTAGATAAGTTAAGTTTAAAAGAGCAGGAGGTATTGGGTGCTATGATAAACATAGAGGAGTTGGAAGAGGCAATGGGATCACTGGTGCGTGGTAAAGCAGCAGGACCTGATAAGCTGACACTCGAGTTCTATTGTGTACTGTTTCATGTATTGAAGACAGATATGTTGATTACATTTCAAGAGGCTCAACTTGGGAATCTGCCACCATCATGGCAAGAGGCTAATATATAGTGGTGTTTAAAAAGTAAGATAAGCCCCCTAATCAGCCAGAATCTTACAGACCCGTCTCACTGTTAAACACAGATGGTAAAATATATGCAATTATACTTGCTACAAGGCTGGCACGAGTAATTACACCCCTGGTGTCTATATATCAGCATGGATTTATACCAGGCAAGAGTACGGTAATTCACATCAACAGAGTGATTACTCTTATAGATTATTCTAATGTATATAACAGCAGGCATGGGCTGATTTTCCTAGACGCAGAAAAAGCATTAGACTGAGTTTCATGGTCATTTTATGGGTAATATGCAGAAATTAGGGTTTGGGGAGGGCTATATTAGAGCTATACAAACCATGTACAAGGCACCGTGAGCTAGGATTTGTGTTATGGGTAGGGAATCAGAGCAGGTCCATAGCAGTAGGGGGATAAGACAGGGATGTCCCGGCTCTCCGATGTTATAGGCTATATATATATATTTATCCATTTCTGGTAATGCTGAAACAGCGTGAGCGTACTGGCTCTTTGAGCTGCGGGCAGTATCGGGTGCGAGTTTTCGCCTATGCTGATGACATTGCAGTGGCATCGTCAGATCCTGCGCAAGCAGTGGTAGAGATAGAAAGATTGGCTGTTAAATTTGGTGGGGTTTCAGGCTATACATTATATTCTACAAAAACACAGATAGTATGTACTACAATGGCAAGCCCAGGGGATATTAGGGTAATGGAAGAAGCTAGTTACCTGGATATTAAAATTAGAATGTCCCTGCAAGAGTTGATTGAGGTTAATGGGGAGGAATAGTTTCTGGGAATAAAGGGCAGCTTGATCGTTTGGAGTGTTTACACCTTTCTCTAGTGGATGACTATCCTTCCCAAAATTATGTACTATTTTAGGGCGGTACCGTTAGAATTAACCAAAACACAATTGCAGAGAGTACATTCTATATGTGATAGGTTTTTATGGGGACAAGGGAAAGCTTGGCAGGCGTCTAAATTCATGATGTTACCACACGCTCTGGGGGGGATGGGCAGTTCCTAATTTTACATTCTATTACTATGCATGTATACTTAAAAAAATACGGATATTGCTGACAGGGGAAGATGTGGTATTGGCGGAGGCACCGTCACTATATCAGATAGTGTTGGGGGCAGAAATGAGGAATTCTTTAGTTACGTTTTTCGAACCAAGTTACTTTAAAAGAACAGTTTAAGGTCCTGATTACAACGTATAAAGTTTGGAAAGTTGTACGTAAAATGATAAATATGCTACGGATTAGTTATTATACTCCGTTGAATTTGAGGTCTATTTTTCCCGCCATATTTTGGGATTTTAGGATGCAGAATTGGAGGGTAAAGGGGATAAGGCAATTAGGAGATTTATTTGAGGGGGGTATTAGTTGCATTTTCAGATATAGCTGATAGATATGGACTTCGCCAAAATGAATTTTTCAAGTATTTACAAATTCGGGATTTCTTGTTTAAACCTCATTTGCAGGAGGGAATAAACAAGATTTCGCTAGTAGAGACAATCAGACTAAGGGCAAGGATAGGTGTATTGTGTGATACATTAATGGAAACTCAACAGGACGATATGGATGCTCAAGATAGTAAATGGTGTGATAGGCTAGGACAGGAAGGTGTGTACATGCAGCAATCAATTGATATTCCAGGAAGAATTCTGATGTCTGCAAATCTGAAAGCCCAGCACTTCAAGACGATATTTAATTTGTATCATACACCAGTGGGGATGATGAAGTCGGGAGGCTCTAATGATGGGAGGTGTTTTCGATGGATGTATGACATTACAACGCATGCTTTTACATCACATGCTCTTACAACGCTGTTTTTACAACGCATGCCATTACAACGCATAGTGCTTTGGGGCGCTGGATAGTGAATAGTTTAATTTACTATTCCAACTCCAGTCCCCGTGGACAGTAGGGAAGGTGTTGGACAGTAAATTAAACCTATTCCCTATCCTAGAGCGCCCCCCTGCGCAATGCGCTGTAATGGTTTGCGTTGTAAAAGTTGCGTCGTAAAGGCACTGCGTGGTAAAAGTTGCGTTGTAAAGGATGTTTCCCGTTTTAGATGTAGTATGGAGAAAGCAGATATTGTGCATATATTTTATGATTGTACTTCTCTCTTGCAATTAAAATTACAAATAAACCAGTTCCATTGATAAACTTTGAACCATTGATTTGTCTCACAAGCACAAAATGAAGACCTATACAGACCGATACAGACCAATGCCGCTGTGCTCAGAACACTGTGTTTAACAGCGGAGACCAAGTGATCAGCAGGCAGAAAAGTAAAGGCAAGTCTGATCCTACTTTTGATGCTGACCCACTGAGTGTTGTGACCAGTAAAGGACACATAGTGACTGCACACCATCCTGGAAAGTCCATTACGGAAGATTATTTGCATTCAAGCATCTGCCTCAACCTTCACCAACTCTAAATGTCAGGAGTGACCCTTATCCACCTGAGAGTCCACTTATCCCAATGACTGTATCAATGTCTCTGTTAGCAATTGCAGTCATGGACCCTTATCTGGTACCTGGGCTATTGGTTCGAGCGCCAAAACGATTGATTGAAGAGTTGTAATGTATATATGTATTGTTGGTACTTTTTATTTAAAGAAGGGGGAGATGTCATGTTTTGTGAGTTAGAGATGATGTGACCCTTTTGTTTCCTGACAGGCAGACCCTGTAGAACAATGAAGTAAGTGTTTGGAGGTGGCCAGAATTTCATTTTTAGGTGCTAGGCCTTTTCTATGTCAGAAAGTCAGGAATCTGGGCTTCTTATTCGACAAAGAACTGTGACTGAAGGCTTTAAAAGGAAATATCTCTATTATTGTTGTCGTGTCTTGTGAGACAGAGATGACAGAACTCTTTTGGTTACTGACGGACCCTGTAGGACAATGATGTAAGAATGTGGGTAATATGGGTGATCTGGGGGAACACAAAATCCGTCAGCTCTATCAGACATTAACCACACATACTAGGACGAACCAGCACCGGACGCGGGCAGCGTGGGAGGCGGTTGTACCGACCCTTTCTGATGACTACTGGATCGAGGCTCTTGCCAGTCCTTGGGGTTCAGCAGTGTCATCTAGATATAGACTGATACAGTTTAAATACCTGCATCGGGTGTACTACCCGCCTCCGTCTCTGGAAGATGGGGGCTTTTCCATCCCCCACATGCCTCAGATGCCAGTCGGATGACGGATCCTTTTTACACACGGTCTGGGGCTGCACAGTGTTGCGTCATTTTTGGTCGGGAGTACTGTCCTGCCTGGGGCTGGTACTGGGGTGGGACCTCCCTGCTGATCCGCGCCTGACCCTCCTCCACAGTACTGATGACATAGGGGGTGAACATATATAAAAGACGCCTACTCTTTCTGGGACTCACACTGGCCAAGCGCGACATAGCCCAACAATGGAAGTCTTCTTCTCCCCCCAGGGTGGCGGCCTGGAAATCGGCATTAGATAAATGTATGTCTGCCGAAGTGGCGGTGATTCAGGCTAGGGGTTGCCTGCAAGCACGGGAAAATCTGGACTGCATGGGCCAAGTACCGGGGCGTTGATCTTTCTATCTTTCCCACGTCCACAAATCAAGATCTCATAGACAGACTCGCCATTACATGACTGTTGGAAAGGCGATCCCAGGGGAGACAGAAGATGTCTGGCTGCCCGCCCCGAGACCCACCTCCCTCTATGGAATAGGCCGAGCGCCGTAGGGAGGCCTCCTTGGCGAGGCTCCTCACCTATAATCGTAACAGTTGAGCAATCACCCTACCACAGACGGACACCACACGAAGCGTCCGAGCCTTCCTGGGGCTCACTGGGTATTATCGACGCTTCATCAAGAACTATGGGAGCATTGTGGGGCCCCTCACTGAGCTGACCTCGAAGCACCGGCCCCAGAAAGTACAATGGACACCCGCGTGTCAGGTGGCCTTCGAGACTTTGAAAACAGCCATGTGCACCGCCCCTGTGCTCCAAGCCCCTGACTACAGCCGGGAGTTCGTACTCCAGACCGACGCCTCGGAACACGGCATCGGGGCGGTCCTATCCCAGATTGACCCCGAAGGGATTGACCATCCTGTGGCCTTCATCAGCCGGCGGCTGCTGGCCAGAGAACAGCGATGGAGCACCATTGAGAGAGAGGCCTTCGCCGTCGTGTGGGCCCTCAAGAAGCTCTGGCCCTACCTCTTCGGTACCCACTTCCGGGTCCAGACTGACCACCGGCCCCTGCGGTGGCTGATGCAGATGTGTGGCGAAAACCCCAAGCTGCTGAGATGGTCCATCTCCCTCCAAGGGATGGACTTCACTGTAGAGCATCGCCCGGGCGACGACCACGCCAACGATGATGGCCTGTCCCGCTTCTTCCGCCTCGACGAGGAGAGTCCCCAGGAAGATGGGTGACTCTCCCCGCCTTCAGCTGGAGGGGACGTGTGTTGGACCCGGCCTCGTGGCGTGGTCCTACCCCTCCCGCATGGCGGGCCCGGGACGACATCGGCCCTCCGTCGACCCGCTGTCGACCCCCCTGAACACGAACCATCGACGAGAGCAGCCCCCCTGGCAACCCACGGCTCTCCCCCCTGGGACCCCGGCGGACCCTGCTCGCCAACACTGCCGGTCTGGCAACCATGCCAGGCCACCCATTCCGGCCCGACTCCTTAAGATCTAAAGAATCTTTATATAAGAAAGAAAGGCAAGTTCTCGTAAGATTATCACACCGGGATCGAGGGATCCGTAAAGTCTTGGTTTCAGGAAAGGGGGTAGCGGGACAGTCTCGGCACCAACTGGTGCGTGGATAGTTCAAGGGGTCAGGCCGCGACAGCGTCAGCAGGGCCTCGATATAGTTCAGCGTTGTCCAGGCCGCGACAGCGTCAGCAGGGCCTCGAAGGTGGTTCAGCTCGGTCAGGCCACGACAGCGTCAGCAGGGCCTCGAAGGTGGTTCAGCTCGGTCGGGCCGCGACAGCGTCAGCAGGGCCTCGAAGGTGGTTCAGCTCGGTCGGGCCGCGACAGCATCAGCAGGGCCTCGAAGGTGGTTCAGCTCGGTCAGGCCGCGACAGCGTCAGCAGGGCCTCGAAGGTGGTTCAGCTCGGTCAGGCCGCGACAGCGTCAGCAGGGCCTCGAAGGTGGTTCAGCTCGGTCAGGCCGCGACAGCGTCAGCAGGGCCTCGGAGGTGGTTCAGCTTGGTAGAGCTGCGACAGCGTCAGCAGGGCTCAGAGGTTCCAGGTTCCAGAGTTCTTATCAGGATCAGCCGCGACGAGGTCAGCAGGGCTTCGACTCCAAGATACAACTCCCGTCCCAGATCAGGGCTGGCCCAGATATAGGACTGGAGTCCTTTGATGTCTGGACCCTCGCGCCTGGGGGTCAGAGGGGCCGGGATGAAGGTGTCCAGACGCCCAGCAGGGGGGTGGAGCCAGCGCCCAGGGAGGCTGGGGGCGATCGATACCAGGCGTCCGGGGACGGCTGGAGGCCCATCGAAACTCCCCTCCTCTCGGATCTGCCAAGTGGCCACTCGACCACCCGGGAGGATCTCGGTGCCTCGATGTCAGGGCTTCGCTGGGGCCGGGGCCAGGGATGGCTGCGGCCACGTGCTCGGGACGTGATGGGCCCAAGATGGAGTCGGGCCGGAATGGGTGGCCTGGCATGGTTGCCAGACCGGCAGTGTTGGCGAGCAGGGTCCGCCGGGGTCCCAGGGGGGAGAGCCGTGGGTTGCCAGGGGGGCTGCTCTCGTCGATGGTTCGTGTTCAGGGGGGTCGACAGCGGGTCGACGGAGGGCCGATGTCGTCCCGGGCCCGCCATGCGGGAGGGGTAGGACCACGCCATGAGGCCGGGTCCAACAATGACTTTCCACTCTAACTCGCGGATTAGCTGGCGCGGAGATGTGATCATGTGTGTTTATGCCTGTTAGAATTGGGGGTCTCTGGTTGGCGCAATATTCACTCGTGACAAGCAGGAACCCTCTCCTCTATGTCAGGGCACAGGACTTACTCTAAAAAATAACCCCTGCTCACCCTCTAGGCGGCGTGGCGCGAGCAGACCAGGCTAAACTCCAGAGTACACACGGGTAAGCACTCTATGCAACACACACAAAAAATCATTAACCCACTACACAGGGACACAAGACTGTTTGTTTTGTAGAAAATATACTCTTTTATATAGAAGCTTTTAAGCAGGCTTTAAATACAGGCTTCAATGATTTAGTAAGATTCCAGTTACTTGTAGAAATGCCACAGTTCTTAAGGTTCAAAAAGTGGGGGTGGTGATGGACAGAGCATCTGAATTAAACAGAACACTCGTACCCAGTCAAAAGATCAGGGCTTGATCCATCACCGTTTTTTAGCTCACTGCACCATCCCAGCTCAGAACCTGGCTACATGCAAATTAGTCTGACCCTGGCCCAGTGCATCATGGGAACAGGGCAGACCAAACTACCAAGCCAATTCTTTACTGGAAAGGAAACAAGCTTCCGGGGACCGGTTTCTGGCATTGCAGCCGTCTTCGGCCCGGCTTGCTTGAATCCTGATGGTGCAGTGAGCAAGGGACTCACATCTCAGTATACCCTGCCACACTTGTGGTGGCTAAAACGATTCAAAAAGTGGGGTGGTGATGGACAGAGCATCTGAATTAAACAGAACACTCGTACCCAGTTCTTAAGGAGCAATGTTCAGTCTTTAAAATAGAGTCACTGGGTCTGAAAACGACCCATGAAGGCTTAATCTTGGCCCCACAATGGTCTAGGCAAAGTATGCCGCGTGCTGACTCCTTTCGTCAACGCTGGTACGCTTCAGAGCGCTTCAGTTCATCTCGTACGGGCAAGAGCAGAAGGGCCCCGCTAATCCTCACGCTTCTCGTGTATCAAGCGTACGGCGCTGTCCAGGGAAGGAGGTGTACAGAGCGTATGGGGCTGTGCGGCTCGTACCGGGGCCGTGAGACAGGATTGAGGAGTCTCACGGGTACGGCTCGTACAGCGTGTGGGCAACAGCGGTCACAAATGGGTGCACGCCTCACGGACTTCGTGTCCATAGCGCGGCGCACTTAACACGCACACAGTACCTTTTTTGTTGTGGGGAATTTGAGGCGAACGGCTGCGGGGGTCAATCCTCCTACGTCGCGATGTCTTCTTGAGGGCGATGCGAGCTACGGCTCGAGGCTGGTGTAGGCGCGGGCTCCTCGGTCGACGGTGCGTTGTGGGGGGGCGGACAGACGTATCCGCAGCGTGCGCTTCTACCCAGAAGGGGGAGCGGCTGCAGATGGTGCGGGCAGGAGTGCGGGTTAGGAACAACGGGATGTACTCTCTTGCTGGACGCTCCGTAGCTGTGCGCTTCACAACAGCGGGGCGCTTTCTTCAGTGCGATCCCGGCAGGGAGATCAAGACAGGCGGGGGTCCGTCTTTACTTTACGGGCTGCGGCATGGGGGCCAGAAGCTCGTGGCGCTTGGGCCGGACGGGTCCTCTTTGCTTTGCAAAACGACGGCTCAGTTTTCCTCACAGATTATGATGCTCGGCCCAGTGCGGCTGGGCTTTACTTTGCTCCTGTGGTGCGGCCAAGCAGACGTCGCGGTGCTCTGGGGACGGGGGACGCCCTGCTTCGTGGAATGTGCGGGGAGGCTTTCTCACACACTCCGCTTCCCTGGATCAGTGCTGTAGGGTCAGACCACACAAACAGCAGCTCTTCCTTCAGGGGGGTTAGCGCCCAATGTTCCTGGGGCGCAGTTCAGGGGGCTAGTTTACCAGCAAGCCCTTGGAGATTGTTCAAATGCACAAGTTGAATTTCAAAAGTCTCTCAGTCTTTTCTTCCTCTCTCCTTCTTGCAGCAAGGAACCCACCACAGGCCAGTCTCTCAGGATTAGAGACAGTAGTACTCCATGCAGCTTTCCCAGGTCCTTCTCTTCAGGCAGAGTTTCTTCTTGGCGTAAACAGGATCTAATTTCTTGGGAGCAGGGCTCCTACATTTAAACTAAAAATCCTTTGTTCTTGCAGGCCAGGGGGGCTTTGCCTAATCCAGTCAGCCTCTGAGCACTTTGTTTTCCAGGCTCTGGTTTTGTCTTTCGGAGTGTGGGGCAGGGACAGCAGACGCTCCGCAGGAGGTGGAGCCAGCATTGTGGTGGCAGAGCACAGCCCTATTCAGAGTCATGGGGCACTCCCACCACCCACTCTGGTGTAATCCCTCTATTCACCACCTGTCATCCCCAGTCTTCCCTCTTCCTGGACCAGGTGTTGGGCAGAGTCATCAGTCGCTCCCCAGGGGGCGGAGCCAGCATTGTGGTGGCAGAGCACAGCCCTATTCAGAGTCATGGGGCACTCCCACCACCCACTCTGGTGTAATCCCTCTATTCACCACCTGTCATCCCCAGCCTTGTCACTCACAAAACCCAGACAGCAGATACACATCCTGGCAGAGGCGGGCTGAAATGGCGGGCAAATGCTAACTTTCTAAAAGTAACATTTGCAAACCCAGGATATTAAAATAAACTTTACTAAAAGAAGAATTTTATTATTCTGAGTTCAGGCATACTAAATTCGACCTTCTACCATGTTCCCTGAGCCTGCTGGGATTATAGTGTGTAATAATTCCAGCAGCCCATTCTGGCCTATGAGAACAGGTAACCTTACAATAGTGAAAAACGAAAATGGCTGTAATTCACTATTGAGACATGCCACACACATCAGGGCATGGCATACCTTATGCTTATAATGCACCCTGCCCTTGGGCCTACCATAGGGGTGACTAATATGAAGTAAAAGAAAGGATTAGGGACTGGCAAGTAGGTGTACTTGCGCAGTTAGCATGACAGTACCAGACTGCACGCAGGTCCTGCAATGGCAGACCTTAGACACATTTTACTAGGCCGCTTCTGTGGGTGGCACAACCAGTGCTGCAAGCCCACCAGCAGCATTTGTATTTACAAGCCCTGGCACTCCTGGTGCACTTTACTGGGGACTGACAGTAAACCAAATAGGCCAATCATGGCAACCAATCACATATAGCAATTTACAGTAGGGAGAGCATATGCACTTTAGCACTGATCAGCAGTGGTAACGTGCCCAGAGTCATTAAACCAACAAAAACAGGTCAGAGAGAATATTGGAGGAAGGCAAAAACTTCAGGGATGATCCTGCCAAGAGGGCCAAGTCCAACAATGCCTGTTTAGTATTTCAAGCGGGTAGGGTGGTGCAGGGGTGGGGGGTGGCGGGAGGCGGGGTTGTTGGTTTGGATGTTTTATAGATTCTCAAAGGATACCCCGTGCAGCAACTTGTATACCTATGATCATTGCTATGTTTGAATACTGCTTGTTGGGGGCTCCCCCATTGGATGGGAAAATTCAATAAAATTTGTGGTAAAAAAAAAAGTATGTGGGTAATAGAATTTATGATATAGAATGTTCCGTTCATGGTTACACGCTGATGAATAAAGGCGTGTAATACCAAGCTTAGTGTGTGGTGTGATCATTTAAAGTACCCGGGCTGGAGTAGCACACTACAATTGTTACATCCACATTTTTTCATGGAAATAATTGCAAACCGCGCGATGCATGCCCTCATCACGCCTCTCCTGAATATACCTATGCGTGTAGAACAACTTTGACTTTCCCAGAAAAATCATCTAGAGAGAGCTTGTATGACAGATTCAGTGGTATTTGCACAAAATATCGGGAACACAAATATCGTGGTACAGAATATGAAGTAAAAACAAGCTTGAGGAGCAAGATGGCGGCCGTGACCCACGGCTGAGTTGCATCGTGAAGCAGTGATGGCTCTACCGGGATCACCCTAGGAAACACCCCGTGAAATTAAGGCGCTCAAGTCCGCTCAAGTCTGCTCAAGTTCGAGAAAGGGATGTTGTTTGAGCGGAGGCTCTCTTCAAGAAAATGAATATAGCGAGTTCGGTTTATTAAAAAAAGCGATCGAGGTGAGAGGAATGAGCGAGTTTTAATGCAGCGGAGAAAACTAGATGCCTCTTATCTCATCTTACCGCAAGGCGCTGTCTCCTGTAACGCTGAGGGCTGCCGCGGCACTGCTCCTAAGGATCGGGCTTGTTGGTAGAGATGCCGGTAGAGCCCGCAGAGCTCACGGACTCAGGGGGCGTGCCTACACTGACCAGGTGAACGGCGTCAGTCGTAGCAGCAGCAGCAGCGGCAGAAGCGTGGAGAGTAATGCGGAAACCGCATGGTGCGGAGACAGCCTACAGAGCCTTCATAGTCATCAGCAGGAGCGAGCGGAGCAGCAGTCTCTAACGTGCATGGCTACAAAGACGAACTCGGGAGGTAAGCCAGTGTCTAAGAGGAGAAACGCCAATGTTAGGACAGCCACAAACTCCACAGAGATTACAAGTGCTATAACAGCTGCTGCTGCAGAAAGAATTACATATATTAAAAAAAACGTAGCGGAGTCATCTTTGAGGGCCCGAGAAAAACAACTGGCATCGGTGCTGTGCACTCCCAAGGGAATGAGGCCCCCAGCAGCTAGAACAAGACAAGCTGCAGCTACAGCCGCCGCTACAGCAACAGAGAGCGTAGTGGAGCTCATGAATCGTAAGGAGAAAGAAAAAGTTAAAAAACTGAAAAGTAAAAACATGGAGATGGCTCCCGCGGCAGGGTTAACACCATTACCTATTGATGAGAACATGGGAGTTGAGCAAGAATCTTGTCAGGATACAGCTGTCTTGGTTGCAGTGGATGTTGATAGCAGGACCCAAGCGGGAGAGAGTCCCGAGACTTGTGTTGCAGCAGGCAAAGTGCTTAATAACACATCTATGGTAGTTGCCGAGATGGTAACAACTGCCTCAGCCGGGACTACGGAGCAGCTATTAGAGCCTGAGCTTGAGTTTGAAGTCCCTTTTCAAGCTGCAGACACCAGTGTGAGTGTGTGTCAAGCGGGTCCAGCGGGTCCAGATAAGCATCCCTCAATGGCAACAGGTGATGCACTGGCGGAGAATGCAGCGGCTAACCCCCCGGGGGGTAAAACTTCAGGTCAAACCTCAGGTCAAGATCAAGCTCAGAGAGGTGAAATCGATATGCAGAATGGCTCAACTGAGGGGGATAAGGAGAAGGAGAAAGAGAAAACCCCCAGTGAGTGTTTTTTTCTCAGTGGCTGAGGAGGCCGACTGGTCAGCTGACGATGAGGAAGATGAGCTCCATAGCTCGGATATTGATGGCAGCAATGTTGAAACAGAAAGCGACCCAGAAGGGGAACCACCGCTGACTGTCAAAATAGTGCACTCTCAAAAAGGTCAAAAAGGTCAAGATGACTTAACATGGGATCACTCCCCTACTACCTCGCTACAGGGCAATTTAAACCAGGCGACACATTTTGTGCAGGATCAGGCTATCCTACCAGCAATACAGGATACTACACAACTCTCAATGATGTCAATGATGTCAATGATGGAATCAATCCATCAGGGCATTACAGCACATCGTGAGGAAACTAGATCTGATAGCCTCAAGGCCCAGGCTACTATGAGGAAAATGAAAGGGGTAGTAAGGAAGCTTTCAAAAGCCTGTGAGAACGTGGGAGATAGGGTTTTAAATCTGGAAGAGAGAATTGTCTCTACTGAAGCTGAGGTGGCAACTGCAACAAGGAAAGTGGAATCCCTAGACACACAAGCACAGGATGTCCAGTGGAAATTGGAGGACTTAGAAAATAGACTAAGAAGAAACAACCTTAGAGTCCTAGGGATTCCGGAAGGATGTGAGGGGCAAGATGTTAAGGCCTTTATTGTGAAAATCTTCGAGAAGGCTTTTCCAGATGTTGCAGGTTGGAATTGGACTACCGAAATCCAGAGAGCACATCGTATACCAGTCAGGCTGAGGCAGAATGCTAGAGCAGATGATAAGCCCAGAGCAATCTTGATATATATAGGGAACTTCCTGCTGCGCCAATCCATCGCAGAAAATGCAAGACCAGATTCTAAGAGAGCTTTCGAGGGAGGCCTTTTCTTCGTAAGGCCAGACTTTTGCCACACTACTGTGGAACGGCGATGGAGATTAAGACAGTTAATCAAGCCCTTTCAGGACAAAAAGATACAGGTGTATCTCATTAATCCTGCTCAACTTAAAGTTATTTATCAGGGAAAGACTATTTATTTCTCCTCAGAAATTAAAGCTCGGGATTATCTAAACTCAGTATAGTTATGGCTAATGCTTAAGTAGTATTCCTTAATTAGATTAGTCCTAGGGTGGTATAATAGTCCTAGTAGGGGCCACTAAGGGCAGTGTATGACTCTTAAAGGTTTGAGTTTTTGTCTGTTTTCACGGGTTAAATAATGTTAAATAATGTAATCAACTGGTTTCTACTTTCTGTTTGCTCTGGGTATATTTCAGGGGAACGGGGTTTCCAAAATAATTTCTATGTTTGGATATAGAGCCCACTGCACGATGTATCCATCACACGCACAGACCCAGTCTGTGCGCTCCTTCAGGGTGGGGGTCAGGGTCATGGGCGGGTTCAGGGGGGGTCACGTCGCGGTGTGGGAGGGTGGGATACGGGGGGGTGAAAGCAAAAAAAAAGAAAGTTCATACAGTCAAGATGTATATTGTTGAGGATGTAAGATTGTTAATGTTATTGCTACTCTATTCAGTTGAAGTCTTCAGGAGAATAATTGATTGGATAGACCAATGGTTACGACTTTTGCAGGGCTATGTCTAAGTTAAATGTAGTAAGTCTTAACATAGGTGGTCTGAATAACTGGAAAAAAAGAGGTAGGTTGGAGGAGTACATCAAAATAATAGGGGCTGATATCCTCTGCCTACAAGAAACTCATCTACCGTGGAAAAAAAAACATTGGTTGAATCTAAGGGGTTATGAAATTTTATCCTGCTCCTCACAGACATCTATGATAAAAGGGGTAGCAATCATCGGAAGGATAGGGCTGGGGGGGGTTAAAAGATGCAAGGCTGATACTTCTGGTAGGTGGGCTATATGTGAAATGAACATAGGTATCACTATATGCTCAATATACGGATCTAACCTCGATGATCCAGCAGTGGTGGATTATTTAGAGCAGGAGTTAACTAACTGGTCGGCACCTATTATAATCTGCGGAGATTTAAACATATCAGCAGATTTTACAAACGGGAGTGTATACACAGGTCGGAAGCCGCGGGTATATAAAGCGATATCCTCTGTTATAAAATCCCATGGTTTGATAGATGTCTGGGGAAGTTTAAAGAGAAATAATCCAGGGTTTACGTATTTTTCACATCCTTTTAATAAATATACTAAACTGGATTATTTCATGATAACAGCTAATTATCTTTCTAATGTGGAAATAGTAAAGTTACCCAAGATAATATCGGATCACAATCCCCTTGTTCTAACAATTGCTATCAATAAACAAGGTAAAAAAGTTAGACCCTGGACTTTCGACAGAAAGCTCCTAATGGATAATAATTATATTTCACATCTGAAAACATGGTGTCAGTCATTTTTTGATGCAAATAGATATAGTGCTTCCCGTAACGTTGTCTGGGATAGCTTTAAAGCGGGTTTGAGAGGTGAGACAATTAGCTACACAGGTCAAATGTGGAAGAGAGCTAAGATAGAGAGGGAACGTCTATTGGGTAAATTGGCAGATGCAGAGGAACAGCATAGGAAAGATGTATGTCAGGGGAGTCAAGGTAATTTAAGTCTAGAACGACTGAATAGTATCAAGGCTGAACTCCAGATACAATTGGCAAAAAAAGCCGCAGCGGCATATCAAACACACAGGTCTGGAATGTATGAAACAGGGGAAAGTGCTGGTAAAGTTTTGGCTCTTCGGATAAGGCAGGTTGCTTCAGGGAATATCATAACTGAAATAAAGGAAGGAGATCAAATTTATAAAAAATCAGATGAAATTCTTGATGTCTTCAGAAAATTTTATCAAGATTTATATAAGGAAGAGTCGGAAAATGATGATCCGGATATAAATTGGCCGGAAATGGGTACTAAACTCACCCCTAATCAGAGGAAAATATTGGAACGTAGTATAACCATAGATGAACTATCCGAGGCGTTACAGGATTTAGCAACTGGTAAAGCGGCAGGCCCGACGCCATACCCTTGGAGGTATATAAAGGTTTAAGGGAAGTAATAACACCCCTACTATTGGATTTATTTAACGGGGTTATAAATACCGGGGCTATCCCGGAATCCTGGACCGAAACAAATATTGTGGTCTTCCATAAGAAGGGGAAACCGAAAGAGAGCCCCGGTTCATACAGACCAATATCGCTAATAAATAGTGACAATAAATTGTATGCTAAAATTATGGCGACACGGCTGGGCGGGATCATTGGGACCCTGGTTTCCCCCTGGCAACACGGTTTTATTCCAGGCAGAGGCACGACTGACCATATAAGGAGAGCCATCACATTATTTGATATACATGCTGCCGATGGGGGGAGGGCCGCGATGACCCTACTTGACGCTGAAAAAGCTTTCGACCGCGTCAGGTGGAGCTTTCTGTGGAGGGTGATGGAAGATAGAGGTTTTGGTCCTAGATTCTTACAGGCAATTCGGGCTATGTATGTGAACCCAACGGCTAGTATTCATCTTATGGGGGAGCACTCGGGGAAGATCCACATATCAAGGGGTACGCGACAAGGGTGCCCGTGCTCACCCATTCTTTTTGCTTTATATATAGATCCCTTAATAATTCTACTAATGAATAGTAAAATTAAGCCAGTTGTTACCAATGGATTCCACACTAAGGTTCTCGCCTATGCGGACGATATTGCTATTTTAACTACGGATCCTGATAGTGCTTTAAATGAAATAGTAAGAATTACTTTAGAATTTGGTAGATTATCTGGATATCGTCTTAATGCAGCCAAAACGCAGATATTATGCACCAGTAACATAATTAAAACGTACAACAGATATCTGGACTCAGTTGTTTACTTAGGAATTGTAATCAATTCCCAGCCAAGGGACATCATCAAAGATAATTTTGAGTTACTACTGGCCAAGATTAAACAGGATCTAAGGAGAATAGACAAACTTCATTTATCAGTTATAGGAAGGGTTAATGTCATTAAAATGTCTATCTTCCCTAAGATTTTATATAAATTTAGGTCCATCCCTTTCAGAATAGAAGATGCAATGATAAAGGAAATGGAGTCTATCTTCATGAACTTTGTATGGCAGTACGGTAAGGTCAGGAGATCTAATAGGCTTAT
This sequence comes from Lissotriton helveticus, assembly GCF_964261635.1. Taxonomy (NCBI): domain Eukaryota; kingdom Metazoa; phylum Chordata; class Amphibia; order Caudata; family Salamandridae; genus Lissotriton; species Lissotriton helveticus. The sequence continues at coordinate 459,010,868 of NC_136060.1, read as the reverse complement.
GTCCCTTCCTCAAGAAAAGGGGGGGTTGGGAATACCCAATCTCAGGTTTTATAACTGGGCCTGCCTCCTCACAGGGATGTCTGTGCTCTTCTTCCCAGAGGATGCTAGATACAGCCAGGGAGACATTCCCACCATTTATCACCTGGCACTGGGGGGGGAAGTATACGGGATATTGTCGAGGAAACATGACAAACGTTTCTTTAAAGCATCTGGCTATAAGATACTTGAAGATATTTGGGGGATATGGACTACTATATGTAAGGATCAGGACATCCCAAGGTATAATCAGCATACCCTATTATGGAACTCAGATCTATTCCCGCATCTAAGTGATGATGGCCCATGGAAATATTGGGAAAGACAAGGGATTACCACATTAGGCCAAGTAATGATTAAAGACGTTTGTAGGCCTCTCGAATTGTTGAGGACACGGTTTTCACTGCAGGGTGTTCAAGAATTTAAGTATATGCAGTTGGTTAATATTATTAAGTCAAAAAGACCGGTTCTGAATATATCTAAAGGCTGTGCTCTATTAGATTATTTGAAAGGGGGAGGTCATAGAATTAAGGAACTGTACAGGATACTTATGGAGAGTCTCCCCGATGATCTGATTAAGGTGGAGGAGAGCTGGGCCTCCAAATTGCAGGATCCAGACATTGATCTTGACAGAGCACTGGTAATGGACAAAAGGTTTCTGAGATCATCAAATTTAAGAGCACAGCACTTTAAGACTCTTTTTAATTTATACTACACACCAGCTAAACTGTTTAAATGGGGCAAGAGACTAGACCATAATTGTCCTAGGTGTGGTAATGGGCCAGCAGACGCACTGCATATGTTCTGTAGCTGTGTAAACTTGGGATCAATTAAAAAAGAAATTGAAAAGTTTTTAGAGGGGCTGCTAGCTGTCAGAATAGACCTATCCCCTACTCTTTTAATATTTGGTTGTGATCCAAAGTTAGGTTTGAGTACAGAGATAGAGGCGCTGGTATTCATATCGATAGCTGTTCTCAGGATATTCATGGCTGCTGCATGGAAGGATGCGGAGCCTCCAACCTTTCAAATGTGGATGTGCAGGCTGTTAGGGATCCATAATATTGAGTCAGAACTTTATGCCCTTAAAGGAATTAAATCTAGAGAAATGGGGCTACGGATATGGGCACCAGTGGCTAGGTGGAGGAAGTCAAGGTGTGCGGCCCTATAGATTATATTGTGGGATGTCATGGTCTATGCTAAGTATGTTTGGTTTTACCCTGTTTTAATCTTGGCTTATCCTGTTAAATATTGCTTCTGGTTAATGCTGCTTCTATGGTATTTATATCATTGTATTTATTACATTATCAAGTGTATTCATATTTATATGTCTATATTTTACGTGGATATATTTATATATACTGATGATTTTAATGTACACCTTGCTGCTATGAAATTTCAATTAAAAAAAAAAACAAAAAACTGAATATGAAGTAAAAAATATCAAGGGCAAGAATATTATGTAGGTCATTTTCTATGGCTAAGTAAAGTTTTATTATATATCACTCCACATAAATGTACCTTGACAACATGTATATCGTCAAGGTAGGTATATCTGGAGTTAAGAATAGTAAATTTATACTTACCTACTTGCACATACCTAGTCAATATTCTTGTTGCCGATATTTTTGACACAATATTCTGCACCCACAATATTTGTGTTTTCGATATTCTGTCACTGATCCAGATTCAAGAATATGTGGAAAGGAATCGTATGCTTACAATTTATGAATCAGGACTTCGGCTTGTGAGGTGGACGGAATCCATCTCGTTCATTTCACATAAGAACTCTGGGGCCTAGATTTACAAGGATTTGAGAAGGAGAGAGCAGGAGAGCGCAATATTTACAGAAATAAGACACTCTGCTCTCCCTACGCCAGCACAGACATGCTGCCGCGCACACATCTCTGCACCAAAGTGCCAGGGTATTTGCGTGAGTCTAGCATAGGTTTGGTACAGGAAGGATACCCTTCCATAACAAAATACTATGCTTAGACTAACGTTAAAACTTTTCCAACCTTGTATGTTTGCTGTACAGTGCAGCACACATGCATAGTCAGAAAAGAAAGTATAAATAAAAGCATTTCTCCGTGATAGCGCCTGGTAGAAGTGGGCGCTATTTTTGGACACAAAACAATGTCTACTTTTTAGTAAATAGGGTTTTGTATCAGAAACAATGGGAGGTTGCATGGGAACACCCATGCACACTTCATGGAACTCCCCATTAGCGCTAAGAAATGCAAAGCAGCTCTACTTTATGGTACTATCAAGTGATTTTCCAGCACACAACAAGTTTTGCGCTGGAAAGTAAATTAGTAATAAAAAAAATTGTGGCAATTTGTGTAACTTTGGTGACACAAACACGGTGCTAAATCTTAGTAAATATACCTCTGGATCTAATTCGATGACAAGAGTGATCACCGCTCATGTTTCTCGACCTTTCAGCAATTGATTGCACTGTGAGCCACCTGGTATTGCTGAGAAGCCTGTAAGAATGGGCTGGCTCGTATGGAGTGCCAAGAGGTCTCCATTCCTGCTTTACAATATTTGTATGCATCCTCTGGCTGACATCACCCACATACAGCTCCAGCTGTAAAACTATCTGTAGAATCAGGCCAGCATCACCACATGCCTGGCCCAAGTGTTCCATTGGCTAAAAGAAAGGTACCTATGCATGAACAGAGCCAAAGCTGAGACTGGCCTCACCTAAAGGCTAGCCTCCTTTGATGATGACTGAAGTGAGGAATTTGCATGCCTAGTTTGACCTTGATATCTCTTTTGTTCCTGAAGGAACTTGGGCGCATAGTATCAAGTGCCGGCGATAAATATCGCAAAGCGCGCCCAGCGCTTACATATTTATCGCCGGCTATCTTTGGAATGTATCGCCCGGTTATCGCATTATCAACAACGCGCATCACTGAGGCGATAAAATTCCTGCGTTAAGGCATACTTAAAGCGATTTTATATATCGCTAACCCTCCTTGATAATACCGTGAAGCTGCCTTCACGATATTATCCCGTTGTTTTCACAGCCACGCCTCCTTTGCATCTTATTATCGATGCGAGGCGAGGCGTGTGAAAAATGGGCGACAAGTCAAGGAATCATGCGCTAGCGTGTCCTTGATGATAATGCGATAATATTATCGCATCTTTTCTCCTGAAAACGAGCTCTAAAGCGGCAATAATATTATCATCGCCCCTTGATGATTTGCCCCTTGCAGCTTCTGAAGCTCCAGAAACTTATACCACACCTCTAAGTTACAAACCGGGCGTGATGTCCTCTAAGCTAACAACCAGTTTGGACTATTGTAGCATGACTTCCACTGGGCTCCGGAAGCAACTGGTGGGTAAGCTGCAGTGACTTCTAAAATGGTCCAGCAGAATGTGCCCGCGTCTGTGGAGGAGAGACCTTATCAGTACTGCCCCATGCCCCTGCAACAGTTCCCGGTGGTCCATCAGAATGTGCCTGCATCTGTGGAGGAGAGACCCTATCAGTCCCACCCCTGTAACGCTTCAACGGTTCCCGGTGGTCCATCAGGATGTGCCTGCATCTGCGGAGGAGAGACCCCTATCAGTCCCGCCCCTGTAACGCTTCATCGGTTCCTGGTGGTCCATACGGATGTGCTTGCGTCTGCGGAGGAGAGAACCTATCAGTCCCGCCCCTGTAACGCTTCATCGGTTCCTGGTGGTCCATACGGATGTGCTTGCGTCTGCGGAGGAGAGAACCTATCAGTCCCGCCCCTGTAACGCTTCATCGGTTCCTGGTGGTCCATACGGATGTGCTTGCGTCTGCGGAGGAGAGACCCTATCAGTCCCGCCCTTGTAAAGCTTCATCGGTTCCTGGTGGTCCATACGGATGTGCTTGCGTCTTCGGAGGAGAGACCCCTATCAGTCCCACCCCTGTAACGCTTCATCGGTTCCTGGTGGTCCATCAGAATGTGCCTGCGTCTGCGGAGGAGAGACCCCTATCAGTCCCACCCCTGTAACGCTTCAACGGTTCCCGGTGGTCCATCAGAATGTGCCTGCGTCTGCGGAGGAGAGACCCCTATCAGTCCCACCCCTGTAACGCTTCAACGGTTCCCGGTGGTCCATCAGGATGTGCCTGCATCTGCGGAGGAGAGACCCCTATCAGTCCCACCCCTGTAACGCTTCATCGGTTCCTGGTGGTCCATACGGATGTGCTTGCGTCTGCGGAGGAGAGACCCCTATCAGTCCCACCCCTGTAACGCTTCATCGGTTCCTGGTGGTCCATACGGATGTGCTTGCGTCTGCGGAGGAGAGACCCTATCAGTCCCGCCCTTGTAACGCTTCATCGGTTCCTGGTGGTCCATACGGATGTGCATGCGTCTGCGGAGGAGAGAACCTATCAGTCCCGCCCCTGCAACGCTTCAAAGGTTCCCGGTGTCCATCAGGATGTGCTTGCGTCTGCGGAGGAGAGACCCTATCAGTCCCGCCCTTGTAACGCTTCATCGGTTCCTGGTGGTCCATACGGATGTGCTTGCGTCTGCGGAGGAGAGACCCTATCAGTCCCGCCCTTGTAACGCTTCATCGGTTCCTGGTGGTCCATACGGATGTGCATGCGTCTGCGGAGGAGAGAACCTATCAGTCCCGCCCCTGCAACGCTTCAAAGGTTCCCGGTGTCCATCAGGATGTGCCCGCATCTGCGGAGGAGAGACCCTATCAGTCTTGCTCCTGTAACGCTTCATCGGTTCCCGGTGATCCAAAGGGCAGACGTGAGGTTCTCTAAACCCTACACACAGAAGGCTTACTGGTGCAATGCCAACTGATAACCTGGCGCAGAGGCGTAGCTAACAATAGTACAGCAGGTGCACTGACATCGGGGCCCGGGGTCTTATTAAGCCTCTTTGTTCCATTTAGTGTATGTTTTGGGATGGGGGCCCACTTTCCTTGCTTGCATCAGGGCCTTGTTACACCACTGCCTCGAGGTCACTGCTTTTAGCTTTTCCTGTCCTCTGCGCCCTGTCTTTCTTCCATGATATTTTTGCTATTTTGATAAGGGGTTTTATGAGCGTTGCATGTTTGTGTATTATCTGTAACTGGTATGCCCCAAGTGTTATTCCTGTGTACCATCCGGCACACTCCCCAGATGTTTTATCAACGCTTGATGCTGCACGTGACACGTCTCACTTCCTGGTCTTCTGCACAGCATTACCGTGCTCTATCCTGTGCAGTGCTCTGGTGCACGCGAGGCCTGGTCTGCGCTTAACAAAATGTGAACTAATTATAATAATAAATAAAATAAAAAATACTTGGAGAAACTAGCGACGCATGATAAGCCAAACAAAATGATACCCCAACAAGAGAGCGCGAGGCAGCGCGCCCTGCTCTAGAAAACTTCTTAGGATATGAAAGTGCTGAAGCATAATTAATAGCCGTATTATTTATAGCAAATGCTCCTCTTCCTTTCCACCGCTGATTGTGTAAATGAACAACTATGATTCTGACGTCAATTCAACTTGTATGCCATGTGACCTAGTGTAAATTCTATATTAATATTCGTCCTGGTGAGAAAGAGCACCTGTCGTTTTCAGTCCTGAGAGTCCACGGTATATTTTTTATCAGCTCTTTGGTTCCATTTCCCAGAGGTGGGAGAAGTTATCATGGAGTTTTGCTGCTCCCTTGCGGCGTAAGGAAGAACTGCAGTTGCACAGAAACTGGTAGTCAATATCTCACAAGAAATATAAACCATTTGAAATACAGTATATGCAGGGCCACTGGACTTATGAGGCGGCGAAGGACCAAATTATGTGATAGAGAAGGACCAAATTATGCGACAAAAAGCCGAATTACGTGGCAAGCTGAGGCACATACTCATTATTTGATCATTTTTACACTTTAACACTGGTGTAGATTCTCAAACATTTTGCACTGAGTTAGCGTCACCAACACAAAATAATTTTTTTCTGATTCACTTTCCAGTGCAACACATGTTTTGTGCTGGAAAGTATCCAAAAGTAACGCAAAGCAGTGCGAAACGCTGCTTTGCATCACTTTGCCCCAAGGAGGTGTTACTTGGGTAGGTACATGAGCACTCCCATGCAACCACCAATGCAACCACCAATGCGTTTTGACGCTAATCCCTAGCTACTAACATTAGTAGACTGGGTGTAGTGCAAAAAATTAACGCTGCAGAAAGGTAGCCGTTAAAAGGAGAAATGTTTCTTTCCAACACTGCGTGTGTGCTGCAGTGCACAGCAGACATACAAAATAGGAAAAGGGTTTTCACTTGTCTAGCCATAGTATTTTATACTGGAAGGATACCCTTCCCGTACATTACCTATGGTAGACTCAGGCACATGCCCTAGCACTATGGTGCTAAGCTGCGTCCCTGGTGCAGGGCAGCTGAAATGAGCTCCGGCGCTAGGGAGAGCGGCGGAGAGTGACATATCACTGTGAATATGGTGCTCTCCTGCTAGCTCCCTGTAAAGCAGTGCAGCATGTGTGGCTGCTGCGCTGCGTTCTGTGACACCTTTAAGAATCTGGGCCACTACCTGAGCAATAGTTTCACCTCATTAGTACCAGTTTGGTACCCAAATACAGCAAAAAGTCACACAATGCGTTCAGTCAAAATATGCAGAGGGGTTTCCCCTGCGCAGCTACACGTGTTGTCACATTTTTAGCAATGTTTGATCTGTCTGAGCTAGAAACACATTTTGTGGGTGAGACTATACAGAAGATGATCTGGCAAAAGTGGCAAACCCATAAGTATGCGGAAATCATGTAGGAAATGTTGCAGCCACAAAATTGCATAATTTCAGTGGCCCTGAGTATATTCTTTCTTGTAGTAAACATGGAGGTCAAGTTTGGAAATGTAATATCTGTGCACATGCTTTTCAGACTTCTGCAGGATTCATGATCACCGACCTAGGACATCTTTAGTAATTTATTATGCTGCCTAATGCCAAAAATAAGGAAATTATTGGTAATGCCAGTAAGTCTACTGTAATGTGCTTACACATACATACACACAACTGTGTGTCTTTGTTAGAACTGGGGTCTCTAGTTGGCAGAGGTAGTTACCACTGTCCAAATAGGGACCCTTGCTTCTAGTCAGGGTAAGGAGGAAACACTCTTTAGATAACCTCTGCTCACCCCCTTGGTAGTTTGGCACAAGCAGTCAGGCTTATCAAAGGCAATCTATAAACTATTTGTACCAACACTCACAGTAACACAGTGAAAACACCACAAACTGACTCCACAACAGTCTAGAAAAATAAAGGTATTTAATCTAAACTACACAAGACCAAAACAACAAAAATCTAACATACACAGTTCAAGAATATGGTTGCAAAAAAGTTCTTAAAGTTGCGTTAAAAATAATCCACAGTTGCGTGAAAAGTTCACAGTTGGGTCAAGTTTAGCCAACAGTACCTTTTAGTGCAAAAAAGATCCAAAGCAGAAGCTGGTGCAGTGGAAAACAAGCAATGCGTTGCTCCTGATACCATGGGGAGGCGTTGGCGACAGTCCTGCTGCTCCAGCGATGACAGGCTCTGCGACGACACTTGCAGCGATGGTAATCTTCCCGCAAACGAAGGATGCAACGTCCTCGGCAGCGGCAACAGGCGCTTCGACGCTCTCGACCTCCGTAGCGGCGGGAATTTCCTCGCACTGTCGGGGATGCGCTCCGCAAGCGAACGATGCAATAACTTTACTGTAGCAAAGTCTCTCAAATCTTGGTTTCCAGCTTCCCAGCACAGGTACAACTACCAGCGGCGCCACAACTGGCCCAAACACTCTAGGAAGGGCAGAGATCTCTCAGCAGAGCTCAGGGAAGCTGGGGGTGAAGTCCTTTTGTTCCTGGGACTTCAAAACAGGGAGCCAGCTCACAACAGGTCCTTGGAGATTCCTTCAAGCAAGGGGACACAGCACAAAGCAAAGTCCTTCCCCTTTCCTTGGCAGCAAAGCAACTGCAGGTCAGTCCAGCATCACACAGTCTTCCAGCTTTCTCCTTGGCAGAGGTTCCTTCTTGTTTCCAGGATGATCTAATTTTCTGTAGTCTGGGGTCCTGTACTTATACCCCTTAAAGTCTTTGTTCCCTTTGTGTAGGAGGGCTCTGAGCCCGGTCTGAACCAGTTCTGGGTGTTCCTTGAGCTCTTTGTTTTTCTGGCCTCTCCTTTCCATTCAGAGAGAGGGGCAGGGTCGTCAGCCGCCCAGCAGGAGGTGGAGCCAGCATTGTGGAGGGAAAGCACAGTTGTGGAGCACTTTGTTGACATGATTCCTTCTCTCCTTTCACAGTGCAGGTCAGAGACATCAGACGCACCACGGGGGGTGGAGCTTGCACTGTGGGGGGCAGGCACAGTCCTATTCAGGTCCCAGGTGCTATCCCCTCCCTCCACTCAAGGTGCAGATGCAGTCATTAAGCCTAGGGCTGACTCATCCAGCCTCATGGGGGGCTCCTCAGCCCCTGTCACTCTCAAACCAGACAGTCAATTCACAAACAGGCCAAAGCACACAGAAAGGTCAGAAAAGAGAACAGCCACTTTCTAAAAGTGCTGTTCTCAAACACAGGATTTGAAAACAAGCTTTCCTAAAAGATGTGTTATTAAATTCTGAGTTCAGGGATACTAGACTTTTATGTCCTATCTTGCTCCTATGGGAAGATATGCTGGTAGCCACCGTAGCCAGCATTCCCCTTGATAGCCTATGGGGCAAGATAGCCTTACAATAGTGAAAAACGAAAATGGCTGTAATTCACTACCAGAGCATGTCACCTGCACTAGTACATGCTCTCCTTTTTCACATACACTGCACCCTGCCCAAGGGGGTTCCTTGGGCCTTCCATAGGGGTGACCAATGTGTACAGAAAGGGAAGGGTTAGGCCTGGTCAGTGGGGACACTGACCAGGAGGACATGGCAGTTCACAGACTGCACACAGGCACTGTGGTGGCAGGCCTGAGACACCATTTTAGGGCTACTCATGTGGGTGGCACAATCAGTGCTGCAGGCCCACTAGTAGCATTTGAATCACCAGCCCTGGCACACTCAGTGCACTTTACTAGGGACTTCTTGGTAATACAAATATGCCAATCATGGATAACCAATCACAATAACAATTTACACAGAGAGCATATACACTTTACCACTGATCAGCAGTGGTAAAGTGCTCAGAGTCCTATTGCTAAAAACCACAGGTCAGGAAAAATAAGGGAGGAAGAAGCAAAAGGTTTGGGGATAACCATGCAATAAGGGCCATTTCCAACACAACCACCTTCCAGCCTAAAGCCAGGGTAGACCAAACGATACCTCGATGAGATTGCCTGCTTAAGGCGATAGAACACGGAAACTGGCCCAAACAGCAGGGCACTATTCCTGTTCTATGCCATCCTGACCCAGTTGGATCACTCTATCCATACTCTCAAGTCCACCATGCCAATCCATGTGGAACCCTTCTCCTCACCTGTGGACACCATCTGTGCAGCACCTAAACTTAACTTGCTCACAGGTGTGTCCCAACAGACAGACAGCAAGCCACAGTGGCCACCAACAGTGGTCAGGGATGAGACCCAGGTCTTATGCCTCTCAGGGCTCTCAAACCCCTGTGGCCAGTAGCCCCCGGTGCTTGGCACTCTTTGTCCACTCTCCCTCCTGTCAGGTCAGGTCTGACATCCTGGCACTGACCCACCAGTCCCGGACCTGTATCTGGCGGCTGGACAAGAGGCTGGGGTGGGCTTCCCCACACCCTGTCCTCCTCTTCCTTGGGGCTCTGGACCCTTCCATCTGGAGCGGTACCCCCTTCTAGAATAGTCAGGGCACCTGTGGCAGGTGTCCTGCACCATTTGCCCACCAGTTCAGGGGTTCTATTCTGCAACTGGGATCCCAGGTCGGGGGGGGACCCCAGACCTGGCCCTCAAACATAGGCTCCAAAGCCTCCAGGTCAGGCAACACCAGAAACTGGTTTCCCAACCCAGGGGCCAACCCCTGCGGTTGAACACTTGCCCGGCGCACCAGGACTTCACTCACAGATGTGCCCACACTGGTACACAGTACCCACCTGGCCAACACAATGGTGTGGCCCAGTCCACCCCCAGGGTGAGACTCCTGCCCCCCTTCCAGGGGCAACCCTGTCCACCAGGACAACCAGCCACAGGGGCCACTGCCAGCTGCCAGTGATGAGAGACATGCCTCCTGCATGTCAGGTCTCTCTAGCCTCTGTGACGTCAGAGAGTAGGTGGTGGTAGCCCCAGGTGCTGGGCACCTTTCTTCCACACTCCCTCTTGCCAAGTGAGGTAGGGCATCCTGACACTGGCCCGTCAGCCCAGGCCCTGTACCCTCAGACTGACCAGAGGTCACAGGCGAGGCTCTCTTCCCCTACCTCTCCTTCTGGGGTCCTGCCCTCTCCTCCCAGGGGAGTCACCCTCAGAACACAACTCTCCCACCAGTTCAGGATCTCTCTCCAGCAACTGGTCTCCCAACCTAGGGTCTAAACGCTTGGGTTGCACCGGGGTCAGAGGCGAGGACTCCCTCCCTCTGCACCCCCTTCCAGAGCGCTGCACCCTCCCTACTGGAGGGGTAACCCTGGAAGCCAAACTGGTGAGGAGACTGGTTACAGATGTTCTTCCTTCCAGGTCAGGCAGATCCGGAACCTGGTCTCCCAACCCAGGGCCCAATACCTGTGGTTGTGCACTTACCTGGCATGCCAGGGCTTCTGGGGACTCACACAGTACCCCCGAGGGTGACACATGACTCATGTGTCCTGTGACAGTCTGCCTGGCGCAGATCTCCTGACCCCTGTCCACCTGACAGTGCGCAAAGATCCCCCAGGACAGAACTGGTGTCACCATGGTCACTCCTGGGAGACTCAGCCCTTCTGGCTGGCCCCTGACCCACTGGTTCTCCCACTGGGGACTCCTTCCCCCTCACACCCCTCAGTCTGGACTTCTGTACCCTCCCAAATGGAGCGGCACCGCCAGACACCAGAACCACCGGAGCTCTGTTTACAGAGGCTCCAGATTCTCCTGACACTAGGAGATTCTCCTCAAATGGCCTGCAAGTACAATCTAGGTCCCCAACCTGGTGTTCCCTTAAGGAACCCTCCAGGCCCTGAGACTGGGTTTCGGTCACCGTGAGACACACCGTCCCACACTCACTCCTTCTCCACTGAGACCGGACATGATCCCCCACATCCCTCCCACTACACTGGGACCTAAATGGGCTACATTGAACCTCTTCCACCTCACAGGTCTGGAAGACATCTGTGCCACTCCTTCTGGGATCACTCCTGAATGCCTCCACAGCCTCTCTGGAAACCACCAAGAGGTCTACCTCTAACGCAAGCTCTCTGGGATCAGAGAACTCACACTCCACCGGGTGTTGGCAAAGCTCTCAAAAATAGGGACTTTAAATATGCTCTCCAACAAATGAATCACACAGCCCCCCACAGTTGTTAACCAAGTTACCCTTTGCCTCACTCTCCAGTGCCTCTCACAAGTACCCCACACCACTCTCCTGAGATTGGCAAGACAGTGCACTACTGTCTCTGTCACACAACCCACACTCTTCTGGCTGGTCTTCACACTCACACACCAAGGTTTATACCCTGGGGGAACTCCTCTCCCTGTACCTCTCATCTAGAGTCAGTAGAGTGTCCCTCCCACCACTAGGAATATGGTCCTCAGTGCCAGTCCCCCAATCTACTTCAGGGACACTGCACTCCACTGGAACTACATCATAAACCTGAACCCCCTGGTGTATGTCAACCCCCTCCCTCAAATCAGGCGCCACATCTCTGGGTGTTTGTACATTTCTCTCAGCACTGGAAACTACAATCTTGCTGCCACCATCTGAGCTGGACTCCACCTCCAACTCAGCAAAGCTCACCTCTCGAGCTGCCCATGTTTCTTTTTCAGCTGAGACACTCATGGCCTCAAGCCTCTCGAGCTCCAAATCAAGCTCCCTCATTCTCAATTCATGGGCCAAGGTCAATTTCAATTCCTCCAGGGCGCGGGCATTTCTGCTCTCCTCCGCCGCCCTCTCTACTTCCAATTGCTTCAATTCAAGCCTCCACATTTCTAACTTATGATCTCCAACTCCTCTGGGGAAAAACTTTCAGCTGAATGGTTGCTGCCAGCCCTGGAGGCTGTTCTGGACACAGGCAGATCCTGTGACCTGAAACCATCCCTTTCTGTATCCTCTTCCACTTCTGCACCATCTATCTCCCCGGCCTCTTTGGTTTCCCACCAGGCCCTTAAGGCCTTCTGTAGCTCCTCCTTCTTGGAGCGGCGCTTCATGGGGCATCCAAAGGTCCTGCAGAACAGCTTGAGTTGACCTACTTAGTAATCACTTAAAATTTCAATATCAAACTCCAGTTCTGCAACCTCACTTGCTGGTTTACCATTCAGAGACATGATGCTTGGATTCTTCCAGGGTTACGATCAAAAATAGAACCAAACGAAAAAAACTCAACCCTAGTATTCGGTGGCGTAGTGATCTGCACTCACTAGTGATGTACACCAGTCACTGTGGTTCTAGTACAAATACAAGTTCAAATCCCACCGCTGACCAAACATGTTAGAACTGGGGGTCTCTAGTTGGCAGAGGTAGGTGCCACTGTCCAAATAGGGACCCTTGCTTCTAGTCAGGGTAAGGAGGAAACACTCTTCACATAACCTCTGCTCACCCCCTTGGTAGCTTGGCACAAGCAGTTAGGCTTATCAAAGGCAATGTGTAAAGTATTTGTACCAACACTCACAGTAACACAGTGAAAACACCACAAACTGACTCCACAACACTCTAGAAAAATAAAGTTATTTAATCTAAACTACACAAGAACAAAACGACAAAAATCCAATATACACAATTCAAGAATATGGTTGCGAAAGAGTTCTTAAAGTTGCATTAAAAATAATCGACAGTTGCGTGAAAAGTTCACAGTTGCGTCACGTTTAGCCAACAGTACCTTTTAGTGCGACAAAGTTCCAAAGCAGAAGCTGGTGCAGTGGAAAACAAGCGATGCGTTGCTCCTGAGACCATGGAGAGGCGTTGGCGACAGTCCTGCTTCAGCAGCGTGCGTGTTGCGACGAATCCGGTCTTTATGGGGAGGAAGACAATGACTTGTATGGATTCCGGTGCGTAGGTTCCGTAGGAATTTTGGTCTCGCAAAGGCACGATGCGATGATCTGTAGGGGCTGCAACGATCTCCTGGGTGACGGTGCGTGATCCAGCGGCGATCCTTCTCTCGCAGCTCCTCGATGCAATGGCTCTGCGACGATTCTCGCAGCGACGTGATGCGAGCCGCAAGCAGGCGGTGCGGCGATCTCACCCAACGATGACAGGCTCTGCGACGACACTTGCAGCGATGGTAATCTTCACGCAAATGAAGGATGCAACGTCCTCGGCAGAGGCAACAGGCGCTTCGATGCTCTCGACCTCCGTAGCGCGTAGCGGAGGGAATCTCCTCGCACTGTCGGAGATGCGCTCCGCAAGCGAACGATGCAATAAGTTTTCTGTAGCAAAGTCTCTCAAATCTTGGTTTCCAGCTTCCCAGCACAGGTACAACTTCCAGAGGCACCACAACTGGCACAAACACTCTAGGAAGGACAGAGCTCTCTCAGCAGAGCTCAGGGAAGCTGGGGGTGAATCCCTTTTGTTCCTGGGACTTCAAAACAGGGAGCCAGCTCACAACAGGCCCTTGGAGATTCCGTTAAAGCAAGGGGACACAGCACAAAGCAAAGTGCTTCCCCTCTCCTTGGCAGCAAAGCAACTGCAGGTCAGTCCAGCATCACACAGCAGGACAGGCTTCCTTCTTCAGTCTTCCAGCTTTCTCCTTGGCAAAGGTTCCTTCTTGTTTCCAGGATGATCTAATTTTCTGTAGTCTGGGGTCCTGTTCTTATACCCCTAAAAGTCTTTGTTCCCTTTGTGCAGGAGGGCTCTGAGCCCGGTCTGAACCAGTTCTGGGTGTTCCTTGAGCACTTTGTTTTCCTGGCCTCTCCTTTCCATTCAGAGAGAGGGGCAGGGTCGTCAGCTGCCCAGGAGGAGGTGGAGCCAGCATTGTGGAGGGAAAGCACAGCCCTGGAGCCCTTTGTTGACATGATTCCTTCTCTCCTTTCACAGTACAGGGCAGAGACATCAGATGCACCACAGGGGGTGGAGCCAGCACTGTGGGGGGCAGGCACAGTCGTATTCAGGTCCCAGGTGCTATCCCCTCCTACCCCTCAAGATGCAAATGCAGTCATTCAGCCTAGGGCTGACTCATCCAGCCTCCTGGGGGCTCCCCAGCCCCTGTGACTCTCAAACCAGACAGTCAATTCACAAACAGGCCAAGGTGTGCAGAAGAACGAACGAGGCAGTGACATCAGATTATTTTGGAAGAGTAATAGGAATCTAGAGAGTACTACCATCTTCATGATTGCTACCCGCCCCATAATAGACAGTGGGAGTTTGATCCACCTTTCGATGTCTTCATCCAGTTTTTGGACCGCTTTGCCATAGTTTTCCCTAGGGACCTGGACTGGGTCTATATGTATTTGTATTCCTAGGTATCTGACCAGGTCTGTGGTCCATCATAGAGGGAATTCAGATGTTATCTGTGTCATAGTGGGGTGAGAGGGAATATAATAGACTTATCCAAGTTGATCCCAAAGCGACAACCTCTCTCAACACAGGTTCCTCTCGGAATCACGGATGTATAATAAGGTGTCAGCAGCGTATGCTGAGAGTCTGAGAGGCAGATTTACAAGCCCCTTGTGCCACTTTTGCATCACTTTTAAAATGGGAAAAGTGACACAAAAGGGGGTCAAGAGGCTTGTACATCTGCCCCTGAATGTATAGTCAGGGATTCGTATACCTCTGGGCCCATGGTATTTCCTCAGGGCGCAAGCCAATGGTTCAGCAAATATATCGTACAGCAATGTGGAAAGTGGGCATCCCTGCTGGGTGCCGCTGGTTATTTCGTTAGGGTTGTGACTATTTTCCCTACTCATATTCTAGCAGTTATATATGACCTCTACTAATCTAAGATATAGTCTTCCCAATCCCATTTTGCAAAGCACAGCCATCAGGAAGGCCCATTCCACCAATTCAAATGCCTTTTCAGCATCTAAATATACCACAACAGCTTTCACCTCTGGGTCTATGGCCCACATGCATCAAGCATTTTTGTAGTCGCAAACGGTGCGATTCCTTAAAATCGGCCGTTTGCGAATGCAAAAGTGCTTTTTGGGATGCATGAAGCAATTTTAGAATTCGTAACATTGTTGCGAGTTCTAAAATTGCGGGTGCTTTTAAGAAGTCGCATATGTGCGATTTCTTAAAAGCAATGCATCATTACTTTTACAAGTGGAAATTCGCAGTTAGGGTGCCAAATTTACCGAGTGGTTGAACCACTCGGTAAATTTGGAAAAAGTGTTTAAAATGGTGAAAATCTTTTTTTTTCAACATTCATGTTTCACACACACATGTCCTTAGGACATGTGTGTGTGAAACATGATGCGAAAAATACATTTCAGGGGTGCATGGGGGGGTCCTTTGGACCCCCCCCTGCACCCATGAAATTTTCTAAGTGCCACTCGCAATTTGCTGATGCCTTCCCATTGACTCCTATGGGCCTTTTGGCCCATAGGAATCAATGGGAATTGCGAAAATGTACTTAAGAATTCGGTATTCATTTGGGATTCGGTAAAAATTGCGATTTTTACCGAATCCCAAATGAATACCGAAAATAATGATGCATAGCATTTTGCACTTCTTAATTTGCGATTCCTTATTTTTCGCAAATTAGGAAGTGCAAAATGTAACAATGATGCATGTGGGCCTATGTATTGTATAGTGCCAAATAATGTTCGGAGATTATACATTAAGGTTTTGTCTGGGAAAAATACTGCCTGTCCCAGCCATACCACTCCTGGCAGCAAAGGAGCAAGTCTGTGAGCTAGAACGTTCGCATATATTTTAGTGTCTACATCCAAGACAATGGCCTATACGAGGAGCATTTCTCTAGGTTTCTGCCTGGTTTTAGGAGTGGTACTAATAAAGCTTCGCACATTGATGGGGGCATAGTTCCTGTCTCTGCCATTTCTTCATAAAGTGTAACTAGGTGTGGGATAAGAAGATCCTTGAATGCCTTGTAGAAAGCCACTGTTAGGCCATCTGTTCCCAGTGCTTTTCCTGCCTGCATACCGACTAATGCTAGCCTTATTTCTGATGGGTTCAGAGGTGCCAGTAGATGTTCTCTGTGTTTCGCATATAGCCATGTCATCGCTATATGCTCAAGTAATTTGTTGTAGTGACTTCATCATGAGTAATGCATGTGTGGTATAATTTGGCGTAATAACGGCGAAATCTGTCTGCTATTTGTTCCGTGTATGAAGGCAGGTTTTCCTCTTCGCCGAGTATACTTGTGAGTGCTGATTGTTCCCTATTTGGTAGGAGAAGTGTCACCAAAGCAGCACCCAGGTGCTCTCCTTCCCCATACATTCTCACAGTGGAGCATTTACCTAGATGTTTGATCTCGTCATTGGCAGTGTCCTGATATTCTGCTAATTTGGCCTTAATGTCACCCAACACACTTGTATCTCCTGTTTGTTTATGTCTTAATTCTAAATCGAGTATCTCTCTCTCCAGATGCACTAATCTATTTCTCAGGTACTTTAGAACCCCAGCGTGTTTAGAAAGCGTCACCCTTCTTATGTATACTTTAAAAGGTTCCTAGACTGTGACAAAGTTGGACACAGCCAATGTTATTTGTGAAAAATTCTTCTACTGACTGTTCCAACTCAGCCTTGGAGACCGGATCCAGCAATGAGTAGGGAGGAAAGCACCAGGTGAATTAGGCAATCTGTCGTGGTCAGAGTTTTAGGTCCAAAGTCACTGGGGAGTGATCAGAGTAAGTATGTGGGAGTGGTCAACATTTGGTTACCTGGGAAACAAGGCTTATTGATATTACTCAATAGTCTATGCATGTGTGTATCTCATGCTGAAGAATAATGTGTATACCCCCACCAAATGTAAATGTAAATGTAAATGTATTTGAGCTTGTAAAGCGCACTGCTACCCGTCTGTAGGTTTCCTGGGGCTGTATAACTCTGGGGAACCCGTCCTGGCTTTCCCTGTGGGATGGTCCCTGCTGGGAGTCCCCAAGGTGGAACCAGGCATCCCCGGAATTGATGGGGCCGTTGTGGAGATTAGGCAAGCTAATGCCCAGAGTTGCCGAGTGGAACCCCTGATTAGAGTAAGCACCGAAGCGAGAATTATCGAGTCCGCTTACCCAAGTCCACGACCCTGCCGCGTTGGGAATTGAACCCTGGTCTCGGGCCGACTTCTGCTCCCGGGTCTGCCGCCTCTAACCAGTGAGCCACACCACTCCACTAGACCTGTATTACCCACTATATCCAGCAGTGCTATGGCCGCGGCCGATATGCTGTGAGGTGGGCCCTTAGATCAGTCTAAGCGAGGGCCCAATATACAATCAAAACCTCAACCCCATATTTGTGCAAGATTCCCCCATTGTAGTGAACAGGTGCTGAGACTGTGGTAGCACTGCGGGTCGTTGTTGTTGGGTCCACATATCCCTACCAACACAACTTCCAAGTCGTCTTTACGGCATGTAGCTATCACATATCTATCACCTGAATCTGCTTGTGTACCTGTCAAGTGTATCCCTGCTTTACTATCAATCCAGGTAAGGACCCCCAGTGCATGCGATGTGAAGCCCGCTGTGTAGTAATGCCCTTGCATCCGCTGCCTCATCAGTATCTTGTTATCCAGAGTGAAATGCGTTTCCTGCAAAATGGCTATATCAACTTTCTGTCGTTTAAGGTAGGCCACAACCTTCCTGACTTTTCTGGTCATTATCCCCACGCACGTTCCAGGTAATTAGCCTTATGCATGGCGTTTCAGAATTTTCCATCTCATTTTGCTTTATATTTTCGATAGCGTTTCTATGTTACCTATAGAACTTGTCATGTGTTTCTCTTTTTCTTAACCATAACAAAGAATCTTTTTTCCCCGATTCATCCTCTCTCACGCTATATACCTCCCAACCTTGCAGAGCGATGTACTCTCCCTCCCTTCTTAATATCACCCCAACCAAACAACCCCAAAAAAACTAATTCCATACATTGCACACGGTGTTGCACACATAGGGGTGGATGTTGCTGCTGAGTGAGTCTCTGTGTGTCCAAGACTCCGAACACCTAGTGCCATATTATTTATATAGTCTTGCCCACAGCTTGCATTATTAGCATTGGGATGCAAGGATAAAGTTACATTTGGGGTTCAATCCCCTTTGCATTCCCCCAGGCCCTTCATCGTGTGAGTCCCCTTCTGATTGACTTAGGAGGTGTCATCTATGGCAGTCACGGGGCTGGTTTCACTCTTGTACAAGATAATCAGACAATCTTACCTATGTGTTCAAGTCCAAGCACTGGGACCAGGACCTCCCCTTTTGTGTCTTTCTATTGCCACTCTTCAATTAATCCTAGCAATAGAACTAACGCTAATCCTTAAGCTATTCATTCTCCGTCATGTGAGGAGTGAGTGTTCCTTACTTTTCGGTTTGGTGTTTCCTACTATTGGTCTTCCTCCTCCGGCGCTTCTCCGAGTCCTCTATGATTTCCACATGGTGAGCTCCATCTGCTTCCTGATGCCCCTCTCTACTTGAAAAAATGGAACACATGCTTTGGATCAGTGAAGTAGTGCACTTTTCCCTCTGTTAGGATATGTAGTTTAGCCGGGTATAGCATGCTGTATTCTAGTTGTAGCTTACAGAGCTTTCTTCTAACCAGAATAAATAGTCATAGCGCTTCCTGTGCCTGTTGTGTAAAGTCCGGATACAGAGATAGTTCCATTCCTTCATATGGCAGAACGATGAGCTTGCTCCACTTCAAAGATTTCCGAGAACGTGTCCCTACTCAGGATGGTAACCAGGAGACTATCGACAAATAGCTCCATGTTTTCTATGTGAGTCGACTCCTCAACCCCTACAATGCATAGGTTATTCCTCCTAGAGCAAGCTTCCAAATCTTCGGTTTTTGCTCTTAGATTCTGAAGTGTTTTAGCCATCTTTTTTTGTTGAGCTGAATTTGCTGATATGACATCTTCAGCATCTGATACCCGCCTCTCTACTGTATCTAACCTCTCAATATGCTTGTCAAGTCTCTCTGTCATTCTATCCATTCGAAAGGTCAGTCCATCAATTTTGCTGTCGATCTTTGTGAGGCTGCGCTGCATTGCTGCAAGGATCTGCTTCAGATCCGAATCTACTGGTTGGTCAGCAGTATCTAGGTCTGGTTCTACATTGTTTAAATCAGCCTCTTTATACCTGGGGGTCTTATGTGCCTCAAATTGGAGTTTGGGCTGCATTTTATGTGTCTTCCCTATGGTAATTTTCACAAATTTTGAGGTACCCTTTAAACGTAGGGGACATGGTAACATTTCAACAAGGACGATACCCCTATTGTGCAAGATCTAATTCTAATCACTACCATTAATCAACTCTTGTGGACACTCATTCACTCACTATTCTTAACACACTGAACTCATATATGTGCAAAATAGTCCAAAGTTTATTATAGTGATTCCCAATACATGTACAAAAAATACTTAAAATTTGTTAAAAAGGATAAATGCTATACAATCAATGCACATATTCTCATCTTGTCACTTTCTTTTACTTTACAATGCTGGTTCAATATGACCTGAGAGACATAAACCAGGTATTCTGCGTTATAAATAGAATGTTTATTTCCACAAAGTGCAGGTAAGCATGAAGAAAGAACACAGTTGCATCCAATTATTTTCAGATACTGTCAAACTTTCCATAAAAAGTGTGCAATACCAAAGTTGTTGACGCTACGTTTCGGTGGCTGAAAGTCAATATACCACCTTCTTCAGGAATCTTACTTATTGACAATAATCATTGTTTAGGATTGTTCAGGTTCAGCATTTTAAACTTTTCATGCTTATTTCACTGTGGTATACACATTAGTAGCTAGTCTTTAGGGGCGCATTTATGTTGCACAACCACCAAATTTCTCACTTATCTTGATCAGTTTAAACTCTTCAGTTATCGCGATTATTTCACTCGAAGCAGACGCCCGTTCTTGCTTCTGTCTACATGGATGGAAGCAATTACGGGCGTCCGCTTTGTGTATACCACAATGAAATAAGTGGGAAAGGAATTTTTAACCTGAGGCCCTACTGATTACGGAGGGATTTGTTTTCTTTAATATATACACCTGAGGTTCATATCAGAAAGACTAACTAAAAGATTTAACAACTATTGAGGTGCATGAAAAGTTTAAATTGCTGAACCTGAACATTCAAACTAAACGATGATTGTTGTTAATAAGTAGGAGTCCTGAAGAAGGTAGTATATTGACTTTCGTTCACCGAAACGCTGCGTCGACAACTTTTCTATTGCACACGTTTTATGTAAATTGTGACAGTATCTGTAAATAATCGCATGCAACTGTATTCTTTTCTTCCTGCTTACCTGCACTTTGTGGAAACTAACGTTCTTATTACAACGCAGAATAGCATTTATCCTTTTTAACTGTTTTTAAGTATTTTTTGCACATGTTTTGGGAATCAATATAATAAACTTTGGACTATTTTCGCATATATATGAGTTCAGTGTGTTAAGAATAGTGAGTGATTGTTCACAAGAGTTGATTAATGGTAGTGATTAGAATTAGATCTTGCAAAGTAGGTGATATTTCCTTGTTGAAATTGTAGTCTTCCCCATGGTAGCCTTTAAGAAAATGGATAGTGTGTTGTGTCCCAGCTAAAGTATTTAATGCATGCAATGGCATCTACTTCAAAGTGCCTTCTTGTGTCTTCTCAACAGCCTCCTGTTGTCTTGTAGGGCTTAACCAGACTTTGCTAGAGGTTATTGTACTATCATCGCTGAGGTCTTGCTCCTGGAATATCTGCGTATTGCCAGGTTTGGCTCTATCTTTACCATACCCTTGCTTTCCAGGGGGGGAGATGGTGTGTTTATTGTTTACTGCACTGCTTGGTATTACAGTAACTTGTCTATATGCAGGTATCGTGGCATGGGATCAGTCCCACTCGGCAACTCTCGCCGCTGCTGCTTATTCCTTATCTTTGCGCAGCCCACCCCAGTGTGCTTGGGGAGCTTGTATCACCTGGGTATATCACTGAGCCGGATTAGGTAGAGGCTGTTCTTTCTGTGGTTCTCTTATGGCCCTCTGGATTATGTGGGCCTTATCTGTGGTCTGTTGCAACCAGGAGCGCTGAGATGTCTTAATGCCAAATACCGCGCACCCTTCTTGACTTTGGTCTGTGCCCTTCATGTACGTGGCATGTTGCCTTGTGCTCGCGCAGACTCGCCGGATGTAGTTGCGGTGGTGAGTCTCATGTGGGCCCTCCGGCCACCATCTAGGACCTTTGCGGCAATGCCCCTTGACTGCCCTGTTGGGGTCCATAGGTTTAGGTAATGTTCACTGCCACTGCCGTTGCATTTATATTCTCCCTCCGTGTGTTCTGGGGGCCTCGCCACCTATACTGGACAACCAAGCCTACCTGGGGTGAGCTCTCTGTTATCCTTCCTCTTGAGTCCCTGGCTTGTGGTTCTGCACGATTTAGCGTTTCGCTCACTGCGTTAAAGGCCCCCGCCCTGATGCCACGGTCTGTAGCGGCCGCATCTTCAGGCTGGTAACATGTTTTCTCGTGTGGTGACGCTGCTCGGTTCAAGGGCCTGTTTTGGGTTGCCAACAGTTCCGTAGCTTGGTATCTTTCTGTTTTATCAAATTGCATGCTGTGGGTGCAATGATTCTAGCTGAATTAGTGGTCGGGATGTTGGAGCTCTACTCCATTGCGGCCATCTTGGAGCCAGGCAAGCTCCTTCCACCTTAATTAATAGTTTAAGACAAACTTGAGCATGAACATCGGAAGACTTGCACACCAGCATTTGCAGAACCTTCTTTTTGATTCTTGATTTAGTTACCCATATTTTTGCTCACATTGCTATGCTCTTAATTTTACTACTTACTGCTCTCATGATTTCCCTAAGTATTTATCCAGCTGTTACTTTATGCTTTGCTTTCAACTCTGGAGCTGATCATCTGTCCTTGCTGGAATAGTGTTCTAATGCCAGCCTAGCAGTGCAGGGACAGTTTGCCTTGTGAAAGAACACGACATGGTTGAAAACAACCTTTTAAAGCAGTATTTCTTAACCTTTTAACTTCTGCGGATCCCCACTAAATCATTAGTGGAACCCGGGGACACCAGCTTAAGCATTTTCGATGATTTGAACAGCAAAAAATAGAGGTACAAGCATTCATCAAACAGACACACATGATGAAATATTTTATTCACTTCACAAACACATTTAAAAAAATCAAAATGTAATTTTGATGGGAAGGCTGGAGCTTTTCTAAATTTAATTTAGTCCACTAATTGTCTATTCTATAATCTGTGTAATGCACTTGCACTGCTCCCACAAATCAATCTGAGGATACTAATTAATTATTAGCCTCCAATTTAAAATTCCTTCACATATACAGAAATCTTTAAAAATTGTATCTTTACATTTTGCTTCCTTGTTTACACACACTTTATTAACCTGTTAACATTATTTAATTTTCTAAGCAGTCACGAACCGCCTGAGTTGACTTTGCAGACCTCGAGGGGTCCCCGGATCTCAGTTTAAAAAACAGTGCTCTAAAGCATTACATTAGTAAAACAATTATAAATAAAGACAGTATTAAGGTAAAGTTCATGGAATGGTGTCCCGCGGGATATTTAATTGTAAGCAAAGGCATATATTGCACAAGCGAACAATGTTGTTTCTTTCATCAGTCTTGCCTCCTCAAATTGCATGATACCTCAAAATCATTGTCAATATTTCTAAAATACAGCATGAAAACTGACACTGACTCAGAAATTCTGATCACCCCCTTTCCTTTTTAGGTCGAGCGACCTATCTCAATGCGCATGTGCATTGAGCGGGAGCGAGATATATAGGGGCTTATCGAGAGTTTACCTAACTGGCGATTCCACTGGCGATTTCTTGCAGTGCATGTGAAAGCGCGTGCACAATGCCACCAGCCGCCTGCCTGCCTGCCTCGCATTACCACATCAAAGGCGGCCGCGTCTCAGGCCCCTGCTGCTTCACACCCTCATGCCGCTCTCCCCGCTCCGCCCCCTCCCCTGCCCGCCGTGTCGCATTTCTCCTCGTACTTTCACTTTGACGGCCGCAGGCCGTCTCTCGTGTTTCTCCTCCCCCCTCCCAGTGTTTTTTTTTTTTAAACTTGTTGTCCTGTTGCTGCAGTCAAGCACCAGCTTCTGCACACTGTGGCTCTGCAGTGCTTTGTCTGACTCACAACTCGGTTCAAAGGCTATACACTCGACTCACTGTGTGTTCTCCCTTTCATATTACAGTCTATCGCACTGTGCAGAGCTGTCAGCATGTGATCCTCCTGTCTGACACTCACTCGGCGCAGGTCTTCTCTCACTCCGCACTATTTACAAGTCAATGAGGGCTGATCTCGATGCACTTATTTCGATGGCAGTCCGTATTCCACGCATTGTATCAGGCGCCCTGCCACATTTTACTCTGTTTATCGTACCGTCTCTCCCGAGCAAGCAGCGCAATTGCTGCGTGCCTTCAGTTGATCACAATGGGTCTAGTTTTTTCTTCTCGAAGCACCTGGTCCATTAGCAGTTGCCCGTGTTTTTCTCAAGATTGATGGGATAGATACCTCAATGCTTTAAACGCTCGAGATTGCACTATGCCGTGGTCTGCAGGTAACGAAATGTTGATCCCAATAAGACAGCTCAGCTTTTCTTTCTTCTTTGGTCAGTGTGCCAAGTAGCAACCCAAGGCCATAGTAACCCCTCCAAATAACGGAGCAAGTGGCTTTTGAAGATAATCCGTTTGCATGTCGATGGTGAGTAATAAGGCTTGTGACTAGTGCAAACACCTTTTACCACCTTATTCCTCAATCAGATTATCTTAAGGATTTAATGTGTGACAAGAATATGTATGTATATTTAAGAAGACCAACTATAGTTGCAATACTTCGATAACACAAACCCATATTACAACACCCTTGAATAACCGCACTTTGGCGTAAATAACAAAACAATGCAGCATCGAAACACCAACAAATATTCAATGCAATACAACAATACAGTCGAATGCACCAACAAAATGGAATAACATAAATCAATCACAACAAAAAAACAAGCATTGGCATAGCCAATAGGTCTCGCCTTTGGGACCTTATAAGTGTTCAACTATTCAACAGTTAATGTTGTTGCACCAAGGATATTGTGCTGCATAACTAAATACTTATAAGGTCCCAAATGCGAGACCTATTGGCTATGCCAATGCTTGTTCTTTCAAACAGCCCTCTTCTTTTCTCTCATCCTTAACATGCTTCCTCTCTGAGCACAACCTTCTCTGAGTCACATGCATGTTTGCCTTAATCTTTATTGATGTATCATTGCAAATTGCCCACAACTCATTTCAAACATCACCACCTCTTCTTTCTTGAAAGTCATTGCCCTGCAACCTAATCTCCTCTAGTGCATCTATTAACCCCATCAACCCTCTGCATGAACTCACGTACCCCTCTATACTCCCACTAATGTTCACGCATAATTCCTATTAAGCCAGGGATCTAAACTACCACACATACACTGGAGAGGATGCATGGAATGGTTTGCTTGAGCACACAATGACTACTCCCTGTGACCAACACTTAACAAATTATACTGATGTAACCACTAACCTTGGTTCCAGAGTATTGTGCTGCGTGGAGGAAAGCACTTCAACACCTCCACTGGGGTTATAAGCACTATATAAATACAATTACAATTGTCTGTGAAATTAATTGACAGCTTGTCAGTGTGCGTGAAGTGAGTTGCAGCTAGTGTCTTATTTTTGTTTTTTTAAATATGTTTATTAAGTGTTTGCATAACACCTGTGTGCCTGTTACTACGCATCTGTAAGCACAAGGAAGTGCATGCAGTGACAACTGTGCATTCTGCGCACATTTTAAGGATAATAAGAGAATCACAATTAACATTTAATCGAGAAGGCATCAGCATTGAATGAAATGTATAACCATGGTTAAGGTACTGTCTATCTATGAATCAGTGTCAAGGATTTGACCGATGTGAGAACAAACCAATTAGCAAGGGTTGGGACAGACAAGATAATGGCTATATAGCCTCAATCAATGCAAACAGGTCATGCTGGTTTATCGTTTGATTTCTGGTCAGATTTCAGTAATCGGTCATCCCAGTCTGATACCTTAACCTCCTGGATCAATTTCTACATAGTCTATTCATAGTGTTCTCAGCATAAGCCCAGTTCTGGAGCTTTACACACCATTCTGTCACGCTGGAGGCATCAGCACTTTGCAACAGCTCTCTTCGCTATATTCATAGCTAGGTCAATGCAATGCCTACCAGTTCCCCAAATGAGTTCTGTCAAGCCTGAGTGAAGATTACAAAAAAACATCTGTAAGGGAGATAGGTATAATAGAGAAGTTGTAGAGAAATTGCGGTAGGAGAACCATCTTTACTAGGCCTAGTCTACCAAGAGGGAATAATGGGAGTTTCTTCCAGAAGGTAATTCACGCCCTTGCATAAGTTAAGGCTGCGATCAAATTGCCAGATGTGACATCCTCTGGAACTCTAAGCATGTTGACACCTAAGTGCCAGAAGGTCTGTTTTGCCAATTCCACACATTGCATGTCTAGGAAAGATAGACTGTGGGTGCTCAAGTCTGCTAAATTGGATATATTTGATTTGCTTCTACTCAGCTTGAATCCTGATATTCTTCTAAATTATTTTAAGGTGGACAGGGCTTTTAGGAAGCTTGTTCAAGCAGCATGTAAATATAGTAGTATATCATCCGAGTATAGTGTGGTGATATGTTTTGTCCCTCCCACAACACCATGTGATATTCCCCAATGTTACACATATATTTTGAAAAGGGTTTCATTGCCAAGGAAAACAATGGCAGGAGAGAGAGAAACCTTGCCTGCTCTTCTCGGATATAACCTTCCCTGATTTAGTTCTTGCAGGGGGTCACCTACATAAGAGTTTAATCCCCCAATATTTTATTGTCTAGACTCAGGTTGGTAGGACTTGATCTAATGTGTTTCTGCCTGGTTTCAGCAGCTTTGAATATTTGCTTCTTTAGTGGTTGTAGAGAGGCAGTCCTAGCATGCACTGCGTAGGACATGTCCAGCAGGCGCTGTGGTAATAAGGTTTGGTAGGTCTTAGAGAATTCTAGAAGCCTACCACTGACCGGAGTTTTCCCTGTTCGCCGATTAATCTCCTCCGCGTATATACTCCTCTTCTGTGGCCTATCTATAGCTTTTTGCAAGGTGTATATATGTTTATCCTTTTCGCGCGGCGGACTCCGTGCGTGCGCAGATTGGATGCCCACCGGGTGCCCGCCGCACACGCCCACCGTGACGTCAGATGGCCAGGGGCCGTCTGACGCATCAAAAAGGTTATAGTAAGAGGTGAGCACTGCCTCTAAATCTGTCTGGGTGTGAAGGATGTGACCATCCAGGTGTGTGATGGCGGTGATAGTTGTGTGGGGAGATTTCAGACTACACCAGTCTGGCTAACAGGCAGGCTGGCTTGTCGCCGTTTGAATGTTTCTAAACTAAAACATATACTCTTTATTGGGCCTGATTACAAGTAAAGGTTATTATCATCGCACCTGGTAAATTACAACACCCCGGGGTTTATTATTTATTGGGGGCGATAAGTAGCACCTATTACGAGTTATTTGGGAACAAACCGCACTGCACGGTAAATACTGTACACATTTCCCCTGTTAAATTTTGCCAGGTTTGACCTGATGAAGTTTAACCCCTTCCATGCTGATGATGGCCCCCGGCCGTCATGCACCACGGTGGGCATGTGCTGATGACGGCTGGGGGCCGTCATGAACCCGCCCACTCAATAAAAGTGCCGCACAGGCGCAGAATCGCGGCCGCGCCCAAGAGGTTAACAAAGCTTGAGGTATTTACCACATATGATAACCATCAGATGTGTTGAATACATCCAAACTTGTATTTCATACATGTGCTCAAACAGGGGTGTACACAAGGGTCGAAAGATAATTAGCAGCACATTACGAGGCCCATAGTCGCGGGAGCTCAGTCTAGCCCTCACCTCGTCGTGTAATCACCTCTTATGCTGAAGAGCAGAAAATCCGACCATGGGGCTTAATGTGCTTTTTCCAATGGATGCAGCCCTGTTTTCAATATATGTAACTGTTTATGCAGTGTTTTTCATACCCCTGTTGATGTATTGGGAACAAATATTGGCAGCTGGGGCTTATTACTGACCCACCTGTGGTATCCACTAGGTACACATGCTTATTGCCCCCTCTATAGACCAGCTACCAGATGACCCAACATTAAGGGCATTTGTGTACATTAGAGAGGCACCATGAGCAGAGAGTATTGAGAAGGAAGTGCAGAAGAAAACAGCAAGTGCACAGCAGTAATCAGGCAATGTTCTTATTTTCCTTTACATTATTTTATTCTGAGTCTTCTTTAGTGTAAACAACAATGCAGCATTTCGCACAATCACAGGCTTCCTCAGGGCTGCAAAATGCAATGAGACACAATAGTTACAACTTGTTGAAACATGCTGCATAATACGTATTCAAATTGCAGTATTTACAAATAAAGATGTGCTTCATTTATACAAAAGGGTAAGAAGCCTGCAATCCACATAACCAGGTTGATCACAAATTACAGCTTTGGTGGCAAAGAGATCAAAGAAATCATAATCACAAATGAAACATCCTAAAGCAAATCATAACATAACAATTCTTTTGAAGCTATTCACACAAAAGTACAATACATAACAATACAAAGAGACACACCTCCATGGCTATGTAGAAGTGCAATCAAAGGTCGGGCTGGGCTGGAAGAGCCCGCAAATGAGCTGAGGCAGGAAAATGTTTGCCATGTAAATCATGCAACAAACATCACATGAAGTTTTATAAAGTGTCTGCAATATTTTAAAAAGTGTATTTGTTTAACACATGGACGCTTTGACATTAATACATTACATTATAGCACTGCGCTAAGAAAAGTGTGAGTTTTTAAACATAAACCATTAGTGAACTAAATGGCAAGACAGTTGTCATGTA
The DNA here is from genome assembly GCF_964261635.1 of Lissotriton helveticus. Classification (NCBI taxonomy): domain Eukaryota; kingdom Metazoa; phylum Chordata; class Amphibia; order Caudata; family Salamandridae; genus Lissotriton; species Lissotriton helveticus. Next base: position 458,982,718 of record NC_136060.1, on the reverse strand, counting down.
AAGCCTGTAGTTTGCCCATATTATTATAGAGCAGCTTATAGTCTATTAATTCAGACACATTAGGCTTTTGTTCAACTGGTATTGTGAACTCACATATTTGAAAGTTCTTTCGTATGTGGTAATAAAGAAAAAAGAGTTTTGGTGACATAAAATATTTGCTTAAGATCACACAATTTGAGCAGGGAGCAGCGATTTTTCCATGTTTAATGGGTTCACTTTGTACAATTCAGCCACTAAAAGGGTATCTATTTGTCTTTCTTTACATTAGTAAGGTCTTTTTAACCTCATTGTGCATTTCTCTACAGTTTATATATAGCACAAACGTGACCCGAAAGTACTGGAATGCTTTACATGAGCACAGTTATATTACAAAAGGTAATGTCCAAGAAGAGGGTTTTAAGTATTCGGGATTTATAGGCGCTCAAGCAAAGTGAACGTGCAAAGTTTATCTCAAAGTTGCAAGGTACCTTTAATGGCAGGATTTTATTTAATTTGAGAGCCCGAATGAATGATTTACATCCCAGACCTAGATTAACGCAGTACGAAGCTTTAGAAGAGTGGGAAATCGAAGCGTTTGAAAGAGACAAGCCCCGTATAGATAAAGGTTTGACAACATTTTATCCAAAATTGAAGCAGGAAGCCCGAGACAAAAAGATGAAACAGTGGAGGCAGAGTATGATTGTAGAAGGATTGTTTCCAATGATGCCAGTGAATGATCCTCCTGCAGGGGAAAAGAAGACAGAAAAAAGTAAACATTGGGTGCCTATTGGAGAGTCGGATGATGAATTATTAGATGATCTATTTATGAGAAGTCCGCCTCCTTATAATGAAAGAAATAGACCTTCCAGTGAGGGGGATAATTCCCGAAGACTTCATCTTCAGGATGAGGCCAGATCTGCCAGTGTAGGAGGGGGTTGCCTCGTACCTCCCTATACCGAGAGTCTGGGTCCTGTAGATACAAGAGATATTTATCCCAGACAACCAGTTGGTGGGGATGCAAGATACTCCTGTGAAAGCGATTTTTTCTCAAGACCTCCCTACGAAGGTGAGGCGAGATCCTCAGGGTCAGGGATACCGTGCTCACAGCCTCTACATGAAAAGGATCCAAGATCCCTAGGTGTCGGGAGCGTGTTCCCAAGACCTAATTATGGTGAAGGACCAAGTGAGACACATCCCACTGCCCCGAGTTATGCTCCCACTCTGACCCCGCAGGTGTTACATGACAAATCCTTAGAGAGATTATTGGAAGAAAAGGAGCGGGAGGTTCTAGCAAAACAGAGAGCAGAGATAGTTCAGAAAATTTCCCAGTTGAATACAAGCCCTGAAGCCTTGACAATCCCAGTAACTATTGGACCAGTGGTTCCATTGTATGGGGACCGGCAAGAGAGTCCAAACCCTCCAGTCATTACCCCAGTCATAACACAACCTAGACCTGAACCCTTAATCGTAGATGAACAGACGAGTGAGTGCGAATCTGAGGTCTCACTATTGGATCTGCCCATTAGAAATACAGGGAAAAGGATGCAGAAAAGGCATAATCCTTTCAATACGAGGGAGATTCAAATGGAATCAACTTCGGGTACTAAAAGTGTCACACTAGTTACACCTGAGGAAATCGAAAGATGGAGTCAAGAATTGGAAAAACAAACTCCACAGACGAAACCTTTAGATCTCTACAAGTTGAGAGTAGAAATAGAAGAATTGATGGCAGGAAATGTAGGATTAGACAGATTAAATACCTACTCTGAAGAGGAACTGTTGTTCATTTGTAAAAGTCTTACCCGAAATGCCCGAGTACTTCACGAGAAATTGACAGACAATGCTGCTAGCATGGGAATAGATATTTCTAAATCCAAACCCTTGCAGAAACCGTACAGAGCAGATTTTTCAGACAAAGATTTAGAAAACCTGAATGTGTCAGGGAAGAAGGCGCAGGTCAAGGAACTATTGACAGTGTTGCAGAAATGGGGAGATGTAGAAAGATGGAAAGCCAAGTGGGCCAGAAAGAAAGATGAGGCTAGATCTAGACAGGCGACCCCAGAATTTGTTCTAAAAGAAGCTGACAAGCCAGAGCAGTTGTATCCTATGCGCGAAGTGCCAGGTGGAAAATATGTGCATGTTCCATGGTCCAGGCAGGATATTGTGTCCTTTACTAATGACTTTCCGAAATTGCGAGAAAAACCAGTGGATTGGTACAGGCAGGTAGAAAGATTTGTAAAGGTGCAGAAATGCCTGTGGAAAGATTTGGATGGGTTGTTCGATATTGTGGTCCCGGTGGATTTATGGACCGAGTGTAAGATCGCCATAGGTTGGCCTAGTGAGGAATACCCGAGGGACTCTAGAACACGAGAACCCTCCAAGGAAGTGATGAAAAAATATGATCAAGTAATTCAACACCTGAAGGGAAAGGTGCCCGCAAAGGAAACTGATTGGACCAAGATAGATAGAACAACGCAGGAAAGGGATGAGACTGTGCATTCCTATTATGAAAGGCTGTTGCAGGTGTTCAAAACATACAGTGGTATAGATAACATCGAGATGAAGGACATGACTCACTTCATTTACAGGTTTGTAAACGGTTTAAGACCCGAAATTTGTCAGTGGATTAAAGATGACAAAATCTGTTGGCAGTCCAAGAAAATAGACGAGGTCCTACGGTATGCAAAATACTGTGAGGACGAAATGGCAGAAAAGAAAAAGGCACTCAAGGAAAAGGTGATGCGGGCACAAGTAAAGCTCGCAGAGCAGCAGGAAAAACAATTGAATAAAATAAATAAAAATACCCAAAATCAAGGAACAGGGGGTGGAAGTGGAGGAAAGCCCCGAGCAAAATTGAGTTGAGAGGAAGCCAAAAAGAAGTTTCCCTGCCACCAGTGCGGAGAAATCGGGCACTGGAGAGACGAGTGTCCGTATTTACCAGGTGATAACACCCAAACCCCTGATTTAATTTCACAGACGCAGAATGAAAAGCCAAGAAAGACCCAGCAACAGGTAAAAACAATTCAGGTACCTCGAGCGCCCAAGCCCACTTTTAAGGGAAAATCCCCGCAGGGGGATGACATTGAGATCTGGGGGGGCACTGAGAACAGAAATGCAGCAACTTCGCAGTATTTACTGAGTGATACCTTTTTCTGTGACGATCAGTACTGACGGGGCCTGAGAGGGGAGGACAAGGAGTGTGTACTTGGCGCCTCCTTGCCGGTAGACCAGTCAGGGCCATACATAGAAGGAAAGGTTGATGGAAATGATGTTACCTTCCTATTGGACACTGGTGCTACCCGTTCTACTGTGAGAACAGCGGACGTTCCAAACCTACCCCTCTCGGGAGAAGCAATCCAAGTAGTGGGTGTATCTAATCAATTGATTAGTACCCCCGTTACAGAACCAATGGAGATCTCAATTGGAAACTTTAAAGAAATGCACAGATTTGTCGTCTGTGATACTAGTCCAGTGAATTTACTGGGACGTGATTTGCTGTGCAAAATGAACTGCACTATCTTTTGCACACCAAAAGGCGTCGAAATACAAACCCCAGACGAGGATGGTATTTACAAGCTAATGTTAATCAGACCTGACTCAGAAATTAAGCGAATGACTATACAAGACTTACCTGAAGAACTCCAACAGACAGTGAAGCCAGAAGTATGGGACTTTACTGGAAAGGATGTAGGATTAATGGCCAATGTAGACCCAATACAAATAGCCATGAAAGAAAATGCAGTTTACCCCAATACCAAGCCTTACAGAATGAGTGCTGAAGTGAGAGCAGGAGTTGCCAGTGAAATACAAAAATTGTTAGAAGCAAACATCATACAAGAAGTGATGAGCAGCCCGTGTAATTCCCCTATAATTGGAATCAAGTAGCCTAGTGGCAAGTACAGAGTAGTGCAGGACCTGAGAAAGGTAAACAAAATAATTGTGGTTCCTTGTTGTCCTATTGTCCCGAACCCCGCAGTAATCCTGTATCAGATTCCTTGGGATGCTGAGTGGTTCACTGTGATAGACCTATGTCACGCATTCTTTTCGATCCCATTGCATCCAGACAGCAAATTTCTTTTCTCATTTGCTTTCAACAGTCACGTGTATGTTTGGAATCGTGTCCCCCAGGGGTACACAGAAAGCCCCTCTATCTTTAATCAGATCTTGAAAAAATGCCTTGAAACTTTAGTCTTACCTGGGAAGTCTGTTTTGGTGCAATACATTGACGACCTATTGGTGGCGTCTAAAAGTCATAGAGATTGTGTGATTGACACCATTGCCTTGCTGAATCACCTAGGTGAAAAGGGACATAAAGTGACCCCTGAAAAATTGCAGTTCTGTTCCAAATCGGTGAAATATCTGGGGCACTAGATAGAAAAAGGCATCAGAAAAGTCACTTCAGAGAGAGTCAGAATAATTCAAAAGATGCAGTTACCCCGTACTCAGAAAGAAATCAGAATGTTCCTTGGAGTTGTAGGTTACTGCAGACAATGGATTGTGGGATTCGCAGTCCTAGCAAAGCCTTTAATAAAAATGACAAAGAAAGGAGCACAGGACCCTGTGGAATGGGATGATGAAAGCTTAACAGCATTCACAAAATTACGAGATTGTCTGTGTACAGCACCTGCTCTAGGAATGCCTGATTATTCCAAAGAGTTTGCTCTATTTTGTGACACTCGTGATAATTGCGCATTGTCAGTCTTAACACAGGAGCATGGTCTGACCAGACGACCCGTGGCATATTTTTCTGCCACTTTGGATCCAGTGGCTGCTGGATTACCTGGGTGTCTGGAAGCGGTAGCTGCCACTTGCACTAGCTTAGAGCAGAGCGAATCCATTGTCATGGGACATCCTGTAACCGTGTATGTTCCCCATGCAGTTGTAATTTTGCTGACCCGAACCAAGACTCAGTATCTCACCCCTAGTAGGCTGACTAAATACGAGAGGATTCTCGTGGGTGCTGCAAATGTGGCCATTACTCGGTGTAATACTTTGAACCCAGCCACTCTACTCCCTGACTCAATGATTATGGAAGATGGGGGAGAAAATGAGCATAACTGCATTGACCTGACAGAGTTCAGTACTAAACCCCGTCCAGACATTAAAGAAACACCCTTGCCTGAACATGATGAGGAATGGTTTGTGGATGGCTCGTGTATGAGACACGAACTGGTAGGCCTAAGTGCTGCCTACGCTGTGGTTGCCTTAGACAGAGTTAAAGAAGCATCCTGTTTATTTGGAATAAAGTCTGCACAAGTAGCCGAATTGATTGCCCTGATAAGAGCTTGCAAATTGGGAAAAGACAAAAGAATAACAGTGTCTACTGACAGCCAGTACTGTTATGGGGTTGTGCATGACTTTGGCCAATTATGGCTACAAAGAGAATTCCTGACTTCATCAGGTACTCCCATTCGAAATGGAAAAGTTATCCAAGACCTTCTAGAGGCAATCCAATTACCAAGGGAATTGGCAGTGGTCAAATGTGTTGCCCATAAGAAGGGCATTGACCCTGTATCATTGGGAAATGATTTTGCTGATCAGGTAGCAAAACAATGCGCTAGAGATCGCATGTCAATGAATATCAGACTGGGTGGGACTGGAAACAGCTGCCAACTTATGGTGTTTGAAGAAGTGCCTACCTGGGATGAAGTGAGAGAATGGCAGCATGCTGTGCCCTGGGAAGAGAAAGAGAAGTGGAAGGAACTCGGTTGTCGGCCAAGACGTGAGGATGGTGTCATTGTGAGCCCAAATGGTATGCCTGTGTTACCTAGACACCTGCTTGCCCCTATGGCCAGACTGATACATCAAGGATCACACATTGGTAGGGATGCCATGGTTCTGGTATTTCAGCAGACCTGGTATAACCCGAAGTTCAGGAAGGTAGCAGAATCCCTTTGCCAGAGGTGCTTAACGTGTCAACAGTTCAATGCTGGCAAGAGAACAGTAGTGGAACTGGGAAAAATTGGAAAATCAGGGGGTCCCTTTGTGAGAATACAAATTGACTTCATCACCATGCCTCCTTGCGAGGGAAAAAGATATGTCCTTGTCATTGTCTGCCTATTTTCAAAATGGGTGGAAGCTTACCCTGCTTCACAGAGTGATGCCTTAACTGTAGCCAAATTGTTACTGAAAGAACTGATACCTAGGTTCGGGGTGCCAGTCACTATTGAATCAGATAGAGGTGGACATTTTCAGAATGAAGTAATGGACCAACTCTGTAAAGCCTTTGGAATCACACAAAAGTTGCACTGTGCACATCGTCCAGAGGCTTCTGGAGTGGTAGAGCAAATAAATGGCACAATAAAATCGAGATTGGCGAAAATGTGTGACTCAACTGGAATGAATTGGATTACTGCATTGCCCCTTGTTCTGATGGGACTCAGAAGTATTCCAGACCGGAGAATAGGCCTGAGCCCCCATGAAATAATAATGGGAAGAGTGATGAGACAAGCATGGGTACCAGGAAACAAACTGTTAAGCATTACTGATGATTTGGTACTTGAGTACTGCAGGCAACTGGGTGACCAAGTGCGTTCTATCTCTCGCCAGATTGGGGAAGACGCCGTCGCCAACCCGACAACTCCAGTTCACAAATTGGTTCCTGGTGACTGGGTTAGAATCAAGAAGCACACTCGTTCGAGTTGCCTTGCACCGAGATGGGGAGAAAAACGCCAAGTAATACTGATGACCACGACAGCGGTGAAGTATGCAGGCGTTCCCAAGTGGATCCATGCCAGTCATACACAGAAGGTAATTCCAGACAAGGAGCCTGGAGCTGAAGGTTGTCCAGCTGAGGGATCTGCGGATGTCGGTCCAGAAGTAGCTGATGACGAACAGCCGAGCGCCAGCCCAGATGATTGGATACCTATAATAAATCTCACTGAAGACCCAATCAGAACAAGAGAGCGAATAAACGAAGACAGAGAGTGGAATAGAGAGGTTGAGATAGGCACAGGAGAAGACCCTCAGATTATTGAGATTCACATCAAGTCTGAGGACGAAGAAGAAGGTCAGACAGGGACAGAACAAGTGATCGATACTCCTCCACTGACTCCTGAAATTGAAAAGGGACAGACTAGAATTAGTGTAAAAGTTCGAGCAGAAGAAAATCAAGGGGTCGAAGTGCTTGAACAGGATAAGACAGAATTAGAAGAACGTGTTCAGGACACAGAAACATAGACATTCGAAAGCCCAACCCAAAATTCACCTGAACCAGGCCAGCTTAGTAACCAGGCAGAAGAAATAGATTCAAGACCTGGGACTAGTCAGATAGGAAGGGAAGAAACAGATACAGAAGGGCCACAATCAAGTGAAACCAAAAGAGCATTAGAAGAAATTCAAAACACAGTGCCAGCAAAAAGACTTAAGAAAAAGAAAAATATCGAACCAAGATATATTAAGAGACTGAAGCTGAGAATAAAAACAGTAGATGAGAAACTTGCTGATAGAAGAAAAAGCATACGAATAGCAGAACAAGCTGGAGAAAGCTGCAAACGAAGGAGTGATCGAATAAAAAAACTGAACGAGAAATATCAAGATCCTGAGTGGACTTACTTGATTTTGGAAAATTTTGAGGATCTTGATATAACTGACGAAAGCGACGGGGAACTGATTGCTGTATACTCTGCAGAAGAAGAGGACGAACTGCCGTGAAATTGTTCAATAAAGATACCTGTGCAAGGCTACAAAGAGGGGTTGAAAATATCTTTTCTGAGCCAAAATGTCTGATTCAAACGTGAGTGGTAGACCTAGCCGCAGTTGTTGCAAAACATGCTGCAAAGTATGTATATGTAGTATAGTTATAGTTATATTAGTTTGGATAGGCCTAACAGTTTTTATTCCTTTTATGGTAAGCAAAAATACTAATATTGACCCTACTCAGACTACTGACACTGAAGAACTGACAACACGAAGTGTAGAAAGACGTGAAAAAGCACTCAGACAAACAAAAGGAGACTTAGAAGCATCAGATGAGGAAGGACTACATTATCATGGAATTAAGAACCAGACTCATTTAAATGTTTTCGCAAACCTGTTAGTACATTATGTAGAAACTATAGAAATAGAAGACTGCTATGTCTGCATGAAGCTACCTACTTCTGTAGCTGAAGGCATGACTTATCACCACTTACCTTTGACTTACGGAATTTCTTGTAGTATTTTAGCAAGCTTATTTTACAAAAGAGGACCGTTACAGTACTATTACTCTAACTCAGACGTGATATTTTCTGAACTTCCTATACGTGGAAATCTGAATCCTGTACATACTAAAAGTGACGTTACACGTTATATGGGAGAATACTTTCTGACTATAGGTACCATAGATCTAAATGACGCACACAGGGACAACCTGACCTGTTCATTACATGAACAGGAGAAAATATTTTTAAACATGGCAGAGAAAAGAAGGGAGAGTTTCCAAAGAAAGGCAAATGACAAAAGACAGAAAACCCCAAAATGGGCTGAGGACATGGAAAGCACCTCAAGTGGCGGGGCAGGGCCTGCTTTGTTGCTGGATTTCGAAAGGAAAGGGAAACTCTGTCTTCACCGCGAGAAGACGAGTTATTATAATAACATTTTCATTGGTTCCAGTCAATGTGAACACAATTACAAGGTAATTGGAGGTTGGGGTTTCAAAAATGGGTCAGAGCCGGTGTTTCCCGGAATTTATTATATATGTGGAAACAAGGCTTATTTCAAATTGCCGGATCACTGGTATGGAAGCTGCTACTTTGGCATAGTCTTCCCGAAAATATACCATGAGAATGAAATTGCTGGAAGCAATGAAAATACTAATGGCTTAGTGAGTAGCAAAAGAGAAAGCGTAGGTGAAATTATGGGTAGTATTTTTAGTGCACTGATACCTGGAGTGGGAGTGGTTCTGAACACTCACAGAATTTGCAAATTATCCACAGTAGTGGATGTGTTGTCTACTGACACGGCTCATGGATTTCTGCTGGTCAATACCGAAATGGTTGCGATCAGATCGATGGTTTTGCAGAACAGACTTGCGCTTGATACCTTATTAGCAAAAGAGGGCGGAGTCTGCCGGATGTTGAAGGCGCAACATTGTTGCACTTACATTCCGGACAAAAGTGTGCAGCTCAAGAGATATGTGAAAAATATAACTAATTTGGAAAAGGAACTCAAACCACTCGAGGTTGACAGTGCCTGGAAGAGACTGGTTGATGGTCTCTCCAATGTAGGTCATTGGTTTGCTAGCTTAGGTAAAAGCTTACTGTTTAAAGTACTGATGCCAATTGGAATTGTAGGTCTTATTCTCTTTCTCATATTCGTATGTTGCAAATGTCGCAAACACACAAAGAGGTATCAAGTGAATGCGAGAGGTGTGAAACGAAGTGCGGATGAGCTTGAATTGGAAAAAATGAATAATCACATTTACAAAAGGGTGAAAAATTCTCACCCTACCAAAAATGAGAAAGAGAAACTGAATCGCCTGTTGGAAGAAATAGAGTTGTACAAGGTGTGACAAGTTGGCATCTGGTTCCATTAATTTGTGATGATAGTAAATATCATCAAAGAGGGGATTGATAGAGCAAGATTTCGCATCGCGACTTGCTCGAGTCAAGAACCTCGAAATCTGTTATAATCCCTTAAAATAAATTGTACGTTCTACTAATACTCTTTATATGCGTGTGTACTAGCGAAGCTTGCCTATGTGTTTTACTAAAATGAATAACCCGTGTATCTAAAAATGGCCGCTGCTTGACTTTTCGCTTCTGCGCATGCGTGAGTCACACTCACGTGACTTTACGTAGAGATAGTTATGGAGGGAAAGGGTGCGCATGCGTAATGGCTATAAGATGGCTGCTTAATGGGATCACGAAGTGAGGCTCGTGCTGTTGCTCATCGTGTTGTTATGTGTAGCACTTACCCTTAATAGCCTAGTATATTTCTGTAATGATAAGCCTGAAGTACGAAATCATGATATGTAATACATTCATTTATTTCTATGTTTTAATTTGTTTTCGCTTACTTTTCATGTACCATGGTAAACGGGGGGTCCAACTGGGTCAAAGCCATCTTGAAGGTCCTTTCTGCGCATGACCGCGCAGCCCAGGCAGCAGTAGCCTTGAGCGGTGGAACTCAGCCAGCTGGCAGTCACAGACAAGATGCTCCTGAGAACGCCACCTCTGACCCAGGAGGATAGAGAAATTGTGTTCCTATTTTGTTACAATGATATAAATCCTATTGTATTCTGCATATTCGCTCATGGGAACCCCAATCTTGCTAGGCGGTACTTTAAAATGCAAAATAAGACTCGAATAGGTCTGTTCTGATTGGTGTGTTAACCCATCCTACCTTAGGACCAATCGAAATTGGGGATTCTGACACTTTGCAACATTTGGGGGTGGTTCACTGACCCAAAAAGAGTATATGTAGCCTAGGTTTAGCTAGAGAAATTGTCCGACTTGTCCGAATAGCTGACCTGTCACTGACCCAACGCACTCAATAGGTGACTGAATACAGAGCGCTGCGGAGCACTCTGTCCGAATTTGACCATAGACTCTAAGGTTTTACTAAACCTTAAGTGCTGGCGGAGCACTTTGCTGGGGAGTTCGCTAACCCAATCGGGGTTCTGACTGATAGCTGCAGAGAGGGTGGAGCGCAGGCGTTGCTTCCGAACTGCGGGTGCTGGTCGTGCCTTGGTGGTCCTGTCCTGATCCTAATCTGGGTTTCCTGTCCTGTCCTGGGTTGTCCATTCTGCACCTGCTGTCCCGTTGATGTCTCTCCTTCCTGGGGGTATTTCCTGTCCTTAACTGACCCGTGGCCAGGGTTGGTTTTCACACCAGTCTAGGTAAATATATTGCTGCAAAACTCTAAACTGCACCTTTTTATTTTTCTGTCTTTGCTTCAATAAAGACATACCTTTGCATATGATAATTTTCCATGCTTTCCGCAACCATTGCATATCCTAAAAGACATTTTGCATTTGATTTCATAGCGTGTTCCTATGTTACCCTACCTTTTAGAAATTATTTTCTCTATTGCAGTCTGTAATTTGCTGATGTGGTCTATAAATTTTCTCATATACAACTGACTGAAGTAAATCTCTAGAGTATAGTGTATTCCACTTTTCACTTGGTTATAGTTGTTTAGGATTTCTAATTTCCCATTTATTCTCATGCCCAAATTCTAAATGTATACTTGCATAAACTGACCCTTTAAAATGTCTATTCTTAAGCTCCATTTTTAGCGTGTTTTCCCAGTTACTGTATCATTAGAAAGCCTAAATGGTTACCCTTACTTTGTTCTTTTATGGATATGTGATTTTCGTCATTTGATTATTGATTGTCTTATTACAGTGAATCTGATGCTTTCTGAAACTGATTTCTAGATAAAACACATAAAACTTCTCAGTTGTCCGTGGTCATTTTATGAATATCAAAATTTATTAAAGTAGGTTTTGTATTCTGCTGCCTTTCCTTTTACAGCTAGCTCCCTGACCCATCGTGGTCTTAGGTACCCGTAACGGTGGATGGTAAGTCGGGTGCTTTGGAAATATTAGAAAGGACTTTAAAATATTGGTAGTAGATTGTAAGGTCATCTGATCAATGTATATATGGTGAATTGAAGTATATGGGCCCGAAACATTAGTGATGAAATTATTGGTCGGGTGACCTGCGATCTCTATCAGGCCCCCCTCAAGTTTCTTTATGCCCCTGAATTCTAACCATGTGATAATCTAGCAGCCCATTCTGGGCTATGGAGAACAGGTAGCCTTGCAATAGTGAAAAACGTAAATGGCTGTAATTCACTATTAGCACATGCCACACACATCAGGGCTTGTCCTACCTTATACTTACAATGCACCCTGCCCGTGGGCCTACCATATGGGTGTCTAATATGAAGTCAATGGAAGCCTTAGAGACTGGCAAGTGGGTGCACTTGCCCAGTCAGCATGACAGTACCAGACTGCACGCAGGCTCTGCAATGGCAGACCTTAGACACCTTTTACAAGGCCGCTTCTGTGGGTGGCACAACCAATGCTGCAAGCCCAGTAACAGCATTTGGATTTACACGTCCTGGGCACACTCGGTGCACTGTACTAGGGTCTGACAAGTAAGCCAAACATCCAGTCATGGAACCACTAATCAATACATCAATTTACAGTAAGGAACACTCGCACTGTGGCACTGGACAGCAGTGGCACAGTGCCCCAAGCATCTAACACCAGCAAAAACACATGAGGCAACAGCAAAAATGGAAGGGAGACCCACGCCAATGGTGCCAGGTCTAACAGTGTCCAAAACACAAATCCAGAGGTTTAGGAGCTCTGAGATGCTCCTTGAAATTTGGGACTACAGTGCCCACAATGCACCTGACCAAATCCTTAAAAGTCCATTGGACGCACTCAAGGCTGGGTACGTCTTGAGGAAAATGGTGCAGGGAAGCTCTGTTAACCTGTTGCTTCCAGGGAGTCCACTCCTTAATCCTTTTTGAAGCATGGCAACGTTCTCATGGCTATAGTTCCAAGTTTGCAACAGGAGCAGTCCTTCAGGAAGTAAACCTGTATTGCAGACAAAGGTTCCAGCAGGGTAGCCCTTCTTCTTGTAGTTGTATCCAAATTCAAAACTGGATTGCTCTGCAGCTCTCACATATCTTTTTAATGAACTGGGGAAACAAGCAGGGGGGCACCCCTGTCCAATGACGTGAAGGGTGCCACCCAAAAGCATGGCAACTTCCTCCAAAGTGTGGCAAATTCTTGTCCCACAAAGCACTCCACTTTAAAATTCGAGATGGAGACGCTCTCTTCTTTGGAGTAAGAGCTGGCTAAAATAACCCACTGGGGTACCTCATTTACATTATTTATTTATTTATTTGTGCGTTTTTATATAGCGCGGACTTTACCCGAAGGTGTCAGAGCGCTTCACAATAGGAACAGAACTGATACATGAGAACATTACAAGTGAACAAAATACAAAAGCAAAGGTTACATTAAATGAAGCAATAATGACAATCGTGAGCCAACAAAATACAAGAGGTAGCAAACGGTGCATTACAAAAGTGACAATCGTGAACCAACAAAATACAAGAGGTAGCAAACGGTGCATTACAGGAGGAAAAAGTGACGTGTGCAGGTTACAAAAGCGTACAAAGTAAACATAGAGGTATAATACTGCAATATATGGAGGGCCCTCAAGCACAAGAACAAACGTTATGTAGGTCATGGTGGCACTTGTGCAGGTATCGAAAATAAACAAATGTAAGAGGTAGAAAACAGTGTGTTACAAGAGAAAGTGACGGGTGCATGTTACACACGAGTACCAAACACAGGTAGAAAGATAATACCGCAATAAATGGCAGACTCTCAAACCACAAGAGCACACTGGGTAGACACTTCCATAGTCATGTACAGTAGATTTTTCTATAATGGAAGGGCTTCCTTCAGATAATAGAGAGGAAATGGATTACATTTGGAAGTGTCTTTGAAGGAGGAGAACTTTGAGGTTAGTTTTGAAGGCCTGGGAGGAGGTGGTGGTTCGGAGCTGCGGCGGAAGGGAGTTCCAGATTCTCACCGCGTTGCCTGAAAAGGATTGTGCCATCGTTCTTTCCTTCTTGAAAGTGGGAGGTTCAAGCAGAAGATTTTCCGCATTACGTGATGGTCTAGAGCCTCCAGAGAGTTTCAGTTTATTCGTCAGGTAGCGAGGAGAGGAGGAGTGCAAGGCTTTGTGGGTGATACAAGCAGTCCTGTAGATAGCTCTAGCCTCGATTGGAAGCCAGCGGAGGGTGGATAACATCGGTGTGATGTGGTCGCTTCTTTTGGCCCCATAAATGAAATGAGCTGCTGAATGGAAAACAGATTTAAGGGGGGACAGGTGGGATTTGGGGAGGCCAGTAAGAAGAGAATTGCAGTAGTCAAGTCTGGAGAGGACCAGCGATTGCTCCAGGGTTATTAGGTCCTGCTCCGGGAAGAAGCGACGGATTCCCCAAAGAAGGCGCAGATGGCATCGAGCAGACTTTGCAATGGAATTGATGTGGGGAGTTAGCTTGAGTTTTTTGTTGAGAATGACACCCAGGGATTTTGCGCTGTCAGCAATGATGGGTTTAGTGTTCAGTAGATTCAACTGATCCATCCATGATTGCACCGGGGATGAGAGATTGAAGAGGAGAAGAGGGGGAATTCGGTTTTGGAGGGATTCAGAATCAGTTGATGAGTAAACATCCAGTTATGAATGGAGTCGAGAGTAGAGCTTAGGATAGAGAGATCATGAGTGGAGGCAACCTTGAGGTAGATTTGAGTGTCGTCAGCATAGAGATGATAGTGGATCCCGGATTTACTTAGGAGATTTCCTAGTGGTTCTAAATAGAGGTTGAACAATGTGGGTGCAAGTATAGAGCCTTGAGGAACACCTTGACCTACCGCCACAGGAGATGAAAGACTGTTCGCTATTTTGATCATTTGTGATCTATCAGAGAGGAAGGAGGCAAACCATTTAAGCACAGTGCCCTCCATGCCCATTCTCTGCTTAAGAATGTTGAGGAGGGTGTTGTGATTGACAGTGTCAAAGACTGCCGAAAGGTCAAGGAGAATTAGAAGACAGGACCACCCCCGAGTCGAGGATCCTCAGCGCGTCATCAACTACTTGCAGTAGGGCTGTTTCAGTGCTGCAGTTTTGAATGAAGCCAGACTGGAAATTGTCAAGAAGATCATTGTCCTTGATATGATGAGAGAGTTGTTTCGCTACACATCTTTCTGTAATCTTCGCAAGAAAGGGTAAGTTAGTGATGGGGCGGAAGTTGTTGAGGTCAGATGCATCAGCAGTTGGTTTTTTAAGGAGCGGGGTGACCTGCCCAGTTTTGAAGGAGACAGGAAGGGAGCCTTGATAGAGGGAGAGGTTGACCAGAGTGGTCCAGTAGGAGAGGGTTAGGGTATAAAAGTCAATGGCAATGGCACTGGGGATGGGGTCCAGATGATGGTTGGAGGGCTTTGTTTCGCGGATGCACTTGAGCAGGGCATCTTCAGATATGGGGTCAAAGTTTTGCCAAATGGCTAAGGATTTGCACTCCTCTGGAGGGGTAGGATGAGCGACCTGATCCACAAGTGATTTCACTTTTTCGTTGAAGAATATAGCGAAATCCGCTGCTCTCTTTGCAGAATCCTCCAGCTTGGAGGAAGGGGGAGTGCAGTCAGGACTCTTGATGAGATCAAATAGTTTTTTGGGTCTATTTTTGGCTGAGTCACGGAGGGTTTTGAAGTGCGCCGCTTTCCCAAGGAAGATGTGTTTGTGGTACTTGGATCTTGCGGAGCGAAGTGTGGACAAGTTATCGGTGGAGGGCACTTGCCTCCATTGTTTCTCCAGGAATCTTAGCTGCTTCCTTTCTTCATAGAGGGATTTGTTGAACCAAGGTGCTGAGGGGGTGGGCCTTAACCTTTTGCTTTTGTGTGGAGCGACGTTGTTGATTTCATCTGCAAGAACTGTGAGGCATTGGGAGGTGAGATCGTCAACATCTAGGTTCGGGTCTAGCCTTGGAAGTGATAACAAAGCTGATTCACAGAGGGGACCGACATCAATATTTTTAACATCACGGAACCAGGAGATAGCCCTCTTGGGTTGGCCAAGTGTTATAGAGTGTGATAGTTGAATAGAGGATGGGATGAGGAGGTGGTCAGACCAGTCTACGTGAATAGGGGTAGTGATGGAAAACATGCCTGCTTTAAGAAATAACAAGGTCCAGGATTGAGCCCTTAGAGTGTGTTGATTCTGTGCAGTGTTGGATGAGATCGTTAACAGAGAGGAAGGTGGCCAGGGAGTTTGCAGAGGAGTCTTGCGGTGAGCCCCAGTGGAGATTGAAGTCACCCACGAAGGCCTGATTGTCACTTTGCGAGTATTGGTCACTGATGAAGTCAGTGAGTTCCTCCAAAAACGAAGGGCCACTACGAGACGGGCGGTAAATGACATGGAATCTAAGGGGTGAACGGTGGTGCACTTGTAGCTCAAAATAAAGGCATTCAAAGGTGTGGAAGGAGCTGATAGGAGAGGCCTTAAGTTGAAGAGAGTTTCTAAAGATGACTGCAACACCTCCCCCCGTGTTGTCAGTTCTGTCCTTCCTAAGTATAGAATAGCCTGTAGGTAATAGGAGATCAAACATAGAATGCGAGGTATTTTTGAACCAGGTTCTGTGAGGAAGAGCATGTCAATATTGTGGTGGGTGATGGTATCTGAGATTTCAAGTTTGTGTTTTACTGCAGATTTGCAGTTGTGGAGCAGACAGCGCAGCTCTGTCAGGACTGTTTTGGTGACGGGGGCACTTGGGCTCTGAAGGGTGATCGGGATGTTGTGCTTATGTGGGGGTGCTCGGGAGGGTTTAGGTGGATGCTTGGTTCTGACAGAGGAGATGGTTGGAATAGTGTAGATAGTAGGGTTGCTAGGGTATGCAGGTTGAGGAAGGGCGGCGTTCAAAGGCTTGTGCGAGTTAACAAAGTTTGCAGACGACTGATTGAGCTTGGGGAAATTGAGGAGAGGGGGCGAGGTGCATCTCGTGGGAAGTTGGGAAGGAGAGGGGGTGCAAGGAAAGGTGGAAATCTTAGAGCTTAGAAGTGAAATTGCAGCTGTAAGCTGGGAGATGGAGGTGATAAGGGAACCTAGCTTATTTTCCAGCGAGAGTAATGCAGAGCACGGAAGGTTGGGTGGATCGATGGAAACAGGTGGGGGTGGAATTGGTGGTGGAAGGCAGGGAGAGGTGGGGGGATAGGAGGTGAGATGGGGTGTAAGGTTCAAAAGTGGGGAAAGGTGGAGGTTGAGAGCGGGAGTTAATGAGTCGGAGGTTAAGGAAGAGTTGCCTTTGTTGGTGTTGCAAGAAGGAGAGGACTTAGGAATAACTTTAGGGGGAGAAGGGTGCGGAACACAGCGGTAGGGAAGAAGGAGAGGGGAGGACTGTGTGGAGTCATGGGAAGGAAGGATGTTTGGGAGGAAAAGAGGTGAGGTGGTTGTGGAGGAGAGGAGGCTGGGAGGGAACGGGCATCTGGCAGAGTGGGGGGGGGGTTGAGAGAAAGGGAAGTTGGGGAAAGGAAGTGGTACTGTTGGACCCGAGGGAGGGAAATGGACAGGGTTACCAGGGGGGGAAAGGGAGTAGCATAGCATTGCTGGAGGAGTGGGAGGGAGGAGAGAGATGCAGTGGGATTGAGGCGAAATCCGGGTGAATAACGAGGGGAGGGGGAGGTGGACAGGAGGTATGGAAGAAGGGATAAGGGGAGCATAGGGAAAGTTCACTGGAGGAGAGGTGGACTAAAAAGGGGGGTGACTGGAAGGAAAATGGGGGAGGAGAAGAGATTGGAGTACCGGGATGATGCAGATTGGACGAGGAGCGCATTAGCTAGCGGTGAGGCTGAAGTGAAGTGGGAGGGGGCATACTGTGAAGGGGGAGGAATAGGAGTGGAGGTTACAGGGGAGGGGGCGGGAAGAGGCCCGACCTGTGATTCTTGAGAGTGCAGCCAATTGGAGTGTAGGGGGGTCAGGGGAGGAGAGAGGGAGTAATGGGTGGAGCTAGAAGGAGAGTCGGGGGGAAAACCCGGTCGCAGAGGAGGGGAGTAGGGAGGGGAAGAGGTGGTCAAAGAGCGAAAGGCAGGTGTCATTGCCTTGGATCATGACAGTACCGTTGTTATAGAGTGAGATAGTGAGGTAACCGTTGAAACGCGTGGAGGGGGAGATTTTTAGCTGTTTCCCATGAGGGATAGAGGAGGAGGAGGTGACGTTAAGGGAATTGTATAAGCTGGTGGACCAAGAGGAGGTGTCGTGAGTGAAGAAAATGAAATCATTTTTGAGCCTCCCAAAATGACTATTGTGAAATTGATCAACAAAGAGGGAATCCGGGAAACGTTCAATAGTATTGCGCTTCAATCGTTTTGTTGCAGCTTTAGTCAGGCTTGGAGGATAAATGATTTTGTAGCAATTAGTTCCAACCTTACCTCGAGTGGTGGCCATGATGGGAAAATGTGGCGGAGGAGGGTGGGGTGGATGAGAGGAAAGTGTTACTGGGAAAGCGGTGGAGAAGAGAAATAAAAGGGCACAAAGGGGGCACATAATCCAGACGTTAAGGTAAAGGATATCAGAACTAATGTGCCGTCCGGGACTAGCAAAGCCTAAGTATGCACAACAGCCTCATCATCTTAAGACCACCTTCAGAGGTGCTCATAACAGGGTGCGGAAAACAAAATACATGAAAAGCATTTTCTAGCACTAACATATATGTACAGGCCTGGCGCCCTACAAACCTTGCAGACTCCCTGGCCAAATGGCCATCTCAGAGGGGGACTCAAATGCCCTGAAACCATAGTGTCAATGGTGCTGTCCCTGCAGCAGGACTCCAACTTAATCAGATCTGTCCCCACGGAAAAGTAACTTAAAAGGTGCAGCTGGCACTAATAGCCGCGCAGCTGAAAAAGGTATAAACAATGCAGCTGGAAACAGCTCAACTTGCTGCACATCTGTAAATGGCCTAAACGATGCAGCTGGCACTACTTGCTGCGCAGCTGAAAAAGGCCTAAACGGTGTAGCTGGCACTACTTGCTGCGCAGCTGTGAAAAGGCCTAAACGAAGCAGCTGGCACTACTTGCTACGCAGCTGTAAAAGGCCTAAACGGTGTAGCTGGCACTACTTGCTGCGCAGCTCTCACTGGTGGTCCGGGGCTCCAAACCCCCGCGGGGGGGGGGGGGCGGGGCGAGTGCCATCTTGGAGAGCGCCGGGGTGCTGGGGCAGGGCTTCCCGCTGAGTTTGGACTGCAATGGGGAGTTAACCATGACAAGTACCATGACAACCATGACAAGTTCAGGCGGCAGCAGACACCATTGCAATGTATTTAAATCTGTTTCCGACAACCATTTGGCTAAACTTGGCCAAAGCAGTAGATTGGCAGCGAGGACTTTATCACTCATGCGCTGTGCCCAACAAGTTAACCGGGACTTCAGCGCCGATCCGACGACAAAGAAAAAATGCTCACCTCGGTCTTACTTGGCGGCCATGACGGGGTCAGGCACAGTTAGTTGATTGAGACAACAGCTGGGTCTGGTCTCCGCTTCAAACCGCTACGCACAGCCACTCTTACAGTCACACCAAATCAGTTGATTACGCGCTTAGCTGAGTTGCTCGGTTAATTTCACTTGCTGTTGAACAGACGGACTTCTCTCGTCCTCAGTTGCAGCCGCCATTTTGAGATCAAAGCGCCGTAGCGCCTCAGTTCCCAGCGTGTCAATTAGCAAAAGGTTGTAGTCCATTAAAAATACTTTTCTCCGCGTTTCTGCTACTATTAGCAAGTTTGGGGCAGGGTGTACGCTTCGTAGAGCTCCGTAGCGCTTCTGTGCGCTCCGAACGGGAGAAATGGACGGCCCCTACCAATGCTCACGCATCTAGCGTGAGCAACCGTACGCGGCGTACAGCTTCGCAATGAGGATCGAAGCGTACGGGTTGTTGTTCGGCCCAGCGGCGTCTAGTGTGTATGCTCCTCTACTGGGGGCCGTCAGTCTCAGCGGATCAGGGTAAAACGTCTCTGCATGTAATCCCCCCAAATAATGTGGAAATGGGGACAGGCCTGTCATTCGGCTTGGGTTACCGTACGAGGGAGTGGTAGGCCTGGCATTCCTTACTGTCCTGCTGTCTTTTTGAAGCCCAGTTTGATTTACCCAGCCCTCTTTCTGACCCATCCTCTGCAGCTGCAGAGCCCTCCCCAGAAGATAACCTCTACTCTATGCAGCCACTTATCCCCTCATCAAAGCAGCCTGGCTAAGCCTGTTAAGGCTGACCAATCGGGAGAGACGGCTTGATGGCTGGATTTTGGCTCACAGAAAAGAAAATTCTGTAACTTCTTTTCTGTATTTGTTATGATGAATTCAACAGTGGCAAGTTGTTGGATTTATCATTGCCAATCTTTTAAGTCTTTCAATGACATTTTGAACCACTCCCTAGCAATAGTTATAATTAAATGACATATTTTAATGTTCGCCTATGGAGCTAAAAATCTACAATGGGGAAAACCGGAATTGGCAGTGTTCCCCCACCAGGGCTTCTAAAACATCTTTTGTAATGTCCCTGCATATGGCTGCAGGGCACCCCACCCCTAGGGTACCTAAGGGGGACCTTAGTGGGTGACTTATATGTACAAATAAGATAGATTATCACTTTAGAATAACATGTACCACCGAAGTCGAATTTGCCTGTATATTTACTTTTAGAGACAGTCTGCAAAGCAAGACTGCCTTTAAAATGACAGCAGGCAACACAGTAGTGCAGCCTCCAGTACATTAAATCTACTGGGCCTCTAAACCCCCCTTTCCTATTACATACTAAGGATTTATAGGTAGTTTTACCCCCTCTCCCCCCTACCCTATTTACAGGGTCTGTCATTGCCAATTGTAACTATACCTAATTACCATATATCTTTTTCATCGGAGCACTGGCCCTGGGCCTGGTTAGTAGAGCCCACGGCACACACAAAAAAAAAGTCAATCTGAGTCAGTAACCACCAGTATCAGTTAATAAATGGGGATGAACAGGACAAAAAGGATGATTTTCTCACGCTGCTCCACTTCCATTTCCAGGCGCTATATTTCTTCTCAAACTGTAAGCCCCCATCTCAGTTTTCCTCTTTGTAATTTACTTTTCCATTGTTTATGGGCTGCAACTGTCTTCGGTTTAATCCTATTAGAGAAGCGATGTAGATTGCAGACGTAGTATAACCTCTTTAAGAGTGTTGTAGCTGGTTTAAGACTTTTCAAGTGTCTTTACAACGCACAAAACAAGTCATTTGTGAAATGTTACATGGAGATGGCTGCTTTGCTGCCCCCATGCGTCACTCCAAGTATCACACTTAAGACACTGAAATGTCTCACATAATCACTCTGAAAACGTAGAAATGCCACACATAATCACCCTGAGAACCTAGAAATGTCACACACAGTCACTCTGGAAACTAAGAAATGTCACACATGATCACAATGATAACTTGGCAGCTATGAGAGCGTGGCATTCTCTGTTAGTTGTTCGCACCTTGTGTGTTTGCTGTGTTCATATGCAACTCATATGGGTTTTGCCTTTGGCACTTAGCGCATGCATGATTTATTCAGCAAGAGTTAACTATGTGTTTGCTGGGTGACTTCTGCAACCTGTATTCTTTTGCGATTTACGCGAAATTGGAATGAACTGTCATATGTTCTTTAATGTAAACAATCCTCCATTTTCGGTTGCGTTGCAGAAGGAAAGATACAGAAAGGTATATATGTTTGTACAAGAGAATACCCGTGAAGTCTGCCTTGCTCGTCAATTATTGGCTGAATTTTACAGCGCGAACACGAGAGGGCAGTAAAGAGCCACCTTGTTTCTGAGTATTCATACTTCGCTGCTGTGAGGTAACATTTTGGCGGGGTTTTATTACTCTGAGGTTAGGCAGCAGGAGAATGGAATACATACTTGTGTCAGCGGTCTACCAGGTGAGGGTGCAGAATGTGTAATGTGAACCCCCAGCCACAATTGTCCAAGCTATAAGGACGCTAAGGCCACCAGGGTACATTCCAATCAAATCGCCCAATCCTGTGAATTCCCTGTACACTGCACATGTAGCTAGCGTGAGTACTGTTCACTGTGCACAGAACTACGATGGGCACTGTAAACTGCACAGAATGCTAGGATGGTCACTATGCACTCCGTACAGTGCTAAAATGGGTAATGTGCACTGCACACAGTGCTAGGATGGTTACTGTGCACTGCATACAACGCTAGGATGGGTACAGTGCACAGGGCTTTGGATGACTACTGTGCACAGTGCTACAATGGGTACCATGCACTGCACATAGTACTAGAATGGGCACCATGCACTGCGTACAATGCTAGGATGGTTACTGTGCACTGCATACAATGCTAGGATGTGTACTGTGCACTGTACACAGTGCTGCACTGAGTGCAATGCACTGCACACATTTCTAGGATGTTTGCTGTGCACTGTGTGCAATGCTAGGAGGAGTACTGTGCACAGTGCTGCGATGGGTACAATGACCTGCACATAGTGCTAGAATTGGTACTGTGCACCGCACACAGCTACAATGGGTAATGAGCCCTGCACATAGTGCTAGGATGGGTACTGTGTACAGTGCTAGGATGGTTACTGTGCACTGCGTACAATGCTAGGATGTGTACTGTGCACTGTACACAGTGCTGCACTGAGTGCAATGCACTGCACACATTTCTAGGATGTTTGCTGTGCACTGTGTGCAATGCTAGGAGGAGTACTGTGCACAGTGCTGCGATGGGTACAATGACCTGCACATAGTGCTAGAATTGGTACTGTGCACCGCACACAGCTACAATGGGTAATGAGCCCTGCACATAGTGCTAGGATGGGTACTGTGTACAGTGCTAGGATGGTTACTGTGCACTGCGTACAATGCTAGGATGTGTACTGTGCACTGTACACAGTGCTGCACTGAGTGCAATGCACTGCACACATTTCTAGGATGTTTGCTGTGCACTGTGTGCAATGCTAGGAGGAGTACTGTGCACAGTGCTGCGATGGGTACAATGACCTGCACATAGTGCTAGAATTGGTATTGTGCACCGCACACAGCTACAATGGGTAATGAGCCCTGCACATAGTGCTAGGATGGGTACTGTGTACAGTGCTAGGATGGTTACTGTGCACTGCGTACAATGCTAGGATGTGTACTGTGCACTGTACACAGTGCTGCACTGGGTGCAATGCACTGCACACATTTCTGGGATGTTTGCTGTGCACTGTGTGCAATGCTAGGATGAGTACTGTGCACACTGCTGCGATGGGTACAACGACCTGCACATAGTGCTAGAATTGGTACTGTGCACCGCACACAGCTACAATGGGTAATGAGCCCTGCACATAGTGCTAGGATGGGTACTGTGTACAGTGCTAGGATGGTTACTGTGCACTGCGTACAATGCTAGGATGTGTACTGTGCACTGTACACAGTGCTGCACTGAGTGCAATGCACTGCACACATTTCTAGGATGTTTGCTGTGCACTGTGTGCAATGCTAGGAGGAGTACTGTGCACAGTGCTGCGATGGGTACAATGACCTGCACATAGTGCTAGAATTGGTATTGTGCACCGCACACAGCTACAATGGGTAATGAGCCCTGCACATAGTGCTAGGATGGGTACTGTGTACAGTGCTAGGATGGTTACTGTGCACTGCGTACAATGCTAGGATGTGTACTGTGCACTGTACACAGTGCTGCACTGAGTGCAATGCACTGCACACATTTCTAGGATGTTTGCTGTGCACTGTGTGCAATGCTAGGAGGAGTACTGTGCACAGTGCTGCGATGGGTACAATGACCTGCACATACAAATGTGGACATTACATTACATTATAGTGCTAGAATTGGTATTGTGCACCGCACACAGCTACAATGGGTAATGAGCCCTGCACATAGTGCTAGGATGGGTACTGTGTACAGTGCTAGGATGGTTACTGTGCACTGCGTACAATGCTAGGATGTGTACTGTGCACTGTACACAGTGCTGCACTGGGTACAATGCACTGCACACATTTCTGGGATGTTTGCTGTGCACTGTGTGCAATGCTAGGAGGAGTACTGTGCACAGTGCTGCGATGGGTACAACGACCTGCACATAGTGCTAGAATTGGTACTGTGCACCGCACACAGCGCTACAATGGGTAATGATCCCTGCACATAGTGCTAGGATGGGTACTGTGTACAGTGCTAGGATGGTTACTGTGCACTGCGTACAATGCTAGGATGTCTACTGTGCACTGTGCACAGGGCTACTATAGGTACAATGCACTGCACACAGTGCCAGAATGGGCACTTTGCACTGAGTATAGTCCTAGGATGGGTACTGTGAATAATGCTTGGATGGGTGTTGTGCACTTGACATAGTGCTATGATGGCTACGGACCACTGCAAATCGTGCTAGCATGAGTTCTGTGCTCTGCACACAGTGTTAGGATGGGTACTGTGCACTGTGCTTGGATGTGTACTGTGTATTGTGCTTGGCTGGGTAAAGTGCTCCGCGTGCATGGCTAAGATGTGTACTGTGCACCGTGCACACAGTGCTTGGAAGGGTATTGTGCACTACACACAGTGCTAGGACCGTTACTGTGCATGAGACACAGTGCTTGGATGGGTGCTGTGCACCGTGCACAGTGCTAGGATGGTACTGTGCACTGCACACAGTGCTAGGATGGGTACTGTGCACAATGCATAGTGCTTGAAAGGGTACTATACACTGTGCACAGTGCTAGGATGGATACTGTGCAGGGTACTATGCACCGTGCACAGTGCTAGTATGGATACTGTGCACTGCGCACAGTGCTAGAATGGGTACTGTGCACCATCCCTAGTGCTAGGATGGATACTTTGCTCTGCGTACAGCGCTAGAATGAGTACTGTGCACACATTGACATGATGAGCTTTGTGCTTCACACACACAGCATATTATTTAGTTATTTGTTTCATGCTCTAAGTGGACAGGGCCAGACTGGCCAATAGGGCAATCTGGCAGTGTCAGAAGGGCCTTTTACTGGTGTTGTTACATGGTCGCTAAGCACTATTTTATTAAATGCTCTTCCCCTATTCCACCACCTACCTCACAGCACACCGCCCACTTTTATTTGAATGTTTACTAATGGCGGTCTGCTTTAACACCTTAAGTGCTGCCGTCGGCCAACGGTCGTCACGGGCACTACCTCCCCAGTGCTGCGTGCGACCGCTGGACGTCTAGTTCAGCACTGGATAATGGACAGCGCAGCACTGGGGAGGTTTATTTACGAAGCTCCTAAGGTGTTAACTAAAGCGGGCGCGTTTTTTAATATATTTATTTTAGCAGCGCGGTTCGCAGTTAGCAGCTGCGCCTATTTATTTATTTAATTTATCTACTAGCGCCGAAGCGGTGCTTTCACATTCATAGAGGCCGCGCCCCTTTCTTTACACAGACCACGTCTCAAGTAAGGTACGGGGCCGACACAAAAGGAAAACACGGCATGAGCGCTTTACCAAAACAGATTCTGTTTGTCAACGTAACAAACAGATGCTTTTTTGTTGTCAGAGCCCGCATGCCGCAGTTTCACTTTAATCTCGGACATGCCCCTTTCTTAGACGCGGCTTGCCTAAAGAAAGGGACTCAGCCTTCATGAATGTGAAAGCGCCGCATGGGTGCTGGTAAAATTTTTTTTTATTTGTTATGCAATAGGTCTCGCATTTGCGAGAGTTTAGGCTATTGCATTCAGGGCTGGACTAGCCATAGTGGGCACCTCGGTAGACCACGAGGGTGGGGGCTGGTTTTGGGCCCCTGGGGGGACGTTTTTGTTACCGGGCTCGGCAATATCGAGCCCCTGTAACAAAATCGGCCGAAACAGGCCATCACAAACTGCTCGGCTGCACTCCCTCTCACCCCAGGGGTGGGGCGGCTGAGCAGTTTGCCAGGGCCAGTTTCGGTTCCCAGTCCGGCCCTGATTGCATTGCTGATAGCTTAAACTCTTGTTAATACGAGACCTATTGCATTTCAAATGCTTGTTAATTTGGTCATATCTTGAAAGCAGTGGGTAACTTTTTGCTGTTTGAACTTACGAATAGTCCTCCTTGTCACGTAGTTAACATTTTAGTTCCATGTAGTGCACTATTTTGTCAAAAGACGTAATTTTCTCTTTAATAATACAATGCGTCATTTTGACTCAAAAATGGAACCTAAGTGTTTGCTGGGTACGTGGTCCAAGTGCCCAGGCTCTTCCTCCAGATTAATGAAAGCTCTTTCGGCGTGGCCCTCTTTACCTGTCTATGAAGATCACCTTGAGAGTGAGGAACAGGGTAAAATTGACATGCTGTAACAGAATCCAGCTCCTGGAATGGTCTGATAGCTTGCTCGCCCATAGAATGCAATAAAAAAAAAAGGAAAAACAAAATACCGCGGCATTCTTTCTGTGTTTTGAGGTGTGTCTTATTTTTGCTGTATGTTCTATAATATAAACCATTTATCACCTAGGGGAGAGTTAAACTATTTTCTCTGGCGTTTTGCCTTTTTCCACTCTTTTTTTCAAGCCACATTCATCTCAGCGCTTACTTTAGGCGTGGTAATCTCGGTATCAGTTTTTTTGTACTTTTACTCAATAGCTTTGATCTGCAAATAACTCTAAATATCCACTATTTTTCATCTTTGCTTTCTTAGCTGAGTTTGTATTCTTTGACTTATGATTCTCCCTTCATTTACCTTCCATTTTATGTTTTGGTTTATGGAAATATTCACAATTATTTCCTAATTCTTTTGGATACATGAAATATAAGTAAGTACAATTGATTTGCGTCAGTTACTAAAAACCCTTGCAAAAATGTGCAAAACAATGAATTGAAAAAAATCCTAACAAAATAGCTGATTAAAATAGTTAAAAGTTGGCACCCTAGATTGAACAAAAAAACTACGTACAAAGGATGGCTCATAACAATTGTTTTGCTGTATGTACATAAAATCACAAAAAGAAAAGAAAAAAGAAAAAAAAAAGTACGGCTGTGAGTTGCTCCCAGCATGGGCCTGACCCCTGGAACAAGGATACAGCTTTCATTCTCTGGTTATCACCGAAACACACTCCACACTTTTTCCAGCTTGCTTATTTTTTGTTGAAATCTGTTTCATTTCATTTTGATAACTTTATTTCGGTCAAAGACCATAAAAAGTGCAGCTAAAATACATACATGCGCTAAGATAAAATAGATAAATAGTTAAAACATGAAGTTAAAAAAATTATTAAACAGTAAGTTATCAAAAGGGGAAGAGTAGCGGTCAACAGAATTTATCACAATTAATCAAGAAATCTGTTTCGATATTTCGTAAAGCGGCACACGATTCGAGAGGGTCTACAACCCAGGATAATAAATCCTTTAGGTCATCTGTGAGTCCTCTCTAAAACAAAGCCCTGTTTGGCTTCTGCCAGCCTGCTTCTGCAACGAGTCTGTTGAAAGTAGAAATGTAAGTCATGACGGGGCATATTAACAACAACAAGCGATAAATATCGCTAAACGTGTCTGGCGCATTTTTCATTATCGCCGGATCACATCGCCATGTTAGCGTCGTATTTTCAACGATTTGCTGACAGGCGATGTGAAATCGGCGATATACGGCGATTTCCATCAATATCGCATGAAAACCAGCGATGTGAGAACTGAGCTCTAGAAAATGTTGTAAATAGGGAGAAGTGGATGTAACCTTAAAATCCACCACCCATTATGCACATGGCTAAGTCGAGAATCTTGCAGACGTAAATAATCGGTGATATCCGCGGTTAGCAGGAGTTTTTATATCGCTTCTCAAGTCCAGGGCCGCCTTGTAAATACAGCGCTGTTGATGGTGGCGCCCTCTTGCAAGTTGTATATTCATGGGAGCGCCTACTTTCCGCTGAGAATGCCTACTTTGCATGTCATTGGAGATGTGGGGTGAGGCGTTAGGAATCCGGCTGCTAACATGTGCTAATGCATGTTAGCGCCGCCTAGTAAATAGGGCCATGTAATTTTAGCCGCTTTTCTGGCATTTAAAGCCAAAAAAGCGGCTTCAACTTCAACAACTCTGAATCTATGGACTGCATAAAAGAATGACGGTCAAAGGTCTCCTCAACTCATCTTTAAAGGCAGAGTAATCGTATAACAATTCCCCTCTCCTTGGATGTTTGCAATCCTAAACCCCCTTCACTGAATATACCCGGATCACCTTCCTTTTCCCCCACTTCCATTCTCTGTCTCAAACTGGACGTGTAACACTCATGGAGCAGTACACGAGATTCCTCAAAAGTTGCAAATGCATATTTTCTTAAAGGAAGTGCCCGTTTTTCAATAGTGATACAGTAGGAGAGATGCAAATTGAAATGTTTGGTTGCTCCAGCTTTCCTATAGTCGCACGTGTTTATGCACCATGTATAAGTCAAGGGTGCGTCATCTTTTACCCCGCTGAAATTCCTCCCACCAAGTACCACTCTCGGCGACTGGAAGGTGATCAACTGACCCTTTGCAAATGACCAGCTACTGTGGGGAAACCATTCTGTAACTAAGAGATAGAAAGAGCTGAGCATTGCTTACTGGTTGAAACTTTTGTCTACTTGTGCGTGGTTATACACATCATAACCATTGTGGGTGTATTGTTACACTACATCGTTTAGCCAGTGCCAACCTTCCTCACTGATGCAGCACAGTGACACAATCCCCCAGTGTGTACCTTATCTTCTTGTTACTTAACCCCTTGTGTGCTAGTGACGAGCTCAGCTCGTCATGAGGGACGGTTGAGCTGTCCTCATGACGAGCTCAGCTCGTCACAGCCATTGGAACGTTCGCATGCGGGGATATTTTCCCCGCTGTGCTGAACGTTCCAAAAAGGTGTGGTCGTGACGAGCTCAGCTCGTCATGAGGGCAGCTCCGCTGTGCCTCATGACGAGCCGAGCTCGTCACCAGCACAGCGGCGCCGCGCGCGGCCCCCTTCCCCCCGCACAGCGGGCGTAAAACACCCCGCAGCTAAGGGGTTAATACTATGAACATTTACTGGCCCAAATTTACCCAGCAGAAATCTGGAATCCGGGGATGGCCACCCAACCTGCCCGGGTTATACGCCCCCATTCCCGCTACATAACATATGACACAAATCTGCGATTGAGCCAGACCGCCTACCCATGCATGGTGCCCAGGGAAAAGGAGACTAGTGCTCAATCAAAGCGCTAAGTGAAAGATAATTGCAGTATGAAGTACCACGAATGACATCTCCCGTGTGCACAGACAGGGTTCACGGGTCTCCTTAGGGGTTCTGGGCTCCAGTGCCAATGCACCTGACGCATCTATGTGGACCTCCAGTTCAATGAAGGTGAGCGATCCTATAGTTGCCGCCTCAAGTTACCTGTTGGCTTTTGTGACCAGCCTCCTGTTGGGATCATGTGGATTGAGCCAGAACATGTCTTGCTTTCATTGTTTCAAATCCTTCTTGTGCTCCAGCTGTCTGTATCGGCAAATCACTGTTGTCCAAGCACAGCACTGGTGCACACAATTGAATCAACAGGTGCACCCTAAAAAGATAGTACAATTCATTGACACTGGGGTTGCAGGCAGACAGATGCCACTTCACAAACCATACTTGCAAGGCATCATTTGTACATAAAGAACTTTCACCTAGATTCATGAAACAAAAATCGGCTCACAAAGGGCCAGATTCTCAGAATCTGGCCCTTTGCGAGTGTAATTTTTCCATTTGGGATTTATCATCCCAAATGCAAAAATCGCTAATAGCGAAATCGCATATTTGCGAGGAATTGCATTTAAGGAATCTCTATTTAAGTTTCCTTAAATGCAATTCATTAACCAATTTTAAATTGAGAATTCGCTATATTTGGTCGCTATTTACCACGAAGTCAGACTTCGTGGTAAATAGCGAGGAAAAAAGAAAAAAGCACTTTAGTGCATTTTTCTCAATTGCATGTTACACACACATATGTCCTTTGGACATGTGTGTGCGCAACACCTGTGTAAATTGGCATTTCATGGGTGCTACAGGGTGTTCTTTGGACACCCCTGGCACCCTTGAAATCGCATCCTTATTTGCGATTAGCAATTAGCTAATCGCAAATAAGGAAGATGTAGGAATCGCAATATTTTTTGCAATTCCTACATGAATCCCGTTTTGCAAGTCCTTAATAGCGATTCCTTATGAATCGCTATTAAATACTCGTAAAACGGGTCTTTGATTAATCTAGCTGTTAATTTCTCTCATGGGGAATGGGAGGGCCGTGTTGTGTCGTACCAGTGAAGTAACTGGTACGAGGACATGTGGACAGGGTTGGATTGG
This sequence comes from Lissotriton helveticus, assembly GCF_964261635.1. Lineage (NCBI taxonomy): Eukaryota > Metazoa > Chordata > Amphibia > Caudata > Salamandridae > Lissotriton > Lissotriton helveticus. Next base: position 458,952,925 of record NC_136060.1, on the reverse strand, counting down.
GATTAAAAATTGGCCCGGGCACGATAAAAAAAAGTGGTCCACATTTGCATATTGCCTTTGCAAAACACTGCTTCGGCGAAGTTTTATTAAAAAGAAAAAAAGGGGGTTTAAGAAAAATGCACGGATTAGCTTGCAGTGGTGAAACACACCTGTATACAAGTGAGGCCGCTATTGGTCATGCTCCCTGCCCCCGCTCAAAAAGCATATGTTAATGGGTTGGCCCCAGCGAGAGAAAGGGAAAGACACCTCTGCTCATTGATAAAAGAGAAGTAATTGAGGCTGATCTGCCTCCAGAAAGGCCACTCAGGCACCCACTGGGCCGCTGGCGGCATCCAAATAACGCAGAAACCGCCAAATCGTCCTAAGGCTGCTCAAAAAGCTGGAACTGGACATCGGCCTCTCGGGCATGGCCCGAGTGCCCGCGTTACCAATCCGACGCTGCATGTGGACCATTTAATGTCTGTGAGGGGGGGGTTTGGAATTGTTATCCGTGTTGCAGGCGTGATGGTGTGGTCATGTGGGCAATGCTCAGTAGAGACTTGGACGGGCATACTGGGTCAGGGAGACAACCTGCACCAGAACCTGTGATCAGTCTAACTATTGTCTCTGTCTTTATTTCATTGGCCTAAGTCACAAGGGCTGTGTGTACTGGTGATCCTCAGATATATTGCTGGTGCTCCTGATCACCCGGAGCGACCAACATACTTTTGGCGACCAGGGTGTGTTGCGCCCTCTGCTCCCTGCGTGCCCCCAGTGTTGAGAGCCAGTGTGCGGCGGCCATGTGCTGCCTCCTGGAAAGCGCGGTTCTCATGCCGTGAGAGCCTAGCTGTAAATGGGGCCTGTTAAGCCATATTCTCTTACCCGAAGTGAGCCCCGCTTCCAGGTTACCAGCACTGCCACGCGCATCCTGTGGAGGAATCAGATTGCATCCGGTCTGCTGGAGCATGTACAAGGGCCTTTCATCACCACATACAAGAGCCTTTTGCCTTTGTCAGAGAAATGCAATTTTTAACAAGTGCCCTCTACAGGCCTCACCAGTGGGTTGCATCAATGCTGCTCGCTTGGTTGGGCTTTAGGGAGATATTAAGCCTGTGCACCAGGATAAGCGTCCCGTCTACAGGACAAGGCAAGATGGACCGCCTGTAACACAAGCCCACACGTTCATGGGCAGTGGCGGAATAGGTGGAGTCCCCTGTCCATCCAACACCAGCTCACAAGTGTTAGCTTTGCATACACCAATTGCGTCATGTGAGCAAAATAACCAGAGTGCTGCCACCATCATGGCCAACATTCCTGCAATAGAACGTTTCGTGATAGAGGGGGCTTCCTCTGTGCAAGCACCCAGGTGGACAGACTGGGTGGAAAGAGTGAAGTTGTATTTTGAAGCCAGTGAGATGGAGGATGAGAGAAAAAGGACCTTTATCCTACATCTTGGGGGTAAAGCCATTCACAAGATCTCCAAAACCATTACAGAAGCTGCATCGAAAATGGACGACATGCTCATAGCAGCTTTTAACATGTACTTTGAATCGATGGCATATCAGGACTATGAAAGATTCATATTCCGTCAACCCAGGCAACATGTTGCGGAAGCAATCAACACCTTCTACAAATGACTGAAGAAACTGTTAAGCACCTGTGGGCTTGCGGATGAGAGGGAGGAGATACGGGGCCAAATAATCCAAGGGTGTGCATCAGCAAAACGCTGTGAGCGCATCCTGCAGGATTGGCAGACATTTTAACCATGGGCAAAAGGAAAGAATTATCAAAAGCTCAGGCCTCCCAAAAGGAAGCTGGTCTACAAAAGGCAGTAAAGACAGAACCGGTTAATGCCATTGCATGAATGCCTAGCCCTAGCAAACCCAAGATAGTCAAAGTCAAAGTCAAAGTTTATTATGTTTTGGCTCTCAATGAGGGCCACATAAAGTTAAATACACCATTATACAATATAGATAGTAAATGAATAACAACATACAACAAAAGGAAAACACTACTTATCAGCGAGTAAAGGAATCATCAACATCACCCTGTACATCAGTAATAAATATCTAAAAACCCTTTAAAAAATTTAAAAATTCTGCAACAAAACATTTCATTTGGCGGGCAGTAAAGTGCATGGAAGAACATTTTTACATTTACAATTCCCAATTGTAAACAGATTGGTTTTAACCATTTATGGCGCAATGGGCGTAATGCAGGACAAATAAACAAGACGTGATTCCGATCCTGTACAGCATTATTACATAAATTACATGTTGGGGATACCCCATACCATTTTGCTAAAAGAATATTGAGTGGAAGCAAGTCATGTCGTAAAAGGTACCATAATCTACGGACTCTATGGGGAATATTCCAAATGAGATATTGTTGGGACAGCTTTGGGATATATGTTTTTACCAGGAATTCCCTTTCTTTTTGTCTAGATTGGGCAAGCATATCCAGCTTATAACAGAGTTCCCAAGATGTACATTTTAGTTTAGACTTTAGTTCAGAGGGTGAAAGTAAGAATAAAGTGCTTTCATCCAACTCTAGCAGAGCTACTGCTTTTCTAAAGTTATTTACTAATGACGAGAACTCGTTAAAATTGCCCAGAAGTTCCTTTTTAATAGCTTCTCTTAGGGTACCAGATTTACCTCTGGCCAGACTGGCTACCCATCTTACGAGAGCAACCAACCCCTGTGCCCAACAACTTCGGAGTCCGAATTCCAACCTGCATGAGGATATAGAACATGCATTGTTAAAAGAAGAGATTTTTCTCAATACCTTTCCTTCCGTTTTTTGCAGAAATCCCCATTGTTTCAACTCCACTAGTTCAATTCCATATAGTAGAGTTGCGGGAATTTTCGCTCTAAATACATCCAGAAAGAGAGAAAAATGTCTCTTTCCGGTAGCATTGTACAAAGAACATAACCCCATACCGTGGGCCAGCGCTTTGCGTGAGTTATGTTCGATATGGGGGTTCTCACTAAGATTTGCTGATATTATTTTACCTAAAAAGGTATAGGTTTTAACCACCTCGATTTTTTGTCCGCCAATAGACCAATTATAACTTCCAGACCTACATTTTTTCTTACCGAAAATGCACATGATTTTACTTTTCGATGTATTGATTTTCATATAATGTGCTTCAGCAAATTGGTTCAATGCATGTAGACGATTAGATAAACCCTTCGGGGTCAAATCTAAGACAAGTATATCATCCGCATACATTAGGACCGATATAGCTGACCCTCCAATTGTCGGAGCTAGTCCCTCACAAGGTGCAATAGAGGATGGTAGGTCGGTCGTATATAAAGAAAACAATATAGGCGCCAATATGCACCCTTGTTTTAGCCCATTCTGAGAGGGGATAGATTGAGTGAGACCCCTTTCTCCACCTTGTAGCACCTTACACCATGTGTTCGAGTGTAGAGACCTAAGATAGTCACCGCACCTGCTCATTCCTGCGGGTATAATGGCGGTCAAACTCACCATGCAAATGATTCCCGAGCAAAGGACAAGAAATGCACAAGGTGTGCCGTGCCTGACATACAAGAGCAAAACAGTGGCATGAACGATGATGAGGGTGACGGGCATACAATCCACTCCGTATTTACAATAGGTGCAGCATTGCATTCCCAACCCCATCCAACCCAGTGCCAAATACGAGTAGGAGTACACCCAATACTAGCCATCTTGGACACAGGAGCATTCATTAACATTATATCTGCAGAATCATATCAGGCACTGCAATCTGCCTCACCACTCCAAAAAGTGGCTATCAGGGTATTTGTGTATGGACAAGACACGCTGCTACTCATGCAAGGAAAATTCCGGTCATCGATTGCCCACGGGTCTCAGTGGTAGAATCCCAAATCTATGTCGCGAGGGTGGCCATGGCATCCTGCTTGGATGTTCTGCTGCAGAGGCTTTAGGGATTGTCACATTTGCGTTTGGAGTTCATCAGGAGGGAGTGTTCCACAACTCAAATAATTTCCCTGCAGTATTCGAAGGCATTGGATGCCTGAAGGGCAAAGAAATAAAGTTGCCTATTGACCAATCAGTACAGCATGTAGCCCTGCGACACAGGCAAAACGCCTTTCACCTGAAAGAGAATTAGAGAAGCTAGAAGCTGCTGAGATAATTTAGAAAGTATCAGGCCCACACTACGGGTATCCCGTGGCATGGTGACACAAGCCAAAACAGCCAGGTGAAGTGCGCGTAGATGTATATATGCGGATACCCAATGCTGCCCTAAGAAGGGAATGTCATCTGTCCCCAACCATTGCTGACCTGATTGGAGAACTAAGTGGAGCCAGCTGGTTCTCAAAGGTGGACCTAAGATCAGGCTACCACCAGCTTACCATCGCTGTTGAGGTATATACAAACTTTCTTTACTCATGTGGGACTGATTTACGGCATTTCCATCGCCACTGAGGTGTTGCAGGACAGCATACAGGGACTCCGGAGTAGTTAATATCAGTGATGACCAAGAATATGCAAAGTCTGTACCAAAACACAATGCTAGGCTAAGGAAAGTCATCCAAAGGATTCAACACGCAGGGTTCACTCTACCTCAGAGGGAATGTAAGTTCCTTAAGCAGAAGCTCAATTTCATCCGATATAGTAAAGCTTGGAAATTTCCTCTCCCCTGCCAAGTCATTGCAATGTGGGGTGCCACAGGGGTCGGCCCTTGGTCCGACCCTATTTAACATCTATGTGGCCCCCCTTGCTAGACTAGTAAGATCGCAGGGGATGGAGGTGGTGTCCTACGCCGATGACACCCAGATCATGGTGTCACTGGCTCATTCCTCTGTCCATACATCTGCCATTAGCTTTAGGTCATGCATGCAGCATGTGGCAGACTGGATGATCATCAACTCCCTAAAGCTAAATGGCGACAAGACAGAGGTCTTGGTCTTTGGGAAAGACCAAGATGTTTGGTCGAGCGATTGGTGGCCTTCATCTCTTGGCATCTGCCCCACTCCCTCCCAATCAGCCAGAAATCTCGGCGTGGTTTTTGACACCTCACTCTCTATGACGCTCCAAGTAAATAGGACAGTGGCCACCTGCTGGGGTGTTATCAGGATTCTAAATAGGATTCGTAACTATCTTTCTATCCAGGCTCGTAAGCAGATTGCAGTCGCTCTTGTTGGATCCAGGCTTGATTATTGCAACTCCCTGTATGTGAAGTCCCACAAGGGCCTTATCCATCGACTGCAAATCGTGCAGAATGCTGCAGCGCGCTTTGTTCTGGCCCTTCCCTTGGCATCTTCATCCACGACTGCTAGGAGAGATCTTCACTGGCTCCCTGTTCAGCATAGAGTCTTTTTTAAGATTCTATGTCTCACATACAGAGCTCTTGCGGCTGGCACGGACGACGCACTTGGGTCTCTGCTTACCCGCTATATCCCAACCAGATCTCTCCGATCTGCTGGGTTACTTCAACTGGTAGTGCCCCGTACAAGGCTAGCCAGATGGGGAGTGAGAGCCTTTTCTGCTGCCGCTCCTAAGCTTTGGAATTCTCTTCCAATTGAGGTTAAATCTCTACCCTCAATTGATCTGTTTAAAAAGGCCCTCAAGACGTGGTACTTTATCAAAGCCTACCAATGAGAGACTGCTGGTTCGATTTGCGAAGCTGTATTATTTGAACTAGGCGCCTTGACGCCCATTGGGCAAAGTTTGCGCATGATAAAACTCAGTTCATTCATTCATATACATTTTCAACTGAAGGAGTGGCACCTGACCCTCAAAAGGTGCGAGAGATCAAGGAAGCACCCCCACTTTCCACAGTGTCAGAGGTTTGCATTTTTTTGGGCATGGTAAACTATTGTGGCCGATTCATTAAGGAGTTGACAACCCTGACCCAGCCACTCTGGGACCTGACCAGTTCTGCACTTCCCTGGACCTAGGGCATAGAGCAAGAACGGTGAAGTTGGGGATCCAAAGACTGTGGAAGACCATGGACAACCATAATCAATTGTTGTAAGATATGTATAGAATAGTGAGATTTGAAAGGATGACATGCATACTCAATGACAATTTGCAGACATTTGAAGAGGGGTGGGGTCACCTTTTTAAACAGGAGGTGGTGTGCCGATGTGGGAGAGGAGTGAAAGGGTGAATTAAAAGCAACATCATGCGGGGGAAGAATTAGAGGGAGGGAGGGGTGAAGGCATGAGCAGAAATGTTTCCCATTAGTTATCCATTAAGATTTGGGGGGAGGAGCTGTGTATTTTGAGGCCAATGTCAATGGCTAGATGACAATATATGGTTGTTCTACCAGGAAAACTAATGAAGAATTAATATCAAAAAAAGAAAAAGGATGACAATGGCTAATGAAGCAAATATTTCTAGAAATGAAACTAACGTCAATCCAATAGTTTTCTTATGTGGCAAGGCAGAATTACAAACCGTTTGTAGCAAGTTACAAATATTTAGCACCAGACAGTACATCATTACCTTCAGAGGGCACAAAAAAGATAAAAGTCCCATTCCTGAAAAATCTGAAACCATTAACGCAAAAAAAAAGGCACATTTTCTACATCTACTGGAGAATGTGAATGTGACACTGTGTGATAAAATATCTGTCAGTTGTCTGTCTTCTATAATGTTCATTAAAATAATAGGGTCTTTTACAATAGAATTTAAATTAGAACTGTATATTACAAATGGTTAGAAAAGTGAAAGAGAAGTGCTACTGATAGAAACTGAATGACCAAACCAAATAGTTAATGATTCCACCTATAAGCGCAATTGGAACATTCTGTGATTATAAACTTGCCCCACTTTGTGGAGGTAACATAATGTCAGTAACTCATGCATATAACATCCAAAAAGCATGTACCCATTAGTGAGTGTGCATTTGGGTTAAATATCCTTATAAGCTGTCATGAAAGGCCAACCAAACGCTAAAAGTCTGTGGGCTTCATTTATGAAAAGTGACGCATCGCTGCGTGAAAGCAACGATGTGTCACTTCTCAGTGCGCACTCCTAGCGACATACCTGATGCGTCATATTTACTGTATGACACATCGTGTTGCAAGGAGTTACAGATACGTCAGTATTTCTGATGTATCTGTATGTCGCAAAAGTGACACATTGCTTGAGTGTGTCACAAAAGTGACGCAACCCCAGTAATGCGTCCTTTCACATGGGGCAAGCCCCATGTGAAAGGGCGTGTGTCAGTCTTACACCTGCTGTGAGGCAGGCGTAAGATTTTGACGCAACGTCGTCCTAGAAGTGACGCAGTGAAATCTCATAGATTTCACTGTGTCTCTTCTATGAGGCTTTTTGCGGGGGAACGCCCTCCCTGCATACATTATACCTGACGCCGGTATAATGTAGCGCAGGGGTTTACAAAGTGACGCATCTGCTTATATGCGCCACTTTGTAAATAGTGCGAACAGGAGGCATGTTTTACGGCGCTGATGCTTCAGAAAAAGTGACGCATTGGAAGAGCGAAACTGACGCAAGGCCTCATAAGTGAGGCCCTGTATATTGTGCTCTCTAGCCATGCCTTAACCCTTCTCCACTGTCCCAGCCTCCAGTGTCACGCTTCACACCCTGTACCTTTGCGTCCCAGATCACAATTCCCATACTTTTCTGTGTACTTCAACCAATGTTTAGAGATGAATTTGGACTTATGATTCAAGACATGGTAGTCAGAACAGAGTAGCTTTGTATCAGTACTCACAGCTGCCCAGCGTTAATGCTCTGAGTAACCTCCTCCCCACCTCCAGCAGTGATGTTACCTCTTAGAGTCATGGAGTTTTGCTGGCATGGTCTTGCTCCCTCTGGTCTCCACCTTTCCTCTCCATTCTCTCAGGACCATACAATGAACAGGTGTCAAACTCAAATTCATCGGGGGCCGCATCAGCAGTTTGGTCACCCTCAAAGGGCCGGTTGTATCTGTGGACTATGTGTCCACTCTTTATTATCATAAATTATTGTCACTGCATTCAATTATTACTGTTTTTTGTAATAATAACTAGCTCTTAAAGCAGAAACATAGTCAGAATAATGGCAAGTAGATATTCAAATGTACAATTATTGTACAATTTATTGAAAAATGATTTTTGGTAACAGACAGTAATTTTTTTTTTAAACATACAAATATTGCCAAACACTGTTTATGACACATATGGCAAACACAAGGCATTAACTTTTTTTAAACTTTTCTGAGTAGATGGCTGACATCGTTTTCCTGAGGTCAGTCCATCGATGTCTGGCGTTAGGTCTTGTGCTGTAGCAATCCGCAAAACAGCATGGAGGTTATCATCAGTGATGCGTGATCTGTGCTTGGTCTTGTTCAGATTCATGATTGAAAACATCTGTTCACATAGATAGGTGCTCCCAAACATGGACAGAACACGTGCAGCTTGAAGTCGGAGCTGTGGCATCAAAGCAGGGGGGAGGAGACGGTAAAAGTCGTCGACTGTCGCATCCTGGAACTTCGCTTTCAGGCTGCTGTTGCACTGAAGTTCAATTAATTCCATTTGAAGGTGATGTGGTGCACTGTCAACATCGATGTTGAAGGGATTGGCAAAGCTGGTAAAGGTTAAGTGTTGTTGTTTAAAGTCAGAAAAGCGTCGATTGAATTCATCAATCAGCCGATTCACTTTGGTACCCAATCGAGCACATGAAAAAGTACCTGGGAATGAAGTTGAGATGCTCTGGCAGACAGGAAAGTGGGCAAGACTGTCTTTTTCAAGCTGTGACTTCCATAGGCGCAGTTTCTCCTGGAAAGCTGTTATTGCCTCATACATTGAGGTTATGACTTGTTTGCGGCCCTGCAGCCTCAGATTCAGATGGGCGAGATGCTCTGTTATGTCACACAACATGGCAAAATCGCACAGCCAGTTTGGATCTGACAGTTCTGACAAGGGCTTTCCTTTACTTTGCATAAAAAGAGTAATTTCTTCCAAAAGCTCAAAAAATCTCTTGAGAACGGTGCTCCTACTCAGCCACCTTACTTCTGTATGGTATGGCACATCTGTATGTTCCATGCCCACCTCCTTCAAAAATTGTTGGAACTGACGATGATTCAGACCCCGTGCACGCAGAAAATTCACTGTTTTCGTGACTGTGGACATTATGTTATCCAGTTGCAGAACCTTGCCACACAGAGCTTCTTGGTGGATAATGCAGTGATAAGTTAGCAGCGGCGTGTGGCAATTACTGTTTTTCATTTTCTCTTTTAACAGTCCAACCAAGCCATTTCTCTCTCCACACATTGCTGGAGCGCCATCAGTAGTAAGTCCCACCAACTTTTCCAAAGGTAATTTCATTTTATTTACGGATTCCTCCACTGCGTTGAAGATGTCCCTCCCAGTTGTTGTCCCATACATGGCGACCACATCCAAGAGCTCCTCACTGACAGACAAGTCTTCCTTCACACCTCTTACAAAAATAGCTAGATGAGCTGTATTAGTATTGTCAGTGCTTTCATCAACAGCTAATGAAAATGCCAGATAACTGCATGCCTCTTCAGCCAACTTTGTTTTAAGATTACAGGCTAGGTCCCTGACTCGGTCTGTGATGGTGTTTCTTGACAAGCTGACATTGTTAAAAGCCTGTCTCTGCTCAGGGCACACCTGTTCACATACCTTCAGCATACACTGCTTCACAAATGCACCTTCTGAAAAGCACTTTGAAGCTCGCGCAATTTCTTCAGCCACAAGATAGCTGGCTTTCACTGCTGCATCATTTTTTGCTGTCATTTTTGCAAAAATATTCCGTTGAGAATGCAGGCTACCTTTTAATTCTTGGGCCTTTTGTTGCTTTTCCTGGTGGCTAAGGTTAGCAAATTTGGCTCCATGTTTGGTCTCAAAGTGCCGGCGTAAATTGTATTCCTTCATCACTGCCACTGCCTCATAGCAAAAAAGACATACCGGCTTGTCTCCATTAATCACAAACATGTATTCACTTTCCCATCTCTCCTGAAATTGCCTTCCCTCTGCATCAACTTTTCTTTTCTTGGACATTTTTCGGTTATTTGATTGTAGTTTATGGTCCCTATACCACTGTAAAGTGACATGGAAGTGGTCAGTATATCCAAAGTCTACCGCTCGACTTTTAAGCTGAAGCAGAATAATAAGCAGAACCCCCCTCCCCCCCCACATACATCATATGACTGTGTACTTACAGTACAGGAGAGAAGGGTTCAGGCAGCCGTTGGATCTGTCACAGATCACCGGATGGCATGCGCTCAACAAGTGCAGGTTTCCTGAATGCATGGAAAGTGGAGGCTTCCTGTGTAGAACGGCCGGCGCTGCTAGAGCCGGCGCTGCTAGAGGGCAGACGTTCTCTGGCTTGTAGGCTGCCGCGCATGCGCTGAAGAGGCGGCTTTCTTGTGTCAATAACGCTAGAGGGCAGACGTTCTCTGGCTTGTAGGCTGCCGCGCATGCGCTGAAGAGGCAGCTTTCTTGTCTCAATAAAAAAAAGCGAGAATAAAAGCGAGAATAAAAGGTGAAGGCTGGCGGCCGGCGGCGGCTACACGGGCCACAGGACGAGGTCTGGCGGGCCGGATTCGGCCCGCGGGCCTTGTGTTTGACAGTCCACTGACCATCCTGTAATCAATGTCCATAAAAAAAACCAAGAATAACTAACTTGCTTTGCAGACAGCAGTAGTAATGAGGGATACCTTCCACATCCAGCAAAAAGTACGAGTTGTCCTACCCAGAAGTGCCCTCATTTCGTTACCAGGATGTCCTGGTAACAAAGTGACATCACTTCCGGGGCGGGAACACTGTCACTTTTTGCTTGATGTGAAAGGTATCCCTCATTACTACTGGCAGCTTTCAGCAGTCCAATGGCCATCTGCAGAAGTTCTCAATACCATGTCGATCACTGCCATTATCCACAAACAGATGGTGAATAGATACGTGTATGCCTGTGTGTCTATCTCACACTCACCACAAAATGCGTATTCATTGTACTGCGCATTAAAGCGCACACAACTGGCCCCTGGAAGGCCAAACTACAGTCCACAGCCCTTCAACCATGTACTTAAATGGTGCCCAGGAATCGGATTCAAATCAAACCATATGAAAGTGCTGTATAAATAACAATGCAATAAAATACAATAACCATGCCCTGAATGAAAACTGTCGGGGAGAAAGAGGTTGCAACAGAAAGCGAAAACTTGACAATAATAATCATGGTGGTGTACTCTAGGAGAATATTGTTTAGGGGTATGTAAAATCCTTACTGATGATCGATTAACAGAAATCAATTCAGTATATAATTCAAACAGACAGATACAAAACAGACATTCTGGCCCTGCTCCTCCAGAAAGAGAAAACCCGCCCCGCCTATTCACGTCTCCACGCCCTTAAGAACTGGCAAACCCCGCTGCGCGGGAGCGCCCGGGGCTAAGCCCGGGCAAAGGGCGGGCCCTCTGTGGCCCTCAGAGGCCCGAGGAGCCTGGCCTGGGCCATATACCCTGCCCCAATCACATCAACCTACTGACATTTGGACACCTGACCCGTAAGCATAGGTGTAATATCTAGAAGTCCACGTGCAAATATCAACTGGGGTGTGGATATCTACCCATTGTTTGTTTCTGTTGGTTGCTTCTATATCTAACAACATTGTATATTTATACCCCATAGCTCTGTTAGCTTTTTTAGTTTCTAGGGGTAGGCATTGACATGGATTGTCGAGAGACCAGAAGTATGGCTGCAGGGGGGGCAAAAAAGTTGACTGGCACCCTGGATGATTTCATAGTCCGTACCAATGCATTGATTGATGATGGGATTGTATTAATGATTTGATTAAGGCTAAAAGATCTTTATTAGGACTTATTGCTCAGGCACGAACGCCTGATACTAGGATCTGCCCTAACACCCCTGCTAGGTTAGATAACAATGCTGATCATCATGCATTAAGTCCCCAACAGGGTCTTGACGCTCCCCCTCATTCGAACTCTTTGTCAGAAGGTCGCCTAGACAGTGATCTGGTTGCCATGAAGGCGGCTAACCGACCGACGACCTCTGATATCAACCAGAGAGGGCTGAAAGAGGGGGCAATTCCCAAACAAAGGGCCAGTAAATCGACCACTTACAAAGTCAGGAAAGCTAAAATTAATTCTAATCAGACCATTCCCAGCTTACAGTCCGTGACTGTGAGCGGGGACCCGGCCGTAAGCACTGAAGTCATAGGGGAAGTACAGCCAGTAACTGTTGGCCTATCATTGAGTCTCCCTGATGACACGATTGTAGACAGTAGTTTGGAGGAAATTTTGGAAGCAAGTGGGGAAGAGGATAATTGGGTTGATACTCGTCAGGAAGAAGGTGGGGTAAGTCCGACGAGTAGTAATATCTTAGAAATTCTTAAAACCCTTCTTGAACCGATAGAGGCAAGGCTACGCTGTCTAGAAATAGTGCTGAAAAACATCCATAAGGATATTAGTGCTCCTAGTTTTAATCAGAACAACACGGCCTCCCATGTGACGACCACAGCACATAAACAACCACCGGCCCCTAAAAATGTCGCCCTGGGTAAGAACACCGTGTTAAAGAACCCGATTAACACCTCCAAATCAGGAGGAGAAAAAGTCAAGACCCCTGATCCTAATAAAACACCTACTCTTGTTAAGTCTAAAATAACCCCTCAAGTTAAGTTTAAGGATTCGGCACCTCTGACTCCAAATTTGGATTCAGCCCCCAGAGAAAAGGTGGAGCCCCGAAGAAATATTCATCTCCCCCCAGATGCCTGCCCTTATGTAGTGGTCCTGACTGGGGTAACGGAACTAATACCACCTTATGTGGAACCCTTTCAGGCATTAAAGAATAAGGTGTGCCACTGGTTATCCAATAATTATCCCCTACCCACGAATATGCCCAGTAACATCTTAATGGTGGAGAGAACTCCCTGGGTGGGTGGAAATAGAAAAAACCTACAAGGGGATTGCATTGTGGTAACCTTTGAAAACCCACAGGTGGTAGAATATATCTGCAGAGGAACTTCTCGCTATCAAACTAATACTGTCACTGCCAGACCACTCTCTTATTTCTATTTGCCTGTGGAGCAAGTGGATAAAAGATGGAGTTGGCTACGGGATTCGAATGACCAAAAGGGTAGGCGGAGGTTTAACCCCCCATGGGATGAGCAACCCTATGGATGGGGCGAGGGAGGTGAGGATGGCTGGACCGTGGTCCAGAGAAGAAGAGGTAGATCCACTCATGGTGGGTTTGGCGCAGGGATGCAAAATGGCCATTTTTACAGTTATCCCCAGACTGTTAACAGTCATGAAAACTATTTTAACATCCCCAAGGCCAATCGCTTTGATTGTTTGTCCAACTTAGGCTGGGTTGATTGACAAACACAGGGCCGATCGCCCAGTTTGTTGGAAAACACCCACTCAACCCCTCCACAAAAGGCTAGTAGCCCCCAAAATGTGCAGGAGCCTAATATAGATGCGGGACCGTTAATCCCAATTATCATTCAAGGTGTTAAAGGAGGCGATTCAGTACCTGGAAAAAGGGACAATGCAACAGGGCAGGGGGTGCCAATTGTGGCTACATGGAACATTGCTGGCCTCAGAAGTAAAGTTGATGACCCTATATGGAGGGACTTTATAGGCACAATGGATATAATATGTATACAGGAAACTTGGGATATACAAAACATACTTACATTAGATGGTTTTACCACTTTTTTCTGCCAGCTATCGCCTCTGCACGAGGGCGAGCGCGGGGGGGTTTGGTTACCCTGGTATCTGCTAAAATTCCTGGCACGTATAAAGAAATAGTTACTGGTTGTCCCTACTGTCTTGCGGTTCAATTAATTCGCAAGGGCCACCATAATGTCCTGGTAGTGAATTTTTATAATTTTTTTGATAGGACTCATTCAACTAGTAATTTGATAATGTTAAACTCTTTTTTACTAAAATTTAAAGAGTCGTTGGAGTCTGAATGTACCATTTTGTTAATGGGGGACTTCAATATTCATGGTTGTCAGGATGAATGCCCACCTAATGTTCTATTTGGTCCTCCTGATCAAGAGGACATTCATTTTGAGCATTCAGACCAGGGTATTTTACTGGAAACCATGCTGGCCGAAAATGGGTTAATGTTACCTACTGGGGGCAGTGAGGGCATTGCTACATTTACAGGACATGGTAGTGGGTCTGTAATAGATTTTATTTTTTTAAGTAGTAGTTGCGGTAGCCATATCATCAGTTATTCCGCTGAGTGGTCTCATTTCAGCGATCACAATCCAGTCTTGTTAAAGGTAAAAGATGTAATCATAACTACGGAGAGTAGGTCGAATATGGTGGATAAATGCGACATGCAGTTGACTGATCAAGCCCGCAGAATCAAATGGTGCAAGCTAGTCCCAGAGGAGTTCTTTTCAAACCTCTGCCGTAGCAGCCGGGAGGAACTCAAGCTTTGTATGGATGCTCAGGCAGGGGACAAAGAAGTAGTGGAGGCGTACCAAAAGGTTTGCCTCGACATTGTCCTTAATCTGACACGTCACGGCAAAGGCAAAGCGCCTGGAAAGGTAGGCTGGTTTGATAGGAATTGTTCAGTGGCCAACCAAAAACTTAAAGCGGCCCTTTAATGTAAACCAGTGGACAGATTGCTCGTGGGTACCCTCAGGAAAGAATATAAGATAGTCGTTGAAAGGAGGCGGCGAGAGATCAGAGAGGATGCCTGGGCTGAGTTAACGTCAATTGACGTGCTGAAAAGTAGCGCCAAGTTCTGGGCTGCGGTGAACCAAACCTATTTTACTGACTCCCGTAACAATGAATTGGACTGTGGAATACAAGAAGATAAATGGCACCTGCATTTTAAGTCAGTTTATGAACAGGAGAATTCGGGGGCTGAGGCTTCAATCACCTTTTCCAGTCTGCCATATACTTTAGTTGTAGACGAGGGCGAGGTGGCAGAAGCTATTGGTAAAATGACCAGCAATAAGGCTCCTGGGCCGGATGGGGTTCCCTCTGACCTTTTTAAAGCCAATATAGCATTTTGGTCCAAAGTATTGGCAAATGTTTTTAATAGAATTTCAAAAACAGGCATCCCGGAGACATGGTCCAAGTCGGTGATTGTGCCTATCTACAAAAAAGGTGATAGGGGTGACCCGGGCAATTATCGCCCAATCTCACTTATCGATTCTGCTGTAAAGGTCCTAGGGAGAGTGGTTTTAAGTAAACTTACTGATTGGCTTGAGGACACTAACACCCTCTCGGCTCTACAGTATGGTTTTAGAAAGGGGCGAAGTACCATCGATCAAAGCCTAAATCTGCAATTGCTCATCGGGAAATACACAATAGCTAAGCCAGGAACACTGTACATCACATTTATGGACCTATCCTCGGCATTTGATTGAGTAAATAGGTCCAAGTTATGGGGCCAGCTTCTTAGAATTGGAATAGATCCCAACATTGTGCATTTCTTAGCAGACCTTCAGAGGGACCTTACAGCCACGGTGCGATATGATAGAAAGGGCAATCGCACGGGTGAGATTAGTATCACCAATGGGGTAAGGCAAGGATGTATTTTAGCTCCCTTGTTGTTCACATTATATATTAATGACTTGGGCGGCGCTCTAGGAGCAGCTTGTAAGGACATACCGAGGGCAGGAAAGTTTTCATTGCCTGCTCTATTATATGCGGATGATGCCGCTCTTTTAGCTCGCACCGCAGTGGGTCTCCAATGTCTGTTAAATTCATTTTATGTTTTTATGTCATCCCTTGATCTAAGTGTTAATTATGGTAAATCTCATGTTATGGTGGTGGGCCAGAAAGGCAGGGCCCAGAAAAAAAATGTAATGGCATTAGAATGCGATCAGTGGTGGCCTTCGGAGCTGGGCCCCACTCCGACCCCGGTGTCGGAGGTGAAGAATCTAGGGGTCTGGTTAGACGCCGGTCTCACATTCATAGGGCACACGAAAAAAATCGCAGCCTGCTGCTTTGGACTCTTAAGAGGCTTAAGGCCAGTGCTTAGGTTCTTCGATGCCCCTACCAGACAGCTTGTAGTCCAGGCAACTATCATCTCTCGTCTGGACTACGCTAGCTCTCTGCTGGTTGGGGCTAACCAGGCTGAGTTAACCCGCCTGCAGCGGGTGCAAAACGCCGCGGCAAGAGCCATTGTTGGCCTACCTAGGTTCTGCTCGGTGACCAATGTCCTCCGCTCCCTGCACTGCCTCCCGGTCAGGAAGCGTATTCTGTTCAAGGTCCTGTGTTTGACCTTTAAAATTCTAAGAGGCATAGGTCCTGAGATTCTGGCCAAATCTATCTCCTTCTATGTCCCCACCCGCAACCTCAGGTCAGGCCCTTGCTGTTGTTCCTAGGTTTAGGCTCAGCAGGATGGGAGGTCGCTCTTTCAGGGTGAAAGCAGCGTTAGTCTGGAACACCCTTCCAGTCGAAATTCGGCTGCTCGAGGACCTGTTGTCCTTCCGTAGAGCCATCAAGACTTTCTTGTTTTAGCCTCCTCTCCGTGGTACTGTCTCCCTGTTATGTTATGTTGCTCCGTTGTCTCTGCGCCGGGATGCTCCTTCGCTGGGGTCGCTGTGCGCATAATAAATTGTTATAACATAACAATGCAATGGGCATAAACTGACAAGAGTCTCCAGATTTCCCTATTTGGGGGTTGTATTTGATGACTGTTCTACCTGGCACCCCCAATTGCTGGAGAAAAAAAATGCCCTGGCACGTTCTATTTCGGCAGTCCTGGGCTTCTCGCGTAAACTAGGGGTGAAACCCTTGGAGGCGGTATTAAAGGTATATGCTGCAAAATGCATTGCTATTACCATGTATGGCGCAGACTTGTGGGGTTTTAGGACAGTCAAGATGCTCCAGATAATTGAGGACAATTTTCTTAAAACGATTCTTTCCTTGCCAAGATCTACGGCCGGCTTCATAGTACATCAGGAATGCGGCGTAGCTTATCTGGAGGATCGAATTGCCATGGCCCCCCTACTTAAGTGGATTTCAGTTTGGCTTAACCCGGAATTGGAAGTGAACCACGAAATTTTTAAGGACTGCCTTACCCTAGATCACTGGGACAAGATCCCCTGGTTGAAATATGTCCAACAACTATCTATAAAGTTAGGCCGGCCAGAACTGTTTAGCAAGCCATCTAACTTAGTGAAGGGCGACTTGAAGTGGGTCAAAAATACCTTTCTGTTGAACAGAGGGATGGATAGAGAAGGATTGGAGTTGTCAAAGCCATCCGTGAGAACCCACCAATTGATTGTATCTTCTGGGTGTGAACTGGAACTTTACCTAAAGGTTGTTAATAACACAAATCACAGATACCTTTTAACTAAGTTCCGGTTAGACAAAATACACCTTCTGATTTCTGACCGCCCTGGTTGGACTAAGCCTCTTGATCTGGATCTGTGTAAATGTGATGGTTGTTCGATTATGGATACTGCTCACTTCCTGTTTTTCTGTGGTTACTTCATAGATATAAGGAAAAAGTTTATTATACCCCTACTAAAGGGGAAAGGGTTTAAGCAAGTAAAGCCAGCCTTATTGTACCTCCAATTACTGTCTAACATATGGGAAATTTGTAATGTAGCTAGATTTTTAACCATAGCAGTGAGACTTAGCAAGAAGATTAATTGGACTTAGATGAATAATTATATATGTTAATTTCTGCTTTTTGACAAAAATTTTAAATGTTTTTAATCTGCTTTTAAACAATGGAATGTTGTATATATCTCCCGTTTTAAAATTTGACACCATATTTCTGCACTTTCAAGTATCTTTTAAACTGGGTACTTCCTCCTTTTTAAATTGTACTTCTATGTTATTATGCTGTCTGGTGTCTTTTGGACCTTCTTGTTTGTTTTTGTACTTTTGTGGTTTTTGAAACGAACCGAATAAAGTATTCCTTGAACTTGAACTTGAACTTGAGAAAACCCATAAAGTGCTAGATTCCAACAAGGCCAAGGAAGGTGCGGGTATGATGAAAGTTTACAAATACAGCACCGTCTCCCCAGATAAACCTTTAGTTTATTAGTCTGGAAGAATTTTACTGCTATGCACAGTGCTTGTGATGAGTATTGCTTACATTGAATAGTACACAGGTTTCAAGGAACAGAGTTCAGCCTCTTGCAGATCTTTCTTGGAAGTATTGAAATGAAGCAAACATTCTGAACAGCACACTGAAATGCCAAAAGAAAACCTATGTGGATTCCAGCATTTATCAAGATTAATTGTTTAAATCAAGTTATAAATGTACAAAGCCATCACTAGCAGCATCCCAGCCTATCAGGCTGACAATCTCACCACTTCCAGTTACTCTCTGAACATCCATCACCAGGGCACGCTTAGGCTGGAGTAAAGAAGTTCAAAAAGCAGAAAAAAGGACGGCAGAAGGCCTTCTCCATCTATGCAACCAGAACCTGGAATGACATCTGTAAAGTTTTCACATAATGAAGACGGGAGGCTGTGGTATATTTAGTTTAGTTTATTTGATCGAAAGAGCTGCTAGAAGAAGCTACGACTTCAAGCCTTGCCAACCGTCCTCTCTTGGAAGCTGGACCACACACACCGTGTTCCAGATTCCAACAAGAACTACAGAACACCACAATATAGCCTTGTAGCCTGCCGTAGAGAGCCATACCGGCTATTAAAGTCCCTCTCCAGCGTTAAAGGCCTGAGCCAAAGGCTCGGGCCTTTAACAAGGGAGAGGGACTTTAATAGCCGGTATAGCCCAGCTACGAAGGGCTATAAGGCTATTGGAACATTCTGCCACTAGAGGGCAGAATGTTCTCGTGAGGGGATTGGAATCCCCTCAGGCTCCCTGAAGCCTTTGTTCACAGCCAGAGCTGTGAACAAAGAAACATTGGAATGTTAGAGCTCCAGGCTTATACCAGCCATTATAAGCCCAGAGCACTCCATTTTTTTCAATGGAGCTCCCAACATTCCAATGTTCTAATATAGCCTTATAGCCCGCCGTAGCGGGCTATACCGGCTATTAAAGGCCCGCTGAATCGTTAAAGGCCCGAGCCGAAGGCGAGGGACTTTAACGAAACAGCTGGTCTTTAATAGCCGGCATAGCCCCGCTACGAAGGGCTATAAGGCTATTAGAACATTCTGCCACTAGAGGGCAGAATGTTCTAACAAATTAAACAAAGGGTTCTGTAGTAGGGGATCTCTGTGTATAGTCATAATCTAGTGAAAATAGTCCCGCCCATGTGCGTGGACCCCGGAGCAATCAAAAATAATCTCTTACAGTGTCAAAAAATGCAGAAAATGCATAGACACTTAAGAGAGAATTTAAAGACAGATAATGCAGCCAAAAAGGCTACACTGTCCAGTACTTCAACTAGAAATTCCACCATAAAATCCACAAAACAGCAAAGCCTGTACAGATTTCCCTTGCTTAACAGCAAAATCCCTCAGGAATGATAGAGAGAAGAACCTGGACAGACAAGCCCCATAGGCTGCCATTATGTGGCTTAATTAGGATACTGTGCCTTTAAGGAACCTTCCAGAACCTTCTCTCAGTATCCCAGAATGCATAGCAGGTCCAACTTAGCCTCAGTTCTTTTTTCCGGCTCCTGCAAGCAGGACCCTGGAGCATTGAGCTCTCCCTTTTCAAGGGTTTTTGTTAGTGTTTTACACTGATTTCGATTTTTGGTACTTTTAAAGTACTTTGGTGACTTTCTTTCTGTGTTTCTGCACTCTTTTTTGTCCATAATGCCTGCATTATTCGACAAATGCCCTGAGTGCTCAAGAAAGAAGGCCAGGTCAGACTCCCATGAGGTCTGTATTCTCTGCCTTCCCTCTTCCCACATTCCTGAGGAGTGTGTGATCTGCAGAAGCTTCTCTGGAAGGACCCTGAAGGAGAGGAAGAAGATCAGGCTTCAGGGACTTGAGGAGAGAAAGTTGAAGGCACGAGGTGGGTCAGGAGGGGCTCCTTCTACCCATGCTGAGGCCTCTGGGGGGCTCCCCAGGGGCAGGAAGACCAGCCCTCGCCCAAGGTCTCCGTCTGGGTCAGTTGCGCTGACCACGACGTCGAGGGGACGGTCAACGGCCAGTTCCAGGTCTCCCCAGGGCTCTGGGTCGAGAAAATGTCGCCCGTCGACGTCGAGGAACGTGTTCCGGCCGCCGTCGAAGCCGGTGTCGATATCCTCGTCGTCGCTGTCGGCGTTGAGTGGTCGACATCGGAGGGCCCGGCGTCGGCGCTCGCCGTCGAGGCGACACCGCCGTTCGCCGTCGAGGACATCGTCGTCGAGGGGATCCTCGTCGTCGAGGTCGCCGTCGAGACGGAAGGCGTCTCCGGCGCCGAAGAGGTCGACGTCAAAGCATTCCAAAAGACCGACGTCGAGACGGTCAAGGAGATCGACGTCGAGAAGGTCAGAGAGGTCGACGTCGAGAAGGTCCAAAGGGTCGACGTCGAAGCGATCCAAGAAGTCGACGTCGAGGCCGGCGAAGAGGTCGAGGTCGCCGTCGAGGCACCATCGCCCGTCGTCGAGGTTTCGTGGCTCGTCGATCTGGTCGGGGTCGACGTCGAGACGGAGACACGGTTCGACGTCGAGAAGTGTGATTCGGTCGACGCCGAAGGACCGTTCGACGTCGAGGGGACATCGGTCGTCGTCTGGACACCGGTCTTCAACGTCTGGAGGTCCTAAGGACAGGCCGAGGACTGTGGGGGGCTCCCCACGCTCCGGAAGAGATGGTGGCTCGCCGGGAACGGCGCATTCCGGGGTGGATACTCCGATGAAGCCTTCTACACCTCCTTCGCGGCCTGCTGTGCCGAAGGGTCCGCCTCCGAAGGCCCCTACCCCACCTCCGAAGCCGGCTCCGCAGAACCCGCGTCCGGTTGCTCCTCCACCCCCGGTCCCACCGAGGGCGGTGTCGATGCCTAAGTTTCCGACGCCTCCGAAGAAGACTCCTAAGAAGCCTAGGACTCCTGACCCTGGGAGGCCGAAGGAGCGTCCGAGGCCCAAGAGGTCGAGGTCTCGCTCGGGGAGACGGGACAGATCAAGGAGTGGCCGTGGATCTTCCTCACGATCCAGGCGTCATCACAAGAGACGTCGGTCCAGGTCACGTTCTCCATCTGGGACCCGTTCCTACTCGCCCACGCTGTCCGATTCGCCGGAGACTAGGGTGTCTCCGATAGACGATATAAGCACATTTCAGGAGGTTCTCCTGCGTGGAGCGGCGAAGTTGGGCATTGAGGTTGAAGCACCTACGGCTTCTACCTCGGTGATATTTGAGACATTACACAAAAGGCACTTGTCTCGCCCCCTGTTACCTCTGGTGCCGGGGCTCCTTGAGCCCGCCGAACAGCTATTCCTGACGCCGGCAACGGTGAAGTCTGTACCTTCCAGGATCCTAAAAAAGTACAGGGCTCCGGACTCAGACCCAGCCTTCTTGAGGAAGGACCCGGTACCGGATTCGGTCATCGTGACTGCTGCACGGAAGCTTCATGCCACCTCCCCTGCGTCCACGGTGCCTCCGGACAAGGAGAGCCGTTGGATCGATTCTGCTGGTCGCAAGGCGTGTGGGACATCCGCCTCGTCCATGAAGGCCGCCAGTGACTCGGCTTTGCTGGGACGTTACGACCGGTCCCTGTGGGACTCGATGGAGCAGTTCGCAGACCTTGTCCCTCGAGACCGCAAGGAGGACTTTGTGGAGATCGTCAAGGAGGGGATGCTGGTCTCTAATCAGGCCATCGGCGCCGCAGCGGACATATCATTGCTGTCCGCGCACGGATATTGCCACGGGATTCACCAGAGACGCCACGCTTGGCTCAGGTTGACGTCATTGAAACCGGAAGCACAGCAACGCGTGGCGAATCTCCCGTTTTCCGGAGATACCCTCTTCGGGAAACACGCGGATGATGAGATGGCCAGGATGAAGGCCGAAGCGGAGACCCTGACGGCAGTGGGCTTGGAGAAGCCCAAGGAAAAGAAACCCTTCCGACAGTACCAACGTCGGTTTGGGTCGCAGGGTCGTGGAAGGGGGCAGTCTGCTGGACAACATCAACAGCAGCAGCAGCAGCAGCAGTACAGGCGGCCCTTCCAGAAGCGACAGGGTGGTAGAGGTCGTCAACAGTCCTCTACCGTGACCAAGGGCCCGGCCGGGTCCCGTCCCTGAGCTGTTACTTCCCCCTCATCCGTTACCCGCTCCGGTGGGGGGAAGCGTTCAATTTTTTCTGGCAGAGTGGAGAAAAATTACTCAGGACAAGTGGGTGCTGAATATTGTTTGCAATGGATACAGTCTACGTTTCACCAGCCCTCCTCCATCGATTCCTCCCGTCAGCTCGCAGTATCAACTGCGCGAGCTTCAGACGGAGGCGGACGTTCTGCTAAGGAAAAGGGCGATCGAAGACGTACCTCTGTCTCAAAGAGGAAGAGGTCTGTACTCTCGGTTCTTTCTTGTCCGCAAGAAGGACAGAAACGAGTTCAGGCCCATTCTGGATTTGCGGCAGGCAAACAAGTGGATTCGCAGAGAAAAGTTTCGCATGCTGTCGTTGCATCAGATCTACCCTCAGCTGCAACGAGGAGACTGGATGTGTGCCATAGATCTACAGGACGCATACTTCCACGTGCCCATTGCATGCAAACACAGGAAATTTCTGCGCTTTCAAGTCGGCACCAATCATTATCAATACACGGTGCTACCCTTCGGACTGAAGTCTGCACCCAGGACATTCTCAAAATGTATGGCAGTGGTAGCGGCACACCTGAGGAAGAACAAGGTGTTTGTCTACCCGTACCTGGACGATTGGTTGATCAAAGCCTCCTCCTTCTCGGAAGCTCAAGCACACTTCCAGAAGACGTGCGTTCTCTTGAACAAGCTGGGGTTGCACATCAACATGTCCAAGTCGGTCCCGATTCCGGTACAGTGCATCCAGTACTTGGGGGCCTCCATCAATACGCTGTCAGCAAGCGTGTCTCCTTCGGAAGAGCGACGTTTATCACTCGTTCGGAAGGCTCAGGCTCTCATGAAAACTCCGTCTACGACTGTGAGGACGGTGTCTTCTCTACTGGGATCGATGGCCTCTTGCATCTTTCTCACTCCTCACGCACGGCTACAGATGAGACCTCTGCAGGAGTGCTTGGAGGATCAGTGGGACCAGAGGAGAGGTTCTTGGGACGACAGGATACGACTGTCTCTACATGCTCTTCAGTCTCTGAAGTGGTGGTGCTCGAAGGAGAATCTCCTCAGAGGCGTTCCCTTCCACAAGGACATTCCCACACAGACCATCGTGACGGATGCGTCTCTCCAAGGTTGGGGGGCGCATTCCGGAGACCTGCAAATTCAAGGGACGTGGTCCCCGACGGAGTCCACGTACCACATCAATTTCCTGGAACTGAGAGCTGTTCACTTGGCACTGAAGGCCTTTCATCCGTCCTTTCAGACCAACTCTCTGCTTGTTCAGACGGACAACACGACAACGATGTATTACCTCAACAAGCAGGGGGGCTCGAGATCGCGCACTCTGTCGCAGGAGGCGCAGGCGATCTGGCACTGGCTTCTGGCTCGAGGACTGTCGATAACGGCCACCCATCTGCCAGGTGTGCAGAATGTTCAGGCAGACGAACTGAGCAGAATCGTGCAGGAAAACCACGAATGGGTCATAAACGACGAAGTACTAGGAGAAGTCTTCGCAAGGTGGGGAACTCCAGACGTAGATCTGTTTGCCACCGCCGAAAACAGCAAATGCCGAGGCTTCGCCTCCAGGTACTACCAGCCAGGGACGCTGGGGAACGCGTTATGGATCAACTGGTCGAACAGCTTTCTGTACGCTTTTCCACCAATTCCCCTGATTCCGGCGGTTCTCATCAAGCTGTCTCAATCCAGGGCGAGGATGATTCTGATTGCCCCGGAATGGCCCAGACAGTGGTGGTTCACGGACCTACTTCACCGATCTCTCCTTCCTCACATGAAGCTGCCGTGCAGGCCGGACCTTCTCACGAAGTTCGGGGGGCGGATGGTGCACCCCAACCTCTCGTCTTTGAGTTTGGCGGCATGGCTCCTGAAATAGTGCAATATGGCCATCTGAATCTCCCAGAGGATTGTATGGGCATACTGAAGGAGGCTAAGCGACCTTCCACTAGGACTTCCTATGCTTACAAGTGGAAGAGGTTTTGCATCTGGTGCAAGTCTAAGAACTATGACCCTACGTCATGCAAGGAAGATGTCATCCTTCCATATCTGCTTCATCTGGCTCAGTCGGGCCTTAATGTCCATTCCATTAAGGTTCATCTGGCTGCTTTGACTGCCTACAGGAAAGGACCTTCACAGACTTCCTTTTTCCAGATCCCTGTGATCAAAGATTTTTTGGAAGGCTTGAAGAAAGTGTTCCCTCCTGTCAGGCTTCCTTCGCCTTCATGGGACTTGAATGTGGTGCTGTCCAGATTGATGAAGGAGCCTTTTGAACCCATTCATAAGGCTTCGTTGCAGCACCTGTCCTGGAAGGCGGCGTTCCTCGTGGCCATTACATCGGCCCGCAGGGTGAGTGAGATTCAGGCATTGTGTTGCCAAGAACCTTATACTGTATTTCATAATGCTAAAGTTGTTATGCGTACTCACCCTAAGTTTCTTCCCAAGGTTGTTTCTGATTTTCATATCAATCAGACTATCACTTTGCCTACGTTCTTTCAGAATCCTTCATCTCCGGCGGAAAGGTCTTTACATTCCCTGGATGTGCGGAGGGTGCTGAAGTTTTATCTTGATAAGACTAAAGATATTCGTAGGTCAGACCAATTGTTCATCAATTATGGCTCAGTCAGGACGGGTCTTGCTACCTCTAAACAGTCCATCTCTAGGTGGATTGTGTCCTGCACTCAGTTGTGTTACTGCAAAGCTAATAAGACCTTAGGGGGCAAACCTAAGGCTCATTCCACCAGGGGCAAGGCTGCTACGACAGCTATGCTCCGTAATGTTCCCATTGCAGAGATCTGCAAGGCGGCCACTTGGAAGTCGGTCCATACCTTTGCTAAGCATTACTGCCTGGACACTGATGCCAGGGCAGACGCTCAGGTTGGGCAGGCTTCGCTGCGGAATCTGTTCGCACAGTAGTGGCGTTATTTTATTCTCCACCGCCGCTTGGTGTGGGGATGGGCTTGCCATTCTATTCACTAGATTATGACTATACACAGAGATCCCCTACTACAGAAGGAGTAGTTTCTGTCCTGTAACTCCAGTTCTGTAGTAGGGGTATCTCTGTTATAGTCATAAGCGCCCTCCCGCCTCCCCGGTGGAGTGTTGTTCATGATCATAATGCTACAGGTCTGGCGTTTTCTACGCCTTCGAAAAGAACTGAGGCTAAGTTGGACCTGCTATGCATTCTGGGATACTGAGAGAAGGTTCTGGAAGGTTCCTTAAAGGCACAGTATCCTAATTAAGCCACATAATGGCAGCCTATGGGGCTTGTCTGTCCAGGTTCTTCTCTCTATCATTCCTGAGGGATTTTGCTGTTAAGCAAGGGAAATCTGTACAGGCTTTGCTGTTTTGTGGATTTTATGGTGGAATTTCTAGTTGAAGTACTGGACAGTGTAGCCTTTTTGGCTGCATTATCTGTCTTTAAATTCTCTCTTAAGTGTCTATGCATTTTCTGCATTTTTTGACACTGTAAGAGATTATTTTTGATTGCTCCGGGGTCCACGCACATGGGCGGGACTATTTTCACTAGATTATGACTATAACAGAGATACCCCTACTACAGAACTGGAGTTACAGGACAGAAACTACTCCTTCTCGAAGCTCGAGGGGATATAAATCCCCTCGAACTTCGAGAAGCCTTTGTAGAACATTGGAATGTTGCTCTGCGGGCCTTTACCGGCCCGTAGAAGCAGGGAGCACTCCATTGTCTGCAATGGAGCTCCCAACATTCCAATGTTCTAATATCCCATATATATCAGGAACACATGGAAGGAGCTGAAAACACACAACTTTACATACCTACATAACCACATAGTAACAGTCCACTCCCTTTCACAGATCCCATCTACCCCTACAATCACTCATTGACTTTACCTTTGCCTTTGACCCTGTACAGTGCTCCACTGCCTTTTGGCTAGGGCTGCGCTTAACAGATAGCACGTACATACATACACTATAATACTTGCAAGGGGTATGCAAGTGCTATATAGATGACAACATTATACAACCGTGCTGTCAGAATACACCAAAAGACAATGTAACACGTTGTGTGACCTGAGATATGTGACCAACATTAGGTTGGGTCTTACCGGCTCCCAATATGTAAACAAGAGTTAAAATGGAAGCCATATTGGGGGATGATTTACAGGTAACATGCATACAGGAAGTGCAAATAAAACTTAAAATCTTGGGCTTCAGCATGTGGGAGGTGGATCACCTACACCACGTGACTGTACAAGATGCCCATGAGCAAATGCAGTGATTATTTAAGTCTGAGTGATAACGAGAGACAATCAATCATCTCGGAAGATTTGTGATTATACTTAGAATGGAACAATAGTAAGACCTCTGTTTTGAGCTGCCAGCCATAGGAACTGAGGGACCTTTTCCATCCCAGGTAAGGTGCATTTACAACAGATGGGTTCCCCTGTCTTGATTTTCACCAGGGCACCCCTTTTCACGCCTGTGCAGTTTAAGAAGGTGAAAATCTGTGAACTAGTCATCCATCCATGTGAGACCATACTCTCTGGCACTACCACCTCACACAAAGCTGTCTCATTTCCTTCTGCTTGTACAAATGTCTAATGTGTTCTAGTGCAACAAGCATTGGCATTAAGGAGTAGCCAGTGCTTAATTTATATAAATATAGGTGCCAGAGCTTTTGTCAGGAGGCACTTCAGTTTGCACCACTCTTTGTCCCTGCCAGCACTGCTAATATCAACAAAACTCTTAACCATCACACTCCTACAAGTGTGCCAATGCAAGCTATTCAAGGCCACCCAAAGCTATAAGAATGGCGTAGGCAGCATTTGTTTGTTTTTTATTGAATTATTAAACAACTGTGGTTGTGCTCATCTTTAAATTAGACTAACAGCGCCACCATGTGGCAGACTGTCTTTAGTGCTGGTGTTGACAATTAAGACTCGGAAACCACCAGCTCAAATTAAGCACTGAGTAGTATTGATTAATGTTGCTATGAAAGAACTTTGCTTATATCTACGGAATGTCATCCACAGCTATGATTTCTACTTCATTAGGGGACACACACTTACTGTTTGTCCTCATACATCCGGTCACAAATGACTATATGTGAACATTCTTAGTCCTTTTTGTCCAAGACAAGCTGGGTGTGTCTGAGATGCTGAACGAACAATTTTTTGGGAGAAGTTATGTAGGGTTGTATGTCGGAACAATGAGTTCCTTTACAACACCTATCTTAACAATGCGGTCTCTACTACGACCGCGTCTTAATCACAAATTCCATGCAATTCTTTACCACACATTTTTGTGGTAAAGGCATGCATGGTAAACAGGTATCTATGGCCTAGTTTACCACCCTCCTACCTCTCCCCTGAGCCCTAAATACACCCGACCTCCTTAAAACTAGACCAATCACCCAACCCCTAAATACTACCCTGAACTCCACCACCCCCTAAAAACTACCCCAAATCCCCCTACCCCAAACAACGACACCAAACCCCTCCACACCCTAAAAGCTACCAGAACGCCCCTCCCCTCCCAGCCCCTAAAAACTGTCCAAATCCCCTCCTAAAAACTGTCCCAAATCACCCAACCCCTTAAACCCCCCCAATCCCCCTCCCTGTAAAAACTACTCCAAATTCCTCCACCCACTAAATATTACCCAAACCCTCACCCCTAAAAACCACCCCAGTTCCCCACTCCTAAAAACGACTCTGAATCCCCCGCCCCCTAAATACTACCCCAAACCCCCACCCCCTAAAAACTACCCCGAATCCCCCACCCCCTAAAAACTAGGCTGAACCCCCCTAAAACTACCCTGAATGCCCCCACCCCCTAAAAACTACCCCACACCACCCCTACCCCCTAAAACTACCCCAATCGTCACCCCATGCACAGGCTTGTTTAACGCAAAGTCAGTTTTTCAGGCAAGTCGTTGTTCTGCTTGCGGTCTTCCGGAACTTGTGGCCCTTGCCTCATTGTTCCGGATGCTCCCCGTTTTAGAGAAGTGTTCAATACTTCCAGAATCTAACTTTCCCTGCCCACAGTGATGTCCGCTGCAGTTCACTTAGGGATAACTGGACCCTCCGCACTAGCGAACTTGATGATACACACAAAAAGGTATGTCATTTCCCTTGCCTTAATATTTGTCATTCTTAAATGTTTCTCTCCTCTTTCTGCCTCACAAAAAATCTCTTGTTTGCCCATATGGAATTTCCATCTATCTGGTTTTAAATATAGAATGAAAATACATATTATAAACGTTTCTCTAAAATTGTGATGCTGCTTCTTTCGTTTTGTGTAATGGAATTAAATGAATGTTCATATTTCCATTCAATGTTTTGTTCCCTTAGACATCCCCATGCTGCCTATCAGGCAAATAGCCCTCTCTATTACAGATCCATATTATATACTTTGTGTAGTTACTGGTGTGAGTGAAAAGGATGTCCCTACCTCGAAGACCTAACTCTTTGGCTAATTAACTGGACCCTGCCAGCGCCTAGATACCCTCACGGGTGACAAGAAGCGCTCTACAAATCTACTGATTGACCTTCCGACCTTTCACTTTTCCTTTAACCGCATCGATGCGGTGCATTTTCCCGCTGTACGCGGCAATTTGAAAATTACCGCGTTACACGACGAGCTCAGCTCGTCATGAGCGTACGGCAGGTTATGCTCATGACGAGCTGAGCTCGTCATCAGCCCGGAAGGGGTTAATAGCTTCTCTAGCTCTATCTATGAAGCACCAGTCTTCCCTCTGCCCGTGTCCCCAGTCTGCAGAGAAGGCAATGTGTCTTGGGTCTTTTACTCTTTTTTTTTTTTGACCAGTAAGTAAGTAAAGTTTATTTATTGATTAATTAAAATCGTTACAAGCAGCAGAATACATATTCAAAACAAAATCTAATTAAAAAATATACATATACAGTGAGTTTTTATGTCCAAAATGAGGTCCACAGATTAGCCCTAATATAATTTGTTCAACAGCAATGAATCAATTTGCTAATAAACAATTTAGAGCAAAAGTTAAAGAGCATTGTGCAGGCAGCATCAGAAATTAAAGTGCCTTGTGCTAACAGCAGAAATTACTGAAAGGCCTTTTAAATTGGTAATGATACATGATATACTACATACCAACAAGAATTAAAGGGGCATATTATCAAGGGGGTTTATCTCCGCTTTTTTGGCTTTAAAAGCCAAGAAAGCGGAGATAAAATTATCTCCCTATTACCTAGCTGTCGCTAACACCAGTTAGCGACAGCTAGTAGGAGATAGCGACCATCTTGGGCCCCACTTTGCATGTCAGTGATATTTATCACTAATAACATCCAAAGTGGGCGTGCCAAGATGTTAGCGACTGGAAACAGTCGCTAACATCGCTATCTCCTATTACCAACTTTTGGAGATATTCGCGCTAAGCACGAATATCTCCAAAAGCTAACACCTGCCATGAGCAGTTCTTAGCCATGTTATCCAATGGGAGGTGGATAACATGGCTAAGAGCATTAGCTCGGTAATGCATGAATATCGCTGACTTTTCAGCGATATTCATGCATAGCGGCCGTTTTTTATCGCATTTGCGATAAACCTTGGTAATACCAAGGTTTATCTGCGATAAAAATCGCCGCAGCTCAGCGGTAACATTTTGTCTCTAACCAAGCAATAGAGATAATTATCGCTATTGCTTGGTAATATGCCCCAAAGTGCCTTGTGCTAGCAACTTAGAATCGTCTGGTACACTTTTAACTTCGAAAAAAGTGTACATGACGTGCCATCCACCATTGTTAAATTACATTTAAAACAGTACAACACATGGGGTAGCAATTAAAGTGCCTTGTGCTAGCAGGATAAGTTTACACATCGACTTGTACATAGTATACAATATACCAATAAGAAATTAAAGTGCCTTGTGCTAGCAGCTTTTACTCCTTCAGGAACTTAAAAACCTGGAATCGCATGGCAATGAGGGCATTTAAACATATTTTGCCAGAATTGACTTGCCCCAAACAAGTCACCATTATATTGCTTCTCTCGCAAATGGAACGTTGTATCATTGATCTAAAGCTTGCACAAGTGAACAAAGTTTTTCAAACACTATGAGCCTGATTAAAATAGGTGGACATACACCCTTGTGTAAGTTTACTCTTTTTCGATATTCACAAAACTACGATTTAATAGTAAGTTTGTGACTGCTGAGACTCCACAGTAGGGCAGTGGGACTCCACACATAAAAAGGTAGCCCTGTTCTATCATTCAGAAACGTACAAATTTACCTTTTTGAATAAGGCCCTATAATAATAATAATAATACTGAAGTTTATATAGTGCAACAGCTACCTCTCACTGAGGTGTCCCAGCCTATGAATACAGATGGCCAACTGCAAAACAAAGTGTAAAATGGAGGAAGCATCCACTTCAAAGAACTGAGAAGCTGCAAAAGAGAAATAGAAAATATTATAAGACTGTAAAACATTTGTAAAGTGGGGTGAGTCAGTTGTTTTTTCGAATCACTTATTGTTGAAAAAATAAAATGCAAATGTGCTGCACTTATCAACCTGCATTTCTTCAGTCAATGAACTATGATTAGTACAAAGAGACTGGTAGAACAAGCATTGTCAATGCAATAGTTGTGGCTTAACCCCCTCCCCTGCTGATGACGGAACCGCTCCGTCATCAGCTGCAGTGGCGCTGTGCTGATGACGGAGCGGTTCCGTCATGGCACACTCGGCGCGCCTGCGCGAATTCCGCGCCTGCGCTGGAAGTTCCATTGAGCGGGCGGGCCGTCACCAGCATTGAGCGGAGCGGTTCCGTCACCAGCATAGCACTGCGGCGGAATAGCTGCCGCAGTGAAGGGGTTAAAGGAAAGTTGTATGTTAATGTGAAGCTTAACAAGTAAATAATATGGTAATTGATGCCCAACAAAATGTTGGATGTCGTAGGAAGGGGCTTTAACTCTAAGATGGCAAATGATTCTATAATTGAAGCTGTCTATAACATTCTGGTACAAGCAAGAATAGCTGCGGTTTTTGGCTGTGTCAGGGCCTAATGTAAGAAAACAACGCCACTGCAGGTCGTTGCAATGATTATAGTACTACTCAATGGTCACTGAAAAGTAAGAAAACATTGGCAGTGACAATAGCATGACAAGTAAATAGCGTGGGAATGGATATGTGGT
This sequence comes from Lissotriton helveticus, assembly GCF_964261635.1. Classification (NCBI taxonomy): domain Eukaryota; kingdom Metazoa; phylum Chordata; class Amphibia; order Caudata; family Salamandridae; genus Lissotriton; species Lissotriton helveticus. Next base: position 458,921,712 of record NC_136060.1, on the reverse strand, counting down.
TGTGTGGAAGCCAACAACTCTAGAATAACATTGGTATAGGTTAAAAGGTCATGTGATAGTTGCACTGTCACAGCAGACCTAAAAATCCAAGTAGGCTATGTAATTACTGCCTTCCTTCCATCTGTGCTGCCAGAGAAAAACAATATAAATTATCTGGTTATCTAAGATACGTTAATAGCATTACAATGTCTTTGTGGGCCCTTGAAAGGTCAAGCTCCGGTAGCTGTATAATACACAAAATGATCACACCTCTGTGCAGGGTAAGCTCTTTTTTTCTGGAAGCACACAACTTCGGCCCAATCAAAACATGTACTCCAGGCTCCCAACATGTGGGCTTGGCCAAAGACCTTCTATAGTGCTCTACTGTAGGGGCACTCACAAAGCCTCTGCTGCTCCCCTCCCCTGAATTATATAACCACTGCCCTCTTGAGTCTGCACACCCTGTGCGAAATTGCAGTTTATTGTATCAGCAGTGAATCTGCCCCCATACCCCGAGGAGTTAGCCTTCAGGCATCTGTCTGTCTTCTTCAGGGAGTGGAGAAATCGTGTATCCAGGTCATTGAACAGTAAAACGCCAAATGTGGGTACTTTGGTTGCCAGGGAAGAAGGACTATCTAACGAAGGAAAGAACAAGGGTAAATTACACTACACACATATTCTCAAGGAACTGTTACCCTTCTTCACTTGGAACACCACAGGTTGTGCCACTCCATGGACAGCAACTTATGCTGTACACTATGGCCCTTGTAGTGACTGGCTGGTCCCGGTCTAGTGTTTTTACACTATGGGGCCGATTCCGATTTCGGCTGGAAGGGCTCCGAACCGTGTTCGCAGCCCTTCCGACCGAATCGGTCAGTGCAGGCATAATTGGTTTCCGACTGAGCCATTCCAATGGGCTCGGTCAGAAAGGAATCTGATTCAGATTTTCGGATTAGGGACGACAGGCTAGGAGAGCCTGTCTGCATTCTGGAAATCCCCCTGTACTCCCCCGTTCGCCTCTTTACGACCGAGGGAGTACGATGGCAGCTTTTCTCTGCCTTTTCGTGCTGGTGTGTCCAGCACGGAAAGGCAGTCGGAAGCTATCTCTGGGGGCCCCAAGCAGGACCCCCATGGGTGTGAGACTGCTAGATGGCAGCCTGGGGGCACCTATTGTGCCCCTCCGTTGATCCCTGCACCCGGTGGCAGGCACCTTCGGGTGCCGGCCACAGGGTGCAGGGATGAACTGCACCCCTGCTTTCAGCAATGCATGCATGCATTCCATTCGGAATGCATGCTTGTATTGCAAAGTATACAAATGCATCGTGCTAGCAGGGCTGTAACCAACAACAGCAGATCGGTCGGTTACAGCTCCTGGCCGATGTCGGACGGAATCGGACCCTATGTGTTTCCACCAGCCACTCCTTAAGGCCTAGCTTCCATACTCGCCTACACCCATCCATCACAGGTGTCACCAGTCAGGTGACCCTGCTAATAAAAGTGGCCGAGCGCATGTGACCCGGGGCCATTTCCAGATCTAGTAATGCAGTACCTGTGTCATTATTCCAGCTACGTGAGGGCCTAGGGCACTAACCATTGCAGCCCTCAATCCACATGGCGGGCCTGGGAGATTCTGTGGCTCATGCGTCTCAAAAGCTCAATACAGGACATCTTTTCTTGATACCTTCAGGTTGTTCGATTTACCACATTTTAGCTGTCTTCAAAAGCAACATTTCCCTTAGTGACGAATCCCTGTATGTGAAAGAATGGATGAATCCTTGGAGACCCATAGAGATACAATAAGAGACTGAGGTTAGGCTTCTCATTCAGTTTGTGATGTGCCCTACTTTTCTTTTTGTCAGACTTTAATTCAGCCATTAGCTCTGCTTGAGAACGCGACCGAACATAAATGGAACAATTCACGTGGAACAAACATTTACAGACACCCAAATACACCCACAGGGCTAGTAGCTACAGGCTTACAAAGGAACAAGGCAGAATCCTCTCTTGTTCTGTCCCTGACTGCAAATGAAAGAGGCGTTCAATTATTGCACTGTAATAATATTTAAAGTACTGGCTACAATTTCCACACTCAAATAACGAGACTGTGACCCTTGCTTTGTCTTACTGTGTTCCCTTTATTTGTTTAGTCTTCTTGGGGGTTGTAGCAGGAGAAGTCTGCCTCGTTGTCTTTGGGGTGGTTGGTAGCATCCATAAACAGCTGGACATCACAGATTCACACACTTGTGCAGCATTCAGCTAGGATGCAACCTCCAGGGATATACAGACACCGAAATCTGCTTTTTAACCAATCAAAAATACTCCCAGTGGTGTTTTGTGTCTTTATATGAGCTCTGCGACATTCTTTCTTGCTTTCATTTGGGAAATAAATAATGAGTATCAATGGTCAAGGATTCAATACACATGTGAAAAAAGAAATTAGAAGACACTAGAGTGTGGTGTAAGAATATATAAATGAACCAAGAAGGAGATGATAGATGAAAGAAAGGCAGCCACTTTACAGGCAGTTTCCCTTATACTTCATGACGTTCATAACGAGAGGAAATAGAAGAATCGTGTGGTGGAATAAGAAAGTTAGAAAGGGATTGAGTCATGCCAGAATTTACATTGCAAATCACCTGCACATTAAAGGACAGATGTACAACGAATAATTAACACGTACAATTGTAAATGGGAGTAAATTACACTTACAGAAGTTACACCATAATTGCAGAAGTTCAGAAACTGGCATGTAAGTGAGCTAACAGTACCTAACTCACTAGGATTTGCACCTTTCGTTTTCATTGACACCTGTGCAGGTACCCATGGAAGTGTCAGAGGAGTATTAAGGAACTTTCCAAGCAAATGTGGGACACACCCACTCGGTTGTATATTTTGGGGGATTCATAAAAAATGTAAGTGCATTTGCTCCACGTTAAGTTACAAGGTGGCAACCCAGATGTATTTGCTGCAGAAAGTGTGGGAATGAGCACCAATCACGTCACTTCCAGTACAAAAACTGTGCTTTAAGTTGTTTCCCACTTTATATGTGTGCTGTAGAATGCAGCACAAATGCAAGATGGGAAAACGAAAGTGAAATAAAAACATTTCTCCTACATACACCTGCCTCAAGGATGTGCAGGATTTTGGCGGAAATGCTCGTCTATAATTCTTTGTATTTTTTTTTCTTTTTTGGCTATAATACTTTGTAGATAGGGATTTGCATCAACACCCATTGGTGGTTGCATGAGGATGCCCATGTAACACCCATGGAATGCCTACTTGATGAAAAGCAATGCAAGGCAGCACATTGCACAGTTTTGAACGACTGCTACAATTCAAAGTAAATTGCGATCTGCGTTGAATTGTAAATATCAACAATACACTTTGCGTCGGGTTTGCGTAAAAAAAGTGACCCCAGATGTGGGTCCTTTGCTTGTAGGGGAAGAAGGACCTCACACATATTCACAGACAAACACATGAAAGCATATGTTTAAAAGGCACTGCACACACATACTCTTAGCACTGCTAGTGTACACCTGCCAAAACACCACGGTAAACAACCTTTACAACGCAATTTTTACAACGCACTACCATTACAACGCATTTTTTACAACGCAAAAACTTTTACAACGCATACCATTACAACGCATGTTTTTACATCGCTAGTACTTTTACAACGCATGCCATTACAACGTAAGTATTGGTAAGTATATAATTATATTTAATATTTTATATGTTTTTTTTTTTTTACGTTTTCAGTTTTTGGGTAAAGGGGTATTTTTAGGGTTTAGGGTCAGTTTTCAGTTTATGGGTAAAGGGGTATTTTTAGGGTTCAGGGTCAGTTTTCAGTTTTTGGGTAAAGGGGTATTTTTAGGGTTTAGGGTCAGTTTTCAGTTTTTGGGTAAAGGGGTATTTTTAGGGTTCAGGGTCAGTTTTCAATTTTTGGGTAAAGGGGTATTTTTAGGGTTTAGGGTCAGTTTTCAGTTTTTGGATAAAGGGGTATTTTTAGGGTTCAGGGTCAGTTTTCAGTTTTTGGGTAAAGGGGTATTTTTAGGGTTCAGGGTCAGTTTTCAGTTTTTGGGTAAAGGGGTATTTTTAGGGTTCAGGGTCAGTTTTCAGTTTTTGGGTACAGGGGTATTTTTAGGGTTCAGGGTCAGTTTTCAGTTTTTGGGTAAAGGGGTATTTTTAGGGTTCAGGGTCAGTTTTCAGTTTTTGGGTAAAGGGGTATTTTTAGGGTTCAGGGTCAGTTTTCAGTTTTTGGGTACAGGGGTATTTTTATGGTTCAGGGACAGTTTTCAGTTTTTGGGTAAAGGGGTATTTTTAGGGTTCAGGGTCAGTTTTCAGTTTTTGGGTACAGGGGTATTTTTAGGGTTCAGGGACAGTTTTGGGTTTATGGGGTACAGGGGTATTTTTAGGGTTCAGGGACAGTTTTGGGTTTTTGGGGTACAGGGGTATTTTTAGGTTTCTGGGTTAATTTGGGTTTTTGGGGTACAGGGGTACAAGGTAAATTAAATAAATTAAATTAAATTTTATTAATTACAATTAATTTAAAAAAAAATATTATATACTTACCAATACTTACGTTGTAATGGCATGCGTTGTAAAAGTACTTGCGTTGTAAAAACATGCGTTGTAATGGTATGCGTTGTAAAAGTTTTTGCGTTGTAAAAAATGCGTTGTAACGGTATGCGTTGTAAAAGTATGCGTTGTAACGTCATACATCCAAACACCACAGGTTCTGGTACTCCAGGTTCTGCCCTTTGCGGACAAAAAAAATATGCTGTTACGTACCTTGACTTATATTCTAACAAGCTCAACATAAGACACAGCTTCTTAATACTTCTGAGAAATATAGAGATACCAAAATCTGCTATTAAGCAAACCAAAAATACTCCCATTGGTGTTTTGTGTCTTTATGGGCTCTGCTACGTTTCTTATTGCTTCTATTTCTGGAATGAAGGATGGGTGCCAAGGGCAAAGGACTCCATGCGTACACCCCAATAAAATAAAAGCAGAGTGAAGTATGGTATAGGAAAACCAATGAGCAAAGAAGGAAAAAGGCAGTCACTTTAGAGCCGATTTCTCTAACACTTGATGTAGATCATAACGTGATGAAATGACAGATTAGGAGTGGACTAGGAATGTTAGCCCTGGAATGGGTGATGAGAAAGTGTACATTGCAAACACCTGCACATTAAGGGCCATATTTATGGGTTTTTGTGTAGGGGATAGTAAAAAGTCACCTTGGAGCGCTGCCCCACGACAAAGTAAAAGGGCAGGAATGAACTGCATCTATCCAACATGGTGCATTCCTGTCCTTTCGCCCTGCGCTGGTGCCATTTTGACAGCTTAGTGCCAATGCAGGCACCCTTGCACTGTGGTGCAAGGCTGCCTGTGTTGTAGGCAGGATTTTATTTGTGCAGAAAGGGGCACCTTCCTGCTTGAAAACAATCAATGGAGGCATTTTTCTCCTTCTATGTGCGCTGCAGAATGCAGCTCACATATAAACGGGAAAAAGCGAGGAGAAATAAATATATTTATCGTCCTTACAGCTGCCCTGGAAAGCAACAGATTTCATTGGCATTTGGTTCACGTTCAGTTCCATTACCTACATGTCAAGCCATTTACATACTCTTACAGCGATGCTATCGTTTTCTCCTACTGTGCTGTTCGTTGAGCTTTGCATGGTTCATATATCTAACTCCGAGCCTTGCGTCACACATGTACCACTTTGCGCGGTGCAGACGTGACACAGAGCTCTAATAAATATGCCCCAAAGTGCCTGATTTACAGAGAAAAATTGTACAAGTACGACTTTATATGTATGTAAATTACACTACTGGAGTACTGAAGGGAACTGCCTTGTGTGTGGATGTGCTACTTGTAAAAGAGCAGCATGCCATAAATCATAACAAAGTCAGTCAATGGCAAAATTGAGTTAAGATTGCCCCTTGATGCATTGCTGGAATGGGTGGCAAAAACTACGAATGACACAATCATACATACGTTTAGTAAAATCAAAATGTCTTGGCTAACACAGACCTAAAAAACGTTGGCAGCTAGCCTCGTCTTTGAGAAAGAAGGCAAGAAGAAAGCGAATGAAGGAAGGAAGGCAGACAAAAAGGAAGGAAGAAGGACAGAAAAGGTGGAAAGCTAGGCAAAAAGGAAGGGAAGGAGGCAAAAAGGGAAGAAAGAGAGGGAGGCAAAAATGAAAGAAGTAAAGAAGACAAAAAGAAGGACGAAAGAAAGAGGGAAAAAATGAAAGAAGTAAAGAAAAATGGAAAAAAGGCAAAAAAGATAGAAGGAAGAAAGGAAAGGAAGAATGAAGGCAAAAAAAAGAATGAAAGAAAGAAAGAAAAAAGCAGGGAAATGAAAGACAAAAAAGAAAGCGTCAAAAACAAAATAAAGAAGAAAAGTATGAAACGGCTAAATTAAAAGAGAGAAGGAAAGAAAAAAGGTAAACAAGTTAATAAGCAGAAAAGAAAAAAATGAAAGAAGACAAAAAGAAAGAAGCAACAAACATTAGAAGGAAAGACAGTAACAAAGATATAAAGAAGGAAAGCAAAAGCAAAAATAAAGGCAAAAAAGATAGAAAGAAAGAATAAAAGAAGGCAAAGAGAAATAAATAAAATAGATGGAAGAAAGAAGCAAAGGACATAAGAAGCAAAAAAGGAAAGAAAGAAAGAACGAATGATGGAAAGAAAGAAAAAAGGAAGGAAGGTAGGAAAAAAAGAGAAAAAAAAACTAAACGAGAAAAATGAGAGTAGGAAAGAAGGTAGAAAATAAAGAAAGGAATGAAAGAAGGAAAGAAAAAAGGAAGAAGGCAAAAAAGAAATAAGGAACAAAAAAATGCAACAAAGAAAAATAGAAGGAAAAATGAGGCAAAAAGAAAGAAAGGAAAGAAAGAAAGAAAGAAAGGAACGAAACTAGGAAAGAAAGTAGACAGAAAGAGGGTTCACATTATTAAATATTGAATACGAAAACTCGAATTACATCCCACATATGTTTATATTAAACTGGTGCATGCTTGCTGCCAATAAAATGTGATAAAGTTTGGTTTTCTTCCTGAGCAAAGTTTATTAAAGAACCATTGGTGAAACCGAGTCCAAGAACACCATACTGTATGCTGTGAAATAGCAGCAGTCCTCTTCAATAGGAATTTACAACAGCATTGGAAGGAGACAGGAACTGATCAAGCTGAAACGTGCCCTCGGCTTACTTCAAATTTGTCTCACTATCACACCAACCAACAGTGGCACTAAATGACAATACCTTGTGCACGGATTTCCACAAAATGCAGTCACTCAGAGTGTTTTTAACCATAGGCTTAAGTAGGCTTAGACATAGCCCCATGCTGTCTGCTGTCTAGGTGGTAGCAAAATGGGAATTGCACAGACCAATGGGTGCAGAGAGGTGGTTCAAAGCCCCTTTAAGTTGGTTTATCATACATATTATTTTGATAAAATCATAAAAAGTATCTTTTATGCACAGTTTGTAACAAACTAGTATTGTAAAAATGAAGAACTTAAACAAAGTTTCTATAAATGGTAATTCAGCTGTGTGTATTTTATTGCATGGCTCAAATCTAATCTAATTTAATCTTAATGCGATCTAGAATGTCCAAAATGCTACACTCTTCCTGGTGATAGACTTTCTGAACCTGTTTGGGACTCATGTCTAATATAACACACATGCTGGATGCATCAATTTCTTCTCCCAGAAGACACCTCTACCACCAGAGCTTACTTCCAGAACGCCATGACAAACGTCGCGGACTGGATGATGTCCACCTGCCTGAAATTGAACCCGTACAAGACGGAAGTGCTCATCTTTGGACGTACTCCCTCCCATTGGGATGGCTCCTAGTGGCCTTCCCCACTCAGACCCGCACCAACCCCCCAACACCCACGCCATGAACCTAGGCATAATACTGGACAGCAAGCTCTCCATGAAGCACCAGCTGAACACAGTTACCTCCTCAAGCTTCCACATCCGCCGAATGCTCCGTAAGATCTTCAGGTGGATCCCACCCAGCACTAGCAAAACAGTAACACAGGCCCTCATCACCAGTCAAATGGACTACAGCAACAATTCCCCCGGAATCACAAACCTACTGCTGACACGACTCCAGACCGCCCAAAACACAGCAGCAAGACTCATACTGGATTCCCCGAAATGTGCAAGCATAACCCCACACCTCAGAGACCTACACTGGCTCCTTATCAAGAAGAGATGCTTTTTCAAACTACTCACCCACGCGTTCAAGGCCCTCCACAACAAAGGAGCAGCTTACATCCACCACCTACTGACATCCACCACCTACTGACCTTCCACCAGTCCACCAGATTACTCCTCTTAACCCATCTGGCCCTTGCAAATCTCTCACACATCCTCTGAACCCGAGCAGGGGGGTGCTCCTTCTCCTACTTCACTGCCAAGTCCTGGTACGACCTGCCCCTCCAACTCCGGACCACCACCACCCTTGCAGACTTCATAAGAGCACCTGGCTCTTCATCTGACCTGCCCATCCCACGCCTGGATACCCCCAGGGTGATAAGCCACGCTTTACAAATCGTATTTAATTTGATTTGATTCCCTTTCTTCCTTTGTGGTATGCATGCATCCTCTACCCCAGGTGCTTCCGTTTGGAGACCTCTGGTACTGCAGTTTATATTTGCTCAAAAATCTTTTTTTTTCAGAAGAGTGCTCGTGTGATTGCTGGTGAGTTTTACATTGTAAAAAAAATTTGCAACCATTTTTATGAGTAATGTAAAACATGTGAGTGATTGCCAGTGATTGGAGTGTGTGTGAATGTGTATGAGAGAGTCAATGAGAGTGGAAGTGAGTGTTAATCTGAGTTTGAAAGTGTATGAAGATGGGTAAATGAGTGCGAGGGAGTGGGCGATGGAGTGTGAGTGCGTTTTAAGTAGTAAGTGATTGGAGAATGTTGAGAGGGTGTGGAAAGGTGTTAGTTTGTGTAGATATCAATGGTGCAGCAGGTTCAGGTTGCACCGGGGCCCTGAGTCAGTGAGTGTGAAACGATGAGTGTGTTTGTAAGTGAGACTGAGAACAAGTGAGTATGAGTATGTTTGTCTGTAACTGTTACAAATAAAGATAGCTCCTTAGTAGGCAGGTCACATAGGTTATATCATGTAGGTTTATTAAGAAGATAACTCTTAGTTACTGGTTACTGGTTATAAGATGAATGTACATGCCCCACCAGCATCCTCAGCCCACTCTCTCCAATTGATACTTTCCTAGGCCAGGCACTCATCAACATTCATTACATCACACACACTGGCTGAGCAGCAGGTAACAGAGAAACTAAGGAAAAATGCATTACATCTGGAACAGGATATAACAGTGAGTGTGAGTGAGTATGAGTGAGAGTGTGGGTTACAGTGAGCAAGGAGGAAGAGTGTGATTGCTAGAGGGAGTGAGTATGAGTAAGTGTGTGTTTGTTTACATGTTTACGATTGTGAGTCTACCGCTGGCCATGACATACTCAATATCATTCTGGGCTTGTGGCAGCACACAGGGTAACATGCTGCTACTGGCTGGTTCATTAGAGATAATTCCTGCCATAAAAAACGGCTCCCATGACAAAATGCAGGCTCTGACACACTAGAAGCATGCCATGACCACTGTGGAAAAGTGCTAGTGCATGCATACTGGAGAAAATGTATGGCCTGGGGCAACCATTGAAAAATGCTCTTGTTGGGACATTGGAGATAAAGCTTGGCATAAGCGAGGGCACCAAAGGCAAATTGCAAACCCTGAAATACTGGAAGAAATACTTGACAGAAAGGGACACCAATGGCAAAATGTTGGTGCTGGCATACTGAAGACAATTCTTTGCCTTGGAAGTGGCAGCCATGGCATATTGGGGCAGAGGGGGCAGGTTGGTGGATGCAAACCACAATAAAATGCTGGCTTTTCAATCAATCAATCAATCACAACATTTATATAGCGCGCTACTCACCCGGAAGGGTCTCAAGGCGCTTTTGGGGTGCTGATGATGTTCAGAGCCACACGCTCACTGCTACCACTTGGTATGGGAGTGCTCCCAGATAACCCAATTCAGCAAACAATCTTCAACATTCACACCAGAGTGAACGGAAGGCCAAAAGATGTCTTTTCCCTGGGTCGCAGTGCTGAGTGTCCCAGAGGGGATCAGTGACAATGTCGGGGATAGAGCCCTATTGGGGGTAGGGGTGGTCTTAGCTAAAAGAGATATCGCTAAATTCTGGAAAGCGGTCTCTCCTCCACCACTGACAACTTGGGAGAAGGCAATGGACTGGTGCGCTGCACAGGAAATAGCAGTCTATATGTCCCAGGGCTGTCCTGAGAAACATGGCATGGTACAGGGGTAGTGAATGACGTATCATGAGATGTCTTAAAATGTAGCCAGCTTGTAATGTTTTGCCCTGTGCAACCCCAAAGTCATCATTGCATTGTTTAAAGTGTTTATGTAACACTGTGGTCATTTGCTCAAAATAATCAAATCCAGTATACAAAAAAAAAGAAATGCTGGCTCCTAAAATATTTGAAGTTAACTATTAGAGTGAGGGAGAGCAGCAGTAATGTGATGAATTGTTTGTGACAAATCACTGCCGGAAACCTCTGGTGAGTGTTAATTTTAAAGCCAAACCTCATGAGTTTTGCCGTTTGGATGGGTGGTTTTAAGGCTATTTAGCACTGCAAGGCGCAGCACTTTATCTTCCCACTGGGGAACATTTGGCATCAGTGCTTAATTGTTGCCGGTGGGAGAGAAAGAGACAGAAAGGAAGACAGTGACAATGGAAGAAAGCAGGGATGGACAGGAACCTGCAAGAATTAGGTTAAGAGACAGGAGGGGTATCTTTTCAACATTTTTGAGCTGGATTAGTGTCACAAAAGTGACACTAACCAGCACAAAATCCTTTTTTACCAATTTACTTTCAAGCGCAAGTTACACAAAACTGCACAAAGCATTGCTTTTTGTTACTTAGCACCAAGGGGGCATTATTTGGGAGATACATGGGCGTTCCAGTGCAACCACCTATGTCTTTTGACGCAAAACCCTATCTACAAACAATTGTATACAGGATTCAGCGCCAAAAGTTAATGCCATCTGAAAGGAGGCGTTAAGAAAATAAATGTTTTAATTTCCCCTTTCTTTTTCTTCTTTGCATGTTGCACTGTGCAGCACACATATAAAGTGGAAAAAGTGTACCTCTGTAGATGTGGCGTTCTCCTGCTCCCTCCCTGTTACACAACGAAGTACAGCATTTTTGGCTGCTGTGCTGTGTTCCGTGACTTCTTTGAAAATCTGCCCCAAGAAGTGTAGACTGTTGAGACAAAGAAAGAGGCATTGAGCGGAATCAGGACTAGGCAGGCTTGTTATACGGCTACCCTACCATGCAGCAGCGCTGAGGACCGGCTGCTAACACAACATTTCTTTTTTTTTTTTTTCCAAAATTCTTTATTGTATTCATATAGATCATACAATAAGACTAACAGAGTTATCTTTACTAACATGAGGTGTTAAAAGGCAAGGTTATACATTTATACTAAACACTGAGGGGAATGTATGCCGAGTTGGCCAATAAGACCGCCCCCTGTATACTGTGGCAAAGAAAGATTAGGGAAAGGAGAAGGTGGATAGAGATAGAAGCAGAAAAGAGAGAGTGACAAGTAACCTGGCTATATTGAACATCTCTGATATACTAAGCATTAGAGGATCACCTTCAAACTCCTCACCCACGCACACAAGGCACTCCACAACACCGGACCAGCATACCTCAACAGATGACTCACCTTCTACACCCCCCACCCGCCAGCTCCGCTCCGCCGGCCTCGCCCTCGCCGCAGTCCCCAGCATTCAACGAGCAACCTCCGGCGGCAGATCCTTCTCTTTCCTCGCCGCCAAGACCTGGAACACCCTCCCCACCCACCTCTGGCAGACCCAAGACCTACTCACATTCAGAAGACTCGGCAAGACCTGGCTCTTGGATCAGTAGCAGCACCCCCCTCCCCCCAGCCCTTGAGACCCTCACGGGTAAATAGTGCGCTTTACAAATACTGTGATTGATTGATTAATTGACAAAAGTGCAGTTTAAGCTTGGTGGGTCTGCATGCTGTACTGAAGTGCCGGCAACCTGGATGAGCACATTATTGCTCAAATACAACATCCTGTGAGTCTAACCCCTGCTCTTTCGGTTTTTTTGAGTTTTTTATTTTCAGAAACTAAAAGCTGCTTTCTTTTGAGAATCTGAGAAGTTTGATGGCAGCTGTCACGGTTAGGCACAGATACGGTACTCACTATCACGATGACTGTCAAAAAATATGCTGTTAATAATAGTCAAAATGTAATATCGAACTTCAATAGAGTTGCTGGTTTTTGCGAGAGAAGTTGGCCAGGGAACATCGACATATTAATTTCAGAAAAAGCAGGAAAGATGACCATAACAAAAGCGAGAAAGAGAAAGCCTTCATGTGTATTTAATTTTAATATAAAAATAGACTGAATTTAGAAGCAAGAAGGTTTTGTGATGAATCATCTTTATTTGTTTCGTTTTACATTGTCAAAGTATTTTGCAATCCCCAAATTCAAAAAAAGCAATAGCAGCCCAAGGCCATGTAATGTAGAACAACCACAAAATACTTCTGCAAAATGAAATTAAAGAAATACATAAACAGTAATGCAAGGGGTCATTTAAGGATTGCGTGAGAGCGTTCAAATTGAGAGGCATTTCTAAACACAATTCAAATCCAGAAAAAGATGGAATGATGGCTCTATTATTTTGGATAATATTTTGCCTCTCAGTGCTATCACACAGTAACCATGCCAACCTATAGCTAAACAGGCTCTTTCGAAAAAATCCATCAAGACCAGACTCTCACATTATTCCATTTATCTTCCTCCCTCCTACTGGGCTAACCAGTGCAGGGATGCCGAGACAAGCCTTAGGCCAAACATAGGGGCATATTTACATGAAAATGGCACAGCATGGTGCTGCAAGCAATTTCGCTACGCCAAGCTGCGTTATTTTCAAAATGCAGGGATACCCCATAATACAAAGAACACGGCACATCCCTGTGCTCACCTTTGCGATAGCACTAAAAAAGCTACCCAGCGACAACCATGGTGTAAGGGTGCCTGCGTTGCAGGGGTGATTGTGTTTGTGCAGGAAGGGACAACTTTCAGCACAAAACTATCATTAATGTCGATTTGTTCCTTCTATGTGGGCTGCAGGATGCAGCACACATAGAAAGAGCAAAAAACAAAGGGAAATACAACTATTTCTCCTCATTGCGCCACATTAATGCCTCCTTTAGAAAGGTGCTGCCTCAGTTTTACAGATCCTTGTGATCTGAAGCAGAGTTAAAAAGCCATGGGTGGTGCTGGGAACGCCCACAGCAACACCCATTGCACGCCACTTTGCTGCAGAAAACAACGCTGCAGGGGGCCATTATTACTGTGTTAAGCTACACAAAGTGGCTTAGCATGGCCTTGTAAATATGGGCTAGCACAGAGCGCCACCGGAACATCAAAAAAAGAGACTCTCCAGTGGCTCAAGGGACTTGTAAATATGCCCTATAGTATAATTATGTATAGCTTGCTAAGCCAATAGCTTTCGCCTTTGTGAGTTCTGCTGACTTTATCATTGTTTTTTTTCAGCCATGTTGCACAGCAGCACAGGCTGCTGTGCAACATGGCTGAAGTAAACAAAAAAAGCCCTACTACGTAGTCAGCACTGAACGTGTCATAGCGCTTTTAAAAATCTTTAAGCCATGTTGCACAGCAGCCTGCACTGCTGAGCCATATGTCAAATAAATGTGAGGGGGCAAGCAACACTAGGGAGGAGGGGGAAGCAATCGAAGGGAGTAGCAACACAAGGGAGGTAGGTGCAGGGGAGGGAGCAGCAACACCGACAGTAGGAGGTGGGCGGCGGGAAGCGACACAAGGGAGATCCGCAGGAGGAAGACATGGAGCTGCAATGGGCATGCTGTAGAGGTCAAAGATGTAGAATGTGTAAATGTAGAGTATTTATATAGCGCACTTCTACCCAGAGGCCTCGTAGCGCTGTATTCATACCGCTGTGGAACCCATCCTGGCTTACCTGTGAAATGTCCACTCCTGGGCACCCCCCAAGGTGAAGCCAGGCATCCCAACGCTGTTGGGGCCGTTGTGGAGATTAAGCAAGCTACTGCCCAGAGTCGCAGAGTGGGACCCATGATTAGACTAGGCACCGAGGCGAGAATTATCAGGTCTGAGGAAATTGAGCCCAAGACCCACCAAGGCATCAGGGTCTGCCGCTCTAACCATTGAGCCACGCTTCTCCACGATCCCACATGTTTGTCCAGCAAACATGCCAATTTCAAGCATGGAGAAATTACTTCAGTGAGTGTTCATCAATCCCACCTGTCATTCAGTGTATGTGTGATCCAAGCATCCGTTTGTGGCAACATATGTCTCCTTTGGTGAAGGAGAGGTGCAGCTGGGTGGCATCTGACTCCCTTTACAGCACATCCAGCAAACATGATAAGTATGTGTATGTGTGTGCGTGTGTGTGTGTGTGTGTACGCACATTAAACTGCAGTGGATGCCAACAGTTGATGTCAGGAATCTCACCCACAGGCATGCACTCCCGTACAGGTGTACACACACAGACAGAACCCAGACGGGCTGGGGTGGAGTGCATACATCACCACCAGCAGTAAGTACATGTAGCACTGTAGACTCAAAAGGAGCACCAAGCGCTACATATTAAACTAGTCTGACAAAACCAATCAGTGGCGTTTTCAACATTTGCTCGATAAAGTCAACTCATGTTGAGCTTTTTTATAGCCCATGCATACGCCTACGAGTAGATACAAACTTGCAATCAATCAGACATACTGTGCACTCCTACAAGAGATTCCTCCTCATTTAATTAAATGCACAAATATGGCAATATAGATATACTATAATTACTAACAGATATGCACATAGGCATACACAGAGCTTACATTGAAACATATTAGGACATATTCAAACATACATCTTTGCACACTTATGCCCTGCACATACTATGTAGGTGAGCACTTAAACAACATGCAAACACTTTTTGCAGACACTTTGAGGCACATACACTCCATGATTCACTCACAAGCAGCTCAGCGAGGTTCGCAGACCCCAGGCTCTGCACAAACCCCTCTTTGTCTCTTCTGAACACTGCCTCACCCGCCCCAGCCCCGCACACGGATGTTCCAAGAGCTTGGTTTTCTTGGAGGCAGGACTTAGAACACGCCCCTCTGTCACCCAAGAGCAGCAGCGGGGACTTGATTTTAACTCCAGTCCCTGCCCATAGGCCAAAAGTCCCTGCATGTATTAATGGGGGAGGTAGCTCCTGCGCCAATGAGCTGTGCTCGGTGCTCCATGTCCTGCTAGTGCAGGGCCTGGCAGCACAGTGCAAGCCAAGAGTATCTCAGACCGCTGGGCAGCCCCAGGAGGTGTGCACTGCAGGCAGGGCTGTCGCTAGGCAAGGGCAGCGTGGGCAGCTGCCCAGGGCCTCGCACTCGGCCCACCAGCATGGGCCCCGCACCGATGCGTGTCCTGTTGTTTTGCAGGAACACTTAAAGAAAGGTGTCTCCTTGCAATTAGGGTTCTTGGGAGGGCCCCCCCCCCCTGAGCCTCTTAGGGATGACATCTGGAGGTCTAGGGGAGGGAGCAGCTTCCTCTTGTCCCAATTGCAAGGAGACCCATTCAGAGACCCTGCGGGACGCCCATTGTCCAGCATTTTAGCGCCCCCACAGTTTTACTTTGAGCCCACAAGCAATTCTCACACCTATTGGTGTGAGAATTGCTTGTGGGCTGAAAGTTAAAACTGTGGGGGTGCTAAAATGTTGCACAATGGGCGTCCCGCAGTGTCTCTGAATGGTCTCATTGCAAGGGGTCACTTATGTAAATTAGAGGGGCCTCCCACATTCCTTTTTAGCCCAGGGCCTCGCAAATCCTAGACCTGGCCCTGACTGCAGGAATCTACCCACTGGACAGGGCCTGCTGAGTGCAGCCTTGGCCGGTGGGCCCTGAGAGTAACACACACACCCCAGCAGTCGGTGGGTAAGGGGGCTTGGAGGGCAAGCGTATGCAGCAAGAGAACTTACCAACCTGGTGGTGTCATGAGAATGTGTGTGTATGGGCAAGGCGGAGCACCACGGAATCCAATAGGCAGCCAGGTGCTACATTTGGACATGGCTGAGTCCATCCTATTTAAAGCACTGCCTACCACTGCTATAGTCCAGAATCTCCGACTGGTAAAGTAATTGCACACCTGCAGTTAACCATAACAGGGAGTGCAGTGATTAGCAGGTCGCAATTACAGCACACGCTGAGTTTCGGAGTATTGATAGGGGCTACTATGCTAACAGTGCATCTTTTACCATACTCTGAGGTGCACATTTGCACTATTTACCACCATAATTTGCTTTGTATTTTATGTGGTAAAAATGCTGCACACAAAGCCCAGTGGGACGTGCATTATGCGCTAGAGAAGTAATACTGATTAGGGCTCAGACTGGAGTTTGCGCCTACATCTAGATTCATGCTACACTTAGAATAAGGAATGTAGTCCTTCAGCTGTAGGTATTGAACAACACAAGTCTGGTTATTCATTAATTCGTGCATCCAATGAAGATGGGGAGACCTGGCCCCCAAAACACCTCTTCTTGGCTAAATTTGATGTTTTAAACACGGCATATGAAATGTGTGCGTGTAAAACTCTGGCCTCCTCAATGTAGAGAAAGCACTTCCGAGTAGGAGAGCACAACTTGTATAATAGAGTAAGATAGGCAGATCAAGACAATGCAAAATAAAACTTAAAAACCAGGGTAGAGCATTTATTTGAGAACAAACAATCACAGGATAGAAGGAAACGCTGCGCGGGGAGGTGGGAAGGAGGGACATGGAAGGAGGGCAGGCAGCGGTGCGTACACAGAGAAGTATTTCCTTGCTAGAAAAACTGCCAGAAAAGAGGATTTCTGTGGTGATGAGCGAAATCTAGGCTGCTCAATCACTCGAAATCCTACTCTGCCTCTTCCAAACTTCAATGTATGCTCAGGCATGCATGGGACAGCTCGAGCTGGAGTGAGCCGGAGGAGGGAAAGGGAGAGTGGCTGAAAATAAACAAAAAAAACAGAGCTGCTGACTGACTCGGAGCTGGGGTTCTCAGTTTCAGTCTCGGCGGTGCAACATCCTGTGTGTCTGGGCAAATCACTTAATCTCTCTGGGTGATAAATTGGGCTAAATAAATCTGCTAATTTAATTTCAAGTATCAGGGAAGCCAAAACAGATGTAAGAGGCAAAACTTTATGAAAAAACAGATCCACCAAAGCGGAAGCAAACAGTATTTTGGCTACGGGAAACTGATAAGAGAAGCACATGAAGAACAAGCATTGGGAAATGCAGAAAAATATGCTACAGCCAATGGAAATGTAGGAAAATTTAGTGTCAAGCACAGGAATCAATGAAAAGCCAGGAAAGCGAGGGGGAAGGATATAAGTCCCTTGATTTATATTTAAAACAATAGATTTCACAAGCACAGCACAACACAAGCGCTGTGCAAGCGAAACCTAAAAATCAGATACTGATCCCAATTTAACTTACAACTTCACATCCACTACAAGCCTTCCATATGTTGCACAAAATATTGAGAAGTGTATGGTCAACCGAAGAAACTACTGAATTATCAAACATCATCTCATTGGCCCTTTCTAGTTAGGCTTAGGCCAGGATACAGTACAGAGATGAACCGTCTGAGAATGAGGACAACCTCTTTCAGCTCTTTGATAAAAGTAATACCTGACTCATAGTGCTGCTTAACCTGTATTCTGCTTTTGACACAATCAACCCTGACAGAAAAGAATGGGAAGACAAAGTCATTGATTGGTTCGAATTAAACCTCACAGTTGAATTTTAATGTGTGAAGAAAATAAACTATCTCTCAACACCTAAATCATCTTTTGGAATGCCCTAAGATTTGGTGTTGACCTCCACACTCTTTAACCTTTGTGTTGAGTGCTTAAGTGAACTATTAAATAGAAACTGTATTTTGACCATCAATATATTCTGGGTCATATTTATGAAATTGTCGCGCTGTGCAGCGCAGCAAGTTACCTTGCTGCGCTGCACTGTGTGACAGGGAAAGGGCAGGAATGCACTGTATTTGATATTTATTACTTTATAAAGTGCCCAAATCACCTCCCCAGGGGGTATCTCCACGCTATGGAAGGGTTGCAGCCAGCCAGAGAAGGGAAACAGGTTAAAACAGTACAGTTTTAAGGAGCCTTCTAAACTGTAGGTGATCAGGGCATTGTCGAAGATGGATGGAGAGTTGGTTCCAGTAGAAGGGGGCTAGGTGGAAGAAAGCTTTACCACCTAGACACGATTGTTTGCAACGTGGAACAAGGAGTAGAGTCTTAGTACCTGAGCGTAGGGACCTAGAAGGCAGGTATTTAATGAATTTTTCTGCAAGGTAGCTTGGACCTTTGCCATTCAAGGATCTATGCACAATGCAGCAAATCATGAATCTGATCCGCTTACGCACTGGAAACTAAAGCAGTTGATGTAGGAGAGGGAGTTCAGGAGGGGGGCATTCTAGACCAGGCGAGCTGCGGTGTTTTGGACTACTTGTAATCTGCTCGGTGATGATTCGTTAGCTGAGATCAGAAGGGCATTGCGGTAGTTCAGGCAGCTCAGTACTAATGCCTGGATGAGTGTTTTCCGAGTGGTCAATTCAGCGCATTCCTGCCTTTTCCGCTGCGCTTTCTCCCTTTTGACTGCCTAGCGCCAATGCAGCTGTCTCCATTGCATGCAGTATTGTTATTGTGCCGGAAAATACAGCACACATAGAAAGAGGAAGTAATGAGGAGAAATAAAGATATTTCTCTTCGTTATGCGTCCCCTGGGAAGGCGTATTTTTTGCAGCCTTTCTATGCTTACCAATACTAGTGAATTGAGGAAGGCGCCAAAAGCCATTGGAGTTCCTTAGGAACACCCACACGCCGTCCATGAAATGCTTTCCCAGGGCAGAGCATGGCAACACAGTAGTTGGTGCTGCATTGTTTTACTCCAAATTTATCTCCATGGGCAGGGGGCAGCTCCTGCACATCTTTAGCACCAGGCAGGCGCTTAAAAGGAGATTGGCATTTCTGCGCCCGTCAGAGACTGGGCCATCCCCCTAACATTTTCACTGCGGCCACTGGGTAGTTGGTGAGTTCTTTGATCTGGATACAATTGTTGTTTCTCTTGGGTTTTGTGACCTTTTGGTCATCATGCTGTGAGCACCACCTAGGTCAAGTGGTCATTGAGAAGAGGAAAGTAGAATCCACCAACGTGTCTGACAGGAGACCTAGGACCAATGCAGTGGGGGTGCCTAGGGGAGAGATTTTGAGTGTTGAAGATCAGCTGGCTCTAAATTGCCACAATATCACTCCGCCCATAGTTGCTTCTACACGACAAGCGGTGACCTCACCCACTATTACACCCTTTGATGCACCCTCAAACTGATGTCCTCAGCCACATAGTACTGCAAATGCTGTGGCATATCCGAAGGTGCCTGAGCCCCTAAAAATGTTTAACCGAGACAGAGCCAGCAGGGAAAGCGCTAAGGCCAAACCTAGAAAATTTGAATTGCTAAACTTGCCCAAACCAGGTGGCAAATTCAGAAAGTGGGGAGAAGAAGGACATCTTGCTCAGAGTTCCAAGACCTGCAAGGGTTTGAGTGATCATCAAGCTTTTTAATTTGGATTTTAAAATTTCATGTGCTCTTGATGCTTTTAGTTCACAAATTGGTGGAGGAAGCTGGAGGTGACTCTGGGCCTCATTTATTCACAAGTTGAGAATTTTATTATGTAACCTAGCCTCTACATCTAACTCTTCTCCTATGGTTGCTAAGATTGCGCTGCGAGGCCCTAGGGCAGTTATGCGCTATACAAATGCAATTTTTCATTTCATTTCATTTCATTTCATTGACGCCCAGGGCCTGTCTAACCGTGTTCGGTCTTCTGTCCTTTCCACAACCATGAAAGGGTGGGAATCCCTGGGTATTATCTTAGGTCATTCTATTCCTGATGTCTCACTGTCTCATAGTACTCTGGTAGCCTCCCAGGTGGTTTCCATGAGGGACAGTAAAAACAAGAACCCATTGTCCCACAGTATCAAATGCTTATCTCCAGGCTGTTATTCCCCCCTACAGCCGTTGTTAAGGAGAATCCTTGTGCAGAGGTTATTCAGTTGCCTCCTGCTTCTACTACCTATCTACTCAGAATTGTGAGTGATCCATCTCTTAAGACTAACGTTTCGTAGAGTTACCAGCAGCTTAAAAATAAGGTTGTTTACTGGCTGTCATCCAGGGTTAAACTGGATTAGTCTTTTTATTAAGAGATCATCATGGTCTGTGGAGTTGGTTGGATAGGGCTCTCCAAGAAAACACACCTGAGCGACTGCCTCATTATAAATGTTCACAATACTATGCAGGCGGTATACATTCTACAAACTCTCAGAATGAATTATGCTCCTTGTAACAGTTTGCAGTATTCCTGCTGTGATTTTTCTACCGGCCGCACACTATCAAGCCTCTGTGGATGCGGGGGTCACACCCTGGGCTGCGTGCCGGTCCTGCTAGTTTTTTTCATCTGGGTAAGACCCCTAGTCTCCTGCTCAGTAATCTTTTTAAGTCCCTGGCCCATCTTGAGGACCCCGACTGGCTGGTTTCAGCACCCGAGGCAGGGAGTCTGGTAATACCTGTGGTGCCTAGTCGGCCCACTAACCTAAGGGTGTTTAGCTGGAATGTAGCTGGGGTCCGAGGCAAAGTTTGGTTGAGGGATGGTCTAAGATGCTGTCTATCTTTGCTGCCATTTGTCTTCAAGAGACCTGAGATGCTCAGGATTGTTTGAAAATGGATGATGATGTCACATATGCTGTTACTGTTATTCCCTCTCCCAGTGGGCGTGCCAGAGATGGCCTCGGGACATTTATTAACTTGGGTTTGAATTGTAAAGTAGCGCTGATCACCTCTAACTCACCCACATTTCTTGGTGTTCTCTTGATTTTCCCACATATGTATAGGATGTTAGTAGTTAATTTTAATAACTGTATTAGAAATGGATTTTATAATTTAACAATTCTAACAAGTTTACTAGATGATTTCTTTCTTTCTCTGTAAGTTTATGTTGGAAATGGGTGTCTCTAGCCGAGGCAGGTACCTTTTTCCAAGTAGGGACCCTTCTTCCTAGTCTGGGCAAGGGAGTTACACTCGTAAAAACCCTGCTCACCCCTAGGTAGCGTGGCACCAGCAGTCAGGCTTATCTCAGAGACAGTGTGTAAAGCATTTGCACATAACCAACAGTAATACAGTGAAAACACTACAAAAGGACACCACACCAGTTTTAGAAAAATAACCAATACTTTATCTGTACTAACAATACCAAAAATGATAATAAAAAAAATCCACCATACAGTTCTCAGAATTCTGAAGAATCAAAAATAGACTTAAAATACAATTCCTTGAAGTCAATAGCTCCGTCCGTGGCTATCACGGCGTCATGAACAACAAATCCAAACCGTTCTGGCTTACAGCGCGTCTCGGGCCAGCTACGGTGTCGGAAAGACCCACAAAACAGTACCATTTAGAAATGTAGGGTGTTGGCAACACCTCATTTAGCCCCGGAGAGCCGTCGGCTACAGGCGGTGCTTCCGGAGGTCAGTGCAGGAGTCTTTGGGCCCTTGGAGTCCCACACGTTGCAAATCGAACTCCTTGCAGTTGAAGTCGGAAGCGCCGATGTCGGCAGGAGTCGGGGATGCGGTGCGAATTGCAGCGGTGCGGCGTGCGGTGCCCTCAGGTCACGTTCAGGCAGCTCTCGGTGACAGTCGTCCAGTGGCGTCAGTCAGACCAGGGCTATGGTGCAAAGTGATGCGGTTCTCTTCGCAATGCTGGCAGGTCACGGTGCAAGCAGCGTAGTCATCGTTGTGGAAGCGCTGTTGTCAGCTGACGAACTGGAGTCGATGGCACTGGCGTCGGTAGGCCAAGGTTGCGGTGCAGGATGAGGGCGGTGCATCATGTTACTTATGAGCGGTGCCCTCAAACCACAGTGCAAGCAGCGGAGTCGATGTCAGCTGGGAGTATTGGCGAAGGCGATACCGAGGCAGTGCAGAGTATGGTGCCCACAGGTCACGGTGCAAGCAGCGGTTCAGTGGTGGCATCAAGTGGCATCATCGGTAGGACCAGGGTTGCGGTGCGAGGTGTGGCGGAACCCTTTGCGGTGCCTTCAGGACACAGAGTCAGCAGCCGTCGGATTGCTTTTTATTCTGTTGCAGCACAAAACACACAGTCCCCAGTGCTAGTAGCAGATGAACTTGACGTCTTTGCTGTTCCTGAGACTTCCTACACCGGGGGCAAGCTCTGCCTCAAGCCCTTGTGTATATCCGCCCTGCAAGTCGTCACAAAATTGTTCGCTTTACCACAGTCGAGGCATGTTTTTCCTATGGCGGGGCATTTACCTTTATGTGGAAATGACAATCCACATCTGTAACACATTCTCTTTTTCACTTGTTCACTTGTCTAAAATCAGAGTTTCCTTCATCATTCTTCGTCAAAAGGAATCTGGCAGATATCCGTCTGAGAGTAGTTGTCTTGGTATATGATATCCACTATTCTAGTGGGCACCTTGCACCAGTCCAATCGACCCTTATTGATGGTAGGTTATAAAGTCAACCTCATAGAAAGCTATCCTAGTGGTAGCTGTGGAGAGCAGCCTTCAGGCTAAGACTTGGTAGACGAGTTAAGCAAGTTGTTTTACCATTTATAATCCCTTAAGTACCAAATGAAAGCACACCACACAAAATATATAACACAACCCCTCTGTAACACAACCCCTCTGCACTCTTTATGATGTCAGAGGCAAAAGTACAATACAAGGAACTTAATTGGCATACGATAAGTTGCACAGTATACGTTTTGCCCTAAGGGCCTCACAAACCATATACTAAAATATTGGTATAAGAACCACGTGAGAGTTAGAAAGCAGGCCTGGGGCCTGTGGAATCGCTGGGGCTTCTAGGAACAACCAAAGGTTAGGATGTAGGCGGCACACGGGAGACACGTGCAGTATCTAAACACAATGGGTTACCATTGACTTTCTAAGGGAAACAAGCAAGTTACAAATTTACAATTTAAGGGTACTTCTAGGTGAACTACGATGGAACCCTTTTAGACTAGGACACTTTGAGAGTCAAGACCCACGGGAGCACCGGAGTATTCATGTTACCTCACCGAGGGAAGCCGGGTGCATAGGTGTCTTTTCGTGTCGTGTTTCGTTGTCGATTTCAATGGAGAATTGCGAAGAAGTGCTGCAGGCGACCAGAGGAAAAGTGTCTGTGTGGATCCAAGGGTGGATCGGAGATGTGAAGAACCTGAAAGCAGAGGAGACAGGGTCTGGGCCACTAGCCAGTGACCAGGGCGGCGATAGGAAGATGCCACCGGATGTCGGGTGATTTCAGGTGAAAAGGTGAAGCTTGTCTATTCAGCCACGGGGACCAGGAAGCGTCAATAATGACTAGGAGCTGGATTCGAGCTTTCCCACAAAGGATCTAGTTGACTGTGGTAGTGGTATCTGGATTGGACCCAACAAGCCTTGGCAAACGCAATCCACCTAGGATGTCAAGATTGGCTTCTGTGCAGACCAGCAAGGTCTGAGGAACTTCTCCTTTGCAGGGAAGTTGGAGCAAGCTTGGAGCAAGTAGGAAAGCAAGTTAAATCAAGGATTGGTCTCCTTGGGGGCTCACTAACCAACAGACTAGGAACCGCAAAGACATGTCAAGCTGAAATGCACAAAGCGGGCCCACGGGACACTCGTGGGGTGTGGGCCTCTGAGCTTCAGTGCAAAAGGTGCTCGGGCTGGGATTTCAAGCAGGCGTTCCGGTCCCAAATCTCTCGTGTCTGCCAGAGGTCTCAGCTTTGCTGGGAGCGTAGGTCAGCATCAGAGATGTCTGGAGTCTGTGTCCTGTGTCTCAGATTCTTCGGGATCCGGCGGGAGCCTAAAAAATGCAGACCAGCAAAGATGCTGTTGGTGCGAGTTTGAACAGGGTGGTCACTCCTTGACCACAAGGGAGATTTCTTCCATCTTCAAGTCGAAATGGAATGTCGAAGGTCCAGGATATTTGTTGCAGAGTTTTGCCCAGGGTAATCTAAAGTCCTAGGGACTGGGGTTCCATACTTTTAGTAAGTTTAGGGGTTGGACTAACTCTATGGTCCCTCCTTTAGGTGGACCTGGGGAGGGGGTGGTTACACCCCTTCCCCTTTGTCCAGTTTCAGGCCAGAGCTGGGGCTCAGTGCCCCAGCAACCGGTTTGAACTTGGTAATGCATGGAGCACCTGTGTGCCCCAGGCAGTGTCTGGAAAGCATTCACTGACTGCAGCCCTCCCTGCCCCAATACACTAAAGCCTGTCTGGGGAGGTGCCAGCACCTCCCTGGACAGGAAACCTATTGTGCAAGCCTCCCCTGCCGGAGTTTCGTCCACCAGCAGGAGGGCAGACTTGTGTCTGTGGCAGCAGCATCCATTTTGTGATGCTGTGGCTCTTTAACTTTAAACGGGTTTAACAGTAACTACATGTCTTCTCCCTCTAGAAGGGTGGATTGCTACCCCCGCTGCCAGAACTGGCGGGGGTAGTATTCCAAAGTGTTTGACACCTTACACAACATGTTTTAATAAAGCCAAACTAAAGTTAGCATTAATCACGAGGATTATAATGCACTTAAGAGTATGGCTATATCATAGAACAGCTATAAGGAGATGGTTCCGAAAGCTGCAGAGGGGCTCAGCTTATGCTAGGGCACCCTCTCACACAAAACCAAGCACTCTACCTCCAGGATTGTCAGGGTCTACCATAGGAGTGGCTTATCGGTTAATATGTGTCTATATAAGTATATAGATATAGGTATACTATATCTTAGTAAGAGGTGCCCTGCCATAAACTTACCACAAGTCTGTGGATGCTCTATGGACGCTCTGCGACCCTTGCTCATTTCCAAAGTGGATTGGAGTCTTCGTGACCCTTGCCACCACTCCCAGCGCCAGGACCACAGCCCCCAGCAGCACACGCTGCACACAGGGCCGTTTCTGCCATTAGGCAGGACTAGGCGGCCGCCTAGGGCGGCAAAATGGTGAGGGCGGCATTGTGGCAAAAAAAATCATGCAGTAGAGTGCACTGTGCAAGCGCACCTGCTGCATGTGACATGTTGCGCAGTTTAAACTTTAGAGCCGAGCGCACACGGCACACCCTAGAATAGTGGCGGGGGCAGCGCGCACCCTAGTTTAGTGGCATGTGTGGAGCGGGACAGACACACTAGTGCTAAGTGTGGGTCCCCAGGGCCGTCAATCTTGTAGCACTGGATAGCGCTACCAATGACGGCCCTGGTCAACATTTTTGGCCAATCCGTGAGCAGTGCTTCAGCTGGGGAGGGCAGCCAGTGACGGTGACGCATGACGTGCACGGCGCACCACCAGTGCCACCATCGATCCCTCTCGGTGCAAGCGGGACAGCTGGCGCACTGCTCCGGTGTCCGTGCCCGGCTGGCTGGCCCCTGGGTGATGGCCGTGAATTAACAGGCTGAATTAAATTAATTACTAATACTGCTGCTACTGCAGCTGCCACCAGTGCCACACAGTCTTGTTGTTCCGTCTGGTCCCGACTCCGAGTCCCGGCTCTCTTCTTTTACTGTCTCCGACTCCAACTCCACGAGCCTGCAAACACAGCACAGCCGTGGTGGTCGTGGGGACGTAGGTGACTAGAGCAGTGCACCGGTGAGTCAGCGCAGTCAGCGAAGGCCGCTGGCTGCGAAAATAAATATAAATATATATTTCGGATGGATCGCATTCGGATGCAATCCAAATGTAATAATGTTGTTCACTCAGGCCTGCTAAAGTTAAATGAAAATGAGGCAGCGGCCTGTGAGTGAATCATTATCTCCGAGACTCCGAGCTCGTCCACTCCTCACAGTCACAGCCAGGCTGACGAAAAACACTGAGTGAGAGCTGGGTAGCAGCACTGTGAGGGGTGAGGTGACGGGTGTCTGAGTGAGGTTTAGATGGTGGCGCGGGCGGGGCGGGTCTGTTTGTTGCCAGGTGCAGTAGGCCAGGCAGGCTGGCTATGGTTCTCTTGAAGAAATGTTTTGGAGCACCTGTTGCGAGTGTTCATTTTTAAGAACAAAACTGTGTCACTGGTCAAAATGATCCTTATTAGATACAACGTTCTGTTTACAGAGGGTTCTGTGTGTGAGATTAGAGAACGTGAATGCCAAATGTACTTTGTAAAGTTTCACAAAGTTACATTAGTCAACATGTGGGAGAAGGGTGACCGAACAATTAAATACCTAACCTGATTTCACGGTGCGTGCTTTTGTTTTTTTGTGTTTTTTCCCAGAACACGGGCCATTCAGCTATGATTTTAGAAATGTTGCCTGAACTGTTGAGCTATGAAACATGCTGCACGCATATCAATGGACCCCAAATTTCAAACTTGGGGTTTCCCAATATTTAAATTCTGTTGTCCAAGGGAGGCAGGGGGAGATGTGGCTAAAGATCATAAGATGGCGGTGGGCGGTGGCGGCCCCATGTTGTCCAGGCCTCCCTCCGGCCTGTGACTGAGGTGAGGTGAGGAATATCTTCCAAGGTTTCAGATTGGATGCTAAGTGTGACATTTTCTTGAATTCATTGTAATTATGAGTGACATTTCAGCGAATATGAGTGACACTTTTTCACGAGCAAAGTCTAGAAATGAAAACCAGAAAAATATATAAATTACAGAAATGACACCCATTCGAGCAACAAGGACCTCTAAAACGAGTCACATCCTAACCCACAAGCTGTATTACTGAGCAGTGCGCCCTGGTCCTGCATGCCACCCACTACCTGCCAAACCCTGCTGGTGGCACCATCACCCCACTCACAGTTTGTCACACAGAGCTACACTACAACAAGCTCTGCTGACTCTGATACTTGGCGCACTGAGAAGTTACGTTGGCAAGCACCACAGTGGCTCGCACAATCAATCAGCTGACCCAGGTGCAAGCGGCTACTAACACAGTTTACAGTCAGTGAGAAGAAGACAGACTGCTATGTGATGTACAGTCAGTTCTCAGCGGTAACAGGGCAGACAGGTGGCAGCTCAGAAGAAAATCATGCCTGTGGCACAAGAATGAACTGTCAAGGGTATTGCCAGCAGGGTAGGCAGATTATAACATTGTAGCACTTACTCCAGAGCTGAGCAGTCAGATCTCTTTAACTATTAACTTACGGAGCCAGTGTGCTGCTGGCAACGCAAGTGTGTGGGAAGCAGCACAGACCAGAGGCACATAATATGCAATAGGCACCGGTGGCGCGCGCTGGCATCACCGCGCAGCCAGTTTCAGACTGGCATGATTAACAATGCGTGACAATGCATTTCAGTGCGGTGATGCGGATCACCACACTGAAATGCGTTAGTGTCACACCCCATGCGTGATACTTGGCAGGCATGATGTGGAGGAGTAGTAGGACACGGGAGAGGGGGTCAAGGAAGCGCGAAGAGAGTGTGCCTTAAAGAAGAGCAGAGGACCTCTTACCTTGAGCTGCGTGGTGCAGTACTGCAGTGCGTGGATGGTGGAACTGCGCCTGGTGTCAAGAGCGCCACAGCATTTCACCACAGCCAGCCCTCGTCTATATCTAATGCATTTATTCTTCTAGCCTGGATGACGGGGGAGAGAGTGATGGTAGAAAAAGGGAGGGGGCGGCATTTTTCAATTCTCGCCTAGGGCGGCAAAACACCTAGAAACGGCCCTGGCTGCACGCACGCCGCCACCACGTTTCCAATGCACCATGAGGCGTTCTTAAGGAGGTCAGGGCTCCCGCATCGCGGTGTCGTGTATTTCTATAGGTTCTGAATCAGTCCCCCTATTCCTGACCCTATTCTGGTTAAACTAACTATCAAGTTAACTAACAGTCAGCCCATGAGGCAAGAAAAGCCCCCATGATGCAGATACCGTTATCTGACGCAGTCACACTACGGCACAGGAACGTGTTATCTGATTAGGTCATAACGCTTGAGATCTAATTAGACAATCGACATTCCTCCAGCCCCTGATAAGGCATACGACGTTCTCATAAGAAATCAAACCTATGACAACCTGGATAATCCGTGCGGCCATTGTTTTGATTTCACAGAGAACTTCAGTAAAAGAATGTGCTAACGAGCAAGTCGTATGACATCTTTATTGACGTATCTATGTCCATCCTTACGTCAATCTCGGCACCTTTAAGGTATAAATATTGCAGATCTTGCCCTATGCAAACACACGCGTGGTGACAAGACGGAGCAGCCATACTTGCCGAAGCCGAGAGCAGAAGCAGACCCCGCTGGCGCAGCCCCGCCTTCCTGACGCGCTGAGAGACGCGCTGCTATCTCAAGCCGAGAGACCCAGCACCGGCGCTTTCGGGCAGCCCTCGCAGGCAGCCTGGAATATCGAGAGCAGAGAAAGAGATACCATTCCTCATTCATCCTAAATTCCAGGTACAGAACTGAATAACCCCTCACAGAGAATTCTTTAGTTATTCACTTGGCAAAAACAAACTTAACTTAAACTGTAACTTTCTATTCCCGCCCACGCATTAGACTTAGGTCAGGTACACGGGGTAGGCGTATTTAGAAACACCAGTTGAGTACGTTTAGTCAAATGTATATGTGTATGTAAATATATTTTAATCATTTTAAACATCATATGGCTCAGAAACCATATCAATGTTTTTACAGTATTATTTTATACTATTGCTTTTAATGTATGCACTTTACTTAACTATAAGTATTGCAATAATATCGATCCATTTCTCATGTATGAGAAAAGAGACTGATCAATAAATAACATCTTTTATTGAACACGCCCGTCTCTTCCTTTTCTCTACATTCTGATGAGACTAAGAATGCACGTACTGACTGAGTAAAATAATTGCCTTGTGCTCACACGACTCTCGAGATTGACTCTTGATTAGGGGAGAGCAAAGTTGTCATGTTCTATGGTTGTCAGAAACTAAATCCCTTCTTGTCTAATCAGGGGAGTTAATTCCTTCCTTGAACATTCGAGAAAGTTTCTAGCGAACTCTGAGCTTAGCTGGCAAACCCAAAAATTAAGTCTAGTATCGACAGTAGTAGACCTAGTTAACGTCTGGCCTAGGCCTTTACTGCTGTAGGTACTATTCCAATGCGCAGAGCCTATTGGGAAAATAGGAGCTACACTACATGGCGCCCAACGCGTTTGGAAAGGGCGATAAAACTAACGTAAGACATTTAGAGTAACTCAGTCGTGCTTTCTCACTCAGACCCCTTTTCCCAAATACTCCAAAGACGTCTGGAGTGGGTGAAAGGTAATATCCTCCAAAACCTCGCAGGAGGGAACTCCTATGTATGGTTCTTGGTATAGTCAACGTTGAAGGATACACTGTTCCAAAATATTGTGCATCTAATCTCTGTTTCCATAAGAAACCTGATCTGCAAACAAACAAAATAACTTTCAGGACAGTAAAATGTCAGAAAATGAAGAAGAAAGAGAGGCAGTCAGATTAGCAACTGAACTCGCAGATGCTGATGCTACCATGCAAGCAGCAGACGCGGATATAATACTCATTCCGGTCATTAAAAGGAGATCTATAACCTTAAAACTTATAGAAAATGGACTGACACCTAGAGGTGGCACAGTCATATTCGTAATTGAGGCACAGGAATATCGGCAGACAGAGGTATACTATTCATGGATACATTTTCCGGCAGCAAATGCTGTAACAAAGTACTTCCACTATTACAAAGTAGAGGAACCTCCTGAAACATACACTCCTTTCGAGGAGGTGGAAGTACCACTCAAATTCCAAGAGCATTTGCTCTTATTTGATGGCACCCTAAAACATAACAATCACATTACAAGACTCGGTCCTTTAGGAAGACCAGGAGCAACGTGGCCGGTCTTAGCCGGATACACACCACATCCAGACATCGAAAGAATGCCTGCAGCAGAGCTGTTAATACAGCTAAAACAACTACTAAAAATTCATAGACAATTAGTTCAGTATGTAATACGGACTTCAACAATTCAGCCAGCGATTAAACTTCCACAGCTGACCCCTCACCAGGGGAACACAAATAAAATTACACCACAGAACATCCAATCCTGCCTAGGTAAAGTTCCAGCTAAACGGGAACAGATACCATTCTGGTTGGCACAGAAAATTACCCAAATAGAGGCGGTGTTTCCTGACACCACCCCATTAGAAAAACACAGGATTCTGACTATTTGTCTCCCAATGGGAATCGCACCACACATTGAGGACTGTGACACTTGGGGTACAGTCTTTGCTTCCATCTACACAAAAACGCACGGTGTTCCATCCATTTCGGTAATACCAGATGTGCTAAAACAAATTCAAGATGAATACGGTCCAGAACCTGCTTTAACTCTTGGTATGAAATTACTGAAAGACTTCAAGCAGGTCTCGGCTATATTACTAGCCAACATAAAAGGTGAAGCAGCTAATGTGGCGATCCGCCAGAGGTTAAAAGAGACAGATATAGCAGACCAACCAGCTGAAATTGCAAGAATCATAGAAAAATCCTATGAAGAACTAGGCAGAGATAGTCTAGGTGGAATACCAGTAAAACCGCAACTGACTACAAGTCCAGAAAAAATATTTTTTAATAATAATTCACCAAAAAAGAACTGGGATGGAAACAAACAATCCAATCCTAAAGAAAAGAAATTCCAGTCCCGAGGAAGGTCTCCTAGGCGAAGAGAGAAATCTCCAAACCAAAGACAGAGGTCACCGCAGAGTGACCCCTCGGGGAATAGATATAACCTTAGAAATAGGGATAATATTAAAAAACCTGATAGATATCAAGACATTGATACACGTCCCTCTCAATCTTTTCAGAATTCCTCGCAGAAATCGGAAAGAAGAGGACGATCAGAAGAGCACGCCAAGTCCAAAGACAAGGAGCCTGCTCAGCTAAAAAAGAAATTACAATTTCCAAAAAAGAAGGTAGCCAGTATCAAGGTAGTTAACAATGCCGAGAATACTGAGGACACAACTGAAAAACGGAGAATGGGCTCAGACAATGCTAGACAGCGCAGCAGAGGTGAGCATAGCTCGCAAAGTCCTTATGAATCATCTGGAGACAGTGGACACGAATGAATACCTTCAAGTGGAAACTGCAGACACCAGAGTTAGCAAGCCCCACAAGATATACGAGATAACATTACGTATAGAGGGAGATAAGACTAGGAAAATTAGGGGACTATTTTGGGATAACCTCTCCAAAGGCTATGACATCCTTCTAGCTGAAAAAGACTGGCCACCAGAGTTTGTCAGGGAGTGCCCTCATGGCGAAGAAGTAATTATGCCTGCCTTCTCGAATCAAATACCGATTCATAAAAAATACACACTTGCTAGAAAGTGGGCAGTGGCCTTAGCACCTGCTTTATATAAAAATCATGTAGGATGGGATGAGGATTCTCCTCCTCACAAAATCCAGTTAAAATCACAACCTACTGCACAAAGGCAGTACCCAATTAAGCAAGAAGCTAAAAAACAGGTAAATGAAATACTAGATCAGCTAGAATACCAGGGGGTGATTGAAACTTGCACCTCACAAATGAACAATCCTTTGTTTCCGGTCTCCAAACCAGACAATTCATATCGTCTAGTTTTGGATTACCGACACCTTAACACATGTTGCAAAACCTTTGCAGTGCAAAACTCACACAGTGCTGCACTAATGAATAACATAGTGCGCAAAAAATACAAAACAACCTTGGACATCTCCAATGGATTCTTTTGTCAAAACATAGCACCAGAGAGCAGATATTTAACTGCATTCTCAGTAAATGGCACTCAAAAACAATTCTGTCGGTTAGCCCAGGGGTACAAGAACAGCCCGGGGGTATTCTCAGCGAGAGTAACAGAATTACTACAACTATATGATGATGAAGCATTATCTTATGTCGATGACATTTACTTAACAGATGATGACTTGGAGACTCACTTGAAAAGGGTGAACACCATAATACTTGGGTTCGCTGCAGAGGGTTACAAATTCAACTTCAAAAAGTCCAGAATTGCCCATCTGACAGTCCTATTCTTAGGATATGAGTTATCAAGTGAAGGCAAAAGCCTGGCAGACAATTTCCTAGAGAAATGTGCCGTAATCCAAGCCCCTAAAACACTAAAAAACCTACAGTCAATTCTAGGCTTCCTAAATTTCGGAAGAACATACATTGCAAATTACGCAGAAAGGGTCAAACCCCTTTATGATCTAATTAAACCAGACTTTAAAAGATCCAATTGGACTCAAACACACACAGAAATTTTGAGATCCTTACAAACAGACATGCTAATTAAAACAAAATTAGAAACACGTGATAACACACGCAACCTTGTGACCCGAGTCATCCCAGGGAGATGCGGATTCACATACCTGACCTCTAATGAGGGAGAAAAGGTACCAATTGCATTTAAATCACACTTGTACACAGAAGCTGAACAGAAATTCAGTAATACAGAAAAAATCATTCGTGCAGTTCAAACCGCAATAGCTAGAGAAAAAGAGATAGCTGACGGCAGACATATCACAGTCAGAACAGCAGAATCAGCCTTTGAGGCACTAACAACACCGTGTAATTTACCAACAACAACATTGAATCCGGAATGGATACAATGGGTGAATTCAATCACAACGGACAAAGTATACTACTACTTTGATCCAGAACTAGAAGAATTAAAAAATCTAAAATATGAAAAGACGTATCCTCTGCCAATCGACATTCTTCCTCTACGACATTACGCCTGTGTAATCTATACAGACGGACATGCTCAACCCTCCGTTTGGGGAGAACATGCATACAATCCCACATGTGAGATTACAAAAGAAGTGTGGCGCGGAGGTAAACTAAGACCTCTTTTAACAAAATCACACTCAGTAGAAACTAATTCAGAACTACAAACTGAAATAATAGCTTTGAAAATGGCGCTAGATAATGCGGATCGCGAATTCCCGACACTTATAGTGTCAGATTCATATTACTGCGTCAAAGCATATAACAAGGATTTGCAGACATGGATTCAGAACGGTTACAAGGATGACACAGATGCACCAATAAAGCAGAAACTGCTCTGGGAACAAGTAGCTCTTTTGAAAAAAGAACTACCAAAGACTCACGTGACACACTCACTGAGTCATCAGCGTGATGGCGTTCACGTTGTAGGGAATTCATTGGCTGAAACAGCCGCAGCGGCAGCCACTAAACCGGCTCCCGTAGATCGAAAAAAGCGTACATTAAAATACATTGACGGTGAAACATTGCTGGCGGTGAAAACGTCATCAAAAGGCGACTGCTCAGCGTTACCGATCAACTATCCACTCAATTATACATACATAATCGATGCAAACTCCGTCCCTTTTGCTCGAATCCCTGGAGTGGGGGATAGAGTGATTCCAAACATGGACAGGAGAAACTTGTTAATCGCAGACGCACACATGGGCGAGGGTCACAGACACCTTAAATTAAAAGATTCTCTGGAAGAATTACAATCACGGTACTGGTGGCCAGGCATGAGCCTGCACTACACCATGTTTGTAAAAAACTGCCCAAACTGCAACAGAGATCGCAGTGGGGAGAGAAGCAGTTTAATACCTCGTCGTATCAAGGCAGATAATATTACCAGCAAAAAGAATGGCTTGCGATTAACATATACAGGCTAGTTTCCACTTATAATGTAGATCACCAGCACTCGGCTGACGTCCGGACTATTATACAAGATTTGCGAGTCTAATTGGCATATACGCTAAGAGCATGTTACGTTTGACCATTGTTTTCACTCAGGCAAACCAGCCTGGGGGGAAACATGGCCAAATGAGCACAGTCCAGCGGGAATCTTCTCACTTCCTTCCTGAGGGTACGGGATGGTGTAAAGAAAAAACCAAGGCAGAAAGCAATCTATAATAGAAAGGATATTAGGTTCGGGAGCTGGGTGGGTCAAACATCTAATAAGTGTCCAACGTAGTCTAAATAACTTGCCAAGAAATTCTCTGAAGGGATTCAGTCCGTACGAATTATTATTCGGAACTAGGATGTTGATCTCTGACCTTGATAGTCAGACTTCAGTGGTAATAGAAAAAACCTTTGATGTCAAAGACCGTTTGGCTATTTTTCAGGACTTAAACAAAACAAGAAAAGACCTGAGCAACATACAGTTGAAACAACAGCCAACAACCACTGAAGAATCACCACCTGTCCCAGCAAGACCTGTCTGGATTCCAAAAGTCGGGGATCTAGTCAGGGAGAAGATCGCGGTAAAGAAGGAATTTGGGCCTTCTTACAGAAAAGCAGTTCCTGTCTTGTCTGTCAACGGGACAAGATCAGTTGTACTACCGCCACTTGCTGGTAAAAAGGAGAACCGAGTTGTATCCATCGACCTGGTAAAACCACAACATGTGGCCGATAACAAACAGTAGGCCAAGTGGACTCCCAATAAGTAGCAGAACACCTAGGTTTGCTACCAGTACAGAGGTCCTATCAAAAAGGCTCATCACATTCGAAACGCCTGCAGAAGAACAAGAAGGACTATGCAACAATGCAATAGAACTCAGACCTCTGAAAACCCAAATAAAGACATTTAGCAGAGACACACCGATCTATACTGAAGTACCAAGTGAAAATGCAAAAAACAGAAATCCTGAACCAATTGGAACAATTGACAGAACTGCATCCGGTTACTTCATCAACTTCGATGATTCCTCTGACGGCTTCAGTGAATCAAAGACACAGCCATCATCAAAATCCTTTAAAGACAAAGCGAAGGAACTTTTGAAACAACTGAAAGAAACATATCTGGTTTCTCCATGGATTGAATTTTGGGTGGGTTTTGGTGCATTTATCCTCATACTTTGGCTCATCATGGTATTTACTTTGGGACGCTTCATTGAGGGAAAATATGCTAAAATGGACACAGCAAGTCAGAACATCAACTTGGTCCTCAAACCACACACATCTTCACACGTCGAGAAAAGAGAACTTTCTTCAGAACTTTCTTCAGCCAACTTCACAGCCAATCCTATACCTGGTGGGGTAGCCTGGGACAACACTGACTATGAAATTTATGGTCCGGTCGAGATCCTGAAATATCCACACCAAATCAAGATCTCCTTGAGTGACTTTGCAAAACCAAACTCATTTGCTGATGATTGGGACTTCGAAAGTATTAACAACATGATGTCTGACTTAGTAATGTCTGCTAAATTTACAAAACATGATTATTTGCAAGGTTCTACAAATTATGATAGTATGTATTGCTATAACCATTATGGTAACCATTTTTTACATAAATCTGCACAACCTAGAAATGTTTTAAGTTATAATCAATGGGAACATTGTGCTACACCTCCAAAAGGAAGCTCTAGAACCGTATATGACAAATATTCATATTTTTCAGGTTTTAACATAAGTAATGCTGAAACATTTTATTTTAAATTGTCAAACAAGACAGGGATGAAAACCATGATAACCAACACAAAATTGATGTATTCAGATTCGTTCTTTGAAAAAATGAATACTTTTGGATTTGATTATTGGGACAAAAATGTTGATTTGAAAAGTGTTTGGGGTACAAAAGAATGGCAAGTACAGGGTTTAGAAGCTTTGTTTAGAGCCTGCATGATCCCAGAACAAATGATATTTTTAAATGACACTGTTCAACAAACCACCTGTCTTGGCTTAGCCAAAATCAAAGATTTAATTAAACCGTCTATTCCAAAGCCAACAATATTTAGCAATAGCTCTGATACAGATGAAGAAATAGACGTAAACCATATAAGAAACCAAAACAGAACACATCCTGATTGGAAACAATGGTTGATCTGGCCCACAGATACAAATTACTGTCAAGATAGATTCCTGAATAAAACACAGGGTTTCAAAATGACCAGGCCAGACCCTAGATATCCCCAAAGACATCACCCAGGGATAATAACAACCTACAGTGTGGGCAAATTATGCCTTCAATGGCTACAGATTTCCACACTGCCTGAAATTAAGCAACACCTAACTTTACTTACTGATGGTGCTGACTTGCGTGATTTCATACTGGGACCACGCAAACAGCGTCAAAAGCGTTTCATAGCAGCCTCTGTATATGCAGCATACAACGAGTCCTGGAAGGTTACTCAAATTGAGACAGCAGAAAGAATACGGGAAATTGACCGTATCAATTTGGAAAAATCACTTTCTGTAGTGGACAATGGGTTAATGACTCTGTCCTCCAGAATTTTTTCATTGGACAGCATTGTGTCTTCAGCAATCGATATATTATCGCAAGACTTACTGTTATTACAACATGGTCAGTCACAATTGCGTTCCATTGTACAGCTTGGCTGGACGTTACAAAATCTGTGTTCAGGCTATGTGCCTTGGCGTTTAATCAACACAACGTCACTATTCCAAATCTTTAACCTTACTGATAGACAAATCGGTATGGCGCAAAAGGGTGCTGATTATACAATCTTGAGCATTGAAAAACTAGAAAGATTACCAATGACAATGTCAGAACGACCTATCAGTGAATGGATAATCCACGGAATCATAAATATTCCAATCTCAACCTTCAGGTTTCAATACTGCCAAAAATATATACAGGCTGGCATGTACGAGAAATTGGGAAAGGGGTACCTTAAAACAACTTGGAACCTGCCCTATTCACATGCATGTGTCAGTAATAAAGGACAGAAAGTGTTTCTTAGTGGCAACAATTGTGCTATGTCACTAAGCGGCACGCTTCTGTGTAACGGAATTAGTTTGCATGGAGCCCGTGAAGGGAATTCATACAACCTTTCATGTCACCAGCAAGGCGCACCTGCAACTGAAATAGAACCATTCTTTCAAAGACTCTATAATGGGAGTTACATTCTTATTGTAGACCGCAGATGTTGCAGTCTTATGCCCGGGACTCCTTATCTAGTAACTACAACGGCGAAGGTCAAGTGCTGTGGACGTTCTTTATTCCCCAGCTCCTTTCCAGACAGGGAGGCAAGGGCATGGCCCAGTTTGAAAATTACTTCTATTCGAATAGATACTTTAAGCAGAATGAAAACAGTGCTTCTTCAGACGCCTACAAGGCTCACGTCATCAAAAGAAACATATGATCTACAAGTCGCAAGGACGACTGCAGAGATACATACATTATTATCAACTAATTCCCCCGTACATTTTGCGGAAATCCTGAGCGAAATCTTAAATATTTCTGATAACAATGGGATCTCAGGGGTATTTAAGACAGTATTTTCGATGGCATTAACACCATTCAAAGCCATACTGGGTATTTTTCCAGATTTCGTCCATTCGATTTTTGGCGGACTTCCCCTGATCCTGGGACTAATTGCAGGAATCCTATTCCTAGTCCTTATTTTTCGTTATGGCAACCCATGTCACAGATCAAACTCTCGCGACAATGGAAGATACGATCCTAGCCATTGGATACCGGGACCGGATATCAAAAATCCTGGGACTCTCCCGGCTTAGAGACCTGAACATGACTTGGTTTCTATCATTTCGACCAATGTGGCAAAGGTGTGTTTTACCTGTACTAAGGTGTCTGCTATGCGGAGAAGAATGCGTGTTAGACACCTGTCTGACGCTACAATCGGATACGCCAGTGGATGCAGATACACTGTTGGTTCCTACCAAGGTTCACGCTTTGTGCTGCCCTCAAAGGCTGCCAATCCTGATGACGGCATTCCTGGAATCTTCACCACTACGATTGAAGAGTAGTGAAGTTCAAGATGAGAGCAGCATTGAACAGGTACGACCTTCTGTCAGCAATGCGAATCAGAATGTCAATGGAGACAATCATGCGCACGAATGCATGGTTACCCCTATTTCCGACTTAGTGGAACTTTCCCATGAAGCTGTTGACAGTTTTTTCGAAAGCCTTAATGATATGATGTTCTCTCCAGAACAGAAGTAGAGACTTTTGAGCAAGCTCGCACACGGCGTTCCCTGAATTCGGCCTTCAACTTTAAAAATAAAGTCACATGAACAATTCTTCCCACCAGTTCACGGACAACAATTTTTTAGCAGCCCCAAATTATTTTTCACAAATTTTTCGGGACACTTATCTTCTGCTTAAAGTAAGAAACTATTCCTAGAGAACTAAGATTTCTATTTTTAGATACTTTATAAACTTTAGTTGCCCGCTGGGATGTTCACAAATATTTTATTATGTGATGAAATGGTCTCGAACTTCCTTTCTGTATAGCCATATTAAGAGCCATTTCATGTGTATTTCTCATATACCAATAAGCAATAATGCATACAAATGCGTGTTTACTTTTGCATTTAAACCATAGCTTAAGTGCATACAATATATATGACTGCAATTTTTCAGTATATTTGAAAATTTCGAAATGCATTTATGTATTTTGGGGTGGTAAGGTATACACTATACTCTATAGTATGTTGTACTATGTTATACTATGCATAGATTAGTAGATATGACCATAGTTAGCGTGGAGTGGGTGTCGTGTATTTCTATAGGTTCTGAATCAGTCCCCCTATTCCTGACCCTATTCTGGTTAAACTAACTATCAAGTTAACTAACAGTCAGCCCATGAGGCAAGAAAAGCCCCCATGATGCAGATACCGTTATCTGACGCAGTCACACTACGGCACAGGAACGTGTTATCTGATTAGGTCATAACGCTTGAGATCTAATTAGACAAGCGACATTCCTCCAGCCCCTGATAAGGCATACAACGTTCTCATAACAAATCAAACCTATGACAACCTGGATAATCCGTGCGGCCATTGTTTTGATTTCACAGAGAACTTCAGTAAAAGAATGTGCTAACGAGCAAGTCGTATGACATCTTTATTGACGTATCTATGTCCATCCTTACGTCAATCTCGGCACCTTTAAGGTATAAATATTGCCGATCTTGCCCTATGCAAACACACGCGTGGTGACAAGACGGAGCAGCCATACTTGCCGAAGCCGAGAGCAGAAGCAGACCCCGCTGGCGCAGCCCCGCCTTCCTGACGCGCTGAGAGACGCGCTGCTATCTCAAGCCGAGAGACCCAGCACCGGCGCTTTCGGGCAGCCCTCGCAGGCAGCCTGGAATATCGAGAGCAGAGAAAGAGATACCATTCCTCATTCATCCTAAATTCCAGGTACAGAACTGAATAACCCCTCACAGAGAATTCTTTAGTTATTCACTTGGCAAAAACAAACTTAACTTAAACTGTAACTTTCTATTCCCGCCCACGCATTAGACTTAGGTCAGGTACACGGGGTAGGCGTATTTAGAAACACCAGTTGAGTACGTTTAGTCAAATGTATATGTGTATGTAAATATATTTTAATCATTTTAAACATCATATGGCTCAGAAACCATATCAA
Source organism: Lissotriton helveticus (assembly GCF_964261635.1). Classification (NCBI taxonomy): domain Eukaryota; kingdom Metazoa; phylum Chordata; class Amphibia; order Caudata; family Salamandridae; genus Lissotriton; species Lissotriton helveticus. The sequence goes on along the minus strand of NC_136060.1, from coordinate 458,882,250 downwards.
TGTTTTTACAGTATTATTTTATACTATTGCTTTTAATGTATGCACTTTACTTAACTATAAGTATTGCAATAATATCGATCCATTTCTCATGTATGAGAAAAGAGACTGATCAATAAATAACATCTTTTATTGAACACGCCCGTCTCTTCCTTTTCTCTACATTCTGATGAGACTAAGAATGCACGTACTGACTGAGTAAAATAATTGCCTTGTGCTCACACGACTCTCGAGATTGACTCTTGATTAGGGGAGAGCAAAGTTGTCATGTTCTATGGTTGTCAGAAACTAAATCCCTTCTTGTCTAATCAGGGGAGTTAATTCCTTCCTTGAACATTCGAGAAAGTTTCTAGCGAACTCTGAGCTTAGCTGGCAAACCCAAAAATTAAGTCTAGTATCGACAGTAGTAGACCTAGTTAACGTCTGGCCTAGGCCTTTACTGCTGTAGGTACTATTCCAATGCGCAGAGCCTATTGGGAAAATAGGAGCTACACTACAGCGGGAAGCCCGTGGGCGGCTCCGGGTGCAGCCCGGGCCAAGGGCGGGGCCGTCTGTGGCCGTCGGAGGCTGTATGAGGCAGGGCAGGGCCACCCCCCCTGGTTATTGCCTCGAAAGTAAGTGACAAGCTGTATGTTAAAATATAGTTTAAGCTATACATCTACACTACCTATTGTTAATTAAATTCTCCTGCGATTCTGCTGGTACCTGTTGAGGATTTGTTGCGAACTGGATGTGAAAGACAAAAAAGAACTGTGGACTACAGCGCACTGATTTTGGGTGGCCATATTAAGGCGGGAGGGAACGGGGTTGTGGACGGGGAGGTGACTGTTATAATAATTGCCTGGTTCTGTTGGTCTTGTTTTAAATGCACTTGGAATAGTATTGAAGGAGAAGGTTTAAGTTTTCGTGATACACCGCATTTGGGATAGTAATAGTTAATATCTACTTGCACCACCGCAAGGGCGGTTGAGAAGATTTATTAAGTACAGTAAGAGCAATATTAAACCATGAGTAAAAGGAAGGGTGTTGCAGGCACACTAGAAGATTTCATAATAAGAGCGGAATCGCTCTTAAGCCATGAAATCAAACTAACTGAAAGAAGGTTGTCGCTTGATCCATCAAAGCTACCATCATATAGACAACCAGGGCTAAAAACGCCACCCAATACAGTACAATCAAACATGAGTAACCCTATAGTGACCCCCTTCCTGCCAGGAAAGACCCTGTCACTTATACCAAGCATTTCGGGGTCCTCTAACGTGGAAACCACCTGGCATATCAACAAGACTTCGAACTTTAAAACAGGTGCGAGTGACAAAAGAAAAATCAAAGAATATACAAAGGGGGAAAACGATTGGTGGAAAAAAAGGGAAATCTGGGGGAACAGGGAAAACCACAAAGGGGATGCAAACAAGTTAGAATATGAGGAGATCGTGTGCAGGACCGTTGGAACACAAACTGAGATAGACGATCCTTCCAGTCTTGACAAGGCAAATGAAGTGGTTGGGGAGGTAGAGCAAATTGTGGTGGACATTCTTAAAACCACTTTAAACTCTGTGCAGACTCAAATTAATGACTGTATGGGCACTAAAATGAGGGCTATGGATGACAAAATTGATCAGTTAAATCAGGCCACAGTTCAATTAGGCACCACGATGAGGGACGGGATTAGTACTATTGAAGAAGGGGTTAAACTATCGGCTGAATTCAGGAACACACACAACGAAAGTAAGGAAGCCAGTCGAGACAAACAAATCCCAAGACTAGTGAGAACTGAAACTGTAAATAATACCGGGACTGTGGGAGAAAGAGTAGAGTCAGCAGGGGATAGAGAGGTATCTAGAAATATTGACAACCGGATTGAGGATAGTATAGACCGCTCACAAAAAGGCAGTCCTATGGAGATAGTTTATAGCTCGAAAGGAACTGACCTAATTCCTAATTGTGTTGTTCTAAATCTCCCCCCTGCTGCAGTTCCCTATGTTATAATATTAGCAGGTGTGCCATCCCTGAGAAGGGAACAAAATGAAACCTGGCATAATCTTAGGAATAAAACCATGGACTGGCTTTCAAAGTTCAAAAAGTTCAGCCCTCACAAAATGAATGAAATCTTAATGGTGCATAGGGTAGGGTGGGTGGGGGACTCTCCAAAGGTCATACAAGGAGATTGTATTGTTATACATTTTAAGCGTCCATGCAAGTTCGTAATTTGTTGAGAGCACATGAGGAGGAATTAACACGGAGTACTAATAATTGTGCCCTACTTTTAGGCTACTTCTATAGACCTGTCAGTGCAGAAATAAACTGTAATTATGATAATATTTCATTCCCCCAGACTTTCAATAGCTACCAAGAATTATCATCCTTGGAGGCTGTTGATTGACTGCAACCCACAGATGTCTCAGCAGAGGAAACATTGGTAATATCTATAGAAAGGGGATTAGAGGAGGAAACAAATGCTCCAATTACTGTGCCCTATGACAAATTAAGAGAAAGAAATGAGCAGGAAGTGGGTATGGACGTGTCGATAACCCAAACTTTAATTTCGAGCAAGGTAGGAGAGCTACCATTAGTAAAGGGAATTTTGAATACTAGCGATGGGCCGGCAGATGAGGTTATGATAGCAACAAGGGTAATTAACCTCCCAGAATTAAGCCTGATCTCGTGGAACATAGCGGGACTTCGGAGGAATGTTGTCGACCCTGAGTGGAACGAATATATTGAAACAAGTGATATTTGTCTCCTACAGGAGACTTGGGCAATAAAGATTCCACACAGAGTAGGATACAAAACATTTTATGTAGATGCAGTCCAATCAGTAAGAGGGCGGCCCTCGGGGGGCCTTGTAATATGGGTGAAAGTAACCCTTAATATTAGAGTCAATCAATTATGCATAAACTCACCCAATATACTCGGAAAAAAAATAACAACAACGGAGGGAAGGGTGCTTCACCAACACAATATTTATAATAGACCTGGCTCTGCTTCAAAAGAGTCACTGATAATAGAACAAATGGACTCTATTTTAAACTCAATAGACGTAAAGACAAGTATAATAATAGGTGGTGATTTAAATTGTAATTACAAACCTATTATAGGGATTGGAAATATTTTTGAAGACGAAGATAGCGCCAACAATATTACCATATTGCACTATACTAACCCGGTTCCGTGTACTGTGTTAACGGTCCAAATCCTGAGACTAGCGCCTGGGCATGGTTTGAGAGCGTGCAATGGTCGCTTGCCATCAGATTCACCAAAGACCCCCACTTTTTGCAGAAATAATTCCAAGAATAAAATTGATTATATAATGGTATCTCTTGACATCTGGCCTTACATAGTAGATTTAAAGATCATATCAAGAATAGAGAGTGATCATCGCCCGCTTCAGTTATCGCTCTATAATAAATGACTCCCTAGTGTAACAAAGAGCAATAAGACAACTCATGTAAGTTCTGATGATGTACTGGTAAGTAACAACCGTCGCTCACTAAAGTGGGCGCATTTGTTGGAGCATGGTGAAGCATTGGCAAGTATTTACAAAACGTTTACCAATACTTTCTATAGATACATGACTATACCACTGGAGGAAAACACATTCTTAGACTTACATAGGAGGTTTTTTACAGCATTAATCCCGATGGTAACTAAAATGCCAAAAAAGACTGTGGGAGATGCAAAATCTTTGATGGGAGGGAAATCTTGGTACAACAAGGACTGTCGGAAAGCTAAGGCTGAGCTACTACAAGCTATACAAAACAATAACATGCTTAAAATAAAAGATGCTAGACTTAAATATAGGAAAACACAAGAGAAGGCCAAAATAGCATGGGATGATGGGAATTGGTCAAGCTTGCTTGCTGCCGCCAAAAGCAAGGACCAAATGGGGTTTTGGAGACTTGTGGCCAAAGGAAATAAAATAGGGAAAGAAACAAAGGATGTCTATCTCAATGAGACTACTTGGGTTGAGCATTTTACCAAGCTATATGAAGTACCAGTGAATGGCAGGGTTCCATCGAAGGATAGATTATCACTTAGTCCAAGCGAAGATAAATTAGACTGTGATTTAGAGGAAACAATACTGGCCATCAATTTAGCTCAAAATGGGAAAGCGCCATGACTGGATAAAATTCCGGGAGACTTATACAAGCATGAAATCAGTGTCTGGGGCCCCTATATTAAGTATTTGTGTAATGTTGTAGCGGCAGGTGCAGATTTTCCGGATACATGGCGGGGGGCGGCATTCGTTACAATTTTTAAAAAGGGCAATAGGAGCGATCCAGTAAGCTATCGCCCAACTAGTTTAATTGATATCTTACAAAAGATTTATGCAAGTCACATTTTAAATCGTGTGAACATATGGATCGAGGAAAACACAGTCCTTTCAAAGTTTCAGGCAGGGTTTAGACCAAAAATAAGTACGGTAGATCAAGTCTTTAGATTTTGTTGTCTATATTGGAAGTATGTAAACATCAGGAAGGGGCATTTAAATATATAACCTTTGTAGATCTCAAGGCAGCGTTTGATATTATTCCCCACGATTTGTTGTGGGAGTCTTTGATCTGCCAAGGGCTAGAGCAGATTATGGGACTGCAGGAAAATAACTATGCTAAGGTTAGATGGGGCCTGAGGGGCGAGCTGACGAGTCCAATCCCTATAAAGAGGGGGGTTCGCCAAGGCTGCGTATTGGCACCCACATTATTCACATTATTCGTCAACGATATTCTATTTTTTCTGGAGGACTGTAAAAATGATGCACCAAAATTAAGGGGAGAAAGAATACCAGCCCTCCTTTCTCTGACGACACCATATTAATATCCCAAACGCCCAAGGGTCTACAATGCTTATTAAATTCATTCCAAACATACTGCAATAAAAAAGGCCTTGAGATCAATACTTACAAAACTAAATATATGGCCATAAACCCTCATAAAACTTTTAAGGAAAACTTGTTTTTAAATGGCCATCAGTTGGAATACGTACAGAACTTTAGCTATCTGGGTGTTTCATTGGATACTAAATTATCATGGAAAACCCGAATAGAGAAAAGCCAAATGACCCTAATACAAAATACGCTACCAATTACGAAAAGACATGGGAACAGTCTCAGTAAGGCTGTTTCCCCAGCACTAGAGGTATTCAAGTCTAAAGCCGAATCAGAAGCACTATATGGGGCTAAAATATGAGGAACTTCGTGCAAAAAGGTCTTTGAGATTAGCGAAAATAAATTTTATAGAGCATTATTAAGATTGCCTGTGTGTACACCATTAATACCAATTATTCTTGATCTTAATATAAAACGTACCGACCATCATGCGATTCTGAGACCGTGGACATTTTGGGTAAGACTTTGGTCGACATCAGAGTTGCTTGACTATAAGGATGGTTTAAAAGAAATAATAGAACTGGACCAGAATGATAGTATAACATGGTTAAGACATGTTTGTACATGGTTGAAAAGGATTGGTCTGTCCCATTTCTGGGATGATCCATCTACACTAACTAAAGACTCAAAAAAGTTATTAAAATCTTCATTTTGGGCATATATTGAAAGCAGTGTGTTAAATGATTACGCGGGTGGCACTCTAACAAGCACGTTTCTTCTGTTAAAAAATAGTGCTTACCTTGAGGAGTTTTTAGTAGAGGTATATCCACCACTCGATAAAACATTATACATGAAATACAGATATGGTGTATTGAACATAAACACAACTATAGCTAGGTGGTCAAATAAGAACATCGAAAAACCAGATGAGCTATGTACATTGTGCCCAAATGAAGCCAGAGAAGATGAGTCTCATATCCTTTTCTTTTGTCCAACTTATGTGGCAGCAAGGAAAAGATGGATCAAACCGCTCTGCCTAAATCTAGGAGTAAGATCATATAAGGAGGCAGAAAGGATCTTAAAAACTGATACCAGCCAGGTTATTATCTTTTGTATCAGTAGGTTTTTGTTAGCAACAAGTTTTGTACGAGCAAAAGTGGGCCTGAAACTTTAGAGAAATTTTAGTACTGCTAAGCAATCGACTATAACAATACAACAGTCCCTAATTAGGTATTTCATGCCTAATGAGATGTCATTTTTAACTGCATGGCTTATGAATTATTACATGTACATACATTAACTGTTTAACTTCTTAATGTTTTTATAACACTAGATTATCTTAATTGGCTACCGATTTAGATTGTGAATTCCATATGTACCATTTTTATTTTCTTGTTTGATGCCTTTTTAACTTATTTAAATTAATGTTTTAAAATGTAAGGATTATACACGTCCATTGGAGTTATTTTGCACAAACCGCTGCTTGTATCTTAACTTGGACATTGTATCAATATTAGATGATGTTTTTATGTGTCTTTTATGGCTCTAATGTACCAAAATAAATATTATGAATGAATGAAGTAAGGGGTGATTACACCACCTTACCCAGGCTGTAAGAACAGACCTGTGGTGTCAGTTTGGAATTCTAACCAGGGGTGGCACAATACATGCTTCAGCCCCTGGTAGGCCTAGGGTGCACCAATGTCCTGGTTACCTAGGGTACACTATATAGGGGCTCACAAGGGTGACCCAGTAACCAATCTGGTATGTACCTAAAGTCCATGGTATCAATTTAGAGAGAGAACAGCTAGGCTGTGGGCCTGATTAGCAGGACCACAGCCATACTAAAGTAACAAAAAAACAGAGAATCACAGCAAAAAGTGAGGGTAACCATAGGTAGCAGACCCTACTCTCCTACACCGTTGATTAGTGATTCACGAGAACATCCAATCTTCCCACAAACTCATCGATGGTCTCACCTAGTCTCTGGCTCTTTTGACTGAATATGTATCTTTCATAATACATATTTGGCACTTGATTCAATTTGACATTAAAGACTGTTTCGATTTGTTCGCTAGTCACGTCACCATCTTGTGGTATCTTTTTCATGGCTTCTTACACTCCTTTACCAGCCATGTTCCTCAGATACTTTATAATTTTGTTATCATCTTTTTCATCTATGAAGTCTCTAACCATGCCATCCATCTATTGCCAATATTGTGTTTTTTGGCAGTATCAAATGCAGTTGGTAGTTTTTAGAATGATACAGTCGTAGATACATTGGTGGACAGTATTGGTCTCTCAGGGGCTTTGTGTGGAACTTGATCAGGCAGAGCTTCCATAGCGCCTTGCGACGTGTTGACTGCGGGGATAGCCTTACCATCTTTTGCCATGTGGATCTTGCCTGTGCATTCCATTGGAGTTCTTTACTTGATGGCTGTCGGGAGAGTTGTTCTGCCCCTGTGCGGCAGCTTTGGTGGTAGGACACTTCTTCTGGGGATAACTCTGCACTCACAACCCCTGATCCTCTTCCTGGGGCTGCTTTGCAGCACAATGTGGTGCAACAATTCATTAATTGTTTTGGTAAGTAAATAAGCCTTGTATTCAAACTTGCTTAACTGTTTCTTCACAACACCTAGTTAATCTCTGCTTCGTAGCACATGAATTTCAATTAGATTTGTACTGAAGTATCGCTGTGTGCACTGCTTTTGCAACCTGGTTGCATCCGCCTTTAGCGTTCTTTACGCTATATAGCAAATGCCACTAATTTGCGTTATAGTGCAGTACCTTTTCTTGCGTCTGTTTCATTCAGTTCCTGGCACCGGCATGTATACTTTTAATGTCGCTTTCTTTATCTTCATGCATTTTATACGGGTTGGCATTGAGCTGAGACTCCATCTGTGCCAGTGTCGATTGTACACTTCAACTGCAGCTATGGCATGAATGAGAAGTTTGCTGGACCACCGCAAACTCTCTGGAAGAGCACTTTCAGTGTACGGGTTTCAGATCCCCTATCTTGTCACCAGTTGTAGCTGACTGCCAGCCACTTGCCAAGAAGTATGCCATACACTGAGAGTAATTTTACATGTCTTTATTTCGCTGTGTGAAAGCCAGAACTCCACATTCTAAGCCTGCCTTCAACCCATCCTTCTAATGCTTACATCACAGGCCTACAGTATACAGTGGGAACCAAAGGTGTTCCAGCATATCTTTATTACAAGACACTACACTAGGTTGCTTGTGCTCCAGTTTGGTGAGGACATGCTGAGGGCATGACCTAGCAGTTTGGGCTGGATTGCTTCCCTGAGTAGCAGGGTCAGGGCTGATTTGCATATGTATGGAACCAAACTGAGGTGGCATGGTAAGCAATAGAAAATGGGTTGGGATGCTGCCCCAAGCAATTGCTAGTGGTTAGACAAATTGCAATTATCTTTTGTATGCTTGATGTACCACTTTTACAATGCTGGCATTTATTTTGCCCTAACCATTTGATGGCTGCAGCTTGTTCCTTGAATCACAAGATGTAGTTGGCATTTGTGTATTCCTCACAGACAGAAACACAATGGAGGCAATGGGTGCTGGAAGGAAGGGTGCAGCATTCAAAGCAGGATTGGGGGGGGCGAAGCTATGCACAGCCCAACTTGCACTTCAAAGACACTGCCTCAGCTCACACACAAAGGACTTCACACTAGCCCATTGTGACTGCAGACAGGCTGGGACCAGGGCAGGGAGGCAGGGAATTCCAGACAATTCTGTGGGGGTGAATTTAAGAAGTTTCTTCCACTTCAAAGCTGGCTTCAGGTATAAAAATAACCCCCTCAGACCCACTCCTCAGTTCACTTCTGGACGTGTGGTAGGTTTCCAGAGGACTGCCCTGCTGCCTGAGGCACACTGTGTACTTCAGATGACTGCCCGGCTGCACCAAGAGGACTGCCCTGATGCCTGCCCTGTGCCCCCAGAAGATTGGCCTTCAGCTTAAGACCCGCTTTTCTGCTTGAACCCAGAACTTCCAGAGTAACTCCAATGGCTAGTTGGCAGGCCTCCTAATCTGGGCCTCAGTGACAGAAAAGCCTCCAACCATCTTGAAAATTGAAATGAAACGGGAATATTTGTATACACTAACTAGCAGCCCGTCCCGACGTTGTCCGAGTATCCCCGCTGTTACGCTGACTCTCCTCAGCCTCTTGAGAGTTCAGTGCGTGACAGCGTGCACGCGACGCTGCACATGTGTGAAAGAGCAGCCTGTTTATTTTTTTTTATCCCCGCTGGTACGCTGACTCTCCTCAGCCCCGGCCTGAGCACCGCTGGTACGCTGACTCACCTCAGCCCCCGCGTGAGCACCGTAGCAATATGTTATGGTGTGTGGCGGCTCCAGAACGCATCCAGGATTTCCGGACTATTTTCCACGAATATCGCGTGAATGCCTTGCCCATAGCTGTATGCCCACGCCCCCGGAAGAACGCACGCGCCCACAAGGAAGTAGTGTGAAGGCTTTGTTTTTCCATGAATGCCGCGCGAATGCCTTGCCCATCGCTGTATGGCCACGCCCCCGGCAGAACGCACACGCCCATGCCCACAAGGAAGTAGTGTGAAGGCTTTGTTTTTCTGAATGCCCTTTTAATGTCGGAATGGTGCGTCCATCGCTGTATGCACATGCCCCCAGCACAACGCCCCGAGTAGAACGCCCACGCCCACAAGGGACTTCTTTGCCCCTAAGGTTCTTTTACCCTTCTAATGTATATGGTGGGCAGCTGTATAGCCTATGTCCATCTGCTGCAACTGTCCTTTCCAATGCTTTATTGGGTGTTGTGATTGGTGCTGTGGTTCCTGAGATTACCCGCCTCAAAGGTTTGGACTCTCTCTTTATAATATTAGTATAGATACATATGGAAAGGACTGTGGCCTCTTTGCACTTTGACTAATAGGGAGTTGGACTTTACAGGGGTGATTCGCAAAGGTATTTAAGTGTATGTAAAAAAATAGTTCCAATATTACTACTTCATATACTCATATGCTTTTGATGATTGCCCACTACGAGTTTTCCTTCATCCTGTAAAGTATAAATCAATATCAATAATAAAAGGACAAGTTAAAGAAGAGAGGAGCTATCATTGTTATAGGGCAGCTTAACACCTTAAAAGACGGTTGGAGCATGCTGAATGCTTGGATGCAACATTTCTAACCTAAGCAGACAAGTTTGTGTTACTTTGGTTTGTCTTATTGGACAATCACAACACTTTAAATTATTGTAGTGATGGATGTGATCCTGTGAAGCAGCTGTTCTTCAGGACTACTATATTTCTATAGATAAAACAGTGCTTTGCTGATTTGCTGTTTTAGCCTGCCAGGTTATTCTTTTGTGCATGTTAATCTGAGCTTCATATGAGCCAAACTGACTACATAGCAATAAAGTGGTGCTCACAAAGGGGGCATAAAATGAGTGGAACATAAGGAGGGAGACCCATGAGACCGGAGAAAGAGGGTATCCATGGCTTACTCTGAGAGCTGAGAAGGGCAGTGGTGGCGGGTGGGTCACATAGACCAAGTCAGTAGCCACTTTATTTCTCTGTATGCTTTTTATCTGCATGTGATTGGCTGAGTTAAAGTGGCGGTGTGACTGGGCTATCATTGAATGGAGTGTGTTATCTTGTAGGAATCAGTATAGTCTATTGTGGACAGAGCCTAGATACTTCTTGGAGGCTGGCATTTTGTTTCCAGCACCCTCATGTGAATTTTCCCCTAGAGGATCTTGCAAATGATGTGTGGAGGAGAGCTGGAGGAGATACAGTCCAATAGTTTAACACACAAGCACCAAGACTGGTATGCATCTGAATAGCAACATGATGCAATGTATGCTAGTTGGGACACTGGGAAACATGCCCAGGTCCCCAACCATATGGGTGAGTCATGACCAGCGAGGTTTGTTTTAGATATAGAGAGCTTAGTAGTTCTAGTAGCATGCTACCGTAGCTGGGGGTGAGAGACAAAACACATCCTCACTGTAGAGGCACAGACCCATTCATTAGTCCCTCAAGGAGAATACCCCTTATTCTCATAGGGATGAGATCGACTTCTCTGGGTGGCTTCTGGAACCAGGGAGTGTATGACCAGCGAGGTCGAGCATGAGAACGCATACAGCACTGCCAAACTATTTCCCATCCTCAAACGATGCATTGGTCACACTGAAAGGGCACTATTTTCTATAACATTGTGTTCGTTACTCACACAGAAGGGAAGCTATGGCTGAAGTGGTCTGACCCACTGTGTGATCTGGTAGGCAGACGTAAAATGTGATTTACACTAAAATGGACCATTGGGTGTAGAGGGTTGACTGGTAATCCTTGCCTAGCCTGTACTTTTCAAACAATCAATTAATCAGGGGGTTTATAAAGCATGCTACTTACCCGTGAGGGTCTGAAGGCGCTGGGGTGGGAGTGGGTGCAGCTCCAGTTCAGTCAAAGAGCCAGGTCTTGAGGCTCTTTCTGAAGGTGTGGAGGGTGGGGGAGCGTCTGATGTTCGCTGGGAGCTCGTTCCAGGCTCTGGCTGCGACGTAGGAGAAGGCTATTCCTCCTGCTCTGGTTCTGCGGATGCGGGGGGCTCTGCGAGGGCGAGGAAGAGGTCTGCGGAGCTAAGGTCTCTCTTGGGTAAGTGGAAGGAGACTCTCTTGTTGAAGTATTTGGGTCTGATGTTGTGGAGGGATTTGTAGGCGTGGGTGATCAGTTTGAATGTCACTCTCTTCTTGATGGGGAGCCAGTGGAGGTTGCATAGGTGTTGGGTCATGTATTTGTGCTGCGGGGTTCTGAGGAAGAGTCTGGCTACGGCGTTCTGGATGGTCTGTAGCGTGTGTAGGAGGGTTCTGTTGATTCTGGCGTAGAGGGCGTTGCCGTACTCCACTCTGCTGGTTATGAGTGCGTGGGTGACGTTTTTTCTGCATTCTGGGGTATCCATTTGAAGGTCTTGCGGAGGATCTGCAGGCAGTTGAAGCTAGTGGAGGCGATGGAGTTGATCTGGCGGGTCATGGTGAGAGAGGAGTCGAGGATGATGCTAAGGTTCCGTGCTGCAGTCTGTAAAGGTGGGCGGACTCCCGAGGGCGGAGGGCCACCAGGTGTCGTCCCAGGCGGAGGTGGGGGGTCCAAGGATGAGGACCTCGGTCTTTTCTGAGTTGAGCTTCAGGCAGCTGCCTTTCATCCAGGCCGCTACGTCTCTCATTCCTTCTTGGAAACAGAGTCTGGTGTCTTCGTGGTTCTTCGTGAGGGAGAGGATGAGCCGAGTGTCATTGGCGTAAGATACTATGCTGAGCCCGTGTTGCCTGACGATGGCGGCGAGGGGGGCAATGTAGATGTTGAAGAGCGTGGGGCTGAGCGATGATCCTTGGGAAACTCCGCAGTTGATCTGAGTGGGTTCGGAGAGGATGGGAGGGAGTCTGATCCTCTGGGTTCTGCCGGAGATAAAGGATCGGATCCTGGAGAGGGCGGTTCCTCATATCCCTCCGTCGTGTAGTCTGGCTGTGAGGGTGCGATGTGAGGCAATGTCGAAGCCTGCGGAGAGGTCAAGTAGGATGATGGCGGCGGTGTGCCCCTGGTCTAGTAGCATGCGGATGTCGTCGGTGGCAGCGAGGAAGGCCGTCTCAATGCTGTGGTTGCTGCGGAACCCAGACTGGTAGGCGTCTAGGATGGAGTTTTCTTCGATGAAGGCAGTCAGCTGGGTGTTTATGAGTCTCTCAGTGACTTTGGCAGCGAAGGGGAGACGAGAGATGGGCCGGTAGTTTTTCAGGTCTGTCGGGTCGGCCATGGGCTTCTTGAGGAGAGGTTTGACCTCCGCCCGCTTCCAGTCATCGGGGAAGACGTTGATGGTGCGTCCTAGTTTGGGTGCGATGACGGCCCTGTAGTAGATGTGTGATGTGCGATGGGCATGGGTCCGTGGGGGCTCCTGAGTGGGTGTTCTTCATGGTCGCGGTGGCGTGCTCGACGGTAGCAAGATTCCAGGTTGTGATGATCGCCTTTTTGTCGGTGGTGGTGGAGCGTGAGGTGGTGTCCTATGTCTCTTCGCTGAAGTTGTCGTAGCGGGCCGTGATTTTCAGTTGGAAGTAGGAGCTGAGTTTGTTGTAGAGTTCCTGGGACGGTGTGATGTCCGTGGCTTTACTGGCGGGTTTGGTGAGTTGCTGTATGACGTTGAAGAGTTCTTTTGCGTTGGTTGCGTTGTTGTGGATTTTGTTGCTGATGAAAGTCCACTTGGTTTCTCTTAAACGCTGGTGGTATTCCTTCAGGGCAGTCCGGTAGCTGTTCAGGTGTTCCCTGGTTTTCCGGTTTCGCCATGTTTTCTCGAGGTGTCTGCAGGAGCGCCTGGCTGCTTCGAGATCGGTGGTGAACCAAGCTGCTTTCAGGGGGCGTTGTTTGCCGGGGTGGCAGAGGGGTGCAAGCTTGTCGGCGCAGCTGGAGATTCAGTGTTGAAGTTCTTTAGCTGCGGAGTTGGCGTTGGTCATGGCCCCAGGTGGGTCTAGGAGGAGGGTGGCGTTGAGGTGTTCCTCTGTGATCTTGCTCCAGTTCCTTTGAGGCGGGAGCGGGGGGTTTGGGTCCGGTGGATGTGTTGAAGGTGAAAGGTACGCAGTGGTGGTCCGTCCAGTGGCTGAAGTGGATGTGGAGATGGGGTCGAGGGTGTGTCTGGCTCTGTGCGTGGGGGTTGTGACGAGCTGCTTAGAGAGGTTGTCGAGGAGGGTGATGGAGTCGGGATCACTGCAGTTGTCGAGGTGGAAATTGATGGTGTGGGGTGCGTTAAGGTCAGCGATGGAGGCTGTGGACTTGTGGTCCGGGGGGTCTGTTGGTGAGGGTGCCCCGTAGCGTGGTCCTAGGGTTGTTCTGGATCTGGAAGTGGAGGTGTTCGGTGTTGGAGTGGGGGTCCCTTGTGTTGGAGGTGGAGAGCCGAAGGGAGGTCTTTTGGGCGATGGCGAGTCCCCCTTCTGGGCAGTGGGGGCAGTCCATTCTCTGGATCTTCTATCCGTCGGGGATGGCGGTGGCGATGTCAGGGCCGGAGGTGGCTTTGGTCCAGGTTTCAGTGAGGAAGGCGACGTCGGGCGAGAGGGTGTCAAGCAGGTCCCAGATCTCTTTGGCAGGTCTGTGTAGGGAGCGCACGTTGTGGAGGATGCAAGTCAGGGCTCCGGTGGCACGGGCGTCCGGCGGGTTTCGTCTGTCTTGGGGACACGGTCGATGTTGAAGGATCGTCTGCAGCGTCTGCAGGAAAACTGTCCTTGGGTGGTGTTCTGTGTGCTCTGTGGCAGGTTGAGTAAGTGGAGGGCGGCTGAGATGTATTGGTGGAGTTCCGGAGACCCAGGCAGGTTCCTGGCACTGGCTGCGGTCGGGTCACGGATGGGTGCAGGCGGGCTTGCCTTAGGCACACCTCTGGCGTACCAGCGACGTGACTGTGCAGCGGCAGCCATTAAGTAGGGGAGGGGGCGGGACTGGAGGTGGGGAGGCGGGAGCGGGGGCTGTGTAGGGGTAGGGGCCACAGGGGAAGCAGTGACAGGAAGGCGAAAGAAAGAAGAAAAAATAAAGCGAGCAGGAAGCAAATAAAAATAAATAAAATTACCCAAGTGAAATTAAATTCCCCAAAACAGGACGGGGACAGTGAGAAAAACCAAAACCAGAGAGCAGGGAGCGAGGGGGACACCAGGCGTAGCTGGAGCCTGGGTCGCCTGTGCGTCTGCGGCGGGCTGACAGCGCGAACCCAGGTGAAGTGCGGAGCTGCTGGGGAGATTGCTGAACCTGCACCGCGGTCAAGGAAAATTATATTTATGGGGAAAAAAAACTTTACTAAAGCTGGGAAGATTTAGTGAAAGAAAAATAGAAATGAGTGTAAAAACGTTTGGAAAAGAAGTTCATTTACCAAGACCGTTTGTCACTCTGGTGACGTTGAGAAAAGCAAGTTAGGCAAATGAATCGACAGACTCAGTTCCACCAGAAAGAGTTTTCAAACTTTCAGCAAACGGAGCAGCAGTGAGCCATCGGGCAGGGAAGCCGTGAGGTGAACGGCAGGACCAGCGGGACGCGCTGAGAGCGCACTACAGCCCCCAGCAGCACCAGGGGTGACGCGCTCGGAGCGCCAGGCGGCGCTGAAAAGGGAGACGCCGCCGGGAGCACCGCGGAGCGTTCTCAAACTTTCAGCAAACGGAGCAGCAGTGAGCCATCGGGCAGGGAAGCCGTGAGGTGAACGGCAGGACCAGCGGGACGCGCTGAGAGCGCACTACAGCCCCCAGCAGCACCAGGGGTGACGCGCTCGTGACGCGAGAGGAGCGCCAGGCGGCGCTGAAAAGGGAGACGCCGCCGGGAGCACCGCGGAGCGTTCTCAAACTTTCAGCAAACGGAGCAGCAGTGAGCCATCGGGCAGGGAAGCCGTGAGGTGAACGGCAGGACCAGCGGGACGCGCTGAGAGCGCACTACAGCCCCCAGCAGCACCAGGGGTGACGCGCTCGTGACGCGAGAGGAGCGCCAGGCAGCGCTGAAAAGGGAGACGCCCCCTCTCGCCCCGCGAGTCGCGCGCGCGGGAGAAGCCCGGGACAAGGGCGGGACAGTCTTAGACAGTCCTAGACTGGCCGGGACTGGACTGGGCAACCCCCCTAACATCTGTAACCCAAGCAAGTAAGAAATTTCCCTTTTCTATTGACTTTACTGTGCAGCGTCATCTCGTAAGGCTCACTGGGAGCTTTTAATTAAACTCACTGATTCACGCGCTTTATCTAAGTATCTGCTGTCTACTGGCAAAGCAAAGCACATATAATCTCAGGACAATCAACAATACAATCTTAATATGTCTAAAAAAAATACTAAAAAACAGCCCTCTGTTAACTCTAAGCCTATAGTTAACTCTAAGCCCATAGAAAACTACATGCTCCAAGTCATAACCAAAATAAATAAAGACAGAAGAGAATCACTGGGACTAAGTCAGTCGCCTGAGCTACAGTTACTAAGCCCAATCCAAAGTCCTCAACATTCAGGCTCTCTGGTTTTTGATGACTCCACTAACCTAATAGACATTACGGTCCATCCTACTCCAAACTTGGATGAACAGAATAGCCTCATCCTGGATGATGTCGCAAATATAGTGCCACTAGACCAAGGAATAAACATTGACCATGAACATGAGATTCTGGTGCATAATGTTGATGATTTGCCATCCCCCGAGCAGGAAACTCGACCTTCGAGAAAAAACAGGAAAACTCATCAAAAGCGGATGGGTTTACGCTCAAGTAATAGGAGGAAAAATGCTACTCCGACAGGGCAAAATAAGGCAAAAACCTCAGATGATGGTGACACTAATGTTCTTGATAAAAGCAATCATGATAAAAGCTATAATGAGGATGATTTGCTTCAGAAAATAGCAGACATTATTGATTCCAAAATTCAAACCATCATTAAGCCTTTAATCGCCAAGATTGACAAATTGAACGCGGAGGTAAAAAAGATGAGTGGTCTTCAAGTCAAAGCTGTGGAAGGGGTTGAGACGGTTAATACCTTAGTGACACAAATGGCGAAATCAATCGAATCTAAGGCAAAGAGCTCTATAGAAAAAGAGAGCAGTCCTACGCTCCCAGAAAGTTCAGCCGGGAATGAAACTCATTCTATTAATCGACCCTTGAACACCGCTGGGGTATCAGGACCCAAAGGTAATGTGCCAATAAACTGTCAGGAAATAGATCCCCTCCAATTTATTGAGGAAGCCTCCCCTGTGGTCCTGGTCCTGGCCAATGTTCCCCCGCCAACAGATGCACAACCCGAAACTCCAGCATCCTTGTTTAGTAAGGCCCTCCATTGGCTAACAAATAATACGCAAATGGCACCAGGAGGAAAATATCAACTTGCATCCGAGATTAAATCCACTAAGAGGGTGGCGTGGATTGGAAATCGACCGAAAGGATTCAAGGGAGATTGTGTTATAGTGACTTTTTCGCATCCAGGTGTTCTCCCAAATCTCCTGAACCATATCAATCCCCCCCAAAGAAGAGCAGTTAAAATTTTTTTATGGAGAGCAGGAGAATGTGACTTTTCCAAGGACTCCTGGACCTATGTGGAACACTGTGAGAAACAACAGAGGCAAAGGGGTTCCCCTTAATGACTGGGGTATGGTTCTAGGCAATAGATATGAACCCTTATCAGGGCTAAATGATTGTGATTGACTGGGTAATAGATCTGAAAACCTTCCAATTCCTGTTGTCACTCATGCGGCCAGGGAAATGGGCACCCGGTTAAATACTGGATTAACTGATGCTTTGATTAATGTAAGCAACACACAGGACGAGTCTGGTAATATGATTAATGCTCATCAGTGTATTGAACGTTCTAAACATACTACTAATAATGATATACTTGAGTCATATAAGATTCTGTCTCCTGAATTGGCTGCTATAGATGGTAACGCATGTGAATATGATTCTACCCAGCAACAGTGTGAAGGTCAAACCAATAGTACAAAACCTACCAGTGACAATATTAATATACAACGTACCTTAATGTCCTGGAATGTTGCAGGGTTAAAAAACAAGATTTTATCACAGGATCTCCTAACTTTCCTGGATTCAAAGGATATAATCCTTTTACAGGAGACTTGGCAGTTAGAACCGGATCCAATTCAGGGATATTTACATTATTTCATTCCAGCCACCCCGAGCTCAAGGGGAAGGGCAAAAGGTGGCTTGGTAACATGGATTAAGCAGAATAATGATTACTCAGTGCTACAAATAGATACCAATAGTCCTGATATATTATTGGTCAAATTACAGCGACCGCCAAGTAGGGACATCTTTATTTTTAACATCTACTCAAGGGGCCTACCGGGTGGTAAACCCACTAAGGCGGTTGAACTGTTGGATATTCTATTAAATCAACACTGTTTGAATGCCGATATTATTATTGGTGGTGATTTTAATTGTTGTTTTGAACCACTTGATAATCAGGACGTGGACCTCACTATTGAAGAGGACTTCATTTGGGAAATCCCACAGCTTTCCTTGCTACCCATCAAAAGATGGTCTGAGGCTGCATTACAGTTAAAAGTACTATGTGTTGAGTCTGGGCTGAGGGCCACTAATGGAAGAACATTATCAGATAAGCAGGGTGCCCCTACTTTCTCTAATGGAATTACTCAAAGTCGTATTGATTATATATTGACTAACAAAGAGAACTGGGGGAATGTTCTTGATATGAGGATTGAGACAAGGGTGGAAAGTGACCACGACCCATTGATTTTAACTTTTAAATTGTTCGATCTGATGACAAATGAGGAAGAGAGGGAAACTGTTCAGATAAACCTTTCCAATGATCAAAGACACATCAGATGGGCAATCTGTGCAGCAAATGAGGAAAGCATGATAGCTATAAGGGATTTAACAACCCTGGCCATCCAAGAAGTCCAGGACATATATGATAAAAATACCCCGATAGCTGAAATCAGCAGGATCCATGATAAATTTTTTAACAAGTTAAAATTGTTTTTTGTAAAGAAAGCTAAGAAGAAGCCACGTAGACCAATAAGAAAGGAGGATCAGTGGTATGACAAGACCTGCAGGACTGCCTATAGGTTCCTGTCAGATGCGGTAAAAACTAGAGATAAAACCAAAATAAGGGAGGCCCGAGTTATGTACAAAAAAGTGCAATTTAGTGCAAAAAGGGATTGGGAGGAAGGCTACTGGAGGGATCTACTTGAAGCCAGTAGGGAAAGATCTATGACACCCTTCTGGAACATTGTTAAATGGGGAAGGGGGTCCAATAGAGCAGAACCCACTAACCACGTGTTACCAGAAGCCTGGGTATCCCATTTTTCTACCCATTTTGCTGCTGAGGATGAAGGCGAAGAGGAATGTCTAGCTTTAGCAGATATTCTTGTGAGCCCCTTAGTCTTCTCCAAAGATGATATCCTAAAAACTCTGAGCTGTATACCTAAAGCCAGAGCCCCGGGCCTAGATTTTATCCCTGCAGACTTGTTTATGCACGACAAGGACCTATGGGCCACCTATATTCAGCTGTTAGCCAACGCTATTGCAAAGGGCTCGCCTATCCCTGAGACCTGGAAAGGAGCCGAGATTATCCCCATCTTTAAAAAGGGGGCATGCTCGGACCCAGGCAATTACAGGCCTATTAGCCTGATTGCATGTATACAAAAAGTTGTGGCAAGGTTACTATTACAGCGAATTCATGGGTGGATAGATGATCATGATATATTATCTCCCCTGCAGGCTGGTTTCCGTAGTCATACCAGCACTATCAATCAAGTTTTTAGATTTGTCTTATTGTATTGGCGCACAGTTTTATTAGGGGGCGGGATGCTTTTTGCAGCTTTTGTTGATTTAAAATCAGCTTTTGATTTAGTTCCCCGCCATAAACTGTGGAACATCCTATATGATCAGGGTATTCCAAAAGAAATCCTGTCTTTATTGATCAGGATGCATGAAAATAGTTTTGCTCAAGTACGATGGAATCAGCAGGGTAGTACCACTGAGAAGTTCCCCATTGCGAGGGGTGTACGCCAAGGATGCGTGCTCGCACCAACACTCTTCTCGTTATACATCAACAGGGTGATCAGCTATTTCGAACATCAGCCCACGGATGCCCCAAGGTTGGCAGGAAGGCTGATCCCCCTGTTGATGTTTGCGGACGACACCTTGCTGATATCAAAGACCCAGCAGGGACTTCAAAAGGCCATTAGGGTGTTTGAAGGATTTTGCATTGATCATGGTCTTGTGATTAACACCAGCAAAACTAAATTTATGGTTATGCACAAGCGGAAACACATTAGAGGTAGAGTCATTATGGATGGGGTCCAGCTCGAGCAGACCCAGGTCTTCAAGTACCTTGGTATCAATTTGTCCTACAATCTAGATTGGAAACAGCATATAAATGAATTAGATACAAAACATGCTCAACTTGCAGGAGTTCTCACAAAGGAGCTTTTTTCATCCCATACCAAACCAATCAGACCTGTCCTAAAAATCTACAACGCTAAGGTCGGAGCAGCTGTTCTTTACGGAGCAGAACTCTGGGGGTCCAGTAATCTTAACAAGTTGACGGTAGCACAGAACAAATTTCTCCGCAACATTACTGGGTTACCAATGTCAACCCCATTGATACCTTTAAAGTATGATTTGGGAATTTATAGCTTTAGGGACATAGCCAGGTATAGAATTGTGGCCTACTGGAGAAGGTTATGGGTAACTCCCGAGCTTTCCCAGTATGCCCAAGGCTTCCTGGAGGTGAGAACCCTGGATACTGCTAGTAAGATAGTCTGGTTGAAAGAGGCTAAACTTTTATATAGGGCATTGGGTTTATCCCAATTGTGGGATGATCCCCTAAATAGTGTTTTTCCACCGAAAAAGACACTTCGCGAACTCTATTGGAGTATGGTGGAGATTAAGTGCTTTAGGAATCATATTGACCGTTCCTTTACATATGATTATTTGGAGCTCAAGCACTCACCGGCCCTCGAATCCTACTGGGATTGGATTACGGTCCCAGGGGACCGGAAGAGGTACCATCAGTTGAGGGTGGGGACACTTCCGTTAAATGCCCTAATAGTGAGATGGAATAAGGTACAAACTCCAAGGTGCCCCTTTTGTCCGGACCATAACGAAAACATCGGACATGTGTTATTTGCCTGCCCTGAATATAGAATACCTAGACGATCATGGCTTAAACCAATTTGCATCCAGTTAGGTTTAAAAACGTCAAACGAGGCTGTCAGGATCTTAAGAACAGATACCTCTCAGCCTGTTGTTATAGCTATGGCAAAATTCCTCCACTGGATGTGGATAATTCGGGCACGCAAAATCTGTCTGGAATAAGTTTAGGATTGTTATTTTATGTCGTACAGTTTGCATTTATTTAAATTTCGATTGGCATCTAATGAACTTAGCTAGATATCTTAAGATTATGTAAAGATGTAAATAGGATATTTTAAGATTGTGTAAAGATGTAAATAGGATATTTTAAGATTGTGTAATAGTGTAAATAGGATGAGATAGGAAGATGTTTATTATTTTTGTTTATTTATTGTATTAACTCATGTGGATCCTGTATTTCTGTGGGGTGGGGGGGAGGGGTGGGATAAAAAACAACACATTTTTATTTTGTAAAATGTCTTTGATGATTGAAATATATCGAATAAAGACTAATTAAAGTGAAAGTGAGTTTTTTTCAAATACTTGGCACCTTAGTCTGGAGGCAGCCGGTTAACTTTGGCGCTGTTAGCTAAGAGTAACAGCATGAAACAATAAAGCTGCTTTTTTTTTTTTTTTTACAATTCCTGTTACTGGATGTTTGTTGTTGATATTAGATGTTCTAATAAAAGTCTTTTGCATTTGACCCAGAGGACGCTGCACAAACCCTGAAGGAAACCCTGGCATCAATGCTTTAAGGATCCCTGACCCTGCGAGAGTTCATCTCGCCAACGCTGTTCCCCGCAGTCCCCGCGGACCCTGGTGCCTGCAGGTCTCAGTCTCCCTCCCGCCGCCGCAACCGACATCCAGAAGCGGCATCCGAGTGGAGGGGGACACGAGACTACATTTCCCGCCCTGCTTTGCGGCGGTAGAACGACGCTGACATCGCGCCAGGCGGCGCTTAAAGACCGCGTCACCCCGGTGGAGCGGGTGACGCTGCACAAACCCTGAAGGAAACCCTGGCATCAATGCTTTAAGGATCCCTGACCCTGCGAGAGTCCATCTCGCCAACACTGTTCCCCGCAGTCCCCGCGGACCCTGGTGCCTGCAGGTCTCAGTCTCCCTCCCGCCGCCGCAACCGACATCCAGAAGCGGCAGCCGAGTGGAGGGGGACACGAGACTACATTTCCCGCCCTGCTTTGCGGCGGTAGAACGACGCTGACATCGCGCCAGGCGGCGCTTAAAGACCGCGTCACCCCCGCGTCGCGGGAGTGCCCGGGAGTGCCCGGGGCTAAGCCCGGGCAAAGGGCGGGCCCTCTACGGCCCTCATCGGCCAGAAGAGGCTGGGTTGGGTCATCCCCCTATCGTCATCTAAGGCATCGAGTTAATAAGGTATTTGCCTGTGCATTACAGTTGTCAGATAACTTAAGCTATTGGACACTGCATTCTCCTCTGATATACTATGAGGAAGCCAGTTAAAAAGTCAAAGATGCCTACATTAAGATCAAGTAAAAAATCCATAATTGAATCACCACAACCATTACCAACACTAACCGCCATCGACAAGATGTTGAAACACACAATAGGGGCGGTATCTAACGCTATTGCAAATACGGAAAGAAGGATGTCTTTACCACCCATGACTATTGTCCAAGACACACAGGAAGCAATCATCAATCTATCTGAAGTAACCCTAGACCCCGCAGAAGACCCGAGCACTAGTTTAGCTATTACTTCCTCCTCTTTTGTTGACCTTCCGTGCGCCCAGGCTCCCACTGAAACCAGGAGAGAGCGAACGGACTCACAAAAACAAAAAAAAGAGAGGAAATTAAACACCATGGTAAATAAAGGGCCTATGGAAGTTTCAAAATGCGAAGAAAAAAAAGGCCAAGGCAAAGCCTCTAATCATAATTTGGTGACACCCACAAACCCGACCACACCAGGAATACCTTGCTGGATTACCAACATGGTGGCTGACCTTAAAATGGACTTAGAACACACCATTACTGCGCAAATTAAACCTCTCATGGTCAAAATCGATAGGCTAACATCCTTGCTAAACAACAAGGTTGTTGGCCTCAAAGGTCAATCAGCACAAGACGGCGTCCCAACAACAACAGCAAGACAGGAGGGGGGCCCAACAACAAAACTAATAAAAGACAAGGCTGTTCCAACTACTGATCCGCCTGCAAATAACCCCCCCAGAGCACCACAAACGAATATAACAGATGTACAAAATGATATCACATCACCAAATAATGGCAAAACTAATAGACAAAAAATTCCCCAATCAAATAAACCGAGTCAAGGAACTGTTCAAACAACACATGGAAATAAAGATCAAACGCCGAAAGTTAACGCCAAGACAAATCTGACCTCATCAGCAAAGGCCATAGAAAACAAAACAGTAACCCGTTTCAGGACAATTAATCTCCCCCCTGAAGCTTCGCCCTTCGTAGTCGTGTTGACAGGAGTTCCACCCTTAAGAGAGGGCAAAAGGGAAACACAAGAGGAGTTAAAAAATAAATGTGCACAGTGGTTACAAATACACAGACCACTACCCCCCAACATTTATGGAGAAATCCTCACAGTAAGAAGGGGGGAGTGGATTGGTAGAGGAACAAAAACTATAGCAGGGGATATAATAACAGTGAATTTTAGAGACATTGCAGCCGTTAATTTTATCTGCAATGCACCTAGCAGTGCTCACTCACAAATTCACCCTGTACACTTATCTTACTTCTACCCCTACGCACCTCAAAGATCTGTGCAGAGAAATAGATTCCCGACAAATAGGACTTACCAAATGGGACCGCAATATAGATCGGCTCAGTAGCAAATGCCAAACCAAGTGCCAAATTATGTGACCCCAAATTATGATCCCTTTCTAATGCAGCACGCACACTACAATAGGTATAACGCACTTGAAGAGGTCGACTGACATATATGGGTATATTCACCGTCCACACCCATAAGGACAAGGAAAGAAGGACGGGTGACAATAGGAATGGGAACGGGGGTTGTGAATAGGACAGGACTGGTAGACAGCAAGAGAGGTGGTAAAAAGACTCTAAAGTCCAGAAGGGGAAGATGCAACTCGATAGTACCTCCAGACTATAGGATAACCACCGAACAAAGTAGGATAACCACTGAACAAAGTAGATTAGTTACCAATAGCAGTCCACTATCATGTACTGATACACGAATTACAGAAGTAAACCAGGTAGTGCACTCATTAAGAGGACTAACAGAACAACCTAGAGCGGATACTCATGAAAACCTACATATTGTATCCTGGAACATAGCAGGACTAGCGGCAAAATTTGAATCGCAAGAATGGCTTAATTACATAAATAAATTCCAAATTATATGCCTGCAGGAAACATGGGTTGTAGAACCAAATGATTATACCTTAGAGGGATATAAAAGTTTCTTTGTTCCGGCCAAAAAGGTATCATCAGGGAGAGCTAGTGGAGGATTAGTAATTTATGTTAATTTACATATCCAGGGAACATGGTTGAATCTGAACTGGAACTCTTATAACTTACAAGTAGTAAGGTTTCGCTCCAATAGATTAAACCTTTTTTTACTTAACTGGTATAATGCTGTTGGAACAATGGCAAAGGGTGCAGCTGTCAATGAACTGGACTCATGTTTAGAAAGACTGTTTGATCTAAATAAGACACCAAATCCCCCAAGTTTAATACTTTTGGGGGATTTTAACTGTCACCTTTGTGACAATCTAAAACCTTTTAACAAAGACTGGTCAAGATGCACCATTGCGAAAGGGCCGCATTTTGCTCATGTAAAAGAGGGATGGGACCTCGAGAGACTAACGAAAAGGCACGACTTGATCCAAACTCTGGATCTAGTAGAGTTGGGCGAAAATGGAGACCTCAACCCAACATTCAGAGGTAGAGGTTGTCAGTCTTATATCGATTATATTTTAGTCTCGCCCGTATTAAAAAGAAACATCAGTAAAACTGCAATAGACGCTAGCATCTTTAGCGACCATAACCCGGTAATACTCTCCATAAAAGGGTTTGATTTTAAAACATGCCCAAATAACACTGACGTGATAGAAAAGGCAGTGGATCAAGGAAGGAGAATCAAGTGGGCCAGGATTGATGGGGATAGATTTTATAAAAAACTCATAACAGAGGGTCTAAATGCAATAAATATATGCCTTGATCCAAGGGTGGAAGGAGCCCTAGTGGTCAGGGCATTTGAAGAAATTGCAAGCCACGTAAACAACCTTCTAAAGACCTCCAAAACTCAAAGTGCCTTCCACCCCCTGCTGGTTCGATTCCCTCTGTACTAAGGCGCACAAAAAATGAAACTTAGCCTTCATGTTAAACCAAGGGACAAGCTTATAATAGCACAGAACAGGTCTGAATACAAAAAAGCTTTGAATACTCGTAAAAAGAACTTACAAATTCAAGCTTGGGAGGACTTAAGGGACGCTGCTGAAAGGCGTGACACTTCAGGCTTCTGGAAGGTTATTAATACCCCGTGCTGCCAGGACCAAGGAGTACCAAAAATAACGAATACCATTTTACCAGAACAATGGCAGAATCACTTTCAGAGCCTCTATAACCACACAGGATATTCAACTCAGGGGGACGAACTAAGACTAACACAGCCTGCAAAACTGGACTTTTCCATGAAAGAAGTTGAAATGGGAATAGTAGGGCTTAGCAAAAATAAAGCACCCGGCCCGGATGGAATACTTCCTGATCTCTTCCTAAGCAAAATTGATCTGTGGGCCCCGTTGCTAACGAGGGTTTTGAATGAGGCAGTGGTGGCAGGATTGCCTCGCTCATGGTCAACAGCAACCATAGTTCCGATCTATAAAAAGGGGAACCGTGATGACCCTCAATGCTACCGCCCTATTTCCCTCATTGACGTGACTGCGAAAGTACTGGGGCGTGTCATCTTACACCGTTTGCAAGAATGGGCAGAGGAGCATCAGATCCTCTCAGACATCCAATATGGCTTCAGGGAGGGCAGATCCACCACCGACCAGTGTTTGAATTTGTATCTTCTGGCAGCAAAATATACCATCGCCGGGAAGGGGTCCATTTTTATGGGGTTTATGGACCTTTCCGCGGCCTTCGACCGTGTAAACAGAAGAAAGCTCTGGTCATTACTGATTGAACTAGGTGTGGATCAACCCCTTGTGGATATCCTTCAATCTCTGCACTGGAATACATCTGCAAGCGTGAGGTACAACCAAGAGGGAAATAAGACTGACCCCTTTGCCTGCACCAGTGGAGTAAGGCAGGGCTGCATCTTAACGCCCTTCCTTTTTTCCATATACATTAACTCCCTGGAAAAAGAACTCCTCAAATTACAGGTGGACTCGCCCCAAATTGGCCAACGTGCAGTGTCGGTATTACTCTATGCCGACGACGCCGTACTGCTGGCCAGAACCCCCCTAGGATTGCAAAAGCTGATTGATGGTTTTGTCGAATTCATGGACAAACTGGATTTATCGACAAACCTGGAAAAATCCTACATTATGTCAATAGGGCCAACGAAAAAGGGGAACTTTACTTATCACATTGGACCACACAAGATGGACCAGGTCAAGACCTTTTCATATTTGGGGGTACTGTTCGACAACCACCTAAATTTCAAACCTTTGGTGGAGAAACACGCAACAAAACTGGCAGCGTCAACAGGAGCCATTATGGGGTACGGCCAAAGACTGGGAAGGTGGTCCCCAGAGCAAATATTAAATTTATATAGATCTATCTGCTGTGCAAAGGTAACCTATGGTGCGGAAGTATGGGGTTTCATGGATAACAAAGTACAGCAAATACAGGTAGAAGAAAATAAATTCTTGAGAAGGATCCTGAAATTGCCCCAGAGTGTCCCGGCGTACATCATCCATGAGGAAGTCGGAGAGCCATTTATAGAAGACCGGATTAAAATCAAACCTCTCCTAGCTTGGGTTAAAATATGGACTAACCCTGAGGCTGTTTTAACAAGACAAATTATAATGGATTGCCTCAAACGTGAAAAAGGACACAATATCCCCTGGTTGAAGTACGTTAAGGACTCGCTAGAAGAGATGGCCTGTATCAACCTTTTCACATCCCCAGAATCCATAACTATCGAGAGCAAAACAATGGTAAAAAAACTTTTTCCAGAACGGTTAGGGATAAAAAGGGCTGAGAGCGAAAGTCACAAACTCACTGTTTCATCCTATTGCAAACTTACAGCGAAGCAAGGAATGGAACCATATTTGAGGGTCATGTATAATGCTCAGGATCGTTATTATATGACTCGCTTCAGACTTAACATGCTCCATCATCTATTTGCGGTTCCTGCTGGGTTCACCCACACAGTGGAGGAGAAGGGTACCTGCGGCTGCGACAACAGGTCTCCGCAGGATACCCTTCACTTTGTTTTATTGTGTCCCTTTTATTTGGTCCCAAGACGCAAGTTTTTAGTGGGGATTCTGAAAGAATCAAAGTTGAGACAAGCAAACTTGGCCTTGTAGTTCCTACAGGAAGCTGAAGACGCTCATACACTATTTTGCACCATAAACTTTATCCGGATAGCACTGCGGTTAAGGAACACTAGAGAAATTGGATTTTAGCATCACCTGACCCCGTGAAAATAATCTCCTTTCCACACTAGACTAATGAAATATGGTTTTAGCTAAAACTCGAATTTTTATTCTTTTTAACAGAAAAACATTTTTGATAATATTGTGTGTATATTGTATATGTGCTTTTATGGTGTCTTTTTAAGTACCGAATAAAGAACTTCAATTGAAATTGACCCAGAGAAATAAAATAAAATGTGCGATTCTCAGAAAATAATGTTTCACCCTGTTCCTGAAAATGTAAACATACTTTTATATTAACATGTGTTGTTGCGCGCTCCAGTCTAAAAATGTGTATACAACTGCATTGTGAAATATCGAAAAACAAAATAAGATATTTGATTTTTCTGTTTATCAGTGTCTAATTACAGTTTTCTCCCGATCACAACCAGTTTTCAGTATTCAGGTGTTACCCATGTTGTACAATTCTAATGTTTTATATATATGTCTTTTGCAGAATAATTGGTGATTTCAAGTCATTGTTATGACATAAAATAACATTGCCATGCAAATTGACGGTATTCTGGGACGGAATGGAAGATCTGTTTTTATTTTTTTTTCCAGATATATATAAAAGTGATGTTGGTAAAATGATATATTGTGTTGTGTAACACTCCTCACTCAGACCCCAGACCTGCATTTCTCTATTTGCAGCGCCTCTTGTTCGAGATTGTGCTGCTCGATGATTCTAGAACATTTTTCTTCGAGCAGCACAATCTCGAACAAGAGGCGCTGCGAATAGAGAAATGCAGTGTCTGGGGCCTGAGTGAGGAGTGTTACACAACACAATATATCATCAAATTTACCAACATCACTTTTATATATATCTGGAACAAAAATAATAAAAACAGATCTTCCATTCCGTCCCAGAATACCGTCAATTTGCATGGCTATGTTATTTTATGTCATAACAATGACTTGAAATCACCAATTATTCTGCAAAAGACATATATATATAAAACATTAGATTTGTACAACATGGGTAACACCTGAATACTGAAAACTGGTTGTGATCGGGATTCATGGCGCCTTGACGCCCGGTCAGCGCTATATCTCAGACCAAAAATAATACAAATAGAATGCAAGTCCCTAGGTCAATATATGTTGAAAGAGCAGGTGTTCTATAGGATAGTTGGTGAACTTGAAAGAGCTATTCCTAGCTACCTGCGGATGCTGCGTACGTCCTTTATTCTGACGTCAAGGACGCAGCGTTGAGTGATAAACAGGACGTTATATTCTTAGCTTTCCTGTCAGCCACCTCTTAGGAGACACGCACTGGGGAGCTTCCCTTGCTGTGGAAAAAACAGCCCCCCAGAGCGTGTCCTTGTAACCGCAGGTGCAAGCAGCAATGTCGGCCATCGGAAGCACCATTCTGGCGACACAAAAGATTTATGATTTTTTTGTTGCAGTTTTACATAGCGCTAACTCAACCCGAAGGTATTGGAGCGCTTTACATGAGCACTAATTATATTACTGTTGTCGTATGAAAGGCCACAGAAGACTATGAAATTACATCACAACAATTGCACATGGACATAATCATTTTTTGGTAGGCAAGGAGAGATTAAGTGATTTGCCGAGAATCACAGGTTGTTGAACCGACGCCGAGACTCGAACTTAGGGGCATATTAGCAACAACTTGCGATAACTATCGCAAACTGCGCTTAGCGTGATTTTTTTTATCGCCTTCTATCGCTGGATTTTATCGCAGAGATAACGCAGTATTATCAGCGTTTATCTCCACGGCGATAAAAAATCCAGCGATAGCGGCGAGTCCCATCTATGACGTGAGATTTCCAGCGATAAAAATCCTATCGCTAAGGAAAATCTCGCTAATAGGCAGGTGGGGTCTTAGCCGTAGAATCCACCTCCCATTGACTATTATGGCTAAGTTAGGTTTTTACCAGGTGTAAAATCCTGGTGCTAATTGCGGTTAGCGCACGTTTTTTTATCGCGTCGCAGGTATTGCTAATAGGCAACAGCTGTGTTAGTGACTGCTTTCAGTCGCTACCAGTTTGGGTATGCCCACTTTGCACGTCATTAGCGATAAATAACGCTGACATGCAAAGCGGGCCCCAAACCGGTCGCTATCACCTGGAAGCTGTCGCTAACTGCTGTTAGCGACAGCTTGGTAATTGGGCGATAAAAAAATTGCCGCTTTATTGGCAAACAGTGCCGCTAAAGCGGCGATAACGCCCATGCTAATATGCCCCTTAATTCCCCTGCTCCAAAGCTAACAGCTTTGGCCGTTAGGCACCCTCTCCCTGTCAATGAAGCCACAGAACTTCAAAAGCAACGAATACCGTATAGAGCGACCTTGTGTTAATGCGATTTCTTGACCCAGTGCATGCTGACTAAAGGTGCTACCACTTGATAAGAGCGTGCTGTTTTCAACCCTCTTCAGTTCTGGATCCCAGGATTTTTCTGTGAGATATTTTGTTCCAGACTTTTGTGCTCTTTGGCCTTGGCGACTCTGAGTGTTCTAAACCTGGGCTATATCCCTCTTCAAGCGCCATTCATCAGCGCACGATCAACCGTTTGTTCCTCTGTTTGGATTAAGAGCATCCTTCGAGCTCTTATCTACTGGGCTTTCATGTGGTTGGAGCTGCTGTACATTAATTATTTAGACTTTGGATCCAGGCTATATACAGGCTATATCTGTTAAAATACCTTCTGTTGCCTTGTCTTCCCCACCCTAGTGCTCATTTCAGAGATTTAAGTTTCAAGTGCCCTGTGGAAGGTGATTGCTACTTGCTAGCCCAGCACCGAAACGCTCGTCGGCACTGTGCAAGACAGAAACCATTGGGCTACAAACCATTGGGAGCACTTATTATATGTACCATTGCCCAGTATATTTCTCTTGGGTTTCTGACTCTTTTTTATATGTTTGGTTTGGCTGTGTATATAAATTGTTCCATTTGATGTGTGTGAGAATGTGGAGTGTATGTCTAGTAAGATGGATGAGACTATATGTGTATGTGTTTTAGGTTAATTTCACTGGGTGGAGCTCTGTTGTGGGGATATAAGAGAGTTTATCTGTTAATCCAATCATTCATATTGGTCCAGATATTTCGGAAAAATCTTTTTAGATTTTTTTGCTGTCCATTGTATATATTCTTTCATGTTTACTGTCTACCCATCTATGGCCTTATGGCCAGGCAAACAGTCAGGCTCCTTTATAACTTTTTTATAAATTCACTTTTAGGCACATATAAAGGCGCATAGGGTGGAATAAGATGTTATTTTTTATGAAAGGCAAATGGAATGTATTACTGTAATATGAAGCACTTTTCATCATAGTTGAACACACACAATAATCCAAACTGTACGTTTAAAAGGGCTTTATAAAATATTAAAGCCCAGTTCTAATGCAGATTATATTAATGAATGTTATTGCAGAAATAACAAGAATGGTGAAAAGGTAATATCTAACGCAGGGAAAAATGTAACAAACATTGGCAGCATATCAAGTGGTAGTCATCAGATCAAGTCAGTGATTGAATCAAGCTTTTGTTGCAATCATAGATTTTCTTCTTTCCTAGCCACAAGCTAACATCTGTATAACAATATCTTATGGGATGGGCTATGGGACGATAGGAGGAATATAATGTGTGGTCTTTCCCTGGTTTGGTAATGAGGGAGATCTCAGGAGCTGCCATGGTGGTCGTGAGCCCCGTGTCCTGTGTAAAGGAGTTAAACAATGACAACAGCTGATCCTGTAGATTAGAAAGGCATATCCTGTAAAAAGTAACAGGAAGCCCACTTGGGCCTGCCATTTTCTTTGTCAGAAGCTCATGTAGGGTCCAGTGGAGCTCCATGTCAAGGAGCTAAGCGTTTTAGGGATTGATTGAGTCTCAATAACAGTCCTGCAGATAAGAATCTTTTTTCACCACCTGAGAGATTATATCTCGTGTCTACAAGGAAAAATAATAGTCGAAAAAGGCCTTCTGTTTGGCTTTTTGTGGCTGTTGTCGTTTGGTCAAGTCTCTTGAGAGCCTTAAACTCTGCTGCTATATTCACTCTAGCAATGGCGATGGTCGAGACCAACCCTCTGATAATAATTTGAATCCATCCCAAAGCATATGGGTTGCTGCATCTAGGTAGACTTTAAGATCAAAGTAGTCTACAAAACCCTTTTGTATCTCCGCTATGTCTAATGGGTATCTAAGGAGGAGTGGAGGAAAGCACCCTCGTGGGTGGCTTCCACAGATCCCTGGACCACTGGAGCACACAAGTTCGACATGTGCATGGTCTGAGATGGAGATATCGGAGATGGTCACTGCTTCAAGGTCGTGAAGGTGTGAGTGTGTGAGGAAGATGTAGTCAATGCAGGAATAGGAGCCATGGATGTGAGAATAAAACAGGTAGTATTGTATATCAGGGTGTCTATAACGGCCAGCGTCAATCTGCCTCAGATCTGCTAAATTGCGCTTGAGTTGGGCAGACATTGTGCCTGTGCCATCATAGGATGCTGTGCTCTGATCCAATTTCAGGTCCCACACCAGATTTAAGTCACCTTCCACTATGACATCTCCCACCACCTCCCTTAATTGGTCTTGAATGGGTTCCTTAATGTATAGGTCCTGTGCTTGATTGGGGGCTTATAGTTTGAGCAGACTGAGGGGGCAGCCACCCCATAAGACATTCAGTTTTAAAAAGCACCCTTCCTTATATTTGACAACCTTTAGAAGTGGGGTGCAGAATCCCACCTCGCACAGGATGGCTACTCCTAGCATATGGGTGGAAGCATGAGCCTTGAAGCGACAAGGATCTTTCGTGTGGGACATGTAGCGGCTATCCTCCCTCAAGAGATTAGTCTCCTGGAGAAGAACAATGCCTCGATCTTGTTGAAGAAGGTATTGCCAAACCTGTTTGCGTTTATTGGGAGATTTCAGGCCAGGGGACCTGCTGTCCAGCTCCAGCGGTGATCGGGAAGCTGCGGCGGACCAGGTGGACAACAAAATCAGATCCCAATGCTTCTGTGGAGCATGAAGGGTCCACAATGATTCAGAGCAAGACGAAACACGACCTACTCCATTCCCATCCTGGCCACGCCTCCCTATGGCATTTTAATACTCATACCAGTAGCTCATTGTTAGCTAATGTGTTTTTATCGTCAGTTGTGCTGTGGAAAGGCAAGGCCAGTGTCTCTATGTTGTTGAACAAGACATGAGATCAACAGCATCTCTGTGTGACGATGTCATGTTGCTTTGAATGAGTTTCTTGCTGTGTTGTGGAATGTTTTCTTTTAATCCCCATTCTATTGATGCTTGGAATCTTGTACAGAACCAGCAGGACAGTTACTGGGAATTAAGTCCTGTGTAGGCTGCGTCCTACCTTGCTCCTGTGCTTTTATTAATAAACTACTACTTATCCAGTTTACCTAAGTTTCATACTTTACAGTTAGCGACGCGGTTGAAGAAGAAGCACTAGGAATCCCTGAACCCATTATTTTTTAATTTTTCATCATTTTCCATTCTTCGTTGGAATTTCTACATCATATTCTATCAAGCTGGAAGCTGATTCAAGACTTCAGTAATTTCTGATTAATAGAAATTTTGTGAGTACTCTTTTGGGAATTTTTATGGAAAAATTTAAGCGTGTGAGCTGAAACGAGACTTATTATTTTTTTTTTATTATGTTTCAACGCCTCTTAACCTTCTGCGCTGATTTACGAGCTACTTGTTTTGAGGAGAGACTGTCTCACTAATGCCTGCCTGGATTAATTGAATGCCGTTTGGTTTTATTGAGCCGCGTAGTGGGACCTTCATTTACTGGCTTGCCAAAACTTCCCCGCGCATCTTTTGAAATTCACTTTACCTCGTTGGAAGGATTGCGCGAGGTGTTTGCTGACTTCATTCATCCGGACAAGACTGCGGGGACATTCCTTTCATTGACGTGTCAACGCTGGAACTTAGCTTGCGACGTCTCCATTCTCTGTGTTCTGTGACGTGAGTGCTCTTCTCTTCACGCAGATTACATGACGCTACGTTATGATGCAAGACGTCGGCAGACATTTTGAGTTTCCTTGACGACGCATCTACACTTAGAAACTAAAGGCTATAATATTTGCGCGTTGACAGCTAAATAGCTCGTTTTACAGTTTTACATTTTAGTTATCAATTGATAAATATATTATACTGTTTAAAATAGGATTAAGGGAAGATTAATATTTTATTTACCTTTTTCAACATCTAAACAAATGAAAGAAGATTTATTTTTCTACAAAGACTTTGGTATAGGTATTTTTAGTAGGATTTTTTTCTTCTTATTTATATTATTTATTATTTTCACTTACATTTAACATTTTAGATTGTTAACTATGGCTTCACAAAATTTCACTATACAATTGCCTCAAGATTTTTGGCCTACAGGTTCTGAACCATGCATGAAGTGGTTGCGATGGAAAGCTTACTTCCTTAACTTCATTGAGACTATTGATGAAGACGGAAAAATTAAACCTGAAAGAAAAAAGAAGTTATTTCTTCATTCTGTAGGTGCTTGTGGCCCTAAGATTTATGATGAAATGATTAAGAGTGTTGGGGGTGGTGATACAAATGTATTTACTGATATTTTGAATGATTTTGACTATCATTTTTCCCCCAAGGTTTGCATAGGTATTACGAGATATACGTTTTTTCCGCAGAAAACAGCTTCCTGGTGAAACTATTGATGTTTATGTTTCTGAACTCAAGAAAATGGCCGAAGATTGTAAATTTGATCACCTTCAAGAACAGTTTATTAGGGATCAAGTTGTTATGCATGCCTCAGATCCTGCTATTCAGGATAGGTTATGGATTAATGGGGATTCTGACCTCAAAGATGTTTTAGCGATTGTCAGGAAGGCTGAGTTATCTGGCAGAAGCGCTAGAGCTATTAAACTAAATGACAAAACTGTTACTGACAAAACCGTAACAGATCAAACCGTTTCTAAAGTTCAAAATAAACCTGGTTTCAAACAGAAATTTCAGAATAAGAGTAAATCTCAAGAGGCCAAAAAGAATGAGCAACTTAGATGTTTTCGCTGTGGCACTGACTCGCATTTAGCCAATAACAAGTCATACCCAGCTCTAAAAGAGAAATGTTCCAACTGTGGTTTAATAGCACATTATTCAAGGGCGTGCAATATAACTAAAAACAAAAAAGTGAAGGTTATTTCTGACTCATCTTCAGATGATGAAGAGTGTATTGTAAAGAAAGTCATGCACTATTCTGTGGAGGAAAAGTGTGATCCTTAAACCTTTGGAAAAAGTTTTTATTTTTAATATCAATGACTCAATGAAGAAATTAGGAAAAAGCCAATTTGTAACTTGTTGATAGGTGGAGTTCCTATCAATATCTACGCAGATTCTGGTTCTCCATATACCATCGTTAATGAGAGGGTATGGAACTCAGATTTTGTGCGTTACTTAGGGAACACTCTTTATCAATCGGATATCTCTCCTGAAGGATATTTAGGGGGGAAAATTGACATGGTAGGGTTTAGACCTTTGAAATTTAGATTTAAAGGAAGAGAGTCTCTTGGTAAATTGTATGTTGCCAAAGAAGGACCTTCTGTTCTAGGTTGGCATGACCAAGGGGATTTGGACATCATGTTGGACCCCAATAGCCCTGACCCTGTCCTCATTGTTAACGAAGGTGTGGAAATTGGAAATCACATGCTAACTAAGTTTCCAAATGTTTTTAGTGGTAAAATTGGTACTTTTATGGGTTTTTCACACCGTAATGTTTTAAAAGTGATGCCAATCCCAAAACATCTAAAGCTAGAAACATACCTATTTTATTTCGTGATGAAGTAGGAAAATAATTTAATAGGCTTGTGAATGAGGACATAATTGAACCTATTGAATCCTCAGAATGGATTTCGCCTGTCGTTATTGCCAGACGTGCCGATGGGAAAATCCGTCTTTGCATTGACCTTCGTCACTTAAATGACAATATTGTTGTTGATAAATTCCCCTTACCTAAAATTTCAGAAATGTTGTTTTCAGTAAATGGTGCAACTATAATTTCTACAGTCGATTTATCCTCGGCTTATCATCAAATTTTACTCAATGAGGACAGTAAACAGTTCACTGCCTTTATCACACCTATGGGGTGTTATCAATTTAAGAGAATGCCATTTGGGTTGCTTCGGCCGCCGCCATTTTTCAACGTATTATGCATCAATTATTTGGCAAGCATCCTAACGTTAGATTCTTCCAGGATGATATCCTTATTTGTGGTAAGGATAAAGTTGAGCATAATACTATTTTGGAAGAGGTATTAACTATTCTCGAGAATAAAGGATTGACCATAGAATATTCCAAATGTAAGTTTGGTGTCAAATCTGTTACGTACTTAGGCCATGTATATGCTCTGATGGTGTTTCTACCAAACCTAAATTAGTGGATGCCATAAAAGAAGCTCCACCTCCTGCAAATAAAGATGAGGTTCGTTCATTTTTAGGTATGGTAGAGTTTTATGCGAAGTTCATTAAAGGATTCTCAAGTAAGGTTTTTAACATTAGACAATTACTCAAAAGTAATGTAAAATTTGTATGGTCTGCAATCTGTGAGAATGAATTCAACAACATCAAAATGGAGATTATCCATGCACCTGTTTTGAGTCCCTTTGATCCAGATTTGAAGTCTGTAATTACAGTAGATGCTGGTAACAAAGGTTTGGGGGGAGTACTCTCTCAAATTAATACAAACGGAAAAGAATGTATTGTTGCATTCGCTTCTAGAGCTCTATCTACTCCTGAGAGTACATTTTCTGTGCTTGAGAAGGAAACATTGGCTGTGGTTTGGGTTTTAGAACATTTCCGCAGTTTTATTTGGGGTAAAGAATGTGTTGTAAGATCAGATCACAAACCTTTGACCAAACTTCTTTCTACTGATGGACTTTACAATGCTACTGCCGGGATAGCAAGAATGTCTATGCGTCTTCAAGACATTTTGGTTAAAATTGAATATGTGCCTGGTAAAAGCAATATTCTAGCGGATTTTTTATCCTGCATGCCTTCTGATTTACAAGAGTGTGATGTGAATGAATGGGATTCATTACAGGTGGCGTTAGTTCATGATGAGAATTATTTTTGCATAGATAAAGGAAAATGGAGTGAAGAATATTTAAAAGAGAATGTTTTGGTTTCTGTCATTTCCTATATTTGTCATGGTTAGCCTAATAAAAACAATTTAACTTCTGAGGTTAAACCTTATTGGTAAGGTAGGAATGAGTTAACGGTTGTGGAGGGCACGATTTTTCATGGTGAAAGGGCTGTTCATCCCACTTCCTTGAGGAATCCTATTCTTCAATTAT
Organism: Lissotriton helveticus; assembly: GCF_964261635.1. Taxonomy (NCBI): domain Eukaryota; kingdom Metazoa; phylum Chordata; class Amphibia; order Caudata; family Salamandridae; genus Lissotriton; species Lissotriton helveticus. The sequence goes on along the minus strand of NC_136060.1, from coordinate 458,845,872 downwards.
GTCTAAGGATCATTGTGGAATAGTAAAGACCAAACAAAATGTTAAGAGATGGTACTGGTGACCTGGTGCTGATTTAGCTGCTGAAAGAATTGTTCGTGATTGTATCACTTGTGCTAATTCAGACAAGGTACTCAATTCTTTGAGACCTGATATGTGTGAACCTATCATTCCAGATGGTCCGTGGCATACTGTTGCCATTGATATCATGGGGCCTTTGGGAGATTTACATAAATATTACGAATTTCTATTATTGATGTTTTTTCAAGGTAGCCTAACATTACTATTGTGGATATGGTAGATTCTGTTAAAGGTTTAGAATTTTTGGACAGAGTTTTCATTGAAGAGGGCCTTCCAGTTCAAATAATAAATGAGAATGGAGAACTATTAATGTCTAGATTGGCTAATTCTTATTTTGAAAGAACTGGTATAGTTCATAGAACTACATCCTTGTACAATCCGAGTGGAAATGGTCTTTGCGAGAGATTTAATAAAGTACTCAAAAATGCTATCCAAATTGCTGGTGTTAAAGGTGAGGATTGGGAGGCGCAGGTGTTTAAGGCAGTTTGGTCTTATAGGACTAATATTCATGATGCTTTGCAAATGTATCCTTTTCAGATAATGAGAGGCCGTATAGCCAGAACTAAATGCAATCCTGACTGGTTACATAAGCAGTCATGTGTTGACATCAGTATGAATGAGGTTAAAAATAATATTCTTGAGAAGCACCTTCAATACAAACGCAATTTTGATAAAAAATTTGGTGATGGTTTGGTTGATGTTAAAGCAGGCATGTGGGTTAAAGTAAAAAAAACGTGGAAAGTAAAAAAAGGTGATTCACAATTTTCTGAACCCTTGTTTGTTAAGAAAGTTTTATGTAATGCAGTACTTTTTTTTTTGGAAACAATTTTTATTGTTGAGAAAAGTAAACATTTTCAAGGTTTACATTGTACATATCAATTGAGCACGATTAGTAAGGTGAAACATAGTGGACGCGGCATATTATTTCAAGGAAACAGCAGTAATGCAATCATGACATTTATACAATACAAATAACCCATTCCATGATTATCTCGTCTCCCCTCTTTGTCATTCCGAATCAGCATCACTATCCATCTGAGGCGGTTCACATATAAATCCTCTATATTCATTCCAGGCTCCCCAAATTTTGGCCCACTTTTGCGGACACTTCCGATTTAAGTATACCGCCTTTTCGGCAACCATCGCTGAGTCCATATCTGTACTCCAGGCGGCAATAAGTGCCGGTAACACATGGGACCCCCAGGCCTTAGCCACATTTCGTTTAGCGTACATAATACCAAGCATTGCCCAATTTTGCAGGGGGTTACTCAAATCCTTAGGCTCCCAAATGTTCAACAAACAATGGCATGGTTCAGGGAGTAGCGAAACATGAACCACTTGTGATATAGTCTGCATAACCTTGGACCAAAAACACACAATCAATGGGCAATCCCAGATAGTATGGTAGAATGTCCCCACCTCCCCGCAGCCTCTCAAACAGTACTGATGTGTGATTCTACCTATCCTATGTAGTGTGACCCTAGTGTAATATACTCGGTGTAAGACTTTCAATTGTAGCAGTCCGAGCCGCGACGGCACAGCGACCTCCTGAGGAGAGGAGAGCGCGGCCTGCCAGTCCGACTCATCAAATTCACCTATCTCCGTAGCCCAGGCCGTTTTAAGTCTTTCCATGGGGTCAGGCATATTGTATTGTATTGTATTGTATTGCGACTTATATAGCGCACGTATCACCCGAAGGTATCAAGGCGCTTGCTTAGGGAACCCGTCCTGGTATTCCCCTGTGAGATACCCCGGCAGGGTATCCACAAGGTGAAAGCCAGGCATCCCGCCGCGAGGGGCCGTAGTGGAGATTAAGCAAGCTATTGCCCAGAGTCGCAGAGTGTGACCCCGTGAGTCGAGAAGGCACCGGAGCGAGAATTGTCGAGTCCGTGGAATTTTTGAGCCCGAGACCCGCCGAGGCGGGGAATCGAACCCTGGTCCACGGCCGATCTCAGCTTCTGGGTCTGCCGCCTCTAACCACTGAGCCACGCTTCTCCACGTCCATATTGTTGACCAACTTACGATAGACCAACGAGGTCGCCTTTTTCAGCATGTGCTCCGTAAGCAGTCTATCTTCTAAAGGAGTGGATTCTAGTAGCTTTCCTTCAGTCGGAAGCACAGACTTGAGGGCATGACTGATTTGCAGGTAGCGGAAATGTTCCGCCTCCACCAAGTTGAATTGGGCCGCTAGCTGGTCAAAGGTGAGGATTGCACCCCGCCTATAGAGGTCTCCAACCGTCGATATACCTATGCGGTCCCAGGCCTCAAATCCCTTACTATTACAGAGAAGGCCGAGGCGTCGCGATGCCCAGAGTGGCGTCATCTGCGTGATCGTGTTCTTACATTTGAGGCGAGCAGAAGCCAGGTACCTTAGCTTTACTGTGTGAACTACCCTCGTACCAACTTTTGCCGGGAAATGCGTGCCGGTTTGTCCCCCCAAAGGAGACCAGAAACCAATGCGTTTATGGACGTAAAATATTTAAGAGGCACGAGAAACTGAGTATTTTCCAGTATATACAGCAGTCGTGGTAATGTCATCATTTTAAATAACGCCGCTTTGCCTAAAAGGGTCAGTGGTAGGGTGTGCCAATGCCTCACATCCGTGCGGAATCGTTCGAGTGGGGGAAGTAAATTGCGGTGGTAAAAGATCTCCTGACTAGGTGTCACCCACACCCCTAGATATTTAAAGGGTCCATCAGTGATCACCAGCAGGGGGCAGCCGTCCGGAAGGCGCAGTGGGGGCCCCTTAAGGACAAACAACACCGACTTGGACCAATTGATTGTGGATTCTGAGGCTCGCCCAAAAATCTCACAAATGTTAAGAAGAACTATGAGTGAACGCCTAGGAAGAGTTAAGTAAAGAAGAATATCATCGGCATATAGCGATATGCGGTCCTCCCAAGACTCAGTCCAGCTGAGACCCCACCGTGTCCATGCTGCCAACGGCTCCAAGATCAATGCGAAAAGCAGTGGCGATAGGGGGCACCCCTGATGCGTACCACGGCCCAGCCGGAAGTCCCTGGAAATATGGCCGTTGGCTACAACATATGCAAGCGGATTTGTATACAGGAGTTTCACCTACGCACACAACTTTGGTCCAAAGCCTAAATGTCGCAATACCGCAGATAGATACGGCCACTCGACCATGTCGAAGGCCATTCGTGCATCCAAAGAAAGGATCACAGCCGGTTCCGACAGAGCTGGGATCTGCGCCAACACCGCATGGACTCGTCTTAAATTGAGAGCAGTGCTCCTGTTCGGCATGAATCCGGATTGATCCGGGTGAATAAGTGTCTCTAAGTGCGGGGTTAGTCGTACAGCTATAATTTTGGCCAGTATTTTCGCCTCCGCATTTAATAATGAAATAGGAAGATATGATGTACATTAGTCCGGAGGTTTGCCAGGTTTTGGTATGGCTATAATCGTAGCCGTCCGCTGATCACGGGGCAATTCTCCCGTAGCCAAGCTGTCTTCAAACATTCGCAACTGATGCAGAGCCGCATGATCAGAGACGCGCTTGTAAAGTTCTATGGGGACCCCATTCGGCCTCATGGCCTTACCTGACTGCAAAGAATGAATAGCACCCAGGACCTCATCTGTCGTAAAGTCCGACTCTAACAGGTCGGCGTCGGACTCCGAAAGGGAGGGCATTTGGATATCTTTAATGTAGGTCTGTGCCTCTTGTGAGGACATACCGGAGGAGGGGGTGTAAACCTCTTCGTAATAATTGGCCAAGGTGTCTACTATATCCATAGGGGTAGTGTTTACCTTACCGTCGGCGGTGCGAAGCTGCGCTATCATCCTCTGGGCCCTGTCTTTCTTTTCCAACCATGCCAGAAGTCTCCCTGCCTTATATGCAACCTCGTATATAATATGTTGAGTGCGCATAAGCCGCTGTCTAACCTGCACTCGCTGATACTCCGTTAATTCTGCCTGTTTAAGGTGCAGCTGGCGCGCAGCCTCCTCAGTAGGATCAAGATCATGTTTGGATTGTAGAATGTCCAAGTCGTACTCTAGTACTCTAAGGTCTTCTTGCACAGTCCATTTATGACCTGTTATGGAGGCTATCGCCTGGCCCCCCAGCACCGTTTTGTATGCTTCCCACAGGACCCCCCGGCGAGTCAACGGAAGCGGTATTTTCTTGGAAGTAGCACTTCATAGCCGTGACCAGGTCTTTTCTGATTTGCGGACATTGTAAATAGTGAGGCCAAATTGGGAAGATACGCCTCCGGGCTTTCACATACGAGGAGTATATCATGGAGACTGGGGAATGATCTGAGATACCCCTCGGGCCTATCTTTACCTCAGTTATATGGGACAGGCTGTCAGCAGAGAAAAAAAATGATCAATACGTGAGAGACTATTGTGTACCCCAGAGTAAAAGGTGTAGCCTCGATCCCCGGGGTGTTTAAACCTCCACCCATCCATAAGACCCATAGCCTCTACATACCCATTCAGCCGCGCTTTATGCAACCCTGTCACCCTGCTGGGGTGACGGTCATGTCCCTCGTCCAGAACTGCATCGAAATCTCCGCCCAGTATGAGTTCGCCCTCCGGCAGCGTCAGTAGAAATGCACTGACGGCGGGGAGAACAACTGAATGCAGGGCAGGTGGAATGTATACCGATACCACATTAAACCTCTTTCCCTCCCATAAGCAGGAGATAGCTGCAAACTGTCCTTATGCATCCTTCCACACCTGTTTTATTATCACAGGAAAGCGTTTACGCATCAGGATTCCCACCCCCCTGGAGCCGGAAGAAAACTCAGAATGCACTGCCATCGCATAGCCCCATCGATCCAAAGCCTTACATGTCGAACCTACCAGATGCGTCTCTTGAAGCAATACCAATGCTGGGGCTGCCCTACGTACATATTGCAACACTAATCGCCTCTTAATTTTATCTCCCAAGCCGCGTACATTCCAGGTGACCAGGGTTAAAGGGGACACCGGAGCCAGGACCGGGCGGTATCATCTGCTATCTTGTCACCCAAGACCTCGTTTGCCATCACGTTTATAACATCCTTGAAAGCTCATCCCTGCATCACACATTTGCTCGCCCGTATCCTTGAAGTACAGCCCAAAACTAAAGCACAGAACAGAGTGCAACCAACCCGAGTGCAACCAGCCTGTCCCCCTCTCCAACACCTTCATCTGAATTCGTACAGTTTCACAGTAGTCAATTACATTGGATTGTATTGTCTCGATAACCCCCACTCAACTCCCCTCCACCCCCCATCCTGCTTCCCTGCCCATGGACCTCGAACTGCCCACCCCCCAACATTGCAGAGTGCCTATAGGTTCCCTACCTGTGCTAAACTTGCAGAGGTGATGCGCGCTCAACAGACCCGTTGCACCTACAGTAGCCTCAATAGAACAGTACTTGATATTATAAGGCACCGCCTTTAGAACAGTATCATAACATGTCTACGCTAAACCATAAATCTGACCTGTTACATATCTGGAACTTTGGGTTCCAGCACCCCTGAGACTTACATGCCTCTCCATCTGATCCCCGACCCCTCAGCTCCAAATCCTGCCCATTACTTGCGAGTGTCCTCAGGAGTAGCCCCTTCTGGAGATGATTAATGTCACTCATCCCTGTTCGTCCAGGTTACTGGCCTCCAACACATTCTCAGTCACTGAGTCACCAGGCCCTTCACATCCCTTCCGATCCGCCCCGTCGCGGCAGGTACCTCTCATGTCACCGACCCTTGTCCACCCCTCCAGCCATTTCCAGGTTGCTTCTGGAGAGATGTTTTTCTTAGTATCAGTATGAGTGTTTGTATGGTTTGGTGGGTATTACCTAGCACATAGATGCACGAATGACTGACTCTCTCTTTGTATGTGTTTTAAAGACAGCATATGTGCAGGACTGTATGGGTGGATGAGTGTGTATATGTGTGTGTTAGTGAGTGAATGACTGTCTCACTAGTGTCTTTATCAGTAACTACATATGTTTTAATCTAGTATATGTGAATATTGATGTATATAAGTGAGTATATGTGAGAGTAAGAGATTGTAAGAGTTCCTGTTTAAATTAGTATGTGTTTCTATAAGTGATTGTTTAAGAGAGTAAGTATGTGTAAGTTTTTTTAGAAGTAAAGTGGTAGTGTGTGTATAGCTGTATATGCAAATAAATGGATGTTTAATAGTTTATTTGCATGTGTGAGTATGTGTCAGAGTACCTTTTAGATGACTGTCGGTGTGTAACAGGATGTATAGGTGTATCACTACATATGATGAGTGAGTATATGTATGAGTGACTATATAGAACTGTTGGTGAATGAGTGGATGTGTATATAGCTGGCGAACGCCAGTAGGTTGTTATAGTTAGGATTGTTTTCCATAGGAAATCCGCAACATTCTATTGAGAATAACTTTGGCGCCGGTGGACGAATTTTCGCGAATTTCTCAAAGAAGATGGCCCGCTCCGCTCCGCTCCGCTCCTTCCCTGAAAATTTGGGGGGGATTCGTGAAGTTGGGGCCGAGATAAAAGGGGGTCCCAAAACGTGTTTTCCCCATTTTAATTTCCATAGGGCGGTTGGACTCACTTTTAGCCCGAATGGCTGAATGGATTTCCAGAAAACTTGGCAAAATTGTAGGGACTGGTAGCCCGATGTGCCTTTGCTATGTCTCAAGATATGTGCTCCAGTAGATTTTGAGTAATTTAGGTTAAAAAAAATATATATATCTATGAGCGCACCCGGGGAGCGCACCCGGCACGTAACGCGAGTTCGCAAACGGAAAGCTGATTGGCTCTCGGGTGTTTGTCAACATTCTAAACAGTCCGGAGCGGCTGCCATCTTGTGTGTCGGTAGGATCGAGACACAAGAGGTGGCAAAAACAAAGGGGGAAATGACCCCATAGGTTTGATGTGGGGGCCATAAAAGGGCTTTGCGGGTCAAAAAGACGGATCACGCGGCTACGCGATACGTCATGATGATGTTTTCGTTCGGGGCAATAGCGCTAACGGGACAAGAAAATAAAAAAAAACATAAAATTATAGTATTACATAATTATACAATATAAAATTCATTATAAAAAATATTACATTTCATACCTATAGAGATTTGCTATTAAAAAAACCTATGAAATTCGCTGAAAAAACCATAGGTTTCACACCAGTTATAGTTAGGAATCAGCATTTAAAAAAACCTATTAAATTCACTGAAAAAACCATAGGTTTCACACCAGTTATAGTTAGCTGGAAATTTTACTCGCATAAAACCATTGAAATTCCCACGTTATAGTTAGTTGGACTCACTATAACTTGCGCGTGCAATGCACTGCTGATGACGTCACATATTACATCACTCATGACATGGTCAGTGACATCACTCATGACATCACTGATGACACCATCCTTGTGACAGAGTGACAGACCTCCTTTCACTGTAATGTAACCCTTGAAACACATATTCAATAATAGAAACTAAAATTTTCAAAAAAATGGAGATACCCATACCAGTTACAACAACCAATTGAATAATTCCACCATCTATATACACATCCACTCATTCACCAACAGTTCTATATAGTCACTCATACATATACTCACTCATCATATGTAGTGATACACCTATACATCCTGTTACACACCGACAGTCATCTAAAAGATAGTCTGACACATACTCACACATGCAAATAAACTATTAAACATCCATTTATTTGCATATACAGCTATACACACACTACCACTTTACTTCTAAAGAAACTTACACATACTTACTCTCTTAAACAATCACTTATAGAAACACATACTAATTTAAACAGGAACTCTTACAATCTCTTACTCTCACATATACTCACTTATATACATCAATATTCACATATACTAGATTAAAACATATGTAGTTACTGATAAAGACACTAGTGAGACAGTCATTCACTCACTAACACACACATATACACACTCATCCACCCATACAGTCCTGCACATATGCTGTCTTTAAAACACATACAAAGAGAGAGTCAGTCATTCATGCATCTATGTGCTAGGTAATACCACCACCAAACCATACAAACACTCATACTTATACTAAGAAAAACATCTAATAACCCATATACATACACATGTAGCTACTCACCAACCCATGCAGCCACTTATACACAAAGTGAAACACTAATACATATATTTAAATATTTAAGCATTACTCACTAATATATGTATTCACTAAGATACACTTAATAAGCCAGTTAACCAATCAATAAAAAAAAAAATCCATGTAAACACTTATTTAAACATTTATTCTTCCATCAACTTTTACATATACATATATAACACATTTATTTTTCAGAAAGACACACATTCACTGGATGGTGTCATCAGTGATGTCATGAGTGATGTCACTGACCATGTCATGAGTGATGTAATATGTGACGTCATCAGCAGTGCATTGCACGCGCAAGTTATAGTGAGTCCAACTAACTATAACGTGGGAATTTCAATGGTTTTATGCTAGTAAAATTTCTAGCTAACTATAACTGGTGTGAAACCTATGGTTTTTTCAGTGAATATATATATATATATCTATATATATTTGGGTATTAGGTGGGAGCCACTGTTTTACAATGATGATTTTGTGGCTTTAGCACTTACACTGAGCTGCAGGAGGATTTGGGTGATATTTTCTCCTGTCCTTTGCTTTCCATGTGATGGAGCACTAGGCGGGTATTACAGTTTATCCTGCGATGAGTCTTTTAGTTGCCTGAGAGATAAAGGGGAGTTAACATCAATCCAACAATGTCAATTTACAGTGTAGCCCATTTGGCCACACATTAAGGACTAGAAAGTAGAAAGAAAGGTTAAATGAGTTTTACTACAAATTATGGACCAAACTGTTATATATGAATTTTAATAACATATTGTAAGATACAGAATTACCAAAAGTAAACCTAAACGTCGAATGTCACGAAGTCTTAGTAGCATAAGGGATACAAGAAATTCAGTTGCAGCAATGCAAAAGATAAAAAATAGGATTTTATAATCAGTGTACAGGTTTTGATCCTCCGGTCTCTGCATGAATAAATCTAAAGCTGCCTAAATTAGTCCTAAACTTAAGTTGGGGAAACCTAGTTCAATCAGGGAAAGCAGGAACATGTCAGTATTGCTAGGATTTCAGTAGAAAACCCCTAAAAGGGAAACAAGCATTTAGCATAATTACACTCTCAAGAATAGGGTAAGTACAGGGCGATCTGCTGTAAAGACTAAAGTGTGAACATCAATTATACCCACAGAACATTTAGGAATTCCACATCATCAACTTCAGTAGTCTTCCATCTTCTCACAGTGGAAATTGGCAACTTCACTTTATTTTTCCATCCTTGGGTTTGAACATCAGGACGACCTCAGATGTCTCCCTGCTCCTGATATGACATGAATCGGGTTCTTCTCATAGTTTGTTAGAACCTCTCATTCTTGCCAAAAATTCTCCCCCCGGACCTAACTATTTCTGACACACAATATACCTATCACTCGCTATGAGATCATGTGAACGCACCTGCAAAAGAAAGAACATTGCAGCGTAAACAACTTTTACCTTGAAGGTTAAACATTAAATGCAAATGCTTAAGGCCTCTGGTTAAGCTAACATAGGAAGACAGTGTACATTTTGAATACATGATTATGTATTCACTGATTATCACATAATGAATGCAAAATATTGAAGGTGTGCATTAGTATACAAGAAATAAAATGTCAGTAAAATCAGTACACCTCGAAGTACACAGCGCGTGCAACGAAAATCTTTTTTTTTCCGTTACTTACCTGAAATCGTTTGCCTCTTTTTGCAACCTCCCACCCTGTCACTCCCCCACCCACGTCACCGCCCTGTGGCACGCCCTATACGGGCCGTGGCTGGGTACAGTTGCACTCGGGGTCAGAGGAGTGACGGGTCCAGTACACCCCAGTTTTGGCTGTATTTTAATACCAAACCGAAAGCCAGAAGGACCAGTTAATAAGCTTACATTTGGCCTTGTGTCACCTTTTCTAGGGTGCAGGGTGTAGGAGCAGGTCAGAAACACTTAGGGCCACATGTATCAAGCATTTTTGTGTTCGCAAACAGGCAGATTGGCCGATTCCAACCGGCCTGTTTGCGAATGCAAAAAATGCTTTTCACATGTATCATACCCTGTTTTGCGATTCGGTAACTTGTTACGGAATCGCAAAATGGGTTTGCCATTATCTATTTAGAAGGGGCATGTTTAGGGGGTCCCTTCCAAATAGCAAATCCTAATGGCATGTATAAATGTTTTGTGACTGTGAATTCGGTCGCACAACATTCGCATTTTACCACCTACTTCAAGTAGGTGGTAACCCAATTTGCAAATGGGACAAGTTCCTCAATGGACACCTGCCTGCTCTTAGAAAATGAACAGAAAACATTTCTTTTTTTTTAAAACACCACCCGTTTTTCTTTAAGGAAAATGGCCTGCATTTAAAGAAAAATATTGCTTTATTTATAAGCAATCATGGACATGGTGGTCTGCTGACCCCACCATTACTGTTATTTTAGCGATTCCTAGGTGGTCGCAAATTGAGGCCTACCTTATTAATATTAATGAGATAGGTTGATTAGCGACCCCCTAGGAATCGCTAAATGAAACTCTTGGGGCCAGATGTATCAAGAATTGCATTTGCGATTCTTAAATAGCGATTTTCACGGATTCACTATTTAAGAAAAGCAAAATGCAATGTATGTAGGATTTGCAAAAAAAATGTGAATCCTACACATTCCTTAATAGCAAATCGCAAATTGCGATTTGCTATTAAGGAATACTTTCCCATTCATTCCTATGGGCCTAGAGGCCCATAGGAATGAATAGGATTGCATTCGCAATTTGCGAGTACCAAATTGGTACTCGCAAATTGCGCATGCAATTTCAAGGGTGCCAAAAGAACACCCTGTTTTGCCCCTAAAATATGCATCTGTGCATGTGGCACACATACATGCCCTAAGGAAAATGCCAAAAAGTGCATTTTAAAAGGAATTTGCAAATTACCACCAACTAGAAGTTGGTGGTAATTTGAGATTCCTTAAAGCAAGGTCGCACTTTTTTATTGTGTCCTGCATTGCATTTAAGGAATCGCAAATTGTGATTCCCTAAATGCATTCGCAATTTAGGAAATCGCAAAAAATTGCGATTACTTATATTGCGACAGCAAAACGTTAGAATCGGTCCGTTTCCGAACGCAAAATGGCATGAGACATGTGGCCCTTTGAGTTTCATGCCTTGGAAATAGCGATTACCTAATTGCGATTCCTAGAAAATTGCAATTAGGTAATCGCTATTTCCAAATTTGATACATGTAGCCAGCAGGTGCTGCTCCCTGTTTCCGACTGTACGCTATAAGGCCCCTATCAGTGGACCCCGAAGAGTATCGGGATATGGCCCCTTATCTAGGTCAGCGATGGCGTCCGATAATGCTGGACATTGCTATCGCTCTTGGGACATTTAAATTAATGTTCTCCTTATTTATTTATTTCTTACATATTTGTTATATGCTCTTTGAAAGATGCCCAGCGTGGGCCAGGACAGCAGCTGGCTTGGCACATGTACCGATAAGAACCATCGAGGTGTGTAGGCCTTTGTTGTCACGTGCCGTGCTCGTGCACGCACAATGACTGCCTCGTGCCCCGCAGAGGCCTCTGGCGGCGGGCAGTTTTTCTAACGCTGCATTCAGGACAGCTATGTGTGCATGAACAGCCATGGCCCGTGGAGGGAATTTCGGTGGGGCGGAGAGGCGGGTCGGGGGAGGCGCAGGGTGGGGGGTGCTAAAAACCGGAGTATGGATAATTGAAGGTAAGTAAACAATTTAATAAATAAAATGAATTTCGTAGCGCACCCTGCATCACATTTTGCGATGCAGGGCGCACTACGATATTCGTTTTATTAATTAAATTGTTTACTTACCTTCAATTATCCATACTCCGGTTTTTAGCACCCCTCACCCTGCCCCTCCCCCACCCTGCCTCTCTGCCCCACCGAAACACCCACCACGGGCCGCGGCTGGGCACGAACCCCGCAGCATGGAGCCCTGCAATCTATGCGGCCTATACAACTGTGGACACAATGGGTTGAACTGACGTGTTGCACTGCAGGGGGCTGTTCCCGGTGCGCCCCGCGTTGCACTCTGCTGACTCAGATGTGGCCGGAAGGAAGTGCTTTCGTAGTACCCCTGACAAGCGTGTGCCCATCACCTGCTGTCACCATGAAGCTAATTTTTCCAAAGCCACGTTCAAACCCCGGATTCACAGCAACCCGTTCCACTGTTTGAGTCTCACAACTGCGGTGATGGACATGTTTCTGCACGTGACCATTCCCAGTGGCATCCCCAACTCTTGGCCTACATCGCATTGGCGGAATCCCAGTATGGATTCATTTATTAGTGCGGCCTGCATCCTTTAAGTGACATGGCATATTGTGGGCAATCTGGGCTAATAAGCATCCTCCCATGAGACAGCTCCTAAATTATGAGATAATATTCCACACCTCCCACAAGAACCATCAGGAGGACCCGCCATCTTGTCCATTCCCTTGTCCTTTACCCTTTTCACTCGTTTCCCCCTTGACGATCCTCAAATGTTTCTTCCCTTTTCTGTTTTGCCTTTTCTTCATACCCTTGTATCCCTCTCACACTCCCTTGGTGCTATGACTGCATTCCCTCCCCCCTCCCGTTCTCACCCCACTTAATGGAACTCTGCTCTCCTGTTTTTTTTTTTGCCTCTTGACCTGAGAAAATCTACTATGTGTGTATTTATACGTATATAGAGATAACTCTAATCACTAGTATATGCTGTAGTCCTTTGTACTCTATACCATTTCTATGTGACTCTTAGACTATATCCATTTGTATCTCTTTCTTGAGTGACTTTACTACTTGTACATTTGCAATTTTTCTTTCTGTTTGTATCTCTTTCTTGTGTGACTTTACAGCTTGTACATTTGCAATGTTTTCTGTTTGTATCTTTTAGGTAACACATGTAACCCTAGGCCTTATGTTTTGCAACTGGTTCTTACGTAAAGCGCCCTGAAACCTTCGGGTAAAGTTCGTGCTTAATAAAATCGCATTAAATAAAATACAAATAAAAAAGTAATTAGTCAGAAGACCCAGCAAGATCCATCTACTGGAGCACTAGGCCGTACGACAGATAAATATTATTGATAAACCATTTATATTCAGTTGTCTGTTTTCCTGCCTGACCTACAATGACATTTAGTCCTGATTACTCAGTAGCTGGAACAACGCATAGAGTGCATCTAGCTCCTACTGCACCTTTTATGCCAATGCAGCTGGCCTGCACTTAATTTACACGACTGGGGCTGTTTAGCTTCATATTTAATGAATATAATGTCAAGGGCACCGCATACATGTTTTGCAGAGGCATTGTTGCTGCTGACTGTTTTTCACAGGCTCCAGTGACCTTTGGTAACCTGTTCCACTTATTCCAGCCAGTGGTATTCAGAAATGAGCAGCAAAGGCTGAAACAACTAAAGCAAGATGGCAAAGGTCACTAGAGCGGGTTATAAAGTTGTCAAGTGCCGAAGTGCCTCTGCTGATTCTCACTGTGACTGTAATAAAATGAATCAGTTAAGTCATGTTGTGTATAATGCCAAGGGGTGTGAGTGGTTCAGTTATGCAAGCTAGTGGATGATGTGGGTGGCACGAGTTGTAGAAGTTGGCACTGGCGTTTTAAAAATATTCATTTGCAATGCAATAGGTCTCGCATTTGCGAAAGTTTGAGCTATTGACATTGTAAATCACAAAGCCTTTTATTTATGTGTTTTGAAAACCTTCAAGCGGCACGTGAGGACCCACTTTGTACTTATAGTCCTTGCTTACGACAAGCAAGGCTGGCAGTAACTATGCCTCTTTTGATGCCATCCTTGCTTCTTCTAAGCAAGGACTAGAAGTACAAAGTGTGTATTTATGCACTGCTTGCAGGTTTTTTAAAACACAAAAAAAATGTAATGTCCTGTACAATGCCAATACCTTAAACTCCCATAAATGTGAGCCCTATTGCATTGCAAATGTTTTTTTAGTGTACATACACATAGTACCCAACTGCCTTGAATAGTGCTGTGTATATCCAGGTAGTCCTAAATATAGTCTGAGCACATATCCCGCACAATTCTTTCTCATTGCTCAGGCAGCTCCTAAAAAACGTTGTTTGACTTGGCAACAACAAGCACCCCAAATTGTTGAGAACGAGGCTGAACAAAGACCCTTAACGATGGACTTTCAAACCTTAAAAAGATGAAAGGGTCCCAAAACATACTAAACAGGAAGGAATTATGCAGACACAGTAAACAACTGCATTAGCAGCAGGACACAGATAAGGGCATGCCTAAAAATAAAGCAATAAAACGAAACACGCCCAAAAGGTAAAGAATGGGCAATGCTTAGCAAGAGTAAGGGGTGATACTCAAAATGGTGATTAATTCTCCAGCACGCTGCAGTGGACTAGCAGTGGTAGACAAACGTTCATTCCAACAAGGAATGTGGAATGATGAATAAATATGGCCTTGTGTAACGCAATTGATGTTTATGTAAAGTGCTATGATACCTACTTTGCGCTTTACCAATGTACATAAAAAAACGGTTGGGAGAAAAAGGAGGGTTCTTGCATGAACTGGATGGAACAGAAGAAAAACTTTTCACCAAAATAAACCTAGTCCCAGTATCCAAATTACGCTGCAGCTCAGGTGGCCTGAACTTGTGACTTTGACCCGGTCCAGCATGGTCAAATAACTGCGAGTGGCACTTTTTGCTTCTTGGTGATTTGTTTACCTGAACTTTAAAAATGCAATACTCCGGGTCCACTTATTGGATTCTTGTCATTTTATTTATTAATATTTACTGTATTTTCTTTGAATAGTGTAAGATAGTTTTTGTGTTCTGTTTTTATTTGATCACTGTTTGAGTGCTACATGGATACTTTACAGATTGCCTCTAACGTAAGCCTGACTACTTTTGTGCCAAGTCACCAGACTGTTAGGCACAGGTTTATTTAGTGACTTTTGCGGTTCACCCTGACTAGGAATGCATTTATTAATTGAATGGGGCTCTCACCCCTCTCAACTAATAACCCAGGGGCATATTATCAAGACAGGAGATAAAATTATCGCCGCTTTATCGGCAGAAAACTGCCGATAAAGTGGCGATAATGGGCTCGATAATACGCTCTATGGAATTCCAATCGAAGCCCATGTTAGATGTGAAGACATCAGTTTTCTGCAGATAAAGCGGCGATTCTTTTATCTCCTGTCTTGATAATATGCCCCCGGTTTATTACAGTAGTGGTTAAATGAAGTCAACCTCTAAGGTACTATACCTATGATCTGGCCTCAGTGGCACACAGCGACTCATGAATGTAGATATTTCAGAAATCTCCATGGTACCCATGTTGCCTTGATTGGTAGCCTGGTCTAGCCTATGGTTTTAGTGTTGCATGAAGTAATTGGGGACACATTGCTCAGCCCGGCACATTTCGAAAGAGTCAAAAATGCAAAGAGGATAATTTCTAAAACAGACAAGGGCTAGTAGGACTAAGAGTAATGAATATTACAATTAAATAGCTAGTATTTTACCACCACGTCTTCCACCCTCTTCCCAGTGATTACTTCTGAAGAACACTAAATCAACAACAGATTACATCTCAAAGAAACTCTCTACACTAAGGGGCATATTTACAAGAACTAATGCATCAGCATCGAAGCGTCAAATTTATTGCGCCTGCCGCAAATGCCCCACCAATGCCATGGATGCACTGTATTTACTGTACAGTGCTCCATAGTGCAAGGATTCACGGATACGACAACAATTGTGACGTATCTTTTGGTGCTAAAGTGACGCATTGCTCGAGTTGGTCGTAAGACTGACGCAACTGCAGCAATGCATCAGAACACAGAGGTGAGTGCAATGTTAAAAGCCCTACGTCAATCCTTACGCCGGTTTGAGAGGGCGTACAGATTTTGACGTTGTCAGGCCGTAGAGTGATGCAGTGAAAAGTTGTAAACAGTGTCAGTTTTATGTGGCTTTTAATGTGGGAATGCCTACCCCGCATGCATTAAACCTGGCGCAGGTATAAAGTAAGGCAGGCCTCTGCAAACTGATGCATTGGACCTAGTGCCTCCGTTTGTAAATAAGGAGCCGTGTGGATCACTGACTGCACCACAGCTGCGTACAAATAAAATTACGCTGCAGCGGTGCTAGCTCCTTGTAAATATGCCCCTAAGTATTGATGCATACCCAATGGTTAAAATAAATTAACAAGGACATTTATGACAGGATGGAACTAAGCACGCCAACACCAAAGTTCCACCCATCATTCTCCAAACCTTGCAAGTTATAAGGAGCTACGAAGGTGTGAGGGAAAGCGCTTATAGCAGCCTCCACAATTAGAATCCCTGGAGCCTCTGCTCATGATGCAACAGGACTTCTATTTAATCTTCCCTGATTCTCAACCAGTAGAGGGATATCAGCCAAACAATATGTCGAGGCAACAGCAGATCGAAAACACCTGCTAATTGCGAAAGAAACCTCATGCTCAAAAGATCTGCTTGAAAGCTCTCCGAATCCCCCCTTTGAACAGCCTTTGGCGAGAACAGATAATATTTTTCCCAATGAGCCAGATGTCTTACCAGAATACACAGGGTAATAATATATATTGCCCCATTAGGGTTCTACATTGGATACATTACCAAGTTATCCAACCTCAGTAAGACATGTAAGACATGGTGATTCAAAATATGAGATTGGAAGAACATTATGTCTTGTAGAACTGCTGGTAATTTTCATTTCTAATTGTAAGAGTGTTGAGTTTCCATAGGTTTCCATAGGTCCATAGCGATCCTGTGTTGATATGTGCTCCAGCGTTCCACAAAACCAAGAGACCTGACATTTGCTGTAAAGAACTTTGGAGGACTTGAATGCAGGGGAAGATCCTTTAGAAGATTCCTTTCACACCTTGCATGCCCATGACGAGCTCAGCTCGTCATGAGCCACGCTGGTCGTGTGCTCAAGACGAGCTGAGCTCGTCATGACCGTTAGGACGCTCGTGCGCTCGGCAAATTCCCCCGCTGTGCGAGCGTTCTAATGAAACGGGTGTGGTCATGACGAGCTCAGCTCGTCATGAGCACACGACCACCATGGCTCATGACGAGTTGAGCTCGTCATGAGCACCGGGGCGCTGTGCACGCCCTCCTCCCCCCAGCACAGCGGGGGAATAAGCCCCGCACGGACGGGGTTAATCCAGCCACCAAAGGAGGGATAACATGCTTCTAGTGACACTTGGACCAGGGCTTCCTAGTCGTAAGATGTTGGGAGTGGGACCTAAAAGTACAAATTTACTTCAACAAGGGCTGAATGTGAATGCCATGAAGCCAAGTGCCGCTGTTCTTTCATGCACATTCTTGCCAGTATTTGATGGAGCTTTAAGAGTGAGGTCAACAGCTATTGGATCTTCAACGACCTGTCTTCTGGAAAGAAATACATGTTTCTACCCATCCTGAAAGTGATGCTTCTTAATTTGGTCTATTGATGAAGGAGATCACATTAGCTTTAAGGGGCACATGCATCAAAGAGTTGCATCACTCTTACACCACGCAAGGGGGCAGAAGGGCGACACACAAAGTAAATCAGATCTATCAAGCCATGCAAGGCCACCTTGCCTGGCCCTGCAGGGCTTGATAAATCTAGAGTAACACAATGAATCGCAAATGGCTGCGTTGCGTTACTGTGCCCCAGGGAGGCGTTCCATGGGTGGAGCATGGGTGTTCCCACACAATTACACATATACTTTGGCACATTCTCAGATTTACCATTACTGGTAGACCAGGGAATGCGTCGAAATTCTACGCCTCCCCAGGTGTGGTGCAACGAGGAGAAATATCTTTATTTCTCCTTGTTTTTTCCTCTCTCTTAGTGTGCTGTATTATGCAGCACACATAGAAAGAGGGAAATGCCTCTGATTATTGTTTTTGTGCCGGAAGATGTCCCTTCCTGCACAAAAACAGTCCTGCCTGCACACGGCCACCCTTGCACCACGTCACAAGGGTGCCTGCATTGGTGCCAGGCAGCACATTGTGCATCAGGGCAAGTAAAGAATAGGAATGCGTCGTATAATGTTAAATACGGCGCACTCCTGAAGTTTCTCTTCTATGAAGTGCAGCAAGGTGGCTTGCTGGACTGCGTGAAATATTGACAAATATGCCCCTCAGTGCACTGTCAAGCAAGGCAAGAACTTTAACAAGGTTTTGAGACTGAGAACTGGTACTAAAGCAGACATCTTCATTTTATTTTTTTTATTTTACAGTTTTATATAGCCCGAACTTGACCCGAATCGGGTATCAAAGCGCTTTACATAGCACCAGTTGCGTTTCATAAGGACACATTCAATTTTTTGTTAGGCACGGGGAGATTAATTGATTTGCCCAGAATCACAGGATGTTCAGTGTCATTGCCGAGACTCAAAC
This sequence comes from Lissotriton helveticus, assembly GCF_964261635.1. Lineage (NCBI taxonomy): Eukaryota > Metazoa > Chordata > Amphibia > Caudata > Salamandridae > Lissotriton > Lissotriton helveticus. The sequence goes on along the minus strand of NC_136060.1, from coordinate 458,827,314 downwards.
CCAGTTCCCCAGATTCGAGGTCGACCACCCTAGTCGTTAGGCTAACTCTTCTGCCCTATTGGGAGTGTATATCTGTTTTAACAATAGCAACCTTTACCCTAGTTTTCTTTGGTACTTTCCATTAGATGATGCCTGGTCAGAATAGTGCAAACTTCACACAAACAGTAAGAGCGAGTGCTAAAACAAGCACTATTATACTTGTATACATATTATTCACTTTTTTATAGATAGATTTAAATCCAGCGTCGGCTCCTCTGCTATGGTGGAGGAATGTCACCTCCCTGCCAACTGCCTAAAACAGCAGGAAAGAAAAAATAAAACGATTATAAACATTTTATTATCATTTTATTTTTTCATTCCTGGCTGAGTCTTTGGGGGTGGGGCCAGGAGGGATGACAGTCACTGGAGGGGGAGTGGTATTTACTGGTATCAATATGCATGTGGGTATGGCCAGCGGTCTCAGGATGGCCAAACCAAGATCCGCACCAAAGCTGTCTCCAACACGAGCTGCGTTGCCAAGTTGGAGACAGCAGTCACAGGCTCCCAGTCTCACTGGGAGCACAAATTCAGGGCGCTCAAGCCAATCCTGACGCTGCTCTTGTGCATGAGATCAGCGCCAGGATTGGCCCCAGGGGAGTCTCGCAGCCTTTGCCTGCAATGAACTGGAGCAGAAGAGCCAGATGCGGCTGGCTGCAAGTTAGTTATTATTTTTTATTTTTTATTTTATTTGTGATCCTTTGGCCCTCTGACCTCTTCTCTTCCCTCCCCGACTCACCACTGTTCCATGGCAACAGCTGCTACTGTGTAAATCATGTGCAAATAACACCTACAAGTGATAGATCAACCATCCCTTCCTCTGTGTGGTGTTGACCTATCGCTACTGGTGCAAAGATGCGAATGTCGGTGGCTCACACGTTGCAACTCTGTCAATGAGGGCTTCAGTACACTTGACGAGTGGAGCAATACAGTTTATGCTTAGGGTACTCTGTACACAGACCCTCTTAGATGTCCTCCTGTCCTCCTACGCTGTTTATAAACAACAATTACTCTGTTTTTGTTTGATTTTATTAATTACCCCTTATCGTCAAGATGCCATTTACAAATCACATGCTCATCTTGTAATTGTCCACTGAATCTGACTATCCTCTATTGTTCAACTATCGTGCTGGTCACAGGACGCTTTCCAGGACACGGCTCCACGACAAGACATGGTTAATACTGTTTGAAGTACACCATACTACATATACTCATAGGACACCACTCAACCATGAACCTCACTTATGTGCCCTATGACTTGTTTTTAATTTAATCTTCCTTGACCCAGCGTCTGAGGATACATTTCATTCCTCTACCATATTGCCCTGAAGAAGCCCATGTTTCGGCGAAACATGTTGGCTGGTTCTATCATATGAAGCACATCTGCGAATATAAAGACTAGAAACGATTATCTGCAAATGCCTTTTATTGATGTGTTCTTGTATACTAAATTGCTTGTGTTTATATATTGCCTCTCATCCAATTAATTCACATCATCTATTGGTAATCTGCACCTATGAACCCTTAATTGTTTTTAAATATCTGGCATCTCAGACATGTTAACCTATATTTGTCCAACTGCACACTGCTCTTTTGAAAGGTACTTCTAATGCTGTTAAACTTTGTCAGAAAATCTTGGTTTATCACTGTATATATTTATTGCCCAACCCCCTAGTCCTGAGCCCCCAAGGTGAGCCCCAGCCCTGAAAACAGCCCCTTCCAGTGCCCTAAAACTCGAACCTGGGACCTTAAAACTATCCACCCCCGCCCTGAGCCCTAAAACCCTGATCCCTGCCAAAAAGCAAACTGACCCCCGCCCTGAGCACTGAAACTGACTCCCACCCCTGAAAACTGCCCCTTAACCCCCCTTCCCTGTGCCCTAAAACTGGTCCCAGCCCTACAAATACCCCCCCAAACCCCCTGGAGAAGTGTGGCTCAGGGGTTAGAGGCAGCAGACCCGGAAGCTGAGATCGGTCCTGGACCAGGGTTCCATTCCCCGCCTCGGCGGGTCTTGGGCTAAAAATTCCACGGACTCGATAATTCTCGCCCCGGTGCCTCCTCGACTCACGGGTTCACACTCTGCGACTCTGGGCAATAGCTTGCTTAATCTCCACAACGGCCCCTCGCGGCGGGATGCCTGACTTTCACCTTGTGGATACCCTGCTATCTCACAGGGGAATACCAGGAAGGGTTCCCTAAGCAAGCGCCGGGACACCCACTGCGGGTAGCTGTGCGCTATATAAGCTCAACTACATTTACATTTACATTTACATTCCCCAGCACCACTTACAAGGCCGCGTCCCAAAGCTTACTTTCTCGATCCGTCCTATTCCTGTTCTGCTCATCTGCACCACTGACTGCCTTAACCACACATATGTGTGTTTAAGGCATATGCGTGATTTAGGCAAGCATTGCTCCTCCTGCTTTGAAAAGGCACGCGCGGCTCAGCCCACATTACATTGGCCGTTTTCCCCTATCATTTTCAACCATAGCAGCTTCAATTGGTCTTGGCCGACTCTCTTGGCTTTCTCGTGCTACATAGACATCAAATAAGTACCCTCCACTCCGGTCACTTTGGCTATTCACGTGTTGCCCATTCCTGGTAAGCGCGCCTCCGTTTTCCCGCTATGGACCAGTTTTATCCCCGCTCATAATCTCAACCATCTAAACCTCCCTTTACCATTGCAGGGTCCTCCTTGCAGGTGCAGCCGTAGCGCACCGACCATATGGCTGAGATACCCGCCACCCCCTCTCGACACAATCCCCAAGGATGGGAAACCGAAATGGTTCTGAACTTTTGGAAGGCGGGAGGGAGTGACCCTCCCGGCCGTATTTATTAAAATATGAAACAAAATCAAAACATTAAAATAACAGTTTCATATTATGTACAATTTCATTTCCACATTACGATGTTTGGCTAACCTTAACAGATCTCTAATACAAAGATTCTCCTAGCCGATCCAACATCCTACAAAACATTTGACTTGAAATTGTACATCCTAACGTTAAGGGCCAACGGCAAGGTCGTAACCGGTGTCAGATCCCTAAACCATAAATACAACCCTCACTTGTGAGAGGACCAACCGCACAGAGGCGTACCTCAAGTGCATCTACCAATTTCCCTTGGACTTGACGGGGGCCCCAATGAACTCGACGCCATTTAACGGTCGTCCGAGGACTCGTGTGAGGTGTCTAAGAGGTAGCGTAAACCCCCTCCCGAACCCCACACAACTTACCCATCTGCCGTCGCAGATGTCCTGGCCCCGGGAAATTCCCCAGGAGGGCCCGTAGCCCCTCCTATCCAGGAAGGGGCCTTGACCACCTTTCCTTTCCTTCCGGCGGCCTATCCTTAGACGGGACCGCCTCCCCGTTGAGGGGCCAATGGCCACCTCCCCCAAGCGCTCCCATCCGTAATGGGTGACGCCCCCCCATAGGGATCTTCCAATTACTGCTCACCGATCATGACCTTACCGCCTGACAATAAATACGACAAGTCTACCTAAATTACTAAATCACGAAAGAATTATAGCCTATTAAAAGCATGATTACTGATCAACACCACTGCAAAATCCTTTATTTGCACAACATACTGAAAGTGACCATCTTTATTGCATACTCAAAAATTATCACGACAATCGTCACAACCTGTAAGAAAATAAGGTTACCACATCAAAACTTTATTTCAAAACAACTAGCTGTCCTCAGGGGCTGGTGGGTGGGTCAAAATTGGCTCTTCGTTCCGTCCTGAGCTCACGTGCAGTGGGGAGGTGCAGCTTCAGAGCACAGGAACAAGAGGATGTTTTCTTGGTTTGTTGCTTCTTTTATCCGTCTTCGGGGCGGGCGTCAACCCGCCCCCGCCCGCCTCCGAGGGCGTGGCCGAGTGCGTCACTGGCTAGGACAAACCACTCCAGGGCGGAAAAAGGCGCGCCCCGGCTACGCCGCTTCGGGCATACCAGCCGAGACTCGCCTCCCGCCCAAGATGGCTTCCCGGGGGGATCGTGGTACTCCACCATACGTTCGGGGGGACCGAATGGTCGCCCCTTTCCATATGGCTGAGATACCCGCCACCCCCTCTCGACACAATCCCCAAGGATGGGAAACCGAAACGGTTCTGAACTTTTGGAAGGCGGGAGGGAGTGACCCTCCCGGCCGTATTTATTAAAATATGAAACAAAATCAAAACATTAAAATAACAGTTTCATATTATGTACAATTTCATTTCCACATTACGATGTTTGGCTAACCTTAACAGATCTCTAATACAAAGATTCTCCTAGCCGATCCAACATCCTACAAAACATTTGACTTGAAATTGTACATCCTAACGTTAAGGGCCAACGGCAAGGTCGTAACCGGTGTCAGATCCCTAAACCATAAATACAACCCTCACTTGTGAGAGGACCAACCGCACAGAGGCGTACCTCAAGTGCATCTACCAATTTCCCTTGGACTTGACGGGGGCCCCAATGAACTCGACGCCATTTAACGGTCGTCCGAGGACTCGTGTGAGGTGTCTAAGAGGTAGCGTAAACCCCCTCCCGAACCCCACACAACTTACCCATCTTCCGTCGCAGATGTCCTGGCCCCGGGAAATTCCCCAGGAGGGCCCGTAGCCCCTCCTATCCAGGAAGGGGCCTTGACCACCTTTCCTTTCCTTCCGGCGGCCTATCCTTAGACGGGACCGCCTCCCCGTTGAGGGGCCAATGGCCACCTCCCCCGAGCGCTCCCATCCGTAATGGGTGACGCCCCCCCATAGGGATCTTCCAATTACTGCTCACCGATCATGACCTTACCGCCACAGGCCAGATAGTTGACCGGCTATCCGGACCCCCCACAACAACTCCTGCCTAAAGGTCATGTTATAAACTCTTTAACCAAGCTATGAGGTCTCCTATGAGTAACTCATTCCCCACCCGGGACAAATGAACACCGTCCCCCAAATACATACTGTCCCCTCTGATACAACCATGCGAGACAGAATGCAGAGAACTTGAACGAAACAATCTACTCACTTTGTTATTTATTTTCCTTACTAAATGATTCAGAGCAGAAACAGAAATAGCCCCCCGCCACACTTTTCGTGGGATCATGTGGGACCATGCAATTGTGCACCCTGGAACCCTCCTTGCCAACCAACTTACTGTGGAAAGCATTGCCTCAAGAAGAAGTCGTCTACCAGTGGCCACCAAATCGTTTCCCCCAAGATGGACTATGATTATAGACGGCGGTGACCTTGTCCGCCCTAACAAACCCTCGAAAAAGGATTGAAACTGGTCAATACAGAGCCCGCCCTTTCCGTAGAAGGACACACTGTACCCGTATTCCCCAGCCACGTGAATCATGTCACCTGCTTTGAATACGTCCGCGGCACGCCTCACGTATGAGTGGCCCACGACCCACACCTCCTTTTTCCCAGCCGGTGAAGTCTGACCGCTGGTCCCCATGTGTCGGGTCGACTGCCCAGTCCGCCCCGCCTCGTAGGCTTGCGCAACTGAAAACCAAACAAAACAAGAAGCGTGAGTACATCATTACAGCTTCATAACATGTGCAAGCGCACATACCTTTTATAACAGTTCGAGGACCAACGCCCTACACGTTTTACTTCTTCTACACTCAGACCCCTGGCTGTAGCCTCTGTAGCAGCCCCTATCCAAAAAGAATGGGTCCCAAACTCGCCGGGGTTCAAGCCCGCGGCCGAAATCGACATCGCAAGCACCCGCTGGAACTGAAACCTTGTCAGTGGGGTGGTGTCAGCGTGTCTCAAAAAGGTCCCCCCCCATGATGCCACTCTCTGCGCTAAATATTCCTCTACGCAAACCACAGGGCACATGGGGGACCCGGGAATCCTCTGTATGATTATGCAGTCCCCAAACGCACCCTGATCGGTTTTGGACCTGACAAACGAGACAGTCATTGTCTCCCCCTTGACCTGAACGTGCTCTTGGCACAATCCCCCCATCGTATCCCGCTTGTTCCTCGCCACTAGTTCGCTTACCCGCATAGCCCCATGGAATGCTAGCGCGAAAGCGGCTCGGAATAACACTGTCTCATACTGTGATGAACACGTTGCCGGGAGTACGGAAAATAACCGGGCCAACCTATCCAGACCTATCGGGCGCCTCTCATCTGCTTTGCGACCCTCCAGGCGTTGCCACCCCCGTAGCGCTTTCTGGACTACGAAAGACGCTGTCGGGTCCTGGATCCCATGAGCCCTTGCCATAAAGGAAATGGCGGCCCGATGCCTCTGGGCCGTAGCTACTGATTTGCCTGCCTGATGTAAAGACAGCAGAAATTTAACGACAAGCTCCTCCTGGCCCCAAAGCTCCCCCCTAGCAGAACCCAAAAAGGACCAATAGGAACGGAACGCCCCTTCGTATGCCTTCCTTGTCCTGGGCGCTAAACTCTCTCCCACGAGGTTTTGTAGTTCGGGGCACCGAGAGACCAGAGAGCTTCGGGAAAGGGTGCTGCCACCGGGTCCGCTGCGGGCAGAAAACCCCAGAAGGCCTGCATACGGAAACAAGAAAGCGCATCAGCCGCTTGGTTCAATACCCCCGGGACATGCCTTGCCCTAAAGAGCACATTCAACTGCATGCACAATAACACAATTTCTTTAAGCAGTCTCAGCATCCATTTGCAACGTGCTGCCTGATTATTGATACACTCTACCACGGTCATGTTGTCAGACCAAAACACCACAGACTGATCCCGGAACCCCTCAGGCCAAGTTTTCAGGGCCACCAAAATAGGGAAAAGTTCGAGAAAAGCAATGTTCCTCGTCAATCCGCACTCATGCCACCATGACGGCCATTTTTGAGCCGTCCATTGTGTGCCGAATATGGCGCCAAAACCTATACTCCCCGCCGAATCTGTCCACAGCCCCAGCTCCTCAGAGGACACCGCCGGTTTTATCCAGACAATTCGACCATTGAAATCCGCAAGAAATGCCAGCCAAATGCGCATGTCCTGGCGAACCTCTGCCGAGAGCCTCGTGCGGTGATGACCCTCCTTCAGGCCGACCATGGCTTGTGCAATCGAGCGGGAAAAGGGGCGGGCCATTGGCATTACTCTCAGGGCAAAATTCAACTGGCCCACCACTTGTTGTAATTGATGCAGTTTTACTTTAGTCTCACTGATACATGTTTCAAGGGATGCCCTGAATTTCAAAACCTTTTCTCTTGGTAGTCGAAAACAACCCTCTACCGAGTCGAGCTCGATCCCCAGAAACTCGAGGGAAGTCGAGGGACCCACGGTCTTACCTGGCGCCAATGGCACACCAAATTGGTTCATCAAGACACAAAATTCATTTAAAGCCTGTCCACATTCTGGATCCCCGGCTGCCCCCAAGAACAAAAAATCATCGAGATAATGCATAACATGTTGAAAACCCGTCTTCTTTGTGAAGACCCATTACAAAAAACAACTGAACATTTCAAAATAGGCACAAGATATAGAACATCCCATTGGCATACATCTGTCCATGTAATAGCGACCCTGAAACCTAAAACCAAGGAGACGCTGATCGTCTGGGTGTACCGGGAGCAAACGGAACGCTGACTCGATATCTGATTTTGCCATCAGCGCCCCGGGCCCCAGGCGATGCAACATGGCGACGGCCCCATCGAAAGATGCGTACCGCACCAAACACACCTCCGGGTCTATCGCATCATTCACGGAAAGACCACGTGGGGCTGACAAGTTATGTATCAGCCGAAACTCACCCGGGTCCTTCTTGGGGACCACCCCTAGAGGGGAACAAACAAAATTGTCAACCGGTGGCAAGTCAAATGGACCGGCGACACGACCTCGAGTCACCTCCTTCCCAATCTTTGCCTGTACCACAGCCGAATGCTGTAAGACCGATAGTTGATTCGTACAGTTAGCTACACCCTGGAAATCCCCCACTGGGATGCGGAAACCATATGAAAACCCGTTCCGCAACACCCCAGCGGAAGCATGATCCGGGTATTCACTGAGCCAAGGAATCATTGCCATGGTATCAATCGGAGTAGGTAAAGTCGCCCCTCGGACTATTTCAGACCTGTTTGGCGCTTCCCTTACCACCGTTATCACCCGTTTTGGCTCTGCACATGGACTCAGGATGGGATGACTGCCCACACCCCCCACATTCATGTCTGAACTTGCATGACCCCTGAGGCCTCGTACATTTACCTCTGTTAAAATTCCAACAGATCCCCCTTTTACCTGCGTTGCCACTCGTCTTCGAGTGGTACTCGCTACCTGCACCCGTCCGAAAGGATGTCCCAGAGTATTGGCGGGAAGATTCACCCCCGCTACTCCCTGACAATGGTACTTTTAACATTCCAGTACTCTCCATTTTTTGCCATGACACGGAGACGTAACAATCCCAAGTCAAAACTGGGTCATGTTCCTTAGCTTTTCTAAAAATATTGTCATAGCAGAACCACTGATTGCCCCCATACGCTACGGAGTACTCCATGATACGCGATTGATAAATAGGCAACTCGGTCAGCAACTCGGGCCTGCGCTCACCCATGATGGAGGTAAAAATGCCCCACGCTCTGCCCCAAGTACCAATGTTTTCGTCAACCTTAAAGGCGGCCATTTTTGCGCGCCAAACACTCGGATGCATGAGCTCCTTTTGGCTCTTAACATGCTCCATCTCGTAATGGTCGGTAAGCAAAGAAAAAATATTAACATACTTATTCGCCCAAATCTTTTCCTTAATTTCCAGTGGAACATGCTGAGCCACCTTCTCCCTTCGTGAAGGTACGGAGCCTTCCCCCGCGATCGGCAATGGCCGCTTACCTGAACCAGAAGCTGCATTTGCCGCCGAAACTGGGCCCGTTGCATTTTCCGCCGCCGTAACTGGCGGGGTAACAGAAGCTGGTGTCTTCGCAGCCTCCCTAGATTCCCGCAGTTGTCTCATTACTGCCCGGGCGTCGTCAGCCGTGGTGCCCTCGTTATCTTTTCCCAACCACGCTGCCAATTGTGCCGCTAACTCGGGAGGCATATCTTCCCTGGTCACGGGGGTGACCACCACGGGGATCGGATTCCCCCCCTTCGGCACCGGGGTTGGCTCCTCAAGTGGGGTATCAGGGACCGGAGTTTCACCCCCAAGCGCCCCCTTTCTGGACCTCTTGCCTCTCCCACCGGGAACTACTCCCGGCAAAGGCCGTTTCGGTCCTCCCTCCCCGTTTTTAGCCGCCATCTGCTTCTTCAAATCGGCTACCTCCTTCATGAGCATGCGGAGCATCTGATCGGTACTGACCCGCTTTCCGACTTTCTTAGGCATTCCCAGACGGGATATCTGTAAGACAAAAAGAAAGATTACAACGCTCAAAATTGGCTCTTCGTTCCGTCCTGAGCTCACGTGCAGTGGGGAGGTGCAGCTTCAGAGCACAGGAACAAGAGGATGTTTTCTTGGTTTGTTGCTTCTTTTATCCGTCTTCGGGGCGGGCGTCAACCCGCCCCCGCCCGCCTCCGAGGGCGTGGCCGAGTGCGTCACTGGCTAGGACAAACCACTCCAGGGCGGAAAAAGGCGCGCCCCGGCTACGCCGCTTCGGGCATACCAGCCGAGACTCGCCTCCCGCCCAAGATGGCTTCCCGGGGGGATCGTGGTACTCCACCATACGTTCGGGGGGACCGAATGGTCGCCCCTTTCCACAGACTCCCTATCCATGATATTTTGAGCCCATCCGTTGATCTAGAAGAGACCTTGTGTTTACCGAGACTCCCTCTTTAGGTATAAATGGATTTCTCACTTACACCTTGTCCATCTCCATGGTTACTCCTTGATCTTGGAGTCCACTTAATGATCTCCCCCTCACCTCCCCCCCACACAGGCTTTCAGACTACACACCAGTTAGCTCTCCCTCAACATTTTCATCCCTCCCCCTCCCCAACACTTGGTACCCTCTCCCTGAGTCCTTTTCTCCCTTCCCTCCTTTCACACAGCAAATGCAATTGATATGTATAATCCTGTCCTGATGATGACCTAAAGAAACACAGGTCGAAACGCGGTTGACAAAATTCTGCGGACTTATGGCTCCCTTGGCTCCTGACATGCTTCAAACAAATTGTTGTCTCAGTGATCATTTTATGCACCAATTTTTCCTTCTCACTGTTTCTTTCACCTTACCACGTGTCTTACTTGCGCTGTTCACCTTGCCACGAGCACTATGGGGCAGATTAATGAAGGCCTTGCGCCGCCGGTGCGTAATTTTTAACATGGGAAAAAGTGACGCACCGGCGGCGCAAGGGCTTCATAAATCTGCCCCTATGTGTGCAATCTTTTGTCTCTTTGTAATGCAATTTATACTTTATGTATTTACTTTTGAGTACCACCTGTTGGGACATTGTTGTTTGTTACCAAATACCACCTGCAGCATGACGCAGCTCTTCCTTAAACCAGGGGTATTGTCACACTTTATTTAAACTTATCTATAAAAATGGTTGTGTTTACATTAAAAAGGAGTACAGGGATCCATGCGATGTGTACATTTGTTTTGAATGCCTCCTCCCTGGGGCCTGTTCCATGTTACCTGTTAGCTGTTCCTTCCTCGGCTATATTGATGTGGATGGAAAACATCACTTATACTTCTGCAGCCTAATTATAGAGTTCAGCTCTTAAATTATACACTTAATTAAATTAAATTATGCTCAATTAGCGTTTTCTGTGTTTCTTTTTGTTTCTAAATAAACACAGCTGGCGAAACACTTCGAATCAGACACGTCCACACTGACACATATTCTAATAAATATAAAAATCGTGTCATGGAAGGAAACATAATGAAGTAAATGAAAACAATTTCAGTATATCGGCAAAGTTCCTGACCCGGTATTTCGGGGGTTATACAGCTACAACACATTCTCCTGCGTTTTTTTTTTTTTTCCTTTTTGTGCAAAGCTCTGCTTACAATAATTGTCAAATAAGCTTATTTTTTTGGAATTGTTGACTAGGTAACATGTTTTTTTGTTTTTCGAAAAAAAAATTTCCACGATGTCAAAACTGTTAACCGAAATTCTGCTAACGAGTGATATTATGTGCCTTTTCTGAACTGACTCTTCTGCTGGCTTGCAGTAAACTCTAAAATGCTTTCACGTGAAAACCTTTTTTTAATCATTACATTTTCATCTTTTTTAAAGCATTCTGCTTATATGCTCATTATCCTGATTGTAAACTTAGTTGAAATGATTAAAGCATCTCATTGGATTCACTCAGGTTACTCAGTGAGTTGTTAATGCCATTTGTAAAGCGCACTGTTTCGGTGGCGCAGAGAGGCGGGGTGGGGGGTGCTAAAAACCGGAGCATGGATTATTGGAGGTAAGTAAACAATTTAATAAATAAAACGAATTTCGTAGCACGCCCTGCATCACATTTTGCGATGCAGGGCGCGCTACGAAATCCGTTTTATTTATTAAATTGTTTACTTACCTCCAATTATCCATACTCCGGTTTTTAGCACCCCCCACCATGCCCCTTCCCACCCCGCCTCTCCGCCCCACCGAAACTCCCTCCACGGGCCGTGGCTGGTTACCCAACGGGTGTCCTGGCGCTGAAAGATCGGATGTCCAACAGAGGCCTAAACAAGAAGGGAATGAAGATTAATTGGATTGGAACAGCCACGTCTTTCAGCCATGCGTCCTTTCACATGGGGCAAGCCCTATGTGAAAGGACCTGCGTCAGTCTTACGCCTGCTGTGAGGCAGGCTTAAGATATTGACGCATTTGCATCCTAGAAGTGGCGCAGTGAAATCTTATAGATTTCACTGCGTCACTTCTACGACCCTTACTCGCGTCAATACGCCCCCCCTTGCATACATTATACCTGGCGCAGGGATAATGTGGCGCAGGGGTTTACAAAGTGACGCATCTACCTAGATGCGTCACTTTGTAAATATGGGCAACCAGGCGCATTTTTTACGCCACTGGTGCGTCACAAAAAGTGACGCACCGGTGGCGTGAAAGTGACGCACAGCCTCATAAATGAGGCCCCAGATGATTAATTATGACTCTAAGCTGAAATGGCAGGTCATTCCATGCCTTAGATGCTCCGACCATGAAACGTCTACCTCCCCAGTTAGCTTTCCTAACCAAGGGCACCAGAACCTGTTTCGCTTCAGACGAGCGAAGGGTTCTCCTAGGCACATACCACTGGAGGTTCTGTCTGAGATGAAGGGGTCCAAGTCCATCGAGGGATTTATGGACCACGCACAAAGCCTCAAAGCTAACCCGCTTCTTAACGGGCAAGCAGTAAAGCTTTTTTTATCTCCGCTGATATTGAAGCATGTTTAGGTGTTTTAGTAAGCAACCTGGCTGCTGCGTTCTGCAAAAGTTGGAGTCTTGTCATAAGTCCTTCCTGGATGTTTAAGTATAAACTGTTGCAATTGTCCAGTTTGCACATGACTAAGGCAGTGATGACAGTTTTCTGACTATCCATCGGAAGAAGAGGCAGAATTTGTTTGCAGGATCTTAAAGCAAAGGATGTTGTTGAGACCACTGCATTAACCTGGTCCTTAAGACAGAGTTTATCTATACTACTATTATAAAGAGAGAACTGTGTCCTTTGAGCCAGGTAAACTCGAAAAGTACACCACCAATGAAAACACCCAAGACATCTTTGAAAACCTCAGGGCAAGCAGAAGGACATAGGCTATTAAAAATAAAAAATATACGTTGTTTAAAAAATGTCGAAATAAAAATAAAGTAGTCCCTTGCAAGTAGCGCCGGCCGCGACGTCTGCGTGATGACATCATTTGCGTTTGCGCTCCCTGGCAACACTTCCTGAAATGGCGCCGAAGATCGCGACCTTCTGGGAGGACTGCCGCGGCCCTGCTTGCTGCTGGGCGAAGTGGCGGCCTGTGCCGGCGGGGCGCCTGGAGCGGGACCGGCGGCTGAGGTAAGGATCAGGCTCTCCGGGACACGGGCGGGAGGGGGCCGGGCCGGGCCGGGAGGGGGCGGGAGGGGCCGGGAGAGGGGCGGGAGGGAGCGGGAGGGGGCCGGGGGTGGGAGTGCACGCAAGCCTAAAATGCTGCCCCCAGCCCCTTTCTGCCCCAGGCAACGCTGGGGCGGGCTGCTAGTTATCAATATAAACTCCCAAATTCTTTACTTTCCTAACGGGTTGAGGGGGAGGGCCCATTTTATCCGGCCAACAACCAGGTGACAACATTTGCATTATTGCCAAACAGAACAACCTCCGTCTTACTCGAATTAAGCTTAAGGCAATTTTGATTCATCCAGCAACCTACAGCTGTTAAGCAGTCCTGGAAGTAGGTGGCCGTATCGTGTAACCTGTCAGGTAACAGTGTCACAACAATTTGCGTGTCATCTGCGTATGAGGTTAAGTCGAAACCAAAGGAATCGATCAAAGTCGCGAGTTGAGAGACATACACATTAAAAAGAGTCGGACTAATAGAAGATCCCTGAGGGACTCCGCATGGTAAACCTCCCAAGGGTAATCAACTGAACCCTGTCGGAAAGGAAAGAATAAAGCAGCTTCCAAGCTGCCCCCTTTACCCCGAACTCTTGCAGCCTGTCCATCAATAAACTCTGATGGACAGTATCAAAGGCCGATGGAAGGTCCAACATGATCAGGGCTGCATTTCCTCCCTGATCCAAAGTGGTTCTAATCTCATCGGTGGATTTAAGGAGAGCAGATTCCCTACTGTCCACCCCGAAATCCATATTGGGTAGGGTCTAATCTCTGGGAGGCTCCCAGAAATGCACTAAGTTGAAAGTTCATAATTTTTTCGATTATTTTAGCCGGTAAAGGAAGTCTAGAGATCGGTCAAAAACTATTGGAGTCCTTGGGATCCAGATTGGATTTCTTCAGTAGAGGCATTATAGATGCTCTTTTCCAAATATTAGGAAAATAGCCTTCTTCCAACATCGCGTTAAAGATGGATGTTAAAATTAATGTGGCTGGTTCCGCCACTAGTTTAAGTGTAGCCAATAGGAAAAGGTCAGTTGGTGAGCCCAATTTGGCAGACAAGATCATTTTAGAAATCTCCGGGACTAACACTGGGAATAATTTATGAAATTGGGTGAAAACTTGAGGTGTTGGAAACAAATCTGTATCGGCTGATAGTTTCAACTTTATTGAAAAAAAATTCGGCTATGGAATCACACAGCTCTTGGCTAGCCACAATCGGAGAGGGAACTGGATGAGCCAAGACTGTGACACTTCTAAACAATTCCCTTGTTGAATTTTTCGGGTGGTTGATTTTATTTACAAAACAATTCTGCTTTGCTTTTGCCAACAACTGTTTATATTGTGCCAGGGTCTGTTTGTATTCTTTTCTAGCTCTTTCATTATATTCCTTCATTCAAGCGCTTTCGGAGCTCTTACAGACCAATTTTTTGTCTCTAAGCTCCGGGGTATACCAAGGAGAGGAGGGGCGCGTTCTATTAGGGTGGCTGAGTTTATAGGGGGCAATTTTATCACCAGCTGACTCAAGCCAGTTTTTAAAAGTTAGAGTCGCCATATCGAGATTTGCGGGCAGCAAAGGCAAAGAAGAAGAAGAAGATAGAAGGTCTACGAGCTCATTCGTTTTTTATCTTATTCCAGGCTCTACAATATGTGGGCTTCATTATGGGTTTCTTCACAGTCCTATGGGGTAAAGTAACTCTAAACAGCACCGCCTTGTGGTCTGACCAGACCACTGGGAGGAGCTCTAAGAACTCCAACTGTGTGTTGTTAGAGAAGATCCCATCTAATACATGCCCAGCCTTATGAGTAGCCCCCTAACTTGCTGCTTGAGATCTATGCTATTCATAAGGTCCAGCAAGCTGGACCTTATGAATAGCATACTGGAGGTAAGTGACATTAATGAATGAATTAATCAATCAATCAGTGTTCTTAGAAAGCGCGACTACTCACCGGTGAGGGTCTCAAGGCGCTGAGTGGGGTGGGATGGTGGATCTGCGGTTCAGTCGAAGAGCCAGGTCTTGAGGTTCCTTCCTGAATTGCCGCATCGATGGTGATTGCCTGATGTGCAGAGGGAGGGAGTTCCAGGTCTTCGCTGCGAGGTAGGAGAACGATCTTCCTCCAGTCGTGGTCTTGTGGATCCTTCGGATGGTGGCCAGGACCATCAGGGTCGAAACTGACACAGTACTTTCCAAATGACCCTCATTGACCTGAGACGGTCAGCTACAAAATTGGCCATATGTGTTCGGAATCTGTAGCAACCAATCACAAGTACCAGCCTGGAACTGCTGAAAAAGCATTCTGTGCACTCTAGTGGTAGCTTCATGCAGAGTGAAATGACAGGAGGTACTGCAATTCAGATTTTTCTAACCAGAATGGTGTAGGAAAGTCCTGATTTTATTAAAGACATGGAGGTGATTATTTTGCTTTCTTCTCTTGCTACTTTTGCTGAAGTAGTCATGAATCAAAAAAAAAATACACTTCCCAGCAACCCCTGGGCCACAAACTACAGGCTGAGGGGAAGTGAAACCACCAATCAGTCATGAGCCTAGTCTAAAAATATAGTAGTCACCAGAAAGTAACATCCTCTTTTCTTGAATTGAAGGTAAAATAGGCTCCATGCCTATAACTGAAGATCATTAAAATGAGGAACCCAAGAGAAGCAATAGAACAACTTCTTCAAAATTCCCAGATTACTCATTAGGAATATTCAGAAGGCTAGACACTTCAGTTTCATATGTGTCCCATTAAGATGATCCCTGATCGCACTAATGGCAGCAAAGAAATCTTCTCATCATCACAGACTTCACCACCGATCCTGCTCCTCCAGAAACATCCCTCCCTCACAAGACCTTTGCAAAAAGCTCTCGGAATTCTTCTGCAACAAAATCACCTCCATATACAGCAACTTCAACCCTCAACTGGACCTTGTCACTGTCGCAGCTCAATTTCCCATTATTATTATTATTATTATAGGAGTTTATAAAGCGCCTGGTGACGCCTCCCGGCGTGTCCCCGCGCTAAGGAGAGAGTGTTGCTTCGGTGGAGTGGCGTCAGACAGTAATTAGATAGTGAAGAGGTGTGTTTTTAGATGCTTCCTAAAGAATGTTTCACTTTTTTCCTGTCTGATGTTCATAGGGAGGATGTTCCACTCCTTGGCTGCAAGGGTGCGAAAGGACCTGCCTCCAAGTCTGGCTTTTTTTGGGCACGTTGTTTTAAGCAGACCAGTTCCCTTAGAACGTAGGGATCTAATAGGTTCGTAGAGTGAGGCTAAGTCAGACAAATAGGAGGGGGCTCTATGATGAATGATCCGATGGCACCAGAGAAGTGCCTTGAAAACTATCCTCTTTCTTATGGGCAGCCAATGCAGAATGTCCAGGGAGGGTTTAGATGGAGCTCTGCGCGGGAGTCTTAGTACGAGGCGTGCCGCTGAGTTTTGCAGGACTTGCAATTTTCGAATGTTTTTTTCTGAAGTGCCCAACAGTAGCACATTCCCATAGTCAATTCGGGAAGTGATGAGAGCCTGCGTCATAGTACGCCTGGAGCTCGATGGAAGTAGATCCAAGGTGCGGCTAAGCGTCTTCATCACACCAAAGCACTTCCCAACTGTTTTTTTGATGTGACTGTCATAGGAGAGTTTGTTATCAATCCAGACACCTAGATTTTTGGCCTCCTGACTAGGGGTGGGTATTGGTCCCAGACATGAGGGCCACCAATCTTTGGTCCAATTGGTGTTGTTCCCCCCAATAATGAGCACCTCTGTTTTTGTGCCGTTTAGTTTGAGGCAATGCTCGTTCATCCATGTAGCCAGCTTACACATACAGGATTTAAAGTTATCGGCCTCAGAGGAGGGGGATTGAGACAGGGAGATCAGGAGTTGAGTATCGTCGGCGTAAGAGACAAGCTCTACGCCGAACGACTGGATCACCTCTGCCAAGGGTGTCATATAAAGGTTGAACAGGGTGGGACTCAGGGCGGAGCCCTGAGGAACCCCCTGTTCTAAAGGCAAACTGTCCGAGAGATAGGTCCCTCTTTGGACCTGAAAGCTTCTGTTAGTCAGGAAAGCTTTCAGCCAACCTAAAGCCTCTTTTATGACTCCCGCTCTGTTTAGACACTGTAGCAGTATGTAGTGAGCTACAGTGTCAAACGCGTCAAACGTTATGCCCAGAGAACGTACCCTGACCTTTTGGCCCGCCATCTAAATCAATGCTTCCATTAAGACCATCTATTTGGGGAACCCACCTGCCCCCTGCCCCCTACCCCCTGCCCCCCTACCCCCACCTTCAAGAAAGGTCTCCTACTGATCAGCACAGCACTAACACCCAACCTCAATGCCTCTATCGACTCAGTCATATTCTCAGACACCAAGAAACATAGTTCAGCAAAACTCATCAGCAGAGTGATAGCCTATCAGGATATGCAGGGTACACCATCGCTCGCTTTGTGTGTGACTGTCTAGAGTGAATTCACAAAGCCCAACTATCACCCCACCTAGACATATATTTGAGGGACAAGCAGAGGCTCTGAATGGTTAAGTATGAACACGCCAACTTTCTTAAAGTGGTATTTTCAGTCCTACATTATAAAAAAGTCTTTAGTCCATAGGCACCAAACTAAAATTTTCTATCTGATCCCAACTGGAAGATACACTTGTAAGATATTACAATGCAACTTCAATGCTAACCTATGGGAGGGATAGGCCTTGCTGTAGTGAAAAGGAGGTTAGCCGTTTTTCACTACCAGGACACGTAAACCTTACAAACACACATTCTACCTTTTAAGTACACTACACCCTGCTCATGGGTCTACCTAAGGGTCTACTTATTGATGTGTTACATGTAATAAAAGCGAAGGTTTGGGCCTGGCATGTAGGCAAACATGACGGGTCGAAAAGGCAGTTCAAAACTGCACCCACTGTCTCTGCGACGGCAGGCCTGAGACATGTTTGAAAAGCTACTCATGTCGGATGCACAATCAGTGCTTCGGGCCCACTAGTAGCATTTGATTTACACACCCTGGGCACACACGGTGCATGGTACTAGGAGCTTACTAGTAAATCAAATATTCCAATTGTGAAGAAAACAAATTATATTCCATTTTAGACACAGAGCACATGCACTTTAGCACTGGTCTGCAGTGGTTAAGTGTCCAGAGTCCCAAAACAAGCAAAAACGAGTCCAGCACAGTCAGAAACAGGAGGTCATAAGCAAAGAGACAGAGGAAGCCACGCAAAAAGATGCCAGGTCTAACAATGCCCAAAGGACCAGACACCCATAACACTTCGGAAGTGGATCTAGGTAACATTTTTAACGTGCCCTCTCAACATTTGTTATGTTATGCTATATTATGTTTATTTGTATAGCTCACTAATCCCCCACAAGGGTATACAAGTGCTTGAATCTACACTTTGGATAACCTAAAATTAAAGACCAGTGAAGAACAGAGAATGCACCCTAAATATTATTCAGGATAGCTTAGAAGAAGCAAGGTATCTAGACGTCTAACCTGTGAGCAAGACATGTTCAGTGAAAAGGTTGGCTTAAAAAAATTTATACATTTCATTTTTGGTGATTTATTCTGTCAGTACATTTTTGCAACACTTCATTATATGTTTTCCATTTGTTTGGTAAATAAGAATGGTGATTACAGGTTTCTTTAGTATGCACAAATATATGTTCCTCACGGTGTTGATGTTTCCCATGCATCCTGCACTGTTTTGGTAAACATAAAATGGAAAGTGCTTTTACTGCAAGCCAAGCTGTTCTTACTTTAATTAAGTTAAATATTGACAGGGTAAGTCAGATGCTAAACTTACTGTTTTGTTGAACACGTAAAATTAGCACATTTTTATACACTTCACTCTACATAAACAATGTTAATTTTTAACACGTTATTTAAAAGCCATATTAATCTACCCAAGCCTACATAAATTAAATACCTTATCAAATGTATAAACTTCATATACATAGAAAGCAACATTGAACCTTAAAGTTTTAAAACGCTCGGTAAATGTGAAGGAATTTGAAACTGGAAACTAGAAATTAAGGGGTCCATTAGGATGGCGGACGGATCGACACCGCCATGCAGGCGGTGGCGATCCGTCCGCCATCCTTGCCCATCCGCCACCTTTTTTCCCCCCGCCATATTACAATGGGGGGGGACCGTGGCGGACGGGAAGACCGTCCGCCGCTTTTCCGCCGCGGCTAATATGGTGGCGGTGTCTATCAGATACTGCCAGCATATTAGGATGGCTTGAGGGGAATTCCTTTCCGTGGCGGCAATGCCGCGACGAAAAAGGCATACGGTTCCTGCTTTGGGGGCCCGTTGTGGGCCCCCAGGCAGAAGGGGGTGGGGGGTGCACATGGGTGTACCTATTGTACCCCCCTGCGTTTCACAGCACAACATGGCAGGCACAGCGCGGTGCCTGTCATGTTGTGCTGTGAAACGCACAACATGCATTTTTCACATTGCGGCGGCCAGTGCTTTATGCACCGTCTGCCGCAATGTTAAAAATGCGGGATGCACTCGCCACTGTGGCTGGTGCATCCTAATTGGGGGCACGGTTCCTCAGCCCTTGTGGCGGACGGGACCTGCCCCAGACAGGATGGCGGACGGACTTTGTCCGTCCGCCATCCTAATTGACCCCTTAGTTGGTATCCATATCTTGATCTGTGGGAGCAGCACAATTACAAAAAACAGAATTTAGAATGGATGATTGGTGATCTCAAGAGAAACAGTACAACAATGTGCCAACATTCATGCGTTAGGATTGAAAACTGACTCAGGGCAGATTTACGAGAAAGTGCTGCATCGCGGCAATGCAAGTCCTTTGGCTGCGCAACGCTGCAGCACTTTCAAAGCACAAGAATGCAACATATTTACAATGATATGTTCCATTCGTGTGCACTCCCCGGTGCAGGTGCACAAACAGCTGCCATGCGTAGGCATCCTTGCACCTTGGTGCAAGGATGCCTGCGTCATGAGGAGATTGTTTTTGTGTAGGAAGGGGCGCCTTCCTGTGATAGAGCGCGCAGGTCAACCGACCAACTGATTTTACCATATACGTATCGGGCCCATAAAATTCAATAATGCACTATACATTAATCGGGTGATCTTACACTCTACTACCAGTAACCCAGTTCCTTCCTATATATTTCTCTTGTACCCGATTTACCAATCCACCGTTACGGGTACCTAATGACCACGATGAATCAGGGAGCTAGCTGTGAAAGAAAGGCAGATACCAAAATACTCATATCATTTATTCTATTTGTACTTTATAATAACCACAAACTCGAGAAGTTTTGAAAACCTTTATCTAAGATTCGTCAAGCTCAGAAAACAAGAGATTTATAATGAGCAAACAATCGATAACCACAATTACAAAGAGCACATATCCATAAAGGAAATAGATCAGGCTGATCATTTACGAATCTAAAGGAAGGTAAGAACAGGGAACATGCTAAGCAGCAGTTTCAGAATTTAAACTTAGTATGGAGAGACTAAAAGACGGGGAAGAATAAAGAGCATACTAGAATGTCACAGTGAAACATTTCCCCATAAAGAGGAACTATAGAAAAAAATGCAAATAGACCGTACTAATAAACTGGTGCAATTACTTGCGAAAAACATGGAAATCAATATATGCAAGGTACGTCTTTATTAAAGCAAAAAGACAGAAAAATAGAAGAGTGCAGTATAGAGTTGCAGTACTATATTTACCTAGAATGGTGTGAAGACCAACCCTGGCCACAGGTCAGTTAAGAACAGAAGGGACCCCAACGGAAACCCGTCATCAACAGGACAGCAGGTGCAGAATGGACACCCCAGGACAGGACAGGGAAACCAGATTAGGATCAGGACAGGACCACCAAGGCACGACCAGCACCCGCAGTTCGGAAGCAACGCCTGCGCTCCATCCTCTCTGCAGCTATCAGCCAGAACCCCGATTGGGTTTATCGAATTCACCAGCAAAGTGCTCCGCCAGCACTTAAGGTTTCTTAGCAAAAACCCCTTGAGTCTTATGGAAAGTTCGGACTGAGTGCTCCGCAGCCCTCTGTATCAAGTCACCTATTGAGTGCGTTGGGTAAGTGACAGGTCAGCTATTCGGACAAGTCGGACAATTTCTCTAGCTAAACCTAGGCTAGTTATACTGTTTTCGGGTCAGTGTACCACCCCCCCAAATGTTGCAAGTGTCAGAATCCCCAATTTCGATTGGTCCCCAAGTAGGATAGGTCAACACACCAATCACATTTCAATTCTACAAGCTCCTATTTACATATTCTGGGACCGCCTATTGATTTTGGGGTTCCCATGACATACTCTACAGAATACAATGGAAATTAATACATTTGTTGCGTTTGCAGGACAGTTCAGCTTCTCCTGCTAGGTCGCAGGTCACTTTCTCAGGAGCCTCTTGGCAGGGACCTCTGGTTGGCAAGGTTTCAATGCCACCAGCAGAAGACTGTCATGCGCAGTAAGGTCACTCAATATGGATTCACGAATGTCTCCCAGACCCTCAAGACCGCAGTACATGAAAAGTAAGCGAAAACAAATTAAAACACAGAAATAAATGATTACACTGTATACCAGGAATAGCTACTCTATACCCCTTATTTTATAATATCTAT
Organism: Lissotriton helveticus; assembly: GCF_964261635.1. Classification (NCBI taxonomy): domain Eukaryota; kingdom Metazoa; phylum Chordata; class Amphibia; order Caudata; family Salamandridae; genus Lissotriton; species Lissotriton helveticus. The sequence continues at coordinate 458,805,741 of NC_136060.1, read as the reverse complement.
AGCGTTAGGGTAAATGCGGAACAAACGACTTTGCAAAAGCAGCTTTGCAAGCACGGAGCATATGAGAAGACAAAGCGGCCATTTTAGCTGTATTGCGCATGAGCAAACATTTCCCACCAGAACTGCAAGTGCGTCACATCACATGACTATGACCGACGCATGCGCAGACTAATTTCCCGCCAAGCAGCGGCCATTTTAAGTAGCAAGCGTTATTACTGTTTAGTACACATAGGCAAGCATCTCTGGGACACCCCTGTGTAGTGTAAAAGTGCAATATTAGTAAGACAAACAGGTTGGATTACTTTGTTACATATTACTCGAGGTTCATGAATTCAAGCAAGTCGCGTAATATGCGAATCCTTGCTCCATCAATCCCCTCTTTGATGATATTTACTATCATCACAAAATAAATGGAATCAGATGCCAACTTTTTTCACACTCTGTTCATTTCAATCTCTTCCAACATTTTATTCAGCTTTTCTTTTGTTTCTTTGTTAGGGTGTGAATTATTCACCCTTTTATAAATCTGATTATTCAGTTCTTCTAATTCAAGTTCATCCACACTCCGTTTCACACCTCTTTTGCTCACAGTATATTTCTTTTGGTGTTTGCGACATTTGCAACAGACAAATATGAGAAATAGGACAAAACCTATTCCTGCAATTGGCATCAGTACCTTAAACAATAAACCTCTACCTAATTGTGCAAACCAATGACCTATAGCAGATAGACCATCAGTAAGTCTCTTCCATGCACTGTCAACCTCCAGTGGTTTGAGTTCCTTTCCCAAATTTGTAATGTTCCTTACATACCTCTGGATTCCCACACTTTTATCAGGTATGTAAGTGCAACAATGTTGCGCTTTCAACATTCTGCAGACTCCGCCCTCTTTCGCCAATAGAGTGTCAAGAGCAAGTCTGTTCTGCAAAACCATAGATCTGATCGCAACCATTTTGGTATTTACCATCAAGAAACCTCCAGCAGTGTCGGTAGATAACCGGTCCACTACTGTTGACAATTTGCAAATTTTGTGTGTGTTCAAAACCACTCCCACTGCAGGTATTATTGCGCTGAAAATATTTCCTACAATTTCGTCAGCAGTTTCTCTTTTATTGCGTACTAATTGGTTAGTATCTTCATTGCTTCCAGTGATTTTCCCCACATGGTATATCTTTGGGAAGACAATACCAAAATAGCAACTTCCGTACCAATGGTCGGGCAATTTGAAGTAAGCCTTGTTCCCACAAATAAAATAAATTCCAGGAAACACAGGCTCTGTCCCATCTTTGAAACCCCAACCTCCAATTACTTTGTAATTATGTTCGCATTCACTGGAAGCAATGAAAACATTGTTATAATAGCTAGTCTTTTCCCTTTTAAGACAGAGCTTCCCCTTCTTCTCAAAATCAAGGAGCATAGCAGCAGTAGCTCCACCATTTGAGGTGCTCCCTATATTTTCTGCCCATTTAGGAACTTTATGGTTCCTGTCTTTGGCTTTCCTTTGGAAACTCTCTCTTCTTTTCTCTACCATGTCCAGAAACTCCTTTTCTTTCTCATGTAAAGAACAGGTCAAGTTATTCTTATGTGCATCATCTATGTTCATTTTTCCTACTGTTAGAAAATAGTCACTCATGTATTTAGCTACATCTCTAGTCGTCTGTACAGGGTTCAGGTTTCTTCGAACAGGGAGTTCAGAAAATGTCACGTCAGAGTTTGAATAGTAATACTGTAAACGTCCTCTTTTATAAAATAAGCTAGCTAATATACTACAGGAAATTCCATAGGTTAAGGGCAGATGATGATAAGTCACTCCCTCAGCTACAGAAGTAGGTAGCTTCATACAAACATAACAGTCGTCTATCTCCATAGTTTCTACATAATGCAATAACAGGTTTGCGAAAACGTTTAAATGAGTCTGGTTCTTAATCTAGTTAAAGTGTAATACTTCCTCATCTGGTGCTTCTAAACCTAACTGTCTCCGTTTCAGACTGAGTGGTTTGTCCAAAGTGTCTACTCTTCGTGGTGTAATTCTAGTGTGTGATTCTACAGTGTCGTCAGGTAAATTATTATTGGGGTACAAACTTGGGTTCTTACTTATCATAGAAGGAAGGGTTATTGTTAGTCCTATCCAAAGGATCAGTACTATTGCTACACTACATAAACATACTTGGCAGCATGTTTTACAGCAATTACGTCTAGGTCTTCCATTCACACTTGAATCAGACATTTCTGCTCAAAATAAGCTTTTCAACCCCTCTTTGTAACTTTGCACAGGTAGCTTACACTGAGCAACTTCAGGTTGGTTCGTCTTCTTCGGCAGACAGATCAGCTGTCACTTTCGTCACTTATATCAAGATCCTCAAATTCCTCCAACACCAGGAAAATCCATTCGGGATCCTGATACTTTTCGTTCAGTCTTTTTATTCGGGCACTTCTTCGCTTAGCGCTTTCTCCAGGTAGCTCTGTTTTACTTAAAGCTTGTTTCCTTTGCTCAAGCTTTTCTTCTACTGTTTTCAGTCTCAGTCTCAGTCTTTTGATGTACCTTGGTTCTGTATTTTTCCATTTCTTGAATCTTTTAACTGGCACTGTTGTTGGGCTTTCGTCTAAGGCTCTTTTATTTTCGTTCAGTTGTGGCACTTCTGCTTCGGCTTCTTCCCTTCCTGTCTGACTAGTCCCAGGTCTTATCTCTGTCTCTTCTGCCTGGTTACTAAGCTGGCCTTGTTCAGGTGTAAACTGGATTTGGCTTTCGGGTGTTTCCCTTTCTGTATCCTGAACACGTTTGTCTATTTCTATCTGATCCTGTTCAAGCACTTCGAACCTTTGATTTTCCTCCGCCGCCCTAATTTCTGTCTGTCCCTTTTCAACTTCAGGAGTTCTTGGAGGTGTGTCGATCACCTGTTCTGTCCTTATCTGATCTTCTTCTTCTTCAAATTTTACATGGATTTCAATAATCTGATTGTCTTCTTCTATTCCTATCTCTTCCTCACTATTCCACTCTCTGTCTGCGTAGGTCTGACTTCTTGTTCTGATTGGGTCATCAGTCAGGTCGATTATGGGTATCCACTCATCTTGACTGGTGCTCGGTTGTTCATCATCAGCTACTTCAGGACCAACATCTGGAGACCCCTCAGCTGGACAACCTTCAGCGTCAGTTTTCTTGTCTTCGATCACCTTCTTGGTGTGGCTGGCATGGATCCACTTCGGCACACCGCCACACTTTACCGCTGTCGTGGTCACTAGGATCACCTGTCTCGGCTTTCCCCACTTCGGTGCAAGGCAATTCGAACGTGTGTGCTTCTTGAGTACCACCCAATCGCCTGGAATCAATTTATGGACTGGAGTTGCTGGACTGGCGACGGCGTCTTCCCCAATCTGGCGAGAGATAGAACGCACTTGGTCACCCAGTTGCTTGCAGTACTCAAGTACCAAATCATCAGAAATGCTTATCAGTTTGTGTCCTGGTACCCATGCTTGTCTCATCACTCTTCCCATCAGGATCTCATGGGGACTCAGGCCTGTATTTCGGTCTGGAATACTTCATATTCCCATCAGAACAAGAGGTAAAGCCTCTATCCAATTCATGTTAGTAGACTCACACATCTTTCCTAGTCTCGACTTGATAGTGCCATTCATCTGTTCCACCACTCCAGAAGCCTCTGGACGATATGCACAGTGCAGTTTTTGTGTAATCTTGAAAGCTTTACAGAGCTGGTTAATTACTTCATTCTGGAAATGCCCACCTCTATCTGATTCAATTGTGACTGGAACCCCGTACCTAGGTATTAGTTCTCGCAGTAACAACTTGGCTACAGTGATGGCATCATTTTTCTTGGCCGGGTAAGCTTCTACCCATTTCGAAAATAGGCAGACAATGACAAGGACATATCTCATTCCTTTACAAAGGGGAACTGAATGAAGTCAATTTGCAATCTTACAAAAGGACCTCCTGACTTTCCAATTTTACCCATTTCAACTACTGTTCTCTTTCCAGCGTTGAACTGTTGACATGTCAAGCACCTCTGGCAGAGAGACTCTGCTACTTAACTGAACTTCGAGCTGTACCATGTCTGTTGGAAAACACGTATCATGGCATCCCTACCAATGTGTGTATCTCCATGTATAAGTCTGGCCATAGAAGCAAGCAAGCGGTTAGGCAACACAGGCATACCATCAGGGCCCACAATGACACCATCCTCGCTTCTCTGTTGACAACCAAGCTTACTCCACTTTCCCTTTTCCTTTGGTGTCGCAGCATGCTGCCACTCTTTCAATTCTTCCCATATAGGCACATCCTCAAACACCATAAGTTGGCAGCTGTTTCCATATCCCCCCAATTTGATATTGACAGACATTCGATGTCTGGCACAATGTTGGGCTACTTGGTCAGCATATTTATTTCCTACTGTCACATTGTCGTTGCCAGATTTGTGAGCAGCACATTTGACCACTGCCAATTCTTTTGGTAACTGGATTGCATCCAGTAATTCTTGTACAACTTTTCCATTTCTAATAGGAGTACCTGAAGAAGTCAGAAACTCCCTTTGCAGCCACAATTGGCCGAAGTCATGCACAACTCCATAACCGTACTGACTGTCAGTATATACGGTTATTCTTTTGTTTTTTCCAATTTTACAGGCTCTTGTCAATGCAACCAATTCGGCTACTTGTGCAGACTTTACTCCAAATAGGCAGGAAGCTTCTATAGTGCGTTTTACCGTGACTACAGCATAAGCAGCACTTAGGCCTACAACTTCGTGTCTCAGACATGAGCCATCCACAAACAGCTCGTAATCTTCTACAGGCAGGGGCATTTCCTTGATATCTGGTCGTGGTTTGGTACTAAATTCAGTCAGGTCAATGCAGTCATGCTCGACCTCTCCCTTTGCTTCTGCATTCAGTGACTCAGGCAACAATGTTGCTGGATTCAATATGTTACACCGAGTAATGACTACATTTGCAGCGCCTACAAGGATCCTCTCATACTTAGTCAGCCGACTAGGTGTGAGATACTGGGTTTTAGTTCTGGTTAGTAGGATTACAACTGCATGTGGAACATACACAGTTACATGATGTCCCATAACGATGGATTCGCTCTGTTCGAGACTCATGCAAGTTGCAGCTACTGCTTTCAGACATCCTGTTAGACCAGCAGCCACTGGATCCAAAGTAGCAGGAAAATATGCTACTGGACGTCTAGTTAAACCATGCTCTTGGGTTAGGACTGACAGTGCACAATTATCTCTCGTATCACAAAACAGTGCAAACTCCTTTGAATAATCCGGCATTCCCAATGCTGGAGCTGTACACAGACATTCTCGTAATTTTGTAAAGGCTGTCAAGCTCTCCTCATCCCATTCCACTGGATCCTTTGCTCCTTTCTTTGTCATTTTGATTAATGGTTTTTCTAGGACTGCAAATCCCACAATCCATTGCCTGCAGTATCCTACAACTCCAAGGAACATTCTGACTTCCTTCTGAGTATTTGGTAATTGCATGTTTCGAATTATTCTGATTCTTTCTGAAGTAACTTTCCTGATACCTTTCTCTATCTGGTGCCCCAGATATTTTACTGATTTTGTACAGAACTGTAGTTTGTCAGGTGATACTTTGTGCCCCCCTTCACTTAAATGGCTCAGTAAAGCAATAGTGTCAACAACACAGTCTTTCTGACTTTTAGACGCCACCAAGAGGGCGTCTATATATTGCACCAGAACTGAATTTCCAGGTAAGACTAGGGATTCAAGGCACTTTTTCAGAATCTGATTAAAGATAGAGGGGCTTTCTGTGTACCCCTGGGGGACGCGATTCCAAACGAACACGTGACTGTCGAATGCAAATGAGAAAAGAAATTTGCTGTCTGGATGCAATGGGATTGAAAAGAATGCGTGACATAGGTCAATCACGGTGAACCACTCAGCATCCCAGGGAATTTGATACAGGATCACTGCAGGGTTCGGAACAATAAGACAGCAAGGAATAACAATTTTGTTTACCTTTCACAGGTCCTGCACTACTCTGTAATTACCACTAGGTTTCTTGATTCCAATTATGGGTGAGTTACATGGGCTACTCATCACTTCTTGTATGATGTTGGCTTCTAGCAATCTTTTTATTTCCACATATAACTTCCCACAAGCGACTTTGTTTACAAAATCACTTCCAATCTAATTGTGTCTTTTATTTTCGTGCAACCAATCAAGTGCATGGTTTCAAATAATCTCGACCAATGGGTGCGCGGCCTTTTGCGAGACAAGTTCTCACGCTTTGGCACTCACCCATCCTTTACAATTCCAGCTCCGTTACACACCTGCTGTTTCTACCAATCCCAGCGCGGCACCGAGTGACGTCAGAGCAGCTCCGCAACTGACTCCCTCCTTCACAAGGTAACGGAAACTTTTATTTCTTTCTTAAAGTGCAAGTGCGTTATTAAATTAACAACGTAGAAACATTCGCCACTGTACTAGAGTGTCTAGAAAGAAAAGATTTGTTTCACTGCAAGTAAACTACTTCCATTTACTTTTCATACACTACGGATAGATCTCTTCCGCCTACCCTTCACTCAAGCATTAGAGAACCTGCTACTACTTTGACTCATCCACTTCTTTTCGGGATATATACTAAGTCTAAAGTTTCACCAGCGAACCCTTTTGCTGTCACCTAAGCTCCGACGAACCTGCTACTCCTTCCGTGTGACCCTTGCTAGGTTATATCACAATAGACGTTTTGCCAGCGTACTCGTTGCTATCATTTATTCAATTATTCATACAGAAACCCTAATTAGCGCTTCCAGTTCTGCCTAAGCATGCACTAATTTTCCTCTAGTAAGTGACCTCAAAGCGAAGTGGATTCTCTTCACCACTCGCTATTCAATTCCCCGGGGATTCCAGACAACACGTAACAATTTATTAACGAATGGGTTAGTACATTTATCAATATAACAATAGAAAAAACAATTTAAAACATTTTGTAATTTTCAAAGCAATAACACATTTGTAAATACGTTCGAACGTTTAGCAGCAATTTTTCACAATTAGCAACAAATAACTTTTAGCAGCATCCGACCTACCTAGCTTAACTAGTCCTTGACCATTTCTTTAACTAGTCCCTAAAACCCTTTCTTTAACTAGTCCCTAACCATTTCTTTAACTAGTCCCTAACCATCCTCTGGCTACCACAAAATTACTGATAGAGCGCGCAGGTCACCCGACCAACTGATTTTACCATATACGTATCGGGCCCATAAAATTCAATAATGCACTATACATTAATCGGGTGATCTTACACTCTACTACCAGTAACCCAGTTCCTTCCTATATATTTCTCTTGTACCCGACTTACCAATCCACCGTTACGGGTACCTAATGACCACGATGAATCAGGGAGCTAGCTGTGAAAGAAAGGCAGATACCAAAATACTCATATCATTTATTCTATTTGTACTTTATAATAACCACAAACTCAAGAAGTTTTGAAAACCTTTATCTAAGATTCGTCAAGCTCAGAAAACAAGAGATTTATAATGAGCAAACAATCGATAACCAAAATTACAAAGAGCACATATCCATAAAGGAAATAGATCAGGCTGATCATTTATGAATCTAAAGGAAGGTAAGAACAGGGAACATGCTAAGCAGCAGTTTCAGAATTTAAACTTAGTATGGAGAGACTAAAAGACGGGGAAGAATAAAGAGCATACTAGATTGTCACAGTGAAACATTTCCCCATAAAGAGGAACTATAGAAAAAAATGTAAATAGACCATACTAATAAACTGGTGCAATTACTTGCGAAAAACATGGAAATCAATATATGCAAGGTACGTCTTTATTAAAGCAAAAAGACAGAAAAATAGAAGAGTGCAGTATAGAGTTGCAGTACTATATTTACCTAGAATGGTGTGAAGACCAACCCTGGCCACAGGTCAGTTAAGAACAGAAGGGACCCCAACGGAAACCCGTCATCAACAGGACAGCAGGTGCAGAATGGACACCCCAGGACAGGACAGGGAAACCAGATTAGGATCAGGACAGGACCACCAAGGCACAACCAGCACCCGCAGTTCGGAAGCAACGCCTGCACTCCACCCTCTCTGCAGCTATCAGCCAGAACCCCGATTGGGTTTATCGAATTCACCAGCAAAGTGCTCCGCCAGCACTTAAGGTTCCTTAGCAAAAACCCCTTGAGTCTTATGGAAAGTTCGGACAGAGTGCTCCGCAGCCCTCTGTATCAAGTCACCTATTGAGTGCGTTTGGTCAGTGACAGGTCAGCTATTCGGACAAGTCTGACAATTTCTCTAGCTAAACTTAGGCTAGTTATACTGTTTTCGGGTCAGTGTACCACCCCCCAAATGTTGCAAGTGTCAGAATCCCCAATTTCGATTGGTCCCCAAGTAGGATAGGTCAACACACCAATTACATTTCAATTCTACAAGCTCCTATTTACATATTCTGGGACCGCCTATTGATTTTGGGGTTCCCATGATATACTCTACAGAATACAATGGAAATTAATACATTTGTTGCGTTTGCAGGACAGTTCAGCTTCTCCTGCTAGGTCGCAGGTCACTTTCTCAGGAGCCTCTTGGCAGGGACCTCTGGTTGGCAAGGTTTCAATACCACCGGCAGAAGACTGTCATGCGCAGTAAGGTCACTCAATATGGATTCACGAATGTCTCTCAGACCCTCAAGACCGCAGTACATGAAAAGTAAGCGAAAACAAATTAAAACACAGAAATAAATGATTACACTGTATACCAGGAATAGCTACTCTATACCCCTTATTTTATAATATCTATAGCGTTAGGGTAAATGCGGAACAAACGACTTTGCAAAAGCAGCTTTGCAATCACGGAGCATATGAGAAGACAAAGCGGCCATTTTAGCTGTATTGCGCATGAGCAAACATTTCCCACCAGAACTGCAAGTGCGTCACATCACATGACTATGACCGACGCATGCGCAGACTAATTTCCCGCCAAGCAGCGGCCATTTTAAGTAGCAAGCGTTATTACTGTTTAGTACACATAGGCAAGCGTCACTGGGACACCCCTGTGTAGTGTAAAAGTGCAATATTAGTAAGACAAACAGGTTGGATTACTTTGTTACATATTACTCGAGGTTCGTGAATTCAAGCAAGTCGCGTAATATGCGAATCCTTGCTCCATCACCTGTACAAAAACAATCACTCTAGGCATGCCATTTTCCTCTTTCAATACGTGCTGTGGAATGCAGCACGCATTGAAAAAGGAAAATACGAGAAGAAATTAAAACATTTCTCCTCATTGCGCCTCCCTACGCCTCTCCTGGGGAGGCGTAGCATTCACACACATTTCCAGATTTACGATTCCTTGTAAATCTGGAAATGTGTCTGGTTCCATGTGTGTTGCATGGGAACACCCATAGAACTCCCCTTTCACGCAAAGTGCTGCGTGTAAAGGGGCCGTATTTACAAGGATAAGAAAAGCCAGACAGGGTGACTTTTCCTGTCCTTGTAAATATGGAGCAGTAAAATACGCCACCAGTACGTCACAAAAAGTGACATACTGGTGCAGCAGTGGGCTTGTAAATCTGCCCCTAAGTGAAATAGTGATATAGTGAAGCTTATTGCTTCATTTCTTAGAAAAAAAAATATATTTTGGAAAGCTCCGACCTGCCCATTAATAACTTGATTTTCAATTTTTTTTGCTGGTGAGTTAAATAAAATATTCAATAAATTGTTATTAGTGGAGTTGTTTAATGTATATGTGTTTCTGTATTTTTTATATTATTTTGAGGTTCAATCATAGAAATTGTGGGGGTCCCTGGCTTCCAGTAGTAATTTACTGAGGGTCCACAGAAGTCACAAGGTTAAGAACCACTACTATATGAAATGGGTTGACGTAGGCTGCAAAAGGGATTGAATATCTGGGAATAATGATTCCACACAGAATAATCAACCATAATGAAAGTAACGTCACCCCATTGCTTTCCATGTTACATTAAGGCTTCTACAGATAAAGGAGGCTTAAAGTCTCTTAGGTTGGAAGAATGAACTGTATCAAGATTAATTTTATGCCCAGATTGCAATACCTTTGTAGAACATTGCCAATAATGTTCTCCTTGTATACTTTGAAAAGTATACAGAGGGCCACTGGAATAATGTGATATTGCGACTGTGGCATTTTTGGCATAGTTATAGATAGACCGCATTTCCCACATAATCCAACATCTGATGCATAATTTACAGATTTTATTTAAAAGAATTGTTTCCAGCTCAAACGGTTCAAAAGTAACAAAAAATTCAGCACCTCTTGTTGACACGGAGTGGAAAGGATGACTGGTCACCTGTCTGTTGCTTATTCCTACATTTGGGTGTTAAACTGGGACTAATGAGGTGCAACCAATACCCAGGCAATGTAAAAATGACAAAATAATGAAGTAATGCCTTTTCGTGCTGCATAATTTACGGAACCCTGATGCATAATTTTGCCCTCCCCTGCCGCATAATTCTAGTGACCCTGAGTATTCAGAAGTACGTTTTTTTTTATTTAGAACTAGCCTACCCGTCGAGCGTTGCTGCGATCTCATAAGAAAGGAAATTCAAGGAAACTTGTTATGTTAACATTCAATTTACGTCAAAATTCGCATAACTTGTCCATTTTTCCAATAACGACACTTCGATGAAGATTGTAATCATAATCCGCCTCGTAATGGAATGCAGCAAGATTCAAATCAGCGTGCAGTGTCCTCCTGGATCGAACATTGCGTGCTCGATTGGTTTCCAGTCTTGCTCTCCGTTGGTCAATTGTTTCATTCGAACGGGCTTGAGCAGTGCGTACTCGATCGGCTTCCAATCTTGATTCTCGTTGCTCTCCTGTTTCATTCGAGCAGGCTTGAGCATTGCGTAATCGATCGGTTTCCAATCTTGATTCACATTGCTCTCCTGTTTCATTCGAGCGGGTTTGAGCAGTGCGTAATCGATCGGTTTCCAATCTTGATTCTCGTTGCTCTCCTGTTTCATTCGAGCGGGCTTGAGCAGTGCGTAATCGATCGGTTTCCAATCTTGATTCTCGTTGCTCTCCTGTTTCATTCGAGCGGGCTTGAGCAGTGCGTAATCGATGTCTTTTTAATCTTGATTCTCGTGCTCGTTTGTTTGAGAATAACTGGCTTGAGCAGTGCGTACTCGATCGGCTTCCAATCTTGATTCTCATTGCTCGTTCTTTTGAGAAGAACGGGCTTGAGCAGTTTGTATTCGAACAGCTTCTAATCTTGCTTCCCCCTGTTCGTCTGTTTCTGAAGCTCGTAATGCCTTTTTTGTTCGTGCTTCAGATGTAGATCGACCAATCGATTTCCTTTTGGGGGGCATAACTGTCGACAATGCTCGCAAATTCGCTGAAAATAAATAAATGGAAATATTCATTATTCGAAAGATTATGTGGGCCCTGGAGGGCCGATATTTAAAAAAATGTTATGCCAGAAACCTTCGTGGGAGTGTACTCAACAACTTCCCAAAGTTTCATGGCAATCGGATGAATGGTCTAGTAATGCATAAAGGACAAACAGACAGACAGACAGACAGACATACATTCGTTTTTATATATATAGATGATACGCCTTTACGAACCTCCAAATCACTACTATCTAGAATCCATTCGGAGGATGGCCTGGGTGTACCAGATATCGAAAGGTATATACTAGCATCTCAATTAACTCCAACATTGACTTGGTGGTCTTCAGGTAAATATAAGCCCTGGTCTCGATCAAAGCAGAAGATGAGGAGGATTCCCCTGCATCTGTTACGGCTACATTGAAGAATCCACACAACTCAAGGCCCTCTAATTTTCTTTCGATACAAAATGGGATGATGGACGGAGCGTTTGAACAAATCAAACACTCACCCCCAGTCAACTGATCTGGGTTTAATCCATCACCATTCTTTAGTTCACTCAGCCACCCCAGTTCAGACATGGCTATATGCAAATCAGTCTGACCCTGTGCCTCATGGGAACAGTCCAGCCCGAACTGCCAAGCCATGTCTTCCCTGGACCGGAAACAAGCATCCTGGGACCGGTTTCGGATTCATAATCCTCATCAGCCAGGCTATCTTAAATCCAGTGGCCAAGGGAACAAGGGACTCACGTCTCAGCATACCCTGCCACACTTAGGGCGAACAAAGCGATACAAAAGGGGATGATTGATGGAGCGTTTGAACAAATCAAACACTCACCCCCAGTCAACTGATCTGGGTTTAATCCATCACCATTCTTTAGTTCACTCAGCCACCCTAGTTCAGACATGGCTATATGCAAATCAGTCTGACCCTGTGCCTCATGGGAACAGTCCAGCCCGAACTGCCAAGCCATTTCTTCCCTGGACCGGAAACAAGCATCCTGGGACCGGTTTCGGATTCATAATCCTCATCAGCCAGGCTATCTTGAATCCAGTGGCCAAGGGAACAAGGGACTCACGTCTGAGCATACCCTGCCACACTTAGGGCGAACAAAGCGATACAAAAGGGGATGATGGACAGAGCGTTTGAACAAATCAAACACTCACCCCCAGTCAACTGATCTGGGTTTAATCCATCACCATTCTTTAGTTCACTCAGCCACCCCAGTTCAGACATGGCTATATGCAAATCAATCTGACCCTGTGCCTCATGGGAACAGTCTAGTCCGAACTGCCAAGCCATGTCTTCCCTGGACCGGAAACAAGCATCCTGGGACCGGTTTCGGATTCATAATCCTCATCAGCCAGGCTATCTTGAATCCAGTGGCCAAGTGAACAAGGGACTCACTTCTGAGCATACCCTGCCACACTTAGGGCGAACAAAGCGATACAAAAGGGGATGATGGACGGAGCGTTTGAACAAATCAAACACTCACCCCCAGTCAACTGATCTGGGTTTAATCCATCACCATTCTTTAGTTCACTCAGCCACCCCAGTTCAGACATGGCTATATGCAAATCAATCTGACCCTGTGCCTCATGGGAACAGTCTAGTCCGAACTGCCAAGCCATGTCTTCCGTGGACCGGAAACAAGCATCCTGGGACCGGTTTCGGATTCATAATCCTCATCAGCCAGGCTATCTTGAATCCAGTGGCCAAGTGAACAAGGCACTCACTTCTGAGCATACCCTGCCACACTTAGGGCGAACAAAGCGATACAAAAGGGGATGATGGACGGAGCGTTTGAACAAATCAAACACTCACCCCCAGTCAACTGATCTGGGTTTAATCCATCACCATTCTTTAGTTCACTCAGCCACCCCAGTTCAGACATGGCTATATGCAAATCAGTCTGACCCTGTGCCTCATGGGAACAGTCCAGCCCGAACTGCCAAGCCATGTCTTCCCTGGACGGGAAACAAGCATCCTGGGACCGGTTTCGGATTCATAATCCTCATCAGCCAGGCTATCTTGAATCCAGCTGCCAAGTGAACAAGGGACTCACGTCTGAGCATACCCTGCCACTGATTTGCATATAGCCATGTCTGAACTGGGGTGGCTGAGTGAACTAAAGAATGGTGATGGATTAAACCCAGATCAGTTGACTGGGGGTGAGTGTTTGATTTGTTCAAACGCTCCGTCCATCATCCCCTTTTGTATCGCTTTGTTCGCCCTAAGTGTGGCAGGGCATACTCAGACGTGAGTCCCTTGTTCACTTGGCCACTGGATTCAAGATAGCCTGGCTGATGAGGATTATGAATCCAAAACCGGTCCCAGGATGCTTGTTTCCGGTCCAGGGAAGACATGGCTTGGCAGTTCGGGCTGGACTGTTCCCATAAGGCACAGGGTCAGACTGATTTGCATATAGCCATGTCTGAACTGGGGTGGCTGAGTGAACTAAAGAATGGTGATGGATTAAACCCAGATCAGTTGACTGGGGGTGAGTGTTTGATTTGTTCAAACGCTCCGTCCATCATCCCCATTTTGTATCGCTTTCTTCGCCCTAAGTGTGGCAGGGTATACTCAGACGTGAGTCCCTTGTTCACTTGGCCACTGGATTCAAGATAGCCTGGCTGATGAGGATTATGAATCCGAAACCGGTCCCAGGATGCTTGTTTCCGGTCCAGGGAAGACATGGCTTGGCAGTTCGGGCTGGACTGTTCCCATAAGGCACAGGGTCAGACAGATTTGCATATAGCCATGTCTGAACTGGGGTGGCTGAGTGAACTAAAGAATGGTGATGGATTAAACCCAGATCAGTTGACTGGGGGTGAGTGTTTGATTTGTTCAAACGCTCCGTCCATCATCCCCTTTTGTACCGCTTTGTTCACCCTAAGTGTGGCAGGGTATACTCAGACGTGAGTCCCTTGTTCACTTGGCCACTGGATTCAAGATAGCCTGGCTGATGAGGATTATGAATCCAAAACCGGTCCCAGGATGCAGTGGCAGGGTATACTCAGACGTGAGTCCCTTGTTCACTTGGCCACTGAATTCAAGATAGCCTGGCTGATGAGAATTATGAATCCAAAACCGGTCCCAGGATGCTTGTTTCCGGTCCAGGGAAGACATGGCTTGGCAGTTCGGGCTGGACTGTTCCCATAAGGCACAGGGTCAGACTGATTTGCATATAGCCATGTCTGAACTGGGGTGGCTGAGTGAACTAAAAAATGGTGATGGATTAAACCCAGATCAGTTTACTGGGGATGAGTGTTTGATTTGTTCAAACGCTCCGTCCATCATCCCCTTTTGTATCGCTTTGTTCGCCCTAAGTGTGGCAGGGTATACTCAGACGTGAGTCCCTTGTTCACTTGGCCACTGGATTCAAGATAGCCTGGCTGATGAGGATTATGAATCCGAAACCGGTCCCAGGATGCTTGTTTCCGGTCCAGGGAAGACATGGCTTGGCAGTTCGGGCTGGACTGTTCCCATAAGGCACAGGGTCAGACTGATTTGCATATAGCCATGTCTGAACTGGGGTGGCTGAGTGAACTAAAGAATGGTGATGGATTAAACCCAGATCAGTTGACTGGGGGTGAGTGTTTGATTTGTTCAAACGCTCCGTCCATCGTCCCCTTTTGTATCGCTTTGTTCGCCCTAAGTGTGGCAGGGTATACTCAGACGTGAGTTCCTTGTTCACTTGGCCACTGGATTCAAGATAGCCTGGCTGATGAGGATTATGAATCCGAAACCGGTCCCAGGATGCTTGTTTCCGGTCCAGGGAAGACATGGCTTGGCAGTTCGGGCTGGACTGTTCCCATAAGGCACAGGGTCAGACTGATTTGCATATAGCCATGTCTGAACTGGGGTGGCTGAGTGAACTAAAGAATGGTGATGGATTAAACCCAGATGAGTTGACTGGGGGTGAGTGTTTGATATGTTCAAACGCTCTGTCCATCATCCTCTTTTGTATCGCTTTGTTCGCCCTATGTGTGGCAGGGTATACTCAGACGTGAGTCCCGTGTTCACTTGGCCACTGGATTCAAGATAGCCTGGCTGATGAGAATTATGAATCAGAAACCGGTCCCAGGATGCTTGTTTCCGGTCCAGGGAAGACATGGCTTGGCAGTTCGGGCTGGACTGTTCCAATAAGGCACAGGGTCAGACTGATTTGCATATAGCCATGTCTGAACTGGGGTGGCTGAGTGAACTAAAGAATGGTGATGGATTAAACCCAGATCAGTTGACTGGGGGTGAGTGTTTGATTTGTTCAAACGCTCCGTCCATCATCCCCTTTTGTAGCGCCCCCTCTAATTTTCTTTACCAAAATTAACTTGGCCTACAGATCAAACGCTGTTTGGACTAAGAGAATCATGACCTACCATACCGCACTGACCCCTCGTGAGCCAGGCGTATCAGACAGAGGCTATCTGGATTTGTGGGTGGGAGGTGCACTGCATTTTGGCCAGCTGCTCGGCAACGGCAATCTTAAGAGTCAAGTACAGTGTGCAAACGATTTCCAGTTGAGACCGAGCAACGTGTTTTGTCTGACAGATTTTACAGTAGGCTAGCCACCCTCTAATGGGAGAGGGGGCAGAGAGACCACCAACAGAGAGATCTTTATTCTGAAGGAGCAGACAACATGGTCATTATCTTGACTGTAGAGGGTGCTAGACAAAGCATTCCCCTATCACACTTAACCTATACTAAAAAGTGGGCTTTGGATCTGGATTCTGAGTTCTCTAAAGCTGACTGAATACTGACTTTCTCAAACAAAACACGAGTGACCATGTAAGTCCATGCACACTGGGTATTAAGTTACAGCTTACAAGTGTTCACATTAACCTTATTTTAGAAGCAATTTTATTTTGCCACAGACTCTGATTCTGTGTTGATTTAATCAAAGGAAAGATAGACAAAAGTCGAATAAGACATGTCTGCCATACGGTAACATGAAGAGAAAGTACTTTTTTTAATCAAGAAAAACGATAAAGTAGCCCAGTAATTATCTTTTCATGACCTCAGTTCAGCCAAACTGGGTCATGTATTTATTCATTTATTCAAATCATGCACCAAGGAGAAGAAATTATGCAATAAAATATTATATTTATTTTTGACTCTGTACATGTATGTTTTTAGTGACGCAGAAAAAATTCTGTGATTTGAAGAATAGTATTAGAGATATAGAAAAATTCAGTGTTTTGAAGAATAGTATTAGAAATATGGAAACCCCAAGTAAAAGTAACCGTAACCAGACATATAGAAATATGTGACAATAAAGTGACTTAAAATTTGAGAACAGGATATTAGTATGTACAAGGATGTCTGAATTCTCATTTCTTAATCCATGAAAGATCAGCCAGATTGTTCCCTGGTGTTCTTGTGTTAGACTATCCTAAAGGAGTGTAGACAACGTTTCAACCCTACTTGGAATGTGAGGTTCTCATCAGGACAGAGTTAAACTGGGGACTAGAAGTGGACTGTGCTTTCCCTCTTGTGTAGAGAGCAAGAATTATACGTCAGGAGGTCCTGGATTACAGATCCTCCCTCATGTAAGTAGAAATGCTGTGGGATAAAGGTCCACAGACCGTGGCACATTCAATGTGTTAAGTTCATGTATGGGATTATGCCAAGGGAACCAGGATATTGGTTCTCCTGTTGGTACGCCGTTGATGCCTTAGGTGTGTATAGTCCCTCTCGGCTGGCCCAATTATTTTTACATGGCCCTAAAATGGAGAAACGAGTAGGCTTTGTGTTCACTCTGGATGTCAGTGGCAGCGTCGCCGACAAGAGTCAAAAATATATAGTTTTTACTGCATAATTTCTTCTCCTTGATACATGATTTGAATAAATATATGACCCAGTTCGGCTGAACAGAGGTAATGGAAAGATAATTAGTGGATACTGACTAGGCAGACAGCAGCAAAATTATCTACTGGGTTCAATATAAAGCATGTGCGTACAAAAATATGCTTAGAGGGTATTTGACGCTTGTGTGTTGGAGGGCTATGTGTGGCAGTTCTAATGTGCGTTGAAGGGGTTGTAGATTCAGGGGGTCTTACACATACATATGTGGAGGGAATGCCTGCCTGTACCCCAACATTTGGGAAGGGAAGAGTTGTCAATTGTCAATGGCTTCTGTGCCATGTGGATGAAGAAGGACAATGCACCCTGTCCACACCCACAAGTAAATTAATAACACAATTATTGTCGGCTACTAATTTGACTGCTGTGCAGAGATGGAGGGCTCCATATTCTCACAATGACCCTGTAGTAGAGTGGACTAAGTTAAACTATATGTAGTGGAAAGGCTAATAGAAGGAGCGCACAGATTGAAATGATACAGCCAAGGAGCACTGTCGGAGGCAAATAATGAAAGGTTTGTCAGGTATGGATCTCCATTGGTTTCTCTGTTTGGTGTCACATGCTGTGGTATGTACCCTAAATAATTAACATGTTGGATAATGTTATTTCTGTAAACAATATTGAAATATGATTCTATATGTTCACCTGTCCTTCCCTGGCAAACATTTAATATTAAATACATTTGTTAATAAGCAAATACTATTTTTGTAATATTGATTGTGGTGCTCAGCATACTAGAAAAATAGGTAATAAAAAAATATAAAAATAAGTCACCTATGAAATAGAATCACATGCTCTATGCTTTCCATTTCCCTAGGCTTGGCAAGACATTCCACTGTGAATTTTATATCATTGTTGTTATTGTAGGGATATCTGTACGATAAAATAAACAGTAAATAAATTAATAATATAATTCTTCATTGGACAAACATAGTGTAGACTTTCTCTAAAATGCATATCTTTATCCTTAATTATTCATGCCGTATTAACTGTCTGTAGCAGACCTATTGTTTCAAAACCATAGCATATACTTTGAAATCGGGTCAGTCTCTTGCCAGGGGAAACTGGTATTAATGGGCGTGAGGGGTGATGGAGCAGGATTTTCATAAGAAGAAACCTGCTTGGATTGACACCCCCCTAATTCATACTAACAGTGTGCGGTAGAAACTAACATCCAAATCACATAAAACACACGGGAAATCACTTTGTGCATGCATGCACTAATGTGAACTAATGCGTGAAAGAACTAAGCCGCATTTACATTGTGCTTTAAAAGAAACAAGAAATAATGCATGACAAAGCCGCATTTCGCATCTTGCATTCTGCTTTAAAAATAATAATAAATAATGCCACTGTTGTATAAAGCTTTGCTAAGAAAAAACACTAACATGGGAATAGTGCAAAGGTGGGTGGAGGGAATAGTGCAAAGGTGGGTGGTAAACAGTAAAAAGTGCATTTCTATGTAATTAACCCTTTCCCCCCGACCCTTAGCGCTGCGGCGGAATTGCCGCCGCAGCGCTAAGGGTCGGGGGGAGGGGGTGCGCGGCGCTCCGACGCTGGTGACGGAACCGCTCCGTCACGCCCCTCGGGAGGGCTGTGCTTGTGACGGAGCGGTTCCGTCACGGCCCTGCCCGCTCAATAGAACGCGCCGCGCAGGCGTGGCGAGCGGACCCTGACGGAACCGCTCCGTCACCAGCACAGCCCACCCGAGGGGCGTGACGGAGCGGTTCCGTCACCAGCATAGGAGGGGTTAATGAATGCTTATGTTTTTTTTATTATTAGTGAGCCGAATGGAGCTGCATTTTGCTAAAATTTACATGATAAATGGGGGCTGGAGAAAGCAAGAATAACCCAACAAATAGAAAAGCTGAGCGCTGCAGAAAAATGCCTGAAAAGCCAAGGTTGTTCAGCTACAGAGAACATTGTTTGTCTGCCAAAAGATGAGACTGGCCATGGGACCCAAGACTTCTTCCGCGGATATAGCTGAGAGACATATGAAATATTGAAAAAGTTACATGTATTAAAATGAATGAACAAGTCAAATATTATATCGTGAGAAAGGATGTAAAACAAAAGGCTATATACATTTTGAATGAAATAATGGTGGTGTGACAGACCACTTCTCAATCCGTCCAATAAGAAGATGAATTTCATGAATTATTTCAACTAATGTGGATTGGAGATGTAGGTTTTAGGGTATAACCGGTGTGACTTTGGGGGTGTGATTTAGAGCAGCAGGAGAGAGAGAAAGAGAGAGCAGAGAGGGTGTTTCGTCGCAGTCCGTCAGTTTGCAGAGAGGCCTAGCTGATCCTGTCCCTGCCCCTTTCCTGAGTTCTGTAATCTTTTGACTCTATTTCAGGGGACACCCACTACCTCCTTGGCCAGGGGGGTGATATTTCACTGATCTTTGGGTTAGTATCATCCTTCCGACTCGTACTTTGCATAATCATTTGCAAATGTATTTTTGTCTCTGAAACTTATGTCTCTTCATCTATCTCCTCCGTCATATGTATATTGTTTCACATTATTTTGTTGAAACTTATGTCTCTTCATCTAACCACATGAAGAGTATGATGCTGTCTGCATCTTGCTGATGTTTTTCTCTCCCTTTTGTGAGTTTCATTGTTTGCATTTGTAACCTGTATGCGATGAGCATTAATTATTCACATTATGTTGAGATAAACTTTATTAATCTTACCAAGAGTCTGTGATTATTTTGCTAACTAGGTAGTTAGATAGATAGTACTATTATTACCATCAACTACTCAACCAATTGGTCCATCAACTAGAGGAAAGAGAGTTGATATAGAGTTTTAGTTATGTATTTAGAAATGTTAGACATGAACATGTGAAGGAAACACATTTTTACGTCATTAAAACTTGACCCCAGCGCATCAGGGGTTTGGGTGAATGTTTATGGGCCTTTGTATGTAATGTTATCGAGTATTGATCCCTGATTAGGTGTCGCTCTGTATCAGGGGCATTGCCCTATCAGTCTTGGGGAAGAGCAGAAGGCGGAGGGACACACCCAGCAGCAGCTCACACAGAGCTGGGTGCTTGTGTGATCTGGGTAGTGAGTGTTATTTTTAGCCGTTTATGGGCTATGGCGTAACACAGGCAGAGGTCCCCTCATCACAGTACTCTGCTCGGATCGTTCCTTAATGAGTCCGGAGGGGGGCCCTCCACGTACCTTGCAGGTGGGACCCCTCACGTTTTGTTGCACCAGTGGTTTGGGGTCCAAGTGCGCATTCGTTGGGTGAGCTCTGGCTCACCCTCGAGGCACAAGCTAGCCATATGACATTGCGTTGTTGGCCAAGGCTTCTTGTAGTATCACTAGGAAGATGTGTCTGGGGTCAATAAATACAATGACCCAGGGCGGGTTAGAGTATCGGCAACATATAACTGAAAAGGTATTGGGCTGGCCAGTACAGCCAAATTTGGAGTGGGTGGCAACTAGGTGGAGCTAGTTTGAGTCCGTGCTCCACCCACTTTAGTTTGTAGATGCTGGAAGCATGGGCCAGGGAGGTGCCCAGTAGTTACCTCCAGGAACCCCCGACTCAAGGAGTGCAATGTTTGTGTGACATGGTAAGCTGGAGAGAGCTGTATCTCTTTAACCCGCTTTTCCATGCTGGAGGGCTCCTGCCTCCCTTCTTTCCTCTCTGTGAGGCACACTTAGGGTCTAGAACGCAGGATAGCTGTGTGCTTTGAACTTTAACCTTTAAATAGCGAGGCTGCAGGCGTCACTCGGCACCTCGGTCTCACTCCCTACCACTGGTGGCCAGAATTTCCGAGACTGCAGACAGGCTAAGAATCTAAGCCTTCCTCTCTCCACTGTGCCATCCTGTGCTGTTGCACGCTGGTCTCCTCCTGACCCACAAGCACCCACTGCCGACTTTGGAATTGGTGAACCAGGTTCAAGTCCTGGGAGCAGCTCAACATCTTGTGATTCTGGGCAAATCACTTAATCTTCCCCATGCCTGTGAAAAAATGCATCTGACCTTATTTAATGCAATTGTGCTCATGTAAAGCACTCCGATGCCCTTGCGCTGAGTTTGCGCTCTATAAAACTACAAAAAAGAAATAAATAGAATCTGTTGGATGGTTGACCTGTTGCTTTCAGTAACATCAGGCACTGTAAGGAATGGAAGTGCAGCAGCTTGGTGTGAGGCAGGTGTGAGGTTGGAGAAGAATGGAAAGTGAGTCCAGATTCTTCCAGAGTGACCAGTAGAAGATTTGGGATCAGATAATCAGGGCAAGACGAAGAGTGAGTACCTCAGGTCAAGGCGAATAAAGGTAACCTGGCACTATCAACAGCAGCTTGCAGGATAACTCTGCGTAACCCAGAGATACCATAGAAAGACCAGATAACCCTGGACACTTTCTCCTACTGAGACTCCTGACCGCATGCACCATCAGAGCATAGTGTACACCCCATCAAGCTCACAATCTCCACTGCCATGAGTAGGCCGTCCCTCTCAGTAGCCTACACCATTGCCCATGAGCTAGAGTATATTGCCAGAACAACGTGCCCCGATTAGCTCCCTTCACCCCATCACCCACTTCTCATGAGCATCCCATCTCTTACCTCTATCCCGAGTACCCTGCATACCCGCTGAGAACCATGCACCCTTCACTACATGTCCATGAGCACCCTGCCCTCCTGCGTGCAGTCCAGGTGGGTGATAAGTAGACCATGTCAGGCCTGTATCTCATGCTTGAGTAGTCTGCTTTCTATTGCTATTTTTATGATAATCTGCTGGAACCTTCAGCTGAAGGAGGCAGGGGCAAAGTTATCAAAAGTGCAGCAGCTGCAGTGGCTATGAGGCCCAGGGGTGTGAGGGACCCAAACCATTTCAGATATGTACTGCAGACCTGATGAGACAGTGATGAATGCACTGAATTGTCATCATAGTTGTGTGCTGTGTTACACCTGCATCAATGTCATCATTGATAGAGGTACCAAGAGCACAAACACTGGTGGAGCACCAGGGATAATGAAGCAGCCCAGATATATGATTCCAGCCAGCAATGCGACTCTATGGGAGGCTTCTAAAGGCCTAATTGTGTTTCAAAGCTATTATGCTTTCAGCACAGCGTTTATTGACCATACAAGAATGCTAAAACTAGCAAACATTGGCACAGCCAATAGCTCTAACTTCCCTCTTTGAGTCCTGACTACATTATTCTTTAAAACAATCCTGTTGCAGACAAAAAAAACAAGAAACAATTGTTTTCTATATGCAGTGCATGTAAGAGATAACATTTCTAATGTATAATGATTCAACATAGTTTTCAGATTTAAAATAGTCCCTAATGTATTGCAATGCAACCACTTCGTAGAAGGTGGAATATTACACCAAGCAGCCATTTGCATGAGGTGAGAGGGTTATACTGATGTAGGGCGGAGCCACAGCCACCTCTATGTATATATTAAAGAATTGGTAAAATTACTCTTGCAGACAGCTGTATCGTCAAAACAGGCTGAACGAATAGCCGCACCCTGGGCCTAAGTTGTCCTGTGATAGGTCATGCACAGGCAATTAATCACCTGTAAAGACTAAACCATGGCCTGAACGATGAAAACATTGTTTGCATATTAAGCAACAGAGACACTTTGAGCAGCATTATTCAGAAACCAGCCAAGCTACAAAGTGTGGAATATGCAGCCTTCCATGTTCCCCATTTGATGTTGTGTCATATTGTTGTATATCGATTTAGATTCCGTATGAATTTCTCGATTCATGCCCTTATACAGGTATAATTCACATTGCCCTTATATAGGCATAGAAATCCAGTCCTTATTTAGGCATAGTCCATGCTACTCAAATACAGGCATGGCTACTTCCATCCTTTCATCACGTCACAACGATTTCTTGGAATCCAGACTCTTAAGCCATTAGGGACTTCCCCTTGCTTGGATATTGATTTCTTCAAGAACTCATTTATTATACATGAACATATATTCCTTAGTGGTTCATTCATGACGTTCATGCCCGACTTTTATCGTCAATACTGGCATTCCTAAACACCCTCAAGGTATAAATATATCTTCCCTTGCTATGGCAAAGCACGGTGTGGTTCGGTACTTGCACGAGGCAGCTCGCCACAGCAAGTACCGAAGGAAGCCAACTCCCCAGCTGACGCACTAACCAGACGCTGTCATCCTCCTGCCGAGAATCCAGCTCCAGTGTTTCAGACTCCCCTTGCGGGTGTTGGGAAATCGAGTCCCAGGAAAGAGATACCAACCTCTCTCATTCTCTCATTCTAAGGTATGGAGCTGATTAGAACCTAGAGAAACCTTTGGCAATTCTTGGTGAAACTAAACTAAACTAAACTTATGCTAAGACAGCATCTACTTCTTCCCCCGTACTAGACATAGGTTTGGTACACTGGGGTAGGATTATTTTAGAAGCACCAGTTGAGTATTTTAGCCTGTGTTATTTATGTATGTATTTTATATATCTCATAGCAACAGACCATGCTATTAAAGTATTATTTTAAATTACTGTTTGCGCTTTACGCATTATACTTTGTATTCTGTCTTACGATTGTAGCAGTTCATATCTCTTGCATGAGAAAGAAGACAGTTCAATAAACCCCTTTTATTGAAACGCCCATCTCTCTATTTCTGTGCAACAACTCTGTAGAAACGAAACATGCACGATTGACTGAGTGAAATCGTTATCTATTGTTTCCACAACTCTGAAGATATTGTTCCGACTCTTAGGGAAACAAAGTTGTCATGTTTATGCGGTTGTCAGAGACTAATCCCTTCTTGTTTATTCGAGAAGTTTCTAGTGACCTCTGAGCTAGCTGGCACACACACAACTAAGTATAATATACTGGATAGAGACATACTGACCTCAGTCCTATGTCAAATATATAGTGTATGTTATTCCAATGTGCAGAGCCTATCAGGGATATAGGAAATATTCTACAATATCATGAAGCTTTAGGATTTTTTTAAACGTTGACAGGTAAATATTTATTTTCCTACTTTCGAAGCGGGCCTGATCATCTTAAAACAATTGTAAAATTGGCCTACACCTGATAGGCACATTTAATGTACTTATAATCCCATAGTATATATACCAGTGGTCCTGCAGCACTCATTGTGCCACCCACTAAAGTAGTAAAACATGTCTCAGGTCTGTCATTGCAGACTGTAGTGCAGTTTGAAGCTGCCAACTCGACCTTGAAAAATAAATCTTTTGTGAGGTCTAAACCTTCCTTTTTATACCTATAAGTCATCCCTAAGGTAGGCTCTAAAATCCTATAGGACAGGGTGCATTGTATTTAAAAAGTACCACATGTGTTATTAGGTTTTACATGTCCTGGTAGTGAAAAACCCCTATATTTGTTTTTAACTAATGTAATGCCTAACCATCCCTTTGGATAACATTGGATTATCTTTTTACATTTAAGAAGTGATATATTTTGATTGGGAGCAGGTAGAATATTATGTTTTAACTAAAATTAAATGTAATTTAAAATCCTCATTAATGTTAACATCAGATTTTAAGTAACAATTCTGAAAATGACACTTTTAGAAAGTTGGCATTTGTCCTGCTCTAACTCTTTGGTGCCTGTTGCCAGTATTCTGGGTCACATGACTGATATTGGCTCTGCTGTTGGGCTTTGTGCATTCCTCCCAGACAGTGGTATACACGGGGACTAGGTGTTGGCAGGATGGGTCAGTCTGCCAGGATGACTGGGGTTGGAGCTGTTCCCTGCTCCACTTACACTTCAAAGGGCTGCTTCCAGCACACATTGAAAGCAACCTGACACAAGACTGTTGTCTCCCCAGAATTCTTGGAGCATTGACAGTGGAAGGGAAGAATTTTCCGGAACCAGATGTGGGGGTAGCATAGGAAAATCTCTCACTTCAAATCCTGGCACCGGGTATAAATATTGGGCCCTCAGAACAGTTCTTCAGTACACTCCTGGACCTGTGGAAGACTTCAGATGACAGCCCTACCGCTGGCGGCCCACTTTGTTCCCCAGAGATCTGCCCTTGCTGCTTGAGACCTGTTTTCGTCCACAGAGGACTAGCCTGCTGCTTTAAGTAGAACTGGACCATCTCCTTGAACCACCATTTGTGACTCCAAGGGCAAGTTGGCTGGCCTCCTGTGTGAGCTACAGGGACAAAACAAGCTCCAGAGTCTTTGAACCCTGCACCTGGCCTCTGGTGGAGTGAGTCCTAGTCCATACCCAAGTTGGGTCCTCCAGGTCCTGGAGCCTTGGAAGTGGTGTTAGAGGTACTTACTGCTCCTGCCTAACCCTAAAACTTTAGACTTAGAAACATTTCCACCAAAACGTACCTAAAGAACTGACACAAGACTAGAACCTACCTGTCAGCCGATCTGACCAAGGTGCATCACCCTTCAGCTTCACTTTGCAATAGCTCCCACAACATTCTTCTCTGCAAAAGCTAATCCTTTAAGTGGGACCCCTCAGGGATGACATCCAACTTTGTGGTGCCTCTTTGGCCATTGCCTGCAGCTTCGTCCTGCTGGAGATTTCTGACTTCCAAAAATGTGTCTAAATTCAAAGTTATAAATCTTCACTAGGCTCGATGGCAGGAGACTCCCCACCAATAGCGATGACCTCCTGAGCCTGGAAATCCAGCCATTCCTGCTCTGAACTTTTCCCCGCCATTGTCGACAGCTTCACCGAGACAAGACTTAGTCCAGCACTTCCTGGCACTGACGACTCCTCCTGGACCACACTCTACTGCCTTGCCCCACTGAACTCTAACCTTCTCCTGGACTTTTCTTTGAAATGTCCAAAGGTAAGCCAAGAATGATCCCAATCTCACTCGGGTATCCAGTCCATTCTCCATCGTGGTCAGCCTTAACCTTTGATTTAGCTGCGGTCTTGTGTAACCAGATACCTGCGGTGGGCACTCTTATCTTTTATGCACTATTTTACACTAAAAAGTTTATAAATCTATAACTTCGGTTCTACTGATTGAATTTAATTTGTTTTGGTATCCTTTTATTATTAATTGTTTTAATTGGTGTGTGATGTTTCTTGTGTTGTATTCTCACTTTAGTACTGTTTGTGTGCTGCATAAATAATTTACACATTGCCTCTAAGTTAAGAGTGACTGCTTTGTGACAAGGTACCAGAAAGTTAAGCAAAGGTTATGTTATAATTGACTTATGTATTTATTTGCTCTAGCTGTGTCTTCCCTGTTGCTCAGTTTGGATGAGTGTTAGAATGCCTGATGACCTCATGGAATGTTTAGTGCCTGGCTTGAGTGTAGAGTGTCAGTTGATGGCAGGAAGGCTGAGCGGTGCGTGCCCCAGATCTGTTTTACCGCTCTCTGCGGTTGTGTTGTGGATTTTCCCCAAGGGAGGGGGGTGGGGTTATTCTCGATGTCTTTATTTGGGGTTAATCTCAATGTCTTTATAATGCAATGTAAATGCTTTCCTTTCAGAATGCATTGTATATATTGTTGGATGTTTACATTTCCTTCCTTCACTTCTGTATTGTTGTTTTCCTAAGAAAGGAGGCTATGTTATAATTGACTTATGTATTTACTCGCTCTAGCTGTGTCTTCCCTGTTGCTCAGTTTGTATGAGTGCTAGAATGCCTGATGACCTCATGGAATGTTTGGTGCCTGGCTTGAGTGTAGAGTTTCAGTTGATGGCAGGCAGGCAGAGTGGCAGGGAGGCTGCTCCTGGTGGGTTACATTTCTATCTACCTATCTTCTTCTAATGAACTTAAACTGGAACTAAGCTTTAATAAATCCAACCTAGTTTATACACCTGGCTCCAAGGACTTTCAATTACCACAGGTTAATTGTGTGACTTTTTGTGGTTCACCCTGAGAAGGATTGTGGTTGTTGCTTGAGTGGGGCTTCCACTACACTGAAGCAATAACCCAATTTCTTACACATGGCGAAAGCATCAAATCCATAATAATGCTGAAAGCACTATGGATCCAGAATCACTTTTAATTTCAGTGACCCTGGGTCACTGAAATTAAAAGTGATTCACCATATTCAATAAGCGGTGTTGAAGTAACGTTCTTGAAAATGACAGCTTTTAGTAACATTTATGCATCCAAAACCTGTGCCCATATAATAGGTAACATCTTAAGAAGTGCTTTTCCTATGATTGACAGCAACATTAGCTTAAACACGCACCGTCTTAAACATCCACCTGCTGTATTTTGCATGGCTAACAGAAACTATCAAATATTGCTAGTCAGACTCATCCAGATGAACCACACAACCATCATTTGTTTCCTCTCATAGAGGCATCTTCTTCGCTGTCATCAGCTTCAGGAGCATGCATGGAATCTGGCAAGACAAGATGGCTCTGATTAAATAAATCATTTATCAGTGCAGGAGATCGCACTACAGAAGTATTCTTGTATGTACTTTTACATGTTTTTGTGGATCTTTCCTGAAATGTCCAACTCGCTAATAGCAAAAGTACATAGAGAGCACATCCCTTTATATCTGCACTAACTGTGTATGAATATTACCTGAATATTTCCATTATATTTCCATTTTATTTCTCTTTTATATTTTTTTGAAAATGTGTTTATTGATTTTAATAATACAGTCATACAAAACATAACAGTGCCACACAGCATACTTCCAATAATATCTTCAGACCTATCCCCAACCACTGCAGAGATGTCCCTCCTTCTTATACATCCAAGTGTGCAATAATTGTATTATGCCCGTACCTTTCCACTTCTCGTTTTTTAACTCCATAGTGCATTCTCTTTTTGTCCTAAATCTTATCAGATTTCTATGTACAACTCCTCCCTCATAAATCCGTTTCCTTGCTTCCATCAGGGGAGGTGTAATGATGTTACATGATTCCTTGCTGGAATGCTCAGCATGGAACCATGTCTCTCCTAGGTTCTGTTCCACTGTGTTCTACATCTGACAGTTGAGTTGTACTGGCTGTTGGCTGAGGTTGTATTAAATGCCTCTTACTCAATCTGCATCCTGTGTGATTCCACTTTATTATACTGGCGACGTTTGGATGGGATACGAAAATAGGATACAAGGATAGAGGATACAACCTCAACAACAACGACGAAAGGAGTTTAGGAACGAAGAGTAACGTGAGGTCTGTGGAAAAACTCACTGTTTGCGGAGGAGATCTACATCTGCTGGGTTGTGCTGAGCGTGGGTCCTGAAGAAATCGGGTGACTGTACGAGGCGGAGAATTGGAGGCAGAGCGGCTCAAGCGCATATTCTTTGATGAGGAGGAAAGGCCCGTGTATCTTTCGACGAGCGATGTGACGTCACTGAAGAAAAGAGGTAAATGCGCGCTTTCGCCTATAGAAAAGAGACTGTTTGTTTTGTGGCGGCCATCTTGGAAGAGTGTGAAACACATAAAAAAAGAAGCTCCATTGACTGTAAAAAGAAGCCTGAGTGTTTTGTGGCGGCCATCTTATGCCTGGTTTGAAGTCATTGGCGTAAAACAAGCTCTAAGTTCTAAAGAAAATAGAAGGAAGGTGTATGACGTGAGTGTGGACGTCGAACAGCGGCCATCTTGAGTGTGAAAAAAAAGTTCATTTAAAAAAAAAAAAAATACAACTGAACTTAAATCCGGATACCTACGTCGTTAAAGGAAATACAATTTTGGGAGTTTGTTTATGCGGTGATAAGCACACCAGAAGTAACGTGCTTGTCTCAAGGACTGTGTTCACACGGTGACTGGCACACCTATTTGTTCAAGACATCTTGCCTCATCTGAAGAAATGACAACAGCGGTGACAGGCACACCAGGGGAAGACTGCTTGTGACTGAAGAATAATTACATGAAGTGATTTTATTATTACTTTAAAGAAATAGTTATTGTTTTTAAACTATTTTGTGATAGATTTAAATTGTTATTTTGTGAAAGGTCAAATGGTGTAAGGTTTATTATTATTATTATTTTTTTTAAACTGTGACGGGTATTGCTCCAGGAAGTCAAATTGAAATTGAAAGTTGTAATTTGTGAAGTTTATAATCTACTGCTGTTATGCAGAATGTTACAGCACCACCGTTTTTTTTTTATCAGATCCCGGTGAACCTTCTGTTAAGTGGAAAAAGTGGAAAAAAATCTTTGGGAACTATGCAAGGGTTTGTGGTGCTAACTTGAGTGGTGAAAGAAAACATGCACTGTTGATGCATTGTTTAGGGGGTGAAGGTCAGGAGGTGTTAGAAAACTTACCGCTACTTACGCAAGCTGATCAGAGGGGTTTGAACGAGTACGAAATATGTGTAAGACAATTAGATTTACACTACCTACCTAAGGTAAGCACTATTATGGAGAGGTATTATTTTGGTCCGCGTGAACAAGGGAAGGAGGAAAGTGTTGAGGAATTCATAACTTCGTTACGGAAATTAGCGTCAAGTTGTAAATTTGGTGGGTTGGTGGAAGAAAGGGTTTAGAGATCAATTTGTTTTGAGGTGTGGAAGTGATAAGATCAGGGAGGAGCTCTGGCTTAAGGATGAGCCACCTTTGGATGAAGTAATTAGTATCGCCAAAAGGGTTGAGCACATGTTAAAGTGTGTTGGTGAACTGAGCAAAGTGAATAAAGATGATTCTACCAGTAGTAAGGTGCAGGAAGTAGAGTGTCAGGTGGTACAGAAAGATGAGAATAAAAAAAGTGAAGAACCAGTGCGAGGGAATAATACTGTGGAAGATAATAGTACAGTGAAGTTACAGTCTGCTAGGAAATTTACAACACCTTTCCAAGGCAATTGTTATAGGTGTGGAAGATTTGGACACATGGCTAATGCAAAAGAGTGTCCTGCGAGTAGGTTTAGTTGAAATGTTTGTGGCAAAAAGGGTCACATTGGAAAAAATTATAGGTTAAGGAACAGGAGAGATTCTATGTCAGAGACTAAATTGGTTAGTTTTCAAGTAAGTGAAAATGACGTGGAGCATCCAACAGATTGGGTTTTAGTGGGTGATGTAAGAGTCAAGATGAAATTTGATTCGTGTTCTCACATCACTTTTGTTTCAAAGGATGTTTTCATAAAAAACTTTAAAGGGAGAAGGACACTTGTGAAACCAGACATTAACCCCAGAGGTTACAATGAGTTACCCATTAAGTTAGTGGCTTACTTTGAAGATTGTATTGAGTTTAAAGGGAGATTTACTGACGCAAAAATCTATGTGGCTGAACGTGGTGACAGTTTGTTGAGCTGGTCACATCAGGCACGATTAGGTGTCATTCTCAATCCAAATGGACATCCTTCTGTGCAAGTTCAATCTGTAGAAGGGGATGAAAACAAGTTTGTAAAAGAGTTTGGTGAGTTGTTCTCTGATAATTTGGGATGTTTAAAAGGTTATAATCACCATATTAAGTTGAAACTTGGTGCAACTCCTGTTGCGGCAAGGGTAAGACGTATTCCCATTTGTGTACAAGAAGCAGTTAAAATGGAAATAGATAAACTGTTGTCAACTGGTGTAATACAATCTGTTGAAGCGACAGAGTGGCTCGCTCCAATTGTGATAGCTCGCAAACCTTATAAAGAGATTCGCTTATGTGTGGACCTTCGTGCACTGAATAGGGAAGTGATAATTGACAAGTTCCCTCTTCCAAACATAGAGGAATTAGTTTCTACACTTGATGGTGCATGCTACTTCACCACCTTAGACATGGCTTCAGCTTATCACCAGGTTCCTTTGAGTGAAGAGTGTCAAGAGTTAACATCTTTCATTACTCGTAGGGGGGCATTTAAGTTTCTGAGAATGCCATTCGGTCTGGTATCAGCGGCCTCAGTTTTTCAGAGGATTATGGAAGATTTATTTAGAGGGATACCAGGGGTTAGATGTTATCAAGATGATGTGTTGATTTGTGGGAAGAGCGCGGGGATATCCTACCCCCATTTTGGATCTAGCTGTGGAAAGAACGAACAGAATCAGCAGGAATGAGCTCCTGCAATTGAAATCCAAGGAACAGTCCGACCGGATGGTCGTAGTTTCTACATTTTCCAAGATTTCCAATAAGTTTCAGTACATTATCCGTAAACATTGGCCCATCTTGGCAATCGAACCTGATTTCAATGGTCTTTTTAGTCAACCACCCATGTTTGCATTCACCCGAGGCAGAAATCTCAAGGAAATCCTCAACCAACCACAGTCTACCAGTAGTACGACAACTTACTCAGGTCTCAAACCTTGCTACAATTGTAGTAATTGTAACAATTGTATAACTGGGAACACCACGAGACACCCTATGAAAGGACATACGATTAAATTACGTGTTAATGCCACCTGCAACAGTGCCAACGTAATTTATATGTTGAAATGCCCGTGTGTCAAATGTTATATCGGTCACACAGAACGTAAAATACGTGTTCGCATTTTGGAACACAAAAGCAATATTAGCACACATAATCAAAAATCCAGTGTGGCGAACCATTTCCATGAACAAAGACATAGTGTGGCACAATTGAAGTTTCTTATTCTAGAACAGGTTAAAGTGACACATAACAATAAGAACACTCTTCTTAAACGAGAGAACTTTTGGATCCGTTTAATGTCCACGATGGTGCCCGATGGTCTTAATGACCGGATGGAATTTTTATGCTATCTGTAATCTGTGTATGACACACTGTTTACACTCACACATACTATTATTTCTTTAACTTGATATCATCGTTTTTATATATGCAATATATTATTTTCAGTAATTTGCTGTTTGTAAATTGCTATTGCGTGCATTATTTGGTGGTTTTTACATCATGTTAGGTACAGGCACTTCTTTACACATTGGGACGGTTAGTCCGTTTTTTATTTTTATGACCTCCAGTATTTTGTTTATGTTCTTGCACACTCGGCTTTCAGGGTTGGGAGTAACGGTCCGCTACTCTTGTTCTTCGTTCCGCGTTGAACTGGGAATCTAGTTCACATTGCTCCAAGTAAGTTATCCCTCCTGGGACCCACTCCGCGGTTATTCCGCGTCTGGAGACCACACTCGCCTTTTCTCTCGTCGCGGTGATTCCGCTTCTTGAGAACACTCTAGTTTTTTCACCGTTTTAAAACAACACGCTTTGGGCTACATGGTCTTTTGAATATGGGTGTATTTGTTTTATTTGCACATTTGTTCACGTGCACTTCGGTCTTGTACATTTGGTTTGTGGTTTTGGCTATACTATTTAGTCACGTTTTTGAACACTATGATGAATACTATGATGTCGCTTTTCGCGTTTTTCCATTTAACACCATGGCTTTATGATCACACTTCCTGCCGCTTTCATATGTTTATTTTGGGATATCATGCTCTCGCTTTTAAAATCACCATTATTTAGAGTGTATTGATACATGTGCATGCAGATTTGATGTTAGATTATTGGTTATTTTGAACTGCATTTTGAATATGGCACATTTGGATTGTTTTTTTGTAGAGTATTCCCCTGAAGAAGGGCTATGCCCGAAATGCATCGGGATGTGTAAATATCATGAGAACAAGATGATATGGATTTGATTCAATTAATCTTAATCAACGTTTGGTGAATTAACCTACGTGGCAAATAAAACTGAATGTGAACATTTGGAATATTGTTCCTTTATATACCTCTTGATGAACTTTTTGATTTAAACTAAAAGACCTATCGGTCTCCTAAAGTTGTGCTCGGAGTTGCCCTCTCCGGGTTGAGAGGACCTCGTATTAGTTCCTTGGATTTTGCACTGCAAGGCCAGGCAGTGTTTCACTCCAGTAGCACACTACAACAATCACTCTGGACTACCTGAGATTACTTGGTTGTGCGAGTTCCCTTTCTTCACTAGTTGTATTAAATGCCTCTTACTCAATCTACATCCTATGTGATTCCACTTTATTATAGGAGGCTCCTCCTCAAGAGCGGAGGAGTAATGCCCCGCCTTCTGCGAGCGCACCAGGCACAGACAAAAAGTAAATTTGACTTACAAGCCATAGTATGAGTGTAGGGGGAGGGACTGAATCTTGTGATTGCAGGATTACAGCTGCCCCTTCAGTGATTGTCAGGTTGGCCATCTAATTTGCTACGGCCAGCCCAACATGCGCACTGTAGACCCAGCAATCCCATGGCTTTGAAACAGCCGGGGAATTGCTGGCACAGACCCCCAGCCTCAAAATGGGCGCTATGTTAGCCAGCTCCCACCAATCCTGGAGTAGCTGACATGCAGGATTGGTTGATGGTGTTCCACTGAGCAGGAAGGAAGTCATTACCTTTCCTGCTTGAGGACACTGATTGGGGAGCAGTATCTATGGTGAGTTTGGCACCTTCGCACTTCACCATATTTTTTATAGTTCTAGCTTCCATTGATATGTCCTTACCTGCCAACCATTTCCTTTGGTTGGAATTTTCTGACTACCCCATTCTGCAAAAGGTCAATTGAGCTTGTGCTAGGTCCACCTCACTAAGAATCCCCAGGAGAGCAAACTGGGTAGTACCGGGTGTCAAGGCCCAAAATTACTGTAAATTCTGGCAGCACTCCATCACAGTACTTTTAATGACAGGACATCCCCAAAGCATATGCAAAAATGTGCCATCCTCTCGGTTACATTTTAGACAAGTAGGAGATCGGGCTCATCCCATCCTGTAGAGTCTACTGGGATTGTGATATATTGTATGCAATGTTTTATACTGGATTAATCTCAATCTAAACCTAATTGCAACCACTCTTGGGTGCATATGTTCTTCCTGTCCTCATATTTACCCAGGTCTCTTTCTCAGGTTTCTTGTAGTTTATGACATATTAATGACACCACTTTTTGTTCTATCTTCCCAAAAGCACTACTTTCCAGAGGGGAAATCTCCAGTAATTCTTGGCATTCTATCAATTCTGCCCCATGGCATGTCTGAGCTGAGGCCCGAGGTGGGTTTAGGACTACGCAACCTTGGTATTTGGTGCGCCAACATTTAATTGCCCTAGCCTCTAGGTTCCGGAGCAGAGCCTTGGCCAGCATCACTCATTTCTTTACAACTTAAGCGCTGCGTAGGGGCTAAATCCCCAATCATTGATGACCTGTATCTGAGAGACCCTGTAGTAAGCCCTTATATCTGGAAGCACATGTTTTGGTACTTGCAATGTTCAATACTCCGTCCATCATCCCGTTTGTTTTTGATTTGTTTGCCCTAAGTTGGCAGTGTATGCCCTGACATGGGTCCCTTGCTCACTTTGCCACTGGATTCAAGCTATTCTGGCTGATGACGACTGTTAGCCAAAAATCGGTCCCAGGATGCTTGTTTTCGTATCAAGGGAAGACATGTCTTGGCAGTTCTGGCTGGACTGTTCCCATGAGGCGCAGGGTCAGTCTGATTTGCATATGTCCATGTCTGAACTGGGGTAGCGGAGTGAGCTAAAGAATGATGATGGATCTAACTCAGATCAGTTGACTGGGGGTGAGTGCTTGCAATGTTCAACACTCTGTCCATCATCCCCTTTGGTTTTGCTTAGCACATGTTTTGGTGCCAATTCTAGAAGCATGTAAGAGAATAGATAAAAGAACTACTTCATGTCGTCTAAATTGCCTTTGTCCCCTAGTCCCCTTTAGCTGTTGGGTACACGTTTTCCAAATGATAACCTTTGTCTCCATATCACACAAGCATCTCCTTCAGCTTCTCACTAGGTTGCTCATTTTTTCTGACGCTGATCCTCTGTTTTGACATTGAAGTACTAAATTATTATAGTAAATAGTCACCTCTTGAATGAGCAGACTAGGGCTCAATCCGGCTTTTACGGTTAGGTCTCTCTACCAGTCAACACATGAGGTGCACAGTGCAGGACACTCCCTGGAGTAACAGACCGCTTTACTAATGTCCTTTACATCACATTGGTTGCAAAATGTCAAGCAGTGATGATCCACTGTGATGCCTGACAAAATAATAGAAATCGATGCCAATTGATGATGTGGTATTAGCATAGAGTAAGAATTGTTTTCTGTACCTGCCGAGCAGATGTTTGTGGTCCAGGGAGCAATCTCTTCTTGTGAGACTTGGCCCTTTCCCCAAAATTTTTCGCCTTTTTATTTCCCTTTTAAATCAGAATGCCCTCATGGTAACAACAATGTATAGGCCTTGTGTAGTGAGGAAAGCCCTGTGTACTGTGAAACTGATGTTAAGATGCAGGTGTCTTATACCCCTAACATGGCTGCCACTGACCACTGCTGCTGCAGCGGGGTTAGTGGGCGCATTCTAGGGGCTAGGGCCTGGCTGGAACCCTCCAAACAATGTATCAACTTAGCCTGCCAGCCTGCCCACAGGTAGAATGGTGGAACCTCCTAGAACCCCCTGGAACCTTCTGGAACAGGTGAGGTGACACCAACTGCCACTGCCAACTGTCAACTGGCACTGTATAAGGAAAGGAAGAAAAACTTTCCTGTCAGAGGGACTAAGGGGAGACCTGGGGAAGTACCTACGCAGGAGGATAGGCAGTGGGGGTCAGGGCAGGGTCTTATGATGCTGGAATGACAGGGCCTAGTGTGCTGCTTTACAAGTATTGAGGCATCCTGTACCCCCCCCCACTGACCTAACCCGCGGCAGGGAACCCCCAGGGACCACTTGAAGGGATTGGCTGAGAAGAACTTGGAACACCAGCCACCAAACTATTCCCCCTTCAAGGAACAAGAAACCAAGCAACAAAACTAAGGGCGTAAGGAACATCACGCCAACAAGAAACTAAGCTTCTATTTACAAGGGCGCAAGAAACATCACGCCAACAAGAAACTAAGCCTCTATTTACAAGGGAGCAAGAAACCTAAAGCGCTAAGAAGAAATTAAATCATCACAGGACTTTTGAAGAAGCAAACAGGTATTGGCGCGGTACTGACCCTGCGTTTCCTGATGTCACCTGGGGTCTCCCTTGCTAACCTGCTACTGGGGTGTCACCTGTCCTGTATATCTAGCGCTGCCCTTGCTGACCCTGTGAAGAGCGCTGAAGTAATGGAGGGGGTTGCTGCCTTCTGAAGCGCTATATTTGCCTGAACTGCAGCACCCTGAACTGAATGTTATTAGACCTGCTGGTCTTGCCCCCACCTCGTGTGGGCCAAAGCGCTATAGCCCTGCACCCTGCTGTCTGTGAAGCGCTAGAATCCTGGGCGTGATTCCTGCCTGAAGCGCTATATTCTGTGGTGCCCTTCAGCAGCGCTACCTGGAATGAACTGTCTGCCGAGCGCTACCTCTGCTGTGAATTGCCTGCTATATCGTAGCGCTGTGAATCCTGAAAAGCGCTATCCCCCTGAAGCGCTGTGTCACCAAGAACTTCTGTGGCTCTAGAAGTTGCTGCCTTCTGAAGCGCTGACTCCCTGCTCCCCCAACGCTCCTTTGCTGTCCCTGTGAAGAGTGCTGAGGTACTGAAGGGGGTTGCTGCCTTGTGAAGTGCTGTACCTGCAGGGTGCTATTATCTAAACCTGATTGCCTGCTGAAGCGCTGTCCCCAGCATTGCCTGTGGCCAAGCGCTGTCATGTGAGGAACTGAGGTAGTGCCCAGGGAAGCGCTGTAATTTCACTCCAAGCGCTTTCTTGAATGTCCCATAGAAGCGCTGTAATTGTGCCTCCAAGCGCTCTCTTGTAGGCCCCAGAGAAACGCTGTATTTTTGACCTTAAGTGCCCACCTGTTGGCCCCTATGTGCCTCTAGTGACGTGGAGGCCATTAAGTTACTGTTTATGCCTGAGGACAGGCTTGCCATTCATTAACTGTTTGGGCCCTGGTTCCGGCGTAGGCCTAAAGACATACTGAGTTCACCTGCGATGGCTTAGCCCTGCATAGGGGAGTCCAAGGCATAGTAAAATGCTCATTGAGAATGCTTTACTGAATTGCTTATTGAAATGTTCACCTTAATTAACAGAAATGTTTTACTAGTCTAAAGCAAGGCCTGTGCTTGCTTAATGAGATATTGCTCTCTAGCAATGAGTAATGTTCTATTTATAAGTTACTTAATGAAATGCCTATGCCTGATTCCTTCCCTGTAATGTTTACTCCTGATTAGGGGGATGTTACCTATGATTGGGGAAGAGTTTTGAAGTGGTTATTCCTGCTTGGAACCAGGATTATTCTGATCCATAGAAGTTTTATTACACCCCTGCCCCAGTGTTATAACCTCTACTTATTTACAGGATTACTCTTGGGTGCTGAAAGGTTTATGCCTGCTTAATGTAGGAAATAGAATGTTGATCCTGGCCTGGGGGTGGAAATGCCAACAGCTGCATAATGAACTGTGTCTGCTGACTAATGAAACATTTATTCATGTTGGTTGAAAGGTGGAGCACATGCCCACAGTTATGGAGTGAGGTGCTCCTTGCTTTAAAGAAATGTTTACATTTACTAAAAGGCTTTACATGCATAAACCAAGTCTTCTAAGCTCAGGCTTGCCTGTTAAAAATGGTTATCTCTGCCTTGAAGAGTTGTTAACTGTTGATTGCTGAGTAGGGGAACGTTAATGCTATAAGGATATAGTTACACTGCCTAATGAGATGTTTTATCCGCAGTGGCGTGTTTTTATTCCTGCCATAGGAGTTTCATTCCTGCCTAAGGAAATGGTTAATGAAATGTTTTACCCTCAGTGAAGTGTTTTACTTCTGCTAAACTGATTATCTCTATTGCAGGAAATGTTTTACCTGTAAGCTCCTGATTAATAGGGGGAAGGCCCTGCCTGTTCAGGCATCAGGTAATAGGATGGTGTGTGATGCCTAAAGAAATACTTTATGCCTAATGAATGGTGTTGACCTCATTTGAGGCAATGTTTACTCCTGCCCAGGGAAGGGTCTCATACCCCTGCTATAACAGAGATCTACTTACACCTGCTCAATGTAGGGATTTCTACTTCCCTGATGGAATGTTGGTGTAGCCCTGATACAGTTAAACCTGCACAAGGGGATGGTTACCTAGATTGCAATGTTTTCTCCTAGTTAGTGCTGGCTAATGCAATGGTTAGCTGGGCCCAATGAGAAGTTCTCCCAAAGGGTTGCCCAACCTTGTTATATGGAATAATTATTCTTAATGAAATGTTTAATTCCTATTACAGGAGGAGAGTTACGTCCACATACTTTTGTGGCAAATGAAATGTTTCATATTTAAGGAAATGTTTGAACTACACTTAACGAATTGTTTATTCCTACAGCGGGGAGATGTTTCTGTTATGGAACTGTCCCTTTGTTTACCTGAGGAAATGGATATTGATGCTTAATGCAGTGTTGTTCTTATGACTTTGAGATGTATTCCTTTCAGGTACTGACCAAGAAGCAAGGCGTAGGTCGGGCCTGTGTCCCACTAAAAATGTATTTAACTATTTATTGATCCAATATTTACTATTTATTGCAGAACGGATATTTATTCATCTAATATTGATCGCAAGTTTTGAGACACATGTATTTTAAATGAATTTATGATTTCCCTGATCCTGCTCTATCTATCTGATTATTTATCTTAATACAAATCACTTGTTTTTATACAAGCTCTGGAGTGGAGTCATTTATTGCGTGCCCAGGTTTCTGTCTCAGTGTGAGTGTGTGCTGCATGATCGCTTAACACATGTGCTTTCGGATGCCTACCCGCTCGTGCCATGCTACCCTAGGGGACTGGTGACCCCAGTTCCAACACTTCTCATTATACCTCGCTTTAGGAAAGCACGCTCCGGGGGTAAAGCCTTCTCTTACCTGGCCCCCCTTTATTGGAATAATTTACCCTCTCACCTTCAAAAGTGCACAGATCACCTTCACTTTGGAAACCTTCTCAAAACTGAGGTTTTCAGAGACTAATATTGCCTACCTGTGGTTCACAGTAGCACAGAGATACCCCTTCCATGTCATTCATGCGCTTTATAAATTATATTAACATAACATAATAATGTAAACTCAAAAAGTCATTGATTGTGGCGGAGGTAAAAAAATCCTGCAAAATAATGCTCTTCAAATCAACCCAGCATTTTTTAATAGCTCCATTCTACCACTTGTAATGCTAACATATTTGTAAAATGAGGGGTTCACAAATGGCTCTGTGCTGCCAGAAATAACAAGTTGCAGGTCAAAGCTGTACTTTCATAAGCTATTGCATCTTGGGAATTGTAGTCTTTAGTTTTCTACAGTTCGACAAATTAGATCACATTACCAAGTAATGCTGGTTAGAACTAAAGCCTGTGACTGCATTGTGGTGCCTCAGGTAAGAAAAGAGGATCAGGTAAACTCATCAACTTCTCTTTGGACCCCAATCAGCCATAACACTTCCTCTATCAGTTTACATAAACTAATTTATTGTGAACATAAGTAATGCAGCAGATACTAGTGATGACAGTGCCATTTATTGCCCAATCTACGAGTAATGTAAAGTGGCATCTAATGCAACAGTCGCCATCCATGCCGCCAAGGTAAGCCGAAGTATTCAGAGCTGCACCACTTATTAAAATCAAGGATTGATCTGCTTCAAATTATCCACTCCTTAGTGGTAGCTGCACAGTGATCAGCTTGGATAGGCAGGTAAAGTTGGTTGCATCACCCTACATTATATCCTGTTTACCTAGCCTTCCTTTGTTTGCATGCACCAAGGATTGTTGACATAGTGAATGCAATGTGTTCATCAACTGCAAGGCCTATGTCGTCCACCAAAACACTTGATGGAAGCCGGTGCCAGTGCTTCTGGTGACCTATGCCACAGCAAGTGGCCGCTGACCCTCCTGCTCTACTGTTCTCAGCCCTAGTATCGTCATCAGCATCCTTTTCCACCCTCCAACATAATTCACATTTCCCATTAATAAACACACAACAGGCTTGTTGGTATCTGAGTATTGAGATGTAATGTCCAGCAGACGTTGTAATCCTATGGGTGTCCGACTGATGAGTACTAAATCGTCTGCATATAGGAGGTTAGATAGCTGTTGACCACCTAACTTAGGGGCATGCGCGTTGCTTCCATTGAGTTGAAATGAAAGCTCAGCCATAAATAGATTGAATAGTGTTGGGGCTAATACACACCCTTGTTTTAGTCCTGAGGTTGTGTTCATCTTTTTCGATAGATGGTCACCTGCCCCCAGCTTTACTTGTATCCAGGTGTTACTGTGCAGAAGGATTAAACACAACAGGCGACACTAGAGTGCTGACCTCTCTAGTGGCCACCTGTGGGTGTCTAGACCAGCAGCATTATCTGCCCCTCTTCACTGCAGAGGTTCCAGCAACACCCGCCGCCTCCCTGCCTATGGCAACTGGGGCCCCGTGGTGCTTCTGTGCATAAACACCACAGCTTATGCACAAAAATTGATGGCGGCCATCACAGCCGCCATTTTGGAAGGGTCTATCTAAGCCCTCGCCGTAACCCTGCCACTCCAGTTCTTGCACTATGGACCCAGGGCAGTGACATTTACTTTTCTGCAATACTCTTCAGCAGGCACCTCCAGCTGCTATGAAGTACATCCCTTTCAAAGGACTATGCTGAGATCTTTAAAGTGAAAAACGTGTGTTGTGCAGAGACCTCAATCCCTAATGTTGGGTCCCCCACCCCCCACGAGGATACACGCCTTGTGCAGGTACATGCAGGAGAGAACATCTTTGGAAATCGACACCCACTTTACTCAGTCTCAGTACAAACACTTCAGCAGCTGACATACCTGCCAACTCACACCGTACCGTGTGGCACACGGTTTCACCTCCCTTCACACGGTCACTTGGTGAGGAGCCGAAATCACACGGTGGCAGGGAAAACTGCGGGTTTCCATCTCGTTTTCGGAGGCTGTAAGCAGCCCATGTCCATTAAAAGGTGTGAACACACCCCAGGGCCCCGGACGACAGCCTGGATGACCCTTTGTTTTTTCCTTGTTTATTGGGAGGTGGTTTGGGGGAGTGGAGGGGGGCTTGGTGAGGGGCAGAGTGCCTCTTGGATAGCTCTCGGCACCAGGCTCCGCCCCCTCGTCACACAGTGCAGATATTTAGTAAATTGGCAGGTACACGCTGATCTGAGCATCCTGCCCTGCACACGGTGCGTCAACACTAAGAGTCACTTTCCAGGAACCTGTCCCCGTGACCTCATTTCAGGCAGTGGCCGCCGCTCCGAGCTGATGAGTCATCGGTGCAGGAGATGAGCCGATGCAGGTTACGTCATCTCTTGTCCTATTAAATACCCGCTGTGGGTGACATTTTCCAAGTTTTAACATGCTGAAGCACTATTCAGATTTCAGTCTAGGAAATCGTCTCCAATGTGGCTGATGTAAATCGGCCCAGAATCAATTACCCCAGTCTCGTTGCTGTTATGCAGAGTTATGTACCTATGTAGGGGGGTACATGCAGAGCACAACCTAGCTAGAGAGCAATGGGGTGCTAAACATGGCTGGAACTCAAGAGTAAGATCCATGATCGTTTACCATGAGTCAGCATATTCACCTGCGATGGCCTAAACTGCTGAGTCATCAGACCCTTCTTGACTTGCAGTGTGCTTGGTGTAGTTCTGATGTTGGGCAGGATGTTGATATAAATATGTGGACAGCTTGAGTAAGGCTATGTTCTGTTTCTCGCTTTCTTGCATTTTTCCCATTTGAGGACTCCTGGCTTCTTTTAGTGTCCATCTGTCTGCATGAGGTGGTTGCTGTCTCAGTCTGGTACCCGCGGGTGCCATTTATGGTGGCCTGGTGTGTGTTGCAGTTGCTCTTAGAGCCAATGAACTCTTTGAATGAAAGCCAGGGCTATTCCCCTATTTCAGTTTATGCAACTCAAGGTGCAGCACCTGTTTCAGTCTATGCATCTCAATGTTCTGTACCTGTTTCAGTCTATGCATCTCAAGGTACTCCACCTGTTTCGGTCTATGCATATCAAAGTGCTCCACCTTTTTCAGTCTATGGCTCTCAAGTTGCTCCACCTTTTTTAGTCTATGCATCTCAGGGCGCTCCGCCTGTTTCAGTCTATGCTTCTCAAGGTGCTGTACATGTGTCAGTCTATGAACCTCAAGGTGCTCCACCTGTTTCAGTCTGTGCATCTCAAGGTAATCCACCTGTTTCAGTCTATGAATCTCAAGGTGCTCCACCTATTTCAGTCTATGCATCTCGAGGTAATCCACCTGTTTCTGTCTATGCATCTCAAGGTACTCCACCTATTTCGGTCTATGCATATCAAAGTGCTCCACCTTTTTCAGTCTATGGCTCTCAAGGTGCTCCACCTTTGTTAGTCTATGCATCTCAGGGCGCTCCACCTGTTTCAGTCTATGCATCTCAAGGAGCTTTACCTATTTCATTCTATGCATCTCAAGGTACTCCACCTGTTTCGGTCTATGCATATCAAAGTGCTCCACCTTTTTCAGTCTATGGCTCTCAAGGTGCTCCACCTTTGTTAGTCTATGCATCTCAGGGCGCTCCACCTATTTCAGTCTATGAATCTCAAGGTGCTCCACCTGTTTCAGTCTGTGCATCTCAAGGTAATCCACCTGTTTCAGTCAATGAATCTAAAGGTGCTCCACCTATTTTAGTCTATGCATCTCGAGGTAATCCACCTGTTTCTGTCTATGCATCTCAAGGTACTCCACCTGATTCGGTCTATGCATATCAAAGTGCTCCACCTTTTTCAGTCTATGGCTCTCAAGGTGCTCCACCTTTGTTAGTCTATGCATCTCGAGGTAATCCACCTGTTTCTGTCTATGCATCTCAAGGTACTCCACCTGATTCGGTCTATGCATATCAAAGTGCTCCACCTTTTTCAGTCTATGGCTCTCAAGGTGCTCCACCTTTGTTAGTCTATGCATCTCAGGGCGCTCCACCTATTTCAGTCTATGAATCTCAAGGTGCTCCACCTGTTTCAGTCTGTGCATCTCAAGGTAATCCACCTGTTTCAGTCAATGAATCTAAAGGTGCTCCACCTATTTTAGTCTATGCATCTCGAGGTAATCCACCTGTTTCTGTCTATGCATCTCAAGGTACTCCACCTGATTCGGTCTATGCATATCAAAGTGCTCCACCTTTTTCAGTCTATGGCTCTCAAGGTGCTCCACCTTTGTTAGTCTATGCATCTCAGGGCGCTCCACCGGTTTCAGTCTATGCATCTCAAGGAGCTTCACCTGTTTCATTCTATGCATTTTAAGGTGCTCCATCTGTTTCAGTCTGTGCATCTCAAGGTAATCCACCTGTTTCAGTCTATGGGAATCTCAAGGTGCTCCACCTATTTCAGTCTATGCATCTCGAGGTAATCCACCTGTTTCTGTCTATGCATCTCAAGGTACTCCACCTATTTCGGTCTATGCATATCAAAGTGATCCAGCCTTTTTCAGTCTATGGCTCTCAAGGTGCTCCACCTTTGTTAGTCTATGCATCTCAGGGCGCTCCACCTGTTTCAGTCTATGCATCTCAAGGAGCTTTACCTATTTCATTCTATGCATCTCAAGGTACTCCACCTGTTTCGGTCTATGCATATCAAAGTGCTCCACCTTTTTCAGTCTATGGCTCTCAAGGTGCTCCACCTTTGTTAGTCTATGCATCTCAGGGCGCTCCACCTATTTCAGTCTATGAATCTCAAGGTGCTCCACCTGTTTCAGTCTGTGCATCTCAAGGTAATCCACCTGTTTCAGTCAATGAATCTAAAGGTGCTCCACCTATTTTAGTCTATGCATCTCGAGGTAATCCACCTGTTTCTGTCTATGCATCTCAAGGTACTCCACCTGATTCGGTCTATGCATATCAAAGTGCTCCACCTTTTTCAGTCTATGGCTCTCAAGGTGCTCCACCTTTGTTAGTCTATGCATCTCGAGGTAATCCACCTGTTTCTGTCTATGCATCTCAAGGTACTCCACCTGATTCGGTCTATGCATATCAAAGTGCTCCACCTTTTTCAGTCTATGGCTCTCAAGGTGCTCCACCTTTGTTAGTCTATGCATCTCAGGGCGCTCCACCTATTTCAGTCTATGAATCTCAAGGTGCTCCACCTGTTTCAGTCTGTGCATCTCAAGGTAATCCACCTGTTTCAGTCAATGAATCTAAAGGTGCTCCACCTATTTTAGTCTATGCATCTCGAGGT
Organism: Lissotriton helveticus; assembly: GCF_964261635.1. Taxonomy (NCBI): domain Eukaryota; kingdom Metazoa; phylum Chordata; class Amphibia; order Caudata; family Salamandridae; genus Lissotriton; species Lissotriton helveticus. Next base: position 458,761,582 of record NC_136060.1, on the reverse strand, counting down.
AATCCACCTGTTTCTGTCTATGCATCTCAAGGTACTCCACCTGATTCGGTCTATGCATATCAAAGTGCTCCACCTTTTTCAGTCTATGGCTCTCAAGGTGCTCCACCTTTGTTAGTCTATGCATCTCAGGGCGCTCCACCGGTTTCAGTCTATGCATCTCAAGGAGCTTCACCTGTTTCATTCTATGCATTTTAAGGTGCTCCATCTGTTTCAGTCTGTGCATCTCAAGGTAATCCACCTGTTTCAGTCTATGGGAATCTCAAGGTGCTCCACCTATTTCAGTCTATGCATCTCGAGGTAATCCACCTGTTTCTGTCTATGCATCTCAAGGTACTCCACCTATTTCGGTCTATGCATATCAAAGTGATCCAGCCTTTTTCAGTCTATGGCTCTCAAGGTGCTCCACCTTTGTTAGTCTATGCATCTCAGGGCGCTCCACCTGTTTCAGTCTATGCATCTCAAGGAGCTTTACCTGTTTCATTCTATGCATCTCAAGGTACTCCACCTGTTTCGGTCTATGCATATCAAAGTGCTCCACCTTTTTCAGTCTATGGCTCTCAAGGTGCTCCACCTTTGTTAGTCTATGCATCTCAGGGCGCTCCACCTATTTCAGTCTATGAATCTCAAGGTGCTCCACCTGTTTCAGTCTGTGCATCTCAAGGTAATCCACCTGTTTCAGTCAATGAATCTAAAGGTGCTCCACCTATTTTAGTCTATGCATCTCGAGGTAATCCACCTGTTTCTGTCTATGCATCTCAAGGTACTCCACCTGATTCGGTCTATGCATATCAAAGTGCTCCACCTTTTTCAGTCTATGGCTCTCAAGGTGCTCCACCTTTGTTAGTCTATGCATCTCAGGGTGCTCCACCTGTTTCAGTCTATGCATCTCAAGGAGCTTCACCTGTTTCATTCTATGCATTTTAATGTGCTCCATCTGTTTCAGTCTGTGCATCTCAAGGTAATCCACCTGTTTCAGTCTATGAATCTCAAGGTGCTCCACCTATTTCAGTCTATGCATCTTGAGGTAATCCACCTGTTTCTGTCTATGCATCTCAAGGTACTCCACCTATTTCGGTCTATGCATATCAAAGTGCTCCACCTTTTTCAGTCTATGGCTCTCAAGGTGCTCCACCTTTGTTAGTCTATGCATCTCAGGGCGCTCCACCTGTTTCAGTCTATGCATCTCAAGGAGCTTTACCTGTTTCATTCTATGCATCTCAAGGTACTCCACCTGTTTCGGTCTATGCATATCAAAGTGCTCCACCTTTTTCAGTCTATGGCTCTCAAGGTGCTCCACCTTTGTTAGTCTATGCATCTCAGGGCGCTCCACCTATTTCAGTCTATGAATCTCAAGGTGCTCCACCTGTTTCAGTCTGTGCATCTCAAGGTAATCCACCTGTTTCAGTCAATGAATCTAAAGGTGCTCCACCTATTTTAGTCTATGCATCTCGAGATAATCCACCTGTTTCTGTCTATGCGTCTCAAGGTACTCCACCTGATTCGGTCTATGCATATCAAAGTGCTCCACCTTTTTCAGTCTATGGCTCTCAAGGTGCTCCACCTTTGTTAGTCTATGCATCTCAGGGCGCTCCACCTGTTTCAGTCAATGCATCTCAAGGAGCTTCACCTGTTTCATTCTATGCATTTTAAGGTGCTCCATCTGTTTCAGTCTATGCATCTCAAGGTGCTTCACCTGTTTCATTCTATACATTTTAAGGTTCTCCGCCTGTTTCAGTCTATGCTTCTCAAGGTGCTGCACCTGTTTCAGTCTGTGCATGTCAAGATGCTCCACCTGTTTCAGTGTATGCATCTCAAGGTGCTTGTTAGCCATGGCTTTTCCAGCGGGTTTATCCACAGACCTTTTGCTTTTTGTCCTCCTGTTTTGGACCCTGTTTTTGATGGTTTTAGGATTCTGGGCCCTTTCCCACTACCGATCAGTGCTAAAGTGCATATGTTCTACCTGTAAATTGTGTTTATGGATTGATGATTGGCATATTTGATTTACTGGTATGTCCCTAGTTTAGTGCACTGTGTGTGCCCAGGGTGTGTAATTCAAATGCTGGTAGTGGGCCTGCAGCACTGATTGTGCAAACACACATGAGACGCCAGCAAATGTAACTCAGACCTGCTACTGCAGTGTCTGTGTGAAGTTTAGTACTGCCATGATGACCTGGCAAGTGCACCCAATTACCAGGCCCTAACCTTCCCTTTTCTTACATCTGAGTCACCCCTAAGGTAGGCCCAAGGTAGCCATGTGGACAGGTTTAGTGTATGTGAAAGGTAGGACATGCCCTGATGTGTTTGGCATGTCCTGATAGTGAAATACTGCCAATTTCGATTTATACTATTGAAAGGCCATCTGTCCCATAGAACAGACTGGGGAGTTTGTTCATAACATCTTATGAACCTTACTGGCCATGGGAACAAGATAGCTAAATAATGTTTTATATGCCTGAACTCAGAATGTTAAGATGCATCTTTTAGTGAGGGTGTTTTTTATATTCCGGGTGTGAAAATACCACTTTTAGTAAGTAGGTATTTTCTTGCCTAACCCATCAGTGTGCCCCTGTTAGGTTGTGTATAAACTGTCCAGTTTCGGTGTGACAGGGGCTGGAGATGTGCATTCTGTTCAGACAGCCACTTGGGTGGTTGAGATGTGTCCTGCCTTTCCCGGGTGAGTCAGGGCTGTGATAAATAGACCTGGGCCACATTCAGAGTAGGGGGAGGAGATTTAATTCACACCTGAATAGGCCTGGTCTGCCTTGGACAATGCTGCCCCCACCTCCTGCCAGGAAGCTGCACCAGAGAGGACCGAACTGGTTTCGGCTGGTGAAAGAGCTTCTCTGCCACAAAGAACAAAAGATTTTGTATTATAAAAGGGTGGGGCCTAGACTCAGACTTTTAGATCACTTTTGGAATTCAAGAGGTACCTCTTCTAAGTAGAAGAGCCGGAGAAACTTGAGGAGGAGTACTGCCCCTTTGCTGTGTGCTGTCTGGGTGTTGGCCTGCAGTGGCAGTTTCTGCCAAAGAGAGAAACTGTCTGTGTATCCTGCTTGAGAAATTATCTCCAAGGGCTTGGAATGGAGCTTGCCCCCTGTTCAAGAGGCCTCAGGAACAGCAAAGACCTCACCATCCTTCTGGAGACCTTCCCTTTAACCTCTGGTTTTAGTCGCTGCAGAAGAAAAGGGCAACCATCTGTCACCGAGTCTGTCGCAGGATTCCGTGTCCTGAAGGCCATGCAGAAGGCACTGCCGCACTTTGCACGACCTCCTTGGCCTCACAACATCATCTTGACGATTGTCATCGAACCGCTGCTCGCACCGCGTCCTACGGGCACCACATTCCGCACTGCCTCGCTTCACCCTGCCTGGACATCAGGGTGACGTCCTGGTTGACCGGAAAATCGACCAGCTCCGGTGTCTGCAACTTAACCTGCCAACACCGCACCGATAACCACCTCACCCTGCACCACAAGCCTTCTGGATGAACATCACCGAACTGCCACCTGTAACGCATCGTGAGGGCACCGCACCCTGCACCGCTTCCACTTTTGCGACGCAACTGCAGCGGTTGCCCCGACCGGCTCGTTCCATCAGGTCAGCCTCAACTAGAAAGTTACGGTTTTCAAGTCAGTCTTTGCTTTAGCTCACCCACACCAACGCTGTTGACTGGCATTGTTATACACTGTCATTTTCATCATCGCTGTAGCCCCGGATGGAGCTACCGACTCGGAAGAACTGTGTTTTCCAGTTATTTTTGCATTTTACAGGTTATCTTGCAAAGTAACTATTTTTACAGTATTGTATTGTGGATTTTTGACGTATTTGGTCTTGTTTGGTTTAGATAAAGAAAACTTAATTTTCTAAACTGGTGTGGTGTCCATTTGTAGTGTTTTCACTCTATTACTGTATGTGTTCACAAATGCTTTACACACTGCCTCTGAGATAAGCCAGTCTGCTCATGTCAAGCTACCAAATGGGTGAACAGGGGTTATCTTAGTAGTGAATCCCCCTAACCTGACTAGGAAGAAGGGTCCCTTCTTGGACAAAGGTGCAGACTATTGCCAACTAGAGACCTCCATTTCTAACAGTGTTCTACCCGTTTCACTCTTTTGTTTCAGTCTCTGTACAGGTGACGGCTTATGTGAGGCTCTTGGACTGAATGCCAAACTGAGTGCATGTACTTAGTAGTGGTTCAGGTCAGTCATCAGTGCTCAGCTGCCAGGTAAACAGCAGCCGGCCAGTCGGGCTCTGTCAGCTTCTTCTTAGTTTGCTATTTCTTTGTCGAAGTGGCTGGGGTAGTTGTGATTCATACGATGGCTAGGCCGGATTAGTTTACAGTATTTTATTTTTTAACCATATTTTTATTTGCATTTTGTCGTAAGTCGGTGTACATATCACAAACATGTTTAGTCATTACAATATCAGTATTTATATACATTGAATGGAACTGCGGCATCGTATGTCATTAGCAATGCACATGTCAATGTTCCAACTTCTTTACTAATGCCTATAATCATTGTATCACATTTCTTTTGCATGTTATCTATTCCTAATGATGTTTCTTCTCACTCCATATGGGAGTCCCTTTCTTTTTAGCAAATTGTTAAATTGGTTTACAGTATGTATATGTGTGTCTGTCCGATGATAAATGGGGCTTTGCTATTCATTAATTACTGCCTGGAGTCAGCGATAATTTTTACTGCCTCAGGCCAATGATGGCTATTACCGCCTAGGGTCACTGAAGTTCAGTACTGCCTGGAGTCACTAATGTTCATTGTGCCTGGGATCATGGATGAAAATTGCTACCTTGAGCAACTGATTATCGCTTCTGTCTCGGGCCATTGACACTTGTTAATGATTGAGACATTAACGATAATTATTTGATTTGATTTATGAATTTATAGAGCGCGCAATTGCCCATGGGCGTCTTGGCACTGGTTAGATTCAGAGAGACCCGGGATCTGTCAAGACTAAAATCTATCCGTAAGTAAATAGTCACGTTTTTACCTCTTTACTGAAGGAAAGCAGTGATGGGTTACTTTGATGGAGATTGGGAGGAGGTTCCAGGCTTTAGCTGCATGCAGCAGAAAGCTTCTTCCCCCCACCTGACCTGTTTGTGTATTGGGACCTGAATCAGTTTAGCTTGGCTTGTTTGTAGATTCCTGGAAGGCTCGTACAGTTTTAGATGAGTTTTTAGAAACTTAGAGCCAGACCCATGAAGGGCTTTATAGGCCAGACACACAGACTTAAACTTTATTCTTTTGTCCATTGGAAGCCAATGGAGGGATCTTAGTCTGTATCTTAGTCTTCGTCTTATTGACAGGAGCCATTGAGGCTTGTTTAGTAATGGGACCATTATGCACAAATGAAATCCATTATTCTGCATACCTGTTTCATTGATTTTAAAACTGCATTTGATTCTATCAACAAAAGTTTGCAAAGCTGAACAGAAGGTGCATGAATCCAAATCTGTTATGGCCATTCCAACATCTCTACACTAAAACATAGGTATGAATAAAACTAGGTGATAAAAAGTCGTTAACCAAGAAAATGCACACCCATACAGGGTATAAGCAGGACTGTGTGGGTGCCCCAACCTTGTTTAATTTATATATTCCAGACATCACTCTTTTTCTATCCAATGTGGGAGCCTGTCCACCCAAACTAAGAGGTATACTGTTTTCCATATTTTTGTGCGCAGATTATACTGTTATCGTAGATAGAACTAGTATGCGCCTCAGCCATATGTCAAATCATCTTGGACCCTATTACAGTGATGACAACTTGAGTATAGCTCACGAAAAATTCAACGCTCTTGTTTTTGGAAATGGGACTATCACAATCATATTGAAATCTCAATGGAAAGCAAATCAAGAGACCTAAGGACACTTAAGATCTAACTGACCATCTCGAAAAAATTAAATTTAAATCAAAGTCATTAATGTTTCATAAAATAAGGCTGTTCAATAACTTGACTGGTCCATCTGCAAAGTCAGTGCTGGATGGAATGAAAATAAAATTCATGCCTGCCCGAAATTGTCTGGGAAATACTTCAATCTTCTCAAATATCTTGGCTCGATGTAATGCAGGGCAATATATTTAGGCACATTTTTACCTTCCAACCTGTATATCCGATGTACAGTTACACCTGAAATTCTGCATTACTAGACAGCAATTCTCGCAAGAATTGCACATAGTCAGCCTTTGGTACATATGTAAATCTGCCAAGCCAGGGTCACTAAAATCATTGTTATGACTTCATCTTGAGAAAACAGATTGAACAAGCAAATCTTACCACTCTGTTAAGCTCTATCTAGTGCAAAAAAAAGCCAGCAGCCATGGCTTTTTTACAGCGGCCTTGGCTGAAAAAAGCAAGCGTGGAAGAAAGCACTCTGGGGCATATTATCAAGGGGGTTTATCTCCGCTTTTTTGGCTTTAAAAGCCCCCTATTACCTAGCTGTCGCTAACACCAGTTAGCGACAGCTAGTAGGAGATAGCGACCATCTTGGGCCCCACTTTGCATGTCAGTGATATTTATCACTAATGACATGCAAAGTGGGCGTGCCAAGATGTTAGCGACTGGAAACAGTCGCTAACATCGCTATCTCCTATTACCAACTTTTGGAGATATTCGCGCTAAGCGCGAATATCTCCAAAAGCTAACACCTGCCCTGAGCAGTTCTTAGCCATGTTATCCAATGGTAGGTGGATAACATGGCTAAGAGCATTAGCTCGGTAATGCATGAATATCGCTGACTTTTCAGCGATATTCATGCATTGCAGCGGTTTTTAATCGCATTTGTGATAAACCTTGGTAATACCAAGGTTTATCTGCGATAAAAAACGCCGCAGCGCAGTGGTAAATTTTTGTCTCTAACCAAACAATAGCGATAATTATCGCTATTGCTTGGTAATATGCCCCTCTATCTTAGAAACAGTCTTAAAATCCTGCTAATTGCTCAGTAAACCTTACTATCTCCTTATCCCAAAATATGTTGCAGCCTTAACTGGTGGAACGCTCCTCAATGAAATTCACAACATTTTACTTCAGACTTCATTTTGTACAATTTGATAGGGTTCCCCCTGAATATCAAATCAAAAATATCGATGGGACATAACATCTAGGACAGAATATCAAAAATAAAATATCTACAGGAGAGTGGGTCTAAAATTTCTATACCTAACTCCACATATATGTACCTATGAGTTATGTAGATCTTCGGGGTATGTAGAGGTGTATTTAGGAATAGTAAATCTAAATTTCCCTATATGCACTTAGCTTCCAATATTTAGTCCCCTGATATTCTGTCCTCGATAGTTGCATGCTACAATATTTTCAGTGTTAAAATCAGTAGTACAATTCAATTTGATAATGGAGAGATAAACTTAACATTGGAAAAATTGAAGACCATCTGATGTGTGCAGATTATGGGGCAGATTTACAAACCCCTTGAGCCGCTGGTGCATCACGTGCGTGGCGCAACGGTGGCACAGCCTGCTCAGTGATATTTACAACCACCCTGGTACAAGGGTGCCTGTGCTGGCGCATGGCAGCAGTTTGTGCGCCAGCGAAGGGGGAAGTACAGAGATGCGACATAATGTTGTAAATATGTCGCATCCCTGTGCTTCGAAACTAGCGCGGCACAGCAAAATGACTTGCGGCACTGCGCTGCGTTAGTTTCTTGTAGATCTGCCCCTCTGTACCCAATGTAAGGAAAGCTTGGTCTATGTCTTCATGAAGAAATAAATGGCCTACTGTTTCCTGTTTTTCCATTGACTGGGGATTGGAGCTTGTATTTCAGTGCTTAATTTGAGCCAGTGGTTTCCGGTGCTCGGCACCAGCACTTAATTGTCAGCACTGACTCTAGAGACCGCCACATGGTGATGTGACTGTCAAATTGTGAGATGACAGCGTTTAATAAGCAAATTTACATTTACATAAATAATACCAGCCGCTCACACCATTAGTATAGCGTTGGGTGGCCTGGAATAATCTGAATTGTCACACTTGTAGGAGTGCGATTGTTAGTAGTTGTGTTGGTATTGTCATTGGCAGCGCTGGCAGTGGGTGGTGCAGGCCGCAGTGACCTCCAAAGAAGGGCCCAGGCACTTTACTTTTTTGCAAACGAAGCACTGATGTGTTTCTGTGGAAAAAGAATGCTTTAACACCGTAGACATGCAGCTGGACTGCACCTGACAAAATTCATAAAAATAGTGCAGTGTGTGCGGAGTAGGCAGATTCAGAAATCAGTTTTCCTTTTAACTGTCTGTCTGTATTTTCTATATATTTTAGTGTTGTTGTCTACACCTAGCATGTTTTTAACCAAGGAGATCTGTCAGCTCTATTTCGTTCAATTGTAATAGTTTCATACCACTGTTATTAATATTATCCCCTCCACTGCGCCCGTGATTTAGAGGAAGTGCGATACTTCCTCAAGATGGGCGGGGCCGCGTCGGACATTGGCCGACGGCAGCAGCAGCGAGGTAGCGTTGGCCGACGGCAGCATGGAAGGGGTTAAGTGAAATTCAATTTTCACTAATGTTCATAATACATATTTATATAACATTAGTGAAAATTGAATTTTCAGGATTACTGACTGTCAAAAAAGTTTTATTGGCCGAGTTTTATACGTTTTCCGAAACTTAATGTCTATGGTAATATTGTGATTGTTTTTTATTAAATTAAAACAATAAAGCAACCTTTGAATTATTATTATTATTATTATTATTATTATTATTATTATTATTATTATTATTTTTATTTTTTATTTTTTATTTTATACAAAACTCTAGTTTGGAAACCCACCCACCAAGCCTTAAATAAGGTCCATTGTCTTTCAGTGTGTTTGTGTTTGTAGCGGACCAATGCACCTGCCACACATTCCTGGTTTAACAGCACATTCCTGCCCACTCCAAATTGGAAAGTAACATTATACACGTAAATCTAAGGTGAATTGTGCACAGACAAAAAGTACAAGAATACATCTTGATTTACAATACACTTTTCGATGTATATGTTAACAAATGCAAGGCCTTTGCAAGCATTTTAGATTTCACTACCAACATACTTAGGGAATTTATGACAACTCATCCTCAAAATTGTAATAAAGAGACCGAATGGATGGATATTTTCTAAAAATTAAATTAAGGTGCCTATTCCGAAACTACCAAAAATTCTATGAAATCACAGAAATATTTATCAATTCCGAATACACACTTTGAAACTTACCACTTCAAAACTTACTGAAATCCCCACCCAACAGAATCTACAAATCGTAGCTGAGTTTCTAGTTTTCACCTATTCCATGGTATTGCTATTTACAAGGTTTGGGGTAATAAATAGGTGATATCATGTCATGTTAAGTACACAAATCACTTGCCCTTACCAGGTCATAATAATATTTTTCAATATGTTTACTAGGATTTCAAGCAAGCAGTGAAAGAGGGTTATCATGATAAAGATTTTCGAAGGCTTCACTAAAGCAGACAATCATGTCCAGAACAGCAAAGCACACAAACACCATCTTAACAGCACACGCAGCCCTGGAAGTTCAATCGCCCCATATACACAAAACAGGGACAGCAAGGGACGCAGCAGTCAAAGCACCTATTACAAGTAGGACAGTTAAATCCCATTCATTGGCAGTGTAAGTTTCCATGTTTTTCTCTCTCTCTCTCACACACACACACACACACACACATTCATGAGAAAGTTGCAGCACACACACCAGCAGCACAATTCTCCCTCCCATATACTGAACAGATATAGAATTGCAAGGAGCAGTGCAAGCTTTCATCACACAGGATAGACATGCACATACACCCACACACTCCCACACACACACACACACACACACAGCAAATATAGCTCAGCAGCATTTCATACTTTCCTAGGACACACATAATTGGTACCAGTCAGAAAGCAGATCTTCAAGCTTCCTTCACATGCACAGAACAGGTTAACTATGGGCACAGTGTAGAAGTTCCAATGGGTATAAAATAATCAACCAGGAACAGGTTCAGCAAACACTGGTATTTATTACCAAAAGAAAACTCCAGCCATATCCAAGTACATCTTTAAGACATCAACTGTCACTAATCTGATAATTCAACTATATACATTCTGAATGAAATATTCTGCAGAGGCAAAATACTCCACTGTGTACATTCTATGTGGAACACTCTGAAGAGGCAGAATAAATTAATAGAAACAAATAAGTACAATAAAGAATATCAAACATCTCCCCATAGGGAAAGGAAAAGAATTATACATTTCTTATCTTGGCTAGACGATAAAAATTCCAAATGCATCCATCATTGAGTTTAACTGCTTCTTAGAATACCTTAGTAACAGTATAAGTATTGCCAAACTTAAAATTATCTCTTGATCTTCCAGGCAATTTAACTTTAACCAAATCACCAACATTAACTAGGAACGGTTTCACAGCATGACGTACATTGTAATTATTTTTTCTTTCATTCTGAGCAATCAACTCTTTATCATGTGAAGATTGCAATAATTATTCTCCAGTAGCATTGTCACTATAGTTACTGACCCATTGTGGCTCAACAAGAGAATAAGGTTTGCGTTTCTTAAATAATGCAAATGGACAAAAACCTGTGGTAGAAGAAGGAGTGAGCCTGTACTTGTCAACTCTCTTCTTTAAATCATGTATCCAATCTCTACCATTACACCGTGAAATCTGAATTGCTTCCTTCAATGTTCTGTTGAATCTCTCAATCATACCATTTGATTCAGGATGATATAATGCACACCTTTTGTGTGAGATTCCCCTACTAGTCAAAAACTCCTTCATTTCTTTGGAGACAAATTGAACTCCATTGTCTGTAAGTATTGACCTTGGATTACCTTCTCTGGCAAAAAACTTCTGAAAAAAATGTAACCACAGACGTGGTATTGATCTCATTGGTTATACCAATCTCCGACCAGCGAAAAAGCATATCCATGACCACCACTACATATTTGGGAACACTACCAACATTGATAGGTCCCAAAATATCAAGGGCAATTTCTTCCCATACCTTGGAGGGGATTTTTTTACACCATGGGAGATTTTCGCACCTTAAGATTTTTATCATTCAACTTGCACTCAGAGCAATCACTAACCAACCTTTCAATCATAATATCCATTCCTGGCCACCAATATTTGGATCTCAAATGCTCTTTTGTCTTACAAATCCCTTGATGTCCCTCATGAGCTAAACCAAACAAACGTTCCCTGATTCCCAGTGGAGGAACCAACCTTCCACCCCTAAAAAGAACACCCTCACAAACGGACAATTCATCCACTACCTTAACAAATCCAGCCAAGCACTCAGATTTCTTCCAATGTACCACATCCGACAACACATTGTTAATGACTTCCTTTTGAACTTCATCTTTTTCAACCTCTTGACTCCATTCTTCCTCTGTAACACAACCACCTGTCACAACACACACACTAACAAATCTCTTCCTTCCACCAATCACTCTCTTCAACAGCATCAGATTCATCTGCGGACATCCTTGACAAACAATCTACAACTTTATTTTCCACTCCAGGTCAATCAATCAATCAATCAATCATGCCATTTGTATAGCGCACTACTCACCCGGGAGGGTCTCAAGGCGCTTGGGGGGAGGGGTATGCTACTGCTCGAACAGCCAGGTCTTGAGTTGTTTCCTGAAGGCGGGATGGTCCTGGGTCAGCCGAAGGTGGATGGGGAGGGAGTTCCAAGTCTTGGCAGCCAGGTAAGAGAAGGATCTTCCTCCGCCTTCGGCGGTGGCTCTTCAGATGCGTGGTACGGCTGCAAGGGCGAGGCTGGTGGACCGTAGCTGGCGGGTGGGCGTGTAGAAGGTCAGGCGGTCGTTGAGGTACTTGGGGCCCAGGTCGTGGAGAGACTTGTGTGCGTGGGTGAGGAGCCGGAACGTGATCCTCTTGTCGACGGGGAGCCAGTGCAGGTTCCTCAGGTGGCTGGAGATGTGGCTGCGTCGGGGGACATCCAGGATGCGTTGGGCGGAGGCGTTCTGGATGCACTGGAGTCTTTTCTGTAGCTTGGCTGTGGTTCCGGCGTAGAGGGCGTTTCCGTAGTCCAGTCGGCTGGTGACGAGTGCCTGGGTGACAGTCTTCCTGGTCTCGGTCGGGATCCAGCGGAAGATCTTGCGAAGCATACGCAGGGTGTTGAAGCACGATGAGGAGACGGCGTTGACTTGTCTGGTCATCGAGAGGGAGGGGTCCAGGATGAAGCCCAGGTTGCGTGCGTGGTCGGTTGGCTTGGGTGCGGTGCCCAGGGCTGGGGGCCTCCAGGAGTCATCCCAGGCGGAGGGCGAAGATCCCAGGATGAGGACTTCCGTCTTGTCCGAGTTCAGTTTCAGGCGGCTGTCCTTCATCCACTCGGCGACGTCTTTCATCCCTTCGTGTAGGCAGGTTCTGGCAGTGTCGGGGTCTCTGGTGAGGGAGAGGATCAGCTGGGTGTCATCGGCGTAAGAGATGATGTTGAGGTTGTGCTGGCGTGCGATGGCTGCGAGAGGTTTCATGCAGATGTTGAAGAGGGTGGGGCTGAGTGAAGATCCTTGCGGGACGCCGCAGATGACTTCGGTGGCCTCAGAGCAAAATGGGGGGAGGCGGACTCTTTGTGTTCTTCCGGCGAGGAACGAGATGATCCACTCCAGTGCCTTCTCTTGGACACCGATGTTGCTGAGGCGCTGGACTAGGGTGCGGTGGCAGACCGTGTCGAACGCAGCGGAGAGGTCCAGGAGGATGAGGGCCACTGTTTCCCCCTTGTCGAGCAGGGTCCGGATGTCATCGGTGGCTGCGATGAGGGCGGTCTCGGTGCTGTGGTTGGCTCTGAAGCCGGACTGCGAGGGGTCGAGGGATCCGTTCGTCTCGAGGAAGGCGGTCAGCTGTCTGTTGACGATCTTCTCGATGACTTTAGCAGGAAAAGGGAGGAGCGAGATGGGGCGGAAGTTTTTGAGATCGGTGGGGTCCGCTGTAGGTTTCTTCAGGAGGGCGCTGATCTCGGCGTGCTTCCAGCTCTCCGGGAAGGTGGCGGTGTTGAAGGAGGCGTTGATGATGTTCCGGAGTTGGGGTGCGATGGTGGAGTCGGCCTTGTTGAAGACGTGGTGTGGGCAGGGGTCGGTCGGTGATCAGGAGTGGATGGTGTTCATCGTGCGGGCTGTGTCTTCGGTGGTCACCGTGGTCCAGGTGCGAAGGGTGGCGGTGGGGGGCGTTGGTTCGACGGTTGGGTGCGTGGGTGGGGCGCCGAAGCTGTTGTGGATGTCGGCGATCTTGCGGTGGAAGAACGAGGCGAGGGAGTCGCAGAGGTCTTGTGACGGAGTGATGACGTTGGTGCCGGTGCTGGGGTTGGAGAACTCCTTGACGATAGTGAAGAGCTCTTTGCTGTCGTGGGCGTTGTTGTCCAGTCGTTCCTTCAGGGATTTCTTCTTGGTGGTGCGGATGAGCTGGTGGTGCTTGCGGGTAGCGTGTTTGAGGGCGGTCATGTTGTCGGTGGTCCGGTCGAGGAGCCAGGCTTTCTCGAGGGTGCGGCAGGTCTTCTTGGAGTCCTTGAGGTCGTCGGTGAACCAGGATGCCTTCTTGCTTCTGGGTCTGCTGGGAGGGTTCTTTAGTGGCTCGAGGTCGTCGGCGCAGGTGGTCAGCCACTGTGTGAAGTTGCGGGCTGCTTCGTTGGGGTCCGTTGTGTTGGCGGGTGGGCTCTGGCTGAGGGAGGTGGTGAGCTGGTCTGCGGTGATCTTGCTCCAATTCCTGTGAGGTACCTGTTGCGGGTGGTGGTGGGTCGTGGATCTTTTGAAGCTGAAGTGGACGCAGCTGTGGTCGGTCCAGTGGAGTCCGGTGGCGTGGCTGAAGGTGATGTACTTGCTGGAAGAGAAGACGGGATCAAGCGTGTGGCCGGCGTAGTGGGTGGGGGTGTTGACCAGTTGCTTGAGTCCGAGGTTGCAGGTTGGTATACAACAGAGAAATTGAAGTCTTGTAGAGCTACCAACCATTTGCAAATTCTAGATGAGATGCAATCTAGGCCCTTTTTCATGAAAACGTCTTGTAGAAGCTTATGATCAGAACACACAGTAAATTTGACACCCCACAAAAATTGTTTACATTTCCTGACAGCCCAAAATATCGCCAGAGCCTCTCTTTCAATAGTCGAATAACGCTCTTCAGCTCCTCTCAAAGACCTTGAGGCAAACAATACAGTAACTTCATCTGATCCGCATCTTTGTTTTAAAACAGCTCTTAGACCTTTAATACTGTCATCAGTATACAACACACATGGTACACTTGGTACAAAACTTTTCAACGCTTGAACAGACACAAGAATTTTTCAAATTTTCAAACTCTTTATCAGATTCAACGGTCCACAAAAACAGCACTTCCTTTCTCAAAAGATTACGTATAGCTACAGACCTGCTTGCAAGATAGGCACAAAACTGGCATAGAACTCTACCATACCAAAAAAAGTTTGTATGTCTTCTTAGTAGGTTGGGACAACTTAGAAATAGCTTGCACCAATTCAGGTTTTGGACTAACACCATCACTTGAAATCACACAACTCAAACAAGTTATCTGACTTAAACAAAATTTGCACTTTTCAATTTCAATGTTGTGCCTTTTTGCTCAAAAATCCGCAATATCTCTCTTACCTTACATAAATGATCACTCCAATCATTGCTGTATATCAACACATCATCTTGAAAAAATGTCACCCCCTCTAAACCTCTCAGCAAAGAAGACATTAATCGCTGGAAAACAGATGCAGCGGAACATAGTCCAAATGGCATGTGGTTAAATCGAAATACACCAAAAGGTGTCACAAATGCAGACAAATTCTTAGAATAATCACTTAATCTAACTTGATGATAAGCAGACATCAAGTCAAGTGCAGTGAAATACTTGGCACCACCAATCAAAGTCACCATCTCTTGAATATTAGGAAGGGGAAACATGTCTTTCACAACTTCTTTATTCAAATGACAAAGATCAACTCAGAGACGAATCTCACCAGAACTCTTAGTTTCACGACCACTGGGGCCAACTACTCAGGGGATTCCAGAGGTTCTATAATGCCTTCACTCTCAATTCTCTTCAATTAATTCTGTACAGCAGCCTACAGGCTCAAATGCACGTTCCTTACCTTATATACCACTGGGACAGCATCATCCTTCATCCTAATGCAATGAACATACCCCTTTACACAACCAACTTTCTCTGCAAACACTGTGGGAAACTCCTGTTGGAATTGATCAGACACAATATCAACCTTTCTCACTTGTACAGGAGGATCCATATTTGGGCCTGAGAAAATTCCCAGCAATTTTTGTTGTTGCCAACTCAAAATGGAATCTCCCTAACAGGCACATATAACTTTCCCATAGCTTTGTTTCCATGAAATTCAAATTCAGCTAGGAAATACCCGACCAATTCGTTTGGTTTACCACCATAACTGTATGGTGTCATATCAGGAGCCATGAGAGAAATTTTTCCTTTGAAAGTTTTATCGAATTCAATATCAGAGATTAGTGACAGTTTTGCTCCCGAATCCATCATCATCATCATTATTCCACTACCTTTCATGCAAACTACGTCTGAAGGATGAGAACGACTCACTCCTTGCACCTCTTTGACATTAATATCAGAAACTTGTAATAAAATGTCTCGCTCTAGTTCTCCTACAATATTGATTTTCTCCTTTTTTACATTCGGTGAATTACAAAATTTAGCAAAGTGTCCTTTCATTCCACATTGCCTACACACCATGTGTAAAGCAGGACAATCCTTTGAATTCGCCATATGATATGGATTTCCACATCTATAACAGAAACCTTTAGGTTTAGACGATACAAACATTTTATGTTTGCAGATAAGTTCCACCCATTTAGTTCACCATGATTTTTTGCTCTTGATAACCTGGTTTTTGGACCTTTACTACGGGTGAGTCTCACTGCCTAAGTGTCACTCATGGTAATTGGACTGTGCATGTTTACAAACAGTATCCGCCTTTAAAGATAAATCTGCTGCGATGCAGAGAGGATATTAGCTGGGCTAGTTACACATGTGTGTGTGGTGGTTGCACACAGGTAACATATATGTGACAGTTTTAAACTGTAAATTCGACCTGTCACAATAAGTACTTTTGGCAGGCCTAAACCTTACTATTATATATTAATATGTCACCTCTTAGTAGGCCTTCTTGCCAATAAAAGCAGAGTGCATGATATTTAAATGTAGGTTATGTAGACATTAATGTTGAATATGTCCTTACAGTGAAATATTCCCAGATGCTATTTTCACTGTAGCAAGGCTGGCTGCTTTTATAGAGAAGCATGGGGCCCCATTATTAGACCATGTTACGAGTTTGGCGGTCCGACCGCCCAAGCATCACGTCCGTGCCTGCCAATAGACCACAGAGCAGGTGGTCTTCCGACCTCCGTATTACGAGTTGAACACGGTTTCGGCGGTGCAGATACAGAGCTATTGCGGCGGTGAGGAGAACATTTACCCAATATATCGAGGCATGTGTGTGCATTACGACATACATGATATATGTGGAAATATACCCTCAACCCATTGCCGGGGTCTGGCCATATATGGGCAGTTCTAGAAATGGGTATAGGATACGAAAAGGACTCCCCTGTATATCGTCGCAAACAGGGTCATAATCCTCGGGATAAAGATACTGCTGTGAAGGGGTACCTAAAGAAAAGGATCTACGTCGGAATCTGTCTGGAAGAAGAGGAAAGGGGTGAGTACACACCCCAAATCCTTCATGTCTGCCACCTTGAAGCAGGTGGTTGGACCACCACGGTCTGCTCATGGAAAAGGCAACTCATAATACACTCGGCGGTGCGACTCCTCTGTAAAGTCCTCTGGCAGCTTCCTTTCCCCAACCACAGACCCGGCAGTCTGTTGTCGGCAGCTCAACGTTGGTCTTAGGAAACGCCATCCGCCCAATTCGTAATACGGAGGGTTGGACTGTCGAAGCTCACCGCGGTCGAACCAACACCACCAGTACAGTGGTCCACGCACCACCAAACTCATAATAAGGCCATTAATAAATTCGAAATTCGGAATGGTAGCAGCTGAAGAAATAATTCAAGGACTCTTCTCATACTCCTTCAAAATCAAATTCAACTGTGAAATAAAATGTCTCACTATTAAGCAACAGGTACTTTAAAATAGTTTGTGTGCCTAAAGCTTGTAAGCATTTAACTGTCATTTAGCAGCTGGATGTCCCCCCTATGGTGAGGTGGATATCTCCCAGAAACTAGGCAAAGGCTTTGGGTGTGAGGCAGTGTTTTTCTTCCTTGAGCAAGATGGCTTGAGGGTTGTGCCCAGCTCCTTCCTGAGATTCAAAGAATGCCAACTCTGTCACCGGTATATGTAGCTCACACCAGACCTGCCTCCCTCTTGTCTTCCTAGACCACTTTTCTCCAAAACCAGTGGGAGGGAGATCCTCCCTAAAAGAGGCTTGGAGTGGCCACAAGGGAGGGTTTGCCCATTAGCACAGCCACACTTCTGGGTATACACAGGTGTTCTGACAAGGGAGAGAAGTTTCTGCCATATTGCATTTTCCCAGAATGGTATGCAGGGGTGGAGGGATGACGTGGGATCCTAAGTGTGCCTGGCATCTAGAACTTTACACTGACACTTAAAAACCTCTGCACGAGAGAGAGAGAGAGAGAGCGAGAGGGAGAGAGAGGGAGCAAGACCCTGGACCACAACAACACTAAGAGCAGGGCAGCTGGAACAGAAGCCATGTGATGCCAGGATGGGTTAAGGACTTTGCCTACAGCTGACCTCTCCTGGGCCAGTGGTGCTGCCCCGCTTGTACCCTTTGAGGACCAGTTGGGGTATGAAATGGACTCTAACCTGGGTCCCCTTCAAGACACCCAGGAGGCAGTAGGGCCTGGAGAGGGCTGACAGAGGAGTACACTGGTGCAGCAGCCAGTAAAACCTGCTCTTTGCACAGTATACCTTTTGCGGCCAGAAGGCCAAATGCCCCTGGTCGCTAGAGCTTGCCACCAGGAGCAATATGCACCCAAGATCAAGTAGCTCATCCAAAAGGGCCTAAGTTATGCAAATTTAAACATTGGCCATATAAACCTGCCTATAACAAGCAACTAATTTTGTGGGGCTCCGATGCCACTTCCTTTAATTACGTCTGAGGTGGGCCAGTGCCGGATGGGTCGATGCACCTTTATTTAATTTATTTCTTGGGGTGCAGGCGTGTGTGGGGCTGACTCTCCCACACCCAAAATTCACCTGGATGTGTTCATCTCCCTGGGGGATGAAGTCACAACAGCGTGTTCTGGGACCCCATTCCCGGGATCCAGAACAAAGGCCAAAGAGGCCGAGCCGCACCGGCCGACTTCTGCCTTTTCACAGGAGCTGGCAGCAACAAGCATGTCGGCTCCCAGGCACCACACACAAGGAGCACGTACATGCAGGGAGCTGGAGGGGCTGCTGGTGAGTAGGCTCCCTTCACTGCCCCCAATGGTTAGAGCTGCTGTGGGCACCCTAAGTGGGACTGGGTCACCAATTTAAAATAAAAATCAGAGAAGTGTGGCGTGAGCGCGTGCCCTACCAACATATTTTTAAAGTGCTGTTTGGACTGCAGGGAATGAAACAGCTCCCTCCATGAGTACTTTAAGAAACATCAACCCTATGTCTCCCAGGTCATAGGATGCAAGACATCGGGAGACTTCTCAATCTTTTTTAAGCACTCCTGGAGCTTGGACTGGGTGCTCTTTAGCTTGGGAGTTCAGGGACCTCTAGACGTTGGTCCTATGGCTGTATTTTATGTGGCTTGAAGTGGTAAAATAAAGACTCAATACATGTTATTACGTGTTATTTTGATTTGCCATTCTTTGTTTAAAATACTTTATTGACAATGATTGTTGGTGAACACTGCAATGCTCTTTATTAATAATGAATGCCTTTGAATATACTTTTGGGTTCCATTCTTTTTAATGTTGAATCGCAACATATGATTATTGTTCTTATAAGGTGGTGACCCCTAGACAAAACTAATAGGCCTGCTTTACTTAAAATCCCACCCCTAAATATTGTGATGTTGTAGCTGATATTGGCGGGCTGAATTTGGGGTTATGGCTCATAGGGGTCAAGTATTATTTTAACACCAAGATTATTATACAAATACTGAGCTTAAGTCCCTTTGCTGTGGGTGTGCGTGATGAATTATGGAAGAGATATACTATCCTATATTAGACCTTTGGTTTGCGGTGTAGGCATGGTACAAAACCATGATAAACAACATGATGTGTAGTCCAAATTGGTGGCAAATCACTCTCTATCTTGTTCTTCACTGTCTGATGGTAGTTTGGCATAGGTGTTAGAAAGTTCATTCTCCAGAAACCAAGCAAATCCAAATTTTATATTGGCAGATGATACAGGCAAATACTGAAGAGTGGTGTCATAGCAATAAGTGCATTGATGTTTCCAAATTCTCATGATAATAGCCATCATTTCCTCGTGGTCCTTAATAAAAAGTAGTCAAAGTAGTGTTTAATTAATAAGACATGTACTAAGCCCACAAGTACATGTTGGTTGAACAAGTTGAACTTACCACATCATGTAAATACTGATAAAGGGCAGGCTTGTTACCTGATGTGGTAATGATCTCCATTTCTCATTTTGTGAGGTTACAGTGATTTATGATAGTAGGAATTAGTGTGTATAACACACAACTTTAAATGTTTTTCTTTTTTTCTGGTCATTTTTACCTTTTAAATAGTAGCATATATTCCATGGGGAAATATGTCATGGGGAAAATATCATTGACTATCTGTAATTGTGGCCTAAAGACTGATAAAAGGCTGTTTCAGTCATCTACATATTAACTAAGACTCTTTATCTGGGTTCCCGAAATACCATCTGGCAAAGCTCCAGTCAGTCCAGAATAAAGCAGCTCCCTTTATTACCATTGCTCCTCATCACTGTCATGCAACTTCACCACTTATCTCCCCTCACTGGCTGCTTCTTAGAAACCCCAGCGCCAACACCAACGACATCCTGCCCTCGCAAGAACTGTGTGACTCACTAGCCATCTTCTTCCATCGTAAGATCGCTGACATCCACGACAGCTTCAACACCACGACCGCCCCGACTAAGCCAGACTCCACCTCCCCTGTGAACACCACCAGCGCCATCCGCCTGACTTCCTGGTCCAACGTCAACGACGACGAGACACGCAAGGTCATGAACTCCATCCACTCAGGGTCTCCTTCAGTCCCGTACCCACACCACGTATTCAACAAAGCAGATGCAGCCATCGCACCCCAACTATGGAAGATCATCAACATCTCCTTCAAAACAGCAACATTCCCGGAAAGCTGGAAGCATGCCGAAATCAACGCCCTCCTCAAGAAGCCCAAAGCAGACCCCAAGGACCTCAAGAACTTCCGGCCCATCTCCCTGCTCCTGTTCTCAGCAAAGGTCATCGAAAAAATCGTCAACAAGCAACTGGCCCGCCACCTGGAAGACAACAACTTCCTGGACCCATCCCAATCCAGATTCATACGAAATTGCAGCACCGAGACAGCCCTCATTAACGCCACAGACGACATCAGGCGCCAACTAGACAACGGCGAAACATCAGCCCTCATCCTCCTGGACTTGTAGGCCGCCTTCGACACGGTCTGCCATCGCACTCTAAAGACACGCCTCCTAGAAGCCGGAATCCAAGAGACGGCCCTTGACTGGACTACGTCCTTCCTCTCAGGCAGAACACAGAGCGTCCGCCTCCCACCCTTCCAATCCGAAGCCACCGACATCATCTGCGGCATCCCCCAGGGCTCATCCCTCAGCCGACTCTGTTCAACATCTACATGGCCCCCCTAGCACAAGTGGCCCGCCGTCACGACCTCAACATCATCTCCTACGCCGACGACACCCAGCTCATCCTCTCCCTCACCAAGGAACCACACACTGCCAAAACTAACCTTCACGAGGGAATGAAGGCCATCGCCGACTGGATGAGGAGCAGCCGTCTGAAGCTGAACTCGGACAAGACGGAGGTATTCATCCTCTGACCCAGCCCCTCAGCCTGGGACAACTCCTGGTGGCCGACCACACTGGGAACAGCACCAACACCCACCGACCATGCACGCAACCTAGGAGTCATCCTCGACTCCTCTCTCTCCATGTCTAAGCAGGTCAACGCCGTCTCCTCCTCCTGCTACAACACCCTCCGCATGCTCTGCAGGATCTACAAGTGGATGGCGACCGAAACAAGAAAAACGGTTACACAGGCCCTCGTCAGCAGCAGGCTGGACTACGGAAACGCACTCTACGCAGGAATCCCAGCCAATCACCTACAACGACTACAACGCATCCAAAACGCCTCCGCCCGACTGATCGTCAACGTCCCCCGCCACAACCACATCACCCCCCACCTGAGAGACCTACACTGGCTCCCCGTCGACAAGAGGATCACCTTCAAGCTCCTCATCCACGCACACAAAGCACTCCATAACGCCGGACCAGCCTACCTGAACAGCAGACTCAGCTTCTACACCCCCACCCGCCAGCTCCGCTCCGCCAGCCTCGCACTCGCCGCTGTCCCAAGCATCCAACGAACGACCTCTGGCGGCAGATCCTTCTCCTACCTTGCCACCAAGACCTGGAACACCCTCCCTCCCCACATACAACAGACCCAAGACCTACTCGCCTTCAGAAGACTCCTCAAGATCTGGCTCTTCGAGCAGTAGCAGCTCCCCCCACCCCCCTCAGCGCCTTGGGATCCTCACGGGTAAGTAGCACGCTCTACAAATACTCTGATTGATTGATTGATTCATTCATTGGGCTTGATTCACAAAGGTAAACTGAGACCATAATCTATCTTTATGACTTTTGATATTCACAAACAGCACTTACCAGTAGTAAAGTTAGACTTTTGTCTCAGTTACACTTACGTTTTGGTCTTAAGTTTAAATGAGGCCAAAACTGAGACAAAACTCCAACTTTACTACTCGTAAATGCCCTTTGTGAATACCAAAAGTCATAAACATACACAGAGCCATTTCTGGACATTCACCATTCTTTCCTCTTTTGTCTTGTTTCTGATGCTCATCTTTTTCAGACTTGTTAGAACTGGGGGTCTCTAGTTGGCTGAAGCAGTTGCCTTAGTCCAAATAGGGACCCTTGCTTCTAGTTAGGGAAAGGAGGGACACCCTCTTTGATAACCCCTGCTCACCCCCTGGTAGCTTGGCACGAGCAGCCAGGCTTATCTTCAAGGCATTGTGTAAAGTATTTGCAACCACACTCCCAAAGACTCAGTGATAACACCACAAATGGACACCACACTGATGTATGAAAATAGCAATATCTTTATCAAGAAGGAAAAATATGGTAAGTCCAAACGATAAAAATGCAACATATGCGTATTCGTAATATTTCACTTTGCCGGTTATTAGGTTAACAAACACTTGTAGGTTCTTGCAGTATTAATGTGCAGTTCACGATGTTCAAATGAAGTTCTAATGCAATGATATGCAGTATGTAATGCAGTTTGTATTATCAGAACAATGCAGTTTGTAACGCAAGAATAATGCAATCCTCAATGCACGTAATCAGGCAGTTCATAATACAAGTATAACGCACTCCTTAATGCAAGTAATAAGGCAATTCGTAATGCGAGAATGATTCAATCCTCAATGCACATAATCAGGCAGTTCCTAATGCAAGTATAACACACTCCTTAATGCAAGTAATACAGCAGTTCGTACTACGAGAATAATTAAATCCTCAATGCAAGTAATCAGGCAGTTTGTAATGCAGGATAACGCACTCCTTAATGCAAGTAATAAGGCAGTTCGTAATGCAAGAATAGTTCAATCCTCCATGCACATAATCAGGCAATTCGTTATGCAAGTATAACACCAGACCAATCGACGCGATTAGCACGGGCAACACTAGGCCCCAAACACAGACAACAGTCCTGAACTTCCGAGGGCGGTCCCGGTACTGCCAGGCATGTCCAGGCCACTCGAGGTCTCAGCGCTTCTAATGCGATGCAGCGGGAGAGAAGGGAGCACTTCTGTACTCCTCCTGCTCGCCTCCCCAGGCCACACATGCTTGTGGCTCCCGACCGGAGTACAAGCCTTACCTGGGGGATGCGCTACCTTGCTGTCTCTCTCTCCACTCGTCGAACGTGCTGCTGGCGCTCCAGACGCCGTGCAGCTCCGATGGAAAGTGACGCTGTAGCTGGACAGGTTACAGTGCTGCCTTTTCCGTTGCTGACGATCCCTCTTGCGAACAACGATCACGATTACCTCACGTCTTCCTTAGCTTTATGAAATCCTTCAGCACGCTGCGGCTTGGGCTGGCGGCGGTAAATCTTGATCCGCAGCCTCCGTTACGATGACGCTCAGACCACAAACAGCTACACAGCAGCGTGGACGATGATTCACGCTGCGGGGGCACTGCAGTCACAGGGCACTTTCCAACCAGCGCCAGGGACCCCGCGCAGTCTCAGGCTGCACACACACATGCAAAAAGCGTCGCTGAGACTCGGTTGGGTCTTGGGCCATACAGTCCCCGGGCAATGCTTACAACAGTCTCAGGGTGCAAAAAGCACACGCACCCGCCGCCACTGAGAAACACTTGGAAACTTTGATGTTCCTAAGTTTCCACAATAGGGAGCCAGCTATCCTTGGGTCCTTGGGGACAAGTTACTTCAGGACACAGCTCACAGCAAAGTCCTTTCAAGCAGGGGGACACAGCACACAGCAAAGTCCCTTAGCCTCTCCTTAGTTAAATTAGCAAACTGCAGGCCAGCCTCAGAACACACAGCAAGGGTCAGTCCTTCTCTTCAGTCTATTCAGCTGTTCTTCCTTGGCAGAGGTTCCACTTGACCACAAAGTAGTTTCAATCCATTTCAGTCTTGATCAGTCCAATGTTCAGGGGTATCAGCTCTCATAGTTATACCCCTAAATGTCTTTAAAGTCTTTGTGTTCAGGGGGCACTGACCCCTGTACAAACCAGTTCTGGGTGTCTCCCTGCCAGTGAAACCTTCTTCCTTTGATAGAGGGGGGCTGGTTCCTCAAACCCGGCGGTGGAGCCCTTCTTTTATGGCATCAGCCAAACCTCTTCACATCCAGGAGGCTACTCCTCCCTCTACACTCCAGATGCAGGTCAGCCTGTTGCTGTCTCACCTACTCCTCCCCTGGGTCAAGACATTTCCCAGATCCCATCACATTCAAATCCAGACAGTCAATCGACAACCAGGCAGAGACACACAGAATTGTTAGAACAAAAAAACAACCACTTCTAAAAACATGGTTTCTAAACACACAATTCAGAAACCACCTACACAAAAAGATGTGTTATTAAATTGTGAGTTCAGGCACACTAAACTTCACCCCTCTGTCTTTAACCTATGGGAAGATAGGCTGGAAACATATTACACAGCCTTCCCCATTCTCTCCTATGGGAAAGATGGTCTTGCAACAGTGAAAAACTAAATGGAGAGTATTTCACTGTTAGGACATGGTACGCACCTCAGTACATGTCCTACCTTTCACAGACACTGCACCCTGCCCAGGAGGGTACCTTGGGCCTACTATAGGGGTGTCTGATGTGCATGGAAAGGGAAGGGTAAGGCCTGGCAAGTGGGTGCACTTGTCAGGACAACATGGCAGTTAGAAAACTGCGTGCAGGCACTGCAGTGGCAGCCCTGAGTTCTCTCTTTAGGCGCTACTTGTGTGGGTGGCACAATTATTGCTGCAGGCCCACTAGTAGCATTTGCATTACCAGCCCTGGCACACATAGTGCACTATACTATGGACTTTACCAGTAAGGCAAACATACCAATTATGGACAACCAATTACCATAACACTTTATACAGGGAGCGCTTGCACGTTGACACTGATCAACAGTGGCAAAGTGCCCAAAGCATCTAAGTTGGCAACATAATGTCAGAAACAGGTCTAGGTGGAGGGCAAAAAGTTTAAGGAACTTTAGCCACAAAGAGCCAAGTTCAACAAGGCTAGATTTTACTGAGCTCGTATTAATGGCCATCCTTTGCAGTTCTTGACTACGTCCATTTGGAACTTCACTTTGTCGGTAATTAAAAAAAAAAACATTTGCTTGCCTTTCATCAAACCCTTTAAACCCACTGCTTTGGTTGTAGTAGAGTGCTGATGTATGATGTTCAAGTAATGAACAAAGCTTTTCTTGGCCCCTTGTCAA